>NW_026606083.1:0-1460000 GCF_029834395.1 Sorex fumeus
CCCTAACCCTAACCCTAACCCTAACCCTAACCCTAACCCTAACCCTAACCCTAACCCTAACCCTAACCCTAACCCTAACCCTAACCCTAACCCTAACCCTAACCCTAACCCTAACCCTAACCCTAACCCTAACCCTAACCCTAACCCTAACCCTAACCCTAACCCTAACCCTAACCCTAACCCTAACCCTAACCCTAACCCTAACCCTAACCCTAACCCTAACCCTAACCCTAACCCTAACCCTAACCCTAACCCTAACCCTAACCCTAACCCTAACCCTAACCCTAACCCTAACCCTAACCCTAACCCTAACCCTAACCCTAACCCTAACCCTAACCCTAACCCTAACCCTAACCCTAACCCTAACCCTAACCCTAACCCTAACCCTAACCCTAACCCTAACCCTAACCCTAACCCGAACCCTAACCCTAACCCTAACCCTAACCCTAACCCTAACCCTAACCCTAACCCTAACCCTAACCCTAACCCTAACCCTAACCCTAACCCTAACCCTAACCCTAACCCTAACCCTAACCCTAACCCTAACCCTAACCCTAACCCTAACCCTAACCCTAACCCTAACCCTAACCCTAACCCTAACCCTAACCCTAACCCTAACCCTAACCCTAACCCTAACCCTAACCCTAACCCTAACCCTAACCCTAACCCTAACCCTAACCCTAACCCTAACCCTAACCCTAACCCTAACCCTAACCCTAACCCTAACCCTAACCCTAACCCTAACCCTAACCCTAACCCTAACCCTAACCCTAACCCTAACCCTAACCCTAACCCTAACCCTAACCCTAACCCTAACCCTAACCCTAACCCTAACCCTAACCCTAACCCTAACCCTAACCCTAACCCTAACCCTAACCCTAACCCTAACCCTAACCCTAACCCTAACCCTAACCCTAACCCTAACCCTAACCCTAACCCTAACCCTAACCCTAACCCTAACCCTAACCCTAACCCTAACCCTAACCCTAACCCTAACCCTAACCCTAACCCTAACCCTAACCCTAACCCTAACCCTAACCCTAACCCTAACCCTAACCCTAACCCTAACCCTAACCCTAACCCTAACCCTAACCCTAACCCTAACCCTAACCCTAACCCTAACCCTAACCCTAACCCTAACCCTAACCCTAACCCTAACCCTAACCCTAACCCTAACCCTAACCCTAACCCTAACCCTAACCCTAACCCTAACCCTAACCCTAACCCTAACCCTAACCCTAACCCTAACCCTAACCCTAACCCTAACCCTAACCCTAACCCTAACCCTAACCCTAACCCTAACCCTAACCCTAACCCTAACCCTAACCCTAACCCTAACCCTAACCCTAACCCTAACCCTAACCCTAACCCTAACCCTAACCCTAACCCTAACCCTAACCCTAACCCTAACCCTAACCCTAACCCTAACCCTAACCCTAACCCTAACCCTAACCCTAACCCTAACCCTAACCCTAACCCTAACCCTAACCCTAACCCTAACCCTAACCCTAACCCTAACCCTAACCCTAACCCTAACCCTAACCCTAACCCTAACCCTAACCCTAACCCTAACCCTAACCCTAACCCTAACCCTAACCCTAACCCTAACCCTAACCCTAACCCTAACCCTAACCCTAACCCTAACCCTAACCCTAACCCTAACCCTAACCCTAACCCTAACCCTAACCCTAACCCTAACCCTAACCCTAACCCTAACCCTAACCCTAACCCTAACCCTAACCCTAACCCTAACCCTAACCCTAACCCTAACCCTAACCCTAACCCTAACCCTAACCCTAACCCTAACCCTAACCCTAACCCTAACCCTAACCCTAACCCTAACCCTAACCCTAACCCTAACCCTAACCCTAACCCTAACCCTAACCCTAACCCTAACCCTAACCCTAACCCTAACCCTAACCCTAACCCTAACCCTAACCCTAACCCTAACCCTAACCCTAACCCTAACCCTAACCCTAACCCTAACCCTAACCCTAACCCTAACCCTAACCCTAACCCTAACCCTAACCCTAACCCTAACCCTAACCCTAACCCTAACCCTAACCCTAACCCTAACCCTAACCCTAACCCTAACCCTAACCCTAACCCTAACCCTAACCCTAACCCTAACCCTAACCCTAACCCTAACCCTAACCCTAACCCTAACCCTAACCCTAACCCTAACCCTAACCCTAACCCTAACCCTAACCCTAACCCTAACCCTAACCCTAACCCTAACCCTAACCCTAACCCTAACCCTAACCCTAACCCTAACCCTAACCCTAACCCTAACCCTAACCCTAACCCTAACCCTAACCCTAACCCTAACCCTAACCCTAACCCTAACCCTAACCCTAACCCTAACCCTAACCCTAACCCTAACCCTAACCCTAACCCTAACCCTAACCCTAACCCTAACCCTAACCCTAACCCTAACCCTAACCCTAACCCTAACCCTAACCCTAACCCTAACCCTAACCCTAACCCTAACCCTAACCCTAACCCTAACCCTAACCCTAACCCTAACCCTAACCCTAACCCTAACCCTAACCCTAACCCTAACCCTAACCCTAACCCTAACCCTAACCCTAACCCTAACCCTAACCCTAACCCTAACCCTAACCCTAACCCTAACCCTAACCCTAACCCTAACCCTAACCCTAACCCTAACCCTAACCCTAACCCTAACCCTAACCCTAACCCTACCCTAACCCTAACCCTAACCCTAACCCTAACCCTAACCCTAACCCTAACCCTAACCCTAACCCTAACCCTAACCCTAACCCTAACCCTAACCCTAACCCTAACCCTAACCCTAACCCTAACCCTAACCCTAACCCTAACCCTAACCCTAACCCTAACCCTAACCCTAACCCTAACCCTAACCCTAACCCTAACCCTAACCCTAACCCTAACCCTAACCCTAACCCTAACCCTAACCCTAACCCTAACCCTAACCCTAACCCTAACCCTAACCCTAACCCTAACCCTAACCCTAACCCTAACCCTAACCCTAACCCTAACCCTAACCCTAACCCTAACCCTAACCCTAACCCTAACCCTAACCCTAACCCTAACCCTAACCCTAACCCTAACCCTAACCCTAACCCTAACCCTAACCCTAACCCTAACCCTAACCCTAACCCTAACCCTAACCCTAACCCTAACCCTAACCCTAACCCTAACCCTAACCCTAACCCTAACCCTAACCCTAACCCTAACCCTAACCCTAACCCTAACCCTAACCCTAACCCTAACCCTAACCCTAACCCTAACCCTAACCCTAACCCTAACCCTAACCCTAACCCTAACCCTAACCCTAACCCTAACCCTAACCCTAACCCTAACCCTAACCCTAACCCTAACCCTAACCCTAACCCTAACCCTAACCCTAACCCTAACCCTAACCCTAACCCTAACCCTAACCCTAACCCTAACCCTAACCCTAACCCTAACCCTAACCCTAACCCTAACCCTAACCCTAACCCTAACCCTAACCCTAACCCTAACCCTAACCCTAACCCTAACCCTAACCCTAACCCTAACCCTAACCCTAACCCTAACCCTAACCCTAACCCTAACCCTAACCCTAACCCTAACCCTAACCCTAACCCTAACCCTAACCCTAACCCTAACCCTAACCCTAACCCTAACCCTAACCCTAACCCTAACCCTAACCCTAACCCTAACCCTAACCCTAACCCTAACCCTAACCCTAACCCTAACCCTAACCCTAACCCTAACCCTAACCCTAACCCTAACCCTAACCCTAACCCTAACCCTAACCCTAACCCTAACCCTAACCCTAACCCTAACCCTAACCCTAACCCTAACCCTAACCCTAACCCTAACCCTAACCCTAACCCTAACCCTAACCCTAACCCTAACCCTAACCCTAACCCTAACCCTAACCCTAACCCTAACCCTAACCCTAACCCTAACCCTAACCCTAACCCTAACCCTAACCCTAACCCTAACCCTAACCCTAACCCTAACCCTAACCCTAACCCTAACCCTAACCCTAACCCTAACCCTAACCCTAACCCTAACCCTAACCCTAACCCTAACCCTAACCCTAACCCTAACCCTAACCCTAACCCTAACCCTAACCCTAACCCTAACCCTAACCCTAACCCTAACCCTAACCCTAACCCTAACCCTAACCCTAACCCTAACCCTAACCCTAACCCTAACCCTAACCCTAACCCTAACCCTAACCCTAACCCTAACCCTAACCCTAACCCTAACCCTAACCCTAACCCTAACCCTAACCCTAACCCTAACCCTAACCCTAACCCTAACCCTAACCCTAACCCTAACCCTAACCCTAACCCTAACCCTAACCCTAACCCTAACCCTAACCCTAACCCTAACCCTAACCCTAACCCTAACCCTAACCCTAACCCTAACCCTAACCCTAACCCTAACCCTAACCCTAACCCTAACCCTAACCCTAACCCTAACCCTAACCCTAACCCTAACCCTAACCCTAACCCTAACCCTAACCCTAACCCTAACCCTAACCCTAACCCTAACCCTAACCCTAACCCTAACCCTAACCCTAACCCTAACCCTAACCCTAACCCTAACCCTAACCCTAACCCTAACCCTAACCCTAACCCTAACCCTAACCCTAACCCTAACCCTAACCCTAACCCTAACCCTAACCCTAACCCTAACCCTAACCCTAACCCTAACCCTAACCCTAACCCTAACCCTAACCCTAACCCTAACCCTAACCCTAACCCTAACCCTAACCCTAACCCTAACCCTAACCCTAACCCTAACCCTAACCCTAACCCTAACCCTAACCCTAACCCTAACCCTAACCCTAACCCTAACCCTAACCCTAACCCTAACCCTAACCCTAACCCTAACCCTAACCCTAACCCTAACCCTAACCCTAACCCTAACCCTAACCCTAACCCTAACCCTAACCCTAACCCTAACCCTAACCCTAACCCTAACCCTAACCCTAACCCTAACCCTAACCCTAACCCTAACCCTAACCCTAACCCTAACCCTAACCCTAACCCTAACCCTAACCCTAACCCTAACCCTAACCCTAACCCTAACCCTAACCCTAACCCTAACCCTAACCCTAACCCTAACCCTAACCCTAACCCTAACCCTAACCCTAACCCTAACCCTAACCCTAACCCTAACCCTAACCCTAACCCTAACCCTAACCCTAACCCTAACCCTAACCCTAACCCTAACCCTAACCCTAACCCTAACCCTAACCCTAACCCTAACCCTAACCCTAACCCTAACCCTAACCCTAACCCTAACCCTAACCCTAACCCTAACCCTAACCCTAACCCTAACCCTAACCCTAACCCTAACCCTAACCCTAACCCTAACCCTAACCCTAACCCTAACCCTAACCCTAACCCTAACCCTAACCCTAACCCTAACCCTAACCCTAACCCTAACCCTAACCCTAACCCTAACCCTAACCCTAACCCTAACCCTAACCCTAACCCTAACCCTAACCCTAACCCTAACCCTAACCCTAACCCTAACCCTAACCCTAACCCTAACCCTAACCCTAACCCTAACCCTAACCCTAACCCTAACCCTAACCCTAACCCTAACCCTAACCCTAACCCTAACCCTAACCCTAACCCTAACCCTAACCCTAACCCTAACCCTAACCCTAACCCTAACCCTAACCCTAACCCTAACCCTAACCCTAACCCTAACCCTAACCCTAACCCTAACCCTAACCCTAACCCTAACCCTAACCCTAACCCTAACCCTAACCCTAACCCTAACCCTAACCCTAACCCTAACCCTAACCCTAACCCTAACCCTAACCCTAACCCTAACCCTAACCCTAACCCTAACCCTAACCCTAACCCTAACCCTAACCCTAACCCTAACCCTAACCCTAACCCTAACCCTAACCCTAACCCTAACCCTAACCCTAACCCTAACCCTAACCCTAACCCTAACCCTAACCCTAACCCTAACCCTAACCCTAACCCTAACCCTAACCCTAACCCTAACCCTAACCCTAACCCTAACCCTAACCCTAACCCTAACCCTAACCCTAACCCTAACCCTAACCCTAACCCTAACCCTAACCCTAACCCTAACCCTAACCCTAACCCTAACCCTAACCCTAACCCTAACCCTAACCCTAACCCTAACCCTAACCCTAACCCTAACCCTAACCCTAACCCTAACCCTAACCCTAACCCTAACCCTAACCCTAACCCTAACCCTAACCCTAACCCTAACCCTAACCCTAACCCTAACCCTAACCCTAACCCTAACCCTAACCCTAACCCTAACCCTAACCCTAACCCTAACCCTAACCCTAACCCTAACCCTAACCCTAACCCTAACCCTAACCCTAACCCTAACCCTAACCCTAACCCTAACCCTAACCCTAACCCTAACCCTAACCCTAACCCTAACCCTAACCCTAACCCTAACCCTAACCCTAACCCTAACCCTAACCCTAACCCTAACCCTAACCCTAACCCTAACCCTAACCCTAACCCTAACCCTAACCCTAACCCTAACCCTAACCCTAACCCTAACCCTAACCCTAACCCTAACCCTAACCCTAACCCTAACCCTAACCCTAACCCTAACCCTAACCCTAACCCTAACCCTAACCCTAACCCTAACCCTAACCCTAACCCTAACCCTAACCCTAACCCTAACCCTAACCCTAACCCTAACCCTAACCCTAACCCTAACCCTAACCCTAACCCTAACCCTAACCCTAACCCTAACCCTAACCCTAACCCTAACCCTAACCCTAACCCTAACCCTAACCCTAACCCTAACCCTAACCCTAACCCTAACCCTAACCCTAACCCTAACCCTAACCCTAACCCTAACCCTAACCCTAACCCTAACCCTAACCCTAACCCTAACCCTAACCCTAACCCTAACCCTAACCCTAACCCTAACCCTAACCCTAACCCTAACCCTAACCCTAACCCTAACCCTAACCCTAACCCTAACCCTAACCCTAACCCTAACCCTAACCCTAACCCTAACCCTAACCCTAACCCTAACCCTAACCCTAACCCTAACCCTAACCCTAACCCTAACCCTAACCCTAACCCTAACCCTAACCCTAACCCTAACCCTAACCCTAACCCTAACCCTAACCCTAACCCTAACCCTAACCCTAACCCTAACCCTAACCCTAACCCTAACCCTAACCCTAACCCTAACCCTAACCCTAACCCTAACCCTAACCCTAACCCTAACCCTAACCCTAACCCTAACCCTAACCCTAACCCTAACCCTAACCCTAACCCTAACCCTAACCCTAACCCTAACCCTAACCCTAACCCTAACCCTAACCCTAACCCTAACCCTAACCCTAACCCTAACCCTAACCCTAACCCTAACCCTAACCCTAACCCTAACCCTAACCCTAACCCTAACCCTAACCCTAACCCTAACCCTAACCCTAACCCTAACCCTAACCCTAACCCTAACCCTAACCCTAACCCTAACCCTAACCCTAACCCTAACCCTAACCCTAACCCTAACCCTAACCCTAACCCTAACCCTAACCCTAACCCTAACCCTAACCCTAACCCTAACCCTAACCCTAACCCTAACCCTAACCCTAACCCTAACCCTAACCCTAACCCTAACCCTAACCCTAACCCTAACCCTAACCCTAACCCTAACCCTAACCCTAACCCTAACCCTAACCCTAACCCTAACCCTAACCCTAACCCTAACCCTAACCCTAACCCTAACCCTAACCCTAACCCTAACCCTAACCCTAACCCTAACCCTAACCCTAACCCTAACCCTAACCCTAACCCTAACCCTAACCCTAACCCTAACCCTAACCCTAACCCTAACCCTAACCCTAACCCTAACCCTAACCCTAACCCTAACCCTAACCCTAACCCTAACCCTAACCCTAACCCTAACCCTAACCCTAACCCTAACCCTAACCCTAACCCTAACCCTAACCCTAACCCTAACCCTAACCCTAACCCTAACCCTAACCCTAACCCTAACCCTAACCCTAACCCTAACCCTAACCCTAACCCTAACCCTAACCCTAACCCTAACCCTAACCCTAACCCTAACCCTAACCCTAACCCTAACCCTAACCCTAACCCTAACCCTAACCCTAACCCTAACCCTAACCCTAACCCTAACCCTAACCCTAACCCTAACCCTAACCCTAACCCTAACCCTAACCCTAACCCTAACCCTAACCCTAACCCTAACCCTAACCCTAACCCTAACCCTAACCCTAACCCTAACCCTAACCCTAACCCTAACCCTAACCCTAACCCTAACCCTAACCCTAACCCTAACCCTAACCCTAACCCTAACCCTAACCCTAACCCTAACCCTAACCCTAACCCTAACCCTAACCCTAACCCTAACCCTAACCCTAACCCTAACCCTAACCCTAACCCTAACCCTAACCCTAACCCTAACCCTAACCCTAACCCTAACCCTAACCCTAACCCTAACCCTAACCCTAACCCTAACCCTAACCCTAACCCTAACCCTAACCCTAACCCTAACCCTAACCCTAACCCTAACCCTAACCCTAACCCTAACCCTAACCCTAACCCTAACCCTAACCCTAACCCTAACCCTAACCCTAACCCTAACCCTAACCCTAACCCTAACCCTAACCCTAACCCTAACCCTAACCCTAACCCTAACCCTAACCCTAACCCTAACCCTAACCCTAACCCTAACCCTAACCCTAACCCTAACCCTAACCCTAACCCTAACCCTAACCCTAACCCTAACCCTAACCCTAACCCTAACCCTAACCCTAACCCTAACCCTAACCCTAACCCTAACCCTAACCCTAACCCTAACCCTAACCCTAACCCTAACCCTAACCCTAACCCTAACCCTAACCCTAACCCTAACCCTAACCCTAACCCTAACCCTAACCCTAACCCTAACCCTAACCCTAACCCTAACCCTAACCCTAACCCTAACCCTAACCCTAACCCTAACCCTAACCCTAACCCTAACCCTAACCCTAACCCTAACCCTAACCCTAACCCTAACCCTAACCCTAACCCTAACCCTAACCCTAACCCTAACCCTAACCCTAACCCTAACCCTAACCCTAACCCTAACCCTAACCCTAACCCTAACCCTAACCCTAACCCTAACCCTAACCCTAACCCTAACCCTAACCCTAACCCTAACCCTAACCCTAACCCTAACCCTAACCCTAACCCTAACCCTAACCCTAACCCTAACCCTAACCCTAACCCTAACCCTAACCCTAACCCTAACCCTAACCCTAACCCTAACCCTAACCCTAACCCTAACCCTAACCCTAACCCTAACCCTAACCCTAACCCTAACCCTAACCCTAACCCTAACCCTAACCCTAACCCTAACCCTAACCCTAACCCTAACCCTAACCCTAACCCTAACCCTAACCCTAACCCTAACCCTAACCCTAACCCTAACCCTAACCCTAACCCTAACCCTAACCCTAACCCTAACCCTAACCCTAACCCTAACCCTAACCCTAACCCTAACCCTAACCCTAACCCTAACCCTAACCCTAACCCTAACCCTAACCCTAACCCTAACCCTAACCCTAACCCTAACCCTAACCCTAACCCTAACCCTAACCCTAACCCTAACCCTAACCCTAACCCTAACCCTAACCCTAACCCTAACCCTAACCCTAACCCTAACCCTAACCCTAACCCTAACCCTAACCCTAACCCTAACCCTAACCCTAACCCTAACCCTAACCCTAACCCTAACCCTAACCCTAACCCTAACCCTAACCCTAACCCTAACCCTAACCCTAACCCTAACCCTAACCCTAACCCTAACCCTAACCCTAACCCTAACCCTAACCCTAACCCTAACCCTAACCCTAACCCTAACCCTAACCCTAACCCTAACCCTAACCCTAACCCTAACCCTAACCCTAACCCTAACCCTAACCCTAACCCTAACCCTAACCCTAACCCTAACCCTAACCCTAACCCTAACCCTAACCCTAACCCTAACCCTAACCCTAACCCTAACCCTAACCCTAACCCTAACCCTAACCCTAACCCTAACCCTAACCCTAACCCTAACCCTAACCCTAACCCTAACCCTAACCCTAACCCTAACCCTAACCCTAACCCTAACCCTAACCCTAACCCTAACCCTAACCCTAACCCTAACCCTAACCCTAACCCTAACCCTAACCCTAACCCTAACCCTAACCCTAACCCTAACCCTAACCCTAACCCTAACCCTAACCCTAACCCTAACCCTAACCCTAACCCTAACCCTAACCCTAACCCTAACCCTAACCCTAACCCTAACCCTAACCCTAACCCTAACCCTAACCCTAACCCTAACCCTAACCCTAACCCTAACCCTAACCCTAACCCTAACCCTAACCCTAACCCTAACCCTAACCCTAACCCTAACCCTAACCCTAACCCTAACCCTAACCCTAACCCTAACCCTAACCCTAACCCTAACCCTAACCCTAACCCTAACCCTAACCCTAACCCTAACCCTAACCCTAACCCTAACCCTAACCCTAACCCTAACCCTAACCCTAACCCTAACCCTAACCCTAACCCTAACCCTAACCCTAACCCTAACCCTAACCCTAACCCTAACCCTAACCCTAACCCTAACCCTAACCCTAACCCTAACCCTAACCCTAACCCTAACCCTAACCCTAACCCTAACCCTAACCCTAACCCTAACCCTAACCCTAACCCTAACCCTAACCCTAACCCTAACCCTAACCCTAACCCTAACCCTAACCCTAACCCTAACCCTAACCCTAACCCTAACCCTAACCCTAACCCTAACCCTAACCCTAACCCTAACCCTAACCCTAACCCTAACCCTAACCCTAACCCTAACCCTAACCCTAACCCTAACCCTAACCCTAACCCTAACCCTAACCCTAACCCTAACCCTAACCCTAACCCTAACCCTAACCCTAACCCTAACCCTAACCCTAACCCTAACCCTAACCCTAACCCTAACCCTAACCCTAACCCTAACCCTAACCCTAACCCTAACCCTAACCCTAACCCTAACCCTAACCCTAACCCTAACCCTAACCCTAACCCTAACCCTAACCCTAACCCTAACCCTAACCCTAACCCTAACCCTAACCCTAACCCTAACCCTAACCCTAACCCTAACCCTAACCCTAACCCTAACCCTAACCCTAACCCTAACCCTAACCCTAACCCTAACCCTAACCCTAACCCTAACCCTAACCCTAACCCTAACCCTAACCCTAACCCTAACCCTAACCCTAACCCTAACCCTAACCCTAACCCTAACCCTAACCCTAACCCTAACCCTAACCCTAACCCTAACCCTAACCCTAACCCTAACCCTAACCCTAACCCTAACCCTAACCCTAACCCTAACCCTAACCCTAACCCTAACCCTAACCCTAACCCTAACCCTAACCCTAACCCTAACCCTAACCCTAACCCTAACCCTAACCCTAACCCTAACCCTAACCCTAACCCTAACCCTAACCCTAACCCTAACCCTAACCCTAACCCTAACCCTAACCCTAACCCTAACCCTAACCCTAACCCTAACCCTAACCCTAACCCTAACCCTAACCCTAACCCTAACCCTAACCCTAACCCTAACCCTAACCCTAACCCTAACCCTAACCCTAACCCTAACCCTAACCCTAACCCTAACCCTAACCCTAACCCTAACCCTAACCCTAACCCTAACCCTAACCCTAACCCTAACCCTAACCCTAACCCTAACCCTAACCCTAACCCTAACCCTAACCCTAACCCTAACCCTAACCCTAACCCTAACCCTAACCCTAACCCTAACCCTAACCCTAACCCTAACCCTAACCCTAACCCTAACCCTAACCCTAACCCTAACCCTAACCCTAACCCTAACCCTAACCCTAACCCTAACCCTAACCCTAACCCTAACCCTAACCCTAACCCTAACCCTAACCCTAACCCTAACCCTAACCCTAACCCTAACCCTAACCCTAACCCTAACCCTAACCCTAACCCTAACCCTAACCCTAACCCTAACCCTAACCCTAACCCTAACCCTAACCCTAACCCTAACCCTAACCCTAACCCTAACCCTAACCCTAACCCTAACCCTAACCCTAACCCTAACCCTAACCCTAACCCTAACCCTAACCCTAACCCTAACCCTAACCCTAACCCTAACCCTAACCCTAACCCTAACCCTAACCCTAACCCTAACCCTAACCCTAACCCTAACCCTAACCCTAACCCTAACCCTAACCCTAACCCTAACCCTAACCCTAACCCTAACCCTAACCCTAACCCTAACCCTAACCCTAACCCTAACCCTAACCCTAACCCTAACCCTAACCCTAACCCTAACCCTAACCCTAACCCTAACCCTAACCCTAACCCTAACCCTAACCCTAACCCTAACCCTAACCCTAACCCTAACCCTAACCCTAACCCTAACCCTAACCCTAACCCTAACCCTAACCCTAACCCTAACCCTAACCCTAACCCTAACCCTAACCCTAACCCTAACCCTAACCCTAACCCTAACCCTAACCCTAACCCTAACCCTAACCCTAACCCTAACCCTAACCCTAACCCTAACCCTAACCCTAACCCTAACCCTAACCCTAACCCTAACCCTAACCCTAACCCTAACCCTAACCCTAACCCTAACCCTAACCCTAACCCTAACCCTAACCCTAACCCTAACCCTAACCCTAACCCTAACCCTAACCCTAACCCTAACCCTAACCCTAACCCTAACCCTAACCCTAACCCTAACCCTAACCCTAACCCTAACCCTAACCCTAACCCTAACCCTAACCCTAACCCTAACCCTAACCCTAACCCTAACCCTAACCCTAACCCTAACCCTAACCCTAACCCTAACCCTAACCCTAACCCTAACCCTAACCCTAACCCTAACCCTAACCCTAACCCTAACCCTAACCCTAACCCTAACCCTAACCCTAACCCTAACCCTAACCCTAACCCTAACCCTAACCCTAACCCTAACCCTAACCCTAACCCTAACCCTAACCCTAACCCTAACCCTAACCCTAACCCTAACCCTAACCCTAACCCTAACCCTAACCCTAACCCTAACCCTAACCCTAACCCTAACCCTAACCCTAACCCTAACCCTAACCCTAACCCTAACCCTAACCCTAACCCTAACCCTAACCCTAACCCTAACCCTAACCCTAACCCTAACCCTAACCCTAACCCTAACCCTAACCCTAACCCTAACCCTAACCCTAACCCTAACCCTAACCCTAACCCTAACCCTAACCCTAACCCTAACCCTAACCCTAACCCTAACCCTAACCCTAACCCTAACCCTAACCCTAACCCTAACCCTAACCCTAACCCTAACCCTAACCCTAACCCTAACCCTAACCCTAACCCTAACCCTAACCCTAACCCTAACCCTAACCCTAACCCTAACCCTAACCCTAACCCTAACCCTAACCCTAACCCTAACCCTAACCCTAACCCTAACCCTAACCCTAACCCTAACCCTAACCCTAACCCTAACCCTAACCCTAACCCTAACCCTAACCCTAACCCTAACCCTAACCCTAACCCTAACCCTAACCCTAACCCTAACCCTAACCCTAACCCTAACCCTAACCCTAACCCTAACCCTAACCCTAACCCTAACCCTAACCCTAACCCTAACCCTAACCCTAACCCTAACCCTAACCCTAACCCTAACCCTAACCCTAACCCTAACCCTAACCCTAACCCTAACCCTAACCCTAACCCTAACCCTAACCCTAACCCTAACCCTAACCCTAACCCTAACCCTAACCCTAACCCTAACCCTAACCCTAACCCTAACCCTAACCCTAACCCTAACCCTAACCCTAACCCTAACCCTAACCCTAACCCTAACCCTAACCCTAACCCTAACCCTAACCCTAACCCTAACCCTAACCCTAACCCTAACCCTAACCCTAACCCTAACCCTAACCCTAACCCTAACCCTAACCCTAACCCTAACCCTAACCCTAACCCTAACCCTAACCCTAACCCTAACCCTAACCCTAACCCTAACCCTAACCCTAACCCTAACCCTAACCCTAACCCTAACCCTAACCCTAACCCTAACCCTAACCCTAACCCTAACCCTAACCCTAACCCTAACCCTAACCCTAACCCTAACCCTAACCCTAACCCTAACCCTAACCCTAACCCTAACCCTAACCCTAACCCTAACCCTAACCCTAACCCTAACCCTAACCCTAACCCTAACCCTAACCCTAACCCTAACCCTAACCCTAACCCTAACCCTAACCCTAACCCTCGCCTAACCCTAACCCTAACCCTAACCCTAACCCTAACCCTAACCCTAACCCTAACCCTAACCCTAACCCTAACCCTAACCCTAACCCTAACCCTAACCCTAACCCTAACCCTAACCCTAACCCTAACCCTAACCCTCGCCTAACCCTAACCCTAACCCTAACCCTAACCCTAACCCTAACCCTAACCCTAACCCTAACCCTAACCCTAACCCTAACCCTAACCCTAACCCACCCAACGTTTCTCTCTGAAAATCATAGTTAAGTTTGGAGCACGGCCACAGCCCCAGAAACACAAGGACTTAATGCATAACCCAGCAGCTTGGAGCAGAAAAGTGAACGGGCTATGCGTTAATCCAGGCCATCATGACTGTCCGGAGGGGAAAGGGTGTTGCCCCATTCGCCCTCTTCTCTCTGGAAAGAAAGATGGCGGCCACATGGGAGCCTTGTGGACAGCAGGCATGAGCCGGGGGAGTGGGGGCGACTAAAACCTCATGGGAAGGGGGGCGTTCCGGTCCGTCCTTCACACCCTACCGAGGTCACCAGTTGCCCCCCACGAGCGGCTCTCCAGCACGGCCACAGCCCCAGAAGCACAAGGACTTAATGCAGAACCCAACAGTTTGGAGCAGAAAAGTGAAAGGACTATGCGTTAATCCAGGCCATCAAGTCTGCCAGAGGGGAAAGGGAGTTGCCCCATTCGCCCTCTCTTTTCTGGAAAGAAGGATGACGGCCGCATGGGAGCCTTGTGGACAGCAGGTATGAGCCGGGGGTGTGGGGGCGACTAAAACCTCATGGGAAGGGGGGTGTTCCGGTCCGTCCTTCACGCCCTACCGAGGTCACCAGTTGCCCCCACGAGCGGCTCTCCAGCACGGCCACAGCCCCAGAAGCACAAGGACTTAATGCAGAACCCAACAGCTTGGAGCAGAAAAGTGAAAGGACTATGCGTTAATCCAGGCCATCATGTCTGCCCGGAGGGGAAAGGGTGTTGGTCCCTTCCGCCCTCCTCCCTCTGGAAAGAAAGAAAGGTATGAGCCGGGGGAGTGGGGGCGACTAAAACCTCATGGGAAGGGGGGGCGTTTCGGTTCGCCCTTCACGCCCTACCGAGGCCACCAGTTGCCCCCCACTAGCGGCTCTCCAGCACGGCCACGTCTCCAGAGCACAGAAACCAATTTCTTAACTATCTGACTTTCAGTAGAAATACTTCCAGGGTCAATAAGTAAAATAGCAGAAATCCAAAACCAACATATAATTCTTGAACCCAGCTGTAGAAAGCAAATCACTTCACAATGCTTTTTCAGCATGTCTGATTTGGGGGGGGTAAACTCTAAATAATAGTGGTGAATCTTTTATTGAAACAATGAATCTAATCAAAGCAGATAGAGTGTTAACTAGAATTCATCTGCCCCACAGGGACTGGGAGGGGTGGGGGGGTGGGGTTTTATTGGGGTTCTTCATGGTAAAAAATAAGTATTGGTAAAGGGAAATGTGTTTGATATTTGCATGACTGAGACCTAAACCTGAAAGCTTTGTAACCTTTCCCATGGTGATTCAATAAATAAATAAATAATAAAAAAACCAGATACCACAGAAATTCAAAGGTTCATCATAGATAACTTTAAAAATCTTTATGCCCTGAAACGAGAGAACCTAGAAGAAGTAGACAAGTTCTCTGTTGTATTTGTTTGAATTTTGGCTCTCCCTTGGCAATGCTCAGGGGTTATTCCTGACTCTGCACTCAGGAAGTACTTCTGATGGTGCTTTGTGGACCATATGGGATTCCAGGGATCGAACTCAGATCCACTATGCACAAGGCAAATGCCCTACCTGCAGACTCTAGATAAATTTTGGGGGTTGGAGCAATAGTTCTTGGGGCACCTATAATGTCCCAAGGCTAAAACAAGATGAGATGGAAGATCTGAATAAACCTATAATACTATCCAGAAAATTGAAATGGCAATCAAAAATCTTCCCAAAACCAAAAGTCCAGGCCCAGGCGGGCGTTACGAATACTTTTCCCGGCTTCTGCCGCATCTACCAGTACTTCTGCTCTTCTCTCTTTGAGGTCTTCCTTGATCGCATCTCTGCAGTGCTTTGCGAGCTCAGACGTTAGCTTGCGGTTGCCTGAGTCAATATAATACTACAAAGAAAAATAAAACCATATTATCAGATCAATAGATGCAGAGAAAGATTCATACTCATTAGTGAGTTCTTCCAAACTTTTAAAGAAGGCTTATTGCCAATACTTTTCAGGCTTTTCCAGGAAATAAAAGAAACAGAAACACTACCAGTTTCTATGAAATCAACATTACCCTGGTAGAAAAGCAGACAGAGCATCAAAGGTGAACTACAGAACAATATCCCTGATGAAGATAGATGCAAAGATCCTCAAGAAAATACGGTAAAAAAGAGAGAGGAAAAAAAGAAAAAGAAAATACTGCAAATTGAGTCAAACAGCTCAACAAGAAAAACATATACAATGATCAAGTGTTATTCATCCCAGGTATGCAAGGATGTTTTAACATACTAAGTCAATATAATACTACAAAGAAAAATAAAACCATATTATCAGATCAATAGATGCAGAGAAATATCCAGCTCCCATTCATGATAAAAAAAACTCTCAGCAAAATGGGAATTGAAGGAATTTTCCTCAAAATTGTATGGATATGGTCGATGGTGCTGAATCCTTTGCGGAACCCGGCTTGCTCGCATAATTGTCCTTCATCTAGTGTTTTGCCAATCCTATTCAGGATGACTCGAGTGAACAACTTGTAGATGACAGACAATAGGCAGATCGGGCGATAGTTGCCAATGTCATGGATGTCTCCCTTCTTGAACAGTAGTACGGTCCTGCTGGTTTTCCATTGGGACGGAACCTTGCATTCAGACAGGTAGCGAATGAAGAGCCGAGCCAGTGTATTGATGAGTACTGACAGCAGGTTCTTCAGGTGTTCAGGTCTGACCTTGTCTGGGCCGGGTGCTGTTTGTTTCTTTACCAACGAAATGGCGTGTCGGATTTTGGAAGGGAGAACGTTGGGAACGACATACCCATCCTGTGGAATTTGGTATGTCGGCAAGTGGACATGGCTATCGAAGAGATTTGAGTAGAAGTCATGGATAATCTTCTCCATTGCCGTTCTGGAGGATGTGATGGATCCATCAGGACGTCGGAGGGCAGTCATCTTGGTCTTATAGTTGGCGAAGGACAGGCGGGCGTTACGAATACTTTTCCCGGCTTCTGCCGCATCTACCAGTACTTCTGCTCTTCTCTCTTTGAGATCTTCCTTGATCGCATCTCTGCAGTGCTTTGCGAGCTCAGACGTTAGCTTGTGGTTGCCTGAGGCATGCGCCAAACCACACTGGCGAATTAGCTCAAGAGTTTTCGAAGACAGGCGATTTTTTGTGGCTATCTCTCTCTTGGTGTTCCTAGCACATTCATGGAGGTGCTGAACCAGTCGATCGTATTCCTCATCAATGTTGTCAACAATGGCATCTTCCCCTGTTGCCGCAATAGTACCAAAGAGTTCCCAGTTGGTGGTCATTCTGGGAGTTCTCTTTTTGAACTTTGCAGCCCTTTCTCCCCGCTCTGTGAAGTAGAATTTTGCACGAAGGAGACGGTGGTCCGATCCCATTCGAAATTTTGGGTCAACAGCGACATCAGTCAGGCAAAACCGTCCACTGAATATGATGTGGTCTACTTCGTTGTGGAATCGTCCACCGGGAGACTCCCATGTCCATCGTTTAGATTCTGCCTTCTGGAACTGTGAGTTACCATGAATGGTCTTGGTCGACATGATGAACTCAGACAGTCTCTCACCCTGTTCGTTCCATTCTAGGCCATGGGTCCCGATGTGAAGTTCTTCAGCTGATCTTCTTGGTCTTATCTTGGCATTAAAATCACCCACAATGATCTTGTAGAAGGTGTGGTCTTCTTTATAGAACTTCTCTAGCTCCATGTAGAACTTCTCGATTTCTCCTTCATCATAATGAGATGTTGGTGCGTAGACAACGAAGATAGAAACTGCAGGCAGTGAGCCACATCTATTCAAATGTAAACGTCCGATTCGAGTTAGGCATTCGAATGAATCAATGCTCTTGGCCAAGTTTGTGTTGACAAGGACACCGACGCCTCCAACACCTCTTTTATCGCATGTTCCGAGGAACAATTCTTCTCCAGTGTCGAAAACGGCATGGTGAGATTTGTGCCTTCTTGTCTCGGTCAGACCAATGATGTCATACTTGATCATTCACACTTGTACCATCAGGTCCTCAATGGATGCATCTGATGCTAGCGTACGTGCATTGAAAGTACAGACGATCATTTTTGTCTTCCTTCGTTGTGGCAGCCTAGTTCGGCCTTGAGATTTTGTCGGCCTCTCCTTTCTCATCCTTCTCAGTGCTGCCATGTCGGTGAAGCCTTCAGGGTCAAGTGAATGAGACCAGTTGTAGTTACTGGTTTTGGCATATCGAATACACAGCGGATAGCTTGCCAGGCTCTTCTGTGCGGGCAGAATACTCTCAGTGGAATAACCAAGCTCATTGAGGTTTCTTGGGAGTTCAAGATGCCGCTCTGTTTAACGTTCATTGATTTAAAGAAGGCCTTTGATTCTGTTAAGACGGAAGCGGTCATTGAAGCCCTAGCCAATCAGGGCATTCAAGCCCAATACATCAGGATCCTCCGTGAGCTGTATTGTGGATTCACTACCAGGATCTCACCATTCTACAAAGAAGTGATCGTTGATGTCAAGAGAGGGGTGCAGCAGGGTGATACCATTTCACCGAAACTCTTCAGTGCCACCCTTGAGAACATCATGCGACGATTGGAATGGGAAGGAATGGGAGTGAAGATAGATGGTCGGCAACTACACCACCTCCGCTTTGCTGATGTCATTGTTTTAATAACACCAAACATCAGCCAAGCAGCACAAATGCTGGCCGACTTTGACCGTGAGTGTGGAAAGGTAGGACTACAGCTGAATCTTACGAAGACAATGTTTATGAGAAACAGCCTTGTTTCTGATGCCCCATTCGCTCTCAATGGAACGACCATCTCCAAATGCAACAGCTATGTGTACCTAGGTCGAGAGGTTAACATGACAAATGACCTGGCATCCGAGCTGCGCAGGAGGAAGAGAGCGGCTTGGAACGCCTTCAAGAACGTCGAAGAAATAGCTAAGAGGACGAAGAACCTCCGGCTCCGGGCACATCTCTTTTATTCCATTGTTCTTGCTGCATTAACAAATGCCTCAGAGACCTGGGCCCTACGCAAACAAGATGAGAACGCTATTCAGGTCTCCCAAAGAAGAATAGAAAGAGCTATGCTTGGAATATCACGTTTCACTCAAATGAGAGAAAGAATCCAGAGTTCTGACATCCGTCGACGATCAAGAATCAGGGACGCTGTCTCATTTGCCAAGGTGTCGAAAATCAGATGGGATGGTCACGTAATGAGATTTAAAGACGACTACTGGACTAGAGCTGTTACCGACTGGATTCCACAGGATGTCAAAAGACCGCGTGGCTGCCCACCTTCCAGATGGTCAGACTTCTTCGTCAAGATCATGAACGATCGGTTTGAGGCCCTTCATATTCCCGGAGCGAACAGATGCCATTGGAATACACTAGCACGCGACAGGGACAAATGGAGACGTTACTGGCGCCCGCTCAAGCAAATCGACGACTAATGGAAAGTTAAGTGATTAAGTGATTCCTCAAAATACTCAAAGTCATCTATCACAAGCCCACAACAAGCATTATTCTCAATTGGTGAAAAACTAAATGCCTTCCTTCTAATATCAAGCACAAGACAAGGTTGCCAACTCTTGCCACTCCTATTCAATATAGTGTGGGAAGTACTTACCATCAGAGATAGACCAAAACAAGTATATTAAGGGCGTCAAGATAGGAAGAAAGAAGTCAAGCTTTCATTATTTGCAGATTTAGAAAACCTTGGCTGGAGAGATAGCACAGCGGGTAGGGCATCTGCCTTGTGAGCAGCCAACATGGCCGACCCGAGTTCGATTCCTCCACCCCTCTCGGAGAGTCCGGCAAGCTACCGAGAGTATTCAACATGCCAGACATAGTAACAACAAAGTCTCCAATGGAGACGTTACTGGGCCCGCTCGAGCAAATCGATGATCAACGGGAGGGCCTTTACTTTACTTTACTTTAGAAAACCTTAAAGACTCTACAAAAAAGTTCCTAGAAACAATTTATTTGTGAAGTGGTTGTTTACAAAATCTATCCACAAAAGTCCATAACTTTATTATACGCAATATAATTCTAATGAAATAGGAGATAAAGGTATTTTTAAAAATTCCATTCATGATTGCATCTCATATAAATTAAATACCTAGAAATTGGTTTAACTACAAAAGTGAAAGATCTATAGAAAAAAAACTAAAAACACTACTTCAGGAAATAAAAGACGACATAAGAAAATGGAAACACATCCCTGCTCATGGGTTGGAAGGACTGATATTATCAAAATGGCTATATTTCCCAAAGTATTATCCAGAGTCTATGCAGTCTCCATATGGATACCTATGGGAATTTTCAAAAAAATACTCTTTAAATTTATATGGAACAATAACCTACCCCCTACTCCCGGTGTCCTTCTCCTCCTGCTGCTGAATAGCTAAAGGAGTCCTCAGAAAAAGATGAGAGGTATCACTTTCTCCAATTTAAAACAGTATTGTAAAGTGGTAGTAATTAAAACAACATGGTACTGGAATAAGGACAGACCCTCAAATGAATGAAATGTAATAGAAAGCCCATTGGTAGACTTTCAGGTATAGGTCTGTTAATTTTGGAAAAGGAGAAAAAAGTATGAAGTGGAGCAAATAAAGACTCTTTGACAAATGGGGTTGGGAAATGTGATTAGCCACATGACAAAAAATGAATACAGAACTGTCATAATGCCATGCACAAAGTCAAATCTAAATGCAGTAAAGACCTAGATATCAGTCATGAATCAATAAGGTACATAGAGGAAAATATAGGCAGAACTCTCCCTGACATTTAAGCTATGGGCATCTTTTAGGATGAAATGCCTCTGACCAAGTAAGTAGAAGCAGAGATAAACAAATGACACTACATTAAATTAAGAGGCTTCTACAACTAAAAGGAAATGATGACAAGAATACAATGATAGCTCACAGACTGGGAGAAATTATTTGCCCACCATTCATATGACAAAAGGTTAAATTCCAAGCTATATAAAACACTGGTAGAACTGTACAAAAAAATCCAGCCCTATCAATAAATGGGGAGAATAGCTTAAAAAGAGTTTCTTCAAAGAAGAAATACAAATGCCTGAAAAAATATATGAAAAATGCTCTACATCACTAGTATTCAGGGAAATTCAAATCAAAACAACAACATTTTCAATATCACCTCCTGCCACAGGCATTCATCAGAAAGAACAATAATTAGTGTTGGTAAAAATTTGGGGGGGGGGGGAAAGACTCTTATTCACTGATGGCAGTAATGTCGACTGGTTCAACCTTTGGGTAAAACAATACGAACATTTCTCAAAAAACTGAAAATTGAGCTTCCATATAACCAAGCAATTTCTCTCCTGGAAATACAGCCCAAAGCCCAAAATTGCAAATCAGAAAAGAGTGGTACTCCTCTGTTCATTGCAGCACTATATACAGTAGCTAAAATATAGAAAAGACCTGAATACCCATGAACAAATGACTGGATTAAGAAATTATGTTGCATATACACAGTGGAATGCCACACAACCTTGAAAAAAAGATAGAGATAGAGTCACGCAATTTTCTGCAATGTGGATGGATCTGTAGAGTATTATGTTGAATAAAATAAATAAGAGAAGAGACTCAAAATGATTTCTTATATCTGGGATATATTAAAAAACCTTTATAGATAAATATCAAATGCCCAATGGCAATAGAAAGTAAGGGTAAGTTTCAAAGTGCATGGTTGCCAGGTTAGTCTTTCCTAATCAAAGCAGGCAGGGTCTTTATTCAGTTACTTCTTTTTGACTAATGACAGAGTTTGTCCATGACCATGCTCTTATGTCACTTAACTTGTTGATGCAGGGTAGCTTACAGCTTGTCCTAGGTCTATCCTTTTCCCTCTCTGGGACCCTTCTTTTGGGCAACTGAGTCAAGTAAATATGATGGATTTACATGAATAAATATTATTTGGAGTCAACTAACTCCCATGTTACAAAGCATAGCATCAACTATCTTCCTGTGTCTATACAAAAAGGCCATTGCTAAGCCATGCAGAGGACATAAAGGAAAGAGAAAAGCAATATAGCATTTTTGGTGTCTGATGAAACAGTGTGCCTCAGGAGCACTGTTGTGGGAGTAATTCAATAAACCTAAACTCCCTGTGGGACGAGCAGGGATAACCCAATGTTATCCAACGGGAAGACCAGGAGAACTTGCTTTCAGTAAGAAGTTAGGCACTGGCAAATGGGTGAGGATGATATTGTAGAGAAGGGAACACCAGGACAATGGAGAAAGGGAAAGTGCCTGCTATAGGAGTAGGCTGGGAGATGAGAGGAAACTGTTGACATTTGTGGAGGGTGGTGGGCACTGGTGGATGAATTGGTGTTGGAGCAATAGATACTTGAAACTCAATCATAAATATCTTTGTTACTTTGTAAGTAAAGTAAAGGCCCTCCCGTTGATCATCGATTTGCTCGAGTGGGCCCAGTAACGTCTCCATTGGAGACTTTGTTGTTACTGTGTCTGGCATATTGAATACTCTCGGTAGCTTGCCAGGCTCTCCGATGTATTCACAGTTATCAATAAAATAATAAACTGAATTAAATTGAACATATAATAATATGCTAATCAGATAAAGAGTAGATAAAGAGTAGTAATTGGTTGAACTTTAAAGCCAAGATGCCTACAGCAAGCAAGTGTTGTTTCTGCTTCTTGAGCAGACTCATCTGGGTGTGGCTATGCCTTCCCAGAAATGCCTGGGCTGAACCCTTAGCAGCCTCCTGATTCTGTTTGGTTCAGACTAAGGCAGCTAGCTTCATTTTATGTAAGGTCTTTCTTTTCATAATTTTTTCTAAGAAAAATTGTACAAGAAAGAAGTACATGTAGACCAGAGTAAAATAAACCTTCTGCGAGTGAAGTAAACTGCTCTCCTAGCAGTTCTACTATTTGGCATCTCTAGTGTGTTACTTCTGGTACACCATGAACAAGTGTGAGTGAGGACCACCACAACAAAAAAAGTATACAAGCATCACAATTAATTCTGCAAACCTTGGAATCAACAACCAGGAGTGTCTGAGCATGACATCCAAGTACGACACTGTAGCTGATGCTGGAAAATGTGAGGGGGCACAGATCAGAAAAAAACGCAACCGCAGGAGAGCACTGCAAGGCATTCATTGTGCAAGTTCTGGAGCAGTTTATATGAATGTCAGTCAATGCAGAACCAACAATAGCAACAAAGGGAAAATAGGATTGAAATCTAGATCTCAGGGAAAGTTCAGAAGTACAAACATGAGAACCTGGGGAGATAAGACAGAAAGAGGTAAAGGGAAAAGCGAAGGGTCAAGCTCTCGGAATCATAAATGCTAATTCCTCTATTCCTCATTGGAAATATGTGGTGGGAGTACCTGTAGTGATTAATCACTTGATCACTTGACATCCCATTACTCATCGATTTGCTCAAGTGGGTGCCAGTAACGTCTCCATTCATCCCTGTAGCATGCTAGTCTAGCCCATTGGCATCTGCTCACTCAAGGAACATGAAGAGCCTCAAACTGTTCTCTCAGGTTCTTGATGAAGAAGTCTGACCATCTCTTAGGTGGGTGGCCACGCAATCTTTTGATGTCCCATGGAATCCAGTAGGTAATAGCTCTAGTCCAGTAGTCATCTCCATATTGCATTACACGTCCAGCCCATCTGATTATTGAAGCCTTGGAAAATGAGACAGCGTTCCTGATTCTCGATCGTCGACAGAGGTCAGAACTCCAGATTCCTCCTCTCACTTGAGTGAAGCGTGATACTCCAAATATAGCTCTTTTGATTCCTCTTTGGGAGACCTGAATAGCGTTCTCATCCTGTTTTCATAGGGCCCAGGTCTATGAGGCGTATGTTAATGCAGGAATAATGGTGGAGTCGAAGAGATGTGCCCAGAGCCAGAGGTTCTTCGTACTCTTAGCTGTTTCTTTGATGCTCTTGAAGGTGTTCAATTCTGCTCTCTTCCTCCTGCACAACTCAAGTGCCAGGTCATTCATCATGTTGAGTTCTCGACCTAGGTACACATAACTGCTGCATTTGGAGATATTCGTTCCATTGGGAGTGAATGGAATATCAGGAATGAGTCTGTTCCTCATGAACATTGTCTTTGTGAGATTCAGCTGTAGTCCAACCTTTCCACACTCATGGTCAAAGCTGGCCAGCATTTGTGCAGCTTGGGTAATAATGTTTGGTGTTATTAGAATGATGTCATCAGCGAAGCAGAAGTGTTGTAGTTTCCAATCTTCTATCTTCACTCCCATTCCTTCCCATTCCAGTCATCACATGACGTTCTTGAGGGTAAAACTGAAGAGTTTCGGTGAAATGGTATCACCCTGCTGAAACCTTCTCTTTATGTCGATGATTACTTCCTTGTAGAATGCTGAGATCCTGGTAGTGAATCCATAATACAGCTCAAGGAAGATCCTGATGTATTGAGTTTGAAGACCCTGTTTGGCTAGGGCTTCGATAACCACTTCAGTCTCAACAGAATCTAAGGCCTTCTTAAATTGATGAACGTTAGGCATAGCAGCATCTTGAACCCTGAATGCCAAAGTAGTGATTAATACTATTAGAATTATAAGCAGTCAGACCAGGTGCAAATTATAATTCAAAGCATTTTGCTTAGTAGGTGATAAAGTATAAAACATCCCTCAGCCTCCCAAATCTTATTTATACAATGATCATAATATTATTACACAAAGGATAATTATTGGGATTTAAGAAGACAGCATATCAAAAGCACAGAGAGCAAAATGGAGAAGAGATAAAGGTAAAGGTAAAGGCCCTCCCGTTGTTCGTCGATTTTGCTCGAGCGGGCCCAGTAATGTCTCCATTGTGAGACTTGCTGTTACTGTGTCTGGCATATTGAATACGTCATGGGGGGCTTGCCAGGCTCTGCCGTGCGGGTGAGATACTCTCAGTAGCTTGCCGGGCTCTCCAAGAGGGGCAGAGGAATTGAACTCGGGTCGGCCATGTTGGCTGCGTGCAAGGCAAACGCCCTACCGCTGTGCTATCGCTCCAGCCCTGGAGAAGAGATAGAACTTGCTAAATAAAAATTCACATTTTTGAATGTTACTTCCTCTCTGGGAAGCAGAGATTATCTTTTGTCCTTAATTTTATGACTAGTCCAACCAGACTGGATTTTTCCTTCTTCCGAAGGAGTTACTTGAATGCTCTGTGATTTATGGGGGATTCCAGGTACTAATAGATGTGACCAGAAGCACACCAAGTGACACTGAGAGAACACCAAGAGATGGGCTGCATGCCAGAAGGATCCTTTATTTCTTCACCCCAAGATCAAGGACCCACCTGTGTTTCTGTCTCTCATTATCAGGTAGAGAACAGTCTAGGTGAGTTTTTTCCCCTTCAGATTTGACTTCAGTATATGTCATTTTTAAAGAAAGGGAAACAGTAATTCAGACTTTTTTTCTTATTTCCAGATTTTAGTTTCTAGAGACTATATTTTCAGATGACAATTTTTTGAGTTTCTTTCCCCTCCCTGGGCAGAGCCCCTGCAGCCAAAGACCTCCAGAACCAGCCACAGCCATGCTTAAGACCACTTTCCATTCTCCACACGTTTGGATGAGCCTCACTCATGAAGGAACTCGCAGAGGAACCCAGGCATGTGGCCCCGGGGCTGAGATCTCCAAGCCTGCTTGGATTGGGACTGGGCCTCCTCCCCCAGATTCCTCATCTTCCAATAGGTAAGCGTTACACCCACCAACTCCCCCCAGCGCTGTGTTATCCCATCAATGGCCAAGACCCAGAGACTATAAAACCCAGCTCCTGGAAGAGAACAACGCAGAGTCTCCTGCTCCTATGCCTGGATGTCCTCAACTAGGCCCCTTGGAGCGGGGCCGGTTTAGTTTCCCTCCCTGCCCCCAGCAGAGCCCAGTAATCGAAGACCTCTGGAACCAGCCACAGCCAAGCTGAAGACCAGTCTACTCAGAGAGAATTCACAGAGACTATAAAACCCAGCTCCCAGAAGCATGCAGCTGCATTGCTGGCTGCACGACATCTTATTACCTAGTTCTTACTCTTGGAGAACCTGGCAGGCTACTGAGAGTATCCTGCCCGCATGGCAGAGTCTGGCAAACTCCCCGTGGTGTATTCAATATGCCAAAAACCAGTAACAATGATGGGTCTCATTCCCCTGACCCTGAAAGAGCCTCAAATGTGGCACTTTCTAAAATCTCAGAGATAGAACTAAGGAGACGTTACTGGTGCCTGCTCGAGGAAATCGATGAACAATGGGATGACATTGATACAGTGACAGAGTGAATTTTTAGAGAAATTAAAATGATAATGGAGAGCTGCACTTCTTGGAGTCCTGGGTGGCACTGTTGGTTATTTCACTTGTTCATTTGTTTTGTTTTCTTTATCTGAGTGGCAATACCTCTATTGCTTTAGTTTTAAAATGAAAGAGATAAGTTCACACTTGTAAATCTGTAATTATGCTGTCCTGGCCTACCAGAATAACCAAAGAATAATATTTTCCCAAATAAAATTAAAAAAAAATAAGGCCCTCCCGTTGATCGTCGATTTGCTCGAGCGGGCCCAGTAACGTCTCCATTGGAGACTTTTTGTTGTTACTGTGTCTGGCATATCCAATACTCTCGGTAGCTTGCCGGGCTCTCCGAGAGGGGCAGAGGAATCGAACTTGGGCCGGCCATGTTGGCCGCTTGTAAGGCGAACGCCCTACCCACTGTGCTATCGCTCCAGCCCATTTTTTTCCCCAAATATTGCAGGTAAACTGTTCCATCCCTAGTCATCGATTGCTGCTAATTCACATGGAAATCTTCAACCAGGCATCTAGAAAAAATAAGTCACTTCTGCAACACTTAGTTTGGCATGGCGGGATTACCCCTTGCTTTCAACCATGATAGTCGATTTTGGTTTGAATATAGAAAAGGGCACCTGCTCTTACTCATGACATGAACCCATTACAGCTACAATAAAAAATACACATAGCTGGTCTATGAAACAGAGCTCACTACCCATCGTGGCAGTGAGACTTGGAGGGGGACGAGGGATTATGGCTTGTGGGGTGGAGCTCTGAGGAGGATCCAGAGACAATGGCGGAGGAAGATGAAGAGTGAACACACTGAGGGGTGGAGGTGAGGGTGGCAGGCCTTGCTAGAACGGTTGAATACATAAACCTACCATTCACAGCATTGTAAAGAACATGACTAAAGTGGAATTAAAATAATTAAAATAATTATTTTAAAATGAAAATGCAGACAAGTCCCTCATAAAGACGAAGTAAAAATGCTTCCAAGAAAGTTTTTTCTAGAAAAGAACTTCATGGTTAGTAATTTGATCTAGACAATTTTCAAAATTTCTTTCCATTGCCTATTACTGCTATGCCTTTGTCTGGGCTACCTTCTGGTAAATTAATGCTAATTTCTATGCAATTTATCCATTTTTCAATAATTAGAAATTAAACTTTCAATAGCCCTTATTTTTAGTGGTTGCTCTAATAAAATCTAAAGCTAATTCGCATTTCTTTCCCTCTTTCAAGAGACACTAAAATCCTTATTGTAACTCTGGTTGTTGTTGAATTTCTAGTTAGGATTCAAAATTCTCTTTTCAGGCCATAATTTTTCTGTAATCAAAGTTACACACAAACTTCCAGCTGGATTTTTAAGAGGAACTTGCTAGTCATAACCTAGTAATCTCAGATAATAATTTACGTTGAGCTGAAATGATAACTTTCCCAGCTGACCACGAGTGACTTCCAAAAAGGTTTTTGGTATTGGAGTGATACTCCCCGGATAATCCCAATTCAGTCTCCTCTCCTCAAAACCATGTGCCTCCTACACTGCACAGTGAGAGTACCACTTCCTACTCTGACCAGAGAGGTAGTACAGCAGGTAAAATGTGTCTTGACCCAGGTTCAATTCCCAACACCATGTGCTGTCCCATAGCAATGCCAGGAGCTGAGCACAGTGCCAGGAGGAAGCCCTGGGCACCGCTGAGAATGGAGAAACTGCCCATTACAAAATGCTATTAAGTATTTATATTATAGTTCAAAGACAGTGGGTTACCCAATATACCCCTTTAAGCTCTCCTTCTCAAAGATCTGTTTAATCTGTGGTTGCATCTTTCAAAAGATATTCAGCTGCTCTTCCCCTTCTCTCCCTTCTATATTTTTGCTCCCAGAACTTAAGACATCATATTATAAAAGTTTTATCTTTACAGAAAATCAAGGTTGTAATTAGAGAGACATATCATAATTCTGCAATATAAATAGCTCTTCATTGAGAAAGTTCCATAGCTTTCTAAACACATGTTCACTTACTGTACACCCCCGCCAGCTGTTGAAATGTAAATTTCACTCTTTTACTAGCAGCTCTCACAAATTGAGGAACATATCAGATAGATCTGTCTCTCTCTGGGTTCCCTGAGCAACAAATGTTCTTCTACATTCAGAGGCTTTCTTACTCAAACACTGAGTTTACAAAGATATTTAAGGGTAATTTAAAAGAATCATGGGAGATTTAAATAAAATAATCTCTAGCAGTCTCTCGGACACAACAGTTCATGAAATATCTGTTTATTGAGATATTTCAGTAGTGGACACAAAATTGAAGTATTGATGTCTATAAGGAAAAAACCTCAATGGTGTAAATTTACATAAATATACTGAATATGTCGTAAATTCTTTGTTTTATTAAGGTGTTGAAATTCATTATTTTTTCTTCTTGTTGCTTTATATTTTTTGTTATTTTTATTCCTTTGTTTTTCTTTTTTTTATTAGCGAGACACCATGAGGTACAGTTATAGACTTACAAATTTTTGTGCATGGGTTTCAGTTATACAATGATCAAGTACCCATTCCTCCACTAGCGCCCATCCTCCCCCACCAGAGGTCCAAGTATCCCTCCCACCCCCATCCCCCCATCCCACCCTGCCTCTGTGGCAGGGAATTCCCTTTTGTGCTCTCTCTACTTTTGGGTCCTGTGGTTTGCAAGAGAGGCATTGATTGGCAATCATCTTTAGTCTATAGTCTACTTTCAGCATGCTTCTCCCATCCTGGGAGGATCCTCCCAACACCTTTTATTTGGTGCTCCCTTCTCTATCTGAGCTTCCTTTTCCCCTAGCATGTTTAGCTAGCCTCCAATTCATGGAGCAAAATTCCTGGTACTAATATCGGCCACTTCTGGGTGTTAGTCTCACATTTTGTTACTCTATGTTCCCCAGATGAATGCAATCTTTCTGTGTCTATCCCGTTCTTTCTGACTCATTTCACTTAACATGATACTTTCCATGTAGTACCACTTGTATGTAAATTTCATGACTTCAACTTTTCTAACAGCTACATAGTACTCCATTGGGTAGACGTACCAAAGTTTCTTTAACCAGTCATCTGTTCTCAGGTATTCAGGTTATTTGCAGATTCTGCTATTGTAAAGAGTGCTGCAATGAACAAACAAGTGCAGATGTCACTTCGACTATCCTTTTTTGCCTTTCTGGGATATATTCCCAGGAGTGGTATTGCTGGGTCAAATGCGAGCTCAAATTCTAATTTTATGAGAATCATCCATACTGTTTTCCAAAAGGGTTGGACCAGTTGACATTTCCACCAGCAGTGAAGGAGGGTCCCTTTCTCGCCACATCCACGCCAGCATCGGTTGCTTTTGTTCTTTTGCATGTGGGCCAGTCTCTGCGCTGTGAAATGATATCTCATTGTTGTTTTGATCTGCATCTCCCTGATGATTAATGATGTAAAGCATTTTCTCATGTGCCTTTTAGGCATTCGGATTTCTTCTTTGCGAAAATTTCTGTTCATTTCCTCGCCCCATTTTTTGATGAGGTTGGGTGTTTTCTTCTTGTGGAGTTCACCAGTACCCTGTATGTCCTTTTTATCAACCCCTTGTCAGATGTGTATTTGGCGAATATCCTTTCCCATTCTGTAGACTGTCTTTGTATTTTGGTCAATGTTTCTTTTGAGGTGCAGAAGCTTCTTAGTTTAAGATAGTCCCATTTGTCTATCTATGTTTTCACTTGCTTGGCCAGTGACATGACATCTTTGAAGATACCATTAGCTTCAATGTCGTGGAGGGTTTTGCCAACTTTGTCTTCAATGTACATTATGGATTCCGGTCTGATGTTGAGGTCTTTAATCCATTTTGATCTTACTTTTGTACATGGTGTTAGGCAGAGATCTGAGCTCATTTTTTGCATGTAGTTGTCCAGTTTTGCCAGCACCATTTGTTAAAAAGGCTTTCTTTACTCCACTTCACATTTATTTCTCCTTAATCAAAGATTAGATGATCATATGTTTAGGGGGATATGTCAGTATATTCAACTCTGTTCCATTGGTCTGTTGTTCTGCTTTTGTTCCAGTACCATGCTGTTTTAATTATTACTGCTTTATAGTAGAGTTTGAAGTTAGGGAGGTTGATTCCTCCCATTTTCTTTTTCCCAAGAATTGCTTTAGCTATTCGTGGGGGCTTATTGTTCCATATAAATTTCAGGAGTGTTTTCTCCATTTCTTTGAAGAATGTCATGGGTATTTTTATAGGGATCGCATTGAATTTGTGCAGTGTTTCGGGAAGTATTGCCATTTTGACGATGTTAATTCTCCTGATGGATGAACAGGGTTCATTTTTCCATTTCATTGTGTCCTCTTTTATTTCCTGAAGCAACGTTTTGTAGTTTTCTTTGTTTAGGTCCTTTACTTCTTGAGTTAAGCTAATCCCTAGGTAGTTGAATTTCTGGGGCACAGTTGTGAACGGGATTGTTTTCTTCATGTCGTTTTCTTCTCTCTTACTATTTGCATATAGGAAAGCCATGGACTTTTGGGTATCAATTTTGTAGCCTGCAACTTTACTATACAGATCTATTTTTTCTAGGAGTTTCTTGGTAGAGGTTTTAGGGTTCTCTAAGTTAAGTATAGTATCATATCATCTGCGAATAGTGAGAGCTTGATTCCTTCCTTTCCTACTTGGATGCCCTTGATATCTTTTTCTTGCCTGATCGCAATTGCAAGTACTTCCAGTACTATATTGAACAGTATTGGAGAGAGTGGGCATCCTTGTCTCATCCCTGATCTTAAGGGGTAGGCCCTTAGTTTTTCCCCATTGAGGATGATGCTTGCTGTAGGCTTGTGTTAGATGGCTTTAACTATATTGAGGAAAGTCCCCTCTATCCCCAATTTGGCGAGAGTTTTCATCATAAAAGGGTGCTGGATCTCATCAAATGCTTTCCCTGAATCTATTGATATGATCATATGATTTTTGTCTTTTCTTTTGTTGATATGATTATGTTGATTGATTTTCGAATGTTAAACCATCCTTGAATCCCCAGTATGAATCCCACTTGGTTATGTTGTGTGATCTTTTTTATTTTGTTTTTCCAATTTCTGTTTTTTCAATTTCCTGGAAAAGCTTGAGAAGAACTTGCAATAGGTACTCTTTAAATGTTTGGAAAAATTGGCTAGTGAATCCATCTGGACCTGGGCTTTTGTTTTTGGGAAGACTTTTGATTACAGTTTCAATTTCATTGATGTTAATAGGTCTATTCAGGTACTCTATATCTTCTTGATTCAGCTTCGGGAGATGATAGGAATCCAGGAATTTATCCATTTCTTCTAGGTTCTCTTGTTTTGTGGCATACAGACTTTCAAAGTAGCCTCTGATGATCTTTTGAATTTCTTTGGTTTCTGTTGTGATATCCCCATTCTCATTTCTTATTCAGTTTATTAGGGTTCTCTCCCTCTGTTTCTTTGTGAGTGTTCCTAGAGGTTTATCTTTCTTATTTATTTTCTCGAAGAACCAACTCTGTGACGGGTACAATCCGTCTTACTCTCTACTCTGGGACACTATGGTTTGAAATACAGATACTAAAAGACCATGATGTTTGGGCCTTAGTCTACTTTCAGCACACATCTCCCATTCTGAGCAATTTCTTCAATCATCATTTACTTAATGGTCCTTCTCCATCCCAACTGCCTTTTCCCCTAACACATGAATCTGGCCTCAAAACCATGGAGCAATCCTTCTGGACCTTATTTCTACTGTATTTACGTGTTAGTCTCATATTATGTTACTTTCTATTCCACAAATGAATGCAGTCATTCTATGTCTGTCCCTCTTTTTCTGATTCATTTCACTTAGCATGATACTCTCCATGTCCATCCACTTATATGCAAAGGTTTCATCTATTCTAACAGCTGCATAGTATTCCATTGCATAGATGTACCAAAGTTTCTTTATCCAGTCATCTGATCTTGGGCACTCAGGTTTTTTCCAGATTCTGGCTATTATGAACAGTGCTGCAATAAAAATACAAGTGCAAATGTCATTTCTACTGTGTTTTTTGCATCCCTGGGATATATTTCCAGGAAAAAAATATTTTTCTTCTTGTTATTTTATATTTTTTTCTATTCTTCCATGGTTTTTCTTTTTCTTTCTTTTTTAAAAAAATAATTTATTGAATCACTTTGAGAAAGACCCTTACAAAACTGTTTATGATTAGGTTTCAGTCATACAGTGTTCCAACACCCATTCTTCCACCAGTGTACATTTCCCAGCACCAACATCCCCAATTCACTACCAACCCAACCTGCCTCTGAAAGGTTGTCATGTGTATCCCTTTACTTACTTTTAACACTCAGTTCTTGTCTAGCATGATCACTGTCACTGTCCTCCCGCTGTTCATCGATTTGCTTGAGTGGGCTCAGTAACATCTCCAGTGGAGACTTTGTTGTTACTGTGTTTGGCATATCGAATACATCATGGGTATCTTGCCAGGCTCTGTCGTGCGGGCGAGATACTCTCGGTAGCTTACTGGGCTCTCCGAGAGGGGCAGAAGAATCTAACTCAGGCCGGCCATATTGGCTGCGTGCAAGGCAAACGCCCTACCACCGTGCTATCGCTCCAGCCCCCAAGCATGATCATTTCGAACTATTATCATATTGGTCTCTTCTCTAAGGGCATCAGAAAATTAAGAGTACACTGGTTGATCAATGCTTTTTATAAGCAGCAAAGGAAAGTACAACCTTCTTTCTTGGAATGAGAATATTAGTGAGAAAAATATTCATAAGTTATTTTCTCCCAGGTCAATGAGCACTTTGGCTCCAACAAAATAAAAAGCAAAAATCTTTCCACTGTAAGGTATTATAAAGCAATACCAGGCCAGACCAATAGTAAAGCGGGCAGGGGTTCAATCCCAGCATCCCATATGGTCCTCCTAGCACGACCAGGAGTGATTCCTGAGAGCAGAGCCAGGAGTAGTCCCTGAGCATTGCCGGATGTGACCCAAAAAAGGAAAAAAAAGCAATACCAATTTTTCTTTATAATTATTTCTTACCGCTGATTGCCTAATGATTGCTTACTACCTTTTCTTGGGTTCTCATTTCTTCTTTGTGGCATTAGCCTCATGTCCTAGGCAACAACTGTTTACAGGAGCTTGGAGACAAATAAATATATATGTACATGTATATATGTATGTTGTATATATACATATACATGTACAAATATATATATATACAAATATATATATGTTCCTAGAATGGAACGAACACGGTGAGAGATATCATGAGGTTCATCATGTCGACCAAGACCATCCATGGTAACTCACAGTTCCAGAAGGCCGAATATAAATGTTGGACATGGGAGTCTTCTGGTGGACGGTTCCACAACGAAATAGACCATATCATATTCAATCGATGGTTTTGCCTGACCAATGTCGCTGTTGTCCCAAAATTCCAAACGGGATCGGACCACCGTCTCCTTCATGCAAAATTCTACTTCACAGAGCAGGGAGAAAGGGCTGCAAAGTTTAAGAAGAGAACTCCCAGAAAGACCACCAAATGGGAGCTCTTTGGCACTATTGCTGCAACATGGGAAGATGCCATTGTTGACAACATTGATGAGGAATACGATCAACCGATTCAGCACCACCATGATTGTGTGAGGAACGGCAAGAGAGATAGCCACAAAAAAAAAATGCCTGTTTTTGAAAACTCTTGAGCTTATTCACCAATGTGGTTTGGCGCATGCCTCAGGCAACCACAAGCGAATGTCTGAGCTCGCAAAGCAGTGCAGAGATGCCATCAAGGAGGACCTCTACGGGAAAAGAACAGAAGTGCTTGTAGTTGAAGCAGAAGCCAGAAAAGCATTCATAACGCCCACCTGTCCTTCGCCAACTACAAGACCAAGACGACTGCCCTCCGATGCCCTGATGGATCTATCAAATAATCCAGAAGGGCAATGGAGAATATTATCCATGATTTATACTCAGATCTCTTTGATAGTCATGTCCACCTGCCCACATAACAAATTCCATAGGATAGATATGTATGTCGTTCCCAATGTTCTACCTTCCAAAATCCAACATGCCATCTCATCGGTAAAGAAACGAACAGCACCCGACCCAGACAAGGTTAGATCTGAACACCTGAAGAACCTGCCGTCAGTACTCATCAATATGCTGGCTCGGCTCTTCACATGCTACCTATCTGAATGCAAGGTTCCATCCCAGTGGAAAACCAGTAGGACTGTATTACTGTACAAGAAGTGAGACATCCACGACATTGGCAACTATCACCCAATCTGCCTACTGTCTGTCATCTACAAACTGTTCACTCGAGTCATCCTGAACACGATTGGCAGAACACTAGATGAAGGACAACCATGCAAGCAAGCCGGGTTCTGCAAAGGATTCAGCACCATGCAGAGCAAGTGGCCACATTCGTAGCCAACAACATGTCCAAACTGCAACACTGACATCCCAGTAGTCACATAACAGACCAGAGGGAACGTAATAAGAAGCCAACGAATGTCAACTCACAAACACATCAACACATAAGGCTTAGTTTGTAAAAACAGTTCAGTAAAACCTCAGACAAGAACTTAATGTCAACATGGTGTGGATACAACAATTTTCACAATTTTTAAACGAAAATAATGTTTTGATCATTCTGTTATCCATTTAGTGATAACAAGCAATATAAGTTAAATTATTGTGGGCCTGTATGGGGGCAGACTTGAGGAGTGGCTGGGAAAATGGAGACAGTGATGGAAGGAAGGTGATAGCAGTGGTGGGATTGGTGCTGAAATCTTGAACATGTGTAAATAACCATCATGAACAACTATGCAAACCACAGTATTTAAATAAAGTGGGGCAATCCTCTCTGGAAAGAAAGATGGCGGCCGCACGGAAGCCTTGCGGACAGCAGGTTTGAGCAGGGGGTGGGGGGCGGCAGGGGCCTCATGGGAAGGGGGGCGTTCTGGGCCATCCTTCACGCCCGACCGAGATCACCAGCTGCCCCCCACGAGCGGCTCTCCAGCACGGCCACGGCCCCGGAAGCACAAGGACTTAGCACAGAAAGCCACCCGCTTGGAGCAGAAAAGCAAATGGACTATGTGTTAAACCACGCCAGCATGTTGGCCCGGAGGGGAAAGGGTGTTGTTCCATTCGCCCAATCCTCTCTGGAAAGAAAGATGGCGGCCGCACGGGAGCCTTGTGGACAGCAGGTTTGAGCCGGGGGTGGGGGGCGGCAGGGGCCTCATGGGAAGGGGGGCGTTGTGGGCTGTCCTTCACGCCCGACCAAGGTCACCTGCTGCCCCCCACAAGCGGCTCTCTGGCACGGCCACGACTCCAGAGCACAGAAACCAATCTCTTTTTTCTTTCTTTCTTTTTTTTTTTTTAATTTATTGAATCACTGTGGGAAAGGTTACAAAGCTTTCAGGTTTAGGTCTCAGTCATGCAAATATCAAACACATTTCCCTTTACCAATACTTATTTTTTACCATGAAGAACCCCAATAAAACCCCACCCCTCACCCCTCCCCGTCCCTGTGAGGCAGATGAATTCTAGTTAACACTCTATCTGCTTTGATTAGATTCATTGTTTCAATAAAAGATTCACCACTATTATTTAGAGTTTACCCCCCCCCCAATCAGACATGCTGAAAAAGCATTGTGAAGTGATTTGCTTTCTACAGCTGGGTTCAAGAATTAAATGTTGGTTTTGGATTTCTGTTATTTTACCTATTGACCCTGGAAGTATTTCTACTGAAAGTCAGATAGTTAAGAAATTGGTTTCTGTGTTCTGGAGTCGTGGCCGTGCTGGAGAGCCGCTCGTGGGGGGCAACTGGTGACCTCGGTAGGGCGTGAAGGGCGGACCAAAACGCCCCCCTTCCCATGAGGTTTTAGTCGCCCCCACACTCCCGGCTCATATCTGCTGTCCACAAGCCTCCTATGTGGCCGCCATCTTTCTTTCCAGAGGGAGGAGGGCGAAAGGGACCAACACCCTTTCCCCTCCGGCAGACTTGATGGCCTGGATTAACGCATAGTCCTTTCACTTTTCTGCTCCAAGCTGCCGGGTTCTGCATTAAGTCCTTGTGCTTCTTGGGCTGTGGCCGTGCTGGAGAGCCACTCGTGGGGGGCAACTGGTGACCTCGGTAGGGCGTGAAGGATGGACTGGAACGCCCCCCTTCCCATGAGGTTTTAGTCGCCCCCACACTCCCGGCTCATATCTGCTGTCCACAAGGCTCCTATGCGGCCGCCATCCTTCTTTCCAGAGAAGAGAGGGCGAATGGGGCAACACCCTTTCCCCTCCGGCAGACTTGATGGCCTGGATTAACGCATTGTCCATTCACTTTTCTGCTCCAAGCTGCTGGGTTCTGCATTAAATCCTTGTGCTTCTGGGGCTGTGGCCGTGCTGGAGAGCCGCTCGTGGGGGGCAACTGGTGGCCTCGGTAGGACGTGAAGGACGGACCGGAAGGCCCACCTTCCCAGAAACCAATCTCTTAACTATCTAACTTTTAATAGAAATACTTCCAGGGTTAATAAGTAAAATAGCAGAAATCCAGAATCCCGCAGCCGCAACATCATTTTATTCTTAAACCCAGCTGTAGAAAGCAAATCATTTCACAACGCTGTTTCAGCATATCTGATTGGGGGGGGGGTCATAAACTCTAAACAATAATTGTACATCTTCTATCGAAACAATGTATCTAATCAAAGTAGATAGAGTATTAACTAGAACTCATCTGCCTCACAGGAATTGGGAGGGGTGGGAGGTGGGGTTCTATTGGGGTTCACGGTTAAAAATAAGTATTGGTAAAGGGAAATGTGTTTGATACTTACATGACTGAGACCTAAGCCCGAAAGCTCTGTAACTTTTCCCACAGTGATTCAATAAAGAAATTATTTTAAAAAAATAATAAATAAATAAATAAAGTGGGAAAAAAGTAAAATTTGAAAAGATAAAGTGACAGTTTATGTATTTGGTGTTTGTATACCCATAAATGTCCTCATTTTCTGTCTATAGCAGGTATGTTTGCAGACTAAGAATTCATTTCCCTTAGTATTAGAATACAATTACTGCTTTCTTTACAAATTTATTTTTTAATCTATTATATAATTGTTTTTCTTTTGAAGAAGACATTTATTCGCCTTCTAATAACTTTTGGAATTATCACTTTATTCTTGACTTTTTTCACAATGGTGACAAAATATTCACACATTCAGACATATCTTATAGAAGCTGCTTGAAATTCAAAATGTTATAGGATGTAAAAATACGTAAAATTTCTTTTTCTCTCTAATAATCTCTCCAAGTCTACCTTTGTAAAGTAGGTCCTATCCAGTAGTTTGGAGGACTAAGCTTGGATATTGTAATGGCAAATCAGAATTCAGACTGAAAATTACATTGTAGCGATTGTGAATGCAATAAACAAAGCCCTAAGCTGATTATTTCACTCACTAGAAAGCAATGCTCTAGGTTATTAATTAAAAACAACATAATAAATTCATAGTAAAACTCAAGGTGATTTTTTCACCTTTCAGGCATTCTGCCATTTCCACATATGTGGACTCTTCATAGTTCAGATGCATAGAGATTATTATACTCTATGGACTCACTCAAATTCCTGGAGCATTATTATATTAAAATAATATGAACATAAATATTAGATTTTTAAGTTAAACATAAGTTATTGGAAAACATTAGCTAGTGAATACATAGGTCACACATCAGGTATATGGCTCATCCTGGTGAAACAAGAACATAAAAATAAATCATCAATTCTAAGAAAATAATTTAGTTCAGGGTGCCTTCAGATATAATAAGTGCTTCATAAGCAAAACATTTTTTAGTACAGAAGACATAGACTAACATAGATGATGAACTTAGGATATCACTATTATCTCAACTGGACATTATCAGATTTTTGGTACCATTATAAAATGGTATATTATTTATTTTATGTTCTCAAAAGATGGTAACTTGTTTATGTTGGTATGGAGATAAAAAGGTTAGTTTGGAAGTGTACCTCCTTAGCAGTCTTCAGGATTCTTGTACTCCTGGGAATGCTTGACCACCTGTGTGGCTTTGTTTTGGGTTCAGCAGACAGGGGAACGACTCACAACATGATTTCATGGTCATACTGTATCCAGGATAGAGTTCTAACCCTAATTATCCAGATAACATTTCTAATCTGTTATAATATTGATACTTAACACGTCTTAACTATAGTGTTCTGATTCTCAACAGTCATTTCTCCTATTCCCTCACCTAAAAAATCTTAAACAAACAAAAATACTAATCTGCTCTATGAACCATTGCTTCTTCTTTTTCTTTATTTCTAAACTGCAAGTTGATATTGACAAAAACATTTCAGTAATCTAAGTTTATCTTAATATTTCTTGAAATTGAAAAACACTGTGTTAATCACCTGTTCCAATTACCGATGCAATAAATATCCTTTCAGGGTGTAGGAGTGGGCTAGAGTAACAATGGGACCTAGAGAATACCCCTGGCTCAGTGCAGGAGATCCAGGGAGTGCTAGAGACCATTCAAAGCATGCACTCAACTCTGTCAACTGTCTCTCTAAACTTTTCTGCCTTTTGTTACTTTTAATGGGTTTATTTTTGGTGAGTAGACAGTTTTTGGACTATTTTGTAATTCTTAATTTTGATTAAACCCCTATATTTCAATCAAGAAATTCAAAAGATTGAATATCAACTGAAGTTATTCTTGAACAGTAGGGAAAAATGGTAATGAAAGTATGTTTCACCTTTACATCCCTCAGATTGATAGATCTTAGATATATTTCCCATAATATTAATCAAGCAATCATCATTACTGGCATTTTATATAATTACATTGAGTTTCTTGTCTCCTCATTCCCTATATTTCTCACTTCTGCTCCAAAGATCAGTTTTCCAAAAACTTTTTTATCATAAATTATGTTTTATTCTGTGCCATGTCTCTTTTTGCTTAGCAACCTGGGTTTTGAGAATAGAGCTGATGTCAAATGGTGTGTGGAACCTTGATTTAGAGAGTGTTTGGTACCTAGGAAGCCCTCGGGGACCAACCATGGCTAGAGGGTGGGGGTGAATGAACTCACCTCAAACTTTTTACTCACACTTTGTTTTTAGAGAAACCTCTCCTAAGATAAAGATACTTTCAGGAACTGAACGAATATCCCAGTGAATTGGAGTATATCCTTTGCCCCTGCTCCCACCAGCACAGAACCAGCAGGAGTATCTACCAGAACTGCCAGATGTGCCCGTAATGGCTGGGCATGCGGATAGTTGGCTTTTAACTTTTAAACTGTTAAATGAGTCCCTAATTTATAATTAGTTGGTTAATTTGTGTTCCCTTTCATTTGTAACTTCACATCTTCCCACATACTATTACACCAAAGCATTTAAATATATCACGGTCACGGTCACGGTCCTCCCGTTGTTCATCGATTTGCTCGAGCGGGCCCAGTAACATCTTCATCATGAGACTTGTTGTTACTGTGTTTGGCATATCTAAATATAATGGAATATATATATTTTTCCACTCTACTAGATTCAATCGCCAGATGAAATGTAAGAAAAAACTCTTCAAAGAGGAAACAAATGAGAGCAAATTGAATAATTTACTAATATAGTAGATTTCACAAGTATTTGAGAATACAAATTTGACAAGAATGCCATTTCTACTTTTGTATATCTACCTGTATGGTCACAGAAACAAAATATAACCATATACAAATCTATGCACATTAAAATGTATTAGATAAAATATACTTATATCACATATCGAATATGTGTATTCGATATGCCAAAACCAGTAACTACAACTGGTCTCATTCACTTGACCCTGAAGGCTTCACCGACATGGCAGCACTGAGAAGGATGAGAAAGGAGAGGCCGACAAAATCTCAAGGCCTACGTAGGCTGCCACAACAAAGGAAGACAAAAATGATCGTCTGTATTTTTAATGCACGTACGCTAGCATCAGATGCATCCATCGAGGACCTGATGGTACAAGCGCGAATGATCAAGTACGACATCATTGGTCTGACCGAGACAAGAAGGCATGAATCTCACCATGCCGTTTTCGACACTGGAGAAGAATTGTTTCTCGGAACATGCGATAAAAGAGGTGTTGGAGGCGTCCGTGTCCTTGTCAACACAAACTTGGCCAAGAGCATTGATTCATTCGAATGCCTAACAACCCGAATCAGACGTTTACATTTGAATAGATGTGGCTCACTGCCTGCAGTTTCTATCTTCGTTGTCTACGCACCAACATCTCATTATGATGAAAGAGAAATCGAGAAGTTCTACATGGAGCTAGAGAAGTTCTATAAAGAAGACCACACCTTCTACAAGATCATTGTGGGTGATTTTAATGCCAAGATAGGACTGAGAAGATCAGCTGAAGAACTTCACATCGGGACCCATGGCCTAGAATGGAACGAACAGGGTGAGAGACTGTCTGAGTTCATCATGTCGACCAAGACCATTCATGGTAACTCACAGTTCCAGAAGGCAAAATCTAAACGATGGACATGGGAGTCTCCCGGTAGATGATTCCACAACGAAATAGACCACATCATATTCAATCGACGATTTTGCCTGACTGATGTCGCTGTTGTCCCAAAATTTCGAACGGGATCAGACCACCATCTCCTTCGTGCAAAATTCTACTTCACAGAGCGGGGAGAAAGGGCTGCAAAGTTCAAAAAGAGAACTCCCAGAATGACCACCAACTGGGAACTCTTTGGTACTATTGCGGCAACATGGGAAGATGCCATTGTTCTTTCAAAGTAAACTTTTTAATTCTGATTATTATGCTTTCTGAAGGGGTTAGTAAAAAAAAGGGAGGCAGAAAGAAAGTAAAAGGTTTAGTCCATATCATGGTGGTTCAAGATATAAAATATGGCAATTTGGAGATTTTGATTTTGTGCTCAATTTTTTCTAATGGGCTTGAGCATAACTCCCAGATGCTTGCTCAATTTGTTCTCCTGATTGGCTAAAAGGAAAGCGAGGAAAGGTTCGGGAAGGAACATAAGAAAATAACTCATGATAAGGGCAATAACTCATGGTAAGGGTAAGGGTTGGCCTAATGGGCATAGCGCTTCTTGGCCAAATGACAGAAACCAGATTATACAAGCTGATTATACTTCCCAGTGGTTTGGGAAGGAGAAAAAAAAACTGTCAAGCAGCAAATGCTATTGCCCTAGTGTGGCTAATTATAACGGATAGGAAAGGATTCAGACCAAGGGGAAAAAATTAAGATAAGAAAGAAGCAGGCTAACCACCCAAGGAAATGGCAACACATTGAAGACAATTATATTGGAAACTACCTTCCAGGGGAAATTAAAGATACCCCACTGCTTAAAAATTAAACTTAGGGAACATACCTGAGGTGATGAGGGAAGGCTACAAAGGACAATCTAAGGATTCTGAGTTTCTCACAGAAAATCATGAAAGAGGTCAGGTTATAGTATATACAGCAAAACCAAAACCCACCCTAATAACTTACTGAAATGGCCTTTAACATGAAGAAAAGAAACACGTGTTAGTAAGGTTGTGAAGGAAAACGAAGTCTTGTTAATTATTGGGAAGAATGTACATTAATTCGCTTCCCTAGAAATCGATATAGAGGTTTCTCAGAAAGCTAAAAATAAAACTCCTATGAGCATAAACAATTCAACTCCTAGGTATCTATCTGAAGACTATAAAAACATTATTTGAAAAGATAAATGCAGCAGTAAAAACATTGCAGCACTACTTTTGATGGCCAATTTATGGAAAAATCCAAACATCCAACAATGAATCAGTGAATATAGAAATATTGATATTATGTATACTACAAAATACCACTCAAACATTAGAAAAGATTAAGTATTGCCAATTCTGACAGCATGGATATATTGGAGATTATAGAACTAAGCAAAATATATTATGAAGAGAACAAACAGGATTATCTCACTCACATATGGCATTCTAATCAGGAGCCCCATCCTACCCTGCCCTGTCTGCTTCCATCAACCACCCAGGGATCGAATTGTGCACAGGAGACCCACCCTACCCAGATAAATACCCCACTGGCAGACTTCCATTCTCGACACTACTTCCACTACCCAGCCATCGCCACACTCCAGGACGCTTTCCGGACCCGCGCGGCCGCATCATAAGACACTAAATACCCATCTTCTGGAATTGTCGTACCATATTTGATAGGGTTCAAATATGGTAACACCTACAAGGGTGATTAGAGGTCACCCCAAAAGCCTCTATCCCTCTTGGAAAGACTGGCAAGCTACCGAGAGTATTCCGCCCGCAGGGAAGAGCCTGGCAAGCTATCCGCTGTGTATTCGATATGCCAAAACCAGTAACTACAACTGGTCTCATTCACCTGACCCTGAAGGCTTCACCGACATGGCAGCACTGAGAAGGATGAAAAAGGAGAGGCCGACAAAATCTCAAGGCCGACCTAGGCTGCCACAACGAAGAAAGACAAAAATGATCGTCTGTACTTTCAATGCACGTACGCTAGCATCAGATGCATCCATCAAGGACCTGATGGTACAAGCGCGAATGATCAAGTACGACATCATTGGTCTGACCGAGACAAGAAGGCATGAATCTCACCATGCCATTTTCGACACTGGAGAATTGTTCCTCGGAACATGTGATAAAAGAGGTGTTGGAGGCGTCCGTGTCCTTGTCAACACAAACTTGGCCAAGAGCATTGATTCATTCGAATGCCTAACAACCCGAATCAGACGTTTACATTTGAATAGATGTGGCTCACTGCCTGCAGTTTCTATCTTCGTTGTCTACGCACCAACATCTCATTATGATGAAAGAGAAATCGAGAAGTTCTACATGGAGCTAGAGAAGTTCTATAAAGAAGACCACACCTTCTACAAGATCATTGTGGGTGATTTTAATGCCAAGATAGGACCGAGAAGATCAGCTGAAGAACTTCACATCGGGACCCATGCCCTAGAATGGAACGAACAGGGTGAGAGACTGTCTGAGTTCATCATGTCGACCAAAACCATTCATGGTAACTCACATGTATAAATACATCAACTTTAAGATTATTATAGTTAATAAATTAGGTGATAAGGCGTTCCAGCAATAGCACAGCTCGTAGGGTGTTTATTTGCACGCACCAGTCATGGTTTGATCCCTAGCACCACATGTGGTTTCCAAGAGTGATCCCTAAGCACAGGGCCAGGAATAAGCCCTGGTAACTGTTGGATGTGACCCCCACAACAAACACAAAAGGAAAACATGATAAAATTTGGGGTGCCTTCAGTGTTTGATTGCAGGGCATGCGGTGCCTAGTATTTAAATTGGAATCTTATGCATGTCAGTCATGCTTTTCACCACTTTTTGCTATCTCCTCAGCATTGATGACAAAAAAATTTCTAATTGCTTTTGAGTTTTAGAAAAATTCTACAGGAAAAACATGTCTCTTAATAAGTGTTATTGATAATAATGATGATGTTGCAAATGAAATATTTCACTCAAGATTCTAAGGATCAAAAAAGAACTTACTAGAATATGCAGCCGAACTTTGAACATCATGTCTAACCAGTTATACATGAATTTTACTTCAATTAAAATATTGTGGAGCTGCAGAGGTAGTTTCAGAAAGTATCTGGAGGGTATACTTTGCATATGGCAGAGCAGGGTTCAGTTTTCACCAATCACTCCCCACAAGCACCACCAATAGAACCTTGAGTCAAGAGCATTCACCAAACACCACTAGATTTTTTAAAAAAAAATCCTTAACTATCTAGAAATTAACTTTAAAAAGGTGAAATAGCTATTTAGTGAAAATCATAAAATCATAAATCACTTCTGAAGTGAATACAACACAGTAAAGTGAACATATTCCTTGTTCACAGCTTGGAAAATTCAACATTATTAAATGATGATCTTACTGATTGTAATCTTCAGATGCAACTCAAGTTCCTTCCATGATAATATGAGATTGCTTACTTTCTTTTTTAGATTTCTATGCATTGCAGACATGTACAGTCTTTAATATGAATGTTCTTGTACAATTGCATTTGCTTCATGATAATGCACAATGATAATTAAATTTATATTAATTAATAAGCATATGATCATATCAGAAAAATTTACTATATTATTTTTCTACTAAACTGTAAGCTGATAATGTGCTTTACTTTCATTTTTAGAAGAAATTTCTCTAAAATGTGCAAATTTTTGGCATGAAATGCAGTGGTATTATTTATTATAACTGACCATTCAAGATTTTTGCTATCACAATTCATTCGACATTTATCTCAAATGAATATCCTCTTTACATGATATATATATTTCAATGTAATCAGTTTTGCTATCATAATTCATTTGACATTTATCTCAAATGAATATCTTCTTGTCTTTACATGATATATATATATATATTTCAATGTAATCAGTATTTTAGTGGATATTTTCTCAGTTTATTTCTGCCAGAAATATAACACTCTATTCCAGATGATTTGGTGCATTTGATTTTAATTGCTTATGTTCTATCTGTTTCATTGCAATCACAGATGGAAGAAACTTTAGAAAGTCACTCAATCAGTTGCTCTGCATTTAGACATAAGAATCAAAACAGAGTCATTTATGGAAAGTATGCAGAGATTAGCAAAGAAGGCAGATCCATTGTCCTGTTTTGTAATTACTTTAAGATAAAATTTACGAAGTTATGCACTTTTTATTCTTTCAAAAAGTTTTTAAATTTTATTCAAATTATATGTGCTTATTTAATTGCATTTATGATGATAAGTACATTTGAAAGTCACGTAGTTTTATTCCTTAGTTGCTTTTTAAAAATTGTTGTCCTTTGATTCCATATTTATTTTGCTTTTAACCTGCAGTGGTTTAAAAAATATGTCAACACTTAATAATATCTGTGACTAATTTTCAGGCCCTAAATTAATGGCAATACTATGTGACCCTCTTCTCTGAATTATAAATTTTATCACATTTTTGTATTTATTGAACTTTCCAGATGTACTTGGCTTGACTCTCATTAATTTGGTCTGTAATTATCAAACTATTCATTCCTCTTATGTGTGCTCTCTCACTGTGCATGGATTCATCACGCTCCATGCTTCCTCCCACTGATCATTCCCCATTGTCATTACGGTGCCTATTAAATACATACTCACTAAAGTCAATAATTATGCCTAAGTGGCCATAAAAAGGGAATTTTCTTAATTAGTCATCTTCTTGAATTTAGCATTCCCAATTCTGTATGACTCAACATGCATTGTCTCTCCCCATCTCTTAATTTGGGCTGGAGTGATAGCACAGTGGGCAGGATGTTTGCCTTGGACTTAGCCAACATGGCTGATGGGAGTTCGATTCCTCTGCCCTCCAAGCAAAGCCTGGCAAGCTACCCGTGAGGTATTCAATGTACCAAGCACAGTAACAGGTCTCACAATGTTCCTGGGCCTGCACGAGCAAATCGATAAATAACGGGAGGACACTGACAGTGACTCTCTTAATTTAGCAATTTAGATCTTCATAGAGACCTTTGCCGAGGGCACATCTTGATGAATCTATGACCTGAGATTTTACACTCTGGTGCTGTTTGGAGCATGACGATAACCACAGAGCAGATAAGATCTGTACCAGCACAGCAGATTAGACCTGTGCATGCATAGCAACCAAGTAGGGAATGTCTGGGCACATTTTACAAGCACCAGGTATCTGGCCTCCCCCAACTCCTCAAGAATTGTCACCTACACTTAGGGAGTCATTCTTAGCTGCAGCATCTATCCCTAATTGGGATTGAGCCTGGGCAAAGCAGAGTTGGAAAGGTGATAGGTCAGTAATGTTAAACTTTATGTGATTGGAGATTGGACCGTCCTCTTAAGCTGAGACCCTCCATAAAATATGTGTCTATTTGGCAATAAAGTGAACGGCCATGGGTTTCTTTGCGTGCCACTCATCCTTCACCCCATATCTTCTGAGCAGGTGCACAATGTGTTCTGGCACGTTGGGGAAAAACTGTTCCCCAACAATGCTGGAAGCAAGAACTATGTCTTGATAGATAAGCCTCCATAGATGCTTTGCTTGTTGCTATTCTGTTCTGCTCAGTCCACACCCCTATGCCTGTGCATGTTCCTCAAATGCCAGGGATCATTACTATTCAACTGTGGTTGTTTCTATAGACATGTATTTTACTGGAGTAACATTTAATTGTAACAATATACTTTAGGTGTGTGTCATTAAAAATCAACACAGGGGGCCAGATTGGTAGCTCGTGGTAGGGCACATTTTCAACCTGTGCAAAGTCCTGAATATGATTGCTAGCACTGTTTGGTCCCTGAACACTGCTCGAATGGTCCTGGAAAACTTAGATGGAACGTGCTGGGTTTGAGCTGACCTCTTAGTCTTGGGACAGCGCAATCATTAGTAGGAATAGGCCCAGGTGCCTCAGTACCATGGATGGTGGCCCCTATAAAATAAATGTGTATATATTATATCTGGTTTATGACTAAAAGGTCAATTCTATCCTTTGCTTTGTACTAACATTTGTAATTGTCCCCATAAGTATAACTTAATCATACATTCTCCTTTTCCTTTTTGATAACTATTAGTTGGTCTTATAATCTATTTTGTTTTGGTTTGTATTAGTTTGTCCACTTTCTGCATACCATATGAAAGTAGAATATGGTATTTTGTCTCTAACTTATTTCAGTAGGCATAATACTCCCTAAATTCTGCCAAATTTTATTGCAAATGGGAGGATTGCATGCCTTTGTTTTAATAGCTGAGTGGTACTCCAGAATACATATTATGCCCCATTTTGTAATTTATCTGTTGGTAACCACTTAGATTATTTCCATCAGATGGACTTTCAAGTACACTCAGAGCTTCTAACAACTCTCTCATAGTTTACTTTTTCTGTTACCTGCATTGAATATTCTACCCCTACATTACAGTGTGCTTTTTAATAGAGTTTATTAGGGAGGAGAATTGATATTTTTGTTAATATACAAGTTCTTTGAAACAATAAAGAATTTATAGGAAACATTTATAGAAATGTAGTCACACATAATGAATAAAAATGTGCTGAATAATAATGTTCATCAGGAAGTAACTAGAAATATACACTATGTATAGAAGTTAGTAGACTCTTCAGGAAAAACTGGGTTAGGGCAATTCTGATATGTGTAGTAGAAAACAAACTTCCAACTAAATCTTCCTGACTGCTCATCGATAGTGTCCAAGAACACAAAAATCATGTTTAGTGTTAACAGAAGCCTATGTTAATAAATGAAGGAGATCATATACAAATACATTAATAAGAGGGGAGCAGGCTTCAGAGATGGTTCTAACTCACAGAGGCGGAAATTTTTTGCCTGGTGGATACCCAGATTTTTAGGAAAAAATCCACATAGTTCCTGTTAAACTTGTGAAACTTGTAGCTCTAAGAAAATGAAAGCCATCCAGTTGACACTCTTGATTGGTAGGGAAGACAATCATAAAAATGGTGAAAGCAGTTACATGAGAATCTTATTCAACTGTTTCTGTACCATGGTTTTTCAGACCAAGATCTTCTTTTCTCTTTTCAAATCTTGTTCATGTCAAGCTACAGACAAATTAAAACATATAAATAAAGACAATAGATTCTAGAAATGGTAATTCACAATGTTACCCTTACTGTCATGACATATTCCAGGAGAATCATATTCTACACTACATTTACTTCTTCTTAGTGTTATCTCTGTTAATCAAATCATAATAATAAGTGGAAAAGATTAATGAGAAAATGTAAATGGCAAAACAAATAAGTTTGGTAAACTCTTCATACTTACAATTTTATGCTAATATTTATTAGTAAGAATAATAGAATGACTCTTTTGATAATAGAAAAAATTCAACTCACCCAAAAAGAATTATCTATAATGAGTAAGGAATGCTTCCAATAACATCAGAAAAATCCAAAGCAATGGGCAATAGTGATAGTAGAGTAGGCAGAGCACCTGCCTTCCCTGTATGCAGCTGAGTAGGTCAATCCCTGGCATTTGGTATGGTACTCCAAACCTTCCAGCAGTGATCCTTGAGAGCAGAGCCAGGCATTAACCCGAGTACCGAGGGTGTGCTCCCCGGCTCGCGCCATCAAAAGCCAAAGAAAAATCTCAGTAGATACTAAAGTATTTCTAGCTAATGGATGTCTAACCTAGAAAACATTTAAAATTATATAGAAATTAGTCCTATAGCTGGTCAGAGAGCTTGAGGAGACAGCACACTTGATTTACATCAGGAATACTTGGGTTTGATAATTAGCACCAAGTACCGTCGGTCTCCAGTGGAGATGCTTGAGCACCATTCTAAGAGTATGCCTGGGCATGAATATGTGTGAAAAAAACTAAGTTCAAAAACTTTTTATACTGATAAGGGGGTATCACAACAGAAAGCAAAGAAACTCAAAAGATCATCAGAGGCTACTTTGAAACTCTGTATGCCACGAAACAAGAGAACCTAGAAGAAATGGATAAATTCCAGGATTCTTATAATCTCCCAAAGCTGAATCAAGAAGGTCTAGAATACCTAAATAGTCCTATTAATGTCAAAGAAATTGAAACTGTAATCAAAAGTCTTCCCAAAAACAAAAGCTCAGGTCCAGACGGATTCACTAGCGATTTTTTTCAAACATTTAAAAAGGAGTTGTTGCCAGTTCTTCTCAAGATTTTCCAGGAAATTGAAGAAACAGAAACTCTCCCAAACAGTTTCTATGAAGCCCATAGCTCTCTAATACCAAAAGGAAACTAAGACACCACAAGAAAAGAAAACTACAGGCCAATATCCCTGATGAACACAGATGTGAAGATTCTTAACAAAATGCTAACAAATAGAATTCAAAAACTCATAAAAATGATCATACACCATGACCAAGTGGGATTCACCCCAGGGATGCAGGGATGGTTTAACATTCTAAGATCAATCAACATAATACATCATATCAACAAAAGAAAAGATAAAAACCACGTGATCATATCAATAGATGCAGAGAAAGCATTTGAGAAGATCCAGCACCCGTTTATGATGAAAACCCTTGCCACAAATAGGTATAGAAGGGATGTTCCTCAATATAGTTAAAGCCATCTACCACAGGCCTATGGCAAGCATCATCCTCAATGGGGAACAAATAAGAGCCTTCCCTCTAAGATCAGGGACGAGACAAAGATGCCCACTCTCTCTAGTCCTGTTCAATATAGCACTGGAAGTACTTGCAATAGAGGTAAGGCAAGAAAAAGATATTAAGGGCATTCAGGTAGGAAAGGAAGAAATCAAGCTCTAACTATTCGCATAAGATACAATACTGTACTTAGAGAACCCTAAAACCTCCACCAAGAAAATCCTAGAAACAATAGACTTGCATAGTAAAGTGGCAGGCTATAAAATCAATACCCCAAATTCCATAGCTTTCCTATATGCAAATAATGAGAGAGAAGAAAGTGATATGAAAAAACTATCCTGTTCACAATTGTGCCCAAGAAAATCAAGTACCTAGCAATCAGCTAAACAAAGGATGTAAAAGACCTGTTCGAAGAAAACTACAAAACGTTACTTCAGGAAATAAAAGAGGACAAAAGGAAATAGAACAATATCCCCTGCTCATGGATCGGGAGAGTTAATATTGTCAAAATGTCAATATTCCCCAAAGCATTGTACAAATTCAATGTGATCCCTATAAGGATACCAATGACATTCTTCAAAGAAATGGAGCAAACACTCCTGAAATTCGTATGGAACAATAAGCACCTATGAATAGCTTAAGCAATTCTTGGGAAAAAGAAAATGTTACTGAGCCCGCTCGAGCAAATCGATGATCAACGGAGTGCCTTTACTTTTACAACCTCCCCAAACTCAAACTCTACTACAAAGCAGTAATAATTAAAACAGCATGGTACTGGAACAAAGGCAGAGCCTCAGAACAATGGGTCAGGGTTTAACATACTGACATCTCCCCCAAACATATGATCATCTAATCTTTGATAAGGAGCAAGAAATGTGAAGTGGAGCAAGGAAAGCCTCTTTAGCAAATTGTGCTGGCAAAACTGGACAGCTACATGCAAAAAATTGGGCTCAGATATCTGCCTAACACCATGTACAAAAGTAAGATCAAAATGGATTAAAGACCTCAACATCAGACCGGAATCCATAAGGTACATTGAAGACAAGGTTGACAAAACCCTCCATGACATTGAAGCTAACAGTATCTTCAAAGATGACAAGCCACTGGCCAAGCAATTGAAAACGGAGGTAGACAAATGGGACTATCTCAAACTAAGAAGCTTCTGCACCTAAAAGAAGCAGTGACCAGGATACAAAGACAGTCTACAGAATGGCAAAGAATATTCGCCCAATATCCATATGACATGGGTTGATATCAAGGATATACAAAGCACTGGTTGAACTACAGACAAAGAAAATATCCAATCCCATCAAAAAATGGGGCGATGAAATGAACAGAAAATTTCTCAAAAAAGAAATCTGAATGGCAAAAAGGCACATGAGAAAATGCTCTACATCACTAATCATCAGGGAGATGCCGATCAAAACAACAATGAGATATCATCTCATACCACAAAGACTGGTCCATAGCCAAAAGAACAAATGCAACTGGTGTTGGTGTGGAAGTGGTGAGAAAGGGGCTCTCCTTCACTGCTGGTGGGAGTGTCGACTGGTTCAGAAAATAGTATGGACGATTCTCAAAATCATTAGAAATTGAGCTCCCATTTAATCCAGCAATACCACTCCTGGGAATATATCCTGGAGAGGCAAAAAAGTACAGTTGAAATGACATCTCCACTTCCATGTTCATTACTGCACTATTCACAATAGCCAAAATCTAGAAATAACCCGAGTGCCCGAGAACAGATGACTGGTTAAGGAAAATTTGGTACATCTACACAATGGAGTACTATATAGCTGTTGGAAAAGATGAAGTCACTAAATTGACTTACACGTGGTTCTACGTGGAAAGTGTCATGCTAAGTGAAATGAGCAAGAAAGGAACAGGCATAGAAAGGGTGCACTCATCTGGGAAATATAAAGTAACAGAATGGGAGTTGAACACCTAAGAATAGTTGAGATAAGTACCAGGAGTTCTGCTCCACTGCTTGAAAGGCAGCAGCATGTGCTGGGGCAAAAGGCAGCTCAGATAGAGAAAGGTACACCAAGTAAAGGATGTTTGGAAGACTCGCCCGGGGTGTGAGATGCGTGCTGAAAGTAGACTATAGATCAAACACGATGGCTACTCAATACCTCTATTGCAAACTATAAGGCCCTGAAGGAAAGAGTGAGCAAAAGGGAATGCCCTGCCTCAGAGACGGGATGGGGGAGCATAAGGGGTGGGGGTGGAAGGGCTACTAGGATCATTGGTGGTAGAGAATGGGTACTGGTGGAGGGATGGGTACTTGGTCATTGTATAACTGAAACCAAAGCACGAAAGTTTGTAAGGGACACTAGAAAGTTGTACACTAGAAAGAATCATCATAGAAACCCTACATATTTAAGGAATGTTGGAAGACTTCAAGGTACAACTGTACCTCATGGTGTTTCACTAATAAAAAAAATAAAATAAAAAACTTTCACAACTTGAATGTTAGTATATCTAGTTTGTTAATACATAGGATCAACATATTTAAAAATTCAAACATAAAAAATTTGTAAATCCCCTATCAATTAATCTATAATATAATTAAGGAGTACTCAATGATTATTATATCACTTAATCACTTAATCACTTAATCCCCGTTATTCATCGATTTATTCGAGTGGGTGCCAGTAACGTCTCCATTCATCCCGGTTGCGTGCTAGCGTAGCCCAATGGTATCTGTTCGTTTTAGGAACATGTAGAGCCTCAAACCGATCATTTAGGGTCTTGACGAAGAAGTCTGACCATCTTATAGGTGGGCGTCCACGTGATCTTTTGATGTCTCGTGGAATCCAATCAGTAATGGCTCTAGTCCAGCGGTTGTCTGTAAACCTCATTACATGTCCAGCCCATCTGATTTTTGATGTCTTGGCAAATGAGACAGCGTCTCTGATTCTTGAGCGTTGACGAAGAACAGAACTCCGGATTCTATCTCTCATTTGAGTGAATCGTGATATTCCAAGCATAGTTCTTTCGATTCCTCTTTGAGAGACCCGAATAGTGTTCTCATCCTGTTTTCGTAGGGTCCAGGTCTCTGAGGCATATGTTAATGCAGGAAGAATAGTGGAATCAAAGAGATGTGCTCGAGGTTCTTTGTCCTTTTAGTTATTTCTTCAATGCTCTTGAAGGCATTCCAAGCCGCTCTCTTCCTCCTGCGTAACTCAGGTGCCAGGTCATTCATCATGTTGATTTCTCGACCTAAGTATATATAACTGTTGCATTCGGAGATGGTGGTTCCATTGAGAGCGAATGGAGCGTCAGGAACAAGGCTGTTTCTCATAAACATTGTCTTTGTAAGATTCAGCTGTAGTCCAACCTTTCCACACTCACGGTCAAAGTCCGCAAGCATTTGTGCCGCTTGGCTGATGTTTGGTGTTATTAGAACGATGTCATCAGCAAAGCGGAGGTGGTGTAGTTGCCGACCATCGATCTTCACTCCCATGTTTTCCCATTCTAGTCGTCGCATGATGTTCTCGAGGGTGGCACTGAAGAGTTTTGGTGAAATGGTATCACCCTGCCGAACCCCTCTCTTGATATGGATGATTACTTCTTTGTAGAATGGTGAGATCTTGGTAGTGAATCCGCAATAGAGCTCACGAAGGATCCTGATGTATTGAGTTTGTACGCCCTGATTGGCTAGGGATTCCATGACTGCTTCCGTCTCAACAGAATCAAAGGCCTTCTTTAAATCAATGAACGTTAGACAGAGCGGCATCTTGAACTCCCGAGATACCTCAATGAGCTTGGTTATTGTGTGGATATGGTCGATGGTACTGAATCCTTTTCGGAATCCAGCTTGTTCACATGGTTGTCCTTCATCTAGTGTTCTGCTAATCCTATTCAGGATGACTCGAGTGAATAGTTTGTAGATGACAGACAATAGGCAGATTGGGCGATAGTTGCCAATGTCGTGGATGTCTCCTTTCTTGTATAGTAGTACAGTCTTGCTGGTTTTCCATTGGGATGGAACCTTGCATTCAGACAGGTAGCGTGTGAAGAGTCGAGCTAATGTATTGATGAGTACTGATGGTAAGTTCTTCAGGTGTTCAGGTCTGATCTTGTCTGGGCCAGGTGCTTTTTGTTTCTTTACCGACGAGATGGCATGTTGGATTTCGGAAGGGAGAACATTGGGAACGACATATCCATCATGTGGTATGTGGTATGTGGGCAAGTGGATGTGGCTATTACAGAGATCTGAGTAGAATTCATGAATAATCTTCTCCATTGCCCTTCTGGAAGATGTGATAGATCCATCATGATGTCGGAGGGCAGTCATCTTGGTTTTGTAGTTGGTGAAGGACAGGCAGGCATTACGAATGTTTTTCCCAGCTTCTGCTGCATCTACCAGTACTGCTGCTCTCCTGTTTTTGAGGTCATCCTTGATGGCTTTTCTGCACTGTTTTGCCAGTTCGGACGTTTGCTCGTGGTTGCCTGAGGCACGTGCCACGCCACGTTGGTGAATAAGTTCAAGAGTGTTCGAAGAAAGACGGTTTTTTGTGGTTATCTCTCTCTTGGCATTCCTTGCACAATCATGGAGGTGCTGAATCATTCGATCGTATTCCTCATCAATGTTGTCAATGACGGCATCTTCCCATGTTGCTGCAACAGAGCCAAAGAGTTCCCAGTTGGTGGTTGTTCTGGGAGTCTTCTTCTTAAACCTTTCATTCTTTTCTCCTCATTCTGTGAGGTAGAATTTTGCACGAAGAAGACGGTGGTCTGATCCCGTTTGGAATTTTAGGACAACAGCAACATCGGTTAGGCAAAACCGCCGATTGAATATGATGTGGTCTATTTCATTGTGGAACCGTCCATCGGGAGACTCCCATGTCCAACGTTTAGATTCAGCCTTTTGGAATTGTGAGTTACCATGGAAGGTTTTGGTTGACATGATGAACTCAGACAGTCTGTCACCTTGTTCGTTCCATTCCAGGCCATGGGTTCCGATGTGGAGTTCATCGACTGATCTTCTTGGTCCTATCTTGGCATTAAAATCACCGACAATGATCTTGTAGAAGGTGTGATCTTCTTTATAGAATTTCTCCAGCTCCATGTAGAATTTCTCAGTTTCTTTTTCACCATAACTGGATGTTGGTGCGTAGACAACAAAGATAGAAACTGCCGGTAGTGAGCCACATTTATTCAAGTGTAATTGTCCGATTCGGGTTGTTAGGCATTCAAATGAATCAATGCTTGTGACTAAGTTTGTGTTGACAAGGATACCGACACCACCGACGCCTCTTTTATCACATGTTCCAAGGAACAGTTCTTCTCCAGTGTCGAAAACAGCATGATGGGATTGATGTCTTCTCGTTTCGGTCAGACCAATGATGTCGTACTTGATCTTTCGTGCTTGTACCATAAGGTCTTCAATGGATGCAGCAGATGTCAGCGTACGAGCATTAAAAGTACAGACAATCATTTTTGTTTTTCTGCGTTTTGGCAGCCCATGTCTGCCTTGGTGTTTTATCAGTTTCTCCTTCCATATCCTTCTCGACTCTGCATAATCAGGGCTAGGGGAATGAGATCCATTTATTACTGGATTTGGCATATCAATTTGGTCTATTTGGCATAGATCACGGATAGCTTGCCAGGCTCTGCCGTGTGGGTTGGATATTTAAGGATATTTAAGGTATCCTGAAAATTATTAAATAAATAGTCGCGCGGCCGCGAATGCGGCCGCGCGCTCCCGGGAGCTTGTTGTGATAATCTTTGGATCCTGGCCTTTGTTGGGGTTACACGGCAGTTGGAGGGTGTAACTGTTTAGCTACTGACAGGTCCAGTCCCAAACCGTGCAGGCTTAGAGATCTCAGTCCCGGGTCCCACACACCTGGGTTCCTCTGCCAGTTCGGTTATGTCTGAGGCTTATCCAAGTGTGTGGAGAGTGGCTCCAGTAAGGCCTTGGTTGGGGCCTGGAAGTCTTCAGCTGTTGGGCCCTGGCGAGGATAGTCAGACACAGGGTAGGAGACTCTGCCTTGTGCTCTCCCGGGAGCTTGTTGTGATAATCTTTGGATCCTGGCCTTTGTTGGGGTTACACGGCAGTTGGAGGGTGTAACTGTTTAGCTACTGACAGGTCCAGTCCCAAACCGTGCAGGCTTAGAGATCTCAGTCCCGGGTCCCACACACCTGGGTTCCTCTGCCAGTTCGGTTATGTCTGAGGCTTATCCAAGTGTGTGGAGAGTGGCTCCAGTAAGGCCTTGGTTGGGGCCTGGAAGTCTTCAGCTGTTGGGCCCTGGCGAGGATAGTCAGACACAGGGTAGGAGACTCTGCCTTGTGCTCTCCCGGGAGCTTGTTGTGATAATCTTTGGATCCTGGCCTTTGTTGGGGTTACACGGCAGTTGGAGGGTGTAACTGTTTAGCTACTGACAGGTCCAGTCCCAAACCGTGCAGGCTTAGAGATCTCAGTCCCGGGTCCCACACACCTGGGTTCCTCTGCCAGTTCGATTATTATATATGATTATATAATTATGTATTATATAATTATATAATATGATTAAGGAGTACTCAATTGTTTCAACTAAATGCTCACTAGTAAAATCAGCATGTAGGCAAGTTCGTCCAGAGTCTGAGTTTTAGAATGAGTCACTGATAAGGGGATTTGTGTTATTTGAATTATTAGAACACATTTCTCAGGTTTTGAGTCCTGTGATATTAAAGCTGAACTAATCTACATCAGACTCTTCCTTATTTATCATATTTATTTCCAGTGTGGTATTTGCATACCTTTGAATATATTTAATATGAAACCTTTCTGATAGTTTCAATGATAATGAAACTATCAGGTATGTGTAGTCACCAATAGCTTATACAAGGAATGGTGCCAATTAATGTTCTTCCCACATTGCTTAATTCAAATACCTTCTGTCTAGTTTGAGTTCTTTGATGTATTTCATATGAATTCTGTCCACACATAGATTTTTGGCATTTATTTCACTTATCAGGTGCTTTCTTTTATTATTTGTATTCATAGGGATTCTCACCACTGTGGGTCCTGATATGGACTTAAACATAACTGGGACAATTGAAGGCTTTCGAATAGATTTCACATTTTTCCACTTGTGAGTTCTTTCAAGGATCCGAAAAAATGTGGGGACAGTTGAAGTCTTTCCCACATTTTTCGTAAGACCATCTCCAGTGTGAATTATCACGTGTTTCTAAAAGTTCCTAAGGTTTACCTGAGAGAAATGAAGTCTTCCAACATTCCTTAAATATGTAGGGTTTCTATGATGATTCTTTCTAGTGTATGCTCTTTTATGTAACTGCAAACTTACAGGAGTATTAAAGGTTTTCCCATATTGTTTCCCATAATATTTCTCTGCCACATTGGAGGTTTCATGTTCTCAAAAGGAATTAGAGCAGCTGATGACTTTTCCATACAGCTTACCTATGTGGAGTAGGAATTCTTTCCACTGTGAGTTCTTACATGAATTTGAAAAGTGGTAAACCAATAAAAGGCTCTATCACTAGTAGATGCTTTTGATAAGATTTCACTCCAGTGTACACTCTTTCATGTATTTAAAAGGAAATACAATAACTCAAGACTTTATCACATTGCTTATATTAATAGGGTTTCTCTCCAGTGTAATACTGTATTTGATAAGAGGTGGGATAGTTGAAAACGCCCCACACTTTTAAATTTTTTCTTGTTTTCTTTTTTTTTAATTTTTATTAGTGAAACACCATGAGCTACAGTTGTAGACTTACAAATTTTTGTGCTTGGGTTTCAGTTATACAATGATCGAGTACCCATCCCTCCACCAGTGCCCATTCTCCATCATTCACATTTTTTAAAAAATTTTTCTTAGTGAAACGCTATGAGGTACAGTTGTAGATTTTCAAGTGCTAACTTCTATGTGTCTGATCAGGCGTTTGTAACAACTTCCAAGAGAAGAAGGTCTTCCATGGGTTTGTCCCTAGTGTGAGTTATTTAAGTTTTGAAGAAGGCTAAGACAACTGAATGCTTTAATATATTTTTTATATTATATTTGTGAGTTTTCTCTCTAGTGTAAGCTTTTTTGTGAACTTGAAAGGAACTAGAAGGAGCTGGAGTGACGTGATAGTACAGTGGGTAAGGTGTTTGCCTTGCACACAGCGAACTCGAGTTTCGATTCCCAGCATCCCATATGGTCCCCTGAGCACCGCCAGGAGTAATTCCTAAGTGCATGAGTCAGGAGTAAGCTTTAATAATCGCTGTGTGTGACAAAAAAAAGAAAGGAAAAAAAGAAAGGAACTGGGATAACTGAGAGTTTAGCCACACTGTTTATATTTGTATAGTTTTTTCTCATATGTAAGCCTCTTTATATATGTTTAAATGGCCTGATGGTATCTAAGGTGTGAGTTCATGATTGTGATATTAAGCATAATAATAATAAAGATTTCTTATATTATTTACATTCATAAGTTTTCCCTCTACACTGTAATTATTCTCATAGTTTTTGTAAAGGGTGAAGATAATTTAAAGATTTACTATATCCCTAAAACTTCTTTTTACATCTCTGGTACGGAGGCAGTACAGGATCTATATGTGTTTACTGAGGGACTGGTCAAGCATGAGGAACTTCCTTCCATCACCGAACAATATTAGTAATGTATATCTTATTTAGACTAGATTTTTCTACATAATTTCTACATGGGGCTGGAGAGATAGCACAGAAGGTAGGGTGTTTGCCTTGCATGCAGCCAACATGGCTGACCCGAGTTTGATTCCTCCGCCCCTCTCGGAGAGCTCTGCTAGCTACCGAGAATATCTTGCCTGCACTGCAGAGCCTGGCAAGCTACCCGTGACGTATTCAATATGCTAAACACAGTAACAAGTGTCACAATAGAGATGTTACTGGGCCTGCTCCTGCAAATCGATGAACAACGAGAGGACAGTGACAGTGACAGTGAATTTCTACATAATTTCTACATATAGGTCTTTTCAGACCCTTTCTTGACCATTACTTCTTATGACCAACTTAGACATTTCAAAAACTTAAAGTAATCTCAGACCTGGAAAGAGAGTGTAAAACGTAAGCCATTTATCTTATTTGTAGCTGATCTAGTTCCACCCCTCGGATTTTATCTGGTCCTCTAAGCTCCTTCAGGATTTATCCCTGAACACAGAGCCAGGAGTAAGCCCTGAATACTGTCAGATATGTTCCCCAAACAAATACAAAAAAGAAATATGAAATAAAAATGATCCAAGTTTAACTTATCATCTTTCAGATATAAGCTGATTTCACGCTATTCAATATAATAGTGTGACATGAGAGTCTTTCCTTATTTCAATTATTTAATCTTTGCATTCAGTTAATACCAATTTACTTACTTGTAAAGAACATCTTTTATGTACTAAACACTCTACTCAGCATCTGAAGGACAGGACCTCTTATTGGAAATAGTCAATGAACAGAAACAACAATAATTTGTGTACTTTGCCTTCTTATTGGGGAAGACAGAGCATATTGTATAAAATTATGTAAAATAGTTGAAAGTGATATATTTAATGGCAAAAAAAGTGTATCAAGAAACGCATTAAGGAAAAGAGAGAATAAAGCAGTTGATTAAAGACTTCTTTATTGAAATGTGACATTTTAATATATATTTAAGTGATGAGCGAGATGCCATTCGAGAAGCCATTGTAATATTTAATAGATTATTCAGGTTTGGAGTGCAAATAGAAAAAATATTTGCAGGTAGAAAGCTTGTATTATTCCACTAACAATAAAGGAAAAGGTTAGAAAATTGAAGGCTTACAAAATGTAAACAAGGATGCAATTAAGTGTATTGTTTAGACATTTGCAGTAACCGCAAATTATTTGTCTTTGACTATATATGAATTCAGTGGTTCTGCAAATTTTCTGCATAGAGTAAGACCATTATCTGACTCATAATCTGAGATCACTCTATATTAGTACTGGGGTGTACTAGAATGAAGGTGGTCAAGAGTGGAAACACAAAGAATATGATAAAGATGTTCCAAATATTCAGAAGACAGAGGGTGGTGATTTTAATTAAGAATGATAATGTTTTCTAAAATAGCCTGAGGGTACAACTGAGAGTATTGCCTGATGAACTTGAATATAAGCATTAGAGGAGTCAGGAATCGCTCTAGTGTTCATTTTGAGTAGCTCAAAGTAAGTATGGGGTAGAAGATTAGGGGTTTGTTTGGGGGTATTCTAATTTAGAGATGTAATGTTACATATTAAAGTGGATACATAGAGAAGGAAGCTTGATATGCAAATATGGAACTCCAAGGAGGGATTGATACTATAGATAATAATTTAAACTTTATGAAGGTGAAGCATGATGTCCTGAGTCTAAAAAAATACCAGGAAAATGAGAATAGACTGAGAAGAGATGAAATTTTTATACTAAGCCCTGGGAAACTTAAGCTTAAAAGAACAAAATGAAGAAAAGAAGTCGACAATAGCTATGCAAGAAGCAGGAAGAAAAATCTCTTGGAGTTAAGAAAAGAAAAATGTTTCAAAGTGGAAAGAAATGAGCAATCTATATAAAAAATGATACTGTGAGACTAAATAAGATGCTGAGTGAGCATTGAACACATCCAATAGTAACAGACAAGTCATTCTTTGATCTTCTCACGTGAGTCACTACAATCTTTATATCAAATTTCATAATATCTAAACTAGAAGTTATTTTAAACTTTCATGATATCTAAACTAGCGCTGTAGCAATGTCCTCCCATTGTTCAGCGATTTGCTGGAGCGGGCCCAGTAACATCTCCATTGTGAGACTTGTTACTGTGTTTGACATATCGAATACATCACAGGTAGCTTGCCAGGCTTTGCTGTGTGGGCAAGATACTCTCAATAGCTTGCTAGGCTCTCCAAGAGGGATGGAGGAATTGAACCCAGCTCGGCGGGGCCGGCTGCTTATGCCGGCTGCAAATGCCCTACCACTGTGCTATCACTCCAGCCCCAAAATATGGCTTAGGGGTACCTAATCCCTGAAAATTTTCATCCAGCATGGCCTAGGCCCTGAAGCTTTGCCTTGACCTCATCACTGAACCACATCCACTGCATGTACTGAGAACAGCTTAAGCACATCTTAGCAACCACATGAAAAATCTTGAGGTACCCAGTAAGCCTTTTCACTCTGGTCTGTAAGACACTCCCTACAATAAGGAGATATAGGCCCATAGGAGTCACAGGCCTTTTTGAAGTGACTGAGAGAATCCATTCTTGACCTGCGATAAGATGGCGGCTGCTTCTTCTCAGCCTGGGCTGGACAATTGGGAGTGTGTCCCAGTGGTCTGAAAGCCGCTTGGCTGAGTCACTCTCGGACTCAGAATCTGAAGAAGTAGTAGCAGATTTATAATCCGCATCACTTTCATCTGATGCACTGGAAGTGGAGCTATATTCACCAACCTCAGAAATATTTTTACTATGAAAACCCTTTTGAGACAAAGGTACGGGAGAGATGGACAATGGAGAGGCCAGCAAGGGGAACAGAGAGAGAAGAATGTAGAAGAATACAGGACCAAGCACGTGGAGAGAGAGAGATCCCAGGCTGCGAGATGGAGCAGAGAGATGAGCGGGAGAGACAGAAGGAGACAGGAATGAGAGGCATTTGAGACCAGAATGGGAGGCTCAGAGGGACTGGGGCAGGTGTGTGACGAGAATGCAATAAATGGCAACTGATCAATCAATCGCCTTGGTCCTAGTTTCATCCACCACATGCCCCATGGCCCAGGCCGCCCCCGCTGGGTGAGCAGCCTGAGGTACCCCTAACCCAGGCAGCTAGGGGAAGAGCCATTAGGGACTCCCCCTGGCTGCCCTAAAAGATTTTTTACAGATGGTGTCCCTGGAGCAAGCATGAACTACCAACTAAAGGCAAGAACAGCTTTTGGTGCACCCCCATTCTAGAAAGTGAGTGGGAGAATAGGATTTTTTAGTGTGCTGGGAGTCGAGTCAGAATCCTAGCAGCAACCCCCCACTAAGATGGGGCAGATTCTGTGCCTTCCCGAGTTCTTTCATAGTTTCTCGAGCCAGACTGAACAGGTCAAGACATTTATGGATTTGATTCAGTGTCTCTCCTGCAGAACAGGGCACCAAGAACACTGCATTTCCAGATACCATCTCCGGTCTTGCTTTAAAGTAGTTTATGAGGTAAACCCCTGGTTCCCAGATGAAGGAACTCTAGAGACCAAGATTTGGAAAAAGGTTAAGAAAAATGTATATAAGGCATCTAATGAAGGGACTAAGATCCCCATGGAATTCTGGGTTACTTGGGGGATTGTTAATTCTATTCTCTTGTTTTATAAAATCACAGTTGAGGAGGAGGATATTAGGGATAATATGGCCTCAGATCCTCCTGTACCTATCTAAACTAGAAGTATTTTTTAATATAAAATGCTTAAATTTTCTTCTATAGACCTACTTGCTTGCAAACATACACATGCATACAAAACACACACATTTGTTTCACAGTGAATTTTCTCACCAATAACACCATCCCATCATATTTCACAATACACTGTGCTTGTTTTTCCCTCCAGAGGGTGGAAAGGTAGTTCCTCACTTAACGTTTAAAAATTAATTAAAGAATAAAATTAAGTTCTCTTTGACTACTGAAGCTATCATTAATTCTCTGACCCTACTGACATTCATGTAACTCTGAGAGCTAGTTATTCTCATTTTCCATCCATTTTTTTATTCAGATTTTTATTTTGTAGAAGTTAATATGTGCAAAGTTAGACCTTTGATGTTTTAAGAACAACTCTGTGTTTACTTATTTCTTATTTCTTGAAGTATCAGCTTTTCCATGACAATTGTACTACAGAGTAAAATTATAATGATCTGCTGTTTTTTAAGGCAAGAAATTGAAGCATCAAAGAAGTTAGGTCAATTATATAATGTCAAACAGGGCAGGAAATAGTAGTCATGATTCAAACCATGGATTTTATATATATATATTTAGTGCGCAATTCTTAAAATTTCTAGTCATGTTTTATACCATCTTTTGTATCTCTAAGACCCTTTTACCTATTCTTAGTATACTAAGAACAGAGCAAGCAAATGGTAGAATTCCAAGAAATGTAAATTTCTTAGACTATTTTTGTGGGATAGCTAAGCCTCTTTTCAGAAGAGTTAAATCTCAGATAGGCTACATTTCATACATAGTTACTGTCCAGCATATGGAAAAATTGGTAAAGCTCCCAGCAGAATCAGTCTCTAGAAAATCTGTCATGCATCAAAGATATGTGCTTTGTATGAGAAAAATGTAAATTCCAGTAAAATTGTAAAGAGCTTTGTTCAGGAGAAACAACTCCATAAAACTTTAAAAGTGTTTTTTAAAATGTATTTTACGTTGAGATTTAAAAAAATAATACTGTCAGTTTGCTGAAAAGGTATATATTTTAATTATTTATTAATAATTATTAATAATTATTTATTAGTTGCTAAACACTATGCACACTTTTAGATACATCTTTTCTCTATTTATCAGTAATTATAGGTTAGAATCCTTTTTAGGCACTTTATCCACACAAATTTTAGGAAAAGGAAACCATAAAAAATTGATGGACTGTAGAAGTAATAAATTAATAAATTATATGACATGTTAAAGATGTTCCGAGGAACAATTCTCCAGTGTCGAAAACGGCATGGTGAGATTCGTGTCTTCTTGTCTCGGTCAGACCAATGATGTCATACTTGATCATTCGCGCTTGTACCATCAGGTCCTCGATGGATGCATCTGATGCTAGCGTACGTGCATTGAAAGTACAGACGATCATTTTTGTCTTCCTTCGTTGTGGCAGCCTAGGTCGGCCTTGAGATTTTGTCGGCCTCTCCTTTCTCATCCTTCTCAGTGCTGCCATGTCGGTGAAGCCTTCAGGGTCAGGTGAATGAGACCAGTTGTAGTTACTGGTTTTGGCATATCGAATACACAGCGGATAAATTGCCAGGCTCTTCCGTGCGGGCGGAATACTCTCGGTAGCTTGCCAGTCTTTCCGAGAGGTATAGAGGCTTTTGGGGTGACCTCTAATCACCCTTGTAGGTGTTACCATATTTGAACCCTATCAAATATGGTACGACAATTAAAGAAGACGGGTATTTAGTGTCCTATGATGTGTCGCGCGGCCGCTTGCCAGTGGGGTATTTATCTGGGTAGGGTGGGTCTCCTGTGCACAATTCGATCCCTGGGTGGTTGATGGAAGCAGACAGGGCAGGGTAGGGTGGGGCTCCTGATTAGAATCCCTTTGTCACCTGTGGTGGTGGGAGCAAGCAGAGAAGCTCTGTCCCTGGGTCCGCCGAGCCTGGAGTCCAAGGTCTCAGAGAGTTCCGCTTATCTTGTTCTGTGGGTCTTCAGTCGTGTGTGGGTCTCGGCCGGAGCTGCCGCGCGGGTCCGGAAAGCGTCCTGGAATGTGGTGACGGCTGGGTAGTGGAAGTAGTGTCGAGAGTGGAAGTCTGCCAGTGGGGTATTTATCTGGGTAGGGTGGGTCTCCTGTGCACAATTCGATCCCTGGGTGGTTGATGGAAGCAGACAGGGCAGGGTAGGGTGGGGCTCCTGATTAGAATCCCTTTGTCACCTGTGGTGGTGGGAGCAAGCAGAGAAGCTCTGTCCCTGGGTCCGCCGAGCCTGGAGTCCAAGGTCTCAGAGAGTTCCGCTTATCTTGTTCTGTGGGTCTTCAGTCGTGTGTGGGTCTCGGCCGGAGCTGCCGCGCGGGTCCGGAAAGCGTCCTGGAGTGTGGCGATGGCTGGGTAGTGGAAGTAGTGCGATAAAAGAGGTGTTGGAGGCGTCGGTGTCCTTGTCAACACAAACTTGGCCAAGAGCATTGATTCATTCGAATGCCTAACAACCCGAATCAGACGTTTACATTTGAATAGATGTGGCTCACTGCCTGCAGTTTCTATCTTCGTTGTCTACGCACCAACATCTCATTATGATGAAAGAGAAATCGAGAAGTTCTACATGGAGCTAGAGAAGTTCTATAAAGAAGACCACACCTTCTACAAGATCATTGTGGGTGATTTTAATGCCAAGATAAGACCGAGAAGATCAGCTGAAGAACTTCACATCGGATCCCATGGCCTAGAATGGAACGAACAGGGTGAGAGACTGTCTGAGTTCATCATGTCGACCAAGACCATTCATGGTAACTCACAGTTCCAGAAAGCAGAATCTAAACGATGGACATGGGAGTCTCCTGGTGGACGATTCCACAACGAAATAGACCACATCATATTCAATAGACGGTTTTGCCTGACTGATATCGCTGTTGTCCCAAAATTTCGAACGGGATCGGACCACCGTCTCCTTCGTGCAAAATTCTACTTCACAGAGCGGGGAGAAAGGGCTGCAAAGTTCAAAAAGAGAACTCCCAGAACGACCACCAACTGGGAACTCTTTGGTACTATTGCGGCAACATGGGAAGATGCCATTGTTGACAACATTGACGAGGAATACGATCGACTGGTTCAGCATCTCCGTGAATGTGCAAGGAACGCCAAGAGAGAGATAGCCACAAAAAGTCGCCTATCTTCGAAAACTCTTGAGCTAATTCGCAAGCGTGGTTTGGCTCATGCCTCAGGCAACCGCAAGCTAACGTCCGAGCTCGCAAAGCAGTGCAGAGATGCAATCAAGGAAGACCTCAAAGAGAGAAGAGCAGAAGTACTGGTAGATGCGGCAGAAGCCGGGAAAAGTATTCGTAACGCCCGCCTGTCCTTCGCCAACTATAAGAGCAAGATGACTGCCCTCCGACGTCCTGATGGATCCATCACGTCCTCCAGAACGGCAATGGAGAAGATTATCCATGACTTCTACTCAAATCTCTTCGATAGCCATGTCCACTTGCCGACATACCAAATTCCACAGGATGGGTATGTCGTTCCCAACGTTCTCCCTTCCGAAATCCGACACGCCATTTCGTCAGTAAAGAAGCAAACAGCACCCGGCCCAGACAAGGTCAGACCTGAACACCTGAAGAACCTGCCGTCAGTACTCATCAATACACTCGCTCGGCTCTTCACTCGCTACCTGTCTGAATGCAAGGTTCCATCTCAATGGAAAACCAGCAGGACCGTACTACTGTTCAAGAAAGGAGACATCCATGACATTGGCAACTATCGCCCGATCTGCCTATTGTCTGTCATCTACAAGTTGTTCACTCGAGTCATCCTGAATAGGATTGGCAGAACACTAGATGAAGGACAACCATGTGAGCAAGCAGGGTACCGCAAAGGATTCAGCACCATCGACCATATCCACACGATAACCAAGCTCATTGAGGTTTCTCGGGAGTTCAAGATGCCGCTCTGCTTAACGTTCATTGATTTAAAGAAGGCCTTTGATTCTGTTGAGACGGAAGCGGTCATTGAAGCCCTAGCCAATCAGGGCATTCAAGCCCAATACATCAGGATCCTCCGATAGCTCTATTGCGGATTCACTACCAGGATCTCACCATTCTACAAAGAAGTGATCGTTGATGTCAAGAGAGGGGTGCGGCAGGGTGATACCATTTCACCAAAACTCTTCAGTGCCACCCTCGAGAACATCATGCGAAGACTGGAATGGGAAGGAATGGGAGTGAAGATAGATGGTCGGCAACTACACCACCTCCGCTTTGCTGATGACATTGTTTTAATAACACCAAACATCAGCCAAGCGGCACAAATGCTGGCCGACTTTGACCGTGAGTGTGGAAAGGTAGGAGTACAGCTGAATCTTACGAAGACAATGTTTATGAGAAACAGCCTTGTTCCTGACGCCCCATTCGCTCTCAATGGAACGACCATCTCCGAATGCAACAGCTATGTGTACCTAGGTCGAGAGGTCAACATGACAAATGACCTGGCACCCGAGCTGCGCAGGAGGAAGAGAGCGGCTTGGAACGCCTTCAAGAACGTCGAAGAAATAGCTAAGAGGACGAAGAACCTCAGGCTCCGGGCACATCTCTTTGATTCCACTGTTCTTCCTGCATTAACATATGCCTCAGAGACCTGGGCCCTACGCAAACAAGATGAGAACGCCATTCAGGTCTCCCAAAGAAGAATAGAAAGAGCTATGCTTGGAATATCACGTTTCACTCAAATGAGAGAACGAATCCGGAGTTCTGACATCCGTCGACGATCAAGGATCAGGGACGCTGTCTCATTTGCCAAGGTGTCGAAAATCAGATGGGCTGGTCACGTAATGAGATTTAAAGATGACCGTTGGACTAGAGCTGTTACTGATTGGATTCCACGGGATGTCAAGGGTCCGCATGGCCGCCCACCTACCAGATGGTCAGACTTCTTTGTCAAGATCATGAACGATCGGTTTGAGGCCCCCCATGTTCCTGGAGCGAAGAGATGCCATTGGGCTACACTAGCACGCGACAGGGACAAATGGAGACGTTACTGGCGCCCGCTCGAGCAAATCGACGACTAACGGGAAGTTAAGTTAAGTTTTAAGTTAAGTTAAGTTAAAGATGATAGTACACTGCATAAGATAGTCAGGGGGAGTGGTACAAGGGACCAGAGTAAGCGAAAAGGCTGGTTTAAGTTCTTGATCATTGTTGAGTTCATTCAAAGATGGCATTTTTTTTTAATGTAGGAGTGCTGCTATTTATCCAGCCACTGATTAGCTGATTGAATTGGGCATGAACTCCACAAAAGATTGCATTTTGAGTGTTACCCTTACTTACTTGTGGAGGACCTGAAAGCAGTAATGTAGCTCAAGAACATGGAAAGCATGGATAGAAGAATAGAGGTTAAACACTCAGACGATATCAATACTTGTAAATATTTTAATTTTAATTGATCCCTAAACCGGCCCTGTGAGTTATCATTTCTAGTCACGTTTTATACAGTCCTTGACTAAGCAATGAAGAAGCTGATTCCCAGAGAGTAGCAAGTGATTTGTTTTTAGAAACAAGATGTGTAAGTCAGGAAGCTGGAATTTAAGCTCTGACATCTCAAAAGGCAGATTTTGTGTGTTCTATCACAATAACCTCACTGTATCTCTGTTATTGCATTGGTCATTGAATTACTCGAGTGGGTGCCAGTAATGTCTCTATTCCTCCCAGCCCTGAGATTTTAGCAGCCTCTTCTTTCCCAAGATTGGAGGCTCTTTCAGGGCCAGGGTAATGAGACCTATTGTTGTTACTGTATTTAGCATATCCACGGGGAGCTTGCCAGGCCAGGCTCTGCCTGTATGGGCGGGATTCTCTCAGCAGATTGCTGGGCTCTCCGAGAGAGGCATAAATGGATAGGAAATGTCTTGTAATTTGGTTGGGAAAGCGGCCTGGAGCATGGCAGTGACTGGGCAGTTGAAGTCGGCTGCCTGGGCTGGGTCCCTTGGGGAGGGGAGGGCTCTCACCCTCCCCACAGCCTGGCGCAGAGTCCCAAAGTCCCAACAGCCTACCTCAATAAAACATGACCTAACACATAGTAGTTGTGTAAATATGTTTATGAGTACATAAGAATTACAATAATTGTTTTTAGGTTACAATTTTCCAGTATTTGTTCAGATTTATGTTATATATCTTATATCAAGATATAAACAGTATGTGCATAAAAATAAAGTATACACATATATTAATAGATACAAATATGTACATGTAGGGCTGTTAATGAATAACAACAGATGTATGATAGTGTCATAGTAAACAATAAGTTATGTGATGATGACAATGAGGATGATGAAACATAATTGGAAGAAATATAGCAAAGTAATTTCCTGTTGAATTTTAAATTAGCACTGCCTGTGATTAGCACTGTCCTCCTGTTGTTCATCGATTTGCTCGAGCAGGCCCAGTAATGTCTTCATTGTGAGACTTGTTGTTACTGTGTTTGGCATATTGAATACATCACAGGTAGCTTGCCAAGCTTTGCTGTGCGGGCGAGATACTTTCGGTAGCTTGCCGGGCTCTCTGAGAGGGGTGGAGGAATTGAAACTGGCTTGGCCAGGCTGTGCGGCGCACAAGGCAAACACCCTACCGCTGTGCAAAGTTATTCATAGCTGAGTTTAAGAAATATTATATTTCATCACCGATCCACCACTAGTGTCAACTTCCTTCCACAAGTGTTCCCAGGTTGCCTGCCATGGTATCCTCCCCTCTTGACAAGCACCTTTCATTTGTTGAAATCGGGATCTCATTATTTCAGTGTGGCTGACTCTGTGGGTTGGATATTTGGTGCTCCATTACTTCTCATCTGTCTCTTCTCCTCCCCTCCACTCTTTCTTTTCTTTTCCTCCATATACTCTGGGGCCAAGGCTGATCTGGGCATCCCCCTTTATACCATTGTATTCCCTCATCCAGTTCTTTTAAATACCATATATGAGTGATATTATCCTGGTTTATCCTGTTTCTTGGCTACTTCATTTAACATGATATCTGTCTTCCATTTCCATCTGTATTGCTGCAAATGATTTCATCATTCCTTACAACTTAGTATAGTATACCATTGCGTATATATACTATGTTTTCATGACCCACATCTGTTGTTGGACAACTAGGTTGATTCCAAATCTTAGCTATTGTACTGAGTGCTGCAATGAACAATGGTGTGCATATGTTCTTTTAAAAATGCTTTTCTGTCCTGGGGATTGTTTACCCATAAGTGGAATTGCTGGGTCGTATGGGACTTCAACTCTGGGTTTACTGAGGACCCTCCATATCTTTTCCATAAGGTTGGACCAGGCAGCATTCTCCCAGCAGTTAGGATGTTCCTTTTTCACAACATCCCTACAAAAATAGATGGTTCCTAATATTTTTGAGGCATGCCATTATCACTGGTGTAGGATTGTTAGATTGATTTGAATTTCCCTAATAATAATTAATTATGAATAATTAATTATGAACAATCTAACAATCTATCTTAATTAATTTTTTCATGTGCCTGTTTGTCTTCCTGAGAGAAGGAAGTGTCTGCTCATTTCCTCTCTCCATTTTTTAAATGGGGTTTTAAGATTTTGGGGGTTTACCTTTGTGAGTACTTAATCATCCTGGATATCAACCCTTAATCTGATGTGCTGAGTGCAAATACTAAAGGACAGCTGAAACCCACTGTACTGTCATTTAGTTTTAGCCTGTGTTTTTTTTTTTGACATATAGAAACTTTTTAATTTGATATAGTCTAATTTATTTAGTTTTGATTGTAGAGTCTTTGCCAATGGCATCATATCATTGAAGACTCCTTTGAGGTCTAGGTCTTGGAATATTCTCCTATAGTTTCAATGTAATTTATGCCATTGATTCTTAAACTTTTCTAAAATACCAAAAACGAAAAAACAACCCAGGAATACTTCCTAACACCTTCTGTGAAGCAAGCAGTACACTGATACCTCAAAATGGCAGAGACAAATTTCAAATAATATTTTAAAATATTATTAAGATGTGGTCAATTTCACTGTGGAACCGTCCACTGGGAGACTCCCATGTCCAACGTTTAGATTTGGCCTTCTGAAACTGTGAGTTACCATGGATGGTCTTGGTCGACATGATGAACTCAGACAGTCTCTCACCCTATTCATTCCATTATGATGTATTGAGTTTGAATGTACTGATTGGCTAGGGCTCATACATCAGGATCCTCCGTGAGCTGTATTATAGATTCACTACCAGGATCTCACCATTCTACAAAGAAGTGATCATCGATATCAAGAGAGAGGTTTGGCAAGGTGATACCATTTCACTGAAACTCTTCAATGCCACCCTCGAGAATGCCATGCTACGACTGGAATGGGAAGAAATGTGAGTGAAGATAGATGGTAGGCAACTACACCACCTCCACTTTGCTGATGACATCGTTCTAATAACACCAAACATTAGCCAAGCGGCATAAATGCTGGCAGACTTCGACCATAAGTGTGGAAAGGTCGGACTACAACTGAATCTCATGAAAACAGTGTTTATGAGAAATAGTCTCATTCCTGATGTTCCATTTGCTCTCAATTTAACAGCCATCTCTGAATGCAACAGTTACGTGTACCTAGGTCGAGAAGTCAACATGACGAATGACTTGGACCTGAGTTGCGCAGGAGGAAGAGAGCAGCTTGGAATGCTTTCAAGAGCATCAAAGAGATAGCTAAGAGAACCAAGAACCTCTGGCTCCCGTGACATCTCTTTGATTCCACTGTTCTTCCTTCATTAACATATGCCTCAGAGACCTGGGCCCTACAAAAACAAGATGAGAATGCTATTCGGGTCTCCCAAAGAGGAATCATAAGAGCTATGCTTGGAGTATCACGCTTCACTCAAATGAGAGAAAGAATCCGGAGTTCCAACCTTCGTTGAAGGTCAAGAATCAGGGATGCTGTCTCGTTTGCCAAGGCATCACAAATGAGATGGGCTGGACATGTAATGAGATTTGAAGATGACCGCTGGACTAGAGCCATTACCAACTGGATTCCATGGGATGTCAAAAGACCGTGTGGCCACCCACCTACAAGATGGTCAGACTTCTTCGTCAAGATCCTGAACAAGATTAGTTTGAGGCTCTTCATGTTCCTAGAATGAACAGATACCACTGGGCTACACTAGCATGCTACAGGAACGAATGGATACTTTACTGGTGCCTGCTCGAGAAAATCGATGATTAACGGGAAGTCAAGTGATCAAGTGATTATTAAGATCTGTTTTTGAAAAATATTAAGCAATGAAAATATATTAAGGCTTAGTTTTCAGCCCGAATCTCTATTTTCATGAATGAGAGTGGGCAGGAATCAGGACTGGAATTTATAGGATTTAAAGATTTACCAAAAGATTGTTGCTCAGAACTTTTTTTTCAACATCTCCAGGGTTGTCACTGTTGTCACTTGGTGATATTAAGCATATTACAGAGTAAAATCAATGAAGAAAAATAAGGAATTAGGGTATATGGGATACAGAACTAGTCTAAAATGATACAAAAGTGACATGAGAAAACCAGACACTTACTCACGCATGAACTAAGACAGTTAATTTAATAATAGCACTGTAGCACTCTCCTCCCATTGTTCATGGATTTGCTTGAGTGGGCACCAGTAATGTCTCCATTGTGAGACTTGTTACTGTTTTTGGCATATTGAATACCCGCGGGGAGCTTGCCAGGCTCTGCTGTGTGGGCGCGATACTCTCGGTAGCTTGCTGGGCTCTCCGAGAGGGTTGGAGGAATCAAACCTGAGTCGGCCGTATGCAAGGCAAACTCCCTTATCTGCTGTCCTATTGCTCCAGCCCGAATCCCATAATACCCAGAAAATATGTATGGATCAGTGAGCCCATATATACCTTTGTACTGAGTTTTACAAAACAATGAAGTAAGGATGTTGTCTTCAAGGAATTTGTAATCTTGTATAGTTACAGGTGAGAAGGCTGGGATTAACCTATAAGCAAGTATATAATTATGAGTAAATCTTGCTAATTAGAAGTAATTTCTGGAATTTAGAGCTGTAATTCTCAAGTACCACCATTTTCACGTATACTCTTAATTTCATGAAATGGATTCCTATATTTAATTATAAAATGTGCTAATTTCTATAGACTTTTCAAAATTCTTGGTGTTTTCAGGAAATTCTGGGAACAATATCTAGATATGGGCAAGTCCCCTTCAGCTTGCATTCTGAATCTATGTTTGGAGATGGAACAATACTAAAAGGTTTCCTCCCCTGTGGTTGTAGAGGAATAAGCCTTCCATTCTCTATGACTCGATGTGAAAAAATTGTTTAGCTTTTCTCTACTCTCCTGTAGACAAACAAAAATAATCGCATTGCAACAGGAAAGGAGCAACTAAGAACTCCAGATCAGTTTTGTGTAACTTATTTAAAATGACAGTAATAATTTATTCTACATTTATTGATTTTTGTTCAGGTACAGTGTTGGATGGTCAGTATATAATTTTGAAGGAAATCATGGGTACTACATCATGACATTCAGAATGTCTTTAAGTACTTATTGACAATCTGATTTTATTCTGCCTGCTTTTTACTTCAAACAAATTAGGATTTTTTCCTTTTTAAATAGAGACTTCCTCAGTGACGCCTATAGGTCACTAGGACTATACCTGCCAGTGCTTAGAAGGGTCATGCAGTATACTTAGGAGATTAAAATCTGACTTTGTGATTGCAAGGCGTGCAGTCACTGTGAGTTCACAAAATCTGTGGGTGCTGTGAGGACGCATGTGTTCGGTGGCCAAGAGCCACCTCCCATCCTCCCCAGGCCTCTCCAGCAGAGAGACAGACAGGCAGAAAGACAGGGGACCACGGCTTGATGGTGAAAATGGCCCACTTAATGCCCAGCTGCTAGTATACTAATAGAGCATCTGAGGGGGGTTGAGATATAGGACCTAGTTGTGATTGATCATTTACAGAAATAAACAATTGGCAGAGAAATTCTCAAGGAGGCACTCTGTCTCCCAGAGAATTTCTCCCATCTACCTTGCTTTTGTCTTACCATCTAGTTGTATATGTATATGATAAACAATTAAGTTTACTTCTTATCAATACTTTCAGTTGTTTGGCTAAACACAGTAAGAGACAAAGATCCCAACACTTAGTTCTCTGGGCTCTGAGAGCAAGCAAGACTTTTACCGTAAATCTCAGACTAAGTCCTCAGATCACTTTAATTTGTCCTTCCCCTTGAGGGTTCTGTCTCTTAAGTCATAATAGCTTGAATCACTTATGCTTTCTTGACTTCTCATTTTAATGTCAGGGTAGCTTTGCCACTCACCCGGGGTCCATCCCTGTCCCACGGTGGGACCACCCTTTTGGGGTTTTAGGAACTACAGCAACTGAAGCCTGAGTCAAGCATGCCCAGGAGTAGATAGATGTCAGAGTCGATCATTTCCGAAATATTAGGAGCATAGTATTAACATTCTTTCTGTGTGTAACCAAAAATCATTGCTCTATAGTAAAATAAAAAAGCTTATAGGGGAAATAGGAAAGCAGGTGCAAATACACAGCATTTCAAAAATAAATCACTACAAATACAAAGTCCAGAATTACAGTAAGTTTGGCTTATAAGTAATCAAGACTGACCTGGGGATCTGTGACAGTGAGAGGTAAAACACAAAGGAAAGGTTCAAGATAAACTTTAACTAAATTAGAGATGTTAGTAAGAACATGATACGCTTCTCTGGGATGAGGGAAAGGGGCCCTTCACTGATGAAGCCTAAAACAATTTGGATTAATAACCAACAGTCATTTGATCACTTGATCATTTGACATCCCATTACTCATCGATTTGCTCAAGTGAGAGCAGTAATGTCTCCATTCATCCCTGTCACGTGCTAGTGTAGCCCAATGGCGTCTGTTTATTCTAGGAACACAAAGAGCCTCAAACCGATCCTTCAGGGTCTTGACAAAGAAGTCTGACCATCTCGTAGGTGGGAGGTCACGCGATATTTTGACATCTCGTGGAATCCAGTCGGTAATGCTCTAGTCCAGCGGTCATCTCCAAATCTCATTACGTGTCCAGCCCATCTGATTTTTGATGCCTTGGCAAATGAGACAGCATCCCTGATTCTTGACCGTCAACGGAGGTTGGAACTTCAGATTCTTTCTCTCATTTGAGTGAAGTGTGATATTCCAAGCATAGCTCTTATGATTCCTCTTTGGGAGACCTGAAGAGCGTTCTCATCCTGTTTTTGTAGGGCCCAGGTCTCTGAGGCCAACAGTCAACCTCTTTAAATAATCTTTCTGGATGCACATAAAGCTTTCTTTATCTTAAACATTAGGAAAGACAAAAGCTCCCTCCCATGCCCAACTCAGTTCAGCCTGCAGCAATACCTGAGCACAGGTAGGTGTGGCCCACAACCCACACCACCCCACTCATCACAAAAAGAGAAAGGAAAAAAAGCACTATTAATGCCAAATACACAAAAATGCCCTCAAGTAGCTCCCATCCATACCAGTGCACTTTGTCCCCATGCTGAAAGCATTCCATCCTAATTCTTTCCCTTTGGACATTATGTCTGGTAGAAGATATATTTTTTTTCCACAATATGTTGAATCTTGGCACAGGTGAGTCTCAGACACAGGCAAAAATTTGGAGCTGTATTTTCCTTATATGACAACCAATCAGTTTTGTTCTTGTTGTTGATCTGGAATCCCTGTCAGTTCTAAGCTGTGAATGTAAGCCTTTTAGATTTAGAGGCTTGAATAAGCTAACATTTTCTGCTGTTGTCCTACCTATCGAGAATTATATTTTGGGACCTCAAATTCCTTCTGCATTCCATTTCTTTCAAGAAAATCTGCTTATTTGTGACATAGTCATAATTATCTTCTAGTTTGTGCTTAGAAAAGACGCTCTCTTCAATGAGCGTGTCTTCTATTTTTTTTTTATAGAATATGCCTTTTTAAGCTCAAATGATAATGTATGAATTAAAGTATATTGTTGCTCAGTTGGAGATTTTTAATTTCAGTCATTTTTGAAGCAAGATAGGAGATGTGATAACTTCTTGCCCATGAAATATGTTTGTAAGTAACATGCAAATTTTCTATCTCCGTTTCTTAAAAAGTCTTTTAAAGTGGGCATTCACAAACTTCACCGACATATTTTCATCAAAATTTTGTAAAGGTTGTCTACAGTTTACACTTGTCTATATGTTATCTGTATTTTATAATTGATAACAAGTTAGTTTTATGAGTTACCTGTATAACAAATTAGTTTTTTTTAAAGCAATACTTTTACTTTTCCCTTGTTCTGAGAGCATGTGTATTACCAATAAGCGACATTTGTTGAATGACGTTATATCGTGGCATTTTGACTGAGCTGTGACACCAGATATCACACTGCCTCCCATCTCTTTCAGACTTCTATTTTCATAGTATCAGGACCATTTGGTGAGAGATGTAAATTTAATGAGTAATAACATTCTTAGGCATTAGGCTAAATAGAAATCCAGTAATGTAATTGAGTACTTTGGAAGAAGAGAAGTATAACACTTATTTCAATCTTTGGTATTTAGGTTTCTTTTTTTAGAAAGTGGACTTCTACATTCTGACTTCATTTAGTCTCAGAAATAACAGAGTCCATAAAGTAGTTTTAATCAATCTGTGATAGAAACAGTCATAAGTTAACTCAGGCATCACTCCCATGCTTAAAATTTCAGAGAAATAATTCTCCTTTAGATACTCTGATGGGATTTTTGCTGGGAACTGAGTTTAACTGTGGAGGAGCCTGAACTTTGAGTGGTATGGGGAGAGAAGAGACAGCCCTTTTAAAAGGTAGATTTTGGTATTAGGAGTTTTGGTTGTAAGGAAGATAAAGATTTGACTGCTTTTCAGTGTGACTAGTCAATGATGGAGCAAGAATTCAATCTTTGGTAACAACAAACAAAAATCTAGTTTGTTTTATAGGGGACAGCTTTAGAATGAACTACTGATATAGGCAGTAAGATAGGGAAGGGCCTATGGCAATAGAATTCTTAGGAGGTAGTAAAACCAGTTTGTCCAAGCCTGCAAACACAGGAACAGGGCCCGATAAGACCCTCATCTGGTGCCAGCAACAGTTCCAGAGAAAGCTGTACCCCCCCTACAAGAGAAGCAGGAACAAAAAACCAGGAAAGGAATTTCAAAGATGGCCATTGACCATTCCCACCTCAACACCCCTGGCAACTACCCTAGCAATGGACTCCTACCTAGCTAGAAAGCCCCATGTGGGGCAGATTGAAGAAACCTTATAAAAACCACCTTGAGCAAAGGAAACATGAAGATGCTGCCCGAGCCCATGTGCTGCTTGTGCCCATATGACTGAGCACATATGTATCCCGCACTTCCCCTCTTGAGATGTGTACTTTATCCATATCTAATGCTGGGTTAAGTGTAGGGGCTCTCTCTACCTTTGGAGAAGCCTGTATTCTCTCGTGAGTGCATTTTTCCCTCTCTCTCCCTCTCCCTTCTTTCTCAAAACCTCCAAATAAAATCTGTTTTTACTTCACTATTCATCTACTCCTGAAATTCTTTTCTGAGTGGCAAGACAAGAACATGGTAACCCTGGGTAAGGTCTAGGCCTGGCTTTCCTTTCCTCAAAGAGCAAATCTTCACCCCATCATGAGTCCATGGCTCCCTGAAGAATTGTGTGGTGGGGATCAACTCCTGTGCCGAGCAGACCAAGTGGACGTCTGGCTTGATGACCACCCGGTGGGGCTGGGTGTGCTCTGCTCCACACTGCAGGGGCTTGTCACAGACTATTAGTCCCAGTCTTCCCATTTGGCCTGGATGGCAGAGGTGAATCAGTGGTAGTGTTTGACTCTCTCCTTCCTGCCTCATCTAAGCCACCTGCGGGGGCCCACTGACTTCACTACCTTGTCACTGCGGCCATGGCAATTATAAGATAGAGATATCATTCACCAAAAACATTGAAAATAATCTTTCTGTAAAGTTTTGAATGCCTGCTTTATAAGAAATTCTAAGTCAGTGAGACAGAAGTTGTACATGTAATTTGGAAACCCGTTTCATAAACAAGAATTAACTGCACTTCCTCATCTTGCTTCAGGGAGGCTGGGGAAAAAGCTCCAGATGACAACAAAGTGCTTATATTCAGATACTAACATTTGAGCCTCGGGTGCAATACTGTATTCCAAATAATTCCCCTAAACTTTTAGAAGATTGAAATACATCTGGATCTATTTCTAAATTATTATTTCTGAATTTTCCTCGTATTTATGCTTACTGTGCTGCCATAGTGTCGAGATTGGGTTTCTAATTTTAATTCAAACTGACATTAATATTTCTAGTTTCCCATTCCCTCTAAGGACAATATTGGTTCTCCAAACAAAAACTATTGTAGATATTTTCAGGTACTGGAAAACCTTGGGGCCACTGACTTGCTTTTGTTTCCCAAATCCCTGACTCTTTACACTGCAGTCCTAGTGCCTGCCTGCAGGGTCTTCACTTCCTCCTTCCCCCAAGCACAGAAGAAGGTACACAGCTGTTTACAGCAAATAGCAAACTGATGGGATTTAGATTTTCTTCTCTAGCTCTCAAAAGCTTTTAGTGATATTCCGCTGCATATATCTTTTTGCACAGGACAGTGCTTCACTCATTCAACAGTCTCAGTATGTAGCACTAGACACCTCCCATTGTTCATCAATTTGCTCGAGCGGGCACCAGTAGCATCTCCATTGTGAGACTTGTTACTGTTTTTGGCATATCGAATACACCACGGGGAGTTTGACAGGCTTTGTTGTGTGGGCGGGATACTCGCGGTAGCTTGCCGGGCTCTCTGAGAGGGATGAAAGAATCGAACTTGGGCTGCTGCGTGCAAGGCAAATGCTCTATCCACTGTGCTATTGCTCCAGCCCCTCCAGTCTCAGTATCTGTCAAAAAACAAACACTGTGCTCCCGTTGTTCATCAATTTTTGCTCGAGTGGGCCCAATAACTTCTCCAATTTTTTGAGACTTCTTGTTACTGTCTCAAATAAGTCACAGGTAGCTTGCCAGGCTTTGCTGAGTGGGTGAGATATACCACTTAGAAGTGTTTGAATTCCACTGCAGTTGTTCTAACAATTCAAACTGGAACAGATTATACCTTATGGTCTTTCCCTGTTCTACTAAATTTCAGGAGCATTGTATGCTCCCTTTGATTACATATGCTGAAATTTTACCTTATTTAAATAAATTTGACAGTTAAGAAAAGAAATCAGAACATCTGCACTCCTAATATAGCCGTGCATATTTGCTTGGGTGTTGAAAGCAGTCACGAGACACTGGGTCAGATACAAAGTACCTTCTTAGCACAGTTATTTCTGAGTTATGACCCCCTAAATCCTGCATAACAATAAAGATGGCCAGGTAGAGTCTGTATTCTCAATGCAGTTGCACAACCAGAGAAGTATACTGATTAGGGAAATCACTGATTTTATAGCAAATAGTAAGCAAATAATTTTTTTGTGGTTTGTTTTGTTTTGAGAGAGTTGTTCTGTGGAAGTGAAATTAAAGTCCTTACATTAAGTCAAAGCTGCTCAAATATTGGACTACAGAACAATAAGTTTAGCTGATTTCCATTACTCATCTTGGATTACACAGGTATATTATTTTAAAATACACTTTTAAGATAAATTTATTGGAAAAAGCAAAGACTCTTAATTCATTAAGAGATGGTAAAAACAAGTAATTCAGAAGGGCTGAATTTCTTAAACACCTAATATATTTGAACAGTTATGTAGTCCAAAGCTTTGACTTTTGAGATGATCTTAGACTTAGGACAGATTTTTGGCAGTTTCTGATGTGTTAAAACATCATGGTTTATTGAACTAACTGTATTTCACCAAAGACAACTTGCAGGGGAAATCATTTGACAACAGGTTTCAATGAATCTTTATTCTGAAAGCTTGTGTTTGATAATCTGAGCAAACAAAACACTCCAGACTTCTAAATATCTTTCCAGACACAGGTAAACACAGATGGAATTCAGTTGTTGGGTATTTCTACCCTTAGTGGCAAATGAACTTACAGAGATAAGAATTCCTGCTTGGAATTTAATAAATATCAGGAGGTTTCATCTCCCCTGCTATTTGGGAGAACCTTTCTGTTTAGAAAAATCTTAGTTGAAAGGTCATACAGGAGAGTCTTTTTTGGTACTTCTGAGAAACTGCCATATACTACCAGGTTATTTTCTCTTTTAAAAGTTGGTTATACACTATTTCCAAGTTACTGTTCAAAGATATTTTGTTGAATTATTAAAATTGGCCTTAATGGGAGTTACTACATCACAGAAATCAGAAAAAGCATTTGTATTATACTTATCCCATTGGTTGTTTGTCTGGACCACTTGACTTGAGGGCAAAACCTTTATTGTTTAATTTTCCCACATGTTTAATTTACAAATTCTTGAATCCATAAAAGAGTTATTAATTCTATAATTAAGTCAGTTGTGAGTGAAACAAATTTTTTCACGTGAAAAATGTAAACAATTTTGTAGATCTATGTTTTGTGTTATTAAACATTATATTCTGTTCAGTTGGAGCATTTATTATCTGAAGATAATTATTATTTATCTTTCTCCAGAGCAAGATTCACCTGATTGCTATAGTCTCACCTTATGTGGGAGAAAATCAGGGCTTAGTCTAATTGCATGCCTGGCTACTAACCCTCCCCTTCCCTCAGGATATAGATGGAAATGTCACATTCAAGGTCATGGTCTTCCATTGTTCATCAATTTGCTCGAGCGGGCCCAGTAATGTCTCCATCGTGAGACTTTTTGTTACTGTGTTTGGCATACTGAATACATCACGAGTAGCTTGCCAGGCTTTGCCCTGCAGGCGAGATACTCTTGGTAGCTTGCCGGGCTCTCCGAGAGGGGTGGAGGAATCAAACTCGGCTCGGCTGGACCAGCTGCGTGCAAGGCAAATGCCTTACCGCTATGATATTGCTCCAGCCAGGATGAAAATGTAATTTTTTAAAAATAAAACTGAGGTTATGGCTCTGATAGAATCATAACTTTTTCTTTAGGGTAGAATGTGCTGTTTGAGTACAGTTTCATATAGAATAACCAGTTTCATATAGAATGCGGATTTTGATCCAGATTGTTCTTTAAAGAAAGGCCAGTTGATATTCACTGTGATTAGAAACTGGCATTTTAAAATTAGAACTGAATAAATAATCCATTGCTTAATCCGTAATAATATTCTACTTTAGATTTGAAACCAAATACTTAAAGCAGTAAATGACTTCTCAAATTGTTTCACAAGGCTGAATTAGTGATACAATTTATGGTTCTTTATATTCTTAGATTAATGACTTTGTTCACTGCTGTCAGTGACTAGTACTGAGAGTATCTCAGAATGACAAGGCAGTGTTAATAGAAATACTAAAAGCAATATTTTGTTCTATGCTTACTGTGGTGCCAGGCCTGTGCTAGGTGTTTTACATAAATTATTTAATAAATCACTATCCTATGAGGGAGATATGACAACCTTTATTTTACCAATGAGAAAATCAGGATTCAGAGTGATTGAATCAGCTGCTTATGCTCACATAGTTACTGATGGGCAGGTGGTACTTATATCCAATTGTGTCTCCCTTTGAAGTAAGAGTTATTAATTTGCATACTTACAGATTTCCATTCCACTACAAATACCATTTAGATACATATATAGCACTGTCCTGCTATTGTTCATTAATTTGCTCGAGCGGGCACCAGTAAAGTCTCCATTGTGAGAAATGTTGTTACTACTTTTGGCATATCGAATATTCACAGGGAGCTTGCCAGGCTCTGCTGTGCGGGCGGGATACTCTCAATAGCTTGCTGGGCTCTCTGAGAGGCACAGAGAAATTGAACATGTGGCGGCCGCATACAAGGCAAATGCTCGACCTGCTGTGCTATTGCTCCAGCCCATTTAGATACAGATGGGTTTTTATTACATATATATGTATCATTTTTAAGATAAGTGAGTTTGAATTTTTAACATTCTGAAGAAGTTACTCTTTTAATATATATATTTTACGATAAAATTAATAAAGTTTTATTGAACATATGATTTGAACTCTGACTTTTTCTGTGACACACAATAGTATTTTTTTTTTTTATTAATGAAACACCATGAGGTACAGTTGTAGGCTTACAAGTTGTTGTGCTTGGGTTTCAGTTATGCAATGATCGAGTACACATCCCACCACCAGTGCCCATTCTCCACCCCCACCAATCCCAGTATCCCTCCCACCCCCAAACCCCCAGCTCACCCTGCCTCTATGGCAGGGCACTCCCTTTTGTTCTATCTCTCCTTTTGGATGCTGTGGTCTGCAGAAGAGACATTGGATGACAATCATGTTTGGTCCATGGACTACTTTCTGCAGGCATCTCCCAGCCTGAGCAGATCTTCCCAGCACCCTTTATTTGGTGCTCCCTTCTCTATCTGAGCTGTCTTTACCCCTAGAGTGTGCAGCTGGCCTCTAAGCCATGGAGTGAACAACCTGGTATTTATCACAGATGTTCTTGGGTGTTAGTCTCTTATTTTGTTACTTTATGTTACCCAGATGAATGCAATGTTTCTATGTCTGTCCCTCTCTTTCTGACTCATTTCGCTTAGCATAATATTTTCCATGTAGTACCACTTGTATGTAAATTTCATGACTTCATTTTTTTCTAACTGCTACATAGTACTCCATTGTGTAGATGTACCAAAGTTTCTTTAACCAGTCATCTGTTCTCGGGCACTCAGGTTTTTTCCAGATTCTAGCTATTGTAAACAGTGCTGCAATGAACAAACAAGTGCAGATGTCACTTGATTATACTTTTTAGCCTCTCTGGGATATATTCCCAGGAGTGGTATTTCTGGGTCAAATGGGAGCTCAATTTCTAATTTTTGAGGGTCGTCCATACTGTTTGCAAAAAGGGTTGAGCCAGTCGGTATTCCCACCAGCAGGAGAGTCCCTTTCTCGCCACACAGGTTGCTTTTGTTCTTTTGAATGTGGGCCAGTCTCTGTGGTGTGAAATGATATCTCATTGTTGTTTTGATCTGCATCTCCCTGATGATTAATGATATAGAGCATTTTCTCATGTGCCTTTTAGCCATTCGGATTTCTTCTTTGAGAAAGACTTTGTTTGTTTCGTTGCCCCACTTTTTGATGGGGTTGGATGATTTCTTCTTGTGGAGTTCAACTAGAACTTTGTATATCCTTGATATCAACCCCTTGTCAGATGTGCATTTGGAGAATATCTTTTCTCATTCTGTAGATTGTCTTTGTATTTTGGTCACTGTTTCTTTTGAGGTGCAGAAGTTTCTTAGTTTAAGATAGTCCCATTTGTCTATCTCTGTTTTCACTTGCTTGGCCAGTGGCGTGGCATCTTTGAAGATACCATTAGCTTCAATGTCATGGAGGGTTTTGCCAACTTTGTCTAGAATTTCATTTTTTTTAATTCTATGGATTAACAGTCATGAGAGTACAAACATTGTGTACATTATGGAGACAATATAGACAGCAAGAAAAACAATTAGAACATTAGAATCAAAGTTTACATTTTGACAGTGTTAAACCTCCCAATCCATGGACAGGAAAGTATTTAAATTTTCTTGTGTCCTCTTTTATTTCCTGAAGTAGTGTTTTGTAGTTTTCTTTATATAGGCCTTCATCTTTTAAGCTGATTCTGAAGTACTCGATTTCTTGAGACACAATTTTGAACCGGATTATTTTGATGAGCTGTTGGATTCTATTTGCTAATATTTTGTTGAGGATCTTCAGATCTGTGTTCATCAGGGATGTTGGCCTATAGTTTTCTTTATTAATGGTGTCTTTCTTTGCTTTTGTTATTACGGAGATATGTGCCACATATAAACTGTTTGGGAGAGTTCCAGTTTCTTCAATTTCCTGGAAAAGCTTGAGGAGAACTGGCTGAAGGTCTTCTTAAATGTTTGGAGGAATTAAATATTGAATCCATCTGGGCCTGGGCTTTTGATTTGGATAAGACTTTTGATTACAGTTTCAATTTCCTTGATATTTATGGGTCTATTCATGTATTACAAGTCTTCTTGGTTCAGTATTGAGAAATTATAGGAATCAAGGAATTTATACTTTTCTTGTAGGTTCTCTTGTTACATGGCATAAAGACTCTCAAAGTAGTCTCTGATGATCTTTTGAATTTCATTGGTTTTTGGGGTGATGTCCCCCTTTTCATTTCTGATTCAATTTATTAGGGTTCTCTCTCTCTTTTTGAGTCTTGCTAGTAGTTCATTAATCTTGTTTATTTTCTCAAAGAACTGGCTCTTGGTTTCATTGACCTTTCTTACTGTTTTTTGGGTTTCCTTGTCGTTAATTTCTGCTCTTGATCATTTGATTACTTGACATCCCGTTACCCATCGATTTGCTTGAGCAGGCGCCATTAATGTGTCTATTCATCCGTGTTGCGTGCTAATGTAGTCCAATGGCATCTGCTCATTCTAGGAACATGAAGAGCCTCAAACCAGTTGTTCAGGGTCTTGACAAAGAAGTCTGACCATCTCATAGGTGGGGGGCCATGCAATCTTTTGATGTCCTGTGGAATCCAGTGTGTAATGGCTCTAGTACAGCGGTCATCTCCAAATCTCATTACAGTGTCCCTGATTCTTGACCTTAATAACCCTGTAGAATAGTGAGATCCTGGTAGCGAATCCAAATACAGCTCATGGAGGATCCTGATGTATTGACTTTGAATGCCCTGTTTGGGTAGGGCCTTGATGACAACTTCAGTCTCAACAGAATCAAAGGCCTTCTTTAAATCAATGAATGTTAGACAGAGTGGCATCTTGAACTCCCGAGAAACCTCAATGAGCTTGGTTATCATGTGGATATGGTTGATCGTGCTGAATCCTTTTCGAAAACTGGCTTGCTCGCATGGTTGTTCTTCATCTCTGCCAATCCTATTCAGGATGCGTTGAGTGAACAGCTTGTAGACGACAGAAAACAGGCAGATAAGGCATTAGTTGCCAATGTAGTGGATGTTTCCCTTCTTGTACAGTAGTACAGTCCTGCTGGTTTTCCATTGGGATGAAACCTTGCATACAGACAGGTAGCATGTGAAGAACCGAGCCAGTGTATTGATGAGTCCTGATGGCGGGTTCTTCAGGTGTTTGGGTCTGACCTTGTCTGGGCCGGGTGCTGTTCACTTCTTTACCAATAAAATAGTGTGTCAGATTTTGAAAGGGAGAACTTTGGGAATGACAAATCCTTCCTGGGGAATTTGGTATGTGAGCAGGTGGATGTGGCTATCAAAGAGATCTGAGTAAACGTCATGGATAATCTCCTCCACTGCCCTTCTGGAAGATGTGATAGATCCATCAGGACGTCGGGGGGCAGTCATCCTGGTCTTGTAGTGGGCGAAGGACAGGATGGTGTTGCGAATGCTTTTCCCAGCTTCTACCGCATCTGCCAGCACTGCTGCTCTTCTCTCTTTGAGGTCCTCCTTTATCGCTTCTCTGCACTGTTTTGCAAGCTCAAACGTTCGTTTGCAGTTGCCCGAGCCTTGAGCCAAACCATGTTGGCAAATGAGCTCGAAAGTTTTCGAAGACAGTCATCTTTTTGTGGCTATCTCTCTCTCTGTGTTCCTCGCACAATCATGGAGGTGCTGAACCAGTCGATCGTATTCCTCATCAATGTTGTCAATGACGGCATCTTCCCATGTTTCTGCAATAGTGCCAAAGAGCTCCCAGTTGGAGGTCATTCTGGGAGTTCTCTTTTTAAACTTTGCAGCCCTTTCTCCCTGCTCTGTGAAGTAGAATTTTGCATGAAGGAGACGGTGGTCCAATCCTGTTTGGAATTTTGGGACAAAAGCAACATTAGTCAGGCAAAACTGTCCATTGAATATGATGTGCTCAATTTCATTGTGGAACCATCCACCGGGAGACCCCCATGTTCAACGTTTAGATTTGGCCTTCTGGAATTGTGAGTTAACATGGATGGTCTTGGTGGACATGATGAACTCGGACAGACTCTCACCCTGTTCGTTCCATTCTAGGCCATGGGTACCGATGTGGAGTTCTTCAGCTGATCTTCTTGGTCCTATCTTAGCATTAATATCACCAACAATGATCTTGTAGAAGGTGTGGTCTTCTTTATAGAACTTCTCCAGCTCCGTGTAGAACTTCTCAATTTCTCCTTTATCATAATTGGATATTGGTGTGTAGACAACGAAGATAGAATCTTCCGGCAGTGAGTCACATCTATTCAAGTGTAATTGTCTGATTTGGGTGTTAGGCATTCGAATGAATCAATATTTATGGCCAAGTTTGTGTTGACAAGGACACTGACACCACCAACATCTCTTTTGTCACATGTTTCAAGGAACAGTTCTTCCCCAGTTTTGAAAACAGCATGATGTGATTGATGCCTTTTCGTCTCGGTTAGACCAATGATGTCATACTTGATCTTTCACGCTTGCACCATCAGGTCCTCGATGGATGCATCCAATGCCAGCGTACGTGCATTGAAAGTAGAGACAGTCATTTTTGTCCTTCTTCGTTTTGGCAGCCTAGGTCGGTTCTGAGATTTTATGAGCCTCTCCTTCCTCATTCTTCTTAATGGTGCCATATTGGTGGCTCTTTCAGGGTCAGGAGAATGGGACCCATTGTATTTACTGGTTTTGGCATATCAAATACACCACGGGTAGCTTGTCAGGCTCTGCTATGCGGGTGGAACACTCTCGGTAGCTTGCCATGCTCTCTGAGAGTGATAGAGGCTTTTAGGGTGGCCTCTAATTGCCCTTACAGGAGTTTCCATGCTTCAAAAAATATTTCAACGTATTCAAATATGGTGCGGTAATCTTTTATTAAGTGTTTTATGATGTGTCTAAGTTTCTGCCTGTTCAGAGCAGCCCAACAGACCTGCATTACCTCCACTACCTCCACTACCCAGCCATGGACGCCCTCCAGGACACTTTCTGGACTGCGCAGCCACAACATTCTAAGTTTTATTATTTTTCTTTGACCGGGTTTGGGTTCCTTTTATTGATCATTTTCTAAGATCTTGAGCTGTGAAGTCAAGTTATCTATGTAGCCCTTTCTTCCTTTCTTAGGAATGCTTGCAAAGCTATAAATTTTCCTCTTAACATGGCTTTTGCCGCATCCCATAGATTTTGTAGCTCATGCCTTCATTCTCATTTGTTTCCAGTTATCTTTTGTTTTCTTCCTTGACTTCCTTCCTGACTCACTCATTGTTCAACATTGAGTTGTTTCTTCCTCCAAAGCCAGTGTTTCCTTGCTGAGTTTTGTTCTTGTTTATCTGTCCAAAGGTGATAAGGCAATGTTGAAGTCTCCAACTACTATTGAATTGCTAACACTGTCCTCCTTAAAATCTCTTAGCAGTTGTTTTAAGTATTTAGTTGGTCCCTCATTAGGTGCATATACTATTAAGAGTGTGATTTCTTCCTGTTGTACATATCCCTTGATAAATAGAAAATGGCCTTTGTTGTCTCTTCTAATTTTTTTAACCTGAAATCTATACTCAGATACTAGAATGGCCAACCCAGATTTTTTGAGGGAGTTGTTTGCTTGCAGGATTGTTTTTCATAATTTAACTTTGAGTCCGTGTTTGCTCTGACTGTTCAGATGAGTATTTTTTAGGCAGAAGAATGTTGGTTTCAGTTTCTGGATCCATTTTTCCACTCTGTGTCTCTTGATTCAATTGACCATTGATATAGAGAGATTATTGTCATGGGGTTTTGTGCCACCTTTCTGTAAGGTTTTGTTGTGCTTATAGGTGTCTTCCTTCTTGAATGACAAGAGTCCTTTTAGTCCTTCTTCTAGTTTGGTTTTGAGTCTATGAAGTTTCTCAGCTGTTGTTTATTTATAAAATGTCCTGTTGTTCCATCGAGTTTGAGTGAGAGTTTAGCTGGATAAAGTATTATTGGTGAGGCATTAATTTCATTGAGTTTTTTCGCTATATCCCACCATTGTCTTTGGGCTTGAAGGGTTTCCTATTGGTCTGCTGTAAATCTAAGGGGTGCTACTTTGTATGTTACTTCCTTCTTTGACCTTGCTTCTTGCAGTACTGTGTCTCTATCTGTGGCATCCATCATTCTGACTATGATATGCCTTGGATTGTTTTCATTAGGGTTTCTTTTAGCTGATACCCTTATGGCTCCTTGGATCTGGATGTCTGCATTATCTAACTCGGGAACTTTTCAGCAATGATTTCTTTAACTGTGGATTTTTCATTGGAGTTGCCTCCCTGCCTTTCTGCTATTCGTATGATTCTAAAGTTGGAGTCATCCCCTGGTCTTCAATTTGCCTTAGAGCTATTTTAAGGTCTTTTCCCATTGTTTGTTGTTGCCTGTATGGTTTCTGCTGTTCATCTTCAAGCTCACTTATACTGTCTTCAGCTGTAGTCATTCTACTGCTGAGGGCACCCACTGAGTTTTTAATTTCATCTACCGAATCCTTTATTTGTGACACTTCTTTTTGTCACTGTCACTGTCAATGTCCTCCCTTTGTTCATTGATTTTCTTGAACGGGCCCAGTAACGTCTTCATTGTAAGACTTGTTGTTACTGTGTTTAGCATATCGAATACACTACGGGGAGCTTGCCAGGGTTTGCCATGAAGGCGAGATATTCTCAGTAGCTTTCTGGGCTCTTAGAGAGGGGCAGAGGAAGAAACCTGGGTTGGTCAGGTCGACCGCGGGCAAGGCAAACGCCTTACCGCTGTGCTATTGCGCCAGCCCACTTCTTTTTGTAGCTTTGTTATTTCTGCTCTCATTTCTTCCTATCCATTCCACTGTTTCTTTCATTTCTTCCTTTAGTTTTCTGGATGTCTGCTCCATTGATTCATTTTTTTTTAAAATTTTTATTAGTGAGACATCATGAGGTACAGCTGTAGACTTACAAATTTTTGTGCTTGGGTTTCAGTTATACAATGATCAAATACCCATCCCCCCACCAGTGCCCATTTCCCACCACCACGGATCCCAGTATCCCTCCCAGCCCCCCCAGCCCCTCCCATCCCACCCTGCCTCTGTGGCAGGGCATTCCCTTTTGTTTTCTCTCTCTTATTGGGTGTTGTGGTTTGCAAAAGGGGCAATGGGTGACAATCATGTTTGGTCTATAGTCTACTTTCAGCATGCTTCTCCCATCCTGGAAGGATCCTCCCAACACCCTTTATTTGGTGCTCCTTTGTCTATCTGAGCTCCCTTTTCCCCTAGCACGTGTGGCTGGCCTCCAAGTCATGGAGTAAAATTCCTGGTACTAATCTTGGCCATTCTTGGGTGTTAGTCTCCTATTTTGTTACTTCCATCCCATCCTGCCTCTGTGGCAGGGCATTCCCTTTTGTTCTCTCTGTCTTATTGGGTGTTGTGGTTTGCAAAAGAGGCATCAATTGATTCTTTAAGTTCCTTAAACATCTTCAGAATTTAATCTCTGAAATTTTTATTGGCGAGATCATATTTATGGGTAACCCCTGTTGAGGATTTGGGACTCTTTTCTTCGTCCTCTTCTCGTAGGGGAGATTTGTGCTGTTTTTTCATGTTGTTGTTGTATAGAGGTATAACCTTCAAGTTCACTAGCACTGTTCCCTCTTATTGTGGGAAATGATTCTGAATAAGGTTGATCGATGTTGGTCACCCTTCTCCCCTTCTAGAATACGTTCTTCCTCTGAGACATTATTCTGTGGCTTACGATAGGCATCTAGTGAAACACTGGAAGATGTTTTCTTTTATATTGGGCTCGTATAGTTTCTTCCGTACACTGGTCTTTTGTTGGAATTGGAGTAGGCCAGTGGATTATTCTTATATTGTGTTTGAAGCGGCCAGGACATTTTCCACTGACTTAGGTGATAAAGGTTGGGATATGAGTCAAATGTGCTAGGAGTGGAAAATATAACTGCCCGTGCGCCACACGGAGAAGGACACACCCACTTTTGAGGAGCCCACGCCCTCTACAGGGAGTCCACATCCCCAGCCTTCCTAATGCTAGTGCCTGGGACCACAGACTTGTTGAGAGGAGCAGCTGCTCATTTGGTGAGTGCTCACGGTGGAAGTCTGGTCATGTGACCCCAGGTACAGGTCCCCAGCGGCTGGTGTTGAGGGGCTGGGCAGGGAGGGAGCGTGCAGAGTTAGGGGTGCACAGACCTGTTGGGAGGAGTGGCGGCTAGTTGGGTGGGGGCTCAAAACAAGTTTTATATAAAACAACTTTTATAAAAAAAGTTTATAAAAACTTTTTTTGTTTTTTTTTTGCTGAGGAAACTGTAAGCGCTATGTAGTTAAGGGAAGTTCTCTTCTCATGTTTCTGCAGTTAGAAATGGTCCAGACTGACAAGTGATTTAGAAAACACCTACAAATGGCCTTGCAAGTAGCACATCACCAGTCAGCAGAGAGCATTTTTAATATGAGATTTCTGTATATCTTTGCTTCTTCAATTCTATATCTGTACCATTATTAATGGTAATTGTGGGAAATTTTCTTCTCCTGATTACAATAAAAAAATCAGAGTGTGGTCTGATTACGCTGTGTGATATGTCTCCCCTTTTCCAAGAGTCAAATGGAACTGGTCATTGTTCTCTACTATGGCAGCAGAGGCAAAATGAAAGAGAATTGGGAAGGAGTCTGTCTCAGCTACTGTATGTCACTGATTGCCTACCCCTGCATCCTTTCTCCTTTGGAAACCACAAACTACCTAGTCAGGTGCTGTTGACAGAATGATGAAGCTGGGCTGGTGCCTACAGCTGAGCTAAGTCAATAAAAGTGGTAATGAACACTAAACAGAATTTGAAGAATGACTAGAAAAATTGCTGTTATTGATATTTCTGGCAGCCATCTGCTACAAAACCAGGCTGAAGTAGATTTTTTCACACAATTCCCTTTGACAAAAGATATCAGCAATGATGAAAGCTACTTGTGCAGTTTCTATAAGCGTTTAAGATATGTTATTTAATTTTATTTCTAGAGAACTTATGTGAAGTAGTTCTTGCTTCATTCATGGTTGAAGAAAAATACCAAAACAAACTCAGAGATGATCAGTGTGCTTTGCTCTGAGCTGTGTGGTAAAGGTTGTTTTCCCAATCCACTCGAGAGTAGACAAGACCTTGGCTCCATGCATGGCACCTCCGGGAAAGTGGATCTGTGTTAGTTCATAATTGTTTCACCTCATATTCATTAGAATCAACATCCAGTTCTCCATTTTCTATGCCACTCAATGCTTAGTGTGCTCACACTCTGTTCTGTTAAGCAGTAGCTCCTCTTTATTCTATGTTTCTACATGCTAGTTCCCCTCACTGCTGGCTTTTTTTTTGAAAAGCAGCAAAGAAATGTGCTCTGCAAATAAATTTTATAGGTGGCTGATATATCTGGAGGAAAATGACTAATGGACAATATTTTTCATTCATGATATTTTATAATATTATTATGGGAATCGTTTTTCTCTTTTACACCCTCTTAGGTGGGGTACAGTGTACTTTTTTGATGGTACATTACAGGATGGGGTTCCCTAAGACTGTCCCCTTCTTCAGGGGGTCTAGGATGGGAATTCCAGGTCAGAATTTTCAGTTTTGGATGTGTGGGGGAAGAACTCCACATAGTAAAGACCCCTCTCTTCCTCTTCGTGTTCTGGCTGGGCTGGTGGGGTGGATTTGGGGTGAGGATGCTTACACCTTAGAGGCTATGTCAACCATGTGACTCACCACCCTGTTGCTGTAGCCCAACTCTTTGTAGTACAATGATATGAGCTTGACAAAGTTGTCATTTCGGGCAATGCCAACCCTAGTACGGAAGGGGGAGGAGTGGACATCACTGTTTATGTCACAGGAGACAGTCTGACCCTCAGTGTAGCCCAGGATCCCTGGATGGGCCCTGAGAGGCCTGTTTTCCGAGTTTTTGATGTTGTTATATTTGGCAGGTTTCTTCAGTGACAGGTCAGAACCATGACGAATGTGTAGTGGGTGGGACACGGAAGGCCAGGTCTGTCAGTTTCCCAAACAGCTCAGGGAAGATCTTTCCTTTGGCCTTGGTGGCGCCTTTGGCAGCTGGGGTGATGTTCTGGGCTGCCAAATGCTGTCCTGCCAGTTTCTCAGAGGGGCTGTACCCAGTCTTCTGGGTGGCAGTAAGGGCATGGACGGTGGTCACTCACCCCTCCATGATACCGAAACTGTCATTGATGACCTTGGCTGAGGACTTGGGGGTCAAGCAGCTGATGGTGCAGGAGATTGCTGAGAAGATATGCCACAACTTCATTTCCACAATTCTGTCATTGTGTACCTAGTTTTTTTTCGATATCGTTGTGATTGGAACAGTGATTCAATGAACATAGGTATGTCTATATTCAAATAAGTGTTTCATGTCTTTTTTGTTTGTCTTGATTTTGGGCCATGCCCAGTCATGCTCAGGGTTTGTTCCTGGATCTGTGTTCAGGGCTCATGGCTGATGGGGCTCACAGGATCATATATTGTTTTTCGGATCAAACTCAGTTCTGTTATATGCAAGGCAAGTGCCCTGCCTGCTTTCCTAGTGCTCTGCCACTGTATTCTGTGTTGTGGGTAGATGCCATTCAGTGAGATCACTTCACTTCACTTAAATCACTTAACTTCCCGTTAGTCGTCGATTTGCTCGAGCGGGCGCCAGTAACGTCTCCATTTGTCCCTGTCGCGTGCTAGTGTAGCCCAATGGCATCTGTTCGCTCCGGGAACATGAAGGGCCTCAAACCGATCGTTCATGATCTTGACGAAGAAGTCTGACCATCTGGTAGGTGGGCGGCCACGCAGTCTTTTGACATCCCGTGGAATCCAGTCGGTAACAGCTCTAGTCCAGCGGTCATCTTTAAATCTCATTACGTGACCAGCCCATCTGATTTTCGACACCTTGGCAAATGAGACAGCGTCCCTGATTCTTGATCAGCAATGGATGTCAGAACTCTGGATTCGTTCTCTCATTTGAGTGAAACGTGATATTCCAAGCATAGCTCTTTCTATTCTTCTTTGGGAGACCTGAATAGCGTTCTCATCTTGTTTGCGTAGGGCCCAGGTCTCTGAGGCATATGTTAATGCAGGAAGAACAGTGGAATCAAAGAGATGTGCCCGGAGCCTGAGGTTCTTCGTCCTCTTAGCTATTTCTTCGACGTTCTTGAAGGCATTACAAGCCGCTCTCTTCCTCCTGCGCAGCTCGGGTGCCAGGTCATTTGTCATATTGACCTCTCGACCTAGCTGTTGCATTGGGAGATAGTCGTTCCATTGAGAACGAATGGGGCATCAGGAATGAGGCTGTTTCTCATAAACATTGTCTTCGTAAGATTCAGCTGTAGTCTTACCTTTCCACGGTAGGACAAAGTCGGCCAGCATTTGTGACACTTGGCTGATGTTTGGTGTTATTAAAACAATGTCATCAGCAAAGTGGAGGTGGTGTAATTGCCGACCATCTATCTTCACTCCCATTCCTTCCCATTCCAGTCGTCGCATGATGTTCTCAAGGGTGGCACCGAAGAGTTTCGGTGAAATGGGATCACCCTGCCACACCCCTCTCTTGACATCAACGATCACTTCTTTGTAGAATGGTGAGATCCTGGTAGTGAATCCGCAATACAGCTCATGGAGGATCCTGATGTATTGGGCTTGAATGCCCTGATTGGCTAGGGCTTCAATGACCGCTTCCGTTTCAACAGAATCAAAGGCCTTCTTTAAATCAATGAACGTTAAACAGAGCAGCATCTTGAACTCCCGAGAAACCTCAATGAGCTTGGTTATCGTGTGGATATGGTCGACGGTGCTGAATCCTTTGCGGAACCCGGCTTGCTTGCATGGTTGTCCTTCATCTAGTGTTCTGCCAATCCTATTTAGGATGACTCGAGTGAACAACTTGTAGATGACAGACAATAGGCAGATTGGGCGATAGTTGCCAATGTCATGGATGTCTCCCTTCTTGAACACTAGTACGGTCCTGCTGGTTTTCCACTGAGACGGAACCTTGCATTCAGACAGGTAGCGAGTGAAGAGTCGAGCCAGTGTATTGATGAGTACTGACAGCAGGTTCTTCAGGTGTTCAGGTCTGACCTTGTCTGGGCCGGGTGCTGTTTGTTTCTTTACCGACGAAATGGCATGTCGGATTTCGGAAGGGAGAACGTTGGGAACGACATATCCATCCTGTGGAATTTGGTATGTCGGCAAGTGGACATGGCTATTGAGGAGATTTGAGTAGAAGTCATAGAAAATCTTCTCCATTGCCGTTCTGGAGGATGTGATGGATCCATCAGGACGTCGGAGGGCAGTCATCTTGGTCTTATAGTTGGCGAAGGACAGGCGGGCGTTACGAATACTTTTCCTGACTTCTGCAGCATCTACCAGTACTTCTGCTCTTCTCTCTTTGAGGTCTTCCTTGATCGCATCTCTGCACTGCTTTGCGAGCTCGGATGTTAGCTTGCGGTTGCCTGAGGCATGCGCCAAACCACGCTGGCGAATTAGCTCAAGAGTTTTCGAAGATAGGCGATTTTTTGTGGCTATCTCTCTCTTGGCGTTCCTCGCACATTCATGGAGGTGCTGAACCATTCGATCGTATTCCTCGTCAATGTTGTCAACAATAGCATCTTTCCATGTTGCCCTGTAGTACCAAAGAGTTCGCAGTTGGTGGTCATTCTGAGAGTTCTCTTTTTGAACTTTGCTGCCCTTTCTCCCCGCTCTGTGAAGTAGAATTTTGCACGAAGGAGACGGTGGTCCGATCCCGTTCGAAATTTTGGGACAACAGCGACATCAGTCAGGCAATACCATCGATTGAATATGATGTGGTCTATTTCTTTGTGGAATCGTCCACCGGGAGACTCCCATGTTCATCGTTTAGATTCTGCCTTCTGGAACTGTGAGTTACCATGAATGGTCTTGGTCGACGTGATGAAATCAGACAGTCTCTCACCCTGTTTGTTCCATTCTAGGCCATGGGTCCCGATGTGAAGTTCTTCAGCTGATCTTCTCGGTCCTATCTTGGCATTAAAATCACCCACAATGATCTTGTAGAAGGTGTGGTCTTCTTTATAGAACTTCTCTAGCTCCATGTAGAACTTCTCGATTTCTCCTTCATCATAATTAGATGTTGGTGCGTAGACAACGAAGATAGAAACTGCAGGCAGTGAGTCACATCTATTCAAATGTAAACGTCCGATTCGGGTTGTTAGGCATTCGAATGAATCAATGCTCTTGGCCAAGTTTGTGTTGACAAGGACACCAACGCCTCCAACACCTCTTTTATCGCATGTTCCGAGGAATAATTCTTCTCCAGTGTCGAAAACGGCATGGTGAGATTCGTGCCTTCTTGTCTTGGTCAGACCAATGATGTCGTACTTGATCATTCGCGCTTGTACCATCAGGTCCTCAATGGATGCATCTGATGCTAGCGTACGTGCATTGAAAGTACAGACGATCATTTTTGTCTTCCTTCGTTGTGGCAGCCTAGGTCGGCCTTGAGAGTAGTGTCGATAGTGGAAGTAGTGTCGATAGTGGAAGTCTGCCAGTGGGGTATTTAACTGGGTAGGGTGGGTCTCCTGACACTACTCCCACTACCCAGCCGTCGCCACACTTCAGGACGCTTTCCGGACCCGCGTGGCAGCTCCGGCTGAGACTCACGCACGACTGAAGACCCACAGAACAAGATAAGCGGAACTCTCTGAGACCTTGGACTCCAGGCTCGGCGGACCCAGGGACAGAGCTTCTCTGCTTGCTCCCACCAACCACAGGTGACAAAGGGATTCTAATCAGGAGTCCCACCCTACCCTGCCCTGTCTGCTTCCATCAACCACCCAGGGATCGAATTGCGCACAGGAGACCCACCCTACCCAAATTGTGAGATCACTTAACCTCACTTAATATGTGGGCTCTATTATTAGTGTTTTTGAAGACTTTTATATCATTTTTCATGGGGGCTGAGCCAGATAATAATGCCATCAGCAATGTATGAGAGTTCTTTTCTTGCCTCATCCTACCAATGCAAGTTGTTTTTAGACTTTTATATATATGCCACTATCACTGGTATGAGATTACCTTTCACTGTTGTCTTAATTTGAATTTTTCTAATAACAAGTGATTATGAGCACTTTTAAAATGTTAACTGGCCACCTACTTGTTTTCTAATTTTTATACAAATGCATGTTTTTCGTTTTTATGCACACACATTATTTTAACCTCTCTAACAAACCCTTGGAACTTATACTAGATAGTTTCCTTGCCATCCACGGCTGTAATACAAAAATGAAGAGCTGAACTCAATCAAGTCTGGTAGGTTTAGGGCCCTGAGACTTAGAAACTAACTTGTCTTATCTGTGTACCTTGAAGAAATAATAGTTTATCCTAATTTATACTTGTGACTCTAGGAATTATTCCTTTAGTTACACTTTCTATTGGAACAGAACAACTCAGATTATTTTTCATCACTGTCATCCCATTAATCACAGAATTACTTGAGCAGATGCCAGTAACGTCTCTATTCTTCCCAGCCCTGAGATTTCAGCAGCCTCTTCTTATTCATCTTTTCCCAACTATTGGAGGCTCTTTTAGGGTCAGGGGAATGAGACCTATTGTTGTTACTGTATTTGTCATATCAAATATGCCACGGGGAGCTTGCCAGGCTCTGCCTGTGCAGGCGGGATACTCTTGGTAGATTGCCAGGCTCTCCGAGAGACATAAATGGGTAGGAAGTGTCTTATAATGTGCTGCGCGTTGCAGCCGCGCAGTCTGGAAAGCAGCCTGAAGCTTGGTGGTGGTTGGGCAGTGGAGGTTGGCTGCTGGGGCTGGGTCCCTTGGGGTAGGGAGGGCTCTCACCTGCCCTTCAGCCTGTCGCAGAGTCCAGTGGCATGGTACTGGGAGGCTTCTTTTATACTTCCATCTAGGAGGAGCATCCGTGAATTCTGGAGGGTGGCCGATGAGGAGATTATCCGGTGCCTGCAGGGTATGGATTATGGGTGTGATCCCTGAGTCATGGGACGGACACTGGGGGAAGCAGGCAGAGGATCTCTGTTCCCTCCCGTTAAGTGCCAGAGTCCAAGGTCATAAAGTTCTGTGTAATCTGGGTTTTGTGGGTGGGAGCCCTCTCCACCCCAAGGGACCCAGCCCTGGCAGCCGACTTCCACTGCCCAACCAACGCCACGCTCCAGGCCACTTTCCGGACGCTCATGCAAGAAAGAAGTCCCACAGATTATTTTTAAAAATAGAAATTTTAGCCAATGAGAGTACCTTCTTCACTGGATAATTACTAGTTTAAAATACAATTTTCTGAATTATTTGTCTGAGGTAACAGAGAAATTGATTTTATAATACTCAGTTTGCCTTGTTAAGTTTGTTGTCAGATGTTAAGTTCCTATATGTTTTGTACTTTTCACTGTACAAAATATTTTTAAATATATTTTACTGGGTTATTATGACAAAGTATATGTAATAATAAATGCTATTCTCTATTTTTTCAGCTACTAATATAGAATAAAAGGAAAGCCTACTAAGTGTCATTATTTAAGATCACAGAGCCCATGGTCAGGATGCTATGGAACCAGAGCTGATCATATCCAATGCTTTCCTGGAAGGCCGTTGTTTGTATGTGGCTCCTAATCCAGGTGGGTATAAGGGAAAGGGAATGAGAATTCTAGAGTTAGAGAATAGGCTTTCATCTTTAAAGTATGCATCTTAATATATACATTCATCTTGATTCTAATAACAGAGTTACAATTATCTTCCTAAATCCTTTTGGAAATATAGAAGCACATATGCCTCAAAAGGTAACCAGATAGTTAAGTGCTGTCAAAGTGCAAGAAATTGGTGGCATATCTAACTTAAAGGTATTCATTCACAGTTATGTATACTGAAAGTTCAAGAGCAAGGTTGTTGGGGAACAGTTTTTCCCCAATGTGCCCGCACACGTTGCACAGGCAGACGCGAGGTGGAGGATAACAGGTGCTCGGAGAAACCACTCCAGGAGAAGCTGATGGCTGCTCACTTTATTGCCAAATACATACATATTTCATAGGGAGTCTCGGCTTAAGAGGATGGTCCAATCACATAGAATTCTGCATTATTGATCTATCACCTGCCCAACTCTGCTTTGCCCAGTTCCAATCCCATTTAGGGCTAGAAGCTGCAATTGGGTGACAATTCTTGTGGGGGTTGGGTAAGACTCAAGGCTGAACACTTGGTTCTTGTAAACTGTGGCCAGACACTCCGTACTGGGTCACTACGTAGGGAGAGGTTTTATCTACGATGCAGGGAAAGAGCTTATCAGCTCTGGTGCCTGTCGCTATGCTCACATAATGTTTGACCAGGTTTGTTCTCTCATGAGGCATTCTCTCTAACTTTCTGTGATTTCCTTCTTTTTTTTTATAGTCTCTCTCTGTGAAAGGGACAATTTTTTATTTATTTTTTCCCCTTTATTTTATTTTAATTTTTTTTACAGTTGTAAATTTATAATTTTTTGTGCTTTGGTTTCAATTATACAATGATCAGATACCCATCCCTCCACCAATGCCCATTTTCCACCACCATGGATAATATCCCTCCCACCCCCATCCCCCCATCCCCCCTGTCTCTGTGGCAGGGAAATCCCCTGTGTTCTCCCTCTCCTTTTGTGTGTTGTGGTCTGCAAAAGAGGCATTGAGTGGCAAACATGTTCAGTCCATAGTCTACTTTCGACATGCATCTCCCCTCCTGGGAGGATCCTCCAAACATCCTTTATTTGGTGCTCCCTTCTCTATCTATCTGAACTGCCCTTTCCTCTAGGATACCCGGCTGACCTCTAAGTTATGGAGTAATCCTCCTGGTGCTGATCTCAGCTATTCTTGGGTATTAATCTCATATTTTGTTACTTTATATCCCCCAGATGAATGCAATCTTTCTATGTCTATCCCTCTCTTTCTGACTCATTTCGCTTAGCATGGTAAAGGTAAAAGGTAAAGGCCCTCCAGTTGATCGTCGATTTGCTCGAGTGGGCCCAGTAACGTCTCCATTGGAGACTTTGTTGTTACTGTGTCTGGCATATCGAATACTCTCGGTAGCTTGTCGGGCTCTCCGAGAGGGGCGGAGGAATCGAACTCGAGTCGGCCATGTTGGCCGCTTGTAAGGCGAACGCCCTACCGCTGTGCTATCACTCCAGCCCTCGCTTAGCATGATACTTTCCATATTGTACCACTTGTATGTAAATTTCATGACTTCATCTTTTCTAACAGCTACATAGTACTCCATTGTGTAGATGTACCAAAGTTTCTTTAACCAGTCATCTGTTCTTGGGCATTCAGGTTTCTTCCAGTTTCTGGCTATTGTAAAGAGTGCTGCAATGAACAAACAAGTGCAGATGTCACTTCGACTATACATTTTTGCCTCTCTGGGATATATTCCCAGGAGTGGTATTGCTGGGTCAAATGGGAGCTCAATTTCTAATTTTTTGAGAATCGTCCAAACTGTTGTCCAGAAGGGCTGAACCAGTGGACATTCCCACCAACAGTGAAGGAGTGTCCCTTTCTCGCCACATCCACGCCAGCATCGGTTGCTTTTGTTCTTTTGAATGTGGGCCAGTCTCTGAGGTGTGAGATGGTATCTCATTGTGGTTTTGATCTGCATATCCCTGATGATTAATGATGTAGAGCATTTTCTCGTGTGCTTTTTTGCCACTCGGATTTCTTCTTTGAGAAAGTTTCTGTTCATTTCATTGCCCCATTTTTGGATGGGGTTGGATGTTTTCTTCTTGTGGAGTTTAACCAGTATTTTGTATATCCTGGATATCAACCCCTTGTCAGATGTGTATTCCGTGAATATCCTTTCCCATTCTGTAGACTGTCTCTGTATTTTGGTCACTGTTTCTTTGGAGGTGCAGAAGCTTCTTAGTTTAAGATAGTCCCATTTATCTATCTCTGTTTTCACTTGCTTGGCCAGTGGCGTGGCATCTTTGAAGATACCATTAGCTTCAATGTCATGGAGGGTTTTGCCAACTTTATCTTCAATGTACCTTATGGTTTCTGGTCTGATGTTGAGATCTATAATCCATTTTGATCTTACTTTTGTACATGGTGTTAGGCAGAGTTCTGAGCCTATTTTTTTGCATGTAGCCGTCCAGTGTGTAGCCAACACAATTTATTAAAGAGGCTTTCCTTATTCCACTTCACATTTCTTGCACCTTTATCAAAGATTAGATGAGCATATGATTGAGGGGAGATGTCAGTGTATTCAACCCTGTTCCATTGGTCTGCAGTTCTGCCTTTGTTCCAGTACCATGCTGTTTTAATTATTACTGCTTTGTAGTACAGTTTGAAGTTCGGGAGGTTGATTCCTCCCATTTTCTTTTTCCCAAGAGTTGCTTTAGCTATTCGTGGGGGCTTATTGTTCCATATAAATTTCAGGAGTGTTTGCTCCATTTCTTTGAAGAATGTCATGGGTATCCTTATAGAGATTGCATTGAATTTATACAATGCTTTTGGTAGTATTGCCATTTTGACTATGTTAAGTCTCCCGACCCATGAGCAGGGGATATCTTTCCATTTCCTCATGTCCTCTTTTATTTCCTGAAGTAGCGTTTTGTAGTTTTCTTTGTACAGGTCCTTTACTTCCTTAGTTAAGCTGATTCCTAGGTACTTGATTTTCTGGGGCACAATTGTGAACGGGATTGTTTTTTTCATGTTGCTTTCTTCTCTCTCACTGTTTGCGTATAGGAAAGCCATGGACTTTTGGGTATTGATTTTATAACCTGCAACTTTACTATATGAGTCTATTGCTTCTAGGAGTTTTTTGGTGGAGGTTATTGGGTTCTCTAAGTAGAGTACCATATCATCTGCGAATAGTGAGAGCTTGATTTCTTCCTTTCCTACCTGAATGCCCTTAATATCTTTTTTCCTGCTTAATCGCTATTGCAAGTACTTCCAGTACTATATTGAACAGCAGTGGAGATAGTGGGCATCCCTGTCTCCTCCCTGATCTTAGAGGGAAGGCTCTCAGTTTTTCCCCATTGAGGATGATGCTTACTGTAGGCTTGTGGTAGGTGTCTTTGATTATGTTGAGGAAGGTCCCCTCTATACCCATTTTGGCTAGGGATTTCATCATAAAGTGGTGCTGGATCTTGTCAAATGCTTTCTCTGCATCTATTGATATAATCCTATGCTTTTTACTTTTATTTTGTTGATATGGTGGATTATGTTGATTGATTTCCGAATGTTAAACCATCCTTGCATCCCTGGGATGAATCCTACTTGGTCATGGTGTATGATCTTTTTGATGAGTAGTTGGATTCTATTTGCTAGTAGTTTGTTGAGGATCTTTGCATCTGTGTTCATCAGGGATATCGGCCTGTAATTCTCTTTCTTTGTGGTATCTCTGTCTGCTTTTGGTATCAGTGTGATATTTGCTTCGTAGAAACTGTTCGGAAGTGTTTTTGATATTTCAATTTCGTGGAAAAGCTTAAAGAGCATTGGGAGTAAGTCCTCTTTAAAGATTTGGAAGAATTCACTAGTGAATCCATCCGGGCCAGGAGTTTTGTGCTTGGGGAGACTTTTTATTACCATTTCAATTTCCTTGATGGTGATAAGTCTGTTCAGGTGTTCCAGGTCTTCTTGGTTCAGCCTTGGGTGTCTGTAGGAGGCTAGGGATTTATCCATTTCCTCGAGGTTTTGATGTTCCATGGCATAAAGCTTCTCAAAGTACTCCCTGAGGATCCTCTGAATTTCTGTGGTTTCTGTTGTAATGACCCCCTTTTCATTTCTGATTCGGTTTATTAGGGTTTTCTCTCTCCCTTTCTTTGTGAGTTTTGCTAGAGGCTTATCGATCTTGTTAATTTTCTCAAAGAACCAACTTTGGGTTTCATTGATCTTTCGGATTGTTTTTTGGGTTTCCATCTCATTAATCTCTGCTCTGAGTTTTATTATTTCCTTTCTCCTGTTCGGGTTGTGCTCCTTTTTTTGGTCCTTCTCCAAGCTCTTAAGCTGTGAGGTTAGGTTACTTATGTGTGCTCGCTGCTCCTTCCTGAGGAATGCTTGTAGAGCTATAAACTTTACTCTTAACACAGCCTTTGCCGTGTCCCATAAGTTTTGGTAACTCGTGTTCTCATTTTCATTCGTTTCTAGGAATCTTTTGATTTCCTCTTTGATTTCCTGTCTAATCCACTCGTTGTTCAATAGTGCACTGTTTAATTTCCAGGTGTTTGATTTAGTTTTCTGTTTTTGTGTGTGATTTACTTCTAATTTTAAGGCATTATGGTCTGAGAAGATTGTTGATACAATCTCTACCTTCTTAATTTTATGGAGGCATGTTTTGTGGCTCAGCATGTGGTCTATCTTGGAGAATGTTCCATGTACGCTTGAGAAGAATGTGTATTCAGCTTTTTGTGGATGAAGTGTCCTGTATATATCTACTAAGTACCTTTCTTCCATTGTTTCTCTCAAATGAAGTATGTCCTTGCTAAGCTTGAGTCTGGTTGATCTGTCAAGAGGTGACAAAGCAGCGTTGAAGTATCCCACTAGTATTGTGTTGCTATTGATGTCTTTTTCCAAATCTATGAGTAGTTGTTTTAAGTACTTTGCTGGTCTCTCATTAGGTGCATATACATTTATTATTGTAAGTTCTTCCTGTTGTACAGATCCTTTGATCAATAAGAAATGGCCTTCACTGTCTCTTATGACCTTCCTCACTCTGAAATCGATGTGGTCTGATATAAGGATGGCTACCCCAGCTTTTTTATGGGAGCCGTTTGCCTGTAGGATTGTTTTCCAGACTTTGACTCTGAGTCTGTGTTTGCTTTGACTATTGAGATGCGTTTCTCGCAGGCAGCAGAATGTTGGGTTCAATTTTCTAATCCATCCTTCCACTCTATGTCTTTTAATTGGTGCGTTTAGCCCATTGACATTGAGAGAGATTATTGTTATGGGATTTTGTCCCATTGTTCTGTTAAAATTTGGTGTATTTGAGGGGCCTTTCTTGCCTTAAAGTAGCCCATTTAGTTGTTCTTGTAACCATGGTTTTGAGTCTATGAAGTTCCTGAGCTGTTGTTTGTCTGTGAAACTGTGTGTTGTTCCTTCTATTATGAATGAGAGTCTTGCTTGGAAAAGTATTTTTGGGGAGGCATTTATTTCGTTGAGTTTTTTCACTATGTCCCACCACTGTTTTCGGGCCATGAGGGTTTCATCAGAAAAATCAGCTGTGAATTTTAAGGATGCTCCTTTGTAAGAGATTTCTTTCTTCGATCTTGCTGCTTTCAGAATTTTGTCTCTGTCTAAGGTTTTGGTCATTTTGTTCAGAATGTGTCTTGGGGTATTTTTATTCGGATTTCTTCTAGCTGGTACCCTTCGGGCCTCCTGAATGTGGCCAATAGTTTTCTTCAGCTCTGGAAAATATTGTAGCAATGATGTCTTTGACAGTTTCTTCTTCATCGAGGTTTTCTTCCTGTCCCTCTGGGACTCCAATAATTCTTATATTACCCCTCTTGGCTTCATCACGATCTTCTCTTGCCATCTCTTCCCGAATTGTGAGTCTCTTTTCCATTCTCTGCTCTTTTCTGGAGAGTCTCTGAACTTCATCTTCGAGCTCACTGATTCTTTTCTCAGCTGCTCTTACTCTGCTGCTGAGGCCTTCCACTGAGCTTTTCAATTCGCCTACGAGATTTTTCAGGTCTGACATTTCTGATTGCATTTTCCTCATTTCTGCCTTCAGATCCTCTTGTCTTCTATTGGCATTGCTTTCCATTGTTTCTTTCAATTCCCTAAGTATCCTAAGTAGCTCCCTTCTGAATTCCTTGTCAGAGAGGTTGTCTAACACTACAGTACTGTTGGTGTCATCTGGGCTAGACTCTTCAATATGAAAGTTTGGTGGGCTTTTGCGTTCCTTTACCATTGTGAGAGGTGTGGTTTAGTCCTTCACGTTCACTGTTACTATTCTGCTTGATATGCAGTGTGAGTTAAGATAGGCTTATGAGTTATTGGCTACTGTGTTTCTAGTGGCTGAGCTAAACTAGAGAAGTTTCCATCTAAGAAGGTAGCTTATGGTTCGTATGGCATACGTAGTGGGAAAATATTTCGCGGCCGCTAATGCGGCCGCGGCTCCAGAAAGAGTCCCTGGCACTGGGCGAGGAGTTGGGAACGTCTCCTGTTTGGAATTGGAGCCGTTCAGCTTTGTTGCCCAGAGCTGGGCCTCTGTGCCCGTCCCACGCAGATCAGGGGTTGAAAACCGGCTTTCTAGGGGCTGGTTCTAACTGTGCATGCCCAGAGAGGGACCCAGGCCCTTGGGGGCGGGCTGTACCTGTTGTAATTGGAGCCGTTTAGCTTTGTTGCCCAGAGCTGGGCATCTGTGCCCGTCCCACGCAGATCAGGGGTTGAAAACCGGCTTTCTAGGGGCTGGTTCTAGCTGCGCATGCCCAGAGAGGGACCCAGGCCCTTGGGGGTGGGCTGTACCTGTTGGAATTGGAGCTGTTCAGCTTTGTTGCCCAGAGCTGGGCCTCTGTGCCCGTCCCACCGATTTCCTTCTTAACTGTCTCTAAACGGACCTATTTTGTGTGTGATGTGTGATTACTCTTCTTAGTAGATATTAATACTACTGGACTAGACCCACCTCATGACATAATTTAAAGTAATGATCCCTCGAAAAGTCTTATCTATTATGGTCTCATTGGTGGAGAGTTATGGGATAACTTTTAATATAAATATTTGGGAGGTTACATTGTGCTCTGATTGCTCCTTTCATTTGCAATGACCATTTCAACATCTATAGTTTCGAAAACATATGAATTTGAAGTTCTTTTTGAAGTTCTAAATTATGTTGATTTTCTCCTAAATCACTTAATCACTTAACTTCCCGTTAATCGTTGATTTGCTCGAGTGGGCTCCAGTAATGTCTCCATTTGTCCCTGTCGCGTGCTAGTGTAGCCCAATGGTGTCTGTTCGTTCTAGGATCATGAAGAGCCTCAAACCGATCGTTCATGATCTTGATGAAGAAGTCTGACCATCTGGTAGATGGGTGGCCACGCTGTCTTTTGACATCCCGTGGACTCCAGTCGATAACAGCTCTAGTCCAGCAATCGTCTTTACATCTCATTACGTGACCAGCCCATCTGATTTTTGACACCTTGGCAAATGAGACAGCGTCCCTGATTCTTGATCAGCAATGGATGTTGGAACTCCTGATTCTTTCTCTCATTTGAGTGAAACATGATATTCCAAGCATAGCTCTTTCAATTTCTCTTTGGGAGACCCGAATAGCATTCTCATCCTGTTTGCGTAGGGCCCAGGTCTCTGAGACATATGTTAATGCAGGAAGAACAGTGGAATCAAGAACATGTGCCTGGAGCCGGAGGTTCTTCGTCCTCTTAGCTATTTCTTCGATGCTCTTGAAGGTGTTCCAAGCTGCTCTCTTCCTCCTGCACAGCTCGGGTGCCAGGTCATTTGTCATGTTGGCTTCTCAACCTAGGTACACATAGCTGTTGCATTCGGAGATGATTGTTCCATTGAGAGCGAATGGGGTGTCAGGAACGAGGCTGTTTCTCATAAACATTGTCTTTGTAAGATTCAGCTATAGTCCTACCTTTCCACACTCATGGTCGAAGTCGGCCAGCATTTGTGCCACTTGGCTGATGTTTGGTGTTATTAAAACAATATCATCAGCAAAGCTAAGGTGGTGTAGTTGCTGACCATCTATCTTCACTCCCGTTCCTTCCCATTCCAGTCGTCGCATGATGTTCTCGAGCGTGGCACTGAAGAGTTTCGTTGAAATGGTATCACCCTGCCGAAACCCTCTCTTGATATCGATGATTACTTCTTTGCAGAATGGTGAGATCCTGGTAGTGAATCTGCAATACAGCTCACAGAGGATCTTGATGTATTGGGCTTGAATGCCCTGATTGGCTAGGGCTTCAATGACCGCTTCCGTCTCAACAGAATCTAAGGCCTTCTTTAAATCAATGTACGTTAGACAGAGTGGCATCTAGAACTCCTGAGAAACCTCAATGAGCTTGGTTATCATGTGGATATTGTTGATGGTGCTGAATCCTTTGCGGAACCCGGCTTGCTTGCATGGTTGTCCTTCATCTAGTGTTCTGCCAATCCTATTTAGGATGACTCGAGTGAACAACTTGTAGATGACAGACAATAGGCAGATTGGGCGATAGTTGCCAATGTCATGGATGTCTCCCTTCTTGAACAGTAGTACGGTCCTGCTGGTTTTCCATTGGGACGGAAACTTGCATTCAGATATGTAGTGTGTGAAGAGCCAAGCCAGTGTATTGATGAGTACTGACGGCAGGTTCTTCAGGTGTTCAGGTCTGACCTTGTCTGGGCCGGGTGGTGTTCGTTTCCTTACCGACGAAATGGCGTGTCAGATTTCGGAAGGGAGAACATTGGGAATGACATATCCATCCTGTGGAATTTGGTATGTCGGCAAGTGGACATGGCTATCGAAGAGATTTGAGTAGAAGTCATGGAAAATCTTCTCCATTGCCGTTCTGGAGGATGTGATAGATCCATCAGGACATTGAAGGGCAGTCATCTTGTTCTTGTAGTTGGCAAAGGACAGGCAGGCGTTACAAATACTTTTCCTGGCTTCTGTCGTATCTACCAGCACTTCTGCTCTTCTCTCTTTGAGGTCTTCCTTGATCGCATCTCTGCACTGCTTTGCCAGCTCGGATGTTCACTTGCAGTTGCCTGAGGCATGCACCAAACCACGTTGGCGAATAAGCTCAAGATTTTTCGAAGACAGGCATTATTTTTTTGTGCTACCTCTCTCTTGGTGTTCCTCGCACAATCATGGAGGTGCTGAACCAGTCGATCATATTCCTCGTCAATGTTGTCAACAATGGCATCTTCCCATGTTGCCGCAATAGTGCCAAAGAGCTCCCAGTTGGTGGTCGTTCTCGGAGTTCTCTTTTTAAACTTTGCCGCCCTTTCTCCCCGCTCTGTGAAGTAGAAATTTGCACGAAGGAGACAGTGGTCCAATCCCATTCAGAATTTTGGGACAACAGCGACATCATTCAGGCAAAACCATCCATTGAATATGATGTGGTCTATTTCGTTGTGGAATCGTGCACCGGAAGACTCCCATGTTTGTTTAGATTCAGCCTTCTGGAACTGTGAGTTACCATGGATGGTCTTGGTCGGCATGATGAACTCAGACAGTCTCTCACCCTGTTCGTTCCATTCTCGGCCATGGGTCCCGATGTGAAGTTCTTCAGCTGATCTTCTCGGTCCTATCTTGGCATTAAAATCACCCACAATGATCTTGTAGAAGGTGTGGTCTTCTTTATAGAACTACTCCAGCTCCATGTAGAACTTCTCAATTTCTCTTTCATCATAATGAGATGTTGGTGCATAGACAACGAAGATAGAAACTGCAGGCAGTGAGCCACATCTATTCAAATGTAAACGTCCGATTCAGGTTGTTAGGCATTCGAATGAATCAATGCTCATGGCCAAGTTTGTGTTGACAAGGACACTGATGTCTCCGGCACCTCTTTTATTGCATGTTCTGAGGAACAATTCTCCAGTGTTGAAAACGGCATGGTGAGATTGATGCCTTCTTGTCTCGGTCAGACCAATGATATCGTACTTGATCTTTCGCGCTTGTACCATCAGGTCCTCGATGGATGCATCTGATGCTAACGTACGTGAATTTAAAGTACAGACGATAATTTTTGTCTTCCTTCGTTGCGGCAGCCTAGTTTGGCCTTGAGATTTTATTGACCTCTCCTTTCTCATCCTTCTCAGTGCTGCCATGTTGGTGAAGCCTCCACGGTCAGGTGAATGAGACCCATTGTAATTACTTGTTTTGGCATATTGAATACACAACAGATAGCTTGCCAGGCTCTGCAATGCGGGCGGAATACTCTCGGTAGCTTGCCAGTCTTTCTGAGAGGGGTAGAGGCTTTTTCTCTGCTTGCTCCCACCAACCACAGGTGACAAAGGGATTATAATCAGGAGCCCCACCCTACCCTGCCCTGTCTGCTTCCACCAACCACCAGAGACCCAGGGATCGGATTGCACACAGAAGACCCATGCTACCCCTACCGGGACCAGATAAATACCCCACTGGCAGACCTCCACTACCAACACTACCTCCACTACCCCGCCGCCGCCACACTCCAGGATGCTTTCCGGACCCGCGCGGCCGCGAAGACACTAAATAAGTCATCATAAGACACTAAATACCCATCTTCCGGAATTGCCATACCATAATTTATAGGGTTCAAATATGGTAACACCTACAAGGGCTATTAAAGGTCACCCCAATAGCCTCTATCTCTTCTCCTAAATATTGTTTTTAAATGTAATCTACTTATAAGTTAAAATTATGGAGAAGTAAAGCTTGTTGTCATAAACTCTCAAATAAAAGAGGGAAACACTGTGAGTAAATGCAAATAACCAAACCAATTCTTCTATTGAAACTGGGAAAAATTGATTGTTAACAAATCCTCACTGACAGTGATCTAGGAGAGAACAATTTAGTTAAAGTTAATAACAGCTATATGACTTATGCTGGAGCAGATTGTTAATTTTACGATTAGACTATAAACTATGGTGCCAGCTTCAAAGATGAATACAAATGAACACAAGAATTTCAATCATCTTGAAAAGATTTTCTATAATGTTCTTGATCACTTGACATCCCGTTACTCATCGATTTGCTTGAGCGGGCACCAGTAATGTCTTCATTTTCCCCCTGTCGTGTGCTCGTGTAGCCCAATAGCATCTGCTACTCCAGGAACACGAAGAGCCTCAAACCATTCATTCAGGGTCTTGACGTAGAAATTTGACCATCTTGTAGTTAGGCAGTCACTCGATCTTTTGACATCCCGTGGAATCCAGTTGATAATGGCTCTAGTTCAGCAGTCATCTCCAAATTGCATCATGTATCCAGTCCATCTGATTTTTGACATCTTGGCAAATGAGACAATGTCCCTGATTCTCTATTGTTGATGGAGGTCGGAACTCTGGATTCCTTCTCTCACTTGAGTGAAGCATGATACTCCTAGCATAGCTCTTTTGATTTCTCTTTGGGAGACCTGAATAGTGTTCTCATCCTGTTTTTATAGGGCGCAGGTCTCTGAGGCGCATGCTAGTGCAGGAAAAATGGTAGAGTTGAAGAGATGTGTCAGAAGCTGAGGTTCTTTGTCCTCTTAGCTATTTCTTCGACGCTCTTGAAGGCGTTCCTTGCTGCTCTCTTCTTCCTGCGCAACTCAGGTGCCAGATTATTCGTCATGTTGACTTCTCGACCTAGGTATACTTAACTTCTGCATTCAGAGATATTCGTTCTGTTCAGAGCAAATGGAATGTCAGGAACGAGTTCGTTTCTCATTAACATTGTCTTTGTGAGATTCAGCTGTAGTCTGACCTTTTCACACTCACGGTCGAAGTTGGCCAGCATTTGTGCTGCTTAGCTAATGTTTGGTGTCATTAGAATGATGTCATCAGCAAAGCGCAGGTGGTGTATTTGCCAACTGTCTATCTTCACTCCCATTCCTTCTCATTTCAGTCGTCACATGACGTTCTCAAGGGTGGCAATGAAGAGTTTTGATGAAATGGTATCTTACTGCTGACCCCCTCTCTTTACATCAATGATCACTTCCTTGTAGAATGCTGAGATCCTGGTAGTAAATCTGTAATACAGCTCATGGAGTATCCTGATGTATTGAGTTTGAATGCCCTGTTAGCCTAGGGCTTTGATGATCACTTCAGTCGCAACAGAATAAAAGGCCATCTTTAAATCGATGAATGTTAGACAGAGCAGCATCTTGTACTCCAGAGAAACCTCAGTGAGTTTGGTTATCATGTAGATATGGTCAATTGTGCTGAATCCTTTTCACAAACCAGCTTTCTCGCATGGTTGTCCTTCATTTAGTGTTCTGCAAATCCTATTCAGGATGACTCAACAACTTGTAGAAGAAGGACAACAGGCAGATAGGGCAATAGTTGCCAATGTCATGCATATCCCCCTTCTTGTACAGTGGAGCAGTCCTGCTAGTTTTCCACTGGGATGGAACCTTGCATTCAGACAGGTAGCGTGTGAAGAGCCAAGCCAGTGTATTGATGAGTACTGCCGGCAGATTCTTCAGGTTTTTGGGTCTGACCTTGTCTGGGCCAGGTGCTCTTCACTTCTTTACTGATGAAATGGCATGTTGGATTTTGGAAGGGAGAACGTTGGGAACAATATATCTATCCTGTGGAATTTGGTATGTGGATAGGTGGATGCGTCTATAGAAGATATCTGAGTAGAAGTCATGGATAATCTTCTCCATTACCCTTCTGGAAGATGTGATAGATCCATCAGGACATTGGAGGGCAGTCATCTTGGTGTTGTAGTTGGTGAAGGACAAGCAGGCATTGCGAATGAGTTTCCCCGCTTCTGCCACATCGGCAAGCAGTGCTGCTCTTCTCTTAGAGGTCTTCCTTTATCACTTCTCTGCACTGCTTTGCGATTGGACCACCATCTCTTTTGTGCAATATTCTACCTCATATATGGGGAGGGATAGCTGCAAAGTTTAAGAAGAGAACTCCCAGAATGACCACTAACTGGGAGCTCTTTGGCACTATTGCGGCAACATGGGAAGATGCCATTGTTGACAACATTGACAAAGAATAGGATTGACTGGTTCAGTATCTCCATGATTGTGTTAGGAACAACCAGAGATAAAAAGCCACAAAAACATTGCCTGTCTTCAAAAGCTCTCGAGCTCATTCACTAACGTGGCTTGGAGCGAGCCTCAGGCAACCAGAAGCTAACATCTATAATGTTAAAAAATAATTTTCTCATTCTTTAAATTGTCTGACATAGCAACAAGCTTTATGAGCTAAATAATTGCAGTGAGATAACTAGTCGGTTCTAAAACAGATAAATGTTTGCCCCCAAAATTTGGCAGCACAGAGAAGAGGCCATGTCAGAAGGTCTGTTTTTAATAAAGACGTCCAGAATGTGTTATTGTTTTTTCTTTTTAAAACTTTTGTAGTCTTTTGAGAACTTGTTATAAGTAACAAAATTTTTGTGGCAGTTGTTTGAGTTGTGCTTTATTTGAGGCCAGTATTCCTAAGCGGGTTCCTTTACACAAGTATATGCCAATATTGAGTGCTGCACTAAAAAAAATGCGGTGCCTACATCCTTTTAGATGAATTTTCTGCAGACCTGAGGGAGTACCTCAAAGTGGAGTTGCTGGGTCATGTGACTGCTCAATTTTAAGTTTACAGAGAACCCTCTGGACTGATTTCCTTAGGGATTGAAACAGACAACAGTTATATCAGCTGTGGATGAGAGTTTCTATTTCACCACATCTCCACAAACAAATTGTGCCTGGTATTTTTGGTATGTGCCTTTCTCACTGGTGTGAAATGTCATCTCACTGTTGTCTTAATCTTGATTTCTTGAATAATAAGTAATAATGAGCATCTTTTCATATGCTTGTTGGCCATCCATTAATCTTTCTTGGAGAAGTGTCTGTTCATTTCTTCTCCTATTTTCTTAAGGAATCTTTGGATTTTTTTGTTATTGATATTTCTGAGTCTTTATAACCTTTGATATCAAATCTTTATCTGATCTGTTGATTACAAATATTTTCTCCTATTTTGTTTTATCCTATGTCTTTTTGTTTATCCTATGTTTCTTTTGCCAAGCAGAAATTCTTTATTTGATTTTTTTATTCTGTTCTCTTTGCAAGGAATATTCTATCCTTGAATACAACTTTGAAGTCCAGATATTGAAGTGTTCTGCCTATATTTTCCTCAATGTATTTTATAGATTCTAGTCTGATCTCAAAGTCTTTGATCCACTTTCAATTGATTTTTTTCCTCTTGTCTTTTTGGGTCACACCCAGCAGTGTTCAGGAGTTATTCCTAGGTCTGCACTAAGAATTACTTGTGGTAGTGCTCTGGGGAATTGTATGTGGTGTCATAGATGAAACCCAGGTTGGCTGTGTGCAAGGCAAGCACCCTACCCTCTGTACTATTTCCGTAACCACCAGAGATCACTCCTAGGTACTCGGGGGCGGGGCATATAAAGTGTTGGATCAAACCTGGGTTGGCCACATGCAAGGCAAATGCCCTACCCATTATATTATTGCTCCAGTCCTTGAATTGACTTTTGTATAGGGTGTGAGATACAGATCCAGTTTTAGTTTTTTTACACATAGTTATCCAGTTTTGCTAGTAACATTTGCTGAAGCTGCACACATTGCAGCATTTGGTTTAATAGCTAAGATTTCAAATTGACTCAGATATCTAATAACAGACAAGTGAATCATGAAGTTGAAGTATGTATGAACAATGAAATACTACGAAGATATAAGGAATGATGAAATCATTAAATTTGCTGCAACATAGATGTAGCTGGAAGATATTATGTAAGTCAAATATAATTAAGTAAGTCAGAAGAAGAAGGATAAACACAAGATAATATCAAATGTATTTGGTATTTAGAAAAACTGGGTGAGAAAATGTAATGGTTTAAAGGTGGGATTCTTAGATAACCCTTGGCTCCAGCATATAGGAAGGAGAAGGAAAATAATGGTGGTGTTGGAACATTGTAAGACTGAAACTTAATCATCAACAACTTGTAACTGTATATCTCATGGTGATTCAGTAAAATTTAAAATTAAGAGTGGTGGGAGTTGGGTGCGGAAAGAGATGGATGAGAAAGCACAGGGGACTAGGGTCAAGAGATTCAGTACGTTAGTGGTGTTATGGAATAATAATATCCAACTGCAGAATCAACAACTCTGAACTCATGAGACATGTACCTTTCAGTCTGCAACAGAGTCACATAAGTCACAGTTTAAGATGGGCTGTTCAGGGCTTAATAGACAGTACAGGAATTAAATTACTTGCCTTGGCACATGATAAACAGGAGTTCCATCTCCAACACTTTATATGCCCCCCCTGAGTACACAAGAGTGATCTCTGGGGGCTACAAAGATAGTGCAGTGGGTAGGGTGCTTGCCTTGCGCACAGCCAACCTGGGTTTTATCTCTGACCCCATGTGAAGTTCCCTGAGTCTCAATGGAATGACCCCTGAGCAGAGAGCCAGGAGTAAATCTTCAGTGTGCTGCCCCCAAAATAACTGTTTTAAAAGGAGTGATATCGAGATTCACAAATAAATCTCGAAAGAGAGCCACAAATTGCAGAGATGTCTCCTGATGCTGGGCCAGGCTAAGCCCCTCTGTGGCAGATGGAGGGGGCCGGTGAGTCCCTTGGCTTGCCTCAACAGAATCCCTACAGCCAAAACCTTTCGGAACCCAAATGAAGCCATGCTTACAGCCGATCTCTACAGACTCAGATGAGCCCCTCACGCATGAGAAGGAATCTTCTGAAAACCTCAGGTATGTGATTTTTGTGATTGAAATCCCAGGCTCTCTCAGAGTTGGAAGTGGGCTCCTCCTCCATTCCCCTGTCTTCCTTGGAGCCTGGCCGCCACGTCCATTGACCACCTCTGGCACCTTATAAACTCATAATGGCCATGATCCAGAGACTCACAAATAAATCTCAGAAGAGAGCAACAAACTGCAGAGAGGCTTCAAGATACCAAAGTCATCTCTAATTGTATCACCCTATCCAAAATTTCAGAATCTCTGGAGTGCACAGCTGCATTTGTGGCCAAGCAAATTTTTATACTCTACTTCACAGATGTACCAAAACTAAAAAATAAATTAAAAAATTAAATAACCTACATTTCATGGGGTTAAGGTACAAGGCAACCAATCTTGATCCAAAAATAAATAAATTTTATTTATAAATAATAAATAAAAGACAACACACAAGACTCAACATACAACAACATGTTAGTAATCTCTTATACAAGGGCTTAATGGCTCTAGGGTGGGATACAACAATCTTCACACATTTTCACACATTTTCCTTTAGGGAAATATTTTGGACATTTGGACATGTTTTTGGACATTTTTAGTGCAAATATTATACTATAATATAATATTTTTTAGTATAAAAATATACTAAAAATATTTTAGTCCAAATATTTTGGACATTATTCATGAGAAGCCATACAAAACAAATTATTTATGACCTGCTTTTGTGATAGGCTGGGGTGGTAGTAGGGTCATTCTAATGGTTGTGGGAAGGTGCTATGGTGGTGGGATTGGTGTTGGAATATTGAATGTAATAAATTACTGTGAACTACTTTATAAAAAATAAAATAAAATTGTGAGGGGACAAAAGAAAGTGATCTCTGACCACAGAGTCAGGAGTAAGTTCTCAGCACAGATTGATGTGGCATCAAAATCAATAAAAAATTTTAAAAATAAAACAATTCTTCTGGGCTATCAAGGGTCTTTGGTTCTTTGGATGTTCCAAAGAACCCTATGGGACAATAGAGACAAAGAACTCAGGAGGTCTGACATCAAGTTATCTAATGCTTTTTGGTTTTCCTTTTGTGCTGGTGTTAGAAAGAGGTCTGAGTTCATTTTTCCCCCTTTTTTTGAATGTGGCCAATCTGCTTTCCTAGCATCATTTGGATCAGTGAGAGCATAGTTATAAAGTTTTTCATAATTGAGTTTCAGTTATATTATACCCATCCTTTCACCAGTGTGCATTTTCCACCACCAATGTTCACAGTTTCCCTCCCACTACCACCCACCCCCCCAACTCCCACCCCAGAATGCTTTCATGGGGGCACTTCCCTTCTTTCTATCTCTCTTTCTATCTGGGTATTGTGGTTTGCAATACAGGTACTGAAAGCTTATCATGTATGATCCTTTACCTACTTTCAGTATTCAAATCTTGTTTAAAGTGATCATTTCTAATTACTGTAGTTTTAGTTGTCACCTCTCTCTCTATCTTAAATGCCCACCCCATGCCCTTCCACTTGTGGCAAGCTTCCATTCATGAATCAGTCCTCCTGGCCCTTGTTTCTACTGTCCTTGGGTATTAGTTTCATATGTTTTTTTTATTTATATCTCACACATGAGCTATCATTCGATATCTGTCTCTCTCCTTTTGTCTCATTTCACTCATGATACTCTCCATGTCCATTCATTTATAAACAAATTTTGTGACTTCTGTTTTTCCTGATGGCTGCATAGTATTCCATTGTGTAGATATGCCATAGTTTCTTTACCCAGTTATCCGCTCTTGGGCACTCAGGTTTTTTCCAGATTATACCTATTGTGAATAGCGATGCAATGAACATAGAAGTGTAGATGGCATTTCTGTTGTGTGTTTTTGGGTCCCCAGGTTATATTCCCAGAAGTAGTATTGCTTGGTCATATATGAGTGCAATTTCTAGTTTTCTTTTTTTGAGGAAAACCCATATTGTTTTTCAAAACAGCTGGACCAGTTGCCATTTTCCCAACAATGAAGGAGAATCCCTTTCTCCCACATTCATGCCAGCACTGGTTGTTCTTTCCAATCCCTGTAATGTGATGTGATACCTCCTTATGTACCTTTTGGCCATTTGTATTTATTCTTTGAGGAAGTTTTTGTTCATTTATTCTTCTCATTAAAAATTGTTTTAAATTTTATTTTATTTTCATAAAGTTATTCATTATAATTTAATACATTCAATACTCTAATACCAATACCATTATTTAAAATTTTGCCACCCATCACCCAAGACTGCCCCAATATCGAGCTCTAAATAACTTATTTTGTATTGCTTCTTATGAATAATTCACTAAAACTGATCAAGGTTTTCTTAGAAGAAAGTGTGTGAAGACTGTTGTGTACCAACCTTGATCCATTAAGCCCTTCTATAAGAGATTACTAACATGTTGTTAGTAATCTGATTGAGTCTTTGTGTACTGATATTTTTTTCTTGAGATTAGTTGCTTCTACTTTACATCCCTTTCAATGTGGAGTGCTACTCCTGGTACATCAGTGGTATTGAGTAAAAGATGTCGTGCAGCTGCGAATATGGCTTCTACGCATTTTTTGATGGTGAAAGACTTTACCTCTGTTGATTGTGTGATCACACCTATGTGTAAGCCCCAACCTTGCCTCATGCTTGGGGATTTAACTAGACTGTAAGAGTGGACTGAGAGACAGAAGGAGAATTAAGAGGAGCGAGTAGGAGAGTGAAGAGGAATCCAGAAGTAGAATGAAGTAGCATGGGGGAGCAAGAGGCAGGAGGAGAATCAGAGGTGAATGGAGATGAGATTGCAATAAACGGCAATTGAGACCAGCCAGCCTGGATCTCGTTCTTTCCTTCACCGGTCCATTACCATTTGCCTCCGTGGGGTGGGGGAAGTGACCCAACACTACCAAACGCAGGCGGCCGTGAGAGAGAGTGCCCCCCTTTGTAATTTATTTTCAGTGACTGCACAGGGGCTGGGGTGATAGCACAGTGGCAGGGCGTTTGCCTTGCATGCGGCTCGCCTGGTCGAGCCAGGTTCAATTCTTCTGCCCCTCTTGGAGAGCCTGGCAAGCTACTGAGAGTATCTTGCCCACAGTAACAACAAGTCTCACAACGGAGATGTTACTGGGCCTGCTCGAGCAAATCGATGAACAACAGGAGGACAGTGACAGTGATAGTGAACACACAGAAGCTTTTTATTTTAATATAGTCCCATATAGTCCCACTTGTTTATGCTTGTTTCCACTTGCTTGGTCAATGATGTTTCATCTTTGAAGATATGTCTAGCTTCAATGTCATGGAGGGTTCTTCTGTTTTCCTTCACGTACTTTATGGATTTAGGTCTGATCTTGAGGTCTTTGACAGTGTGTGTCTGTGAAATTAGTACTCCTGAGCACTGTCTGCTGTGTCTGAAAATTGACTTGAGCATTGAGATTGAGAAATGAAGGTGGTTTTATTTTTCCTTGGGATGTCACTATCTGTGGGATAGGGGTCTCATCTGTTTTTCTTCATTTTAATTAATGACTATTCCAGGAATAGGCTTAGTTTGATTTAAAGCAGGAAGCCCAACAGAAAAAAATAAAACAAAAACTGAAAAATACAAAACTAGTTAAAATAGTTTTAAGATTTAAAATATAATATCAGCTTGTGTTTAAAAATATTTCTGTCTTAGTGGGTACATTGGTGGTGGGAAATGTACAGTAGTGAAGGGGTGGTTATTGGAACATTCTATGACTGAAACCCAATCTGAACAACTGTGCAACTGTGTTTCTCATAGTGAATGATTCAATTAAGAATAATATATATCCCTATCTATAATACATTCCTATATATCTATATATTGATATATATATCATATATATTTAGTATAGGATATATCCTATATACCTATATTTCCTCCAGCCTCCAATTCCATCTCAGTTTTTCTTTAAGACAGAGGTTCAAAACATACTTGTCTGAGGGGAAGACATTGGAATCTACTCATTAGCAGGCCCTCTGAGTTATTAGTCTTATAAAGGTCCTTGCCTGAGTTTAATGGGAAGTTTAATGGGAAAGCTAGCAAATAGGGAAAAAATAAAATAGAAGAGCCTCTTGATTTGTGCTGTGTAGTACATTATGGTAATAAATGCTTGTTTTATAAGACAATGCTCACTGTTTTTTCCTGCCTGGTGCAGAAGGATGACTGTCATGTTGTTATTCCTACCTGGATAGTATGATGGAAGGTATTTATCTGGACAGAAGACATTCTGGTGTCTACCAGATTATATAACAAGCAAACCTGGGTCAGATATGGCTTGATATCTTTAATCCATTTTGACCTAACTTTGGTGTTTAGCGTTTGAAAAAGATCTGAGTTGATTTTTTGCAAGTAGCTTCACAGTTTCCCAGCACCATTTTGTTGAAGAAACTTTTCTTGCCCCACTTCATATTTCTCGTTCCTTTATCAAAGAATAGTTGATCATATATTTGAGTGTCTGTTTACAGGATATTTATTCAATTGTGATCCATTGGCCTGCGGGTCTGTCTTTATTCCAATGCCATGCTGTTTTATTTGCTATTGTTTTGTAGTGCAGTTTGAAGTTGGGGAATGTAATGCCCCATCTTCTTTTTCCAAAGAATTCCTTTAGCTATTTGTGGGAACCTAGAACCAATTGTTGAAGAGGTTTTCCTGATACACTTCATATTTTGTTCTTTTATCAAATATTAATTGTCTGTATGACAGTCTGTCTCTAGATTTTTAACTTTAACCCATTGATCTGAGGTTTTATTTTTACAGTTTTTTAAATTACTGCTTTGTAGTACAATTTGAAGTTGAGGAAAGTGATGTTCTCATCTTTTTCTCAAGGATTTTTTGGATATTGGGGTAGAATTATTGGTTCATATGATTTTCAGGAGTGTTTGATCTATTTCTGTGAAAAATGTCAAGGGTATTCTATAGGACTGCATTCAGTCTGTAAACTGCTTTGGAGAGTATTGCCATTTGGATGATGTTAATTATCTCAATCCATTGGATTTGCTTCCATTACCCTGCATAAGAGAGAACCTAAAAGAAATAGATAAATTCTTTGACCAATAACTCTCAGAGCTAAACCAAGAAGATATGAAATATCTGTACAGACCTATCATTATTGAAGAAATAAAAGTGCTAACAAAGGTCTCCCAGAAAAAATCCCAGGCCCAGATGTATTCACTAGTAAGTTTGTTCAAAACTTTATTGTCAATTAAAAATTATACTAAAGAGCCATGATTTACAAAATTACTGATAATTACATTTTAGGTTATAATAGTTCAACACTGATCAACTTCCCTCAGGTGTTCCCATACTCCTTCCTCACCCCACTCTCCAAAAACCCCCACCTGTCAACATGACAGACACATTACAAAGTAACAGTAGTTGCTGCTTAGGTTTCATGTTTTCAGTTCTTTTGAGTCTATAACTCTCACTCTAGCCACTGAGAATCTTTTTTAGGCCCTTCCAGGAAATTGAGGAAACAGAATAACTTCCAAATAATTTTACAAAGCAAACAATACACTGATACCAAAAGCTAACAGAGACACCACAGACACGCACATGTGTGTGCATGCACAGACACACATACACACACAGATATCCCTGATGAACAAAGATACACAGATCCTTATCAAAATGCTACCAATACCAATTGAATCCAATACCTCATCAAAAAGATCATATACCGCGATCAAGTGGGATTTATCCTCGAAATGCAAGACTGGATTAACACATACAAGTCACTTTATGCAATATGTCATATCGATAAAAAAATCATATGATTATGTCAACAGATGCAGAGAAAGCATTTGACAAGTTCCAGAACCTATTCATGATTAAAACAACTCTCCTGTAGGATTACTCCATGGCTTAGAGGCCAGCAGGGCACTCTAGGGAAAAGGGCAGCTCAGATAGAGAAGGGAGCACCAAATAAAGGGTGTTTGGAGGATCCTCCCAGGAGGGAAGATACATGTTGAAAGTAGACTATGGACTGAATATGATTGCCACTCAATGCCTCTTTTGCAGACCACAACACACAAAAGAAGAGAGAGAACAAAAGGGAATGCCCTGCCACAGAGACAGGGTGGGATGGGGGGGATGGGTGTGGGAGGGATACTTGGATCCATGGTGGAGGAAAATGGGCACTGGTGGAGGGATGGGTACTTGATCATTGTATAATCGAAACCCAAGCACAAAACTTTGTAAATCTACAACTGTACCTCATGGTGTTCCACTAATAAAAATTTAAAAAAACTCTCCTGTATGCAAATAATAAAATAGAAGAGATTAAAAAAGTTTCATTCAGAATTTTGCCTCAAAATAAAATCAAGTATCTAAGAATAGGTTTAACAAGTAAAAGACTAATACACTGTAGCACGGCACTGTAGCACTGTCCTCCCATTGTTCATCAATTTGCTCAAGTGGGTACCAGTAACATCTCCATTGTGAGTCTTTTTGTTACTGTTTTTGGCATATCGAATATGGGCAGCTTGCCAGGCTCTGCCGTGTGGGCAGGATACTCTTAGTAGCTTGCCGGACTCTCCAAGAGAGTGGAGGAATCAAACCCAGGTCGGCCACATGCAAGGCAAACGCCCAATCCGCTGTGCTAAATCTAGCAATCCTAAATATATGTGACACGGACAGTTCTCTATTCCCAGGCATAAGTTCCTGTGTGTGTTCCATCACACTCTTTCCCATTGGAACTGAATGGATGGAGATGCTACTAGGAGGCACTGTTTCAAGCTGGGTTCCAAGTGACCGTGTAAAGGACAGCCACCTGCCAACTCATTCGTTCTTCCTTTTCTATTATGTGAGTAAGAAATACACATATACTGCAGATAAAAACAACAATGAGATATCATCTAATACCACAGAGACTGGCCCACACCCAAAAAAACAAAGGCAACTGCTATTTGGGCAGATGTGGCGAGAAAGGTACCCTCCTTCACTGCTGGTGGAAATGCCAACTGGTTCAGCCCTATTGGAAAACAGTATGGGCAATTCTCAAAAAATTAGAAATTGAGCTCCCATTTCACCTAGCAATAATGGTTATTTTAAACAGATGGCTACAGGAATCCTTATGAAACAGTCTCTGTTTCACCCAGATAGTTAAGATTCTTTTTTATAGACCCTAGCACAGCGGGTAGGGCATTCGCCTTACAAGCGGCCAACATGGCCGACCCGAGTTCGATTCCTCCACCCCCCTCGGAGAGCCCGGCAAGCTACCAAGAGTATTCGATATGCCAGACACAGTAACAACAAAGTCTCCAATGGAGACGTTACTGGGCCCGCTCGAGCAAATCGACGATCAACGGGAGGGCCTTTACCTTTTACCTTACCTTTACCATTGAATATATCCTGGTGAGACAAAAAAGTATAGCCAAAATGACATCTGCACTTCCATGTTCATAGCTGCACTGTTCACAATAGCCAAAATCTGGAAAAAAAAACCCCGAGTGCCCAAGAACAGATGACTGGTTAAAGAAACTTTGGTACATCTACACAATGGAGTACTATGCAGCTGTTAGAAAAGATGAAATTATGAAATTTATATACAAACGGTAATACATGGAAAGTATAATACTAAGTGAAATGAGTCAGAAAGAGAGGAACAGACATAGAAAGATTACATTAATCTGGAGAATATAAAGTAGCAAAGTAGGAGACTACAATCCAAGAATAGTCGAGATAAGTACCAGGAGGTAATAACCACTGGCCTTTGCTCAGGTAATAACTACCAGAGCTATAGTTCTAGGAATAAACCAGGGTTTTCTGTGTGCAAGGCAAGTGCCCTTTCTTATGTCTCCAGCACTCCAGCAGCCATTTTGGCTGATATTATTAAACCATCTTGAACTTTCTATAGCAGCAACCTACTGGATCTAGTATATTATACACCTCCCAATTTATTTCAGTTATATGTTGGGGTTCATCTAGGAAAATGAATGTGCTCTAATAAACAGTACCAAAGGCAATTCCAGAATCTTAGAACTCTAAAGTTTACCAGGGACACATGAGGAGAGATAAATGTAATTTGAGGAGGTTCAAAGTGTCTCCAAAAGTGTGTAAAAGTATGTATTTTATTTTATGAGCTTAAGCAGATCTTCACATTTCTATTTGTTTTACAATTATATTAAATACTGTATCGTGCTTAGGTTTAGTGATTTAAAATAAAAATTGGGCCTATATTTTTATCTTCTGGGATTTATCTTAGAAAGAATTATATCTAAACAAAATTAAAACTGTGCTAAATGCTATAAAAACAGTGTAATACATATGAAAACAAATCATCTTATCCACAATGCGAGAGCTGGTTTCAGGGAAGGATTCATATCTAAGGATTCATATCTGCATATCTAATTCATACGGTTAGAATTCGGTTAAAGAGAAATTTAGTGTGGACAGTATATGCAGAAGCCAGCAGATTAGAAAGTGTGAAATGCCAGAGCAAACAGATCAGTGAAGGTAGGAGTGAACTTCTGTGGCATGTAACGATTGTGAATTTTTCCTTGGAAAATAATGGTGATTTTAAACAGATGGCTACAGGAATCCTTATGAAACAATCTCTGTTTCACCCAGATAGTTAAGATTCTTTTTTATAGAACCTCATTGAAAGTTCTACAAATTTCTTTGCAGCAAAATAATTGCTAAATTCTCATTGTGTTTAACTGAAATGCAGAAGAGTATATATAGGCTGCCTTCACACAGACAAGGGAACAGCTGCTCATTCTAGCATTTGTTTTCTTCTTCCATAGTTTCCTTTTGTTTGCTTGGATAAAACATTTTGAAAGATGACACTTAGTAGGACTTCAGTAAATAGTGGCTGTAATGGAGTTTGCAGTCTAATCTCCTCAGCTAACTGAATTCCCAAATGCAGTGTCTTGGTAACCCTCATCTATCAAGCTTCTGTCACAAAGGATGTACTCAGTAAATATTTGTGGAATGACTGTGTAAATCAGAGTCAGGGTTTAGAAAGGTCAATTTTAGATTTGAAAAATAGCTTGGTGAGTTTATTCATCCTGCTCCCAGTAACACTTATTTTGAGCAAATGGGATAAGCTTGTGAAACTGAAAGAATTAATTTTAAATTAGAAGAAAATATTAAACTAGGGTTTCCCTTGGGAATTTTACTTAAAATAATCATTGATTATAAATAGCATTTAAATTACTATCAAAAGCTTAAGTATTATTTGAGATTAATTATGACACAGGCATTGTTTATTTGTTTTTTTTCTTTTATTTTTAAATTTTGGATAACCTCACTTAATTCTTACTACAACCCTAAGATCTAGGTTATCTCACTTGCATATTAGTATGTAGTGGGCAGAGAAGAAATTTCCTTCACTCTTCTTCTCAGGGTCTTCTCAGGCTAGTGGATCAATCAAATTAATATCAGACAGATTAGTAAAAAAATAGCTGAATATGTGTGGAGAATTCTGCGGTATGTAAATTATATAGTAAATAAGAAAAAGTTGTGTTTTTTTACTCTGAGTTACATAATATAATAGGTGCCTGGAGTTTTAAGGTAAAAGGAGGGACATGACAAAGACAGACACTTTAATAAATGTTCTACAAAGAGCAAAGTTTCTTTGATAGAAAGGTTAGCTATGAAGAAGATAATCCTAAATATGGACAATGTCTTCAATTTTTATTCTTCTAAGCAGATGGATTGTAAGAGTTTCTCTTGAATCTTTTGAACTCAATTGATTCTGTCTGGAAACAATCAAATATGCCAAAGTGGTGTGTCTTGGAATAACTTGCTCTGAATGTCTTTGGAAGACCAATATTTCAAGACCTATAAAGTAACCTTCCTAAATCAATCCAATTTATGTATATTAACTAACGTGATCTAAATAAAATCCTATGTGACAACCGAATATTTCTGACAACATGACAATGTACTTGTCATGCGTGTGGTCTGTCTCTTGATCATATTAATAGGAATATTAGAAAGTCATTAGAAATTTTTAAAGCTCTTTAGGTGATTTGACTAAGAAACAAAATTTGAGATGTTTGTCTGCTGTATGCTAGCTTTAGCCCCTCCCATCCACTTAGTTAACTGGTATGAGCTTGAGAGCAAGGTCATGGCCTATTAGAAAATGTTTTAAATAAATAATTTAGGCACACATTTTGATTCACTCCACTTCATGAAATATATTATGGTTATACATCACTATCACTATCACTATCACCCTGTTGTTCATTGATTTGCTCAAGCAGGCAACAATAATGACTCCATTCGTCCCTGTCACGTGCTAGTGTAGCCCGATGACATACTGGGGGCTCTTTCAGGGTCAGGGGAATGAGCACCATCATTGTTACTATTTTTGACATATTGAGTATGCCACAAGAACCTTGCAAGGCTCTGCCATGTGGGTGGGAGCAATGATTTGATTTCTGACAAACGAAATACTGGTTTCTTACTGAAAATATGATGAATAAGAGGAAATTCTTGGGGTCAGAGTAATAGTACAGAATGTAAGGCATTTGCATGGGTTCAACCTGCGTTCAATCCTCTGCACCCCATATTCTAGCCTGCCAAGAGACAGGAGTGTAGAGAGAGCAGTAAGCCCTGAGCACAGTTGGGTGGAGTTACCCCCTGAAGCAACTTAAGTTATTTTAAAGAATAAGAGATGTCCTAGTATTCGAGGTAATTCTAAAATATTGCACTATAGCACTGTTCTCCCATTGTTTATCGATTTGCTCGAGCGGGCACCCGTAATGTCTCCATTGTGAGACTTGTTACTGGGTTTTTTTTTGGCATATCGAATATGCCATGGGGAAATGTAGAAATTTTTAAAGCTGTCTAGGTGATTTGACTAAGAAGCAAAATTTGCAATGTTTGTCTGCTGTATCTTAGCTTTAGCCCCTCCCATCCACTTAGTAAACTGGTAAGTTGTTGAGAGCAAAATTATTTGTTGGGTTACCCACTCAAAGTACTTGCCAGGCTTTGTCGTGAGGGCAGGATACTCTCGGTAGCTTGCTGGGCCCTCTGAGAGGGGTGGAGGAATAGAACCCGTGTCAGCTGCATGCAAGGAAAAAACCCTACGCTCTGTGCTATGGCTCCAGCCTCTCTAAAATATTACATCTTATAAATTAATTTTATAGACATTTAATTTTAGATGAAAGTTCAATACACATGTAGTTTGAATACTTTTCAATTATTTTCTCTTAAACTCTAGTAATCAACTCCTTTAAATCCTACGAAAACAGGTTTAAATACTGCATAATACCAATGATTTTTGTAGTTCTTCTGCAAAACTTTTTTAAGAATTAACAATCTTTGGGGGAAAACAAAGTCAGAAAGCAGTGAGGGTGCATTCGGGGTCAGGAAACGTTGCCTCAATTTCCTGCACGAGACTTGTCCATTCTCTTTGGTTGTTTTAAATCAACAGAAATTCTCTTACTCTGAGTATTTAAAGAAGGGCAGTCTATCAGTTGAGCACAGTTTTACAGGTTGACTCCCTAATTATGATGAATACGTAAGATAGAAATGTAGGTGAGGAGATGGGTGCCATAAAATCACGTAACCCAGCTGGGCATCTTAAATATTCCCTAACAGGGGAAATATTCTTCACTAATAGGAGAAACTAGTAACAGTGGGATGCAGAGGGCCGCCATGACCAGAGAGGTAGTTTTCTTTTGGACTCTACTTGTGCCCAGGCAGGTGGCAAGAAAAGCAGCAGTTTTCACATCCATGTCTGTGGCTTGGGAGTAAAAGTGAAAAGGGAAAAGAGGAGAGGACTTCAGCAGTGTGACCCAGATCACAGAGTTCTTGTGACAGACGGGGAGTCATCAAGAGTCCCAACTTTCATGAGACTGGACCAATATGACGCTATGGGCGGAAACCAGCATGGAACCAACCTGACACGAGTTTCGTACACGGGACATCGCGAGAACGAAGGATGCAGCCCAAAATAGAAGTGTGCCTACTTAGGCCTTAAAATGGGCGAATTGTAATATCAGAGAATTCTGGGGTTCTGAGTGCTAAGTTTGCACGTGGTTTTCCAGGGACCCGCCCAGAAAGCGAACTGAAACATGAGCCATAGTTAAATACCACCTCCTTACATGCTATTATCACACAAACTATAGTGTCTAAAGTTGTACTGGGCTGAGACATGCTATAACTTACTTTTTGAGAACCATTTCAGGGAACATATGAATGCCAAATTGTCACATTATCTCCCAGGGCTGTAAGTAAATATTTATGGCTTTGTAAGTACATCTCAATCCATATGTTGCTCAAATTTTTAGTTTACTCTCAAAGCTGCCATCTAAAACCCCAAGAAAACAATAAAGAAATAAAAAGTTACTTTATTCTTTGCCACGTTTCTATGACAATACCAAATTCTAAAATAAGGGTTGATAACAGAAAATCAACATGAAAGTGTTTGTAGTGTCCTATTATTTGGGATAGATAAAAACTTTAGACTTCATGAAAAAGATTTTTTTCTCTTATTTTAAATAAAATGGCTTGTTTTATTGGACTTACTATGAATTTGACTGTTTTAAAGAGAAGGGGGTTAACTTGCAACCTCAAATGTGACTTTTTTGGTATAAGAACAATTTTAAGTTGTCTTTATTAATTTAATTACAGAATTGTGATTTACAAAATCATTTAAGTTGAGTTTTAGGCTTATAATATTTTAACACCAATCCCACCCCTGGTATCAACTTTCCACCACTAGTGTTCCCATGCTCCAGCCCCAGCCTTTCTTGCCCCCCAAAACCCCATTCCTAGTCAACTTGACAGGCACAAAACAAACCTTGGACTGGCTTTTTTAAAAAAATAATATCTTTAGTTTAAAGGTTTCTTTATTTACCGGTAAGTAGTTGATAACCAAATCCTAGAAATTCATCACCAAAGAAGAGATTTAAATTTGTATGAGAACCATTCCTTAATTCACTGTGTTTCTCCTAACCACCATAAACAGCTTTCCCACTCCCATCCTGCCATATTATTATTATTATTATTATTATTATTAATGTGATTAAATTTATAACAAACTAAAATACATAACATGACATATGGTTTAGAATGGACATGTAATGGAAGCATAAACATATGGGTAGGCTATCAGTATCACTATCATTATCACCCTGTTATTCATCAGTTTGCTCGAGCGGGCACCAGTAATGTCTCCATTTGTCCCTGTCACGTGCTAGTGTAGCCCGATGGCATATTGGGCGCTCTTTCAGGGTCAGGGGAATGAGCACCATCATTCTTACTCTTTTTGGCATATCAAGTATGCCATGGGTAGCTTGCCAGGCTCTGCTCTGTGGACAGGATACTCTCAGTAGCTTTCCGGGCTCTCCGAGAGGGATGGAGGCTTTTGGGGTAGCCTCTAATCACGTTTAATAGGGTGTTCCTATTAAGGCATATATGCGGGTAAGATACTCTTGGTAGCCTACCAGGGTCTCTGAGAGCGAGAACTAGACAATAAGAGGTCGCTTACTATTAATAAGGGTAGGCTATAATAAAAAAACAATTTTAGTTACAGCTAAGAAAGGATGAAGAGAATAGGAGTGAGAAATGTAAGGTATTGCTTGAATGTAATCTCAATTTTTATATCCTAAAATGTCTTAAGAAATAGGAACAAGTGTCATTTAATTTAATTCAAAAAGTATAGAAATGTTACATTATTTTTAAATTTACTTCTTAAAATTCAAAAACAACAGAAATAAACATCCATACAAAATACTAAGATATACAAGCATGAATGACACATAATTAGAATGCACTAATTTTTAAAAAAATTTTATTAGTGGAACACCATGAGGTACAGCTTACAAATTTTTGTGCTTGTGTTTCAGTTATACAATGATTGAGTACCCATCCCTCCACCAGTGCCCATTCTCCACCACCACAGGTCCCAGTATCCCTCCCACCCTCCCATCCCCTCCATCCCACCCTGCCTCTGTGGCTGGGCATTCCCTTTCGTTCTTTCTCTCCTTTTGGGTGCTGTGGTTTGCAAAAGAGGCATTGAGTAGCAATCATGTTAAGCCTATAGCCTACTTTCAGCATGTGTCTTCCATCCTGGGAGTATCCTCCCAACACCCTATATTTGGTGCTTGCTTCTTTATCTGAGCTGCCATTTCCCCTAGCATGTTGGGCTGGCCTCCAAGCCATTGAGTAAACCTCCTGGTACTTATCTCGGCTATTTGTGGGTGTTAGTCTCCTATTTTGTTACTTTATGTTCCCCAGATGAATGCAATCTTTCTATTTCTATCCCTCTCTTTCTGACTCATTTCACTTAGCGTGCTACTTTCCATGTAGTACCACTTGTATGTAAATTTCATGACTGTGTCTTTTCTAACAGATACATAATACTCCATTGGGCCAGTCTCTGTGGTGTGAGATGATATCTCATTGTTGTTTTGATTTGCATCTCCCTAATGATTAGTGATGTAGAGCATTTTCTCATGTGCCTTTTTGCCATTTGGATTTCTTTGGGAAAATTTCTGTTCATTTCATCACCTCATTTTTTGATGGGGTCGGAGGTTTTCTTCTTGTGGAGTTCAACCAATTCTTTGTATATCCTTGATATCAACCTCTTGTCGGATGGGTATTGGGTGAATATCCTTTCCCATTCTGTAGACTGTCTTTGTATTTTGGTCACTGTTTCTTTTCAGGTAGAATTCACTAATTTGTTAGCTTTTTTCTAATCCCCATGATTTACAATACTACTAATGATAGGATTTTATGTATACAACATTCCATATCACACAGTCCATCAAAGTGTCCCTTTCCCTCCAGCATTGTTTCAGTACTCTCCCCTCAAACACCACACTGTCCCATATTCTCCATGGTAAACTCAGTTCTCAGATTATGATGCTTTTGGAAATGCTATTCTTTTACTGTGGTTCTTTGTATTCCACACATGAAAGAGATCATGTTGCATCTGTCTGTCTCCTTATGACTGACCACCAAACATGTTGCTCTCCAAAGCACTCTCATAGTGCCAAATTGCAAGATTTTTTATTACAACTGAGAAATATTACATTGTTCATATTTACCACAGTCTCGTTGTCCATTATGGTTTGTTTGAGGACAGTTTCATTGTATCTGAATTTTGTCTATTGTGAATAAATGCCACACTGATCTTTAGCTGAAGATAATATTTTATTGATATAGGACCATTTCAGAGAGTTAGTGTGCTTGGATCTTTCCCATTTAAAAAAAGTTTTCTATTTATTATCTTGTCTTTATTTTATAGTTCTGATTATCTATTTTTCAGTTCAGGGTCTGGCATAGTAGAAAATGTGGAAGAATAGAGGAAATATATGTCACAAACAATAGGGGCATATGCGTGTGCACACACACAGAGTCATTTATACGATTTTAGCTCCTTTTCCCTCAAAAATGAAAGGGACTACGTAAAAGGGTTGACAGAAAATTACATAAAGATATGATGCTCTATCTGTCCTAAGAAGAAATAGGTAATATTGGCTTCCTGTATTATACAGATAGTCTGTATAGATTTACTTCAGTCCATAAAACCTATTAGTAGAACAGAGGCCCAGCTCTGGGCAACAAAGCTGAACGGCTCCAATTCCAACAGGTACAGCCCGCCCCCAAGGGCCTGGGTCCCTCTCTGGGCACGCGCAGCTAGAAACAGCCCCTAGAAAGCTGGTTTTCAACCCCTGATCTGCGTGGGATGGGCACAGAGGCCCAGCTCTGGGCAACAAAGCTGAACGGCTCCAATTCCAACAGGTACAGCCCGCCCCCAAGGGCCTGGGTCCCTCTCTGGGCACGCGCAGCTAGAAACAGCCCCTAGAAAGCCGGTTTTCAACCCCTGATCTGCGTGGGACGGGCACAGAGGCCCAGCTCTGGGCAACAAAGCTGAACAGCTCCAATTCCAAACAGGAGACGTTCCCAACTCCTCGCCCAGTGCCAGGGACTCTTTCCGGAGCCGCGGCCGCATTAGCGGCCACAAAATATTTTCCCACTACGTATGCCATACGAACCATAAGCTACCTTCTTAGATGGAAACTTCTCTAGTTTAGCTCAGCCACTAGAAACACAGTAGCCAATAACTCATAAGCCTATCTTAACTCACACTGCATATCAAGCAGAATAGTAACAGTGAACGTGAAGGACTAAACCACACCTCTCACAATGGTAAAGCAACGCAAAAGCCCACCAAACTTTCATATTGAAGAGTCTAGCCCAGATGACACCAACAGTACTGTAGTGTTAGACAACCTCTCTGACAAGGAATTCAGAAGGGAGCTACTTAGGATGCTTAGGGAATTAAAAGACACAATGGAAATACAATGGAAAGCAATGCCAATAGAAGACAAGAGGATCTGAAGGCAGAAATGAGGAAAATGCAATCAGAAATGTCAGACCTGAAAAATCTCGTAGGCGAATTGAAAAGCTCAGTGGAAGGCCTCAGCAGCAGAGTAAGAGCGGCTGAGAACAGAATCAGTGAGCTCGAAGATGAAGTTCAGAGACTCTCCAGAAAAGAGCAGAGAATGGAAAAGAGACTCACAATTCGGGAAGAGATGGCAAGAGAAGATCGTGATGAAGCCAAGAGGGGTAACATAAGAATTATTGGAGTCCCAGAGGTACAGGAAGAAAACCTCGATGAAGAAAAAACTGTCAAAGACATCATTGCTATAACATTTCCAGAGCTGAAGAAAACTTGTGACCACATTCAGCAGGCCCGAAGGGTACCAGCTAGAAGAAATCCGAATACAAATACCTGAAGACACATTCTGATCAAAATGACCAAAACCTTAGACAGAGACAAAATTCTGAAAGCAGCAAGATCGAAGAAAGAAATCTCTTACAAAGGAGCATCCTTAAAATTCACAGCCGATTTTTCTGATGAAACCCTCATGGTCCGAAAACAATGGTGGGACATAGTAAAAAAACTCAATGAAATAAATGCCTCCCCAAAAATACTTTTCCCAGCAAGACTCTCATTCATAATAGAAGGAACAACCCACAGTTTCACAGACAAACAACAGCTAAGGAACTTCATAGACTTAAAACCATGGTTACAAGAACAACTAAATGGGCTACTTTAAGGCAAGAAAGGCCCCTCAAATACACCAAATTTTAACAGAACAATGGGACAAAATCCCATAACAATAATCTCTCTCAATGTCAATGGGCTAAACGCACCAATTAAAAGACATAGAGTGGCAGGATGGCTTAGAAAATTGAACCCAACATTCTGCTGCCTGCAAGAAACGCATCTCAATAGTCAAAGCAAACACAGACTCAGAGTCAAAGGCTGGAAAACAATCCTACAGGCAAACGGCTCCCATAAAAAAGCTGGGGTAGCCATCCTTATATCAGACCACATCGATTTCAGAGTGAGGAAGGTCATAAGAGACAGTGAAGGCCATTTCTTATTGATTAAAGGATCTGTACAACAGGAAGAACTTGCAATAATAAATGTATATGCACCTAATGAGAGACCAGCAAAGTACTTAAAACAACTACTCATAGATTTGGAAAAAGACATCAATAGCAACACAATACTAGTGGGAGACTTCAACACTGCTTTGTCACCTCTTGATAGATCAACCAGACTCAAGCTTAGCAAGGACATACTTCATTTGAGGGAAACAATGGAAGAAAGGTACTTAGTAGATATATACAGGACACTTCATCCACAAAAAGCTGAATACACATTCTTCTCAAGCGTACATGGAACATTCTCCAAGATAGACCACATGCTGAGCCACAAAACATGCCTCCATAAAATTAAGAAGGTAGAGATTGTATCAACAATCTTCTCAGACCATAATGCGCTGAAATTAGAAGTAAATCACACACAAAAACAGAAAACTAAATCAAACACCTGGAAATTAAACAGTGCACTATTGAACAACGAGTGGATTAGACAGGAAATCAAAGAGGAAATCAAAAGATTCCTAGAAACGAATGAAAATGAGAACACGAGTTACCAAAACTTATGGGACACAGCAAAGGCTGTGTTAAGAGGAACGTTTATAGCTCTACAAGCATTCCTCAGGAAGGAGGAGCGAACACACATAAGTAACCTAACCTCACAGCTTAAGAGCTTGGAGAAGGACCAAAAAAGGAGCACAACCCGAACAGGAGAAAGGAAATAATAAAACTCAGAGCAGAGATTAACGAGATGGAAACCCAAAAAACAATCCGAAAGATCAATGAAACCAAAAGCTGGTTCTTTGAGAAAATTAACAAGATCGATAAGCCTCTAGCAAAACTCACAAAGAAAGGGAGAGAGTAAACCCTAATAAACCGAATCAGAAATGAAAACGGGGTCATTACAACAGAAACCACAGAAATTCAGAGGATCCTCAGGGAGTACTTTGAGAAGCTTTATGCCACGGAACATCAAAACCTCGAGGAAATGGATAAATTCCTAGACTCCTACAGACTCCCAAGGCTGAACCAAGAAGACCTGGAATACCTGAACAGACTTATCACCATCAAGGAAATTGAAATGGTAATAAAAAGTCTCCCCAAGCACAAAAGTCCTGGCCCGGATGGATTCACTAGTGAATTCTTCCAAATCTTTAAAGAGGACTTACTCCCGATGCTCTTTAAGCTTTTCCACAAAATTGAAATATCAAAAACACTTCCAAACAGTTTCTATGAAGCAAATATCACACTGATACCAAAAGCAGACAGAGATACCACAAAGAAAGAGAATTACAGGCCGATATCCCTGATGAACACAGATGCAAAGATCCTCAACAAACTACTAGCAAATAGAATCCAACTACTCATCAAAAAGATCATACACCATGACCAAGTAGGATTCATCCCAGGGATGCAAGGATGGTTTAACATTCGGAAATCAATCAACATAATCCACCATATCAACAAAAGAAAAGATAAAAAGCATATGATCATATCAATAGATGCAGAGAAAGCATTTGATAAGATCCAGCACCCCTTTATGATGAAAACCCTAGCCAAAATGGGTATAGAGGGGACCTTCCTCAACATAATTAAAGCCATCTACCACAAGCCTACAGCAAGCATCATCCTCAATGGGGAAAAACTGAGAGCCTTCCCTCTAAGATCAGGGACGAGACAGGGATGCCCACTCTCTCCACTGCTGTTCAATATAGTACTGGAAGTACTTGCAATAGCGATTAGGCAGGAAAAAGATATTAAGGGCATTCAGGTAGGAAAGGAAGAAATCAAGCTCTCACTATTCGCAGATGATATGATACTCTACTTAGAGAACCCAATAACTTCCACCAAAAAACTCCTAGAAACAATAGACTCATATAGTTAGGTTGCAGGTAATAAAATCAATACCCAAAAGTCCATGGCTTTCCTATACGCAAACAGTGAGAGAGAAGAAAGCAACATGAAAAAAACAATCCCGTTCACAATTGTGCCCCAGAAAATCAAGTACCTAGGAATCAGCTTAACTAAGGAAGTAAAGGACCTGTACAAAGAAAACTACAAAACGCTACTTCAGGAAATAAAAGAGGACATGAGGAAATGGAAAGATATCCCCTGCTCATGGGTCGGGAGACTTAACATTGTCAAAATGGCAATACTACCAAAAGCATTGTATAAATTCAATGCAATCCCTATAAGGATACCCATGACATTCTTCAAAGAAATGGAGCAAACACTCCTGAAATTTATATGGAACAATAAGCCCCCACGAATAGCTAAAGCAATTCTTGGGAAAAAGAAAATGGGAGGAATCAACCTCCCGAACTTCAAACTGTACTACAAAGCAGTAATAATTAAAACAGCATGGTACTGGAACAAAGGCAGAACTGCAGACCAATGGAACCGGGTTGAATACACTGACATCTCTCCTCAATCATATGCTCATCTAATCTTTGATAAAGGTGCAAGAAATGTGAAGTGGAGTAAGGAAAGCCTCTTTAATAAATTGTGTTGGCATCACTGGACGGCTACATGCAAAAAAATAGGCTCAGAACTCTGCCTAACACCATGTACAAAAGTAAGATCAAAATGGATTAAAGACCTCAACATCAGACCAGAAACCATAAGGTACATTGAAGACAAAGTTGGCAAAAACCTCCATGACATTGAAGCTAATGGTATCTTCAAAGATGCCACGCCACTGGCCGAGCAAGTGAAAACAGAGATAGACAAATGGGACTATCTTAAACTAAGAAGCTTCTGCACCTCCAAAGAAACAGTGACCAAAATACAGAGACAGTCTACAGAATGGGAAAGGATATTCACCGAATACACATCTGACAAGGGGTTGATATTCAGGATATACAGAATACTGGTTAAACTCCACAAGAAGGAAACATCCAACCCCATCCAAAAATGGGGCAATGAAATGAACAGAAACTTTCTCAAAGAAGAAATCCGAGTGGCAAAAAAGCACATGAGAAAATGCTCTACATCATTAATCATCAGGGAGATGCAGATCAAAACCACAATGAGATACCATCTCACACCTCAGAGACTGGCCCACATTCAAAAGAACAAAAGCAACCGAGCTGGCATGGATGTGGCGAGAAAGGGACACTCCTTCACTGTTGGTGGGAATGTCCACTGGTTCAGCCCTTCTGGAAAACAGTATGGACGATTCTCAAAAAATTAGAAATTGAGCTCCCATTTGACCCAGCAATACCACTCCTGGGAATATATCCCAGAGAGGCAAAAATGTATAGTCGAAGTGACATCTGCACTTGTTTGTTCATTGCAGCACTCTTTACAATAGCCAGAAACTGGAAGAAACCTGAGTGCCCAACAACAGATGACTGGTTAAAGAAACTTTGGTACATCTACACAATGGAGTACTATGTAGCTGTTAGAAAAGATGAAGTCATGAAATTTACATACAAGTGGTACAGTATGGAAAGTATCATGCTAAGCGAAATGAATCAGAAAGAGAGGGATAGACATAGAAATATTGCATTCATCTGGGGGATGTAAAGTAAAAAAGTATGAGATTAATACCCAAGAATAGCTGAGATCAGCACCAGGAGGATTACTCCATAACTTAGAGGCCAGCCGGGTATCCTAGAGGAAAGGGCAGTTCAGATAGAGAAGGCAGCACCAAATAAAGGATGTTTGGAGGATCCTCCCAGGAGGGGAGATGCATGTCGAAAGTAGACTATGGACTGAACATGTTTGCCACTCAATGCCTCTTTTGCAGACCACAACACCCAAAAGGAGAGGGAGAACACAGGGGATTGCCCTGCCACAGAGACAGGGGGGATGGGGGGATGGGGGTGGGAGGGATATTATCCATGGTGGTGGAAAATGGGCACTGGTGGAGGGATGGGTATCTGATCATTGTATAATTGAAACCAAAGCACAAAAAATTGTAAATCTACAACTTTAAAAAAAAATAAAATAAAATAAAGGGAAAAAAAGGAAAAAAAACCTATTATTAGAGCTCACATATTTTGATATTAGTAAATGCTGGTTAGTAAAACTTTGGATTGTGAATTGGGAAAGGTTTGGCTTGGATTATTTTATCAAGTTGCATAATCATATCCTACTAGAATCTTATTTCCTTCTCAGCTGCCCTGAATCTTAATTGACATGAAAAGCAGTCAAGGTACTATCCTAATGAAACCTAAATAAGTGCTCATAGACATTCAGATGAAAATAAAAATAAAAATTATGTGCCTGTTTATTCAAACATTTTGACATTCACTATAAAAAGAATTTGGAAGGCATGGAGAGACAGTACAGCTATTTGTACACTTGTTTTCCATGCAGACATCCCAGATTCAAACCTTGACATTGCATAGTATCCTGAACGCTGCCAGAAGTGACCATAAAACAAAGGGTAAGACCTAAACACTGTTGGGTGTGACCCCCAAACAAACAAATTAAAAAATACTGGGGTTGAATTTCAATAGACTGAGTGCATGCTTTGCATAAAGGAGGTCCAGGTTCAATCCTTAGCACCATATAGTCCCTTGAGTATTTTAGGGACCAACCCCCAATCAAAGAGCTGGAAATAGTCCCTTCTGATTTGACCTCAAAAGAAAACAATGGAAAATATGTACAAAATGGGAAAGAGAAATTATTTTAAATCTTATGGGGCTGGAGCGATAGCACAGCGGGTAGGGCATCTGCCTTGCACGCAGCCAACATGGGTGACCCGAGTTCGATTCCTCCGCCCCTCTCGGAGAGCCCGGCAAGCTACCGAGAGTATTCGATATGCCAGACACAGTAACAACAAAGTCTCCAATGGAGATGTTACTGGGCCCGCTCGAGCAAATCGATGATCAACGGGAGGGCCTTTACTACTTTTCACACATTGGGAAGTAAGTAAAAGACCTACTGACATGCTACTGTTAAAAAGTTTAGCTGAGGAAGGAAAGGAAGACTTTAGACTAACAAACTATTGGTGTAATCTCTCCTTCCCACAGGTGCATCAAACTAGCATATTAATTAGAGCAAGTACCCTTATTTGAAAATAATGCTTCCCCCAGAAAAAATGATAAAGACTATTGGGCATCACAGTAACAGATGAGCCATAGTTCCACCAGGAGTTCTACCAGGACATGGGAGGAGGAGGTTGAAAGGTTTATCTTCTTGCTGGATAGGAACTGCACCAGAAGAGTATGGGGAGCAGGTAACCAGAGGAACAAGAAGAAAGTGCTGCCTCTCTATGAAAGGGGACAGAACAAGATCTGACCATGAGTGTGCAGCACCAGTAAGTAACTGGTTAGAATTAAATAAAGATTCAGGATTAGAGGTTTGTATTCCCCATACAAACTTTTGTTGATAAACATTAACGTCACTTCTATGTTTTGATTATTATGAATAATGTTCTGTGAATATAGGAATGAAGTTCTATTTGAATTAACCAAAATTAGAACTTTAGTAAGGACAGAAAAATCTGATAAAGGTCCCCAAAGAAATATTAGAAGTGAGACTGGATTGAGAGTACAGCAGCCTGAGTGCTTGCTTGCACACAGCCAGGGTGGTTTGTTCTCCAACGCCCTCTCGGGTCCTGAAGTCATGCTAAGGGTGATTCCCGAGCACAGAACTGGAATAAGACCTGAGTAAGTCAGATGCGGCCCCAAAACAAAACCAGAAACAAATAATAAAAGTAAAGAATGTAGTCATTGAACTAAAAACTACAGGTAAAAGACTCAGTGTAGACTTGATAAAGTTGACAAAGATATAAAATAAGGTAAAATAAGTAATAAAAAATCATTAGTAAAAGAAAATAAGTTTTAAAAAATGAAAATAACACTCATAGGCATTTTCTGGGAAATATTAAAACATTAATTTGAAAGAATTATTTATATTCCTATGATTATAGCTGCATTATTAGCAATAATCTAAAATATGGGATCAACTTACATGCACATTGGCAAAAAACTAGATCAATAAACTCTGCTGTACATGCCTAAGGTTACTCTAGTATTACTTTAATATTATGAAATTGTTCTATTTAAGAGAAAATGGATGTAACCTGAGGTAATTACATTAAATGAAGTGAGTGAAAAACAATTCTCAAAATGGTTACCCTTCTATTTGGAATATAAATAACTAAAGCAACATAAAGGCAAAATCACAATAAAACTAATTCCTGGACTCAATGAAAACTGTGGTGGTTATCTGAGAAAAAAGAATTATATACATACATATGTAATTTTTAAAATTTTGTTGTTAGGTAGTGCTGCTAATTTGGGCTATGAGTATGGTGGGTTCTATACACATTTAGCAGAAAAGCTATGTGCTAAAATTCTACCAGGGTATAAACTGACAAAAAAATTTAAAATGGTAAAATAAAAATGAAAACAATATTTTAAAGGAAACAGAGTTATTGAATAAATTTTTCCAGAAAAACAAAACTTTCTACCATCTCCAGGGGACCTAAATAAGTTCCAAAAATAGACATAGACTCAAAATGATTGCAAGACAGGCAGATGTTTACCTAAAAAAAATAAATAAGTGCATCATATAAATAGACTTTATACTTAAGCTAAAAATGTTAAAAAGAAATAGGCATTTGTATTATACAATAATTAAGATATGAATCACAAAATCTTCAGTCAATAAACATGCACCAAATAAAGGTTCATAAATACGTAGAGAGCAATTATAGAAATAAGAAGAGACATTGGAAGAAATAAAATAGCAGTAGGAAACTTTAACATTCCACTTTAATCACAGCAAAAATCAATCAGTCATAGAATAAAAAAACAAACAGTTTTAAATGAGAAATTCGACCAGGCAGATTTAACGGACATTTACAAGACACTTCACTTCAACCCACCAAAAGAAAATAATGCACAAAAATTTTAAGTGCACATAAAACACTATGGAGATATGAACAATGTGTTGTGACACAAAACAAGTATCAATAAATATAAAACAATTGAAATCACCCATTATTACCCTGAAACCAAAAGAAAACAAAGGTATTGCACATGAAAAGAAAACTAGATATTGAATATTCCAGATGAACATAATATCGCAGATAATACTCAATAAAATTGCAAACTGAATAAAATGGTATATTAACGTTATCATTGTTGTGACCATTCAATTTTATTCCAAGCTTGGTTTTGTATATACATCAATCAATTTAATACAACATATTAACAAAATAAAAGCTAAAAAATATTGATCATAGAAATAGATGAAGAGTAAACATTTGAGAAGACTCAACATTCTGATTTAAAGCACAATGAAATGGATTTTTTATAAAAGTATACCTCAACATTATGAAGCACTTACAAGTCAAACTCAGGTCTCATAGCACATTCAATGGTGAAAAACTAAAATATTTTCCTTTAGAATCAAGTGCAAAATAAGAGTGTCTACTCTCACCATTATCCACCATATTATTCACCAAATTCAAGGCTGAACAATTAAGTCACTGTCACTGTCACTGTCCTCTCGTTGTTCATCGATTTGCTCGAGCAGTCCCAGTAACATTGTGAGACTTGTTACTGTGTTTGGCATATCGAATATGCTACAGATATCTTGCCAGTATTTGCTGTGAGGGGGAGATACTCTCAGTAGCTTGCCGGGTTCTCCAAGAGGGGCAGAGGAATCGCACTCAGGTCAGCCATGTTGGCTTCATGCAAGGCAAACGCCCTACCCACTATGCTATCACTCCAGCCCAAACAATTGAGTAATTAACATAAATTTTATTTAAAATAAAATAATTATTTTATTTATTTAAAATGAAAGAAGTGTAAATGATAGTAGGAAGTAAGGTGGATGCCTTGCATATGGTCCCTCCTCATTGATCCCGGCACTGAATGTTCTTGCTAATATACCTGGATGCAGCCTGGAGGCGCCAAGTACTACTGGAGTGTTCCAGAAACCTCGGTGACACAGATCCTAGTAGCACTGCACCATCAGGCTCTCACATTGAACAGAGAACAAAGTTGTCTAGAAGTTGCTAGAAGGATTCCAGACCCTCTGAGCACTGCTTTGGAGGCGCCCATAGGGTATAAACCGCCAGCATGATCCCTGAGAATGGTGACAGAAGTACAAGAACAATCCCTGAGTAGTGCTTGGTGTGGCATCAAAAGAGACACAAAGGGAAAAAATAAAATATTAATCAAGGGATATGTACAGCAGGAAGAAATCACACTCTTAAATGTATACACCCAATGAGGGACCTACAACAACTGCTAAAGACCTTAAAAAGGACATTTCAAGCAACACAATAGTAGTTGGAGATTTCAACACCACCAGATCACCACTAGATAGATCAAAAGATTTAAAACCAGCAAAGAAATAATGGCTCAGTTGGAAGAAATAGAAGACAGAGGGCTAATAGATCTATAGAAGAACTTACATCCCCCACAAAAAAGAATACACATTCTTTTCCAGTGCACATGGAACATTTTACAAAATAGACTATGTGCTGGGCCACAAAGCATACCTCAAGAATCAGGAAGATAGACATTGTATCAACTATATTCTCAGACCACAATGCGCTGAAGATAGAAGTTAATCATGTACAGACAGAAAATCAAATCAAACACCTGGAAATTAAACAATTCAGTATTGACAATGAGTGAGTCATTAAAGAAATCAAGGAAGAAATCAAAAGATACCTGAAAACAAATGAGAATAAAGACACAACCTACCAGTACCTGTGGGACACAGCTAATGCTATGTTAAGGGGAAAATTTATAGCTCTGCAAGCATATCTCAGGAAGGAAGAAAGACCCACATAAACAACTTGACTTCACAGCTCAAGATCTTAGAAAAGGACCAACAAAAGGAACCCAAAACAGGGAGAAGGAAAGAGATCATAAAATTTAAAGCAGAAATCAACGACATGGAAACCCAAAAAACAATCCAAAAGATTAATGAAACCAAGAGCTGTTTCTTGGAGAAAATAAACAAGATTGGTAAACCACTAGCAAGACTCACAAAGAGAGAGAGACAGAGACAGAGATAGAAAGAGAACCCTAATAAACCAAATCTGAAATAAAAAGGGGGACATCACAACAGAAACCAAAGAAATCCAAAAGATCATCAGAGGCTAATTTGAAAGTCTGTATGCCACAAAACAAGAGAACCTAGAAGAAATGGATAAATTCCTGGATTCCTATAATCTTCAAAGATGTCACTCCATTGGCCAAGCAAGTGAAAACAGAGAGAAAAGTGAGACTATCTTAAACTAAGAAGCTTCTGCACCTCAAAAGAAACAGAGACCAAAATACAAAGAAAATCAACAGAATGGGAAAGGATATTCGCCCAATACCCATCCGACAAGGGGTTGATATCAAGAATATACAAAGAACTGGTTGAACTCCACAAGAAGAAAACCTCCAATCCCATCAAAAAATGGGGTGACGAAATGAACAGAAATTTCCTTAAGGAAGAAATCCGAATGGCAAAAAGGCACATGAGAAAATTCTCTACATCACTAATCATCAGGGAGATGCATATCAAAACAACAATGAGATATCATCTCACACCAGAGACTGGTCCACATTCAAAAGAACAAAAGCAACCAGTGTTGGCATGGATGTGGGGAGAAAGGAACCCTTTTTCACTGCTGGTGGGAATGCTGACTGGTTCAGACCTTTTGGAAAAACAGTATGGACGATTCTCAAAAAATTAGAAATTGATCTCCCATTTGACCCAGCAATACCACTCCTGGGAATATATCCTAGGGAGACAAAAAAATTATAGTCAAAATGACATCTGCACTTGTACGTTTATTTCAGCACTGTTTACAATAGCCAAAATTTTGAAAAAACCCGAGTGCCCAAGAACAGATGACTGGTTAAAGAAACTTTGATATATCTACACAATGTAATGCTATTCAGCTGTCAGAATAGATGAAGTCATAAAATTTACATACAAGTGGTTCTAGATGGAAAATATCATGCTTAGTGAAATGAGTCAGAAAGAGAGGGACAGACATAGAAATATTGCACTCATCTGGGAAATATAAAGTAAAAGAATAGGAGTCGACTTTTTTGCATATAGCCGTCCAGTTTTGCAAGCACAATTTGTTAAAGAGGCTTTCCTAGCTCCACTTCACATCTATTGCTCACTTATCAAAGATTAGCTCCCATTTGACCCAGTAATACCACTCCTGGAAACATATCCCAGAGAGGCAAAACAGTATAGTCGAAGTGAATCTGCACTTGTTTGTTCATTAAAGCACTGTTTACAATAGCTAGAATCTGAACAAAACCTGAGTGCCTGAGAACAGATGACCGGTTAAAGAAACTTTGATACATCTACACAATGGAGTACTAAGTAGCAGTTAGAAAGGATGAAGTCATGAAATTTACATACAAGTAGTCAAAGTAACATCTGCACTTGTTTGTTCATTGCAGCACTCTTTACAATAGCCAGAATCTGGAAAAAACCTGAGTGCCCAAGAACAGATAACTGGTTAAAGAATCATTGGTACATCTACACAATGGAGTACTATGTAGCTGTTAGAAAAGATGAAGTCATGAAATTCACATACAAGTGGTACTACATGGAAAGTATCATGTTAAGCGAAGAAATGAGTCAGAAAGAGAGGGATAGACATAGAAAGATTGCATTCATCTGGGGAACATAAAGTAACAAAATAGGAAACTAACACCCAAGAGTGGCCGAGATTAGTACTAGGAGGTTTGCTCCATGGCTTGGAGGCCAACCACAAATTCTGGGGGGAAAGAGAGCTCAGATAGAGAAGGGAGTACCAAATAAAGGGTGTTTGGAGGATCCTCCCAGGATGGGAGAGGCATGCTGAAAGTAGACTATAGACCAAAGATGATTGCCACTCAATGCTTTTTTTGCAAACCACACCAACCAAAAGGAGAGAGAAAACAAAAGAAAATGCCCTGCCACAGAGGCAGGGTGAGATGTGGAGTATGTGGAGTGGGAGGGATACTGGGACCCGTGGTGGTGGAAAATGGGCGGTGGAGTGATGGGTATTTGATCATTGTATAATTGAAATCCAAGCACAAAAATTTGTAAGTCTACAACTGTATCACATGGTATTTCACTAATAAAATTTTTTTAAAAAAGAAATACAAGCAGGGCTGGAGCGATAGCACAGTGGTAGGGCGTTTGCCTTGCATGCAGCCAACATGGCCGACCCGAGTTCGATTCCTCCACCTCTCTTGGAGAGCCCGGCAAGCTACTGAGAGTATCTCGTCCGCACAGCAGAGCCTGGCAAGCTACCCGTGAGGTACTCGATATGCCAAACAAAGTAACAAACAAGTCTCATGATGGAGACGTTACTGGGCCCACTTGAGCAAATCGATGAACAACGGGAGGACCGTGACTGTGACGGTGACATACAAGTGGTACTACATGGAAAGTATCATGCTAAGCGAAATGAGTCGGAAAGGGACAGACATAGAAAGATTGCATTCATCTGGGGAACATAAAGTAACAAAATAGGGGACTAACACCCACGAATAGCCAAGATAAGTACCAGGAGGTTTACTTCATGGCCAGGAGACCAGCTGCATACTGTAGGGGTAAAGGCAGCTCAGATACATAAGGGAGCACCAAATAAAGGGTGTTGGGAAGATCCGCCCAGGATGGGAGATGCATGCTGAAAGTAGAGTATAGACCAAACATGATTGCCACTCATTTCCTATTTTGCAAACCATAGCACCCAAAAGGAGAGAGAGAGAACAAACCACAGACTCGGGTTGGGATGGAGGGGAGATGGGGGTTGGGAGGGATACTGGAATTAGTGATGGTGGAGAATGGACATTGGTGGAGGGATCGGTATTCGATCATTGCATAGCTGAAACCCAAGCACAAAAATTTTTAAGTCTTCAGCTGTACCTCATGGTGTTTCTCTAATAAAAATTTAAAAAAAAGAATGGGAGTCGAACACCTAAGCATAATTGAGATAAGTAGCAGGAGGTCTGTTCCAGGGTTTGGAAGCCAGCAACACATGCTGATGGAAAAGGCAGCTCAGATAGAGAAGAGAACAGTAAGTAATGGATGTTTGGAGGACTCTCTCAGGATGCATGCTGAAATTAGACTATAGAAGGAACACGATGGCCACTCAGTACCTCTATTGCAAACTACAAGACACTGAATGAAAGAGTGGTCAAAAGGGAATGCCCTGCCACAGCGTTGGGGTCTGTGTGGGGTGATAGGGTGTGGAGGTGGGAGGGCTACTGGGATCATCGGTGGTGTAGAATGGGCACTGGTGGAGGGATGGTTACTCTATCATTGAATAACTGAAACCCAAGCACAAAAGTTTGTAAGTCTGTAACTGTACTTCACGTCAATTCACTAATAAATAAAACAAACAAAAAAGTCAGGTGGCAATACTAGTATCCAATGGCATGGATTTCAGTCTGAAAATGATTATATGAGACAGCAAAGGTTATGTCTTAATAATAAAGACATCAGGAAAAGATAACATTCTTAAACATATATGCACAAAATGTGGGACCAGTAAAAAACTTAAAACAACTGCTAATAGACTTCAGGAGGACATTCAGAGTAACACAGTAGTAGATGGAACTTTCAACACCATTTTGTCACCTCTTGATCTATCAACAAGACGAAATCTAAGAAAGAAAAAAAATTGAGTTGATGGAAGAAATGGAAGAGAGGGGCTAGTAGCCATATACCGTACTTTTTATGCTTTAAAAGTCAAATAGACATTCTCTAATATAGAACACATGGTGTACCACAAAACATACCTTCATAAAATACAGAAGATGGAAATTATGTCAACTATCTTCTCAGACAATGATGCACAGAAAATAGAGTTAGTCACACGCATTATTGGAGAATCAAATCAATCACTTGGAAATTAAACAGCTGACTACTGAACAACCAGTAGATTAGAAAGGAAATAAAATATAAAATCAAAAGAACTCTGGACACAAATGCACACGAGGACATGAGTTACCAGAACTTGTGGGATACAGCAAAAGAAGTATTAAGGTGAAAATTTGTAGCTCTTCAAGCATTTATTGGGAAGGAAGAATGAGTCCCGTGGGGACAGTGACCATCCTTGCCTTGTACCTGACCTCAGAGGGATGCTTTCAAATTTTCACAATTAAGAATAATATTTGCTGTGGGCTTGTTATAGATGGCCTTATCATCTTAAAGAAGGTACCTTCTACTTTTAATTTGTTTAGAGTTTTTATCATAAAGGGTTGTTCGAACTTGTCAAAGCTTTCTCTGCATCAATTTATATGGTCATATTATTTTTATTTTTAACTTTTCTTTGACTAATGTGCTCTATTCTTTTAATTGATTTCTGTATATTGAACCATTCTTGAATCTCTGAAATAAATCTCACTTGATGGTTCTGTATAATTTTTTTAATACAGTGTTGGATTTGGTTTGTCAAGATTTTGGTGAGGAGTTTTGCAATAATGTTCACCAGAGAGATTGATCTGAAGTTTTGTTTTGTGTTTTTGTTTGTTTGTTTGCTTTTTGGACATGTCCCTGTTTGCTTTTGGTATGAATGTAATGTTAGCTTTAGGAGGTATTAGGATGGATTCCTGTTTCTTCAATATTTGGTGAGCCTAAAGATCTATAGCAATTAAGTCTTCTCTAAATGTTTGTTAAAACTGATGTGGACCAGGACATTTTATTTTGGGAAGATTCTTCTTTTTCTTTTTTTCTATTTTTTTGCTTTTTGGGTCACACCCGGCGATGCACAGGGGTTACTCCTGGCTCTGCACTCAGGAATTACTCCTGGCAGTGCTCAGGGGACCATATGGGATGCTGGGAATTGAACCCGGGTTGGCAAGGCAAACGTCCTACCCGCTGTGCTATCTCTCCAGTCCAATTTTGGGAAATTCTTGATTACCTGTTTTCTTGCTTCTGATTGTCTTGTTCATGCTTTTTTATTTCTTCTTTGTAAACTTTATTTTTTTGAGATATTGCATGTTTCTAAGAATTAGTCCATTTTTCTCTAGGTTATCCAGTTTAACAAAGAGTTGTTTGTAGTAAGCTCTCATTTCACTGTCACTCTCACTGACCTCCCGTTGTTCTTTGATTTGCTCAAGCGGGCCCAGTAACATCTCCATTGTGAGACTCATTGTTACTATGTTTGGTATATTGAATACATCACGGGTAGCTTGCCAGGCTTTGCCGGGCAGGCAAGATACTCTCAGTAGCTTGCCAGGCTCTCCGAGAGGGGCAGAGGAATCGAACCTGGCTCAGCCAGGCCAGTCACGCAAGGCCCTACCGCTGTGCTATCGCTCCATGATATCTTGGATTTCTAAGGGTTTTGTCAGAATTTCTCCCCTTTTATTTATGATCCTATTCATTTAATACTTTTTTTTCCTCTTGAGTCTAACCAAATGTTTGTCTCTATTATTTATTCTTTTAAAGCTTCTGGTTTTGCTGAACAGGAAAAAAAATAAGATACAACCAACAACCAAAAGCACATCTCAAATATGTGGAGGACAAAAAGTTAATACCTTCCTGATTAAAATACCAACCTCCCTGAATGAACACAACGACTGCCTAGTACTGCAAACCATAAAGCACAAAAGAAGAGAGAGAGAAAGAAAGAATAAAAGTGCTTGCCATAGAGATAGATGGTTGGGGAGGGTGGTGGGTGGTGGGAGGGAAACTGGGGACATTGGTGGTGGGAAACGTACACTGGTGGAGGGGTGGGGGTTGTGTGACTGAAACCCAATCATGCACGGCTTTGTAATGGTCTATCTCATAGTGATTCAATAAAATAAAATAGGAAAAGAACTCCCATATGATCCAGCTATACCACTTTTTTGGTATATATCTCCCCAAACACAAAAACATTAATTCAGAAGTGTATAAATACACACCTATTTTCATTGGTGCACTTAGTACAGTAGCAAAGATATGTAAATCACTCAAATTACAGATAAAAGGACCAAGAAGTTTGGTGCATAGATACACAATGGAATACTAAGCAATTATAAAAAAAAGAACAAAATCATGCAATTTGAAGCAACATGGATAGAACTAGAGGACCTCATGCTAAGTGAAGTCAATCAGAATGAAAGGGAAAGATACTGAATACCTCACTTTTATATGGAACTTAAATATACACAGAATGGCAGAGACTAAGTTCCAAAGGCAACATAATGGGGAAACTGACATTGTTGGGGTTCAGTGAGGACAGTGGGTGAGAGAGGAGGTTGGAAGACAGGCACGCAGGGAAGGGGGGGCTGGGTGTGATATCAGAACTATATCCATGAGAAACCATTATCACTAGTAATGTAAGCCAAAAGTAAATAATTTTTTTAATTTGTATTTTTAACTTTGTGTCTGGAGAGATAGTATAGCAGTAAGGGTAATTGCCTCGTGTGGACAGCCCAAGTTTAATCCCTGTTACCGCACATGGTTTCCCATGCATGGCCAAGAATGATTCCTTGGCACAGAATCAGGAACAAGTCACTGAGCACTTCAAGATGCGATCCAACAGTTCCCCAATCGTTTTTTTAACTTTGGACAATGTGATTTACAATACTGCTAATGGCAGGATTTTATGCATAGACAATTCCAGCAGCACACCTTCAACCAGAGTGATCCCCTCCCTGTCCTATGTATGCTCCCATTCCCCTTCCATGGTAAATTTCTTACTGAAGAGCACTTCTCAGTTTCTTTTGTTTGGGGTATTTGTTATTTTCATACTATGTTTCTTTGTATCCCAAAACAGAAGGGAGATAATTCAACATCTTTCCTTTTGAATAACTTCACTCTGTGGTAGTCTCCAGATCCATTCAGATTGCCCAGGATGCGTGGTTTTATCTTTTCTCATAGCAGAACAGTTTTCCATAGTCTCTTTATTCAGTCACCTATTCTAGAACACTTGAGTTGTTTCCATATTTTTTTCTGTATGAATAGTTCAGTAATTAACATAGGAGTTTAAATTATCTTTTCACCAAAATTTTTGGGATCCTTGGGATAAATTTTAAGCATGAAATTACTGGGTCATATGGAAGCTCAGTTCCTAATTTTTGAAGTATCCATAATTTTTTCAAAATAATTACACATTTGGAAACAGAAACATTCCCACCAGCAGTGAATGAGTGTTTCTTGTACTCAAAAAATTCATATAAACACTTTTTATTTTTTTGTGATATGTGCTATTATCCCTGGTGAAACAACTCATTGTCCTTTCAATTTTCATTTCTGTAATAAGTGATATGGAGCCTTTCTTCATGTTTTTTGCCATCTTTATATCTTTTATGAGTAGTTCTGTTCATCTTTTCTCTCATTTTTGATGAAGTGTTTTGGTTTTTCTCTTATAAAAGTCTACCAGTGCTTTATGTATCTTAGATATTAGCCCTTTGTCAAATGAGTGATGAACAAATAATTTATCTCAGCCTGTGGGGTGACATTTCTTTCTGGTCATCACTTATTTTGTGGTACACAAATTTTAGTTTGTGTTTATTTTATTTTATTAAATCACTGTGAGATACACAGTTACAAAGATATTCATGATTGGGTTTCAGTCATCCAATGTTCCAATACCTATCCCTTCAATAGTGTACATTTCCCACCACCAATGTCCCCAGTTTTCCCTCCCACCACCGTCCTCCACAGCATGTCTCTACAGAAAACACTCTTTCTCTCTATCTCTGTCTCTCTGTCTCTCTGTCTCTCTCTGTCTCTCTGTCTCTGTCTCTCTCTGTGTCTCTGTCTCTGTCTCTATCTCTATCTCTGTCTCTGTCTCTGTCTCTCTCTCTCTCTCTCCCTCTCTCTCCCTTCCAGAGTGATCATTCCCAATTATCACAGTAAGGACATTTCTTAAAAACCTACAAATTGAGCTTTAATCAGACCTCTTAAGGAATTTAAAAATTTTTTATTGAAGAGCCATTATTTAAAAATGTTCTGCTAATAGTTGTGTTTTAGGCATACAATAATTCAACACGAATCTTTCCACTAGTGTTCCCAGATTTTCCTCCCCATCCCAACCCCCACTTCACGTCCCCTGTCAACCTGACAATGTTTCAGTGTTTCAGCTTAGATTCCATGTTTTCAGTTAAGTTGAATCTGTGTTAGATATATGGCTACATCCCTTATTCATATTACTAGTATAACCAAAGCCGTGGTGCCTGTTAACTCATTACTTCTGTTCTCTTCTTCCCTCTTGATTTCTTTCCTTCTCTCTTTGTTTCCTTTTCAAATACTATGGTTAAGAAAAACTATCACTATGTGAAGATGACATGATAGTATACGTAGAGACCCTATAGAGTCCACAAAAACACCTAGTGCAATCAAAGAATATATCCCATTTAAATAATATACCAAAATATCAAATATCTAGGAGTCAGGTTAACAAAGATGTAATCAAAGATGTAATCAAAAAGATTACATAGATTTATATAAAACTACCGGGTTATCTGTTAAAAATAAATCATAGATTTATATACAACCAAGAAGACCCGGGTTTGATTCCTCCGCAGCTCTCAGAAAGCCCGACAAGCTATGGAGAGTATCTCGCCCACACGGCAAAGCCTGGCAAGTTTCCCGTGAAGTATTCAATATGCCAAACACGGTAACAACAAGTCTCACCTGGATGAGACAGGTGGGGCCTCACCAGATGGGGGTGGAACCGGCCCTTTCCACCCCATTCCAATGCTGATTAATGGCCATGATCCCACAGACTCAGAAACAAACCTCTAAGCATCCCCACTTTATCCCAATACATTTCCCCAACCAGTATTCTATATTACGCAGATGTGGCATCATCCAGTGTTTGTCTTTCTTCTTGTGGCTTAATTCACGCAACATATCTTGCAGTTCCAACTTAATCACTTAATCACTTAACTTCCCGTTAGTCATCGATTTGCTCTAGTGGGCACCAGTAACGTCTCCATTTGTCCCTGTCGCGTGCTAGTGTAGCCCAATGGCATCTGTTCGCTCCGGGAACATGAAGGGCCTCAAACCGATCATTCATGATCTTGACGAAGTCTGACCATCTGGTAGGTGGGCGGCCACGCGGTCTTTTGACATCCCGTGGAATCCAATCAGTAACAGCTCTAGTCCAACGGTCGTCTTTAAATCTCATTACGTGACCAGCCCATCTGATTTTTGACACCTTGGCATATGAGACAGCGTCCCTGATCCTTGCTCGTCGACGGATGTCAGAACTCCAGATTCGTTCTCTCATTTGAGTGAAACGTGATATTCCAAGCATAGCTCTTTCTATTCTTCTTTGGGAGACCTAAATAGTGTTCTCATCTTGTTTGCGTAGGGCCCAGGTCTCTGAGGCATATATTAATGCAGGAAGAACAGTGGAATCAAAGAGATGTGCCCGGAGCCAGAGGTTCTTCGTCCTCTTAGCTATTTCTTCGACGTTCTTGAAGGCGTTCCAAGCCGCTCTCTTCCTCCTGCGCAGCTCGGGTGCCAGGTCATTTGTCATGTTGACCTCTCGACCTAGGTACACATAGCTGTTGCATTCGGAGATGGTCGTTCCATTGAGAGCGAATGGGGCGTCAGGAACAAGGCTGTTTCTCATAAACATTGTCTTGGTAAGATTCAGCTGTAGTCCTACCTTTCCACACTCACGGTCAAAGTCGGCCAGCATTTGTGCCGCTTGGCTGATGTTTGGTGTTATTAAAACAATGTCATCAGCAAAGCGGAGGTGGTGTAGTTGCCGACCATCTATCTTCACTCCCAATCCTTCCGATTCCAGTCGTCGCATGATGTTCTCGAGGGTGGCACTGAAGAGTTTCGGTGAAATGGTATCACCCTGCCGCACCCTTCTCTTGACATCAACGATCACTTCTTTGTAGAATGGTGAGATCCTGGTAATGAATCCGCAATACAGCTCACGGAGGATCCTGATGTATTGGGCTTGGATGCCCTGATTGGCTAGGGCTTCAATGACAGCTTCCATCTCAACAGAATCAAAGCCCTTCTTTAAATCAATGAACGTTAAACAGAGCGGCATCTTGAACTCCCGAGAAACCTCAATGAGCTTGGTTATCCTGTTGATATGGTCGATGGTACTGAATCCTTTGCGGAACCCGGCTTGCTTGCATGGTTGTCCTTCATCTAGTGTTCTGCCAATCCTATTTAGGATGACTCGAGTGAACAACTTGTAGATGACAGACAATAGGCAGATCGGGTGATAGTTGCCAATGTCATGGATGTCTCCCTTCTTGAACAGTAGTACGGTCCTGCTGGTTTTCCATTGGGACGGAACCTTGCATTCAGACAGGTAGCGAGTGAAGAGCTAAGCCAGTGTATTGATGAGTACTGACGGCAGGTTCTTCAGGTGTTCAGGTCTGACCTTGTCTGGGCCGGGTGCTGTTTGTTTCTTTACCGACGAAATGGCATGTCGGATTTCAGAAGGGAGAACGTTGGGAACGACATATCCATCCTGTGGAATTTGGTATGTCGGCAAGTGGACATGGCTATCGAAGAGATTTGAGTAGAATTCATGGATAATCTTCTCCATTGCCATTCTGGAGGATGTGATGGATCCATCGGGACGTCGGAGGGCAGTCATCTTGCTCTTATAGTTGGCGAAGGACAGGCGGGCGTTACGAATACTTTTCCTGGCTTCTGCCCCATCTACCAGTAGTTCTGCTCTTCTCTTTTTGAGGTCTTCCTTGATCGCATCTCTGCACTGCTTTGCAAGCTCGGACGTTAGCTTGCGGTTGCCTGAGGCATGTGCCAAACCACACTGGCGAATTAGCTCAAGAGTTTTCGAAGATAGGCGACTTTTTGTGGCTATCTCTCTCTTGGCGTTCCTCGCACATTCATGGAGGTGCTGAACCAGTCGATCATATTCCTCGTCAATGTTGTCAACAATGGCATCTTCCCATGTTGCCGCAATAGTACCAGAGTTCCCAGTTGGTGGTCATTCTGGGAGTTCTCTTTTTGAACTTTGCAGCCCTTTCTCCCCGCTCTGTGAAGTAGAATTTTGCACGAAGGAGACGGTGGTCCGATCCCGTTCGAAATTTTGGGACAACAGCGACATCAGTCAGGCAAAACCATCGATTGAATATGATATGGTATATTTCGTTGTGGAATCGTCCACCGGAAGACTCCCATGTCCATCGTTTAGATTCTGCCTTCTGGAACTGTGAGTTACCATGAATGGTCTTGGTCGACATGATGAACTCAGACAGTCTCTCACCCTGTTCGTTCCATTCTAGGCCATGGGTCCCGATGTGAATTTCTTCAGCTGATCTTCTCGGTCCTATCTTGGCATTAAAATCACCCACAATGATCTTGTAGAAGGTGTGGTCTTCTTTATAGAACTTCTCTAGCTCCATGTAGAACTTCTCGCTTTCTCTTTCATCGTAATGAGATGTTGGTGCGTAGACAACGAAGATAGAAACTGCAGGCAGTGAGCCACATCTATTCAAATGCAAACGTCCGATTCAGTTTGTTAGGCATTCGAATGAATCAATGCTCTTGGCCAAGTTTGTGTTGACAAGGACACCGACACCTCCAACGCCTCTTTTATCGCATGTTTCGAGGAACAATTCTTCTCCAGTGTCGAAAACGGCATGGTGAGATTCTTGCCTTCTTGTCTCGGTCAGACCAATGATGTCGTACTTGATCATTCGCACTTGTACCATCAGGTCCTCGATGGATGCATCTGATGCTAGCGTACGTGCATTGAAAATACAGATGATCTTTTTTGTCTTCCTTCGTTGTGGCAGCCTAGGTCGGCCTTGAGATTTTGTCGGCCTCTCCTTTCTCATCCTTCTCAGTGCTGCCATGTCGGTGAAGCCTTCAGGGTCAGGTGAATGAGACCAGTTGTAGTTACTGGTTTTGGCATATCGAATACACAGCGGATAGCTTGCCAGGCTCTTCCGTGCGGGCGGAATACTCTCGGTAGCTTGCTAGTCTTTCCGAGAGGGATAGAGGCTTTTGGGGTGACCTCTAATCACCCTTGTAGGTGTTACCATATTTGAACCCTATCAATATGGTACGACAATTCCAGAAGATGGGTAATTAGTGTCTTATGGTGTGTCGCGCAGCCGCTTGTGGCCGCGCGGGTCCGGAAAGCATCCTGGAGTGTGGCGACAGCTGGGTAGTGGAAGTAGTGTCCACTATGTGGTAGTGGAACTAGTGTCCACTATGTTGCAACAAATTGTATGATTTCATCATTTCTTGCAGCAGCATAGTATTTCATTGTGTATATATACCACATCTTTATAATATCTAATTAGACAACTAGGTTGATTCCATACCTTGGTTATTGTGCTGAGTGCAGCAATGAATAATGGTGTGCATATGTCTTTTTGAGAGAATGTTTTGATGTCCAGGGATTAGATGCCCAAAAGTGGAATCGCTGGATCGTATGTCAATTCAATTCTAAGTTAACTAAGAACTCTCCATATTGTTTTCCACAGGGGTTGTATAAGAAGCATTTCCACTAGCAATGGAGGATAGGTCCTTTTTCACCAAACCCCGCCCCCAGCACAGTTTGTTCCTACTGTTATTAATATGTGCCATTCTCACTGGATTGAGATGGTATCTGATTGTCGTCTTGATTTGGATTTGTCGGATGATAAGTGATGTGAATAATTTTTCTTCTGCCTACTGGTCCTCTGCCCATCTTCCTACAAGAGCCTATTCATTCCTCTCATCATTTATTGGTAGAATTTTTGACTTATTTTTGTTGATTTTTGTGAATATTTTATATATTCTATATATCAAACCAAGATGCCAAATCTTTCTCTAATGTATTAAATGGAATTTTCTTTTCCATGCAGTTAGCAGTCTTCTAGTTTTAGCCTGTGGTGTGGTTTTTGTTTGTTTGATTGCTTTTTTTGCCATGCAAAATCTCTTTATAGAGTCTCATTTGGTGGTTTTTTGTTGTTGTTGCTGCTGCTGTTGTTGTTTTTGACTGCCTTTTCCAGTGTTATCAGATGACTGAAGGCATCTTTGAAGTCAAATCTTAAGGCGTTTTGCCTATATTTTCCTCATTGTACTTTATAGTTTATGGCAGGACCTCAAGGTATTTGGTCCACTTTGAATTGACTTTTGTGTGGGATGTTAGATATGCATCCATGGGGGTATGGTGCCGCCAGCAGGTCAATCTGTACCTGTGAGTTGAGTGCATCAGCAGCCGGATGGTGCCTTCAGACTTCCAGATACCCCCAAATTGCTGCTGTGTCTTTGGCCAGACCCAGAAAACTTGGGGCAAACTTTACCAAGAAAGTAAACGGCCAAAAGTTAGATATGTGCGAGACACATCCACAAACCACCTCTAGCTCACCTCCAGCTCATTGGAGGCATGGACTCTCTGGTTCCTGATTGAACTGCTAAATGGCCATGATCCCAGAGACTCAGAAATGAATCTTGGAACCCGAAGGCTTTTGGCAGAAATGCGTCCTGTTCCTGCAGTAGGTTATTGGCACTGGGCCACTCCAGGTGGGAATAGGTTTCATGCCTTGGCCTGTTCCTCTTGGCGTCCTGATAACCACCATCCTCCAGAGGCCACTGGACAGTCAGGTTTGGGTCTGCAGTGACGAGATAGGTGGGGCCTCACCAGATGGGGGTGGAACCGGCCATTTCCTCCCCATCTCACTGAGACCCCGAGTCGCCACCTACAAACAGCCTTTCTGGGTCCTGATCAAGCTAATTAACGGCCATGATCCCACAGACTTAGAAATAAATCCCTAAACCCAGAAACTATTGGCAGAAATACATCTGAACCGCATACAAGGTAGCCGCTGCCTCAGAGCTTATTGGAAAGCCAGGCATGAGCCGGTGGTGATGGGGCAACTGCAGTCTCATGGGAAGGGGGGCAGTACTGGCTCGTCCTTTATCCCCTACCAAGATCACAAGTTGCCCCCCACGAGCGGCTCTCCAGCACAGCCATGGCTCCAGAGGCGAAAGGACTTAATCCAGATATCAGCAGCTTGTTGCAGAAAAGTGAATGGACTATGCATTAAATCCAGCACCATGCCTCCCCAGGAGAGAAAGGGTGTTGCTCCCTTCTGCCTTCCCCCCCCCCCCCCCGGTATCAAGGTGGCCACTGCCTCAGAATTTATTGGAAAGCCAGGTATGAGCCAGTGGTGATGGGGCAACTGCAGTCTCATGGGAAGAATGGCGGTCTCGGCTCATCCTTTATGCCCTACCGAGGTCATGAATTGCCCCCCCCCCCAAGCAGCTCCCCGGCATGGCCATGGCTCCAGAGGCAAAAGGACATAATCCAGAGCCCGGCAGCTTGCGGCAGAAAAGTGAATGGACCATGAGTTAAACTACAGTGCCATGCCTGCCCGGGAGGGAAAGGGTCTTGCTCCCTTCCACCTCCCTGCCCCCCCCCCCCCGACAGCAAGGTGGCCGCCACCTCAGAGCTTATCGGAAAGCCGGGTATGAGCCGGCGGTGATGAACCTCAGTCTCATGAGAAGGGGGACAGTACCGGCTCGTCCTTCACGTCCTACCGAGGTCATGAGTTGCCCCCCACGAGGGGCTTTCCATCACAGCCATAACACCAGATGCACAGAAACCAATCTCGTAATTATCTGGCTCTTTGCAGAAATCCAAAATCATTATATGATTCTCATAACCAGATATATAAAACAAAGTATTTCACAATGCCTTTTCAGCAATTCTGATTGCTGTGTGTGGGGGGGAGATTTTAAACAATAATGGTGCATCTTTTGTCTTAATAATGAATGTAACCAATGTAGAGAAGAGTTAAGAGGAAATCATCTGCCTCACAAGGCATTGGGAGGGGTGGGAGGGGGAGCATATTGGGATTCTTGGTGTTGAAAACTTAGTACTGGTGAAGGGAGAGGTGTTTGATCATTGTATGACCTAGACTTAAACCTCAAAGCTCAGTAACTTTCCCCACAGTGATTCAATAAATAAATATAAGAAGGGAAAAAAAAGATATGCATCCAGCTTTATCATGTAGTTATCCAATTTTCCCATCATAATTTGTTGAAAATATTATATTTACTCCATTTCATATTCTCAGCTCCTTTATTGAAATTTTACTGTCCATATATATGGGGTTTTGTTATAGGGTATTTGATTTTTGACCCTTTGATCAGAGGGTCTATCTTAAGTCCAGTACCATGCAGTTTTGATCACTATAGCTTTACAAAAATCTCCAAGCTAGGAAATAAAATACCTCCTAGTTTCTTATTTTTCAGTATGGTTCTGGCTATTCATGCTCTTTTCTGATTCTATACAAACTTTTTATTTATTTTTCTAGATCCTGGAAGAATTTTGCCTGAATTTTGATGGGTATTGCATTGAATCTATATAATAGCTTAGTTTGGACTATCATTTTAATAACATTCATTCTTCCAATCCATGAACAAGGAATATTTTTACATTTCATCAGGTCTTTCTCTCTTTCTTAAGCAATTTAAAGTTTTCATGGTATAGCTCTCCCACATCTTTGTTAACCTAGATATTTGATGTTTTGGTATACTATTTAAATGGGATAGATTCTTTGATTGTTTCTCCTCTGCTTCATTCTTTATATATAAAAATGCAATTAATTTTTGTGTATTGACTATGTACCCTGATATTCTGTTGTATTTGTTTACTGATTCTAGGAGTGTTTTTGTGAACTCTATAGGGTCTCTACATATACGATCATGTCATCTTCACATAGTGATAGTTTGGGTTCTTTTCCAGTTTATATCTCTTCAATTTTTTTTTCTGATTGCCGTAGACAGGACTTCTAGTACTATGTTGAATAGAAATGGAGAGAGTGACCATCCTTGCCTTGGGCCTGATCTCAGAGGGAATTCTTTCAGTCTTTCCCCATTAAGTATGATACTGACTGTACACTTGTTATAGATGGCTATTATTATCTTGAGGAATTTTCCTTCCACTCCTATTTCGTTGAGGGTTTTTATCTTGGAGGTTGTATCTTGTCAAAGGCTTTCTCTGCATCAATTTATATGATTTTATGACTTTTTATGTTTCTTTTATTAATGTGGTGCATTATGTAGATTGATTTACATATGCTGAACTATCCTTACCTCCCTGGGATGAATCCCACTTGGTCAGGGTGTATGGATTTTTTGATATATCCTGGTTTCAGTTAGCAAAGATTTTGTTAAGTATATTTATATCAGTATTCAGCAGTGAAATTGTCAGAAATTTTATTTTCTAAAAGTGTCTCTGTGTTCTTCATTTTGGAAGAGCTTAAGGTGTATAGGTAGTAAATGCTTTGAAACTTTGATAGAACTCATTAGTGAACTAGTCTGGACCAGACTTTTGCTCTTTGGGAGATTCTTAGAATCTGTCCATTTCTTCTAGGTTGTCCAGTCTAAAAGCATAAAGTTGTTCTTAGTGCGTGTTCAGTCAGCCCAGAGGCGAACAATTTGAAGCCTGCATATGCAGTTTCACCACTGCCTGCTCCCTGCTGGAATCCCTGGAACCCACAACAAAAAACTACTTACTGGATTTTGGCCCCATTCAACTAATCCCCACAGGCAGAAATAGGACCTCATTCTGAGTTAAGGAAGGATCCCTTCTCCACCCCCTTCCCCAAGCTTCCTTTTCTTCTGCATGATCTCACCCTGAACACAGGTTGGTTCCATCTCACTAGCCCCTCTAGAGACTTGTGAGGCCAGCCCAGGAGTGCTCTCTTTCCAATAAATTCCATTTCAGCCTAATCCTCCTCTTGCACTTGGTTTCTTCCTTTTCATAATCCCATTCCAGACCTTTTAGTAACCTTTATTGTATTTTGAATTTCATAAGGATCTATTGTAATTTCTCCCCCTTTCATCTCTGATCTGATTTATTTGAACATTTTCTTGTTCTTTTCTTCATGAGTCTAGCTAAAGGTTTATCTATTTTGGTGGAGCGATAGCACAGCGATAGGGCATTTGCCTTGTGTGCAGTCGGCCGAGCCGGATTTGATTCCTCCACCCCTCTCAGAGAGCCTGGCAAGCTACCGAGAGTATCTTGCTCACATGGCAAAGCCTGTCAAGCTACCCGTGAGGTATTCAATTTGCCAAACGCAGTAACAAGTCTCACGATGGAGACGTTACTGGGCTGGCTCAAGCAAATTGATGAACAATGGGAGGACAGTGCAGTGCTATGGTTTATTTTATTACTTGTTTTTAAAGAACCAGCTCCTGGTTTCATTGATTCTTTGAATTGCTTTCTTGGTTTCTATTTTGTTAATTTTTGCACTAGTTGTTATTATTTCCCTCCTTCTGCTCTTTTGGGGATTATTTGTTTTTCCTTCTCCAGATTTTTAAGGTGAGTGTTCAGGTTTTTCATTTGGGCCTTTTCTTCTTTCTTAATGTAGGCCTGCATTGCTATGAGTTTTACCCCTTAGGACAGCTTTTGCTGTATACCAAGATTCTGGCAGCTTGCATCTTCTCAATGTTGGGTATTGCATTGAATCTATATAATAGCTTAGTTCGGACTAATATTTTAATAATATTCACTCTTCCAATCAATGAACAAGAAATATTTTTACACTTCCTCAGGTCTTTCTCTCTTTCTTAAGTAATTTAAAGTTATCATGGTATAGCTCTCCCACATCTTGTTAACCTGACTGGGAAATGGGTGGAAAGCTGAGGGCAATGAACAAGAGAATGTCACACCTAGTGGTGGGACTGATGCTGTAACACTGAATTATTCAAAACACCTGTATTAGGAGCAACTTGGAAACCATGATGTTAAAGTTAGAAAAGAAAAGTCAGGAAGCCAAAAAAAATATGTTAGGAGTATTTTTATAGGGATACCCGCCTAGCCAGCCATATCAGCCGAATCAACACTGGTGATCAATGAATGGGGTGACAGATGTCGCAGCCAGATCGCCCTCACATCCTGGAGCAATAGCACATCTGTAGGGCATTTGCCTTGCATGCGGCCGACCTATCTGACCCAGGTTTGATTCCTCTGCCCCTCTAGGAGAGACCAGCAAGCTACTGAGGGTATCTCACCCTCACGGCAAAGCCTGGCAAGCTACCTGTGAAGTATTTGATATGCCAAACACGGTAACAACACGTCTCACAACGGAGATGCTACTGGGCCCGCTCGAGCAACTCGATGAACAATGGGAGAACAGTGCTACGGAGCTACAGTGCTATTTTTATAGAGATTGTATTGATTATGTGTAATGTTTTGGGCAAGAATCTCATTTTGACATCATTAATTATTCCAATCAATGAATAGGGAATGTGTCACCATTTCCTCATGTTCTTTTTAAATTTCTTCTCACAGTAATTTATAATTTTATTTGTATGAGTTTTTCACTTATTTTGTCAAATTGATTCCCAGGTACTTGATTTTCTGAGCCACAATTTTAAATGGTATTTATTTTTAAATTTAATCTATATTATTTTATTGTTTGCATTTAGAAACGTCTTGAATTTTGAATTTATGTGTGTCAATGTTATTGTTTCACACTTTATTGGACAAGTTTATTGTTTTTAGGAACGTTATTGTGGATTTTTTTAGGGTTGACTAAGTGTAGAGTTATCTCATTTGCAAATAGTGAGGATTTGACTAATTGTTTCCATCCTGAATCCCCTTAATGTCACTTTCTTGACAAATTAGTGTAGCACAAGGTCTTCCAGTATTAAACACTTGAAGTGAGTGGAAAGCCTTGTCTAATGACTAATCTTAGAGGTATGATTTCAGTTTTTTACCACTAAGTACAATGTTTACTGAGGACTTTTAAATGGCTTAAACTATGTTGAAGAAAGTTCATTCAACTCCCATTTATTGAGAGATTTTGTTTTCTCATGATTTGGTGTTTGACCTTGACCAAAGCTTACTCTGGGTACACTGTTATGACCATATAGCTCATATTTTTCCTGGAATTGATATTTTGTATTATGTTGATTGATTTGTATCTATTTAATTATGTTTGTATTTCCCAGGATAAATTCTACTTGGCCATGGTTATGATATTTTTAATTTATTGGATTAAGTTTGCAAATATTTTGGTGAGGATTTTTGCATCTATGTTTATCAGATTTATAGGTATATATTTTAATTTTTTATGAAGTCTTTATCTGATTTGGGTTTCAAGGTAATGTTTGTCTCACAGAAACTGTTTGGGAGAATTCCTATCTTTTCAACTTTCTAAAATATCCTGAGTAGAATTGGAAGCGGGTCTTCTTTGAGAGTTTGGAAAACTTCACTAGTAAATCCATCTGGGAAAGGGATTTTGTTTGGAGAAAACCTTTTGATTACCTTGAATGTAACCAAACTTTTTAATTTTCTTTATGGTAATTGGCTTGTTCTGGTGTTTCATTTCCTTAGTATTCAACTTTTTTTTTCAGTTGTATTTTTTTTTATTTTTTTTTTATTTTTATTTTTTACAGTTGTAGATTTACAATTTTTTGTGCTTGGGTTTCAATTATACAATGATCAGATACCCATCCTTCCACCAGTGCCCGTTTTTCACCACCATGGATAATATCCCTCCCACCCCCATCCCCCCATTCCCCCCTGCCTCTGTGGCAGGGCAATCCCCTGTGTTCTCCCTCTCCTTTTGGGTGTTGTGGTCTGCAAAAGAGGCATTGAGTGGCAAACATGTTCAGTCCATAGTCTACTTTCGACATGCATCTCCCCTCCTGGGAGGATCCTCCAAACATCCTTTATTTGGTGCTCCCTTCTCTATCTGAACTGCCCTTTCCTATAGGATACCCGGCTGGCCTCTAAGTTATGGAGTAATCCTCCTGGTGCTGATCTCAGCTATTCTTGGGTATTAAACTCATACTTTGTTACTTTATATCCCCCAGATGAATGCAATCTTTCTATGTCTATCCCTCTCTTTCTGACTTATTTCGCTTAGCATGATACTTTCCATATTGTACCACTTGTATGTAAATTTCATGACTTCATCTTTTCTAAGAGCTACATAGTACTCCATTGTGTAGATGTACCAAAGTTTCTTTAACCAGTCATCTGTTCTTGGGCATTCAGGTTTCTTCCAGTTTCTGGCTATTGTAAAGAGTGCTGCAATGAACAAACAAGTGCAGATGTCACTTCGACTATACATTTTTGCCTCTCTGGGATATATTCCCAGGAGTGGTATTGCTGGGTCAAATGGGAGCTCAATTTCTAATTTTTTGAGAATCGTCTATACTGTTGTCCAGAAGGGCTGAACCAGTGGACATTCCCACCAACAGTGAAGGAGTGTCCCTTTCTCGCCACATCCACGCCAGCATTGGTTGCTTTTGTTCTTTTGAATGTGGGCCAGTCTCTGAGGTGTGAGATGGTATCTCATTGTGGTTTTGATCTGCATCTCTCTGATGATTAATGATGTAGAGCATTTTCTTATGTGCTTTTTTGCCATTCGGATTTCTTCTTTGAGAAAGTTTCTGTTCATTTCATTGCCCCATTTTTGGATGGGGTTGGATGTTTTCTTCTTGTGGAGTTTAACCAGTATTTTGTATATCCTGGATATCAACCCCTTGTCAGATGTGTATTCGGCGAATATCCTTTCCCATTCTGTAGACTGTCTTTGTATTTTGGTCACTGTTTCTTTGGAGGTGCAGAAGCTTCTTAGTTTAAGATAGTCCCATTTATCTATCTCTGTTTTCACTTGCTTCGCCAGTGGCGTGGCATCTTTGAAGATACCATTAGCTTCAATATCATGGAGGGTTTTGCCAACTTTATCTTCAATGTACCCTATGGTTTCTGGTCTGATGTTGAGGTCTTTAATCCATTTTGATCTTACTTTTGTACATGGTGTTAGGCAGAGTTCTGAGCCTATTTTTTTGCATGTAGCCGTCCAATGATGCCAACACAATTTATTAAAGAGGCTTTCCTTACTCCACTTCACATTACTTGCACCTTTATCAAAGATTAGATGATCATATGATTGAGGGGAGATGTCAGTGTATTCAACCCTGTTCCATTGGTCTGCAGTACTGCCTTTGTTCCAGTACCATGCTGTTTTAATTATTACTGCTTTGTAGTACAGTTTGAAGTTCGGGAGGTTGATTCCTCCCATTTTCTTTTTCCCAAGAATTGCTTTAGCTATTCGTGGGGGCTTATTGTTCCATATAAATTTTAGGAGTGTTTGCTCCATTTCTTTGAAGAATGTCATGGGTATCCTTATAGGGATTGCATTGAATTTATACAATGCTCTCGGTAGTATTGCCATTTTGACAATGTTAAGTCTCCCGACCCATGAGCAGGGGATATCTTTCCATTTCCTCATGTCCTCTTTTATTTCCTGAAGTAGCGTCTTGTAGTTTTCTTTGTACAGGTCCTTTACTTCCTTAGTTAAGCTGATTCCTAGGTACTTGATTTTCTGGGGCACAATTGTGAACGGGATTGTTTTTTTCATGTTGCTTTCTTCTCTCTCACTTTTTGCGTATAGGAAAGCCATGGACTTTTGGGTATTGATTTTATAACCTGCAACTTTACTATACGAGTCTATTGTTTCTAGGAGTTTTTTGGTGGAGGTTATTGGGTTCTCTAAGTAGAGTATCATATCATCTGCGAATAGTGAGAGCTTGATTTCTTCCTTTCCTACATGAATGCCCTTAATATCTTTTTCTTGCTTAATCGCTATTGCAAGTAATTCCAGTACTATATTGAACAGAAGTGGAGAGAGTGGGCATCCCTGTCTCGTCCCTGATCTTAGAGGGAAGGCTCTCAGTTTTTCCCCATTGAGGATGATGCTTGCTGTAGGCTTGTGGTAGATGGCTTTAATTATGTTGAGGAAGGTCCCCTCTATACCCATTTTGGCTAGGGATTTCATCATAAAGGGGTGCTGGATCTTGTCAAATGCTTTCTCTGCATCTATTGATATAATCCTATGCTTTTTATCTTTTCTTTTGTTCATATGATGGATTATGTTGATTGATTTTCGAATGTTAAACCATCCTTGCATCCCTGGGATGAATCCTACTTGGTCATGGTGTATGATCTTTTTGATGAGTAGTTGGATTCTATTTGCTAGTAGTTTGTTGAGGATCTTTGCATCTATGTTCATCAGGGATATCGGCCTGTAATTCTCTTTCTTTGTGGTATCTCCGTCTGCTTTTGGTATCAGTGTGATATTTGCTTCATAGAAACTCTTTGGAAGTGTTTTTGATATTTCACGTTTGTGGAAAAGCTTAAAGAGCATCGGGAGTAAGTCCTCTTTAAAGATTTGGAAGAATTCACTAGTGAATCCATCAGGGCCAGGACTTTTGTGCTTGGGGAGACTTTTTACTACCATTTCAATTTCCTTGATGGTGATAGGTCTGTTCAGGTATTCCAGGTCTTCTTGGTTCAGCCTTGGGAGTCTGTAGGAGTCTAGGAATTTATCCATTTCCTCGAGGTTTTGATGTTCCGTGGCATAAAGCTTCTCAAAGTACTCCCTGAGGATCCTCTGAATTTCTGTGGTTTCTGTTGTAATGACCCCCTTTTCATTTCTGATTCGGTTTATTAGGGTTTTCTCTCTCCCTTTCTTTGTGAGTTTTGCTAGAGGCTTATCGATCTTGTTAATTTTCTCAAAGAACCAGCTTTTGGTTTCATTGATCTTTTGGATTGTTTTTTGGGTTTCCATCTCGTTAATCTCTGCTCTGAGTTTTATTATTTCCTTTCTCCTGTTCGGGTTGTGCTCCTTTTTATGGTCCTTCTCCAAGCTCTTAAGCTGTGAGGTTAGGTTTCTTATGTGTGCTCGCTGCTCCTTCCTGAGGAATGCTTGTAGAGCTATAAACTTTCCTCTTAACACAGCCTTTGCTGTGTCCCATAAGTTTTGGTAACTCGTGTTCTCATTTTCATTCGTTTCTAGGAATCTTTTGATTTCCTCTTTGATTTCCTGTCTAATCCACTCGTTGTTCAATAGTGCACTGTTTAATTTCCAGGTGTTTGATTTAGTTTTCTGTTTTTGTATGTGATTTACTTCTAATTTCAGCGCATTATGGTCTGAGAAGATTGTTGATACAATCTCTATATTCTTAATTTTATGGAGTTATGTTTTGTGACTCAGCATGTGGTCTATCTTGGAGAATGTTCCATGTACGCTTGAGAAGAATGTGTATTCAGCTTTTTGGGGATGAAGTGTCCTGTATATATCTACTAAGTCCCTTTCTTCCATTGTTTCCCTCAAATGAAGTATGTCCTTGCTAAGCTTGAGTCTGGTTGATCTATCAAGAGGTGACAAAGCAGTGTTGAAGTCTCCCACTAGTATTGTGTTGCTATTGATGTCTTTTTCCAAATCTATGAGTAGTTGTTTTAAGTACTTTGCTGGTCTCTCATTAGGTGCATATACATTTATTATTGTAAGTTCTTCCTGTTGTACAGATCCTTTGATCAATAAGAAATGGCCTTCACTGTCTCTTATGACCTTCCTCACTCTGAAATCGATGTGGTCTGATATAAGGATGGCTACCCCAGCTTTTTTATGGGAGCTGTTTGCCTGTAGGATTGTTTTCCAGCCTTTGACTCTGAGTCTGTGTTTGCTTTGACTATTGCGATGCGTTTCTTGCAGGCAGCAGAATGTTGGGTTCAATTTTCTAATCCATCCTGCCACTCTATGTCTTTTAATTGGTGCGTTTAGCCCATTGACATTGAGAGAGATTATTGTTATGGGATTTTGTCCCATTGTTCTGTTAAAATTTGGTGTATTTGAGGGGCCTTTCTTGCCTTAAAGTAGCCCATTTAGTTGTTCTTGTAACCATGGTTTTGAGTCTATGAAGTTCCTGAGCTGTTGTTTGTCTGTGAAACTGTATGTTGTTCCTTCTATTATGAATGAGAGTCTCACTGGGTAAAGAATTTTTGGAGAGGCATTTATTTCATTGAGTTTTTTCACTATGTCCCACCACTGTTTTCGGGCCATGAGGGTTTCATCAGAAAAATCAGCTGTGAATTTTAAGGATGCTCCTTTGTAAGAGATTTCTTTCTTCGATCTTGCTGCTTTCAGAATTTTGTCTTTGTCTAAGGTTTTGGTCATTTTGATCAGAATGTGTCTTGGGGTATTTTTATTCGGATTTCTTCTAGCTGGTACCCTTCGGGCCTCCTGAATGTGGTCGCAAGTTTTCTTCAGCTCTGGAAACGTTGTAGCAATGATGTCTTTGACAGTTTCTTCTTCATCGAGGTTTTCTTCCTGTACCTCTGGCACTCCAATAATTCTTATGTTACCCCTCCTGGCTTCATCACGATCTTCTCTTCCTATCTGTTCCCGAATTGTGAGTCTCTTTTCCATTTTCTGCTCTTTTCTGGAGAGTCTCTGAACTTCATCTTCGAGTTCACTGATTCTGTTCTCAGCAGCTGTTACTCTGCTGCTGAGGCCTTCCACTGAGCTTTTCAATTCGCCTACGAGATTTTTCAGGTCTGATATTTCTGATTGCATTTTCCTCATTTCTGCCTTCAGATCCTCTTGTCTTCTATTGGCATTGGTTTCCATTGTTTCTTTTAATTCCCTAAGCATCCTAAGTAGCTCCCTCCTGAATTCCTTGTCAGAGAGGTTGTCTAACACTACAGTACTTTTGGTGTCATCTGGGCTAGACTCTTCAATATGAAAGTTTGGTGGGCTTTTGCGTTGCTTTACCATTGTGAGAGGTGTGGTTTAGTCCTTCACGTTCTCTGTTACTATTCTGCTTGATATGCAGTGTGAGTTAAGATAGGCTTAAGAGTTATTGGCTACTGTGTTTCTAGTGGCTGAGATAAAATAGAGAAGTTTCCATCTAAGAAGGTAGCTTATGGTTCCTATGGCATATGTAGCGGGAAAATATTTCGCGGTCGCGTTTGCGGCCGCGGCTCCGGAAAGAGTCCCTGGCACTGGGCAAGGCGTTGGGAACGTCTCCAGTTTGGAATTGGAGCCTTTCAGCTTTGTTGCCCAGAGCTGGGCCTCCGTGCCCGTCCCGCGCAGCTCAGGGGTTGAAAACCGGCTTTCTAGTGGCTGGATCTAGGTGCGCATGTCCAGAAAGGGTCCCAGGCCCTTGGGGGCGGGCTGTTCCTGTTTGGAATTGGAGCCGTTCAGCTTTGTTGCCCAGAGGTGGGCCTCCGTGCCCGTCCCGCGCAGCTCTGTATTCAACTTTTGAAGGTTATAGGAGTTTAAAAAATTTATCCATTTCTTCAAGGTTCTACAGTTTTATAAAGATTTTTATAAAGATTTATAAAGTGTCATAAAGATTTGTTTAAATTGAATCACTGAGAGATACACAGTTACAAAGTTGCTCATGATTGCGTTTCAGTCATACAGTTTTTAAACACTCATACTTTCTGCAGTGTATAGTTTCTCTCACCAATTCCTCAGTTTCCCTCACAACCTACTCCAGTAATCTAGTGTCCCTCTATGCAAACACTTCTCTCTTTCTCTTTCTCTCTCTCTCTCTCTGTCTCTCCCTGTCTCCATCTCTGTTTATGCGTCTCTGTCTCCCCCATTCCCCTTTCATACAACTGAAAGGGCATGATGATTAACACTTCACCTCTTTTCAGCACTCTGTTCTTGTCCAGAGTGAACATTTCCAACTATCATTGTCATAGTGGTCCCTTCTCTATCCTAACTGTGCTCTTTCCCACTTGTGGCAAGCTTCCTATCATGAACTGGGACTTCTAGCCCTCATTTCTACTACCTTTAGGTATTATTCTCATACTATGTTTTTTCTTTATATTCATTGAATGAGTGTATAAATTCTCTATATCTAATCCCTGATATTCTTTTAATTTCTGTGGTATCTGTTGTGATGTATCTCCCCTTTTAGTTAACTAGAATTTCTTTCTTGCTTTGTGAGTCTTGCAAATGGATTGTCAATCTTGTTTATTTTTTTTTTTAATTTATTTATTGAATCACCGTGAGAACTTTTATAAAGCTTTCAGGTTTAAGTTTTGGTAATACAATGATTTGCGCCCGCTCGAGCAAATCGACGACTAACGGGAAGTTAAGTGATTAAGTGATTAAGTGAATACAATGATAAAACACCCATCCATTCACCAGTGCATATTTTCCACCATCAAGAACCCCAGTATATACCCCCATCCCACACCCTCCCAATGTCTGTGAGACAGATAATTTCCACTTAACTCTCTCTCTCTACTTTGGTCACATTCATTATTTTGACAAAAGATGCAACATTATTATTTGGAATATTCCCCCAACAATCAGACCTGCTGAAAAGGCATTGTGAAATAATTTGTTTTCTATTGCTGGTTATGAAGACCATATGATTTTGGATTTCTGATATTTTACTAATTAAGGCTGGAGTGATTTCTGCCAAAAGCCTCATAGTTCCGAGATTGGTTTGCGTGCCTCTGGGTCCGTGGCCATGCCGGAGAGCCGCTCGTGGGGGGAAACTCGTGGTCTCGGCGGGGCGGGGAGGATGTGCCGGTTCCAACCCCATCCCATGAGGCCACAGTTGCCCCATCACTGGAGGCTTCTACCTGGATGTCCAATAAGCTTTGAGGCGATGACCACCCTGCCACGGGGGCGGGGGGGGAGGAGACGGAAGAGACAGACACCCTTTCCCTCCGGTGTGTGTGTGGGGAGCATGGAACCATACTTAATGCATGGTCCATTCACATTTCTGCCAAAAGCTACAGGGTTCTGAATTAAGACCATGTGCCTTTGGGGCCATGGCCATGCCGGTGAGCCACTCATGGTGGGCAACTCATAGTCTTGGCGGGGTGGGGGCAAGAATTGCTATTAAAACACATTTTCTTCTATCATAAGTTTCATAATGGTAGGTGATGTTGAACCAGGCAACTCCATGTGGCACATTGCTCTTGATTTTTTTTTTAATTTTTATTAGTGAAACACCATGAGGTACAGTTGTGGACATTACAAGTTTTTGTGCTTCAGTTTCAGTTATACAATGATCAAGTACCAATCCCTCCACCAGTGCCCATTCTCCACCACCAATGATCCAAGATCTAGTATCCCTCCCGCCCCCCCCCCCCCTTCCCAATCCCGACCTGCCTCTGTGGCAGGACATTCCCTTTTGCTGTCTCTCTCCTTTTGGTTGGTAAGGTTTGCAAAAGAGGCATTTAGTGACAATCATGTTTGGTCTATAGTTTACTTTAAGCATGCATCTTCCATCCTGGGAGTATCCTAACAACATCCTTTACTTGGTGTTCCCTTCTCTATCTGAGCTGCCTTTTCCCCTGGCATTTGCGGCTGACCTCCAACCCATGGAGTGTACTTATCTTGACTATTCTTGTGTGTTAGTCTCCTATTTTGTTAATTTATATTACCCAGATGAATGCAATCTTTCTATGTCTGTCCCTCTCTTTCTGACTCATTTCACTTAACATGATACTGCCCATGTAGTATCACTTGTATGTAAATTTTATGACTTCATCTTTTCTAACAGCTGCATAGTACTCCATTGTATAGATGTACTAAAGTTTCTTTAACCAGTCATCTGTTCTCGGGTACTCGGGTATTTTCCATATTTTGGCTATTGTGAACAGTGCAGCAATGAATATACAAGTGAAGATGTTATTTTGACTACTTTTTTGCCTCTCCGTGATATATTCCCAGGAGTGGTATTGCTGGGTCAAATGGGAGATCAATTTCTAATTTTTTGAGAATCATCCATACTGTTTCCGAAAAGGGCTGAACCAGTTGGCATTCCCACCAGCAGTGAAGGATGGTTCCTTTCTCACCACATCCATGCCAACACTGGTTGCTTTTGTTCTTTTGGATGTGGGCCAGTCTCTCTGGTGTGAGATATTATCTCATTGTTGTTTTGATCTGCATCTCCCTGATGATTAGTGATGTAAACCATTTTCCCATGTGACTTTTAGCCATTCAGATTTCTTCTTTGGGAAAGGTTCTGTTCATTTCATCACCCCATTTTTTGATGGAGTTGAATGTTTTCTTCCTGTGGAGTTCAACCTGTACCTTGTATATCCTTGAATCAACCCCTTATCATATGGGTATTGGGTGAATATCCTTTCCCATTCTGTTGATTTTCTTTGTATTCTGGTCACTGTATATTTATAGGTGCAAAAGCTTCTTAATTTAAGATAATCCCATTTGTTCATCTCTGTTTCCACTTGGATGGTCACTGGAGTGTCATCTTTGAAGATACAGTTAGCCTCAAAATCCTGGATGGTTTTTACGAACTTGTCTTCAATGTACCTTATGGATTTTGGCCTGATGTTGAAATCTTTAATCCATTTTGATCTGACTTTTTTGCGTGGTGTTACGTCGAGGTCTAAGCCCATTTTTTTTTTGCATGTGGTTGTTCAGTTATGCCTGCACCATGTGTTGAAGATGCTTTTTGCTCCACTTCACATTTCTTGCTCCCTTATCAAAGATTAGATGTTCATACATTTGGGGTTGTGTGTATGGATATTCAACCCTGTTTCATTGGTCTGCGGCCCTGCCTTTCTTCTAGTACCATGCTGTTTTAATTATTATCATTTTTTGTAATAGAGTTGAGATTGGGGAGGGTAATGCCATCCTATGTCATTTTCCCAAGAATTTCTTTAGCTATTCGTGCACGTTTGTTGTTCCATATGAATTTCAGGAGTACTTGATCTGTTTCTTTGAAGAATTTCATGGGTATCCTTTTAGGGATCGTGTTGAATCTGTATTATGCTTTTCGGTAGTATTGTCATTTTGACGATGTTAATTCTTCCTATCCATGAGCAGGGGATATGATTCCATTTCCTCCTGTCCTCTTTTATTTCATGGAGTAGTGCTTTTTAGTTTTCATTGTAGAGGTCCTTTACCTCTTTAGTTAGGCTGATTCCGTGGTATTTGATTTTCTTGGGTGTGATTGTGAAAGGAATTATTTTTTTTCCTGTCATTTTCCTCTGCCTCATTATTTGTGGTTAGGAAGGCCACAGATTTTGGGACATTAATTTTATAGCCTGCGACTTGACTGTACAAGTCTATTGTGTTTAAGAGGTTCTTGGTAGAGGATTTAGGATTCTCGAGATACAGTATCACATCATCTGTGGAATAGTGAGAGCTTGATTTCTTCCTTTCCTATATGGATGCCTTTAATGTCTTTTTCTTGCCTAATCAATATTTCAGGTACTTCCAGTACAATACTGAACATTAGTGGTGATAGTGGACATCCTTGTCTTGTCCCTAATCTTAGAGGGGAGGCCCTTAGTTTTTCCCCATTGAGAATAATGCTTGCCATGGGTTTGTCATAGATGGCTTTGACTAATATTGAGGAAAGTTCCTTCAAAACCCATTTTGGTGGGATTTTCATCATAAATGTGTGGTGGATCTTGTCAAAAGCTTTCTCTGCATCTATTTATATGATAATATAGTTTTTATTTTTATTTTTGTTGATGAGATGGATTATGTTGATTGATTTCCGAATGTTAAACCATCCTTGTATCCAAAGATGAATCCCACTTGGTTGTGGTGTATGATCTTTTTGATTAGTTGTTGGATTCTATTTGCTAATATTTTGTTGAGGATCTTTGCATCCGTGTTCACTGGGAGTATTGGCCTATAGTTTTCTTTGTTGGTGGTGTCTTTGTTTGCTTTTGGTATTAGGGAGATATGTGCCTCATAGAAGCTGTTTGAGAAAGTTCCTCTTTATTCAATTTCCTGGAGAAGCTTGAGGAGAACTGGCAGAAGGTCTTCTGCCAGTTTGGAAGAATTCACTAGTGAATCCGTCTGGGCCTGGGCTTTTGTTTTTGGGTAGACTTTTGATTATCACTTCAATTTCCTTGATATGAATTGGTCTATTCAGGTATCCCAACTCTTCTTGGTTCAATCTTGGTAGATTATAGGAATCTAGGAATTTATCCTTTTCTTCTAGATTCTCTTGTTTCATGGCATACAGACTCTTAAAGTAGTCTCTAATAATCTTTTGAATTTCATTGGTTTCTTTTGAGCTGGAGCAATAGCGCAGTGGTAGAGCATTTGCCTTGCACACAGCTGGCCAAACTGACCTGGGTTTGATTCCTCTGCCCCTCTCGGAAAGCCCGACAAGCTACGGAGAGTATCTCGCCCACATGGCAAAGCTTGGCAAGCTCCCAGTGACGTATTTGATATGCAAAACATGGTAACAACAAGTCTCACAATGGAGACGTTACTGGGCCTGCTTGAGCAAACTGATGAACAATGGGAGGACCCTGCTAGAGTGGTTTCTTTTATGGTGTCCCCTTTTTCATTTCTGATTCAGTTTATTAGGGTTCTCTCTCTCTTTTTTTGTGAGACTTGCTATTGGTTTATCAATCTTATTAATTTTCTCAAAGAACCCAGCTCTTGGTTTCATTGACCTTTCGGATTATTTTTTCCATGTCATTAATTTCTGTTCTAAGTTTTATTATTTCTTTCTTTCCGCCAAGTTTCGGTTCCTTTTGTTGGTCTTTTTCTAAGATCTTGAGCTGTGAGGTCAGGTTACCTATGTAGGCCCTTTCTTCCTTCCTTACCAATGCTTGCAACGGTATACATTTTCCTCTTATAAGGCTTTAGCTGCACCCCATATGTTCTGTTAGCTCATATCTTCATTCTCATTTGTTTTCAGGTATCTTTTGGTTTCGTCCTTGACCTCCTTCCTGACCCACTCGTTGTTCAACATTGAGTTGTTTAGTTTCCAGGTGTTTAATTTGTTTCTTGGTGTCTTTGTGTGATTCACTTCTATCTTCAGTGCATCGTGGTCTGAAAAGATTGTTGATAATACTTCTATCTTCCTGATTCTATTGAGGTTTGTTTTGTGGCCTAGCACATGGTTTATTTTGGAAAATGTTCTGTGTGCACTGGAGAAGAATGGGTATTCTTTCTTTTTGGGGTGTAAAGCCGTATATTGGTCTATTAGCCCTCTCTCTTCTATTTCTTCCTTCTAAACCAATGTTTCCTTACTGAGTTTTGTTCTTGTTGATCTATCCAGAAGTGATAAGGCAATGTTGAAGCCTCCAACTACTATTGTGTTGCTAGCTATGTCCTCCTTAAAATCTGTTAGCAGTCGTTTTAAGTATTTAGTTGTCTCTCACTAGGTGCATATACATTTAAGAGTGTGATTTCTTTGTGTTGTACTTATCCCTTGACAAATAGAAAATGGCCTTCGCTGTACCTTTTAATATTTTTCAACCTGAAATCTATGTTGTCGGATACTAGAATGGCCACCACAGTTTTTTTGAGGGAGCTGTTTGCTTGTAGGATTGTTTTCCATCATTTAACTTTGAGTCTGTGTTTACTCTGACTGTTCAAAGGAATTTCTTTTAGACAGCAGAATGTTGGTTTGTTTCTGGATCCATTTTGCCTCTCTGTGTCTCTTGATTGGTGCATTTAGACCACTGACATTGAGAGATATTATTGTCATGGGGTTTTGTGCCAACTTTCTGTATGGGTTGGTTGTGTTTATAAGTGTTTTCCTTCTTCTCTTCCAGGAGCCCCTTTAATCCTTCTTTTAGATTTAGTTTTGAGTCTATGAAGTTCCCGAGCTGTTGTTTATCTACAAAATGGTGTATCTAGTTTGAGTGAGAGTTTAGCTGGATAAAATATTCTTGGTGAGGTGTTCATTTCATTGAGTTTTTTCACTATATCCCACCATTGTCTTCGGGCTTGGAGGGTTTCCTCTAATAGGTCTGCTGTAAATCTAAGTGGTGATCCTTTGTATGTGAGTTCCTTCTTTGACTTTGCAGCTTGCAGTATTGTGTCTCTATGCACGGCACACATCATTCTGACTATGATATGTCTTGGAGTGTTTTTATTAGAGTCTCTTTTAGCTGGCACCCTTATGGCTCCTTGGATCTGAATGTCTGCATTCTTTAACACTGGGAACTTTTCAGCAATGATTTATTTGACTGTGGCTTTTTCATTGGGGTAGCCTTCCTGTCTTTCTGGTACTCAGATGAATCTAATATTGTTCCTCTTGGTGTCATTCCCTGGTTCTCTGATTCTCCTTAGACCTATTTTGAGGTCTTTTCCCAGTGTTTGTTGTTCCCTATGCGATTTCTATTCCTTCTCTTCAAGCTCACTTATACTGTCTTCAGCTGTATTCATTCTACTGCTGAGGGCAGCCACTGAGTTTTTAATTTCATCTACCGAATCCTTTATTTGTGACACTTCTTTTTGTAGCCTTTTTTTTTTATTTCTGCTCTCAATTCTTCCTGTATTTTCTCGACCATCTGTTCCACTGTTTCTTTCATTTCTGAGATTAATTTCCTTTAATTTTCTGGATGTCTCCTCAATTGATTCTTTGAGTAATTCCTTAAACATCCTCAGCATTTCATCTTGGAATTCTTTATCGGAGAGAGCATATTTGTGGATATAACCCCAGTTGAGGATTCGGGACTCTTCTTCATCCTCTCCTTGTTGTGGAGATTTGCACTGTTTCTTCATGCTGTTGTGGTTTTCTAGTGGTAAAACCTTGGAATTCACTAGCACTATTCCCTCTTATCGTGGGAAAGGATTCTGAATAAGGTCGGTTGATGGTTGTCACCCTTCTCCCTTTCTAGAAGCTAACCTTCCTCTCAGGCATTATTCTGTGGCTTATGACAGGCATCTAGTGAAGCATTGGAGGCGGCACTCTTTAATATTTTTGCATACTGGTCTTTTGATAGAATTGGAGTAGGCAAGTGTATTATTATTGTATTGTAGTTGAGGTGGCCAGGATTTTTTCTACAGAATTAGGTGATGAAGGCTGGGATGTTAGTTGAAAATGCTGTGAGGGGGAAATGTAAGGCCACGCCCACATTTAAAGAGGCCATGCCCCCTATGTGGAGGCCACGCCCTCAGCCAGTTCCCAGTGACATGCTGACCTAGGAACCTACAGTGGAGGGGACTCCCTGAAACGTTGGGTGGGAGGTCCGATGGAACTCTGGCAGGTGTTCCCCAAAGTGACCTCTGGCTGACAGATGGTGAGGGCCCAGCGACATGGGAAAAGGGGCATGCACGTGGGGCGTGGGAAAGGGACACGCTCACCTGCTCCCTGATGAACCCGTAGCCTCTTATTTATTCTTTCAAAGAATCAGTTGTTGGTTTTATTGATCTTCTGGATTATTTCTTTTTCATTAACTTCTGCTCTTAAAATTTTTATTATCTTCTCCCTTCTTCTTGTAAGATTCTTCTTTTTTCTATTTGGTTCACTTAATCACTTGATCACTTAACTTCCTGTTAGTCGTCGATTTGCTCTAGCGGGCGCCAGTAACGTCTCCATTTGTCCCTGTCGCATGCTAGTGTAGCCCAATGGCATCTGTTCGCTCTGGGAACATGAAGAGCCTTAAACCAATCATTCATGATCTTCACGAAGAAGTCTGGCCATCTGGTAGGTGGGTGGCCACGCGGTCTTTTGACATCCCATGGAATCCAGTCGGTAACAGCTCTAGTCCAGCAGTCGTCTTTAAATCTCATTACGTGACCAGCCCATCTGATTTTCGACACCTTGGCAAATGAGACAGCGTCCCTGATTCTTGATCGTCGACGGATATCGGAACTCAGGATTTTTTCTCTCATTTGATTGATACGTGATATTCCAAGCATAGTTCTTTCTATTCTTCTTTGGGAGACCTGAATAGCGTTCTCATCCTATATGAGAAGGACCCAGGTTTCTGAGGCATATGTTAATGCAGGAAGAACAGTGGAATCAAAGAGATGTGCCCAGAGCCGGAGGTTCTTCATCCTCTTAGCTATTTCTTCGATGTTCTTGAAGGCATTCCAAGCTGCTCTCTTCCTCCTGCGCAGCTCAGGTGCCAGGTCATTTGTCATGTTGACTTCTCAACCTAGGTACACATAGCTGTTGCATTCGGAGATGGTCGTTCTGTTGAGAGCAAATGAGGCATCAGGAATGAGGCTTTTTCTCATAAACTTTGTCTTCATAAGATTCAGCTGTAGTCCTAACTTTCCACACTCATGGTCAAAGTTGGCCAACTTTTGTGCCGCTTGGCTGATGTTCGGTGTTATTAAAACAATGTCATCAGCAAAGTGGAGGTGGTGTAATTGCCGACCATCTATCTTCACTCCCATTCCTTCCTTCCCATTCCAGTCGTCGCATGATGTTCTCGAGGGTGGCACTGAAGAGTTTCGGTGAAATGATATCACCCTGCTGAACCCCTCTCTTGACATCAACGATCACTTCTTTGTAGAATGGTGAGATCCTGGTAGTGAATCCGCAATACAGCTCACGGAGGATCTTGATATATTGGGCTTGAATGCCCTGATTGGCTAGGGCTTCAATGACCGCTTCCGTTTCAACAGAATCAAAGGCCTTCTTTAAATCAATGAACGTTAAACAGAGTGGCATCTTGAACTCCCGAGAAACCTCAATGAGTTTGGTTATTGTGTGAATATCATCGATGGTCCTGAATCCTTTGCGGAACCCGGCTTGCTCGCATGGTTGTCCTTCATCGAGTGTTCTGCCAATCCTATTTAGGCTGACTCGAGTGAACAACTTGTAGATGACAGACAACAGGCAGATAGGGCGATAGTTGCCAATGTCATGGATGTCTCCCTTCTTGAACAGTAGTACGGTCCTGCTGGCTTTCCATTGGGACGGAACCTTGCATTCAGACAGGTAGTGAGTGAAGAGCCGAGCCAGTGTATTGATGAGTACTGATGGCAGGTTCTTCAGGTGTTCAGGTCTGACCTTGTCTGGGCTGGATGCTGTTTGTCTCTTTACCGACGAAATGGCGTGTCGGATTTCGGAAGGGAGAACGTTGGGAACGACACTACCTCCACTAATCAGCTGTCGCCACTCTCCAGGATGCTTTCCGGACCCACGCCACCGCAAAGTGGCCGCTTTGCCACATCATAAGACACTAAATACCCATCTTCCGGAATTGTCGTACCATATTTGATAGGGTTCAAATATGGTAACACCTACAAGGGTGATTAGAGGTTGCACCAAAAGCCTCTATCCCTCTCAGAAAGACTGGCAAGCTACCGAGAGTATTCCACCCGCACGGAAGAGCCTGGCAAGCTATCCGTTGTGTATTCAATATGCCAAAACCAGTAACTACAACTGGTATCATTCACCTGACCCTGAAGGCTTCACCGACATGGCAGCACTGAGAAGGATGGGAAAGTAGACCGACAAAATCTCAAGGCCGAACTAGGCTGCCACAATGAAGGAAGGCAAAAATGATCGTCTGTACTTTCAACGCATGTATGCTAGCATCAGATACATCCATTGAGGACCTGATGATACAAGCGCGAATGATCAAGTACGACATCATTGGTCTGACCGAGACAAGAAGGAACGAATCTCACCATGCCGTTTTCGACACTGGAGAAGAATTGTTCCTCGGAACATGTGATAAAAGAGGTGTCAGAGGCGTCGGTGTCCTTGTCAACACAAACTTGGCCAAGAGCATTGATTCATTCGAATGCCTAACAACCCGTATAGGACGTTTGCATTTGAATAGATGTGGCTCACTGTCTGCAGTTTCTATCTTCATTGTCTATGCACCAACATCTCATTATGATGAAAGAGAAATCGAGAAGTTCTACATGGAGCTGGAGAAGTTCTATAAAGAAGACCACACCTTCTACAAGATCATCGTGGGTGATTTTATTGCCAAGATAGGACTGAGAAGATCAGCTGAAGAACTTCACATCGGGACCCATGGCCTAGAATGGAACGAACAGGGTGAGAGACTGTCTGAGTTCATCATATCAACCAAGACCATCCATGGTAACTCACAGTTCCAGAAGGCAGAATCTAAACGTTGGACATGGGAGTCTCCCGGTGGACGATTCCACAACGAAATAGACCACATCATATTCAATCAACGGTTTTGCCTGACCGATGTCGCTGTTGTCCCAAAATTTCGAACGGGATCGGACCACCTTCTACTTCGTGCAAAATTCTACTTCACAGAGCGGGGAGAAAGGACTGGGAACTCTTTGGCACTATTGCGGCAACATGGGAAGATGCCATTGTTGACAGCTTTGACGAGGAATACGATCGACTGGTTCAGCACCTCCATGAATGTGCGAGGAACGCCAAGAGAGAGATAGCCACAAAAAACGCCTGTCTTTGAAAATTCTTGAGCTAATTCGTCAGTGTGGTTTGGCGCATGCCTCAGGCAACCGCAAGCTAACGTCCGAACTCGCAAAGCAGTGCAGAGATGCGATCAAGGAAGGAAGACCTCAAAGAGAGGAGAGCAGAAGTACTGGTAGATGTGGCAGAAGCTGGGAAAAGTCTTCGTTACGCCCGCCTGTCCTTCGCCAACTACAAGACCAAGATGAATGGCCTCCGACGTCCTGATGGATCCATCACATCCTCCAGAACGGCAATGGAGAAGATTATACATGACTTCTACTCAAATCTCTTCGATAGCCATGTCCACTTGCCGACATACCAAATTCTATTTGGTTAAACTGTTAATTTATGTGACTTTTTTTTTGTTTCATAATGAACTGTTGCACTGCGACAGACTTTTGTCTTTATGCCATTTTTGCTAAGTTCCATATGTGTGGTAACTCATATCTTCACTCTTATTTATTTCCAGAACACTTTTGTTTTCCTGTCTTATTTTGTCTTGGACCCAGCAGTTGTCCATTAGCAATTAATGTTTTTTATTTCCAAGTACTTGATATTTCTCTCATTCCTCTTAATTTCTATTTTCAAAGTCTCATGATCTGAGTTGATAACTGATATGGTTTTGATCTTCTTAAATTCACAGAGATAAATTTTGTGAGCCAGCACATTGCCTACCTTGGAAAATTTCTTGTATGCACTGAATAAATTAGGTATTTATAGTAACTGGTCTCAATATTCATTACAAGAAAATTAGAGCTTATAAACAAAATGTAGTTGTATAAAATAGACAGTAATTACTGTTTACTACTTCATGTGAAGTGTGTTTAATTTTTTTAAGTTGTACTATGATATGGAAATGGGAGTTTCCCTAATTTCAATTTGAGAATCCAACTACTTCATTCAACTTTGTCTTTCCATTGGGGTTGATAGATAAAATTTCAAAAAACAGAATTTTTATTAAGATTTACATGAGTTTCTCTTTGAGGTGAGTACCTTGATCAATAGAAATTGTAGAATATATAACCAAAGTAATAAATGCGTTTTCCAATAATTTCTATGTCATTGCAAAGATACTGGTTTTGTCATTGGGAGAAACATCATCCTATCTGTAACACACACACACGTGCACGCACACACAAACACACGATGTCCTCAGCTAAATCGCTTAAAAACTCTCCAGTTTAATGAAGTCCAGGTGAGTTTTATGCAGCTGTCAGGTTAAACATTTATTACCATTTTTAAAAAAATTAAGGCTTTTGCCTTGCATGTGGCCGATCTGGGTTCGATTCATCCACCCCTCTCGGAGGGCCCAGCAAGCTACCCAGAGTATCTTGCCTGCAGGGCAAAGTCTGGCAAGCTACCCATGATGTATTCTATATTGCAAAAACAGTAACAACAAATTGTGAGACATTACTGATGACTCCTCGATCAAATCGATGAACAACTGGAGGACAGTGCTACAGTGCTATAGAAGTATTACTACTAAAATTGATTCATGATTTGCACCACAGTGGGTGATGGAAGGAATAAAAAAATAATGGACTTATCAGGTAGCATATAATAACCAATCCGACACCTTACACTCCCATAGTTTTGACTGTAAATTTAACTTAGACTAAAGTTTATTCATCTTAATTTCTCTGACTCAGAGGCAGACTATTTGCATATTATAGGGCCATTAGTACAGCAAAAATATGACAACTAGAAGCTATTTTTGCATAGGTAAAATGGGATTTATCCATATTTACCTCAAACATTTCAAATTGGGTTACTTCATTGCATAAAGACCAGCTAAATCATTTTCTTAAGGATGAACCTCAATTTTATCCTCTTAAGAATGAACCTCAATTTAATCTCAGAAATTTTAGAAAGTAAGAAAATATTAGTAAGAAGATTAGTTGTTGCCCATTTTCAATTGGGTCCTGGTGAATGTTAAAAAAATTCTTTTTTCCCCCATATCATTACCAAATCATGAGTAACCGCAAAGACACAGTGGTTGTCAGTATAAATACTAGCAAATAATCTGAACTGGCATGCACTGATAAGGACATAGCATTCTGCCATTGCTAAATTTTCATTTAATTTGTAGAAGGTTTTCTCTATCAAACATTTCAAATTGAGCATAAGCAGAAAAATTTCTTGGAAATTCGTCTTTTCATTTTTACGTATGACCCATCAGCAGGCAAAATTAGATCTGGATTAGTCAATGGGGTGTCTTATGAATCAGGATGTGGTTTCATGAAATGTGATTACCTTGCAGTCATGAGGTTTGCTGTAGACAGATTAGGGCAAGGTTTAAGATAAATACAATGTACTTGGGTTTCAGTGAGGAGAGAATAATTAGTGTTGACTAAAAATTATAGGCTGTCAAATATCAAAATAAATGTGTTTTTATTTATTTGGTCTATTTTTAAAAAGAATACATAAAACACACCAAAAAAGATAAATACAATGTAGTGAAAGCAAAAGGATCTTATAGGAATTTCATATGTTTACAATAATATGTTGTTATTTAGAAGTTATGAAGTCTCTGGACTGCATGTGAAGTTTAGTAATAAATTTATTTTCCTAGGGTTATATCTGCAGAGGCTTCTAGAAATTTTGTGACATCAGCAAGACATTTTATTCCTTTATGTAGCTGGGATAGGTTTGTGTAAGTGAATCAAATTGTATACTTTAATAGGAAAAGGTCTATGTTTATTTCCATGACTTGTCTTAGCCTTTCTAATACTGTTATTTTTCATATGCAAATAAAGTGGAATATTTCAAATAGCATAGGCAGTTACATTCTGCAGGGAACAGTTTAGTTTTATAAAACTCTGATAAACTTTATCTTCTCAGGGAAAAGATTCAGGTTCTGTTTGAAGAGACAGCTACACAAGATCAATTTCCAGACACCTTAAATAAAACTTAAGGGGCTGGAGAGATAGCACAGCGGGTAGGGCGTTTGCCTTGCATTTGGCCAACCCAGATTCGATTCCCAGCATCCCATATGGTCCCCTGAGCACTGCCAGGAGTGACTCCTGAGTGCAGAGCCAGGAGTAACCCCTGTGTGTTGCCTGGTGTGACCCAAAAAGAAAAACAAATAAAACTTAAGTTTCTTGTATTATATCTTTGTAGGGGTTCATCATCAAAATACTACAATAGGTATCAGTGCCTCCATTGTAGTCAGCTACATTTTGAAATCTTAGTAAGGACCATGGAGGATAACTTCTGTTTTCTAGAAACCTTAGAGTTATAAATCTAATAACTTGCTGTAATTTTGTTTACAATTTTGTTTCAAACTCACTTCAAAACGTTCAACTCTTCTCATGAAATTGATGAAACTCGAGGCCCCATGCCCTATTTTCTTCTCTTTTCAAAACAACAGTGAAAGAGATAATCCATCAACTAGATCATAAGTAACCTTATTTATTGTATGAATACTAGGATATCATGAAAGGAGAAATTCTAGAAAGGCTAAAATCCACAACAAATTAACATGTTTGCTTGCATTTGTATTCTATACCAATTGGTATGGGAAGAAAAAACTCGGAAAATGGCTTTTAAAAGATAGGCTTGCTATTTTGCTAGATTTTATTTTCCATAACAGGACTATGATTGGGATGGACAATATCAAATATCTTCAGAATAATGCCATTGTGCTTCACGTAGCTGTTTTTGAATTTCACTGTATCTCATCAACATGCATTCAAGTCAACAAAGAATTGGAATCTTATTCATTACAAAACTTCGGGGAATTCTCCCTGAATTTAATAAATCATTTTACTTTGGTTTTTGAACTCACCTTGACCATTAAACAATAGGTACATGAGGAAGACAAAAGGAAACCTCTCACAATTTTACTTTTGAAAAAATGTCTTATATTCCAGATAATATGTTTACAATGGTGTTGACATTTATGCTCTTGGTCAACACAGTTATAACCACCACCATAGAGCCTCACCCCCCTCCCCCACCAGGCCTCTGAGTCACATCCTTCAGAGTGAAAAGGTTGTTCAGGGAAAAAAAAGCATAGAGCATATGTAATCTGATAAAGGAAAAGTGGGGGCCAGGGGAGCAGGAGGAGTCATGTCAGTCTTACTGTGTCTTAACTAACACTTGCACCTTATTTTTATTTGATATTTTTAATTAATCTTTCATTAAATCTATTTTGGAATTTGAAATATTTTTGAAGCATTTTTAAAACAGTTAAAACAGATATGCCATTATGCTTGTCAGACTCTCTGAGAGGGACGGAGGAATCGAATCCGGGTCAACCCCATGCAAGGCCTACCCACTGTGCTATTGTTCCAGCCTGATATAAGTGTATAATTTATTTTTCAAGGTGCATGACACATCATAAGACACTCCCTACCCATTTTCCATAATTACCACACCATATTTTATGGGGTTCGGACAGTTGGCCACAAAGCATAGATGGAAATATATATGCCTTTCAGGGAGCCCGGCAAGCTACCAAGAGTATCCCACCCACACAGTAGAGCCTGGCAAACTAGCCGTGGCATATTTGATATGCAAAAAACAGTAACAATAACGGATCTTATTCCCCTTACCCTGAATAAAGCCCCCAATATGGTAGCGTTGGGAAAGACGAATAAGGAGAGGCTGCTAAAATCTCAGGGCTGGGAAGAATGGAGATGTTACTGGCACCCGCTTGAGTAAATAGATGAACAAAGGGATGACAGTGATATAGTTATACAGTGATGGCTTTATGTCTAATACCATGGCCTTTGAGTTAACTTTTATGTACATAATGATATAAGTGTACAGTTTCTTTTTTCTTAAATTTTTTCTTCTCTGTTTTGCATGTGACTAACCAACTGAAATTCTTTCATTCAAGTCTGCTTCTTTTTTGTAAACTTTTGTTGGTTCTGACCCCTCACCAGGCTGTCTTCATCGAGTGACTTGGAAGGGAGCAGGCTGAGTTTCCCTCCCTGCCCCAAAAGAACCCTGACAGCTGAAAACCTCCAGAAGCCAACCACAGACATGCTCACGACCACTCTCCACAGGCTTGGATGAGCTTCACCCATGCGGAAACATGCAGAAATACCCAGTATGCAGAACCCATGACGAGATCTCCAAGCTCGCTGGAAGTGGAGCTGGGCCTCCTCTCCCCAGCGTCCAAGTTTACAAGTAGCTTGGAAGTCACAGCCACAAACTGCCCTGGCACCATATAATATCAATGGCCAACATCCAGAGACTCAGAAACAAAGTTCCTAGAAGAGAGCAACATGACTTGCCCGTGAACGAATCTGCTATATAATCATATTCTAAATTTCAGAATTTCTGAAGTGACCTCTACACCACTACATACTCTACACCACTGATGTACCAAGAGTAGCACGTATTTGTTTGAGTTTAACATACACGTTTGTGACCTCTTATACAAGGGCTTAATTGCTTCAGGACGAAATACAACAATCTTCACAAACTTTCCTCTTATGGTGGTGCGAAGGTGCAATGGTGGTGGGATTGATTCGTGTTTCAATATTAAATGTAATGAATTATTGTGAAAAACTTTATTTAAATAAAGTAAAATAAAATAAGAAAATAAGTTTTGGGGGGCTGGAGTGATAGCACAGCGGATAGGGCGTTTGCCTTGCATGCAGTTGATCTGGGTTCGATTCCCAGCATCTCATATGGTCACCCGCACACTGCCAGGAGTAATTCTTGAGTGCAGAGCCAGGAGTAACCCCTGTGCATTGCTGGGTGTGGCCCAAAAAGCAAAAAAAACGTTTTGTTTAAATGAAACATATTCAATGATAGCCACAGTAGTTTAATTTTAGGTTAAGAAAACTACATTGATTAGGATTTACAAATTTTGTAGATATTTAGAGCTTCTGGGATCATGGTTTATTACACAAAACTAAGCAGATGTGTTGGAAACTTGCACATATAGTTGGCATTCAAGAATCCATTATAATCAGAATAATTATTATTATTAATATTAGATGAGTCTTTGTCTTTGGATTCCTAGAGCCAAACTAATGTCTAAGAAGAATATGCTGCTGGAATTGTCTGATATTTTGGTGAGTATTTCAATACATGGAAATGGAAATTTTCTTGTTGCAGGTAGGTCAATGTTTCATGACTTATAAATAGGAATTTTCTTTACGTGAAAAGTGCTACTAATTTTTAAAAAATTAGCTCAAACCAATTTTGTGATGTTTTGGATTCCAAGATGCGAATAACCATAATATCCAGATTTAATTGAAACTAGCTGGAGTCGAGATTCAGTTCAGCACTAAGATATAGATTTAGTCCAATCCCAATACTGTAATGAGAAATCAAATTTTATTGTAAATTCAGCACAAAGAGATCAGAGCTCAAAAGCCAGAGAGAGTTACTCATTGCCTTTGAGAAAATGTAAAACAGAATTCACAGTGCTACAGGTCTACCATGCCTGTTTTCCAATTGGTCCCTGAAACCATCAAGAATCACCCTTGAGATAGTCACTACCATTTTGTTTTACAAAAATACTTAATTGAGAAAGTTTGAAAACCTAATTTTATGAATTCTTATAAATCAGCATTCCATATAGAAAATAGAAAGGATCTGAGGCTATACAAATGAAAGTTGTAATAGAAGGAAGAGGAAAGAAATGTTTCAGGCAATTCCACAGGAATGACCCCCGGGCACTGAGCAAGGAGTACCTGCCGAGAACAGCCAGGCTGTGGCCCAAGATCTCCAAAATTAAAAAAAATTAAGTATGCATTTATTTAGGCTGAAGAGATAGTCTTTGGGAGTTGCTTGCTATGTGACTCACTCCAGTTTATACATCACCATTTTGGTCCCCTGAAGACCCAAGAAATAGTCCTGGGTATGGCCAAAAATATCTGTTTTTATTCAGTTTATTGACATTTAAATAAAGTGTTGCTTCACAATAGAGATGTCCATACAAATTCAGTGTAATCAACTCAATACACTTTTAGGAATAGCTAGGATATACAAGCACTGAGTAAGATCCAATTAGACATACGAGATTACTTGAGATTTATTTGGGAAGAGAAAATAATGATAGAAGTTCTAAATTAGAAAACATTTATTGAGAACCTACTTGTGTCTTTTACTTTTCTGGTTTCTTGACCAGTGTTCTAATCAAGCTACTGGTTTTCCTTCTTTAATTTAGTTTTGCTTTTAATAATGTGTGCTAGGGGCTGGAGCTATAGCACAGCGGTAGGGCGTTTCCTTACAAGCGGCCAACATGGCCGACCCGAGTTCAATTCCTCCACCCCTCTCAGAGAGCCCGGCAAGCTACCGAGAGTATCTCGCCCACAGGGCAGAGCCTGGCAAGCTACCTGTGACGTATTCGATATGCCAAACACAGTAAAAACAAGTCTCATGATGGAGACGTTACTGGGCCCGGTCGAGCAAATCGATGAACAATGGGAGGACCATGATCCGTGATCCATGAATGTGTGCTAGAGAGAGATACAAGGTCCCAAGCAGTAAATTATAAGCTGAATATAGCATGTTGAATAAAAATACAAATAATTAACAATAGAAAACATTTACTGAGAACTTTCTAAGCATATGTAAGGATGCATGACACTAACAAAAAGTAATTTAATCCTTGTAAAAAGTATGTGAGATAGACTATTACTACTCCCATCACATAGACGAAGAAATTAAGATATAGATAAGTTCACATGCTCTATTCACATTTATTATTAAGCATGTGAGTTTAACTCCATTCTATCCAAAAATTCACAGAAAGGCAAAAATGGCAAAAAAAAAAAAAAAGAAAGAAGAAAAACATATAAACCTCTAAGAACAATAAAATGAATAAAGACGGAAGAAACCCTTGGTTCAATTCCCAGCATCAGGAAAGAGGAAAGAAATAGAAAAGAACAATAGAGCAAAAAACTGATGCAGATCTCAATTCTTCCTTTCTTTCTCTCTGAGACAAAAGAATGCTGTGTGGCTATTGATAATGCAGCACTGTAGCACTGTCCTCCCATTGTTCATTGATTTGCTCGAGCGGGCACCAGTAACATCTCCACTCTGAGACTTGTTGTTACTGTTTTTGTCATATCAAATACGCCATGGGGAGCTTACCAGGCTCTGCTGTATGGGCGGGATACTCGGTAGCTTGCCGGGCTCTCCGAGAGGGATTGAGGAATCAAACCTGGGTTGGCCATGTGCAAGGCAAATGCCCTACCTGCTGTGCTATCTCTCCAGCCCCACTTTTCTCCTAATCTATTTAAACAATTTTTGAGTCTACCATATATTTGGAAGTCTAAAAATATGCTACCTGAACCCAGCCCTTGACACCTCATCACATACTCTTCTCTATCAAGCTTCTCTATATGTTCAATGTAAAAATTTTGTTTTATTTATTTATTTATTTATTTTTGTTTATTGAATCACTGTGGGAAAAGTTACAAAGCTTTCAGGTTTAAGTCTCAGTCACACAATCATCAAACACATTTCCCTTCACCAGTACCCATTTTTCACCACCAAGAACCCCAATAAACCCCCCCTCCCAACCCTCCCAATGCCTGTGAGGCAGTTGAATTCTGGTTAACACTCTATCTACTTTGATTAGATTCTTTGCTTCAACAAAAGACGCACCATTATTATTCAGAGTCTACACCCCCAAATCAGACCTGCTGGAAAGTCATTGTGAAATAATTTGTTTTCTAAAACTGGTTACAAGAACCAAATGATGTCGCGCAGTGCAATTTTGGATTCTGGTATTTTACTTATTAAGCGTGGAAGTATTTCTGCCGAGAGTCAGATAATTATGAGATTGGTTTCTGTGGCTCTGGAGCCATAGTCGTGCCGGAGAGCCGCTCATGGGGGGCAACTCGTGACCTCGGTAGGGCTTGAAGGACAAGCCGGGAAGGCCCCTCTTCCCATGAGGTTTCAGTCGCCCCGTCAAACTGGCTCATACCTGGCTTTCCAAAAAGCTCTGAGGCGGCTGCCATCTTGCTTTCCAGAGAGAAAAAAAAGCTTGTTTTATTTATTTATTTATTTATTTATTATTTTTTGCTTTTTGGGTCACACCCGGCAATGCACAGGGGTTACTCCTGGCTCTGTGCTCAGGAATTACCCCTGGCGGTGCTCAGGGGACCATATGGGATGCTGGGAATTGAACCCGGATTGGCCGCATGCGAAGCAAAAGCCCTACCCGCTGTGCTATTGCCCCAGCCCCAGCTTGTTATATTTTTTAAAAAAATTAAATATATTTTTATCACAGTGACTTACAGTTACAAAGTTGAAAATGATTGAGTCTCAGTCATATAAAGTTCTGACACCTGTTCTTTCACCAGTGTACATTTTCCACCGCGAATACCACCAGTTTTCCTTCGCAGTCACCCCCCACTTCCCGCCCCGCCTGCCTCTGAGGCAGACACTTCTCTCTCTCTCTCTCTCTCTCTCTCTCTCTCTCTCTCTCTCTCTCTCTCTGCCTTACAGTTTGAATTACAGATACTGAAAGGTTATCAGATATATATGCTTATTTCATAGTTATAACTGCCTTTACATTCACATAGGGACTTTGCAGATTTATAGACTTTGTCATTATCAATACCATAGTATTTTTTTCTTAGCGTCACACCCGGCAATGCACAGGAATTACTCCTGGCTCTACACTCAGGAATTACTTCTGGCGGTGCTCAGTGGACCATATGGGATGCTGGGAATTGAACCCGGGTCCGCCGTCTGCAAGGCAAATGCCCTACCCGCTGTGCTATCACTCCAGCCCCACCGTAGTTATTTTTAACTTTTGTGATTCTCTTCAGTTTAAAAACAAATGCATTAATTTAAAAAATAAATAAAATGAATGCATTGCTTTTCTTCATAATAGAAGTATAATATATATTGATCTAACAAATACATATTGATAAAAAATTCTTCTAATTTTGATCCTTTTTAAATGATTTTAACTTTATTAATTACAAAATTATTGACATAATTTTGAAAAATTATTGGTATTTCATTGCCTATATTCAAGGACAAATATTCAAAGAATACCAACGAAAACACTAATTAATAGTAATTAAAAACTGATTTAAGACTAATTATGCTTAATTAAAATTGAATTCAAAACTAATAGAACATATTATATCTTGAAAAAATATTAAGCCTATTATATACAATTAAAATGCTATCTAAATTCTCCAAGAAAGGAGTCAAGGAACCACTGATCACATGGAGAAAAGCACCATTAAACCATTTCCCTCAGTATTTTTCCATTATTCTCTTACACTTCTATTTCCTTAACTCCTCAGTCTGCTTGTCAATTCCCCTGACCTGCTCCAAACTCAACCTAAGGTTATGTTTTCATGTTTTCTGTCTCTTGATTCATCACTGTCTCATTCCTGCCTTCCTACTGACCCATTCTCTGAAGACCTTTTCCAGTTTGTAGTTTTACCAATTTTGATAAACAGAACAACCAAATTACAAGGTCAGTCAGCCCCACATTATAAGCTGGCATACAACAAAGCTGCCTGAGCATTTTGTGAGCACTTCTGATGTGCATTTACTACATTTCAGTTTATGGAAATATTAAAGTCTCCAGCAGCTTTTCAGCTGCAATGATCCATGGCTATGACAGAGAACACTACCTCATCTTCTTTAAATATTGAAATCTCTGCAGGACTATCTCAGTAACTCCCATAATGTGTATTTAAAGGACAGAACAGACCTGCAGAATCTAATTTATGTTTAAATTTGCCCACTCCAACAATTTGCCTTGACTAACTTACTTATTTGGCAAGAAAAGTAAGTCAAAGTTAGAATAGATTCAAGTTTATCTTAATATCTAACAAATAAGAAGAATTTCATTATTTATCCCCAAATTTGGTGAGTTTTCCATATTTTTAAATGATTTTTTACAATACCTTCCAACCCATATTTGGAACTCAACAAAATTTATGTGCAAATATGGGACACATAATAATAAAAGTTGAAGAAACAGAGGAATAATAGGGCAGGAATAAAGTGTATAATTTATTGATATTCTTGGTACTTTATACTTTACTCAGAATAGAATTATGCCTGTGCCAACATAAAATCTAAGTTTGCAATGCTCTAAGTATAGAAGTAATTTTTTTCTAGATCTTTTATTCTATTAAATATGTCCTTTGGCTCCTTAAATATATCAAGCTGAGAAATAAAACAAACAAAAGTAAAAATAAATTATAAAAACGAGTATAATGAAATGTTGTTCAGATTGAGCACACGTTTCACATTCATGAGGTCCTGGATTTCATCCATGGTACACAAAAATAAAAATTAAAAAATATGGTAGAAAAGGTAGGTAGTTGTGCTTCTATAAACATGATGCACACACTGTGCTGTGAGTAGGGAGCAAGAGAGGCAGCAAGATGAGGATGAACACTCAATCAGGTGTATGATGATTTGCTTTAAGATGAAAGATTTGGGATAGATTAAAGTTCTTTATTATTATTATTATTATTATCATTATTATCATTATTATCACTATTGACTTTTGGGTCACACCCGGGCATTACTCTGTGGTTACTCCTGACTCTGCATGAAGGAATTAGTCCTGGCAGTGCTCGAGGGACCAGATGGGATACCCAGGATTGGACACAGGTGGGCCACGTATAGGGCAAATGACCTACTCGTTCTTGTATCACTCCAGATGTATAATGTTGAGCACATCAGTATCGACTCATTTTTTCAATATTATTAATATCACTAATGTTATTTTCACTTCCTTAGTATTCATTATATTTGTCTTATAAAGCTGCAGAGCAGTGGTATGCAATAAAATATAAACAGTAAAACACTATGAAAATACTATTTACTAATATTTGCATGGCTCTAATGGCAAGATTTTTCCTTTATTATAGTAAAATGGTAGTAATTTGAATGTTCCTACAACAAAATCTAAGGTATAATATAATTCACTTCCACAAACCGTAGACTCATAATTACGGAACAGTCATTGGCCTAATCATGGTATTTTAAAAATCTGCTATGCTTTTTATAATGAGGTGAAAATAGTCATCTGTATCTCTTCAAATAATTAAATACCTATTATTATTGTTTCTATAAATTAAATGGATAGCGATTAAATGCATTCTTTCTACTATAATGAAGTAGTATATGCTTACGAACAACAGAAATATATTTTTCAAAAATTTGGATCCCAGAAGTATAATAGTAGGGTACCAGCTCAATCAAGATGTGATAAGAGCCCTCTTCTCAGTTATAGACTCCTCACTTCTTATATTTGTCACATAGGAAGCAAGGGAGAGAGGGGGGAGGAAGGGAGGGAAAAGAGAGGAGGAGGGAGAAGGGAGGAAAGGAGGGCAAAGAAGAAAAGCAATTTTGCTCAACTAATTTTTGAGGGCATTAATTGGTCATTAATATGGCCACTGCCTTCTATATATATAGAGAGAGAGAGAAGGGAGAGGGAAAATAAAAATGTAAGAATAAACCTGTATCTCTTAAAGGTTAGATGAATATATATATATGTTGACAAAAACAAAACTTTATTTTGGAAAATGGGTTACTGTTAATGTTATCAGTTCTAAAAGTTCCATTATTCTGAAACTGACTAACTCCTGAATTTGGATCCTTATTTTTTTTATAAATTTAACATACAAAATCCCTAATGTATTATATTAAATTTTCTATAGAGCACAGTTTAAGTAATTCTAAGGTCTCCCAATTGCTAGGGCTCTGTCTCTCTGCCTCTCTGTCTCTGTCGCTGATTCTGTCTCTGTGTCTGTGTCTCTCTCTGTATCTCTGTCTTTGTCTTTGTCTTTGTCTGTCTCTCTCTCTCTCTCTCTCTCTCTCTCTCTCTGCTTCCCATTTATAATGTCACTTGTTCTATTCTCTGCTGGTTCTCCTCTCCAGTGTAGGATGTCCTTGTCCTCTCCCTCCCATCTCGGAGATGTGCTGTGTCCTTCCTGCCCGCTGGTCTGGGTCTGATACATTCTAGTATTTCTGGGACTCTTTGTCTGCCACTCAGAATTTACAGACCCACTGTTCTCTGTCCCTTTGACTTTCCTTTGTTTTCAGGCCATGTGGGTGAGAAGTGCTGCTTTTGCTGCAATCTGCTTGGGCACAGGTGAGGGATCAAAGTAAAGCTGCCATCTGTCCCAGTGAGAGAGTTATCTGACCCCACTCACCTTGTTAAGTGTCACTATCCCCTTAACCATTTCAGTTGTTTCTAACTTGCTCATTTTAGAAATATTTAAAAGAAAAATTGTATTTAGTAGATTATCTCTGCCATTGTCTTTGTCCCTCAACCTCTAAATAATATCAATACAGGGATTCAGGTTTCAAAATATGAATTGGGGGTTGTGGGAACATGACATTCATTACATAACAAACATTATTATGTGAAAGCAAAAAGCTAACAAAGTTAGACTAGCTAGTGTCATTTGATAACAATTCAAACTATATGCATAGCACTATTCATCTAACCTTTAAGAGATATAGGTTTATTCTTACATTTTTATTTTCCCTCTCCCTTTAGAAACATTATGTTAGTTTTCCCCGGAAAAAATTATTTTTCTCAAATAATTTTGATGAATCCTCATCGGCTGTCTGGCAGACATATCAAAGATTAAAAATCAACACTCTGGAATTCACCTGGAAAGTTATGCAAATGCTCATCTGTTCCTTTTGAAACCTTAAACATCCTTGGGACACATATTTTTTTCACAGAATTCTATTCATACTAATATTTAAAGTGAGCATTTAAACCTGTAGCTCAGAAGGAAACATGTCAATTTTTTAGAACATTCGAATGACTAGAATCTTGACTTCCCAATAGTGACTCTCATGGTTAAAACATGGTTCCCTTCGACCACTCCAAATGTCAGATTCACTCCATCGACTCCGTCTCTTTACTACCCTGGAAAAGTGGTGAATCAGAACAAGTTCATCTAAGAAAACCTTGGGGAATGAGGAAAGAATTTATCTAGACTCTTACGGAACTCAATAAATCTTTTTTTAAAAATGAAACCAAACTTCTAGTAAATAAATAATAAGATGTGAATTTGATTGTATAAAAATTAGAAAAAGGTACAGCCCGCCCCCAAGGGCCTGGGTTCCTCTCTGGGCACGCGCAGCTAGAAACAGCCCCGAGACAGCCGGTTTTCAACCCCTGATCCGCGTGGGACGGGCACAGAGGCCCAGCCCTGGGCAACAAAGCTGAACGGCTCCAATTCCAACAGGTACAGCCCGCCCCCAAGGGCCTGGGCTCCTCTCTGGGCACGCGCAGCTAGAAACAGCCCCGAGACAGCCGGTTTTCAACCCCTGATCCGCGTGGGACGGGCACAGAGGCCCAGCTCTGGGCAACAAAGCTGAACGGCTCCAATTCCAACAGGTACAGCCCGCCCCCAAGGGCCTGGGTTCCTCTCTGGGCACGCGCAGCTAGAAACAGCCCCGAGACAGCCGGTTTTTAACCCCTGATTCGCGTGGGACGGGCACAGAGGCCCAGCCCTGGGCAACAAAGCTGAACGGCTCCAATTCCAACAGGTACAGCCCGCCCCCAAGGGCCTGGGCTCCTCTCTGGGCACGCGCAGCTAGAAACAGCCCCGAGACAGCCGGTTTTCAACCCCTGATCCGCGTGGGACGGGCACAGAGGCCCAGCTCTGGGCAACAAAGCTGAACGGCTCCAATTCCAACAGGTACAGCCCGCCCCCAAGGGCCTGGGTTCCTCTCTGGGCACGCGCAGCTAGAAACAGCCCCGAGACAGCCGGTTTTTAACCCCTGATCCGCGTGGGACGGGCACAGAGGCCCAGCTCTGGGCAACAAAGCTGAACGGCTCCAATTCCAACAGGTACAGCCCGCCCCCAAGGGCCTGGGTTCCTCTCTGGGCACGCGCAGCTAGAAACAGCCCCTAGACAGCCGGTTTTCAACCCCTGATCCGCGTGGGACGGGCACAGAGGCCCAGCTCTGGGCAACAAAGCTGAACGGCTCCAATTCCAACAGGTACAGCCCGCCCCCAAGGGCCTGGGTTCCTCTCTGGGCACGCGCAGCTAGAAACAGCCCCTAGACAGCCGGTTTTCAACCCCTGATCCGCGTGGGACGGGCACAGAGGCCCAGCTCTGGGCAACAAAGCTGAACGGCTCCAATTCCAACAGGTACAGCCCGCCCCCAAGGGCCTGGGTTCCTCTCTGGGCACGCGCAGCTAGAAACAGCCCCTAGACAGCCGTTTTTCAACCCCTGATCCGCGTGGGACGGCCACAGAGGCCCAGCTCTGGGCAACAAAGCTGAACGGCTCCAATTCCAACAGGAGACATTCCCAACTCCTCGCCCAGTGCCAGGGACATTTTCCGGAGCCGCGGCCGCTGACGCGGCCGCGAAATATTTTCTCACTACATATGCCATAGGAACCATAAGCTAACTTCTTAGATGGAAACTTCTCTATTTTAGCTCAGCCACTAGAAACACAGTTGCCAATAACTCATAAGCCTATCTTAACTCACACTGCATATCAAGCAGAATAGTAACACTGAACGTGAAGGACTAAACCACACCTCTCACAATGGTAAAGCAACGCAAAAGCCCACCAAATATTCATATTGAAGAGTCTAGCCCAGATGACACCAACAGTACTGTAGTGTTAGACAACCTCTCTGAGAAGGAATTCAGAAGGGAGCTACTTAGGATGCTTAGGGAATTAAAAGAAACAATGGAAACCAATGCCAATAGAAGACAAGAGGATCTGAAGGCAGAAATGAGGAAAATGCAATCAGAAATGTCAGACCTGAAAAATCTCGTAGGCGAATTGAAAAGCTCAGTGGAAGGCCTCAGCAGCTGAGTAACAGCGGCTGAGAACAGAATCAGTGAGCTCGAGGATGAAGTTCAGAGACTCTCCCGAAAAGAGCAGAAAATGGAAAAGAGACTCACAATTCGGGAACAGATGGCAAGAGAAGATCGTGATGAAGCCAAGAGGGGTAACATAAGAATTATTGGAGTCCCAGAGGGACAGGAAGAAAACCTCGATGAAGAAGAAACTGTCAAAGACATCATTGCTACAACATTTCCAGAGCTGAAGAAAACTTCTGACCACATTCAGGAGGCCCGAAGGGTACCAGCTAGAAGAAATCCGAATAAAAATACCCCAAGACACATTCTGATCAAAATGACCAAAACCTTAGACAGAGACAAAATTCTGAAAGCAGCAAGATCGAAGAAAGAAATCTCTTACAAAGGAGCATCCTTAAAATTCACAGCTGATTTTTCTGATGAAACCCTCATGGCCCGAAAACAGTGGTGGGACATAGTAAAAAAACTCAGTGAAATAAATGCCTCCCCCAAAATACTTTTCCCAGCAAGACTCTCATTCATAATAGAAGGAACAACACACAGTTTCACAGACAAACAACAGCTCAGGAACTTCATAGACTCAAAACCATGGTTACAAGAACAACTAAATGGGTTACTTTAAGGCAAGAAAGGCCCCTCAAATACACCCAATTTTAACAGAACAATGGGACAAAATCCCATAACAATAATCTCTCTCAATGTCAATGGGCTAAACGCACCAATTAAAAGACATAGAGTGGCAGGATGGATTAGAAAATTGAACCCAACATTCTGCTGCCTGCAAGAAACGCATCTCAATAGTCAAAGCAAACACAGACTCAGAGTCAAAGGCTGGAAAACAATCCTACAGGCAAACAGCTCCCATAAAAAAGCTGGGGTAGCCATCCTTATATCAGACCACATTGATTTCAGAGTGAGGAAGGTCATAAGAGACAGTGAAGGCCATTACTTATTGATCAGAGGATCTGTACAACAGGAAGAACTTACACTAATAAATGTATATGCACCTAATGAGAGACCAGCAAAGTACTTAAAACAACTACTCATAGATTTGGAAAAAGACATCAATAGCAACACAATACTAGTGGGAGACTTCAACACTGCTTTGTCACCTCTTGATAGATCAACCAGACTCAAGCTTAGCAAGGACATACTTCATTTGAGGGAAACAATGGAAGAAAGGGACTTAGTAGATATATACAGGACACTTCATCCACAAAAAGCTGAATACACATTCTTCTCAAGCGTCCATGGAACATTCTCCAAGATAGACCACATGCTGAGCCACAAAACATGCCTCCATAAAATTAAGAAGGTAGAGATTGTATCAACAATCTTCTCAGACCATAATGCGCTGAAATTAGAAGTAAATCACACACAAAAACAGAAAACTAAATCAAACACCTGGAAATTAAACAGTGCACTATTGAACAACGAGTGGATTAGACAGGAAATCAAAGAGGAAATCAAAAGATTCCTAGAAACGAATGAAAATGAGAACACGAGTTACCAAAACTTATGGGACACAGCAAAGGCTGTGTTAAGAGGAAAGTTTATAGCTCTACAAGCATTCCTCAGGAAGGAGGAGCGAGCACACATAAGTAACCTAACCTCACAGCTTAAGAGCTTGGAGAAGGACCAAAAAAAGGAGCACAACCCGAACAGGAGAAAGGAAATAATAAAACTCAGAGCAGAGATTAACGAGATGGAAACCCAAAAACAATCCGAAAGATCAATGAAACCAAGAGCTGGTTCTTTGAGAAAATTAACAAGATTGATAAGCCTCTAGCAAAACTCACAAAGAAAGGGAGAGAGAAAACCCTAATAAACCGAATCAGAAATGAAAAGGGGGTCATTACAACAGAAACCACAGAAATTCAGAGGATCCTCAGGGAGTACTTTGAGAAGCTTTATGCCACGGAACATCAAAACCTCGAGGAAATGGATAAATTCCTAGACTCCTACAGACTCCCAAGGCTGAACCAAGAAGACCTGGAATACCTGAACAGACCTATCACCATCAAGGAAATTGAAATGGTAATAAAAAGTCTCCCCAAGCACAAAAGTCCTGGCCCGGATGGATTCACTAGTGAATTCTTCCAAACCTTTAAAGAGGACTTACTCCCAATGCTCTTTAAGCTTTTCCACGAAATTGAAATATCAAAAACACTTCCGAACAGTTTCTACGAAGCAAATATCACACTGATACCAAAAGCAGACAGAGATACCACAAAGAAAGAGAATTACAGGCCGATATCCCTGATGAACACAGATGCAAAGATCCTCAACAAACTACTAGCAAATAGAATCCAACTACTCATCAAAAAGATCATACACCATGACCAAGTAGGATTCATCCCAGGGATGCAAGGATGGTTCAACATTCGGAAATCAATCAACATAATCCACCATATCAACAAAAGAAAAGATAAAAAGCATATGATCATATCAATAGATGCAGAGAAAGCATTTGATAAGATCCAATACCCCTTTATGATGAAAACCCTAGCCAAAATGGGTATAGAGGGGACCTTCCTCAACATAATTAAAGCCATCTACCACAAGCCTACAGCAAGCATCATCCTCAATGGGGAAAAACTGAGAGCCTTCCCTCTAAGATCAGGGACGAGACAGGGATGCCCACTCTCTCCACTTCTGTTCAATATAGTACTGGAAGTACTTGCAATAGCGATTAGGCAGGAAAAAGATATTAAGGGCATTCAGGTAGGAAAGGAAGAAATCAAGCTCTCACTATTCGCAGATGATATGATACTCTACTTAGAGAACCCAATAACTTCCACCAAAAAACTCTTAGAAACAATAGACTCGTATAGTAAAGTTGCAGGTTATAAAATCAATACCCAAAAGTCCATGGCTTTCCTATACGCAAACAGTGAGAGAGAAGAAAGCAACATGAAAAAAACAATCCCATTCACAATTGTGCCCCAGAAAATCAAGTACCTAGGAATCAGCTTAACTAAGGAAGTAAAGGACCTGTACAAAGAAAACTACAAAACGCTACTTCAGGAAATAAAAGCGGACATGAGGAAATGGAAAGATATCCCCTGCTCATGGGTCGGGAGACTTAACATTGTCAAAATGGCAATACTACCGAAAGCATTGTATAAATTCAATGCAATCCCTATAAGGATACCCATGACATTCTTCAAAGAAATGGAGCAAACACTCTTGAAATTTATATGGAACAATAAGCCCCCACGAATAGCTAAAGCAATTCTTGGGAAAAAGAAAATGGGAGGAATCAACCTCCCGAACTTCAAACTGTACTACAAAGCAGTAATAATTAAAACAGCATGGTACTGGAACAAAGGCAGAACTGCAGACCAATGGAACAGGGTTGAATACACTGACATCTCTCCTCAATCATATGCTCATCTAATCTTTGATAAAGGTGCAAGTAATGTGAAGTGGAGTAAGGAAAGCCTCTTTAATAAATTGTGTTGGCATCACTGGACGGCTACATGCAAAAAAATAGGCTCAGAACTCTGCCTAACACCATGTACAAAAGTAAGATCAAAATGGATTAAAGACCTCAACATCAGACCAGAAACCATAAGGTACATTGAAGATAAAGTTGGCAAAACCCTCCATGACATTGAAGCTAATGGTATCTTCAAAGATGCCACGCCACTGGCCGAGCAAGTGAAAACAGAGATAGATAAATGGGACTATCTTAAACTAAGAAGCTTCTGCACCTCCAAAGAAACAGTGACCAAAGTACAAAGACAGTCTACAGAATGGGAAAGGATATTCACCGAATACACATCTGACAAGGGGTTGATATCCAGGATATACAAAATACTGGTTAAACTCCACAAGAAGAAAACATCCAACCCCATCCAAAAATGGGGCAATGAAATGAACAGAAACTTTCTCAAAGAAGAAATCCGAATGGCAAAAAAGCACATGAGAAAATGCTCTACATCATTAATCATCAGGGAGATGCAGATCAAAACCACAATGAGATACCATCTCACACCTCAGAGACTGGCCCACATTCAAAAGAACAAAAGCAACCGATGCTGGCGTGGATGTGGCGAGAAAGGGACACTCCTTCACTGTTGGTGGGAATGTCCACTGGTTCAGCCCTTCTGGAAAACAGTATGGACGATTCTCAAAAAATTAGAAATTGAGCTCCCATTTGACCCAGCAATACCACTCCTGGGAATATATCCCAGAGAGGCAAAAATGTATAGTCGAAGTGACATCTGCACTTGTTTGTTCATTGCAGCCCTCTTTACAATAGCCAGAAACTGGAAGAAACCTGAATGCCCAAGAACAGATGACTGGTTAAAGAAACTTTGGTACATCTACACAATGGAGTACTATGTAGCTCTTAGAAAAGATGAAGTCATGAAATTTACATACAAGTGGTACAATATGGAAAGTATCATGCTCAGCGAAATGAGTCAGAAAGAGAGGGATAGACATAGAAAGATTGCATTCATCTGGGGGATATAAAGTAACAAAGTATGAGATTAATACCCAAGAATAGCTGAGATCAGCACCAGGAGGATTACTCCATAACTTAGAGGCCAGCCGGGTATCCTAGAGGAAAGGGCTATTCAGATAGTGAAGGGAGCACCAAATAAAGGATGTTTGGAGGATCCTCCCAGGAGGGGAGATGCATGTCGAAAGTAGACTATGGACTGAACATGTTTGCCACTCAATGCCTCTTTTGCAGACCACAACACTCAAAAGGAGAGAGAGAACACAGGGGATTGCCCTGCCACAGAGACGGGGGGATGGGGGGATGGGGGTGGGAGGGATATTATCCATGGTGGTGGAAAATGGGCACTGGTGGAGGGATGGGTATCTGATCATTGTATAATTGAAACCAAAGCACAAAAAATTGTAAATCTACAACTTTAAAAAAAAAATAAAATAAAGGGGAAAAAAAAATTAGAAAAATATATATAGCTATGTAGAGACATATATTTACATATAGACATATTTATATAGATAAGCATACACTAGGAAAATATATAAAAATTCTTTCTTATTTTTAAATGTTTAAATTTTAAAACCATAATTTACAATATTGTTCATTTTGTTTATTTTTGTTCATTTTGTCACAACTGTTCAGTACAGTTGTTTCAGGCATGCAATGTTTGCACAACAGTCCCACCACCGGTGTGACCTTCCCTCTACCAGTGTCCCCATTTTCCCTCCCACTACCCAAGCATGCCCCTTACCAGTCACATAACAAATTTACTTCACATTGTTTGCTCCAACAAAATGGCAAATGGAATCACCAAAAAATAGAGCAACAAATCTCAATTTGTGATCATTGTTATATATCACAATAAATTCTAAGAATTTATGGAACTGGTTTGTGCTGGTTGGGCTTTCTGTGTTACTGTTTATGTTCACAGAGCTTGGTGAGCTTTTACACAGTGAGCTTTTACACATATCCCCCATCAAATTTGTTATGCTGCTACTGGGCTATTAATACTGTGGAATTTTGAAGGAGGTGTCCTGGTTGTGCATTTTAGGAGCTGTGAAGGAGGATCAGTTTCTACAGCAAGGTATCTACAGCAAGGTAGGTTGGGTGTGTCAGCTGCCAGGCCTGGCCAAAAGAGAGGGAAATCAGCCTTCTCCCATTCAAAGACCTCAGAGTTTTTAATTCAGAAGATAGAACTATGAGGAACAGTTTGTTGTTGAGGTTCAGGAGTTGGCATGCTTTGGCAGCTTGTTGAGGATCCTTCCTTGTTTTTTAAGATCTTCTTTGAAAACATCATCCCCCCAAAGGAAAGCCCACTTTCTATTAAAATGATTTAAATATACATGTTTTGGGAAAATTTACTGTTTTATTATCATAATAGTCGAAAGAAAAGAGCACTAGTTGAGGGTAAGAAAATGTTCAGTGACCGTGGAGGAAATTTTGACATACTCAATTCAATATGTCAAAAAGGGAAAAGGGAAAGAAATCTGTGCCAGTAACTTTATTTCTGCATTCCATCTTTTCTCCTCAAAACATGTTTTTTTCAAATATTCCTCAAATTCACAAAAAATGTGAGGGGGTAATTATGTTAGGAAGTTTAATATCATATTTAATTTTGTGCTGAGATTCTGTGTTTTAAAACACTATTAATATTGTTTTTTATACACATAATTCCAACACCAGACTCTTTTTTCCCCCCTTTATTTTATTTTATTTTTTTAAAAGTTGTAGATTTACAATTTTTTGTGCTTTGGTTTCAATCATACAATGATCAGATACCCATCCCTCCACCAGTGCCCATTTTTCACCACCATGGATAATATCCCTCCCACCCCCATCCCCCCATCCCCCCTGTCTCTGTGGCAGGGCAATCCCCTGCAACACCAGACTCTTTACTAGTCCCAAAGACCCCAACACTCCTTCCTCTCAAACTCCCACACTATATTTATCCATGGTATTTTTAAGTGAGAACAGGACCCAGTTTTGTAATGTAGACATTTTAAAATTAATTGTTCATTCATGTACAATATTATATAATTTCATGAATATATATTCAAATGAGATAATGAGATAATATTATCTTATTCCTATTGGACAAACTGGCAGGCTACTGATTGTAACCTGCCCACACGGCAGAGTCTGGCAAACTCCCCATGGCATACCCAATATGCCAAATACCAGTAACAATTGTGGGTCTCATTCTCCTAACCCTGAAAGAGCCTTGAATATGGCACTTTTTAAAAAATCTCAGGGCTAGGACGAAGGAGACATTACTGGGGCCTGCTCGAGGCAATCAACGAATAACAGGATGGTCATGATCATGATATATTCAAAATTTAATATATAAATATACCGTTTAAACCCTTTATAGGAATTACTAAAAAATAAAATTGACAATCCCTTCCCTCTCTCTGATGGCATGGCCAAGTGGATATACTAATATTTGCGGAAAAAATAAACTTTAAAAATGAGAGATTTCCAAAGACAAAACATTAATGTGAAAATAAATATGCATACTTAGGGTCATTGTAACACCAAATACAATAGCAAGAACATCTAAGAACCCAAATATAAATGGTTACATATATTGTTGACTATATATACACAATTATTCAAGTTCTTATAATATATACATAATGGAATACTACACAGGCACAGAATGATTAAGCCATGCATTTCATTGCAACTTGGAAGGAACTGGGAGGTGTCCTGTTAAGCAAAGTAATTAGGATGGAGAAAAACAAATACTAGATGGTCTCATTTTCTCTGTGGTATATAGAGAAACAAGACAAGGGGATGGGAGGTATCCAATGATAGTAAAACCCTTGATCCTGAGTTAAAAAAAACTGAGAATCTCTGAGAAAGGGGAGGCAATGATGAGTTGGACTGAAAACAACAATAAGGACATTTACTTATGGTGGTGGAAAAGTGCGGCAACTGTGTACATCAAAATGATAAATATTGGAGAATAGCTAGTACTGTGACTAAGTCACTTACCTTGTGTGCAGACTATGTGGGTTTGATACCTGACCCCCTATATGAACCCATGAGCTCTTTCAGGAGTTTCCCTGAGCTCAGAGTCAGGAGCTTTGGAGCCATAACTTGGTGTGACCCAACAACCCACAAAAAAATTATAGGCATCACTACCACTCTAGGCACATGTTCCAAACTATAATAATTAACTTTTCAAAAATGAGTTTGTTAAGGTAGTGGGGGAATTGGTAGAGGACCTTGATATATTTGTGGAAGGATCCTGGCACTGGGTTGAGTGTGAATTTAGAATACTACATGCCTGAAACTCTATTCTTTTTTTTTTTTTCCCCTTTATTTTATTTTATTTTTTTTAAAGTTGTAGATTTACAATTTTTTGTGCTTTGGTTTCAATTATACAATGATCAGATACCCATCCCTCCACCAGTGCCCATTTTCCACCACCATGGATAATATCCCTCCCACCCCCATCCCCCCATCCCCCCGTCTCTGTGGCAGGGCAATCCCCTGTGTTCTCTCTCTCCTTTTGGGTGTTGTGGTCTGCAAAAGAGGCATTGAGTGGCAAACATGTTCAGTCCATAGTCTACTTTCGACATGCATCTCCCCTCCTGGGAGGATCCTCCAAACATCCTTTATTTGGTGCTCCCTTCTCTATCTGAATAGCCCTTTCCTCTAGGATACCCGGCTGGCCTCTAAGTTATGAAGTAATCCTCCTGGTGCTGATCTCAGCTATTCTTGGGTATTAATCTCATACTTTGTTACTTTATATCCCCCAGATGAATGCAATCTTTCTATGTCTATCCCTCTCTTTCTGACTCATTTCGCTTAGCATGATACTTTCCATATTGTACCACTTGTATGTAAATTTCATGACTTCATCTTTTCTAAGAGCTACATAGTACTCCATTGTGTAGATGTACCAAAGTTTCTTTAACCAGTCATCTGTTCTTGGGCATTCAGGTTTCTTCCAGTTTCTGGCTATTGTAAAGAGGGCTGCAATGAACAAACAAGTGCAGATGTCACTTCGACTATACATTTTTGCCTCTCTGGGATATATTCCCAGGAGTGGTATTGCTGGGTCAAATGGGAGCTCAATTTCTAATTTTTTGAGAATCGTCCATACGGTTTTCCAGAAGGGCTGAACCAGTGGACATTCCCACCAACAGTGAAGGAGTGTCCCTTTCTCGCCACATCCACGCCAGCATCGGTTGCTTTTGTTCTTTTGAATTTGGGCCAGTCTCTGAGGTGTGAGATGGTATCTCATTGTGGTTTTGATCTGCATCTCCCTGATGATTAATGATGTAGAGCATTTTCTCATGTGCTTTTTTGCCATTCGGATTTCTTCTTTGAGAAAGTTTCTGTTCATTTCATTGCCCCATTTTTGGATGGGGTTGGATGTTTTCTTCTTGTGGAGTTTAACCAGTATTTTGTATATCCTGGATATCAACCCCTTGTCAGATGTGTATTCGGTGAATATCCTTTCCCATTCTGTAGACTGTCTTTGTATTTTGGTCACTGTTTCTTTGGAGGTGCAGAAGCTTCTTAGTTTAAGATAGTCCCATTTATCTATCTCTGTTTTCACTTGCTCGGCCAGTGGCGTGGCATTTTTGAAGATACCATTAGCTTCAATGTCATGGAGGGTTTTGCCAACTTTATCTTCAATGTACCTTATGGTTTCTGGTCTGATGTTGAGGTCTTTAATCCATTTTGATCTTACTTTTGTACATGGTGTTAGGCAGAGTTCTGAGCCTATTTTTTTGCATGTAGCCGTCCAGTGATGCCAACACAATTTATTAAAGAGGCTTTCCTTACTCCACTTCACATTACTTGCACCTTTATCAAAGATTAGATGAGCATATGATTGAGGAGAGATGTCAGTGTATTCAACCCTGTTCCATTGGTCTGCAGTTCTGCCTTTGTTCCAGTACCATGCTGTTTTAATTATTACTGCTTTGTAGTACAGTTTGAAGTTCGGGAGGTTGATTCCTCCCATTTTCTTTTTCCCAAGAATTGCTTTAGCTATTCGTGGGGGCTTATTGTTCCATATAAATTTCAAGAGTGTTTGCTCCATTTCTTTGAAGAATGTCATGGGTATCCTTATAGGGATTGCATTGAATTTATACAATGCTTTCGGTAGTATTGCCATTTTGACAATGTTAAGTCTCCCGACCCATGAGCAGGGGATATCTTTCCATTTCCTCATGTCCTCTTTTATTTCCTGAAGTAGCGTTTTGTAGTTTTCTTTGTACAGGTCCTTTACTTCCTTAGTTAAGCTGATTCCTAGGTACTTGATTTTCTGGGGCACAATTGTGAATGGGATTGTTTTTTTCATGTTGCTTTCTTCTCTCTCACTGTTTGCGTATAGGAAAGCCATGGACTTTTGGGTATTGATTTTATAACCTGCAACTTTACTATACGAGTCTATTGTTTCTAAGAGTTTTTTGGTGGAAGTTATTGGGTTCTCTAAGTAGAGTATCATATCATCTGCGAATAGTGAGAGCTTGATTTCTTCCTTTCCTACCTGAATGCCCTTAATATCTTTTTCCTGCCTAATCGCTATTGCAAGTACTTCCAGTACTATATTGAACAGCAGTGGAGAGAGTGGGCATCCCTGTCTCGTCCCTGATCTTAGAGGGAAGGCTCTCAGTTTTTCCCCATTGAGGATGATGCTTGCTGTAGGCTTGTGGTAGATGGCTTTAATTATGTTGAGGAAGGTCCCCTCTATACCCATTTTGGCTAGGGTTTTCATCATAAAGGGGTATTGGATCTTATCAAATGCTTTCTCTGCATCTATTGATATGATCATATGCTTTTTATCTTTTCTTTTGTTGATATGGTGGATTATGTTGATTGATTTCCGAATGTTGAACCATCCTTGCATCCCTGGGATGAATCCTACTTGGTCATGGTGTATGATCTTTTTGATGAGTAGTTGGATTCTATTTGCTAGTAGTTTGTTGAGGATCTTTGCATCTGTGTTCATCAGGGATATCGGCCTGTAATTCTCTTTCTTTGTGGTATCTCTGTCTGCTTTTGGTATCAGTGTGATATTTGCTTCGTAGAAACTGTTTGGAAGTGTTTTTGATATTTCAATTTCGTGGAAAAGCTTAAAGAGTATTGGGAGTAAGTCCTCTTTAAAGATTTGGAAGAATTCACTAGTGAATCCATCCGGGCCAGGACTTTTGTGCTTGGGGAGACTTTTTATTACCATTTCAATTTCCTTGATGGTGATAGGTCTGTTCAGGTATTCCAGGTCTTCTTGGTTCAGCCTTGGGAGTCTGTAGGAGTCTAGGAATTTATCCATTTCCTCGAGGTTTTGATGTTCCGTGGCATAAAGCTTCTCAAAGTACTCCCTGAGGATCCTCTGAATTTCTGTGGTTTCTGTTGTAATGACCCCCTTTTCATTTCTGATTCGGTTTATTAGGGTTTTCTCTCTCCCTTTCTTTGTGAGTTTTGCTAGAGGCTTATCGATCTTGTTAATTTTCTCAAAGAACCAGCTCTTGGTTTCATTGATCTTTCGGATTGTTTTTTGGGTTTCCATCTCGTTAATCTCTGCTCTGAGTTTTATTATTTCCTTTCTCCTGTTCGGGTTGTGCTCCTTTTTTTGGTCCTTCTCCAAGCTCTTAAGCTGTGACGTTAGGTTACTTATGTGTGCTCGCTCCTCCTTCCTGAGGAATGCTTGTAGAGCTATAAACTTTCCTCTTAACACAGCCTTTGCTGTGTCCCATAAGTTTTGGTAACTCGTGTTCTCATTTTCATTCGTTTCTAGGAATCTTTTGATTTCCTCTTTGATTTCCTGCCTAATCCACTCGTTGTTCAATAGTGCACTGTTTAATTTCCAGGTGTTTGATTTAGTTTTCTGTTTTTGTGTGTGATTTACTTCTAATTTCAGCGCATTATGGTCTGAGAAGATTGTTGATACAATCTCTACCTTCTTAATTTTATGGAGGCATGTTTTGTGGCTCAGCATGTGGTCTATCTTGGAGAATGTTCCATGGACGCTTGAGAAGAATGTGTATTCAGCTTTTTGTGGATGAAGTGTCCTGTATATATCTACTAAGTCCCTTTCTTCCATTGTTTCCCTCAAATGAAGTATGTCCTTGCTAAGCTTGAGTCTGGTTGATCTATCAAGAGGTGACAAAGCAGTGTTGAAGTCTCCCACTAGTATTGTGTTGCTATTGATGTCTTTTTCCAAATCTATGAGTAGTTGTTTTAAGTACTTTGCTGGTCTCTCATTAGGTGCATATACATTTATTATTGTAAGTTCTTCCTGTTGTACAGATCCTCTGATCAATAAGTAATGGCCTTCACTGTCTCTTATGACCTTCCTCACTCTGAAATCAATGTGGTCTGATATAAGGATGGCTACCCCAGCTTTTTTATGGGAGCTGTTTGCCTGTAGGATTGTTTTCCAGCCTTTGACTCTGAGTCTGTGTTTGCTTTGACTATTGAGATGCGTTTCTTGCAGGCAGCAGAATGTTGGGTTCAATTTTCTAATCCATCCTGCCACTCTATGTCTTTTAATTGGTGCGTTTAGCCCATTGACATTGAGAGAGATTATTGTTATGGGATTTTGTCCCATTGTTCTGTTAAAATTTGGTGTATTTGAGGGGCCTTTCTTGCCTTAAAGTAGCCCATTTAGTTGTTCTTGTAACCATGGTTTTGAGTCTATGAAGTTCCTGAGCTGTTGTTTGTCTGTGAAACTGTGTGTTGTTCCTTCTATTATGAATGAGAGTCTTGCTGGGAAAAGTATTTTGGGGGAGGCATTTATTTCATTGAGTTTTTTTACTATGTCCCACCACTGTTTTCGGGCCATGAGGGTTTCATCAGAAAAATCAGCTGTGAATTTTAAGGATGCTCCTTTGTAAGAGATTTCTTTCTTCGATCTTGCTGCTTTCAGAATTTTGTCTCTGTCTAAGGTTTTGGTCATTTTGATCAGAATGTGTCTTGGGGTATTTTTATTCGGATTTCTTCTAGCTGGTACCCTTCGGGCCTCCTGAATGTGGTCACAAGTTTTCTTCAGCTCTGGAAATGTTGTAGCAATGATGTCTTTGACAGTTTCTTCTTCATCGAGGTTTTCTTCCTGTCCCTCTGGGACTCCAATAATTCTTATGTTACCCCTCTTGGCTTCATCACGATCTTCTCTTGCCATCTGTTCCCGAATTGTGAGTCTCTTTTCCATTTTCTGCTCTTTTCGGGAGAGTCTCTGAACTTCATCTTCGAGCTCACTGATTCTGTTCTCAGCCGCTGTTACTCTGCTGCTGAGGCCTTCCACTGAGCTTTTCAATTCGCCTACGAGATTTTTCAGGTCTGACATTTCTGATTGCATTTTCCTCATTTCTGCCTTTAGATCCTCTTGTCTTCTATTGGCATTGCTTTCCATTGTTTCTTTTAATTCCCTAAGCATCCTAAGTAGCTCCCTTCTGAATTCCTTGTCAGACAGGTTGTCTAACACTACAGTACTGTTGGTGTCATCTGGGCTAGACTCTTCAATATGAATGTTTGGTGGGCTTTTGCGTTGCTTTACCATTGTGAGAGGTGTGCTTTAGTCCTTCACGTTCAGTGTTATTATTCTGCTTGATATGCAGTGTGAGTTAAGATAGGCTTATGAGTTATTGGCAACTGTATTTCTAGTGGCTGAGCTAAAATAGAGAAGTTTCCATCTAAGAAGTTAGCTTATGGTTCCTATGGCATATGCAGTGGGAAAATATTTCGCGGCCGCTAATGCGGCCGCGGCTCCGGAAAGAGTCCCTGGCACTGGGCGAGGAGTTGGGAATGTCTCCTGTTTGGAATTGGAGCCGTTCAGCTTTGTTGCCCAGAGCTGGGCCTCTGTGCCCGTCCCACGCGGCTCAGGGGTTGAAAACCGGCTGTCTCGGGGCTGTTTCTAGCTGCGCGTGTCCAGAGAGGAACCCAGGCCCTTGGGGGCGGGCTGTACCTGTTGGAATTGGAGCCGTTCAGCTTTGTTGCCCAGAGCTGGGCCTCTGTGCCCGTCCCACGCGGATCAGGGGTTGAAAACCGGCTGTCTCGGGGCTGTTTCTAGCTGCGCGTGCCCAGAGAGGAACCCAGGCCCTTGGGGGCGGGCTGTATCTGTTGGAATTGGAGCCGTTCAGCTTTGTTGCCCAGAGCTGGGCCTCTGTGCCCGTCCCACGCGGCTCAGGGGTTGAAAACCGGCTGTCTCGGGGCTGTTTCTAGCTGCGCGTGCCCAGAGAGGAACCCAGGCCCTTGGGGGCGGGCTGTACCTGTTGGAATTGGAGCCGTTCAGCTTTGTTGCCCAGAGCTGGGCCTCTGTGCCCGTCCCACGCGGATCAGGGGTTGAAAACCGGCTGTCTCGGGGCTGTTTCTAGCTGCGCGTGCCCAGAGAGGAACCCAGGCCCTTGGGGGCGGGCTGTACCTGTTGGAATTGGAGCCGTTCAGCTTTGTTGCCCAGAGCTGGGCCTCTGTGCCCGTCCCACGCGGCTCAGGGGTTGAACACCGGCTGTCTCGGGGCTGTTTCTAGCTGCGCGTGCCCAGAGAGGAACCCAGGCCCTTGGGGGCGGGCTGTACCTGTTGGAATTGGAGCCGTTCAGCTTTGTTGCCCAGAGCTGGGCCTCTGTGCCCGTCCCACGCGGATCAGGGGTTGAAAACCGGCTGTCTCGGGGCTGTTTCTAGCTGCGCGTGCCCAGAGAGGAACCCAGGCCCTTGGGGGCGGGCTGTACCTGTTGGAATTGGAGCCGTTCAGCTTTGTTGCCCAGAGCTGGGCCTCTGTGCCCTGAAACTCTATTCTTAACAGCATTGCAAATCAAGGTTTCTAAATTAAAATAGGGGTCATTAAAGTTTTAAAAATATGGAGTTTTGGAACAGAAACCATTTGGCAGAACCCTGTACAATGAACAGGAATCCATTCTACCTGGACAATGATAGGAAATTTGTGGGAGCATAAACACTGCTATTCTTCTTTGACAAATGACTCGTTACAATGGATTACATGTTCTTCCACTAGTAAGAGATGGGGTTCAAATTTAGGTGTTTTCCCTCAAAGTCCATGTCTTCAGAGATCCAAATATGACAATAAGGCCATGGTTTTATCTTGTTATTACTGTGTAGGTGGAAATGACTGAGAGAAAATGTAATCAGATTCTTTGACTTTATTTGAATGAGGACAGAAGAAGGAATAAAGACAACTCTATGATAAAATAAAATAAAAAATAAAATAAAAAAAATCTATTTAGTATGATTTTATTTCTGAGAAGCAACTATGCATTATTAACTAGTATACTTGCACAGTAAGAATTCTGACAGCACTAAAACTCTGATCTCGAATTAAGTGGCAAAGTTTAAAATCCGAACTAGCATTTGCTTTCAAAATTGGTATCTAAGGTATTTGTACCTCAACCTGCCATCTTCTCTATTACACAACATCCCAAATGCCCACTGTAGAAACAAATGCTCACAAGTGTCACAAAGCAGATACGTTTCTTCAAGGATCTGAAAGTTATGTCTTAAGTGTGCAATCATCAAGAATATTAAAACTGTCCAAGCTCCCAATTTTCTGGAAAGAAATAGGCAAAAGTCAGCTATCACTCAACTCTATTTCATGTTGTTCCATAAACATAGGAAAAATGCTAATTTTATCCTTAAAGAAAAAATGTTATGGGGCGTAAAAATAAATTTTGCAAAAATAATAATATACCCACTGGGCTATATAACAGACCAAGATTAATTTCTGTCTTATTAATCCGTCTAAGGTATGTGGCCTGTGACTCCTCCTACATTATACTTTAATGTGCTTATTTATAATAAATGTTCCTTTCTCTTCTATCTTTGTGGAAAGTTTTTCTGGGGTAAGGGAAATTTTTTTTTCTCCAATTATATTTCCCAACTCTCCACACTATCTTCCACTAACAAGAAGTGAAGAATTAAAAAGTGAATTTTATGACAGCTGTTATGAGACCAGTCAGAAGGTTGAAATTGCTTCAAATTTGGGGGTCAAACTCAAGAGATCCTTTGAGCTGCTGTGTTCCAACACCCCTCAATAGACAGAGAAAAAGCCTTAACTTGCTGGGCACGCTCTGTACCCCCGTTATGTACCATCACTTAGCCTCTTCTTCCTGCAGGTTTGTATTATTAAAGGGGGAATCTGAGTCTTAGGCTATTTCTATCTCTTCCTATCCTTAATATTCCCTTCCAACGTGCACCAACTGTACCACAGGGATACTGTAGCACTGTAGCACTGTCCTCCCGTTATTCATCGATTTGCTCGAGGGCCCAGTAACATCTCCATTGTGAGACTTGTTACTGCGTTTGACACATCAAATACTTCATGGGTAGCTTGCCAGGCTGTGCTGTGCGGGTGAGATACTCTTGGTAGCTTGCCAGGCTCTCCTAGACGGGTAGAGGAATGGAACCCGGCTCAGCCAGGCTGGCATTGTACAAGGCAAACGCCCTACCGCTGTGCTTTCGCGCAGCCCACCACAAGGATACAATAAATCTAAATTTAAAAATAAATGTTTGCAAAAATAATAAATATTAAATGTAATTTTGTCTTCAGGTGTGTATCATTTTAATTGAAACCGCATTGAAGCTACACTGAAGCTATGCTACGATTAACTGAAGCTCCCTTTTAGGCAAAGACCATTGTATGTTGTTTTTCTTTTTTCTCATCATCCTCAGCGCCTCCAGAGGTGAGTGCTTAGAAAATATGCTGCCCTTGAGAATTCAGGTCTCTCTGTTCAGTGAGTTTTACCAATTTTATAGTCAATAATTTTCTGTGACTCTGTGTTCTCTGAAAATCATGGCAGGGTAGCAGCATGTCAGTTTTTCACCTCTCTCCAGGATCACAAAGAACATTAAACGAGGGTTGTCACAGCAAAGGCTATTTGCTCCAAAGATGGGATGCTCCATTTGATAACCACATTTCAGCTGGCATGCAGGTATGACAATACCTTCGGGCAGGAAAGGATGGAGTAGGAATTAGCTCTAGTAGAACTTCTTATGGAAGAGCAAGAGCGAAACCTAACAGAAGGTGAGAGCATTAATAACGACTATTTATCCCACGCCTGTGAGGTATATGCCTCAAACAAGGACATAGGACTGGCATATATTTGCTTAAAAGGAGGTATTTAGCAAGAAAAGGGCTTTTTTAAAAAAAATAATAGAAGCTTCAAGTCTGTAATATGTGAAAGGATGTGTGAGCATCTCTCACATACCCACGGTTTCCAGAGAGGGGATGCCACTGGTCCGTGACTCTCCTCCTGTGCTTCTCCGTGTTCCTGGAGCCACTGACGAGACCTGGTGAGTGTCGAGCAACTGAGCATAGGTGGGCCACATGCAGGTGGAGAGGACCTTGCGTGGGACTCACCGGGAGGAGAGAAGGGGATGGTGGGAGCAGCGAGTGGTCGGGCACGGGCACGGGGCTACCCACACCAATGCTGACCAGACGGGCGGTGAGGAACCGCACATCTGAGCGTCTCTCTCTCTCTCTCTCTCTCTCTCTCTCTCTCTCTCTCTCTCTCTCTCGGCCCCGCCCCGCCCCCGTGAGTCTCCCCATTCACACCCACACTCTTCCCACTAGAGACGTCAGAGTCTGGGAGAGTCATTCTAGGTATTTCTGTTCATTTACTTAAAGCCCGTTGTTGAAGCAGAAAAGGGTTCCTGAGAATCCGGGTGTCAAGGCCAGCACTGAGGAGAGCAGCGTTCCTGCAGGCTACAGTGCCTCCTGCAGGCTCCAGGAGACCCTGCTCTCTCTCTCTCTCTCTCTCTCTCTCTCTCTCTCTCTCTCTCCCCTCTCTCTCTCTCTCTCTCTCTCTCTCCCTCCCTCTCTCTCTCTCTCTCTCTCTCTCTGTGTCTGTCTCTGTGTCTGTGTCTCTATCTCTGTCTCTCTCTGTGTCTCTGTCTTTCTGAGTCTTTGTCTCGACCTCGGTCTGTCTGTCTGTCTGTCTGTCTGTCTCTCTCTCTCTCTCTCTCTCTCTCTCACTTTTACTCTCTCTCTCTCTTGCTGAGCCCTGACACATATTGATTTCGCAGTGACATGGAAAAACTTGGGAAACTCTCCTTCTCCTGACTTCTGCAGCAGACTCTCAGCAGTGTTTGGCAAAGGCTCCAGAGCTTGTCATCCTTCATACTCAGTTTTTACATTCCAAACAGACTCCCTCGATGTTTTTCTATCTTGTCAAGGTTAATGGATTGGTACTGCTAGAGAAGTCTTTTAGTTTCTTCCCTCACTACAACACGATATGTTTAGAGCAATAACATCAATGAGAGTGAATAAATGAATAAATATCTTCTATTTGAACATCCTAACAAAAAAAACTACAGTGGCTTTGGAATTAGACACAAATAGGTAACACCTTTCTATTTTAACATCTCTCTCTTTAAATATGGAATTCTTCAGGGATTCTAGAAATCAGAGTCCACTCCTCAAAAGTCTTCACCCAAAAGTTTATTATTTGGACCCAGGAATGCAGTATTGCTCTGCCAGTGATGCTACGGCTGACCAGAGTTATCCCTCTTCTTCTAGTTCTTGGGGTTCATGGGGCATTGGGGACTAAGTTTAGGGCTAACCTTGCATGCAAGGCATGTTTCTGCACTTTGAGCTATTCTACCAGACCCTACCTTTGAACTCAAATTTTGACTACTAAAATGAGATGATACATAATGTTCAACATAGCACCTGAGAAAAGGTAAACATCTAAAAGAAAAGTTATTTAATAAATAAAATTTTACATGTCAATATAAATAAACAAATAGATGATAACTGGTAGTGTGATGGACATATGGTAGCACACCTCCCTTCTGTGTGAAGACATAATTGGTAATACCTGTTGCAATGAGACTGTGATTGTCTGAAAACATGGATACTAGGTCTGATTTTATGAGTACCCCAGATGTCAATACCAGTGAGTGGAGGAGGAGTACAATGGAACGGAAAGCCAGATCACCCTGCAATGCACCAAATCTTAATAACGCTACTCAGCAATGCTATTACCTTATGCACATTGTTTGATCTTGCTGTGCCTCAGCTTACTAGCTTTAAACAAAGATAACAACAGTGCTTACTTCAGGAGACTAGAAAACGTAATTGACATAGTTTTAGAAAGAGTGCTGTCTTAGGCATAGAGAGCAAGGTATACTACCTACATCTGCAAACAATAGGGAAAAATACTTCTTGTTCAACATGGGCATAACTTGGATATTAAGCAAAGTGAAGTCAGTTGAAGTGAAAGGGACAGATTACATGTGGAACTTAAAGAAATGGTGATGCAACAGCAGAGATCCCAAAGCAGTGTAACAGGCAACTGACACACATGATTGGGTTGGATAGGGGGTTTGTGAGAGAGGGAATGGAGAGACAGTACTCTGGGATGAGTGTGTTGTCAGAATGATGTCTGTGTCTTGAAACAGACCTGCATACCAAGATTCAATATTCTGTCACAGACTCTCAAATAAATGATCACTTAATTTTTGATAAAAGATCAAGAAATGTGAACTAGAGTAAGGAAAGCCTTTTCAACAAGTGATGCTGGAAAACTGGACAGCCATCTACAAAAAAATGAACTCTGACCTCTATCAAATGCCAGGCACAAAAGTCAGATCAAAGTGGATTAAAGACCTCAATATCAGACCCAAATCAAGTAATCCATGGAGGAAGATGTAGGCAGAACCCTCCATGACATTGAAGCTAATAGCATCTCTAAGTATGAAACACCACTGACCAAGCAAGTGGAAACAAATATTAAAAAATGGACTACATTAAACTAAGAAGCATCTGCACCTCAAAAGAAACAGTGGTCAAAATACAGAGAGGGCCCACAGAATGGGAAAGAATATTCACTCAATACCCATCTGATAAGGGATTCATATCCAGTATATACAAGACAGTAGTAGAAATGTGGGCTGGAGTGATAGCACAGTGGGTAAGGCATTTGCCTTGCACGTGGTTGACCTGGGTTTGATTCCTTTGCCCCCTCGGGGAGCCCGGAAAGCTACCAAGAGTATCTTTCCCACATGGCAAAGCCTGGCAAGCTACCTGTGACATATTCGATATGCCAAAAACAGTAACAACAAATCTCACAATTTGTTGAGACATTACTGGTGCCCGCTCGAGCAAATCAATGAACAACAGGAGAACAGTGCTACACTGCTACAGTAGAATTGTACAAGAAAAAAAAACCCCACTCCATCAAAAATGGGGATAAGAAATGAACAGAAGCTTCCTCAAAAAAGAAATACAAATGTCCAAAAGTCATAAAAAATGCTCTACATCTCTAATCATCAGGGAGATGCAAATCAAAACAACAATGAGATATCATCTCACACAACAAAGACTGGCACACATCAAAAAGAACAAGAACTACCAGTGCTGGCACGGATGTGGGGAGAAGGGGACTCTCTTTCATTGTTGGTGGGAATGCCGACTGGTCCAGCATTTTTGGAAAACAATATGAACATTCTTCCATAGACTGGAAATTGAGCTTCCATATGACCCCACAATTCTACTTCTTGGAATATATACTGAGGGTGAAAAAAGCACAGTAGAAATGACATCTGCACCTATATGTTCATTGCAGAACTGTTCACAATAGCCAGAATCTGGAAACAATCCAAGTGCCTAAGAGCAGACATTGGTTTAAAGATCTGGTACATGTACACAATGGAATACTATGTAGCTGTTAGGAGAGATGAAGTCATGAAATTTGCTTATAAGTGGATGGTCATAGAGAGTATCATGCTGAGTGAAATGAGTCAGAAATAGAGGGACAGACATAGAATGACTCCACTCATTTGTGGAATATAAAATAACATATTATGAGACTGACACCCAAAGATACTAGAGACAAGGGCCAGGAATATTGCTCCATAATTGGAAGCCTGCCTCATGAGCTGGAAGAGAAGGCAGCTGGAATAGAGAAGGAACACTAAGTCAATGATAACTGGAGGAATCATTCTGGATGGGAGATGTGTGCTGAAAGTAGATAAAGGGTTAAATGTGATAGCCTCTCAGTGTCTGCATTGCAAACCATAATGCTCCAAAGTAGAGAGAGAGTATGGGGGAAATTGTCTGCCATAGAGGCAGGTGAAGGGTTGGTATGGGGATGCGTGTGGATACTGGGGACATTGGTGGTAGAAACTGTGCACTGGTGGAGGGATGGGTATTCGAACATTGTATGACTGAGACTCAAACATGAAAGCTTTGTAACTGTATCTCACGGTGATTCAATCAAAAAAAATTTTAAATGACATCCATGAAAAACCATTACTAATAGTATTGTAAGCCAAAAATATATACTTTTTTAAACTGCTGCATGCTGCTATTGCCACAGTCAGTTCAATCAGACAAATTTCTACTTGCTTCATTTCAGGAGCATCATCCTCAAACATTCCTCACCTTAACCTCTGACTAAATCTATTTAGGCAGTATATTAGCTCCATTACTCCGATGACCTCACCCTGTGCTGATGGGCTACTGAATTTTTGCAGCCTCCAAGCTAACAGTTCCCCAGGAACCACCTACTCCTTATCAACCTTCCCACACCTGGTTCACTGAGCACAATTGGCCATTAAGTTGGGCCTCCCTTCGTTATTTGAGGTTCAAACACTGACATTCTGCTCAATGAGGCACAGCCTCTAGGAAGACACTCCTAGAGATGTGGGGTACACACAGGGCTGAGTCCTCACCTGGGCCTCAGCTCAGCCTTCACTCCCAAGTCTCCACTTTCTTGCTCCATCACAGCCAGCATTCTCTGGATCTGTGGGCTGATCCTAGATATTGATAACTGGATCTTTGTCTCCAAAGCAGAAGTCTCAAACCTCATCACTGCTTCTTGGATCAGAAGTCCTACACAGCCCATCACCACTTCGTATCATTGTTTCTGTCTCTTCCCAGCCTGCCTCCCAGGTAGTTAACTCTTGAATTCTGAGGGATCATTCCAGATTGGTGAACACTACCTGGGCAAACCGAACATCTTTGCCTTCAGCTTAACTTGTTCCTCAGGTTCCCAATAACCTCATGACCACAAGAAAGCTCTTTGTCTCACACATCAAAGGATGTACACTTCTACAGTAACCCATGGACTCTGGGATGTCCCTGAATTCCTCCCAAGACTTAGCGCTCACAGTAATTCCTGGTTCCATTCACTTACTCCACTGTGGAGGGGTGAGAGAAGAGTCTAGTGGTGGAAGGAGAACAGGATAAAACAATTCACAAAGAACTGGAGTGATAGTATAGCAGGTAGGGCGTTTACCTTGCATGTGGACGACCCAGGTTCAATTCCTAGCATTTCAAATGGTCCCCTGAGCACCGCCAGGGTAATTCCTGAGTGCAGAACCAGTCACAACCTGAGCATCGCCGGACATGACTCAAAAAACAACAAAACAAAACAAAACAAAACCAATTCACAAAGCTGATGAGATAGTAAAATAATTTCAGAGTCCTAGATTACTGCCAAATTTGAAACAGGGCCATTCATAATTAAAGTATCCCTATAATCCATACCAAGAATTCAAAACAAACCAGAAAAATTTGCAGGGTTGGGGTCAGCAGGGAAAAAGAAAGAGTAATATCCATCTAAATTTCTTAGCATTCTTCCTTGTGAGAGGTTGGTGAACTACAAAAATTCACCTCCAGACAACAACAGAAATTCACTACAATTAATGAATAAAGGTGACAGCCCAGAAGGCTCCACCAGTACCAACTGCTCTTTGATCTCTCAGATGTTAGAGAATCCATATTGAAGATTGTCTAATGAGTTCAAAGAAAAAAATGACAGAAGTACAAGAAGGAGTAGAAATGTTTCAAACAGTAGTGTTAGAGATGAAAAATTTTGTAGGTTAAATGAAACACTCAATGGAAGGCTTTGGCAGCCATTTCTTCTACCCCCAGTGCTGGAGATCATGTCCAGAGACCCAGATATGCAAGGCATAGAGGCATGCTCTCATTGAGCAACACACCCAAACCCAGCTGTTCTTGCATTATCATCTGTCTGTCTGTCTTTCTGTCTGTCTTTCTGTCTGTCTTGCTGTCTTTCTGTGTCTTTCTGTGTCTTTCTTTCTTTCTTTCTTTCTTTCTTTCTTTCTTTCTTTCTTTCTTTCTTTCATTCTTTCTCTATCTCTCTTTCTTTCTCTATTTCTTTATCTCTTTCTTTCTCTCTTTTTCTCTTTCTCTCTCATCTTCCCCCTCCTCTTTTTTAAAAATTTTTATTAGTGAGACACCACGAGGTACAGTTGTAGACTTACAAATTTTTGTGCTTGGGTTTCAATTATACAATGATCAAATACCCATCCCTCCACCAGTGCCCATTTCCCACCACCACAGATCCCAGTATCCCTCCCACACCCATCCCCCCATCCCACCCTACCTCTCCCTCTCTTTCTTTCTTTCTTTCTTTCTTTCTTTCTTTCTTTCTTTCTTTCTTTCTTTCTTTCTTTCTTTTTCTTTGTTTCTTTGTTTCTTTCTTTCTTCCTTCCTTCCTTCCTCATTCCTTTCTCTATTTCTCTCTTGTTCTCTCTCCCTCTCTCTTTTTTCCTTCCTTTCTCTCTTTCTTCTTCCTTTCTTCCTTCCTTTCCCTCTTTCTCTTCCTTCCTTCTTTGTTTTCTTTCTTTTGTCTCTTTCTCATGCCACACTTTGACTCAAATTCTCACATGTGAAACCCAGACCATTTCTTGTGCAATGTTTGTAGTTTCAACTGTTGAGTTATTATGTATCTTTAACTGTATGTTTAACATATTTATATTATAGAATTTATATGGCTTTTGTTTACTGTTATATTTCAAATTTCTAGTAGTTCATAGAATAAAATTTTTAGTGTGTTTCTTTGAAAATTCACTTATATTTTTGAGTAATTTTTAATTTCTTAAAGTCTTATTTCTTAACATTTTATACTAGAAAACTTATTGAATTTTTATTTTTCTTCCTATGATTTATGTTTGTTTATTTTCGATAACTTGTAATTCTGACTATAGTAAAATGCAGAATTGCAATGATAAAATAAAACACCTTTATTCTTGCACTGTAAGGGGCCATGTTAGTTGTAAGTTTCATATACATGACTACTATCCAGTTGAAAATTCTAGATTAATAAATCAATAAATTTTTAAAAATTTTGTGTTAGATCATTTTCTCTTCCCAGGTACTTATCTAATACATGGACACTCAGTTGTTAATGTATGCTAATCTCTTACTCTAAATATCAGGTCTGTATAAAAATCCCAGTGATGCCAACATGTTCAGATTGCTAGTTTGTCATTTTTTCTTCATTTTTCCATGGAATCATTTTTTGAAGACTACTATAAAAGTAATTTTTATGATTCAATTTAGATTTTAAAAATTAATTGTTCATTTACCTCTTTATTTTCCTCCATACTCTTTTTGCCATATCCATGGATTTTCTAACCTTTGACATTTTCATGGATTAGGTAATCTGGGGTTTTAATTCTGGTTCTGCATCTGATTATCTGAGTATTCTTAAGAAATTTTCTTACCCTTATTGAAACTTAATATCTTTACCTATAATCTATAAATCATAACTTTTATTGCATATAATTTTAGACATAAATGAGTAATAAATGCTAACTAGTAGAGAATCTGAAACATATAAAGACTGTCAGTTCCCTTCATCAAATCCTTGAATAGAAATGGAAAGTCACAGCCTCTCTTTAGTCATGAGAGTTTTGATCTTTTGGTTTGTGAAGAACTGATTCTGGAATCACCTAATTTTCTTCAGGTACAATGAAAATTTCACAGGTTGGCATATACAGCTAGGTCTATCTAAAACCTCAGACTTCCAACTAATACTAAGCCAATAACTACTAACATAAAGTCGTTAGAAAGAAATTAATGAGGCAAGAGACAAAATGAAATCATTAGCCATTATTAAAGACAGAGAGGATAAGACAGTAAGAGTGGGAAAGACATGGGAGCTAATAGTAATAGCAAATTAGCCCGATTGCCATGATCCTGTTGGTTTGCTGCTGCCTCCAGCTGCTTACCAGAATTCACAGAGACTCTAAAGGGAAGAGAAAGCCTCAGAGGATCTGAATTCTTCTTTGAGAAGGAATCAGATATTACAGATAAAAACTAAAGCTTCATGGGTTAATTTCTGAACTTCCAAATAACCAATTGAGCATATCATCTATTACAATCAGGCTTATTTGCTACTTTAGTTCCTTAAAAGTGAGCTTTACTTAAAAAAATAAAATTCTACTTTTTATTTAATTTTTTTCCAAAAACACTTAACTCCTTCAACTATGGAAGGAGTCAGTGAGAGATTAAAATGAATTCTAGAAGTTCTAAGGAGGCTAGAAAGATAATATGGTCGTGAGTGCATGAAAGCAGTGGTCCTGCATGCAGCCTACTTGAGTTCTATCCTTGGTACCACATAGTTGTCTAAGCACTACTGGGTGTGGCCCACCCCTCCTCTATCCAAAATATAAGCTGTAGAGAAAAGGAGTAATTATAAGATGTAGAATACAGTAAGACACAGACAACAGAAACAAGATTTATCTATCTACACACAAGAATTTTATATCATATATAAATCTCAGAATAAACAGATGGAACAAGTGTTTCAAATCAATAGGAGCAGCTGCTAGTCTCACATCTGATAAATAAGTGTTCAACTAAAAAGATAATGAGACAAAGATGAATATTATATGTGTATATATGTACATATGCACATATTTCAAGAGATCAAACCAGCAAGAAGATATAATGGTCAGATGTATGTGCTTCCAAAATGGAAGCATGCAAATACATTCAAAATAATTCTTAACATATCTTGAGGAACATTTTGATAGCAGAAAACAGTTGTAAAGAATACTAACACCCTACCTAGATGAATAGATAGAAACGCAGAGAAAAAAATTAAGGAGTAAATAATGATATTAAATGAAGTAGTTGAGATGACCTTATAAATACATAATACAAATACACAGTTATTAATATTCATGTGACATTCTCAAACATGTGAATCATGAATTGGGACACAAAAGAGGTCAAAACAAACATTTTGTATATAAAATTGAATATAAAGCATTCCTTATAATAACAATGGTGTGATATTAGAAATTAGCAATAAAAATAAAATGGGAAAATAAACAAGTACATCAATGCACACAACATACTTCTGCATAATTTTTGGGTCAACAAAGAAAAACATAAATACTTAACCAAGAAACAAAACCAGATTTTGCATGATGCAACCAAAGTAATCTTAAGAGGGGTAGAAGAAATATAACTATGATTGTTTTCAGATGAAAAATACACTATAATTAAAAATACAAATGCGGCTACCAAAAATAACTAAAGATTTCTCTAAAGTGAACAGAACAGGGACATAGGTCAATTGAATAGAAAAAAGAACCCATAAATAAACTGAAACATAAAACAGTTATATAATCTACAAAAATTATACTGTAGCACTGTCCTCCCGTTGTTCATCTATTTGCTCAAGCAAGCCCAGTAATGTCCCCATTGTGAGACTTTGTTGTTATTGTGTTTGGCATATCGAATACGTCACAGGCAGCTTGCCAGGCTTTGCTGTGCGGGCGAGATGCTCTCGTTAGCTTGCCAGGCTGTTCGAGAAGGGCGGAGGAATCAAACTCGGGTTGACTGGGTGAACTGCGTGCAAGGCAAACGCCCTACCCTCTGCACTATCGCTTATGGAGAGAAAATGTTTCTTAAGCATATTGTGTGAAAAGTGATCTGCTACTAAATTAAATATTATATGATATTAGCATTAAATTAAATACTGTATAGAACATCATATATAAAAATTACCTCAAGATGGATTAAATATTTTTATATGGAAATTTAAGTCATGAAATACATAAAAAGAAAATAGGTGATATACTAAAATACCTTGACATTATAGACATTTTTGAAACCTCAGTTTCAGTGGGAAGAGAATAAAAAATCAATAGTAAACAAATGGAGCTACACCTAGTTAAAAACCCTGGGGCCAGAACAAGAGTAAAGTAGATAGGTTGCTTTCTTTGTGTACAGCCCACCCAGGTTCCATCTCTACCAGGAATAATTCTTGAGCCCAAATCCAGGAGTAACTCCTGAGCATTACCAGGGGTGAACTAAAAACAACACAGCAACGAAAAGGTTTTTTACATAGTAAAAGAAAATACCACAAAAAAAATGTAACTGCCACTGGAAAAAGATATTTGCATATTATATATCTCACAAAAGTTAAATATTCAAATAACATAAAGCAGCACACAACTCCTAACAACACTAGTAAGGAAAAAACCAAGCAACTCATGCAAAACTTGTGCTAAAAATCAGAAAATATATTTTTTCAAAGGCATACTTGATGCACATGGAAGGATGCTGAATATTACTTATTTGGAAACTGTAAATATAAAACAATGAGGCATATATTCACTGGTATGGATGGTATATCAGAAAGTTGGGACTCAACATATTTGGCAAGGATGTGGAGAAAAGGAATTCTGATATACAGTTGGAAATGTAAACTAGTGCAGCTTCTATGGAAATAGAACAAAAGCACTGTAGCACTGTCCTGCCATTGTTCATCGATTTGCTCGAGTGGGTCCAGTAGTGTCTCCATTGTGAGACTTGTTGTTACTGTGTTTAACGTATTGAATACATTATGGGGAGCTTGCCAGGTTTTGCCATGAGGGCGAGATACTCTTGGTAGCTTGCTGGGCTCTCTGAGAGGGGTGGAGGAATTGAACCCGGGTCAGCCAGGTTGGCAGGGTTGGCCGCATGCGAGGCAAACCCCCCATCCACTGTGTTATTGCCCCAGCCCAAAGGAAAGTTCATAGGGTATAGCAACAACCCTTCTTGGCAATTTTTCAAGGCTATCAAACAGTAATTCACACTAATAAAAGGAAGTATAAAAACCACAGGATGATCTTCATAGTTACAGAGAAAGATCCATAAGATTCAGTGCCTTTTGTGATGAAAATCCTTAATAAAATAGGAATAAGAGTCATTTATTTCAATATCATAAAGGCCATACACAACAAATCCACAGCTAACATAATCTTTAATAAGGAGAATTTGAAACCTATGAGGTTTTGAGAATGAGAATTTGAAACCTATGAGAATTTGAAACCTATGAGGTCAGACACAAGACAAGGATGTCAACTTTCACCACTATAATTAAACATAATACTGGAAGTTCTGGACCCTGCTACTAGTCAAGAAGGAGAAACTAAAGAAATATAAATTCAAAGAAGTAAAACTATCACTATTTGCAGAAAACATATACTGTACATAGAAAACCCTAAGGATCTGTAAAATAATTCTGATAATTATAAACCTATATGGAATTACAGCAGATACTAAACAATTAATACACAGAAATCTGTAGTTTTCTTATGTGCAAATGATAAATGCAGAGAAAAAATATTTTACATGATGCACTTATAGTTATGTCCAAAAAACTCAATTATTTAGAAATCAATCTAAGAAAAGGAACTGCAAGACCTAGTTAGTAGAAACTACAATTCACTCTTGAAATAAATTAAAGACACAAGAATATAGGAGCATCATCCATGTTCATAAAAATATAATTAAAATGTCCATATTACCTAAAGTGATTTACAGATACATCAAGATCCTCATTAAAACTCTCACAGCATTATTTAAGGCTATACAACAAATATTCATCAAATATACATGGAACCACAAAATTCTCAGGCCAGTCCAAGAAATTCTGTGAAATAAAGATGATGGAAAGCATTAGATTCCTCTAGACTTTAAACTTTAGTATAGTAGAACAAAGAGAAAAGCATCCTCTCAATAGAATATGATTGAGAGTACACAGATAAGCAGTCAAATACCTGGACAGCTAATTTACCAGAGTGACGAGGTACTTGAAGTGGAGTAAAGAGGGCTCTTCAGTTGAAAGGCCTATAAAATTGATTAGCCACATGTAAAACAAATAAAAATAATTTAGGCCTCCCCCCATATCAGGCCACAAACAAAGGTCAATTCAAAAATTAATATAAGATCGTTATATCAAAACTCAGCCATAAAATATATTGAGTGAGCAAGCAGAACCCTCCAAGATCTTAAAATCTGATAAAGGTCAATACAGGGGCCTTCAATAATTGCTATCTCGCTAGCAAAGACAAGCAAACAACTGGGACTAGATCAAACTGAATAAAACAAACAAAAAATAAAAACTTCTGCACTAAGAAACCCCATTGATTGGGAGATAAAAACTTGCACACTGTACATTAGATAAAGATCCCAAGTTATATAGGCCACTTTCAAAGCTCAATAACAACAAAATAACCCTATTAAATATGGGGAGAAGAGATGAATTACCACAAAGAAATTTAAGTCAAAATGACAAGCAGATGCCACCTCACATCAATAAGAATTGTCTTGACAAAAACAACAATTGCTGGCAGGGATTAATGTGAAAAGAACTCTTATCCACTGTCGGTGATACTAATAAATGGTGCAGCTCTCTGAAAAACAATTTAGAGACTCACATTAAGGTAAAATTTCCATATGTTCTCAAAACATTATAAATAGAATTTTCATATGACTATGTAATATCACTTCTGGGAATCTACCCCTAAAATACAAAAAAAAAATAATCTTAAAAGACAGATGCTATGTTTATTGAAGCACTATTTATAATAATTCAGATATGAAAAGAGTCAAATAAATTTCTAAATGTCCAACAATGAACAAGTAGATAAAAAGTGTGATATAGGGGCTGGAGGGACAGCACAGGGGGTAGGGTGTTTGCCTTGCATGCCGTTAACCCGGTTTGATTCCCAGCATCCCATATGGTCCTCTGAGCACTGCCAGCAGTAATTCCTGAGTGCATGAGTCAGGAGTAACGCCTGTGCAACGCCGGGTGTGACCCCCCAAAAAGCAAAAAAAAAAGGTGTGACATCGATACACTAATGGAATACTACTTGTCTATGACAAAAGAGGACATTTTTTCAGTTTGCTGAAACAGGGATGTAACTGGAGGGTGTCATATTAAGTGAAATAAGTCACAAAATAAAAAGATAAAGAGTAGACTATCTTGATCATGACTGGAGTATAAAACAACAAGTTTTTTAAATTAAACAATATCCAATGGAAATAAATCCTGATCAATAAACCTGGAGCTGAGAAGGTGGGGGAGAGAAAAAGGGGTCAAGGGGATATTATTATAGGTACCTTGAATGGAAGGGATCAGTATAGTGCTCTTCGAGTGTAAATTAATGACTATGAGTATCATGCAATTTATGATTCTTCAACAAAAATACTTAAAATATTTACATCAATAAGTTCATAGCAGTATTTTCCACCATAGCCAAAACATGAAATCATTTTAAATTCCCATCAACAGATGATTACAGAAAGAGTTATGGTAAAACACTAATGTGCCATTTAAAAACATAAACAACAAATGGGATAAAAAAACACATTAATATTGTGGTTATTAGATTAATTGAAATAAGGAAGTGGAAAAAGTATTGTATAGCATCACTTATGTCTGTCATATTGATTATTAAAGCAAATGAAATGACGCGAAAAACAAAACTAACTCAGATTTGGTGAAAACTGATGGAAACTATGGTGAAAACCATGGTTTAAAAAGAAAAAGAAGTGGGGCTGCACTAATAAAAAGAAACCATTTTGGTGGTGGAAGTTTGGTAGTAGGACTGGTTACAATTGTGCTCATATAAAGGTATGAAGTTAAGCCCCTAAAATAACATAATAATGTAAATAATGTAAGTCAATGGATAAAATTTAAGACAAAGGAATTCAAAGTTCTATATTATTCTATCCCTATTCTGTGTCTACAGAATTATTGTGCATTACAAAAACATATTTTTCAATGAAGTATATAATTTTCCTCTACCTGAGTGTAAATTTTGCTTTCATGTTTTATCATGTTGTCTGTCAAGAACATTTATCTTTATAACTACAAAAATCTTAGTTTTTTGGAAAGACTTAATCAATTCAAAAGCATTAATTAAGTCATTATAATTAGCACTAATTATTATTACCATTAGCATTTATTTAACATTTCTCTACTTCTATAGAGTGTTTTATCCCTTTTTCTGTAATAACACTATTTCATTTTTTTAATTTGGCATTGACCTGAAATCATTTTTGGACTGTAAAATAATCAAGAGGGATTCCTTGTTTAATATTATAGACAATGTTTTTATATAATTTGTGATGCCAATAGCTAGACAGTTACACCCACCAAGTGCCGTGTAACCCCAACAACGGCCAGGATCCAGAGATTATCACACTCAGCTCCCGGGAGAGAACAAGGCAGAGTCTCCTACCCTGTGCCTGACTGTCTGCACCAGGGCCCAACAGCTGAAGACCTCCGGGCCCCAGTCAAGGCCATGCTGGGACCACTCTCCACACACTTGGATGAGCCTCTCGCATAAAAGAACTGGCAGAGGAACCCAGGTGTGTGGGACCCGGGGCTGAGATCTCCAAGCCTGCACGGTTTGGGACTGGACCTGCCAGTAACTAGACAGTTACATCCACCAACTGCCGTGTAACTCCAACAACGGCCAGGATCCAGAGATTATCACACTCAGCATTTGCTACTGCGCAACATCTTATCATCTCATTCCTACTTTGGACAAACTGGCAGGCTACTGAATGGCAGAGTCTGGCAAACTCCCCGTGGTATACCCAATATGCCAAATACCAGTAACAATGATGGGTCTCATTCTCCTAACCCTGAAAGAGCCTTGAATATGGCACTTTAAAAAAAAAATCTCAGGGCTGGGCTGAAGGAGACGTTACTGGGGCCTGCTCGAGGCAATCGATGAACAACAGGATGGTCGTGATGGTGATGATGTCTATTATGCAAATTCAGACAGAATAGCACACTGTAAGTTACTGTAAAGAAGAGAAAAGCTATATAGTTTAGACCTATCTTCCCCTCTTGCATTGTAAGGACAAGTGAAATCAACCACAAGGTAGCACAGCACACTATTGTTTTTCCTGCCCTTCCTGCCCTTGCACCAAGGTAAGGTCCACTATTATATCCCCAGAAAATAAGGCCCCAACCAAATTTTTTCCACACTCCTTCTAGTTTTTAAGAAGGGTTCACTATAAACTCCAAAACACCTTGAAAAAATTGATAAATATAGGAAAATGTAAATAAGAGTAGCTTTGGGTTTAATGTCAAAACATCTTTTCCCCCAAGAATGAAAAGATAAATGAAGGAAGCATGATGATTTTATTCTTCATACATCACTTCACTCTTAAGCACACAAGTACAGTGGTGAGGATTATGTATTTTGGAGTTAGCCTGAGTTGAATGTAATCCAGGTTCTATTGAGAGTTATGAAGGGGTTGAGAATTTTACTTACAACCTAGTTATGAACCTTTGTAAGTTGCGTGGGGGCAGGTATAAAAGAAAAAAAAATCCCTGGATCAATGACAAAGCACACCTATTTCTCACAATAGCTGTAGACAATAAGCACAGAGTCAGCATTTTTGTGAATTCTCTAAGTCAAAATTCTTATGGACCATGCAAAGAGGGCTGGTTAACATATGTACATAAAAATGAGTTGTGTTATAGGAAAAGAATTTACATCTATCAGAGTTTAGGATAGCAAATAGTGTACAAAAGATTATTAAACATAACTATTCTATGCTACAAAGGGAAATACTACCTTACTATCTTTTTTGGTGAGACATTAATATTTCCTGACTTTTTCTATGGAGAGAGACACTATCTTTATCTGTCATCATCCTTAACCATAAAACCATTCTTGCACAACAGTAAAGCAAAAAGATAATTAGTGTCTCAGTTCACAAGATGAACAGAAATAAAAGTTTTCTCCCAAAGGACTCTGTCAATTACTGGAAACAATAAAAAATATAAGCAAGCTTTTCTTTCTTCTAAATTTTTTTCTATGTAGTTCAGGTGTCAGTAGTATTAATGGAGCAGAAAAAAGCCATAATCCATATTAAGTGCTTAAATCACCTAGAACCTACATGCTAATTGCTTTAACGAATTATAAAAAACAAGAGAGTTTGCCTAAAAACTACTTTCAAACTGTTCCTAATCCAAATCATTTCTAAATAATTTATATTCAAAGAAGTAATTCAAGGTGACTCTCCAGTGAAAGTGATTGTAAGGAGTAGCATATTAGAAAAGAAAGAGTTATAGTTCTAAAGCTGACCAAGCATATGACCTTGTGCAATTAACTTTGATATCTCTCAGTTTAGATAGTTATCTCATCTAAAAACCATAATATCAAGTGTGGAGCACTTAATAGGACACTTATGTAATGAATCATCTCACTTAGAGCTGCTATCCAGTAACAGTAGTGAACTGTCTGTTTTTTGCCCACATCAACTCAAACACAGTAACAACAAGTCTCACAATGGAGACGTTACTGAGCCTGCTTGAGTAAATCGATGAACAACGGGAGGACAGCGCTACAGCGCTACAACTCTTCCGAGGTAATCCTGAAAGTCTCTTTAAGAGTACTTTCATAGCTTCCACCTTCCTTCCAGGACCTCTGACTCACCTGTTTTCTAAAACGGGGGACTAGTAAGTAAACTACCAAAACTATATACTATGATTTTCATTCAGCCCCATATATTTCCATCTACTCAAGACTCTGCACCTAGGCCATGACTATTGAAAGAGGCATCTTAAAAGTAAGTAACATGGCCACTTTTTCGCTTTTTCGAGGGCCAAAATTGTGTTATCATTCAAGATTTAGAAGATGTGTAGCCAAATGTCTTGTTTATTAAAGCAACTTCATCAGTAGTGCAAAATGAAGTTAAATAAAGTATCAGCACATGCAATGACTGTTCCATGAGATCAAACGGTAGCATTTGTAGTAAGGTCTTGATAATGATAACCTACATCCTTGAAGTTTGATAGTATCTACTTAGAGCTATAGGAATCAGGATGAGGGGCAAGTGGAAAGCAAGGTCTGACTGTGCCCTTGTCAATCTTTAGGCAATACCGGTGCAGTAGTACTAGAAAATAGCAAGCTGTCCTGCTCAAGGCCATTTTCCACATGCTAGGGCTGAGCCTCACACATGAGTGAAATCCAATAAAACCCAGGTAATGTGGAACTCTCTGACTGAGAACTCTGGGTTCAAGGGGACTGGGAGCAGAGATCCCCTGCCCATTCCCCGCCTGTCTACAGCGACCCAACAGTCACATCCAAAAACCACCTCTGGCTGGTGCCAGATAATCTATCTCATCATTGGTTACCATCCATATCGCATGTCATTCTCTCCCAGAAGGGAGCATAACATGACGCTCGCCATAACCATACTACCAGACTCCATGCCAAAGCTGCTCTCCACATGCTTGAGCCAAGCCTCACGCATGAGTGAACCTATTCCTGAATTGTGCAGCATGACACATCATAAGACACACCCTGCCCAAAGCTACCACACCACAATTGATGGGGTTCAAATAGTAGGCAACCAACTATAGAGGGATATATATATATATCTGTATATTTACATATATATATATGAAAGTTCACACAGCTCAACCTTTAATAACATGTTAGTGATAACTTATCACTAACTGTCATCCTGTTGATTGTTGAATTACTCGAGCGGACACCAGTAATGTCTCTATTCCTCCCAGCCCTGAGATTTTAGCAGCCTCTTCTTAGTCGTCTTTTCCCAAAGATTGGAGGCTCTTTCAGGGTCAGGGAATGAGACCTGCTGTCGTTATTGTATTTGGCATATCAAATACGCCACGGGGAGTTTGCTAGGCTCTACCCGTGAGGGCAAGATACTTTTGGTAGCTTGCTGGGCTCTCAAAGAGGCATATATTTATATATTTTTCTCAATGATTTGTTGCCTGCTGTCTGAACCCCATCAGATATAGGGTAGTAATTGAGTAAAATGGGTAGAAAGTGTCTCATAATGTGTCCCGAAAGTAGCCTGGCGTGTGATGGTGGTTGGGTAGTGGAGGCTCGACTGCCGGGGGTGGATCCCTTGGAGTGGGGAGGGCTCTCACACATCCCACAGCCTGGCACGGAGTCTGATAGCATGGTTCTGGGAGTCTTATTTTATACTCCCATCAGGGAGGAGCATCCTGAGTTCTGGAGGGTGGCTGATGAGGAGATTATCTGGTGTTGGCAGAGTGTGGCTTATGGGTGTGATCCCTGAGTCACTGGAGACTGGAGGATGCAGGGAGAGGATCTTTGTTCCAGGGTTCCATTGAGTCCAGAGTCCAAGGTCACAAAATTCCGCATTATCTGGGTTCCGTGGGACTTTATTCTTGCATGAAGCTTAGCCTGAGTATCCAGTGATATCTTATAGAAGATCTTAATGAACTCTTCCAAAATAGAACAATCTTTACACTATTTTCTGTATGGATTTTTTTTTTAGCATTTCAGCGGTTTTTCATAACAAGCAATCACTGTCACTGTCACTGTCCTCCCGTTGTTCATCAATTTGCTCGAGCGGGCCCAGTAACATCTCCATTTTTTTGAGACTTGTTGTTACTGTGTTTGGCATATTGAATATATATGTATATTACATATACATATATTGAATATGTCGCAGGTAGCTTGCCAGGCTTTGCTGTGCGGGCAAGATACTCTCAGTAGCTTGCTGATTTCTTCAAATGGGGCGGAGGAATTGAACCCGGCTCAGCTGGGCTGGCTATGTACAAGGCAAATGCCCTACCACTGTGCTATTGCTCCAGCCAAAATATATTACTCTGGTTCTGCTTTGGGACAAGGATTGGGGTTTAGTATAGAAATATCCCAAATATGGTGTCAGGATGATGTAATGGTGGTGGGATTGCTGTCTAAATATTAAATATAATCAAATATTGTGAACTCCCTTATAAAATAAAAAAATTAAATACAGTTTTAAAACACTTGAAAACATATGTTGTTTTGGTAGAGAACTTGGTAACTTGTCTATCACCACATAGTGATATGAATTCATTTCCTAAATTAATTAAGAAATGCCTAGTCTCCATTGTCAGAAAAAAATTTTTTCTCCTGTCCTCCATCTTACACACTGAAGGATCCTAGGCAAACGTCCCACCAAGAAAACTCAAATTGACACGCCCCAGGCGTCCTCTGGGACCCTGGGCCACCGACCATCCCTGAACCCCTTCCTGTTTCTCCCCAACGCTGTTCCCGGTTTTCTCCCTCTCCCAGGTCTATACCCCCCAACACATCATGTACCCGTAGGATTGGGGCCTCTGAAGAAGTAGGCGTGGCCTATTTTGGGGCCAGGTACTGCTCACATGGCCACAGGTAAATTACCCATACACAGCAATCTTGTATAACATCTCAGTCTCCATACCACCACCACAACATGAAGAAACAACACAAGTCCCCATCACAAGGCAAGGACAATGAAAAGAGTCCAGAAGCCTCAATAGGTGTTACTCCCATAAGAGAGCTATCTGATAAAGAACTCAGATATGAAGTAATGAAAATGTTCAATGAACCCAAAAAAACAGTGAGACAGATATCCAGGAAATTAACGGAGGATATGAAAGAAAAAATCAAGAAAATACAAGAAGAAAGGAAAGCAGAAATTGGAAAGCTACGCACAGAAATGTCACGAATAAATGATTTGGTAAATGAACTAAAAAAAACTCAGTGTGTGCCCTCAACAGTAGAATAGCTACGGCTGAAGACAGAATCAGTGAGCTGGAAGATGAGCTGCAGGAAGCCTACAGGCAACAACGAACAATGGCAAGAGACCTCAAAATAGCTCTAGAGTGAATCATGATGATTCCAAGAGGAAGGGATGATTCCAAGAGGAAGAACATTAGAATCATTGGCATACCAGAAGGTCAGGGAAACAATCCCAAATAAAAGCCACAGATAAAGAAATCATTGCTGAAAAGATCCGAGAGCTGGACAATGCAGGCATCCATATTCAAGGAGCCTGAAGGGTGTCAGCTAAAAGAGACTCCAAGACATATCATAGTTAGAATGACAGATGCCATGGATAGAGACACAATACTGCAAGCAGCAAGATCAAAGAAGGAAATCACATACAAAGAGCTCCGCTTAGATTCACAGCAGATCTATCAGAGGAAACCCTACAAGCCCAAAGGCAATGGTGGGATATAGTGAAAACACTAGCTGAAATGAACACTTCTCCAAGTATTCTTTATTCGGCTAAACTCTCATGCAAACTCAAAGGAATGGTACACTATTTGTGGATAAACAACAGCTCAGGAAATTCATAGACTCAAAACCAAACCTAAAAGAAGAGCTAAAGGGGCTAATTGTAAGACAAGAGAAAGCCCTACAAGCACAACAAAACCTTACAGAAAGATGAGACAAAAACCCCATAACAATAATCCCTTTCATCATCAATGTTCTAAATTCACTAATTAAGAGACACAGAGTGGCAAAATGGATTCAAACACAGAATACAACATTCTGCTGCCTACAAGAAACACATCTGAACAATCAAAACAAACAGACTCAGTCAAAGGATGGAAAACAACCAAGAAAGCAAACAAATCCCTCAAAAAAGCTGAAGTTGCCTTACTAGTATTGGACAACATAGATTTTAGGTTGAAAAAGATTAGAAGGGACAGTGAAGGTTATTTTTTATTACTCAAGTGATATTTATGTCAGAAAGAAATCACTCTCCTAAATGTATATGCACACAATGAGGGACCAACCAAATATCTACAACAACTGCTAAAGGCCTTAAGAAGGACATTGCAAGCAACACAATAGTAGTTGGAGACTTCAAAACCACCTTATCATCCCTGGGTAGATCAAGTAGATTAAAACTCAGCAAGGAAATAATGTCTCTGAAGAAAGAAATAGAAGACAGAGGGCTAATAGATCTATACAGGACTTTATATTCCCCCCCTCAAAGAATACATATTCTTTTCCAGTGCACATGGAATATTTTTCAGAATAGACCATGTGCTGGACCACAAAGCGTACCTCAACAGAATCAGGAAAATATATATTGTATCACCTATCTCCTCAGAATATGATGTACTGAAGATAGAAGTTAATCATGTACAGACTCAGAAAACCAAATAAAAAACCTGAAAATTAAACAACTCAATTATTAATAATAAGTGGGTCAGGAAAGAAATCAAGGAAGAACTCAAAAGATACCTGGAAACAAATGAGAATGAAGACACAAGAAACCAAAATTTGTTGAACGCAGCTAAAGCCATGTTAAGGGGAAAATTTATAGCTCCGCAGAATTTCTCAGGAAGGAAAAAAGTGCCTGCGAAAACAACTTGACTACACAGCTCAAGATCTTAGAAAAGGACCAAAAATAGGAGCACAAAGCAGGCAGAAGGAAAGAGATCATAAAACTTAGAGCAGAAATAAACAACATGGAAACCCAAAAAAACAATCCGAAAGATCAATGAAATCAAGAGTTGGTTCCTGGAGAAAATAAAGAAAATAGAGAAGATAAAGAAGAAAAACCACTAGCAAGACTCATAAAGAAAGAAAGAGAGAGAGAGAAAGAATCCTACTAAACTGAATCAGAAATGAGAAGGGGTATATCACAACAAAAACCAAAGAAATTCAAAAGATCATCAGAGACTGCTTTGAAAGTCTGTATGCCATGAAACAAGAGAACCTACAAGTAATGGAGGAATTCTTGGATTCCTATAATCTCCCAAGGCTGAATCAAGAAGATCTAGAATTCCTGAATAGTCCTATTAATATCAAGAAAATTGAAACTGTAATCAAAAGTCTTCCCAAAAACAAAAGCCCAGGTCCAGATGGATTCACCAAAGAATTTTTCTGAACATTGAAACAGGACCTATTGCCAGTTCTTCTCAAGCTTTTCCAGGAAATTGAAGAAACAGAAGAACTCCCAAACAGTTTCTATGTAGCTCATATCTCTCTAATACCAAAAGGAAACAAAGACAATACAAGAAAAGAAAACTACAGGCCGATATCCCTGATGAACACAGTTGTGAAGATTCTCAACAAAATACTAGCAAATAGAATTCAACAATTCATCAAAGAGATCATATACCATGAGCAAGTGGGATTTATCCGGGGGTGCAAGGATGGTTTAACCTTCAGAAATCAATCAACATAATCCATCTTATCAACAAAAAAGATAAAAAACCGTATGATCATATCAATAGATACAGAGAAAGCATTCGACAAGATCCAGCATCCGTTTATGATGAAAACCCTTGCCAAAATGGGTATAGAAGGGACTTTCCTCAATATAGTCAAAGTCATCTACCACAATCATATAGCAAACATCATCCTCAATGGAGAACAACTATGAGTCTTCCCTCTAAGATCAGGGGTGAGTCAAGGAAGCCCAGTCTCTCCACTGCTGTTCAATATAGTACTTTAAATACTTGCAATAGGGGTAAGGCAAGAAAAAGATATTAAGGGCATTCAGGTAGGAAAGGAAGAAATCAAGCTCTCATTATTCGCAGGTGATATGATACTATACTTAGAGAACCCAAAAATCTTCACCAAGAAACTCCTACAAACAATAGAATTATAGTAAAGTTGATCACTTGATACTTAATCACTTGACATTCTGTTACTCATTGATTTGCTCGAGCATTTGCCAGTAACTTCTCTATTCATCTCTGTCACATGCTAGTGTAGCCCAATGAGGTCTACTAGTTCCAGGAACAGGGAGAGCCTCAAACGGATCATTCAGGGTCTTGACAAAGAAGTCTGATCATCTCGTAGGTGGACAGCCACACGATCTTTTGATATCCTGTGGAATCCAGTCTGTAAAGGCTCTAGTCTAGTGGTCATCTCCAATCTCATTACATGTCCAGCCCATCTGATTTTCGATGCCTTGGCAAACCGGACAGCATCCCTGATTCTTGAATGTCGACAGAGGTTGGAACTCCAGTTTCTTTCTCTCATTTGAGTGAAGCATGATACTCCATGCATAGCTCTTTCTATTTATCTTTGGGAGACCTGAATAGCGTTCTCATCCTGTTTTCATAGGGCCCAAGTCTCTGAGTCATATGTTAATGCAGGAAAAATAGTGGAATCGAAGATATGTGCCCAGAGCTGGAGGTGTCTCATTCTCTTAGCTATTTCTTTGACGTTGTTGAAGGCTTTTTCAAGCCACTATCTTCATCCTGCGCAACTCAGGTTCCAAGTCATTCGTCATGTTGACTTCTCGAACTTGATACACATAACTGTTGCATTCAGCAATGGCGGTTTCATTGAGAGCGAACAGAACATCAGGAATGAGACCATTTCTCATAAACATTGTCTTTGTGAGATTCAACTGTAGTTCGAACTTTCCACACTCATGGTCAAAGTCAGCCAGCTTTTTTGCCGCTTGGCTGATATTTGGTGTTAGTTGAATGATGTCATTAGTGAAGCAAAGGTGCTGTGGTTGCTGACTGTCTATCTTTACTCTCATTCCTTCCAATTTCAGTCATCGCATGACGTTCTTGAGGGTGGCACTGAAGAATTTTGGTGAAATGGTATCACCCTGCCAACCCCCCCTCTTCACATCAATGATCACCTCCCTGTATAATGGTGAGATCCTGGTAGTGGATCCGCAATACAACTCACAGAGGATCCTGTTGTATTAAGTTTGAACGCTGTGTTTGGCCAAGGCCTCGATGACCACTTCCGTCTCAACAGAATCAAAAGCTTTCTTTAAATCAATGAACATTAGACAGAGTGGCATCTAGAACTCCCAAGGAACCACAATGAGCTTGACTATCATGTGGATATGGTTGATTGTGCTGAATCCTTTTCAGAAACCGACTTGATTGCATAGCTGTCCTTCATCTAGTGTTCTGCGAATCCTATTCCAGATGAATGAGTGAACAGTTTGTAGACGACAGACAGCAGGCAGAATGGGCGATAGTTGCCAATGTTGTGGATGTCTCCATTCTTAGTCCTGCTGTTTTTCCATTGGAATGAAATCTGGCTCAGACAGGTACCATGTGAAGAGCTGAGCCAGTGCATTGATGAGTATTTACATCAGGTTCTTCAGGTGTTTGGGTCTGACTTTGTCTAGGCTGGGTGCTATTCACTTCTTTACCAATGAAATGGTGTGTCGGAATTCGGAAGGGAGAACATTGGGAACGACATATATATCTTGTGGAATTTGGTTGTGGGCAGGTGGACGTGGCTATCAAGAGATCTGAGTAGAAGTCATGGATAATCTTCTCCATTGCCCTTCTGGAAGATGTGATAGATCCATTAGGATATCGCAGGGCACTCATCTTGGTTTTTTTAGTTGTCGAAGGACAGGCAGGTGTTGAGAATGCTTTTCCCAGCTTCTGCCACATCTGCCAGTTATGTTGCTCTTATTTCTTTGAGGTCTTCCTTCATCAGTTATATGCACTGCTTTGCGAGATCAGATCTTCGCTTGCGGTTGCTGGAGGCTTGCGCCAAGCCACGTTAGTGAATGAGCTCGAGATTTTCGAAGACAGGTGTCTTTTTGTGGCTATCTCTCTCTCAGCGTTCTTTGCACAATCATGGTGGTGCTGAACCAGGCAATCATGTTCCTCGTTCATGTTGACAATGACAGCATCTTCCCATGTTGCCGCAATAGTGCCAAAGAGCTCCCAGTTGGTGGTCGTTCTGGAGGTCTCTTCTTAAACTTTTCAGCCCTTTCTCCCTACTCTGTGAAGTGGAATTTTGCACGAAGGAGACAGTGGTCCGTTCCTGTTTGGAATTTTGGGACAACAGCGACATTGGTCAGCAACTTTGTGACCTTGTACTCCAAACTCTGCCTGCTCCAAGCAGCCTGGCAGACCTCCGTTACATCCACTACCTCAACTACACAGCCACCTGCATGCTCCAGGACGCTTTCTGGACACTTGGGCTCAGACTCACACACGAGTGAAGCCCCACAGAAACAGGGAAGCAGAACTCTGTGACCTTGGACTTCAGGCTCAACAGACCCGGGGACAGAGATCCTCTGCCTGCTCCCAGCAGCTCGGCAGACTCCTTTACCTAAAGTACCTCCACTACTCAGCTGCCAGCATGCTCCAGGACGCTTTCCAGTCTGTGCGGGACAAGTATACCACACCATATTCAATGGGGTTCAAATATGTTTTGAACCATGGGAACACCTGCAAGAAGGTTTAGAGGCTTCCCTAAAAGCCTCCTTTCCTCTTGGAGAGTCTGGCAAGCTGCCAAGAGTGTCCTGCCTACACAGCAGAGCCTGGCAAGTGGTATATTCAATATGCCAAAGTCAGTAAATTCAATGGGTCTCATTCCCCTGACCCTGAAAGAGCCACCAATATGGCAGCATTAAGAAGGATGAGGAAGGAGAGGCTGATAAAATCTCAGGGCCAAACTAGGCTGCCCAAACGAAGAAAGACAAAAATGACTGTTTGTACTTACAATGCACATATGCTGGCATCAGATGCATCCATCAAGGACCTGATTGTGCAAGCGTGAAAGATCAAGTATGACATCATTTTTCTGACTGAGATGAGAAGGAATCAATCACATCATGCCGTTTTTTAAACTGGGGAAGAACTGTTCCTCGGAACATGCGAAAAAAGAGGCACCGGTGGTGTCAGTGTCCCTTTTCACACGAATTTGGCCATAAACGTTGGTTCATTCGAATGTCTAACAACCTAAATTGGACGATTACACTTCAATAGATATGGCTCACTGCCGGGAGTTTCTATCTTCATTGTCTATGCACCAACATCCAATCATGATGAAGAAGAAATTGAGAAGTTCTACATGGAGCTGGAGAAGTTCTATAAAGAAGACCAGACCTTCTACAAGATCATTGTTGGCGATTTTAATGCCAAGATAGGACTGAGAGGATCAGCTGAAGAACTCCACATTGGGACCCATGGCCTAGAGTGGAACAAACATGTTGAGAGACTGTGTGAGTTCATCATGTCATCCATGCTAACTCACAATTCCAGAAGGCTGAATCTAAATGTTGGACATGGGAGTCTCACAGGTGGAGGGTTCCAAAACAAAACTGACCACATCATATTTATTCAACAATCTTGCCTGACCGATAGTAAAGTTGCAGGCTATTAAATCAATACCCCAAAATCCATGGCTTTCCTATATGCAAATAAAGAGAGAGAAGAAAGTTACATAAAAAAACAAGTCCTTTCACAGTTTTGCCCCAGAAAATCAAATACCTAGGAATCAGCTTAACTAAGGACATAAAAAGACCCGTACAAAGAAAATTACAAAACACTACTTTGGGAAATAAAAGAGGACATGGGGAATGGAAAGATATCCCCTGCTCATGGATCGGGAGAATTAACATTGTTATAATGGCAATACTCCCGAAAGCATTGTACAAATTCACTGTGATCCCTATAACTATATCGATGACATTCTTCAAAGGAATGGAGCAAACACTCCTGAAATTTTTATGGAACAATAAGCCTCACGAATAGCTAAGCAATTCTTGCGAAAAAAGAAAATGGGAGGAATCAACCTCTCCAAGGTCAAATTCTAATACAAAGTGGTGATAATAAAAACAGCATAGTACTGGAACAAAGACACAGCCGCAGATCAATGGAACAGGGTTGAATATCCTGATACCCTCCACCCCCAAATATATGATAATCTAATCTTTGGTAGGCAAGGGATCAAGAAATGTAGTGGAGCTAGGAAATCCTCTTTAACAAATTGTGCTGGCAAAACTGAACAGCTCTATGCAAAAGGTGGGCTCAGATCTCTACCTAATACCATGTACAAATGTAAGATCAAAATGGATTAAAGACCTCATCATCAGACCGGAATTCATAAGGTACATTGAAGACAAGGTTGGCAAAAGCCTCTGCAACATTAAAACTAATGGTATCTTCAAAGATGACACGCCACTGGCCAAGCAAGTGAAAACAGAGATATACAAATGGGACTCTCTTAAACTAAGAAGGTTCTACACCTCAAAAGAAGCAGTGCCCAGGATACAAAGACAGTCTACAGAATGGGAAAGGATATTCGCCCAATACCTATCTGACAAGGGGTTGATATGAAGGATATAAAAAGCACTGGTTGAACTCCATAAGAAGAAAACATCCAACCCCATAAAAAATGGGGTGATGAAATAAACAGAAACGTTCTCAAAGAATAAATTCGAATGGCATAAAGGCACATGAGAAAATGCTCTACATCACTAATCATCAGGGAGATGCAGATCAAAACAACAATGAGATATGATCTCACACCACAGACTGGCCCACATCCAAAAGAACAAATACGACCAATGTTGGTGCAGATGTGGGGATAAAGGGACCCTCCATCACTGTTGGTGGGAATGCTGACTGGTTCAGCCCTTTTGGAAAACAGTATGGATGATTTTCAAAAAATTAGAAATTGAGCTCCCATTTGACCCAGCAATACCACTGCTGGAATATATCCCCAAAATGCCGAAAAGTACAGTCTAAATGACATCTACATTTCTGTGTTCATTGCTTCACCGTTCACAATAACCAAAATGTGGAAAAAACCTGAGTGCCTGAAAACAGATGACTGGTTAAAGAAACTTTGATACATCTACACAATGGAATACTATGCAGCTGTTAGAAAAGATGAAGTCATGAAATTTACATACAAATGGTTCTACATGGAAAGTACCATGTTAAATGAAATGAGCAAGAAAGAGAGGGAGAAACATAGAAAGACTGCACTCATCTGGGGAATATAAAGTAATAGAATGGGAGATGAAAACCCAAGAAGAGTTGAGATAAGTACCAAGAGGTCTGCTCCATGGCTTGGAAACCAGCAGCACATGCTAGGGAAAAGGCAGCTCAGAGAGAGAAGGGAACACCAAGAAAAGGATGTTTGGAGAACTCGCTCGGGGTGCGAGATGTATCCTTAAAGTAGACTATAGACCGAACACGATGGCTGCTCAATACCTCTATTTCAAACTATAACACCCTAAAGGAAAGAGAGAGCACAAGGTAATGCCCTGTCACACAGGCTGGTGGTGTGGGGGAAATGAGTTGGGGGAGTTGCGGGATTCTGGGATCATTGTTGGTGGAGAATTGGCACTGGTGGAGGCATGGGTACTTGATCATTGTATAACTGAAACCCAAGCACGAAAGTCTCTAAGTCTACAACTATATCTCATCTTTTTTCACTAACAACAACAACAAAAAACCTCAACTTGTTTTGTTTCCAATTATGTCTTTGAGTTAAAAACCATGGACTTATGTATAAACTTTTTCATCAGACAGCCTAATCTTATTCTTGAAAGACTCTAAGAAACACTGAATCTGCTCAAGTGACACAATATGAAGACTTACAGGCATTGTTAGCTATAAAATGCCAAGAAAAGGGTAGATTTCCCTAGGGTAGCAGGATTAAAAGAACTTTTCATTACTTTATTTGTTGTTAGAGCTTAGAAGTCCATCTTGACAGAGATAGGGCTTTTAGGAAGACCTCACCAAGGAATTAGACAACACTTTTCATATAACGCAAGCAGCTGCTATCCTGGAGAGAATGAGTGAATCTCTTTCAGAGAATAGACTGTAGACTTTCTACAATAAATCTTTATTTAACTAATGCACTCTGATAACATCTTAAAAACACATAAGTGTATATCCACAGAGTTACATCCTTCAAATTCTAGGGCAGATTACATATTTTTATATTTACAAAATAAACATAACTTTTATTCATCTACCAATTTAGTTTTTCACATTTGCTGTCTTACTATGTTTTCAATACGCCCTTGAGTTATATATTACCATGATTATAGTTGTTTATGGTTTCAGAATAGGCAGATCGGGCGATAGTTGCCAATGTCATGGATGTCTCCCTTCTTGAACAGTAGTACGGTCCTGCTGGTTTTCCATTGGGACGGAACCTTGCATTCAGACAGGTAGCGAGTGAAGAGCCGAGCCAGTGTATTGATGAGTACTGACGGCAGGTTCTTCAGGTGTTGAGGTCTGACCTTGTCTGGGCCGGATGCTGTTTGTTTCTTTACCAACGAAATGGCGTGTCGGATTTCGGAAGGGAGAACGTTGGGAACGACATATCCATCCTGTGGAATTTGGTATGTCGGCAAGTGGACATGGCTGTCGAAGAGATATGAGTAGAAGTCATGGATAATCTTCTCCATTGCAGTTCTGGGGGATGTGATGGATCCATCAGAACGTCGGAGGGCAGTCATCTTGGCCTTGTAGTTGGCGAAGGACAGGCGGGCGTTACAAATACTTTTCCTGGCTTCTGCGGCATCTACCAGTACTTCTGCTCTTCTCTCTTTGAGGTCTTCCTTGATTGCATCTCTGCACTGCTTTGGGAGCTCGGACATTAGCTTGTGGTTGCCTGAGGCATGCACCAAACCACGCTGGCGAATTAGCTCAAGAGTTTTCGAAGATAGGCGATTTTTTGTGGCTATCTCTCTCTTGGCGTTCCTCGCACATTCATGGAGGTGCTGAACCAGTCGATCGTATTCCTCGTCAATGTTGTCAACAATGGCATCTTCCCATGTTGCCACAATAGTACCAAAGAGTTCCAAGTTGGTGGTCATTCTGGGAGTTCTCTTTTTGAACTTTGTAGCCCTTTCTCTCCGCTCTGTGAAGTAGAATTTTGCACGAAGGAGAAGGTGGTCCGATCCCGTTCGAAATTTTGGAACAACAGCGACATCAGTCAGGCAAAGCCGTCGATTGAATATGATGTGGTCTATTTTGTTGTGGAATCGTCCACCAGGAGACTCCCATGTCCATCGTTTAGATTCTGCCTTCTGGAACTGTGAGTTACCATGAATGGTCTTGGTCGACATGATGAACTCAGACAGTCTCTCACCCTGTTCGTTCCATTCTAGGCCATGGGTCCCAATGTGAAGTTCTTCAGTTGATCTTCTCGGTCCTATCTTGGCATTAAAATCACCCACAATGATCTTGTAGAAGGTGTGGTCTTCTTTATAGAACTTCTCTAGCTCCATGTAGAACTTCTCGATTTCTCTTTCATCATAATGAGATGTTGGTGCGTAGACAATGAAGATAGAAACTGCAGGCAGTGAGCCACATCTATTCAAATGTAAACGTCCAATTCGAGTTGTTAGGCATTCGAATGAATCAATGCTCTTGGCCAAGTTTGTGTTGACAAGGACACCGACGCCTCCAACACCTCTTTTATCGCATGTTCCAAGGAACAATTCTTCTCCAGTGTCGAAAACGGCATGGTGAGATTCGTGCCTTCTTGTCTCAGTCAGACCAATGATGTCGTACTTGATCATTCGCGCTTGTACCATCAGGTCCTCGATGGATGCATCTGATGCTAGCGTACGTGCATTGAAAGTACAGATGATCATTTTTGTCTTCCTTCGTTGTGGCAGCCTAGGTCGGCCTTGAGATTCTGTCGGCCTCTCCTTTCTCATCCTTCTCAGTGCTGCCATGTCGGTGAATCCTTCAGGGTCAGGTGAATGAGACCAGTTGTAGTTACTGGTTTTGGCTTATCAAATACACAATGGATAGCTTACCAGGCTCTTCCGTGTGGGCGGAATACTCTCGGTAGCTTGCCAGTCTTTCCGAGAGGGATAGAGGCTTTTGGGGTGACCTCTAATCACCCTTGTAGGTGTTACCATATTTGAACCCTATCAAATATGGTACGACAATTCCGGAAGATGGGTATTTAGTGTCTTATGATGTGTCTGGGTAGGGTGGGTCTCCTGTGCGCAATTCGATCCCTGGGTGGTTGATGGAAGCAGACAGGGCAGGGTAGGGTGGGGCTCCTGAATAGAATCCCTTTGTCACCTGTGGTGGTGGAAGCAAGCAGAGAAGCTCTGTCCCTGGGTCCGCCGAGCCTGGAGTCCAAGGTCTCAGAGAGTTCTGCTTATCTTGTTCTGTGGGTCTTCAGTCGTGTGTGGGTCTCGGCCGGAGCTGCCACGCGGGTCCGGAAAGCGTCCTGGAGTGTGGCGACGGCTGGGTAGTGGAAGTAGTGTCATCTACAAGTTGTTCACTGGAGTCATCCTAAATAGGATTGGCAGAACACTAGATGAAGGACAACCATGCGAGGAAGCCGGGTTCCGCAAAGGATTCAGCGCCATCGACCATATGCACACGATAACCAAGCTCATTGAGGTTTCTCAGGAGTTCAAGATGCCGCTCTGTTTAACGTTCATTGTTTTAAAGAAGGCCTTTGATTCTTTTGAGATGGAAGCGGTCATTGAAGCCCTAGCCAATCAGGGCATTCAGGCCAATACATCAGGGACCTCCGTGAGCTGTATTGCGGATTCACTACCAGGATCTCACCATTCTACATTTCACCGAAACTCTTCAGTGCCACCCTCGAGAACATCATGCGACGACTGCAATGGGAAGGAATGGGAGTGAAGATAGATGGTCGGCAACTACACCACCTCAGCTTTGCTGATGACATAGTTTTGATAACACCAAACATCAGCCAAGCCGCACAAATGCTGGCCGACTTTGACCGTGAGTGTGGAAAGGTAGGACTATAGCTGAATTTTACGAAGACAATGTTTATGAGAAACAGCCTCGTTCCTGACGCCCCATTCACTCTCAACGGAATGACCATCTCCGAATGCAACAGCTATGTGTACCTAGGTCGAGAGGTCAACATGACAAATGACCTGGCACCCAAGCTGCGCAGGAGGAAGAGAGCGGCTTGGAACGCCTTCAATAACGTCGAAGAAATAGCTAAAAGCATGAAGAACCTCCGGCTCCGGGCACATCTCTTTGATTCCACTGTTCTTCCTGCATTAGCATATGCCTCAGAGACCTGGGCCCTACGCAAACAAGATGAGAACGCTATTCAGGTCTCCCAAAGAAGTATAGAAAGAGCTATGCTTGGAATATCACGTTTCACTCAAATGAGAGAAAGAATCCGGAGTTCTGACATCCGTCAATGATCAAGAATCAGGGACGCTGTCTCATTTGCCAAGGTGTCGAAAATCAGATGGACTGGTCACGTAATGAGATTTAAAGACGACCGCTGGACTAGAGCTGTTACCCACTGGATTCCATGGGATGTCAAAAGACCACGTGGCCGCCCACCTACCAGATGGTCAGCCTTCTTGTCAAGATCATGAACGATCGGTTTGAGGCCCTTCATGTTCCCGGAGCGAACAAATGCCAATGGGCTACACTAGCATGCGACAGGTACAAATGGAGACGTTACTGGCACCCGCTCGAGCAAATCGATGACTAACGGGAAGTTAAGTGATTAAGTGATTAAGTGATGGTTTCAGAACAGAGAACAAGAGTGTCATAGGTGAACTTTGGACATGAAGAAGCTGTTCTTAAGGACCATATTTCCTTCTATAAAAACAGTGATGACAACTCCACGAACTCAACACCATATTTCCACATTTATTTGAAAACAAAGAACGTGATAGTATACTATGGGAATGAAAGGGTTGGATGCCATGGGAACTAGTTTTAATTCATTATTTCAAATCTCACCCACAGAGAAGGTATCCAGTCAAATTAGGTAATGGGATGGCTGAAAGTAGGAGACAGCAGGAGACATAAGGAACCCCAGCCAAAGAATTTCCTCTTTGCCCCCCTCACATACATTCTCATGGCAGAATTAAAAAAGGGTCTCATCCCCTTGCACATGGTCATAGTACAATGACAAGGGAACAAGAAGCCATTGAGGTACATTCCTTGAGTGGCCTAGCAACAGATCACAGTGTATCAAGCTCTGGCAATGAACACAGGCGATGGAGTGCCAGTTGCACATTTCAGACTAGGATAATATTGGATGGCATAGGCAGAAGATCAGCCTTGCACTGGAGGCAGGAAGACTGCACAGAGACAGGACCAGGACATTATCATCTGGACTGGATATCAAGGGACAAGACAGGTGATTTCATACACCAGTGAAAGGAGTGGCCTGGGCAAAGGAGAGATCAGACCCATATACTTAAACTGTATAATAAACTGTACAATAAAATTAATGCATCTAAGTTTTGTATGCAAATCTTTTATACAATTCTCAAGAACCCACAATCTCAGGAATAAGATCAATTTTGTATTAATAGCTCTCTAGCACTGTCATCCCGTTGTTCATCGATTTGCTTGAGCAGACACCAGTACTGTCTCACAACAAATTGTGAGAATTTGTTTTAATAAAAGATATAATAAGCTACTGGTGTTGAGCACTAAATTTCCATAACTTTCCACATCTAATTGCTCATGGACACCTGAAATAATTTTTGCAATATGAAAATATCATCAAGGCAGCCTCAATGGCTTCCTTTTGGCTTCAAAAATGAAGACCGGGCTCTTCATCAAGACTCACATCCCTGCTGTGGGCTGGCTCCTGCCCCTGGATTCTCATCCCTGCACAGATTTGCCACACTCCCTGACTCTCGTTTCTGTTTGTCCCAAACTCTTTCAGACCTCTGGTGACCATTGATTCTCCTTCCAACACAGCATTCTGTTTCTTCTAGTTTGAAGTTCTTTCCCTGCTCTTATTGGTCATTTTTTCATACCCTTCCAACATCATTTACTGGGGAAAGTCTGGTCTGATCTGTGTCCTCATTCTGCCCTCTGTTGTGGGTCTTGCTTGTGTTACTTTTGTTTGTTTTCTACAATAGCTTTTCATTGAACTTTCCTTTTTAAACATGAATTAGGTGATCTCCACCTACTGACATCATGAGGACAAAGATCACTCTCAATCTTGTTCATCTCAGTCAGGTATGGCATGATGTTGAGTGCAAACAAATTCATTAATGATAGCAATAAAATAGTAATAATTAAAATCCACTAAAAAACGCAACCAAAAAATTAGAAATGAGTCCTTCAAATAAATAAAAAGTGTCAGTGAAAAGTTAAATACATTATTTTAAACATTTCTTAAATATGTCTGCCCTCTTAAAGTACTCTAAAATTAGCTCAATATTTATTAGATTCTGGGTCTCTATTAGGAAATTTGGTTATTTTACTTCCATTCACATTGCTTAGCTTTTGAATTCAGTGCTGCTTTTACATTTCTCAGTCTTTTTATTTCTTGTGCTCTGTTCTCTGCCTGCAGAGAACGTTGGACAACTTCTGATTACTATCAGCATAAAACCAATCTAGCTGCCCAGTGCCATCTTGCTGCACACAGCAGTGAAGAAACCTGGCCGGCGGGCACCACAACACCCGGAGAATTCTTTGGGCCCCACACTGAGTCGATATCACCGGGAGGTCGCAGACGAGGTAGGTTCAGTCTCCCGCCTTCTGCAGATAGAATCCCGGTGACCATGAGCTTCTACAAGAATGGCTCTGGTAGGTGGGCACCAGGACTCTTCTTCCGAACCACATGGGGGCGCTGGCCGAGCAGTTCCATCTGGCTCCCAGTCAGCCTCTGATCCTGGAAGTTATGCCCTCAACCCACCCCTGGCACCATCTTGCCACACACAGCAGTGAAGAAACCTAGCCAGAGGGCACCACAATACCCAGAGAATTCTCCGGGCCCCATACTGAACTGATATCACCAGGAGGTCCCAGATGGGGTAGGTGCAGTCTCCCTGCCTTCTCCAGATGGAAATCCAGTGACCATGAGCTTATACAAGCATGGCTCCAGTATGAGGGCACCAGGACTATTCTCCCTTTCCTGATATGCAAAGTGAGCAATGGAAAGTAGATGGTGTAGCGTCTGTCCCTGGAGGGCAGACTTGAATGATGGTGGGAAAATTTGAGCAACCAATAAATAACGCCCAACCGAAAAAAAATACCAAGCTAGCTGGATAGACATGTTCCAATAAGACAATTGTTCAGAACAAGTGTCATTGTGTACTGTTACTTCCGCAGGCCTATGACTAACTACCCTCATCATATTTCTGGATGTTACTATGATTTTTCACTTAACCAGGGTTCAAGCTTTGAACTTACATACAGTTCTTGGAAGCCCACGAGGAGCAATCCATGAGCAAAGAGATGGGAGTAAACCCTGAGAAAAACATGGTGTGGACCCAAAACTTGACTTTCCAATTAAGAGGAGTATTTAATTTCTTCCAAATAGTAAGTGAACCAAAATAGTAGTCCTAATCTCCAGGGTTTAAATAGCATCATTGTTTTTCATTGCTTTTAGCTATTCAATAATATGTGTAAGAGTTTACCTCTCATATAATCTCACACAGAAGCTCAAATTTTCTGTTTATCTTGGATAAATTGGATTTTATTATAAAAATCTCAGTACTAAAGACTTTATAAAAGTATTCACAACAAATGACACTGTTGAGAGATAGTTCAAATCTGTATCTAGGTGACAATTATCTTCTCACTGCTTAGTCTTTAAAAGCCTAAACATTTTTCCTATCTTACAAAAATAATATTAATTAATTCCACTTAGGATTGAAGGAAAGCATTGAAGAGTGACCGTATTAACTATAATACTGGGAAGAGTTTTGTTGGATATGAAGGAACACCAAAGCATAGGAAGAGAACAGAATAGGGCATTTCACAAGAGCTGGAAAAGCAACAGCTCTTTTTTCTCCTGGCGTTTAAACACTTGGCCTGTTCAAGTTAACTGCAGATTTTAAGAATACATTAAAGGGGACTGGTGAAATATTTCAGTGGGAAGTTTCTTGCCTTTCATGTCAGAATCAAAGGTACACAAAAATGACAACACTTTTCCCCCAATAAAATAGCACTACAAGTTTCTACATGATGGAAGGAGGCTAAAGACTCACCATCTGTTAATGTTTGGAAGATACTCTGATTAGAAATGAAAAAGTCAGCAAGAATACAGCTTATTAAATTCACTGAACAACAAGATATGCAAGGGACTCAGAAGCTGACCCCTTTTCTCTTGCATCAGTTAAATTACTGAAAAGTTTAATTGAGTCTAAGTATACTTTATAAAAGATAATTTTCTAACCAGGTACCTTTAAAAATTATTTTCTACATGAAGTGCTTTTTGCGCTTATTTAATAATGATCATAAAAACCAGAATACTCTAAAAATTTATCTGTTACTGGGAATGTAGCTCAATGAATTTAAGCCACATATGTATGAGACTCTGGATTTAAATTTGACCAGCATTTAGAAAAGTTTTTTGTGAAACTCAAGCAATAGTACAGTGGGTAGGGAGCTTGCCTTCACAAGGCTGATCTGGGTTTGATCCTCAGCATCCCAAGCACTGCCAAGAGTAATTTTTAACTTCAGAACAAAGAACAAACTCTGAATATCATTGGGTGTGTCCCAGTAACTAGATATATTAGCAACAGGCATAACAGTAACAGAAGTAAGAAAAAAAGTACCAAAGTATAGAGGATAAAGGCCCAAGTGCAGAATAGAAAATCTGAAAGATAACTTCATTTGTCATTTGTAGTAACAAATGAAATGAAAACAAACTCCGTGGTTTTCATCAGGTAGACTTAGATCGAAATTTCTTCAGGGCTCTAAGTGATCGTAAAATGAGCACATGCAAGTGTCCAAGATGGCTTTGGTCCCCAGCACCCTATCTTGGTACCTTAACCCTGTTGCGCAGGATCCCTGAATGCAGAACTAGGAATGAGCCCTGAGCACTGATGTGTGTGGTCCCAAATCCAAATTGAACTAAACAAAATGTCTTCAATTTTAAGTGACTGAGTTTGGAAAGAATATTCCTAAAGTTGCTAAAAACTGGATACAGTAATCTATGATTTTAAGAGTTCCTTGAACCTTAAATTCTGAAATCTTAGCTTAATAAGATTTGGTGGTGGATGCTGAATTGAAAAGTGAAGACTAAATGAAATTCTTTTCTATAAGTAGAAAGAGCACTAGACATGAAGTAATAAGTAACATTTATATTTTAAGTTTCAATTTCTATATATTATGTAGAACCATATATACATAATGGCAACTGAAGACTCCAGGACCCAGCCAGGCCATGCTGAGACCACTCTCCACACACTCTGATTAGCCACACGCATGAACCGGCTAGGAATCCAGGTGTGCGGGACACAGGACTGAGATCTCCAAGCCTGTTCGGTTCGGGACTGGGCCTCCTCCAATTCAGATCCCCCATCTTCCAGTAGCTAGACCGTTATATGCACCAACTATGTGTAACCCCATCAATGGCCAGGATCCAGAGACTATAAAACCAAGCTCCCATGAGCGCACGGCTGCATCAGTGGCTGCACGACCTCTTATTCTCTAGTTCTCACTCTCAGAGAACCCGGCAGACTATGGAGAGTATCCTGCCTGCATATATGCCTGACTGGGGACACCTGGAAAGGTGATTAGAGACTTCCCCAAAAGCCTCCATCCCTCTTGGAGAGCCCAGCAAGCTACCGAGAGTAACCCGCCCTCACAGCCAAGCCTGGAAAGCTACCCGTGGCATACTCGATATGACAAAAATAGTAACAAAGATGGTCCTCATTCAACGAAACCTGAAGAAGCCCCCAATATGCCAGTGGGCTACACTAGCACGTGACAGGGACGAATGGAGACGTTACTGGCACTCTTTCGAGCATACTGATGAACAACGGGGTGATAGTGGTAGTGTTAGTGATAACCTACCCATACGTTTATGCTTCCATTACATATCCATTCATATAAAAACAATATGCCATTTTATATATTTTAGTTTGTTATAAATTTAATCACATTTTTAATAATAATAATAATGTGACAGGATGGGAGTGGGAAAGCTGTTTATAGTGGTTAGAAGAAACACAGTGAATTAAGGAATGGTTCTTATACAAATTTAAAATCCCTTATTCGATGATGAATTTCTAGAGATTTGGTTATCAACTACTTACTGGTAAAGAAAGAAACCTTTAAAATACAGATATGATTTTTAAAAAATAGCCACTCCCCAGCTGCACATGCTAGGGGAAAGGGCAGCTCAGATAGAGAAGGGAACACCAAGTAAAGAGCGTTGGGAGGATCCTCCCAGGATGGGAGATACATGTGAAAGTAGACTATAGACCAAACATGATTGCCACTCAATGCCTCTTTTGCAAACCTCAGAAAGCAAAAGGAGAGGGAGAACAAAAGGAAATGCCCTGCCAGAGAGGCGAGACTGGATGGAGGGTTTGGGGGTGGAGAATGAGCACTGGTGGAGGTATGAGTACTCGATCATTGTATAACTGAAACCCAAGCACAAAAACTTGTAAGTCCACAACTGTACCTCATGGTGTTTCACTAATAAATTTTTTTTTAAAGTAGACACTCCAAGGTTTGTAATGTGCCTGTCAAGTTGACCTGAAATGGGGGTGGGGAGAGCAGAGCAGGGGTCAGGGTTGGGGCTGGGGCATGGGAACACTAGTGGTGGGAAGGTGATGCCAGGGGTGGGATTGGTTTTAAATTTTATAAGCCTAAAACTATAAAAGACGTTGTAAATCACAATTCTTTAATTTAATTAATAAAGACAATCTAAAATTGTCCTTATACCAAAGAGTCACACTTGAGGTTGCAAGTTAACCCCCTTCTCTTTAAAACAGTCAAATTCATAGTAAGTCCAATAGAACAAGCCAGTTTATTTAAAATAAGAGGAAACATCTTTTTCATGAAGTCTAAAGTTTTTATGTACCCCAAATAATAGGACACTACAAACACTTCTTTTTTTTTTCTTTTTTGAGTCACACCTAGCATTGCACAGGGGTTACTCCTGGCTCTGAACCCAGGAATTACTCCTGGTGGTGCTCAGGGAACCATATAGGATGCTGGGTATCGAACCCGGGTTGGCCACGTGCAAGACAAATGCCCTACCCGCTGTGCTATTGCTCCACCCCCTCTACAAACATTTTCATGTTGATTTTCTGAAATCAACCCTGATTTTAGAATTTGGTATTGTCATAGAAACGTGGCAAAGAATAAAGTAACTTTTTATTTCTTTATTCTTTTCTTGGGGTTTTAGATGGCAGCTTTGAGAGTAAACTAAAAATTTGAGCAACATATGGATTGAGATGTACTCACAAAGCCATAAATATTTACTTACAGCCCTGGCAGATAATGTGACAATTTGGCATTCATATGTTCCCCGAAATGGTTCTCAAAAAGTAAGTTATAGCATGTCTCAGCCCAGTACAACTTTAGACACTATAGTTTGTGTGATAATAGCATGTAAGGAGGTGGTATTTAACTATGTCTCATGTTTCAGTTCGCTTTCTGGGCGGGTCCCTGGAAAACCACGTGCAAACTTAGCACTCAGAACCCCAGAATTCTCTGATATTACAATTCGCCCATTTTAAGGCCTAAGTAGGCACACTTCTATTTTGGGCTGCATCCTTCGTTCTCGCGATGTCCCGTGTACGAAACTCGTGTCAGGTTGGTTCCATGCTGGTTTCCGCCCACAGCGTCATATTGGTCCAGTCTCATGAAAGTTGGGGCTCTTGATGACTCCCCGTCTGTCACAAGAACTCTGTGATCTGGGTCACACTGCTGAAGTCCTCTCCTCTTTTCCCTTTGGACTTTTACTCCCAAGCCACAGACATGGATGTGAAAACTGCTGCTTTTCTTGCCACCTGCCTGGGCACAAGTAGAGTCCAAAAGAAAACTACCTCTCTGGTCATGGCGGCCCTCCGCATCTCACTGTTACTAGTTTCTCCTATTAGGGAAGAATATTTCCCCTGTTAGGGAATATTTAAGATGCCCAGCTGGGTTACGTGATTTTATGGCACCCATCTCCTCACCTACATTTCTATCTTACGTATTCATCATAACTAGGGAGTCAACCTGTAAAACTGTGCTCAACTGATAGACTGCCCTTCTTTAAATACTCAGAGTAAGAGAATTTCTGTTGATTTAAAGCAACCAAAGAGAATGGACAAGTCTCGTGCACGAAATTGAGGCAACGTTTCCTGACCCCAGTAAAGAGTAAGTTGAATGCACCTCACTTAATTTCTGACTTTGTTTTCCCCGAAAGATTGTTAATTCTTAAAAATTTAAAATACAGAAGTTTTCCAGAAGAACTACAAAAAGCATTGGTATTATGCAGTATTTAAACCTGTTTTCTTAGGATTTAAAGGAGTTGATTACAACATATTAAGAGAAAATAATTGAAAAGTATTCAAACTACATGTGTGTTTTATTGAACTTTCATTTAAAATTAAATGTCTTTGTAAGATATAATATTTTAGAGGGGCTGAAGCCAAAGCACAGCCGGTAGGGTGTTTGCCTTGCATGCAGCTCACATGGGTTCTATTCCTCCGCCCCTCTCAGAGAGCCCAGCAAACTACCGAGAGTATCCTCCCCGCATGGCAAAGCCTGGCAAGCTCCCCTTGGCGTATTCGATATGCTAAAAAAAAAAAAAACCAGTAACAAGTCTCACATTGGAGACGTTACTGGTGCCTGCTTGAGCAAATCCATGAAAAATGGGAGGACAGTGCTATAGTGCACTAATTTAGAATTATATAGAATATTAGGACTTTTCTCATTCTTGAGTTGCTTTTGGGGCTACTACACCCAACTGTGCTCAGGGCTTACTGCTCTCTCTGCACTCCTGTCTTCTGACAGTCTGCAATATGGGGTGCTGAAGATTGAACCTAGGTTGAACCCATGCAAATGCCTTACATTCTGTACTATCACTCTGGCCCAAGAGTTTCCTCTTATTCATCATATTTTCACTAAGAAACCAGTATTTTGTTTGTCAGAATTCAAATCATTGCTCTTATAAAGTATTATCTGTAGTCCAACCAATGAAGATTTTGTTTGTTGCCCTTAGGTTACAAAGTATTCTGTAACTTGAAGGATAGACAAGGAACAATTTTTTTTCTATTTTACAAAGTGACTTTTAATGACATCAATCATATTATCCAGTGAGTCTATGGGAGCTTCAAATCCTAGGAGCAGGAGCATATGCACATATACTTAGTATTCCTCATCAAAGTGACACTTGAATTAAGTTAATTTATTCAGTACAAACATGACCTTGAATTATAAAGTAACATTAATATTGTGCTAAGGAACTTTACCCACTGGGAAGAATTTTAATTAGGATATGATAAGAAAAGATACTTAATTTGGCTCATTGTCTTCTTGTTGTTCAGAAAATAATTGGCTCTGTTTAGAAGTCACAAGAACCATTTTACAATAGTGAATCATTTGGAATGGGAGTAAGACAGGTTTGCAGTCCCTAGCTCTCATATTTATTTATGAATCAAATTAAACAATGCTGAAGTTTTTAAAGTAAATCAACTCTATTTGAAATTTTATCTTTTTATAGGGATTCAAGCTCTTGCTAGCATCTTTCACTGCCATCTTTAAGTGATGGGCAATGCATAAACTTTTTAAAAAACGTACTGCAAATGTCCTCTCTCATTTTCAGTCTATCAATTCATTGTAAAACTCTTGCTTAATGACTACCAGGTGCCATATTTGGAATTTTCCATTTGGTGCACAGTAGTTAAGATGTTATGCCATTTTTTTAAAGACTGTCAGCCAATAGAGGCAGATATTAATCTTTCTTGATTGAGAGTACAGAAAACTCAGAGTACTCTGGTCCTTTGAATACCTACCAAATGAGGAAAGTAGTAAATATAAGAATATTTTACATATTTCATCTTATAGGTTTTATATGTATTTATAACTAGGCTAATTTTGACCATAACTTAAATCTTATAAAATAATGAAATAGCATTTTATGTACAGATAAGATATAAATTAAGCCATATGTTTTTAATTCCCTATTTGAATTATTAAACAAGAATTTTTTATATTCCAGGCTACTAGTTTATTTATAGAAATTAATTTCATGTATATGGACTTTATCGATTAGGTTACGATAAGATACAATTATACAATTACCTTTATTTTATAATTATTTCTTGAATTTTATTCTATTAAACCACTGTTACAAAGTTATTCATATTTGTGTTTTTAAGACACTATAACAGGTCTCATTCTCCTGACCCTGAAAGGACCTTCAATCGTTGGGAAAGACAATTTAGGAGAGGCTGTTAAAATATCAGGACTGGGAAGAACAGAGACATTACTGGCACCCACTCGAGTAAATCGAGAAGCAACAGGATTATAGTGATACAGAAGTCACAATGTTCCATCACCAAACCCACCACCAGTGTTAACTTCCCCCTACCAGTGTTCCCAGGTTCACTCTCCTACCCCACACCCTCAGCCAAAGCCTGCCATCTTGATAGTCACCTTTTAACTTTGGTTATTAAAGTTTGGTTCACGTGATTTCAGTGTTGTTCACTCTATGGTGTGGATATATAGCTCTAATATTCCATAACACCAGCAATATTCCTGGATCCCCTGGATGCCTGCCTCTGTCACTTCTTTTTTTTATGGTTGAGTTTTACTTAACTTTTTTATTGAATCACTGTGAGATAGACCTTTACAAAGCTGTTAATGATTGGATTTCATACGGTATTCCAACATCCATCCCTCCACCAATGTACATTTCCCAGTACCAGTGTCCCTGGGTTCCCTCCCATCATCCCTCACCTCCCACCTTCTTCCTGCCTTCATGGCAGGTGCTTTCTCTCTCTGTTTCTCTCTCTCCTTTTGTGTATTGTGGTTTGCAGTAGTGATACTGAAAGGTTATCAAGAATATTGCTTACCTACTTTTAATCATCAGATCTTGTCCAGCATGATAATTCTTAGCTATTATTGTAATACTGGTCTCCTCTCGATGGATGAAACTGATGCTAGCATACGTGCATTGAAAAGTACAGACGATTGCTTCTGAAATCCGACATGCCATTTCATCAGTAAAGAAACGAACAGCACCCAGCCCAGACAAGGTCAGACCTGAACACCTGAAGAATCTGCCGTCAGTACTAATCAATATGCTGGCTCAGCTCTCCAGACGCTACCTGTCTGAATGCAAGGTTCAGTCCCAATGGAAAACAAGCAGAACTGTACTACTGTACAAGAAGGGAGACATCCACGACATTGGCAACTATCGCCCAATCTGCCTATTGTCTGTCATCTACAAGTTGTTCACTCGAGTCATCCTAAATAGGATTGGCAGAACACTAGATGAAGGACAACTATGCGAGCAAGCAGGGTTCCGCAAAGGATTCAGCACCATTGACCATATCCACACGATAACCAAGCTCATTGAGGTTTCTCGGGAGTTCAAGATGCCGCTCTGTCTAGCGTTCATTGATTTAAGGAAGGCCTTTGATTCTGTTGAGATGGAAGCAGTCATTGAAGCCCTAGCCATTCAGGGCATTCAAGCTCAATACATCAAGATCCTCTGTGAGCTGTATTACGGATTCACTACCAGGATCTCACCATTCTACAAAGAAGTAATCATTGATGTCAAGAGAGGGGTTAGAGTTTCTAAGAAGCAAATATCACACTGATACCAAAAGCAGACAGAGACACCGCAAAGAAAAAGAATTACAGGCTGATATCCCTGATGAATGCAGATGCAAAGATCCTCAACAAACTACTAGCAAATAGAATCCAACTACTCATAAAAAGGCCATACACCATGACAAAGTAGGATTCGTCCCAGGGATGCAAGGATGGTTTAACGTTCGGAAATCAATCAACATAATCCATCATATCAACAAAAGAAAAGATGAAAAGCATATGATCATATCAATAGATGCAGAGAAAGCATTTGACAAGATCCAGCACCACTTTATGATGAAAACCGTAGCCAAAATGGGTATAGAGGGGACTTTCCTCAACAAAGTTAAAGCCATCTACCACAAGCCTACAGCAAGCATCATCCTAAATGGGGAAAAACTGAGAGCCTTCCCTCTAAGATCAGGGACGAGACAAAGATGCCCACTCTCTCCATTGCTGTTCAATATAGTACTGGAAGTACTTGCAATATCGGTTAGGCAAGAAAAAGATATTAAGGGCATTCAGGTAGGAAAGGAAGAAACCAAGCTCTCACTATTCGCAGATGATATGATACTCTACTTAGAGAACCCAATAACCTCCACCAAGAAACTCCTAGAAACAATAGACTCCTATAGTAAAATTTCAAGCTATAAAATCAATACCCAAAAGTCCATTGCTTTCCTATACGCAAACAGTGAGAGAGAAGAAAGCTACATGAAAAAACAATCCCGTTCACAATTGTGCCCCAGAAAATCAAGTACCTAGGAACCAGCTTAACTAAGGAAATAAAAGACCTGTACAAAGAAAACTACAAAACGCTACTTCAGGAAATAAAAGAGGACACGAGGAAATGCAAAAATATCCCCTGCTCATGCGTCGGGAGACTTAACATTGTCAAAATGGCAATACTACCGAAAGCATTGTATAAATTCAATGCAATCCTTATAAGGATATCCATGGCATTCTTCAAAGAAATGGAGCAAATACTCCTGAAATTTATATGAAACAATAAGCCCCCACGAATAGCTAAAGCAATTCTTGGGAAAAAGAAAATGGGAGGAATCAACCTCCCTAACTTCAAACTCTACTACAAAGCAGTAATAATTAAAACAGCATGGTACTGGAACAAAGGTAGAACTGCAGACCAATGGAACAGCGGTCAATACACTGACATCTCCCCTCAATCATATGATCATCTAATTTTTGATAAAGGTGCAAGAAATATGAAGTGGAGTAAGGAAATCCTCTGTAACAAATTGTGCTGGCATCACTGGATGGCTACATGCAAAAAATGGGCTCAAAACTCTGCCTAACACCATTTACAAAAGTAAGATCAAAATGGATTAAAGACCTCAACATCAGACCAGAAACCATAAGGTACATTGAAGACAAAGTTGGCAAAACCCTCCATGACATTGAAGATAATGGTATTTTCAAAGATGCCATGCCATTTGCCGAGCAAGTGAAGACAGAGATAGATAAATGAGACTATCTTAAACTAATAAGCTACTGCACCTCAAAAGAAACAGTGACCAAAATACAAAGACAGCCTATAGAATGGGAAAGGATATTTGCCGAATACACATCTGACAAGGGGTTGATATCAAGGATATACAAAGTACTGGTTGAACTCCACAAGAAGAAAACATCCAACGCCATCAAAAAATGGGGCAATGAAATGAACAGAAACTTTCTTAAAGAAGAAATCCGAATGGCAAAAAAGCACATGAGAAAATGCTCTACATCCTTAATTATCAGGGAGATGCATATCAAAATCACAATGAGATACCATCTCATACCTCAGAGACTGGCACACATTCAAAAGAATAAAAGCAACCGATGCTGGCGCGGATGTGGTGAGAAAGGGACACTCCTTCACTGTTGGTGGGAATGCCGACTGGTTCAGCCCTTTTGGAAAACAGTATGGACGTTTTTCAAAAAATTAGAAATTGAGCTCCCATTTGAGCCAGCAATACCACTGCTGGGAATATATCCCAGAGAGGCAAAAATGTATAATTGAAATGACATCTGCACTTGTTTGTTCATTGCAGCACTCTTTACAATAGCCAGAAACTGGAAGAAACCTTAGTGCCCAAGAATAGATGACTGGTTAAAGACTCTTTCGTACATCTACACAATGGATTACTATGTAGCTGTTAGAAAAGATGAAGTCATGAAATTTACATACAAGTGGTACAGCATGGAAAGTATCATACTAAGCGAAATGAGTCAGAAAGAGAGGGATAGACGTAGAAAGATTGCATTCATCTGGGGGATATAAAGTAAAAAAATTAGAGATTAATACCCAAGAATAGCTGAGATCAGCACCAGGAGGATTACTTCATAGCTTAGAGGCCAGCCGGGCATTCTAGGGGAAAGGGCAGCTCAGATAGAGAAGGAAGCACCAAATAAAGGGTGTTTGGAGGATCCTCCCAGGAGGGGAGATGCATGTTGACAATAGACTATGAACTGAACATGTTTGACACTCAATGCCTCTTTTGCAGACCACAACACCCAAAAGGAGAGAGAGAACAAAAGGGAATGCCCTGCCACAGAGGCAGGGTGGGATGGGAGGGAAGGGGGTGGGAGGGATATTATCCATGGTGGTGGAAAATGGGCACTGGTGGAGGGATGGGTATTTAATCATTGTACAATTGAAAACCAAGCACAGATATTTGTAAATCTACAACTGTACCTCATGGTGTTTTACTAATAAAAATAAAAAAAGAGAGGGGTTCGGCAGGGTGATACCATTTCAACTAAACTCTTCAGTGCCGCCCTCAAGAACATCATGCGACGACTGGAATGGGAAGGAATGGGAGTGAATATAGATGGCCAGCAACTACACCACCTCCGCTTTGCTGATGACATTGTTTTAATAACACCAAACATCAGCCAAGCCGTACAAATGCTGGCCGACTTTGACCGTGAGTGTGTAAAGGTCGGACTGCAGCTGAATCTTATGAAAACAATGTTTATGAGAAACAGCCTTTTTCCTGATTCCCCATTCGCTCTCAATGGAACGACCATCTCCGAATGCAACATCTACGTGTACCTAGGTCGAGAGGTCAACATGACAAATGACCTGGCACCCGAGCTGCGCAGGAGGAAGAGAGCGGCTTGGAACGCCTTCAAGTGTGTCGAAGAAATAGCTAAGAGGATGAAGAACCTCCGGCTCCGGGCACATCTCTTTGATTCCACTGTTCTTCCTGCATTAACATATGCCTCAGAGACCTGGGCCCTACGCAAACAAGATGAGAACGCTATTCAGGTCTCCCAAAGAGGAATTGAAAGAGCTATGCTTGGAATATCACGTTTCACTCAAATGAGAGAAAGAATCTGTAGTTTCGATCTCCGTCGACGATCAAGAATCAGGGACGCTGTCTGGTTTGCCAAGGTGTCGAAAATCAGATGGGCTGGTCACGTAATGAGATTTAAAGACGACCGTTGGACTAGAGCTGTTACTGATTGGATTCCACGGGATGTCAAAAGACCGCGTGGCCGCCCACCTACCAGATGGTCAGACTTCTTTGTCAAGATCATGAACGATCGGTTTGAGGCCCTTCGTGTTCCCGGAGCGAACAGATGCCATTGGGCTACACTAGCACGCGACAGGGACAAATGGAGATGTTACTGGCGCCCGCTTGAGCAAATCGACGACTAACGGGAAGTTAAGTGATTAAGTGATTAAGTGATTGCGAAGAGGGCTCTCCAAGAGGGGCGAAGGAATCCAACTCGGATCGAGAGTATTTCAATACCGAGAGTATTTCGCCCACACGGCAAAGCCTGGCAAGCTACCCATGGCGTATTCGATATGCCAAACACAGTAACAATAAAGTCTCATAATGGAGATGTTACTGGGCCTGCTCAAGCAAATCGATCAACCATGGGATGACAGTGCTACAGTGCTAAACCACCGATGAATGCAGTCATTCTATATCTGTCCCTCTATTTCTGACTCACTTCACTCAGCATGATACTCTCATATCCATTCATTTATAGGCAAGTTTCATGACTTTATTTTTCCTAACAACTGCATACTATTAATTTGAGTAGATGAGCCATAGTTTCTTTATTCATTCATCTGTTCTTGGGCACTCAGGTTGTTTCCAGATTCTGGCTATGTTGAATAGTGATGCAATGAACATAGGAGTGCATGTGGTGTTTCTGCTGTGTGTTTTTGGGCCTCCAGAGTATATTCCCAGAAGTGGTATTGCTGGGTCAAATGGGGGCTCACTTTCTAGTTTTTGTAGAAATAGTGTTTTCCAAAAAGGCTGGACCAGTGGGCATTCCCACCAGCAGTGACAGAGAGTTCCCTTTCTCCCCACCTCCATGCCAAAACTGGTTGCTTTTGTTCTTTTGGATGTGTGCCAGTCTCTGGTGTGAGAAGATATAATATTGTTGTTTTGATCCACATCTCCCTGATGATTAGTGATGAACAGCATTTTTTTCATGTGCCTTTTGGCCATTTGGATTTCTTCCTTAAGAAAGCTTCTGTTCATTTCATTGCCCCATTTTCTGATGGGGTTGGATGTTTTCTTCTTGAGAATTCAACCAGTGCCTTGTGTATTTTTGATATTAACTCATTATCAGTAGGCTATTGGGTGAATATTCTTTCCCATTTCATAGGCCGTCTTTTATCTTGGTCACTGTTTCTTTTGAGGTGCAGAAACTTCTTAGTTTAAGTTAGTCCCATTTGTTTATCTCTGCTTCCACTTCTGTGGTCAGTGGCATTTCATCTTTGAAGATAGCTTTAGCTTCAATATGATGGAAGGTTTTGCCAACCTTTTTTTCAATGTACTTTATGGATCCTGGTCTGATGTTGTGGTCTTTAATCCATTTTGATCTGACTTTTGTGCATGGTGTTAGATATGGGTCTGAGCCTTTTTTTGTTTCTTTATTTTTTTTTGCATGTATCTGTCCAGTTTTGCCAGCACCATTTGTTAAAGAGGCTTTCCTTGCTCCACTCAATATTTCTTGCTCCCTTATAAAAAATTTAATGATCATATATTTGAGGGTGTGTGTAAGGATATTTAACCCTATTCCATTGTCTGCATAGCTGTCTTTATTCCAATACCATGCTGTTTTAATTATTACTGCTTTGTAGTACAATTTGAAGTTGGGGAAGGTAATGCCTCCCATCTGTTTTTTTCCCAAGAATTTCTTTAGCTATTTGTGGGGGTTTATTGTTTCACATGAATGCTCTTGTCACTTCTAACCTATCTTTCTCCCTTTCCCATCACTCTACTTCTTTCCCTCTCCTCTCTATAATCTGGGGTTAAGTGTCTCCCTTTAAACCATTGCATTTGCTCATCCAGTTGCTCTATATGCCACCCATCACCCTGTGTTCTTCTGGCTTACTTTATTTAACACGGTATCTCAGAGTTACATGCATATTGTGTAGCAAACTGTATGATTTTATAATTTTCTATAGCTGTGTACTATGTACACACACAATGGAATAATGTGTATATATATCCATACTTTATTTTCCATTGATCTATTGTTGGTTGTCTAAAATCTTAGCTTTTGTATTGAATACTGCAATAAATAATGTTGTGCACATGTCTTTTTGAATGAATGTTAAATCTGTCCTGAGTTAAGTACCAAAAATTGAAATTGCTGAGTCATATGGTAGCTTAGTGTTAAGTCTACTTAGAATTCTTCATTCTGTTTTTCACAGGGTTTGAGCCAGGAAACATTTCCACCAACAATAGATGAGAGTTCCTTTTTTTACCACATCCTGGTCAGCAGGGATTGCTACCATTATGTTTGATATGTGCTATCATCTCTGGTGCGAGATGGTATCTCATTGTTGTCTTGATTTTTATTTCCCTAATAATAAGTAATGGTGAATATTTTTTCATGTGCCTGTTGATCATCTGTAGTCTTCCTCAAATAATTCTATGTTAACTTCCTCTCACTGTTTTTTGATGGGGTTTTTGAATTTTATTTATGCAAATAATCACAATTCTGTTTACTGGAAACTCGTTCACCTGTGCTTTTTTAATGTTTACTTTTCAGAAGACCTGGAGAATAGACATTTAGAATTTCCCTGAAGATCAAAAAGCAGGAAAAAAAAACAGATTAAGATAGCCTCTAAGCAAAAATTATGGGACCAAATAAAGAGAATAAATATTTGTTTTGTGAAAACTCTGATAGGAGAAGAAATAAAGGCACTAAACGTGTGTATTTAAAGGAACAATGGCTGAACGTTTCTAAGTAGAATCCCTATGGAAGAGAAATGGATACAGATTTCTGAGTCCAAAGCACACTAAATACATTAACATAAAATAGCACTACAATGAAGCAAAAATAATTAAATTTTCAAAGGCAAAATAAAAAAGAATAAAGGGAGTCATTATTCACTTATTCACTTATTTTATGAATTTAATATTACCATGCCACTAAAACCAGAAAATATTACTAGTAACTATGTTGATTTCTTTTAATATGAATATATTATTAATAAAATACTATAAAACTGAACTCAGCAGCCCAATAAAATTACCATTTACCACAACCAAATGGAAATACCTCTAGGGAGCAAGGTGATTCAAATTACATAAGTCATTCAAGGAATATCTCACATGAGTAGAATGAATGAAAGGGAACATATAATCACTAAGAGACACAGAAAATTCATTATATATGTTTAAATATGTACTCATAATAGAAACTCAATATACTAAGTAAAGATAAAACATATTCCAACATGATGAAGCCCATACATTATAAGTTAGTAGTACAAAAATACGTGTGAAAGGTTAAAATATTTATTCAATTTATAATTGAAAAGCACAGTGGGTAGGGCATTTGTCATGCATGTGGCTGACCCGGGTTAGATTCTTCCATCTCTCTCTGAAATCCCGGCAAGATACCGAGAGTATCCCGCCTACACGGCAGAGTCTGGCAAGCTCCCTGTGGCATATTCGATATACAAAAAACAGTAACAACAATGGAGACATTACTGGTGCCCACTCAAGCAAATGGATGAACAATGGGAGGACAGTGATACACTGATTAGAAATAGATGATGGTGAAAATTTTCACAACTATTATTGAACTCAGCAGTAAAACTACTAGCCTATAGTACACAAAAATCAAGAAAAGAAATGAATTTTTAAAAAATAAGTAAAAATTAAATGAATAAGTAAAAATATTGTTTTAACAGTGACCCAAATAAAAAGACAGTCTACAGAATTGGAAAGATATTCGCCCAATACCCATTCGATAAGGGGTTGATATGAAGGATATACAAAGAACTGGTTGAACTCCATGAGAAGAAAACATCCAACCACATCAAAAAATGGGGTGACAAAATGAATAGAAACTTTCTCAAAGAAGAAATCCAAATGACAAAAAGGCACATGAGAAAATGGTCTACATCACTAATAATCAGGGAGATGCAGATTAATGCAACAATGAGATATCATATCACACCACAGAGACTGGACCACATACAAAAGAACAAAAGCAACCATTGTTGGCGTGGATGTGACGAGAAAGGAACCCTTCTTCACTGCTGGTGGGAATGCCGACTGGTTCAGCCCTTTTGGTAAACAGTATGGATGATTCTCAAAAAATTAGAAATTGAGTTCCCATTTGACCCAGCATATATCGCTGGGAATATATCCCAGAGAGGCAAAAAGGTATAGTCCAAGTGACATCTGCACTTGTTTGCTCATTGCAGCACTCTTTACAATAGCCAGAATATGGAAAAAACCTGAGTGCCTGAGAACAGATGACAGATTAAAGAAACTTTGGTACATCTACACTATGGAGTACTATGTAGCTGTTAGAAAAGATGAAGTAATAAAATTTACATACAAGTGGTAAAGGTAAAAGGCCCTCCTGTTGATCATTGATTTGCTCGAGCGGGCCCAGTAACGTCTCCATTGGAGACTTTGTTGTTACTGTGTTTGGCATATCGAATACTCTCGGTAGCTTGCCGGGCTCTCCGAGAGGGGCGGAGGAATCGAACTCGGGTCGGCCATGTTGGCCGCTTGTAAGGCGAACGCCCTACCCGCTGTGCTATCGCTCCAGCCCAAGTGGTATTACATGGAAAGTATCATGCTAAGAGAAATGAGTCAGAAAGAGAGGGACAGACATAGAAAGATTGCATTCATCTGGGGAACATAAAGCAACAAAATAGGAGACTAACACCCAAGAACAGCCAAGATTAGTACCAGGAGGTTTACTCCATGGCTTGGAGGGCAGCCACACATGCTAAGGGGAAAGGCAGCTCAGACAGAGAAGGGAGTACCAAATAAAGGGTGTTGGGAGGATCCTCCCAGGATGAGAGATTCATGCTGAAAGTAGACTACAGACGGAACATGATTGCCACTCAATGACTCTTTTGCAAACCAAAAGGAGAGAGAGAACAAAAGGGAATGCCCTGCCACAGACCCAGGGTGGGATGGGGGTGGGAGGGACACTGGGATCATTGGTGATGGAGAATGGGCACTGGTGGAGGGATGGGTACTCAATCATTGTATAACTGAAACCCAAGCACAAAAATTTGTTAGTCTACAACTGTACTTCATTGTGTTTCACTAATAAAATTTTTTAAATATTGTTTTAAAATTGCAAAATTGAATTTTGAAAAGACGTTAAGTATTAAAAACATACAACAGCAAAACTCTGAGATCCAATTAGTAAATCTAGTAATTCTGCAGAATACAAAATGAATATGAAAAATCAGTAACAGCTTTATTTATCAATTATAAAATTTATGAAACAATTTCATTCTGTTTATAATATCAAGAACAATCAATTAAAATTAACATTAATTTAGAAGTAAAGTTAACTAAAGACATTAAAAATCTCTATTGTCAAAACTATAGTATGATGAAATACACTGAAGAAAATGCAAATAAACACAAAATTTTCCTGCATTTTGGAAGCTGAGTATATTATGTTAAGTGAAGTAAGTCAGAAGAAGATGGACAAATGTTGGAAGATCTCATGTATCCATGGTATATAGAATAACAGGAATAGGGTGGCAAATGGGGTTGAAGTTTATCAAAGGGGCCCTCAGGCACATTGATGGTATTGAAGTGTTATATATGTGTGTATCTAAACCACAGAGCCAATAACACTGAAAACAAGAAACTGTCTACAACAACCAAACAAAAAGATAGAGTGGAGGGTGGAAGAGAATTTAGGGATATTAGAGGAGGGCAATTGACACTAATGGTGAAATTGGTTTTAAAATATTGTATGCCTGAAACTCAAGTATGAATCACTTTGTAAATCACAGCGCCTTAATAAAAAGTAACTTGATAATATCATAAGGTAAAAATAAAAAGATATATTGTATCTATGGCCCACTAGGCACTTGCATTCCACGCCCGGCTCCACGCCAGCGAGCCGGGCTTCTTACCCATTTAAAGTTTGAGAATAGGTTGAGATTGTTTCGGCCCCAAGACCTCTAATCATTCACTTTACAGGATAAAACTGCGTGCACCGACTGCCAGCGACGGCCGGGTATGGGCCCGACGCTCCAGCGCCATCCATTTTCAGGGCTAGTTGATTCGGCAGGTGAGTTGCTATTCAGGTCTCCCAAAGAAGAATAGAAAGAGCTATGCTTGGAATATCACGTTTCACTCAAATGAGAGAAAGAATCCGGAGTTCTGACATCCGTCGACGATCAAGAATCAGGGACGCTGTCTCATTTGCCAAGGTGTCGAAAATCAGATGGGCTGGTCACGTAATGAGATTTAAAGACGACCGCTGGACTAGAGCTGTTACCGACTGGATTCCATGGGATGTCAAAAGACTGCGTGGCCGCCCACCTACCAGATGGTCAGACTTCTTCGTCAAGATCATGAACGATCAGTTTGAGGCCCTTCATGTTCCCGGAGCGAACAGATGCCATTGGGCTACACTAGCACGCGACAGGACAAATGGAGATGTTACTGGCGCCCACTCGAGAAAATCGACGACTAACGGGAAGTTAAGTGATTAAGTGATTAAGTGATCGTATCTATGGATTAGAAAAAATGTTAAAATATTATTATCATTTAACAAAATGATGCCAAAAGTCATGTATTCAATGCAATGTATATTAAAAATTCTAGGCAATTTTTATAGATGTTGAAAAAATACTCATAAAAGTTGGAACCACAATTGATTTTAAACAGCTAAATAAATCCTGAGAAAGAACAAAAAATCAACTTCTTATTTCAAGCTATTATATTAATTATGGCCATTGATGTAGTGTGATACTGGCATAAACAGAACACAGTGACCCATATACCATGATTAAGAGTCTAGAAATAAACCCCAAAATATACAGTATGAATAATATTTGACAGGAGAACTATGCACACTCAAGGGAGATCGGACAGTTACTTTAATGGTTCTGGGATAGTTAAATTTTCAAAAAAATTTAATAGCACCTATATATTATATGACTAACAAAAATTAACTATAAACTATTAAAGACTTTAAATTAGTAAGAGCAGAAACTATAAAACTCATAAAAGTAAATATTTTGGATATGATATCTAAAGCATATGCAACAAAGTAAAAATTAAGTTCAAATCACTTTACTACAAAGGTAACTATAAAACATAAGAAATTCTATAAATGGAAAATATTTTCAACTATATATTTTATAAGGAATTAATATCCAAGATGTATAAATAATTCATACAAATCAGTTACAAAGAAAAATTTTGAAATGGGCACTGTAGCACTGTAGCACCATAGCACTGTCTTCCCGTTGTTTATCGATTTGCTTGAGCAGACACCAGTAACATCTCACAACAAATTGTGGAACTTGTTGGTTACTGTTTTTGGCATATCAAATATGTCACGGGTAGCTTGCCAGGCTTTACTGTGTGGGCGAGATACTCTCGGTAGCTTGCCAGGCTCTCCAAGAGGGGCGTAGGAATTGAAACCGAGTTGGCTGTGTGCAAGGCAAACGCCCTACCCGCAACATAAATAGGCATGTCTCTAAAAAAGATATAGAAAAGGACAAAAAGTTCATGAAAAAAATGTCAATATAAAACTTCGTTGGGAAAATATAAATTAAGACCATTATAAGAAATCATATAATTCCCATTAGAATTATAATCATCAATAGACAAATGAGACATGTTCTGATGTGGGTATGGGGGCAAAAGGAACACTTGTATAGTATTTCTAGGAATTAAAATCGGTACGGAATTAAAAGGCGGGGGTCACACCCACCACCTGGCCCCCTGGCGCCGTGTAATCCCATCAGCGGCCAAGACTCAGAGACTATAAAATCCAGATCCCGGACGAGACCAGTGCAGTCTCTGCCCCAGCGCCTGGGTGTTCCTTCCCGGAGTCCCTTGGAGGGGAGCGGGTTGAGCTTTCCTCCCCGCCCCGACCAGGGCTACGGCAGCCGAAGACCTCCAGGACCAGCCACCACCATGCTGAGACCACTCTCCGCACACATGAAGGTACTGGCAGAGGGACAAAGCCACGCGGGTTCCGGGGCCGAGACCTCCAAGCCTACTCGAATTGGAGTCGAGCATCTTCCACCCAGATCCTCCAAATTCCAGTAGGCGGGGGTCACACCCACCACCTGGCCCCCTGGCGCCATCTTATTTTCTCATTCCTACTTTGGACAAACTTGCAGGCTATCGAATGTAGCCTGCCCACAGGGCAGAGTCTGGCAAACTCCCCGTGGCCTACCAAATATGCCAAATACCAGTAACAATGATGGGTCTCATTCTCCTAAAGAGCCGTGAATATAATCTCAGGGCTAGGATGAAAGAGACGTTACTGGGGCCTGCTCGAGGCAATCGACAATTAACAGGATGATGAAATGAAATGAAATGAAAATCGGTACAGCTCATTTGGTGCAGTCACTGGGAAATACTATTGAGGAATCGCAGAAGAATTGAGCTACCATATGATCCATTTATTTCACGTCTGTCTATATAAGCAAGTGACACAAACAAATAGAAACTATTTTGAAAAAGTATCTCATGGTCATCAATATGGCTCCTTTGTCTTGGCATCTATCCCTCAAACAAAAGGACAGTAATGTGAGAGAGTGCCAAATTCTAACCACTAGACCACCAGGGAATAATATTAACTTGAAAGGATATGTGTATACCTGTGTTCATTGCCAAACTTAGTACAATAGCTAAGATGCAGAAATAACCCTAACGCAGAGCTACAGAGGATTAGATCAAGTAGTTGTGGTACATATGCACAATGAAATACTATGTAGCACTAAGAACAGAATCATGCAACTTCCAGCAATATGGATGGAACTAGCAGACATCACTAGAATGAAGTCAGGCAGAGAGAAAGGGATAGATACGTAAAGATCTCATTCATATATGGGGACTAAAGTTACACAGCAAGGTAGCAACAAAGGTCAAAGACAACACAATAGGAGAACAGAGCCACACAGCTGAGTCGGGGTCGGGGGGGAGGGTTGAAGGGTGGAGCTTGGGATCCCTGGCAGAGGGAGGTAGATACAGTGGTAACGGGTGTGGCATTAGAATTAAGTGCGAGGGAAACCACCAATGACAATATTATAAAGCACAGAACCTCAGTGGCAAAAAAAGAGAGAACATTTTCTTTTGTATGATGCATGTTCAAAGCAGCCTTATACAGTGAAGACATGGGAACTACCAAGTGTCCCCTGATAAAATGGAAAAGAAGGTGTGGTATTTATATGCACACAAAGGACTGTTATGCAGCCATAAATAAAGAAATCATACTAATTTTTGACAATATGATTGGAATTAACCCTAATAACATCACTAGTGATCCCCATAATAAATAATCTGACTAAGCCAAATAATTTTTTTTAAAAATTTGAACCAGTTCATAATTAAGCCAATCTTAATATTTTCTAAAATAGATAATACTAAAACAACTCCTTTCAGATTGTTAAAATGCCTGAGTCATTGCATGTTGTAAATATGCCTGGGTGATCACGAAATATTGTGTGTCATAGCTTGTATTAGGGTGGCTACATTTCATCTTCCCACATGCTGCGTGGGCTCTCCAATGACAGTAAGTGCGGTGTCAGGTTTTGAAATAGGTCAAGTAGATTACGCTGTAGGACTTTGTCCCACCACGTTCTTCTTTCTGGATGGGAGTCCCGACAACACAACTGGCGCTGGAAATATTAGATGCTCCTGTCTGAGATCTTGGGGACACATAATAAGGTGGCACACCATTTAGATGAATGCTGTTTCTTTTCAAAACCTTGATTTATCATGGAAAATGAGAAAATGAAATGATATTAGTTCTTATGAGTCAATAGATTCTTAGGAGCTGTGGTGGTAGCAACACTTACTTTATACTAATTAACTGAATCTAACAATATCAACATGTTAATTTCAGATTTTTAATGCTACTTTGATTATCTATCTAAATTTATGCAGTCAATATATGAAAAATCATACATTTTTGTATTAGAAAAACAAATGTTGATATTTTTGTCAAACAAATTTGATTGAAAATTGTTGTATAGATACAGGTTTAAAATGTGGAATACAAAGATAAAAACTATATATATAGGTTATCTTTAAAATAACTTTAGGAATAGGAAAAAAGTTCAAGTTGTAGAGTACTTGATGTGCAAGGCATTTGAGTTTCATCCTTGTTACTGCATGGTCCCCTGACCACTTCCCAGAGTGGCGCTGGTACCTGAGCACCTCCAGATCTGAGTAGAATTGCAAAATGAGTGAAGCCATACCAAACATTGCTGCACAATGGATATTCATCACTGCTGGACCTCAACATATATAAAAATCATATAATGTAGATAGAGTCATATATAAAAAATGTAATCTAGATAGAGAAATAGGGAGTTGATTTTAAGCTAATAAAAAATGTAAGTAAACACAATAAGTACAACTAGGACAGAAATTCTGTCTATCTGGGACACCTCAGTGGCAGAATTCTGATGAATGAAATAGGAAGCAATTATTCAGGGTAGACTGAGTGTGGATATTGGCAGTGTGAAGAAATGAATGGCAGAAGACGATCAGGAATACAATTTAAGATAAAGAGTTCAGTGTAAATTTTTCTTTTCATAGGAAAAAGTAGACCTCCCTATGAACATCAAAGCAGATTCCTCAAGATATGTCACTGGAGCATGCATATCATTTCAAGATGAAGTCAATCAAGCTCCTGAAGTTCATAAGGAACTTTAATTACCTAGAAGAATACAGATAGAAGAGTTTACCTCACATTTTAGGTGAAAGCCAGAAATAGCCTTTATGTTGAAGAAAACTATATTTAGCAGGATTAATACCTAATTACACAGCATCTATTCTTTGTCATGTGAATCACTTTCTTGTATGAGTGCCTCTCCTTTAACTTGGCCTATTTCTTAGCTTAGAATATTTAGCTTTATTTACTTCCCTGTCTTAAAATCTATGTATATGTTTATTCCCCACACATATGTAATGCACACATGTATTGATGTTATTCTACATATATATAATGCTAAGTTGACTATTTGACTATAACAGAGAAGCTCAAAGTGATTGGGAAATCCCTTCTTCCCAATTGTATACAGTGTAGATGACGTATGTGTGTGTGTGTGTGAGAGAGAGAGAGAGAGAGAGAGAGAGAGAGAGAGAGAGAGGGAGAACAAGGAGGGAAAGAAGTAAAGGTTTCAGATTATGGAGTTGACAAAACTCATTCAAGATTGACAAATACTAGACAAGACCTTACAACTGTACTACTTGGATCTGTAGTTCCAAATAAGTGAACCTATAGAAAGAGGCTACCTACATTCCTGAATCTTGTTCAGAGAAAATTTGAACTCCTCTGGAGACTGAGAAAGTAGTCACTTTGATGTTAATTGATGTAAATTGGAGAGCAGTTATGGTGATTTCAAAGATCAAAGAAAATACTTTAGGAAGAAATTTTAAAGATCAGACTGATATAAGGAGGGAAGAACTGAATTAGTACATAATTATTCTGTTATTACTGCAAGATCTTCAGGTCGCTATAATCTCTTTACTTGAAGCCACTCAATCAATGGCAACACAGTTCAATAGTCATCCAAACCTAGAGAACTTGTGTCCAAAACATTTCAAAGGGAGAAGGAATAAAAGGTTAGCAATTTGAAAAACTCTCAGAAACTCTGTCTCTGTTCCTAATAAATAGATGACCACAGCCACTGGCCACAAAGCTGAAAACCTTAATCATGTTGCCCCAGAGCCAAGGATGACAGCTGCAGGCTATAAAGGACAGGGTCTCTCAGCCAAAGGCTCTGTGGTCTATTATCATATTTTCCAAATAAAAAATGCTTGAACATGTACTCTGACAAAAGATTCATTCCAATTTGTGATTCATTGTCAGGGTAAGACATGGAGAAAATATTTGCAATGTTAACTAGCCTGGAAAATCCCTATAGAAAGGAACACATAGACTTCAGCATGGGCTGATAAGGTTTGGGAATTTGGTACAGTGGTTAAAAAAAGAGCAATTGTTTCAAGTTATAGTTCTATGTTTGAAGGGATAGGGATTCCAATGCCAGTAGGACAAAAGAGAATGGCATTACCCTATGAGTCTCTATTATAAAGAGTATGTTTTAGTATTTCTGAATACATGAATAAATTAATGAATAGGAACAGACAACAGAGGGAACATAGGAAGGTCAGATAAACATGTCCTGAGGCTGTGAAGAGTACTGGAACCATGCTCTCAGAGCTTCTGTTTAAAATATGACCACCAAGCGGCGGTAATGACTTCACGTGTTGACCCTATGGAAGTGCTAGACATGCAGAATTTCCTGGTCCAACTAGACCTGCAGACTTTTAATACATTTTAATCCAGGCGATTTAATAAACATTAACATTTGAGAACTCTTCTAAGATCTGTACAATCATAATCAGTGAGGCTGCTTTTGCCCAGCAGAAGCTAAGCCTGATTACAACCGAGATCCAATGAAAAGTAGGATAAGCATTGCCATATGCCCCACCCACTCTGGTACTTGCTATACAATCTGCATGAGTTCTCTTCCACAACAGATTCTTGGTGAGCAGGGTAGAACATTGCATTCAAGGCTACAAAGTCAATATCTAGCACAATAGGAAGCAACTGATATAGAGATACACCAGTTATAGGTAGAGAATGGGGTGCTCATTTGTTGTGGGTGGTGCTATAAAGTGACGGTGGTAATGTGTTGAGTTTTAATTTCTATTTCCAACAGAGTTCAAGATACATTTTTGGAGGTATCAGATATATCTGTGAAACAATGTGTACTCATCAAATCTACCCTCAGAGGCAGTGTATCTCCTGAAAGTCATATGGGACAATAAGCACTATGAATAGCTAAAGCAATCCTTAAGAAAAAGAAGATGGAAGACATCACCTCCCCAACTTTGAACTTTACTACAAAATGGTAGTAATTAAAACAGTATGATATTGGAATAAAAACAGACCCACAGATCATGGAATAGAGTTGAATATTCTAACACATGTCCTCATATATAAGAGCCCTTAATCTTTGTTGAGGAGGAAGAATTATAAAGAGGAGCTAGGAAAGCATCTTCAGTAAGCAGTGCTGAGAAAGCTGGGCAGCTACATATAATGAAATGAACGTAGAACATTTTCTAATGGCGGGCATAAAAATCAGAATATGCATAGTCAATGCATAGTCCATTCACATTTCTACCGCAAGCTGCTGGGCTCTGGATTAGTTCCATGTGCCTCTGGTGGCATGGCCATGCTGGAAAGCTGCTTGTGGGGGGCAACTCATGACCTCAGTTGGGTGTGAAGGACGAGCCGGTTCCGCACCCCCCTCCCTTCCCATGAGGCTGCAGTTGCCCTATCAATGCTGGCTCATACCTGGCTTTCCAATAAGCTCTGAGGTGGTGGCCACCATGCTGTCAGGGGAAAAAAAGGTGGAAGAGAGAGACACCATTTCTCTCCCAGAGGGCATGGCGCTGGAGTTTAACACATAGTCCATTGACATTTCTGCTTCAAGCTGCTGGGCTCTGGATTAGCTCCATGTGCCTCTGGTGGCATGGCCGTGCTGGACAGCCGCTCATGGGGTGGGGGCGCAATTCATGGCCTCAGTTGGACATGAAGGTGCCATGCCCTCCTGGGAGAGAAAGGGTGTCTGTCTCTTTTGCCTCTCCCTCCCCCCCAGCAGCATGGTGGCTGCAGTCTCAGAACTTATTGGAAAGCCAGGTATGATGGGGCAACTGCAGCCTCATGGGAAGGGGATTAGAACCGGCTCGTTCTTCATGCCACCAGAGGCACATGGAACTTATCCAGAGCCCAGCAGCTTACAGCAGAAATGTGAATGAACTATGCATTAAACTCCGTTGCCATGCCCCCCTCCCAAGAGGGAAAGGGGGTCTGTCTCTTCTGCTTTTTTCCCCCTGGCAACATGGTGACCGCTGCCTCGGAGCTTACTGGAAAGCCAGGTATGAGCTGGCAGTGATGGGGCAACTGCAGCCTCATGGGAAGGGGGGCAGAACCAGCTCGTCCTCCACACCCAACCAAGGCCATGAGTTGCCCCCATGAGTGGCTCTCTGGCTCGGCCATGCCACCAGACGCACAAAAACCAATCTTGCAATTATCTGGCTCTTGGCAGAAATCCCTTCAAACTTAATTAATAAAGTATCAGAAATGCAGCCGTGTGACATCATATGTTTTTCATAACCAGCACTAGAAAACAAATTATTTCACAATGTCTTTTCAGCAGTTTGATTTTTGGGGGGAAATTCCAAACAAGAATGGTGCATCTTTTGTCGAAATAATGAATGTATTCAAAGTAGAAAGAGAGATAAATAGAAATCATCTGCCTCACAGGCATCAGGAGGGGGGGGGGCATATTTGGATTCTTGGCGGTGAAAAATAATTACTGGTGAGGGGAGGGTTGTTTGATCATTGTATGACTGAGACTTAAGCCTGAAAGCTTTGTAACTTTTCTCACGGTGATTTAATAAATAAATTTTAAAAAAGCCAGATCGAAATGCATTAAAGACCTCAATATCAGACCTGAATACATAAGATACATTGGAGAAAAACATAGGCAGAACCCTCCAAGACACTGAAGCTAAAGACATCTTCAGAGATTAAACACCACTGACCAAGCAAGGTGAAGCAAAGATACACAAGTGGAACAACATTAAACTAAGAACTCAATAATAATCTTCTGCACCTAAAAAATGGTGACAAAAATTAAAAGACAGCATACCGAATGGGAAAAATTATTTACCCAGTACCCATCTGGTATGAGGTAAATATCAAATATAAGGCACTGGTAGAACTTTGCAAGAAAAAGGATTGATCCATGGTTGGAAGCCACTTCAGGTATTTGGGGAAAAGGCAATTTTGATAGAGAAGATACCACTACAACAAAGATAGTTGGAAATGATCACCCTACATAAGAACTGTGTGCTGAAAGTAGGTAAAGGAACAAATATAATGACCCCTCAGTATTTGTACTGCAAACCATAATGCCCAAAAGATGAGGAAGAGATAAGGAGAGAGGGGAAGCAGAATGAACAAAGAGGCAGGCTGCGGCTGGAGGCATGGTGGGAAAGAAACTGTGGTCATTGGTGGTGGAAAATGTACATTGGTGGAGCGATGAGTGTTGGAACACTGTCTGACTGAAGCCCAGTCATGAAAAGCTTTGTAATAGTCTATCTCACAGTGACTCAATAAAAATAAATAAAATAAAATAAATGCCACAACAGAGTCATCAAATCCCATCAAAAAATGGGGAGAAAAATTGAACAGAAACTTCCTCAAAGAAGAAATAAAAATGTCCAAAGAGCACATAAAAATGCTCTATGTCACTAATCATCGGGGAGATGCTAATCAAAACAGTGAGATATCATCTCACACCACAGAAAATGGCACACATCCAAAAGAATCAGAACAACCAGTGCTGGTGCAGATGTGGGGAGAAAGGGACTCTCATTGATTGTTGATGGGAATGCCGACTGGTTCCGTTTTTTTTGGAAAACAATATGGGCATTCCTCAGTGAAGTAGAAATTGAGCTTTCATCTGACTCAGAAATGACACTTCTGGGTATATACCCTGGAGCCCAAAAACACACAGTAGAAATACCATCTGCACTTCTTTGTTCTTCGCAGCACAATTCACAACAGCAGAATCTTGAAACAACCCAAGTGCCCAAGAACAGACAATTTGATAAAGTGAGTAAAGTACATCTACACAGCGGAATACTATGCAGCCACCAGGAAAATGAAGTTATGAAATTTGCTTATATGTGATAAACATGAAGAGTATCATGCTGAGTGAAATGTGTCAGAAGGACATACAATGATTTCACTCATTTGTATAAAAAATAGAGTGAGACAAGATCAGTGAAAACAAGGGTCAAGAGGAGTGGTACACTGTTAAAAACTTGCCATAAGTTGGGGCGTAGGGGCAGAGAATGCAACTTGGATAGGAAGGAGACTGATTTTTTTGAAAAGGCTGTTCCTAAATCCCTCGTGTTCCATAACAAAACCTTTGTAGTTGGACTAGCTCTTTATTTATTAACCCAAATGCCGTGTGGATTTAAAAAAAAATAAAAAAACAAGAGCCATGTGGAGGGACAAAATGGTTACTTCTGTCTCTGCACAAACAGAAGACCCTCAGGAGGAGAGGTAGTCTCTTAGGTCCAACCACCAGGAAGGACACTTTACTTGGTGAAGAACCTTATACACATTCCAAGTTCCAATCACTCAAAAATGGACAGGATCTGGGAAGACAGGTAAGACTATTCTCGTGTGCAGCACCCAGTCTAATTTAAGGGAGGTCTGGCCACCCAGAGTCTTCATACACCCACAGGCTGATCCATTGTACCTGGAGCCCTTGAAATACCTTGTAGGGTCTGACCAATTCCACTGTCATGTCCCTTACCCACCCTGGTGCTCTTGCATAGGACTTCTGCTACACACTCCACAGTTTCTGTCTCTCACACTGATTACAAACATTATGGATCAGAGCTTTCAAGTTCAATGGCTTCAGTCACTAGCCACCCAAGGCTGTCAAATAGAATAAACAAGCCTGAGGCAAGGGGTGTTTACTTGCTCTCAGCTGAGGACACAGATCTGGGTTTTGATCTCATTTCATGGTGTTGTGAGGTTGCTATGTTCCATGCCTCCCAGACTGATGCTCTTGGGTGCCAAGTAAATTCTCTAAGCCAAGGCAGATGAGCTGTGGATCCAGCACACAACTCACAAAGATCCAGCAATGAGACATCCCTGTTCTTTTTTCTTTTCTTTGTTTAAAAAGTTTTTGGGTCGTACCTCCTCTGCACTCAGGAATCACTCCTGGCCGTGCTCAGAGGACCATATAGTGACTAAACCCTGGTTGGGAGCATGCAAAACAAGCGTGCTACTCACTGCACTATTTCTCCATCCCCAGCTATGAGCCCTTTCATCCAAGGTTATTGGCCCAAATCATCCTGGGGACAGGAAAGCAAAGATGGCAGTGACCGACAGAAGAAAGCCACAGTTCTCTGGGAGGATGATACTACATAGAAGTCAGACTTTTACCAGGTGACAGACTTCCACAGGCTTCCAGTTTTGACCTGATGTACCACATTTTTTGCATTCAGCTGCGGTAAGATGGTTTTCAGCCATTGTAAACCTTTATAAGATGAACCAACGCTTGACCATAAGTTAAGCACAAGATTCCCTTTCAGAAGTTTTCTCCCACACCCTGTCCCTTGGTCACCTTCACCTCTAGGTCCATAGACTGCTGGCCTGGGGCAGGTGAGTTCTCTGTCTCCCTTCACAAGGATCCCGAAGAGCCACCCACCCCAAGTGCAGTGGCCCTACAGCCCAAGGCCAGGCCAGGGTTCCTTCCGTCTGGCCATGCCCAGAGCTGTGGTGGTTAGCTGAAGGATATTTCTCTGCTTGTCAAAGGCAGGTTTCAGCAGAACATCCTTTTCTTATGACCTGAAAACAGATGGGGCAGGCCAGTGCAGGAGAGAGGAAGGGTTTATCATAGGCACCAAGTATGACACCGTCAGATGTGGAAGGTTAGGGCAGTGCAGACCCTGCTCCGACAGGCTTGTTTTTCAGCAATGCCTATCTGTGTGAGAGTCTCAGACCTGTGTCTCCTAGACACCCCCCCTCTGATTCCAGGATTATTTCAAGGTACTGGTCAAGTTCACCTTGATTGTTCTGGTCCTCAAGGGGCAATGTAGCCAGCACAGTACGCCCATGACCTTAAAAACTGCCTTCTGTTTGGTGTGCCGGAGTGGCCAGACAACCAACTGCCCAGTTGCTGTGTCTATGATTGTTAGGCTATGACCATAATTCGCAAGGCCAGCAAGGGCCCGGTAGTCTACATAGCAGTGATTTGGTGGAGTCTGGCCTGGTACCATCTGCCTATCTTTACCAACTCTGTTGCTAGGGTGGATCCAGAAAAACACAGCTTTTTACTTACATGTGACAAATTGAAAACAAGGCAATGAGAAAATGTCCTTGATCACTTGATCATTTGATATCCCATTATTCATCAACAAGCTCAAGCGGGCGCTAGTAACGTCTCCATTTGTCCCTGTAGCATACTAATGTAGCCCAAGGCGTCTGCTCATTCTAGGAACATGAAAAGCCTCAAACTGATCGTTCAGGGTCTTGACAAAGAAGTCTGACCATGTCATAGGTGGGTAGCCATGTGATCTATTGACGTCCCGTGGAATCCAGTCTGTAATGGCTCTAGTACAGTGATCATTTCCAAATCACATTATGTGTCCAGCCCATCTGATTTTCGACACCTTGGCAAACGAGACAGCATCCCTTATTCTTGACCGTCAACAGAGGTCAAAACTCCGAATTCTTTCTCTCATTTGAGTGAAGTGTGATACTCCAAGGATAGCTCTTTCGATTCCTCTTTGGGAGACCCAAACAGCATTCTCATCCTGTTTTTGTAGGGCCCAGGTCGCTGAGGCATATGTTAATGCAGGAAGAACAGTGGAATCGAAGAGATGTGCCTGGAAACTGAGGTTCTTTGTCCTCTTAGCTATTTCTCTGTGCTCATGAAGGCGTTCCAAGCCACTCTCTTCCTCCTGCGCAAATCAGGTGCCAGGACATTTGTCATGTTGACTTCTCGACCTAGGTACACATAACTGTTGCATTTGGAGAGGTTTGGCCCATTGAGACTGAATGGAACATCAGGAATGAGATCTTTTCTCATAAACATTGTCTTTGTGAGATTCAGCTGTAGTCCGACCTTTCCACAATCATGGTCAAAGTCGGCCAGCATTTGTGCCACTTGGCTGGATGTTTGGTGTTATAAGAATGATGTCATCAGCAAAGGAGGTGGTGTAGTTGCTGACCATCTATCTTCACTCCCATTCCTTCTCATTCCAGTCGCTGCATGACGTTCTTGAGGGTGGCACTGAAGCGTTTTGGTGAAATGGTATCACCCTCCAGAACCCCTCTCTTGACGTCAATGATCACCTCCCTGTAGAATGGTGAGATCTTGGTAGTGAACCCACAATACAGCTCCTAGGATCCTGATGTATTGATTTTGAACACCCTGTTTGGCTAGGGCCTTGATAACCACTTTTGTCTTAACAGATTCAAAGGCCTTCTTTAAATCAATGAACGTTAGACAGAGCGGCATCTTGAAGTCCCGAGAAACCTCAATGAGCTTGGCTATCCTGTGGATATGGTCGATTGTGCTAAATCCTTTTCGGAACCCAGCTTGCTCTTATGGTTGTCCTTCATCTAGTGTTCTGCCAATCCTATTCAGGATGACTCGAGTGAACAGCTTGTAGACAACAGACAACAGGCAAATTGGGCGATAGTTGCCAATGTCGTGGATGTCTCTCTTCTTGTACAGTAGGACAGTTCTGCTGGTTTTCCATTGGGATGGAAACTTGCATTCAGACAGGCAGCATGTGAAGAGCCTAGCCAGTGTATTGATGGATACTGATGGCGGGTTCTTCAGGTGTTCGAGTCTGACCTTGTCTGGGTCAGGTGCTTTTCGCTTCTTTACCAACAAAATGGCATGTCGGATTTCAGAAGGGAGAACTTTGGGAACGACATATCCATCCTGCAGAACTTGGTATGTGGGCAGGTGGACATGGCTATCGAAGAGATCTGAGTAGAAATCATGGATAATCTTCTCTATTGCCCTTCTGGAAGATGTGATAGATCCATCAGGATGTCAGAGCGCAGTCATCTTGGCCTTGTAGTTGGCGAAGGACAGGTGGGCATTGAGAATCTTTTCCCAGCTTCTGCTGCATCTGCCAGCACGGCTGCTCTTCTCTCTTTGAGGTCTTCCTTTATTGCTTCTCTATACTGCTTTGCGAGCTCAAACATTTGCTTGTGGTTGCCCGAGGCTTGCACCAAAGACACATTGGCGAATGAGCTCAAGAGTTTTCAAAGACAGGTGTCTTTTTGTGGCTATCTCTCTCTTGGCATTCCTCGCACAATCACTGAGGTGCTGAACCAGTACATCGTATTCCTTGTCAATGTTGTCTATGATGACATCTTCCCATGTTGCCACAAGAGTGTCAAAAAGCTTCCAGTTGGTGGGCGTTCAGGGAGTTCTCTTCTTAAACTTTGCAGGCCTTTCTCCCCACTCTGTGTGGTAGAATTTTGCACGAAAGAGATGATGGTCTGATCCTGTTTAGAATATTTGGTCAACAGCGACATCGGTCAGTCAAGACCATTGATTGAATATAATGTGGTCAATTTTGTTATGGGATCATCCACTGGGAAACTCCCATGCCCAACGTTTAGATTCGGCCTTCTGGAATTGTGAGTCACCATGGATGGTCTTGGTTGACATGATGAACTCAGACAGTCTCTCACCCTCTTTGTTTCATCCTAGGCCATGGGTCTTGATATGGAGTTCTTCGGCTGATCTTCTTGGTCCTATCTTGGCATTAAAATCACCAACAATGATCTTGTAGAAGGTGTGGTCTTCTTTATAGAACTTCTCCAGCTCCATGTAGAACTTCTCAATTTCTCCTTCATCATAATTGGATGTTGGTGCATAGACAATAAAGATAGAAACTGTCACAGCTGTTCAAGTATAATTGTCTGATTCGTGTTGTTAGGCATTCAAATAAATTATTTTTTTATGGTCAAGTTAGTGTTGACAAGGACACCGACACCTCCGATGCTTCTTTTGTCGCATGTTCCAAGGAAGAATTCTTCTCCAGTGTCGAAAATGGCCTGATGTGATTGATGCCTTCTCGTCTTGGTCAGACCAATAATGTTGTACTTGATCTTTTGCGCTTGCACCATCAGGTCCTCGATGGATGCATCCAGTGCCAGTGTACATACATTGAAAGTACAGACAGACATTTTTGTCCTTCGTTTTGGAAGCCTAGGTCGGCCTTGAGATTTTATCAGCCTCTCCTTCCTCATCCTTCTTAACTCTGCCATATTGGTGGCTCTTTCAGGGTCAGGGGAATGAGACCCATTGTATTTACTGGTTTTGGCATATCGAATACACCACGGATATCTTGCCAGGCCGCCGACACGCTCCAGGACGCTTTCCGGAGATTCAGGCCGAGACTCATGCACGAGTGAAGTTCCACAGAGCGAGGGAAGTGGAACTCTGTGACCTTGGACTCCTGGCTCAACGGACCCAGGAACAGAGATCCTCTGCCTGCTCCCAGCAGCCCGACAGACCTCCATTACCTCCACTACCTCCAATACCCAGCTGCCAACATGCTCCAGGATGCTTTCCAGACACATCATAAAACACTTAATACAAGATCCACCAACCCACCCCATCCCTCATCCAATTTGTCCAGTTTTTCCAGCACCATTTGTTAAAGATGATTTCCTTGCTCCACTTAACATTTCTTGCTCCCTTATAAAAGATTAGATGATCATATAATTGAGGCTGTGTGTAAGGTTATTTCACCCTGTTCCATTGCTCTGCAATACTGTCTTTGTTCCAGTACCGTGCTGTTTTAATTATTATCACTTTGTAGTAGAGTTTGATGTTGGGGAAGGTGATGCCTCCCATCTTCTTTTTCCCAAGAATTGCTTTAGCTATTCATGGGGGTTGTTGTTCGATAAGAATTTCAGGAGTGATTGATCAATTTCTTTGAAGAATTTCAAGGGTATCCTTATAAAATTGAATTGAATATGTATAATGCTTTGGAGAGTATTGCCATTTTGATAATGTTGATTATCCCAATCCATGATCAGGGGACGTTTTTCCATTTCCTCGTGTCCTCTTTTATTTCATGAAGTAACGTTTTGCAGCTTTCTCTGTACATGTCCTTTACCACCTTAGTTAAGTTGACTCCAAGGTACTTGTATTACTGAGGCATTATTGTGAACAAGATTGCTTTTTTCATGTCACTTACTTCTCTCTCATTATTTCCATATAGGAAAGCCATGGACTTTTGGGTATTGAATTTATAGACTGCAACTTTACTATACAAGTCTTTTGTTTCAAGGAGTTTCTTGATGGAGGCTTTAGGGTCCTCTAAATATAGAATCATATCATCTGCAAATAGTGAGAGCTTGATTTCTTCCTTTCCTATCTGGATGCACCTAATATCTTTTTCTTCATAACCACTACTGCAAGTACTTCCAGTAATATATTGAACAGACGTGGAGAGAGTGAGCATCCTTGTCGGAAGGTCTCTTAGTTTTTTCCCCATTGAGGAAAATGCATGACATAGGCTTGTGTTAGATATCTTTGACTATATTGAGGAAAGTTCCTTCAATACCCATTTTGGTGAGATTTTTCATCATAAACCGATGTTGGATCTTGTCAAATGCCTTCTCTGAGTCTATTGATATGATCTCTTTTTTTATCTTTTCTTTTGTTGATATGGTGGATTGTGTTGATTGATTTCTGAATGTTAAACCATCCTTGTGTCCCTGGGATGAATCCCACTTGGTTGTGATGTATGATCTTTTTGATGAGTTGTTGGATTCTATTCACAAATATTTTGTTGAGTATCTATGCATCCATGTTCTTCAGGGATATGGCCTATAATTTTATTTTGTAGTGGTGCCTCTGTGTGTGTGTGTGTTTTTTATATTAGGGAGATATGCTCCTCATAGAAACTGTTTGGGAGAGTTTCTATTTCTTTCATTTCCTGGAAAATCTTGAGAAGAACTGGCAACAGGTCCCTTTTAAATGTTTGGAAGAATTCTCTAGCGATTCTATCTGGACCTGGGCTTTTGTTTTTGGGAAGACTTTTGATTACAGTTTCAATTTCTTTGATAGTAATGGGTCTATTGAGGTATTCCAAGTCTTCTTGGTTCAGCCTTGGGAGGTTATAGGAATCAAGAAATTTATCCATTTCTTCTAGGTTCTCTTGTTTTATGGCATACAGACTTTCAAATTAGTCTCTGATGATCTTTTGAATTTCTTTGGTTTCTGTTTTGTTGTCCCCCTTTTTATTTCTGATTCAGTTTATTAGGGTTCTCTCTCTATTTCTGAGTCTTTCTAGTGGTTTATTGATCTTGTTTATTTTCTTAAAGAAACAGCTCTTGGTTTCATTGATATTTTGGATTGGATTTTGAGTTTGCATGTCTTGATTTCTGCTCTACGTTTTATCATTTCTTTCTTTCTGCCTGGGTTGGGCTCCTTTTGTTGGTCCTTTCCTAAGATTTTTGAGCTGTGAAGTGGAGTTGTTTATGTTGACCTTTTCTTCCTTCCTGAGAACTACTTGCAGAGCTATAAATTTTCTCCTTAACATGGCTTTAGCTATGTCCCACAAGTTCTGGTAGCTTATGTCTTCATTCTCATTTGTTTCTAGGTATCTTTTGATTTCTTCCTTGATTTCCTCCCTGACCCACTCATTGTTCAACATTGAGTTGTTCAATTTCCAGGCATTTGATTTGGTTTTCTGTGTCTGTGTGTGATTAATTTCAGTGCATCATAGTCTAAAAGTTAGTTGATACAGTTTCTATCTTCCTGATTCTGTTGAGGTATATCTTGTGACCCAGCACATGGTCTATTTTGGAAACTGTTCCATGTGTACTGGAAAAGAATTTGTATTCTTTTGGGGGTATGTAAAGCCCTGTATACATCTATTACCCCTCTCTCTTCTATTTCTTCCTCCAAACCCAATGTTTCCTTGTTGAGTTTTAATCTTGTTGATCTATCTAGAGGTGATAAGGCAGTGTTGAAGTTTCCTACTATTATTGTGTTGCTACCAATATCCTACTATTCGCAGTTGTTTTAAGTATTTAGCAGGTCCCTCATTAGCTGTGCATAGGTTTAGAAGTGTGATTTTTTCCTGCTGCACTTATCCCTTCGTTATTAAAAATGGCTTTTGCTGTCCCTCCTAATCTTTTTTCGACTTGAAACCTATGTTGTCGAATACTAGTATTGCCACTCTGGCTTTTTGGAGGAAGTTGTTTGCTTGCAGGATTGTTTTCCATCCTTTGACTTTGAGTATGTGTTTGCTCTGACTTTTCTTTTTCTTTCTTTTTTTTTTTTACTCATTTAAGGAATACATTTTAATGAGTTTTGAGAGTTTTACAACCATTGTGTAATAGACATAGAAGAGTTTTGTTTATACAGACAGTGCATTTTGGTATCTTTTACATCATTCCATGACCATTGAATGTCAGAGAATAGTATGACCACAGCATTGATGATAAAAATCAGAGGAGAAAGGTGATACAAATGAAATTTGCATAATTATATTTAAATTATTGATACAAATATTGGTAAATCTTATATAGTGTTTTTAAAACAAAGCTTATTTATGCAAATTCTTTATGAAAGTTCATACAATCATGTCTTAATAAAATTATATTTCAGTAGAAGCCTATCATTTAAAACTCAGAAAGTAAATTACAGTATTAAAACAGATTAATCACATACAGGGTTATGAGTGTATATAATACAGAAATATAGTAAGTGCTGGATAATTGTCTGAATTAAAGCAAAGAAGGCAAGCAGGCATGCTATAGGTCATGTGGTAACACTGAACTGGCTTCATTTCACACATACACAAAATCTTTTTCTTTTCTTTTTTTTTTTTTTGTAGGAGTACTGCTATTTATTCAGCCACTGATTAGCTGATTGAATTGTGCATGAACTCCACCTTAATTTTTTTCCATTTTTTATAATTTTATTTATTGAATCACCGTGAGAGCAGTTACAAAGCTTTTGGGTCTAAGTCTCAGTCATACAATGAAACATCCGTACCTTCACCAGTGCCCATTCTCCACCACCAAAAATCCCAGTATACCCCCATCCCACACCCTCCCCCTGCCTGTGGGGCAGATGATTTCCACATTACTCTCTCTCTCTACTTTGATCACATTCACTATTTCGACACCAGACCCACCATTATTTGAGATTTTACCCCAACACTCAGATCTGCTGAAAAGGCAACAATAGAGAATTTGTGTTCTATTGCTGGTTATGAATAACATATGATGTCGTGTGGCTGCAGTAGGGCCATGTGGTTTTGAAATTCCAAAATTTTAACACTTAAACCTGGAGGGATTTCTGCCAAAAGCCACTGGGTTTAGAGATCTGCTCCCGAGTCTCTGGGATCATGGCCATTGAGCAGCTTGATGAGGAGCCAGAGAGGCCGTTCGTGGACGATGACTTGGGGTCTCGTTGGGGTGGGAAGGAGAGGCCCGGCTCCCCCCCCCATCCCATGAGGCCAACAAGTTTCATCACTGCAGGCCCAAGCCTGACTGTCCAATGGCCTCTGGAGGATGACAGCCACCAGGTCGCCAAGAGGGAACAGGCGGAGGGACAGCACCCATTCCCCCCTGGGGTGGCCTGGCGACAGTAACCTACTGCGGGGTCCGGACACATTTCTGCCAAAAGCTGCTGGGTTTCGAGATTTGTTTCTGAGTCTCTGGGATCATGGTCGTTAAGCAGCTTGATCAGGAGCCAGAGAGACTATTCATGGGCAATGACTTGGGGTCTCGTTGGGGTGGGGAGGACAGGTTCGGCTCCACCCCCCCAGCCCATCCCGTGAGGCCCAATAAGTTTCGTCACTGCGGGCCCAAGCCTGACTTCCAATGGCCTCTGGAGGATGACAGCCACCAAGTTGCCAAGAGGGAGCAGGTGGAGGGACAACACCCTTTCCTCCCTGGGGTGGCCCGCCGACAGTAATGTACTGTGGAGTACGGATGCATTTCTGCCAAAAGCCACCGGGTTTTGAGATTTGTTTCTGAGTCTCTGGGATCATGGTCGTTAAGCAGCTTGATCAGGAGCCAGAGAGACCATTCATGGGCAATGACTTGGGGTCTCGTTGGGGTGGGGAGGACAAGCCCAGCTCCAACCCCATCCCGTGAGGTCCTGTGTGTCTCATCACTGGGGGCCCAAATGTGACTATCCAGTGGCCTCAGATGGATGGCGGCCACTGGGCCGCCAGGGAGAACAGGCCAAGGCATGAAACCTATTCCCACCTGGGTTGGCCCAGCATCGGTAGCCTACTGCAGAGACCAGACGCATTTCTACCTAAAGCCACTGAGTTCTGAGATTCGTTTCTGAGTCTCTCGGATCATGTCCATTAAGCAGTTCAATCAGGAACCAAAGAGGCCTTGCCTCCAATTATATAGCTGAGCCGGAGGTGGTTTGTGGGTGTGTTTCCCACATACCTAACTTTTGGCAGTTCACTTTCTTGGTAAACTTTGCCCCAAGTTTTTGGGGTCTGGCCAAAGGCACAGCAGCAATTCTGGGGTATCTGGAAGTCTGAAGGCGCCATGAGACTGCTGATGCACTCGCCTCACAGGTACAGATTGACCTGCTGGCGGCACCATACCCCCTCTGACTTTTCATACGTGTTTCTTGTAGGCAACAGAAAGTTTGGTTCAGTTTCTGAATCCATTTTTCCACTCTGTGTCTCTTAGTTGGTGAATTTATACAATTGACATCAAGAGAGATTATTATCATGGGGTTTTGTGCTATCTTTCTGCAGGGATTTGTTGTGCTTGGAGTGGGGGATCTTGTCTTACAGTAGTTCCTTTAGTTTTATTTTAAGTTTTCATCTTCTTTTAAGTTTAATTTGGAGTCTATGAAGCTCCTGAGCTGTTGTTTATCCATGAAATAGTGTATTGTTCCTTCAAGTTTGAGTGAGAGTTCAGCTGGATAAAGTAATCTTTGTGAGGCATTCATTTCATTGAGTTTTTTTCCACTATATCCCACCATTGTCTTCGGACTTGGAGGGTTTCCTCTGATAAGTCTGCTGTAAATCTAAGGCGTGCTCCATTGTATGTGATTTCCTCCTTTTACCTTGCTGCTTGCAGTATTGTGTCTCTATCCTGGCATCCATTATTCTATGATATGTCTTCAAGTGTTTATGTTAGGATCTCTTTTATCTGGCACCCTTTGGGTTCCTTGAATCTGAATGCTTGCATTCTCCAGCTCTGAGAACTCTTCAGCAGTGATTTCTTTAACTGTGGCTTTTTCATTGGGGTTGCCTCCCTATCTTTCTGATACTCCAATGATTCTTATGAATCCAATGTTCCTCTGGGATTCATTCCCTAGGTCTCTGATTTGCCCTAGAGCTATTTTGAGGTCTTTTCCTGTAAGTTTTCTACAGCTCATCTTCAAGCTCACTGATTCTGTGTTTGGCTGGCCATTCTACTGTTGAGGGCACCCATTGAGTATTTTATTTAATCTACTGAATCCTTTATTTGTGACACTTCTGTTTGTAGCTTTCCAATTTCTGTTCTCACTTCTTCCGGTATTTTCTTGGCTGTCCATTCCACTGTTTCTCTCATGTCCTCCTTTAGTTTACTCGATTCCTGTTCCACTGCTTTTTTGAGTTCATTGAACTTATTCAACATTTCAACTGTAAATTCTTTATTGGGGAGATCGTATTTGTGGGTAGCCCCTGTTGATGTTTCTAGATTCTTTTCTTCATCTTCTCCTCATGGTGGGGATTTCTGCTGTTTCTTCATGTTGTTGTGGTAGTATGGAGGTGGGACCTTCCAGCTCACTATCACTATTCCCCTCTAAGAGTGCAAGCCGGCAGCACTGGAGTGGCGGTGCTGGTGCAGGCTGTCTCTCTGGGAGGAGTTTGAATTCTGGTGGTGAACTGGGGTCCATGAGTCTGAGTGGTGTGCAGGGCTGGGGATGGGGAGTTACATACCTGAGAAAGCAAGCCAGCAGTGCTTTAGGGGTGGCGCTGGCTCCATTTTGCCACCTCTAACCGACCAGCTTGTTGCTATTAAAGCTGTTTGTTTCTTTGACCCATCATCATGATTTTGGATTGATGATCTCTTTAAGGTGGGGGAGCTGGGCCTTTAAGTTACAGTTGGGCAAGTCAACAAGGAGTGGAATTTACTGCGGAAAACCAAATTGTTTCGGGAAATAGTTGGGTAAATTTTTAAGCCAACTGGACTATTTTTGTTCAGAAATATTGTCTTTCCTTGTGTCAACAATGACAGTCTCTCAAACCACTCTAATTGATAGAAAATAGCTATCATTTTTAAAAGATATGATAAAGTCAAATTTCTATAGACATTTCTGTGTCTGTGTGTCACAAGCTGCCTTGGAGTACATATCCAAGGACATCTTCCTTCTCTGTACAAGATCCTTACTTAATGGGACATGAGTAATTAATTAAGAAGAGCTTTCTTGGAATGGGAATAGAGACTCTTACCTGGGATCTGTGAAACAGTATCTATTTGTGTGTGGGCAATTCAGTCTCTTTTATTTCTTGGAGGCGCTTTCTGTGAAGGGAATTTCTACTCTGAAACAGTACTTATGTACCACTCTCTGCGTATACAGAGACTGAAACTAGAGACACCATTTTAGATTTTCTGATTTAACTAACAGCAATGGGAATATACTGGCATTGCTGGAGAACCAAGTAAGGAGTAGTCTGTAAGTGAGAGAACAATCTAAGAAGATTTCCTTAACAGAAACATTAAATGAATTTTATCCATTCGATTATTTCCCTTGGAAGAGGTTGCCTGGATGCTTTATTAGCTCATTTTTCCGCTTCAATCTTTTTAGATTTTATTTTAAATATTTTATTTTGTGTTGTGTTTTTTGTATTATATATTATATCTTGTATTATATCTTGGATTTTTTCTGTGACTGAGGATTAGGAGAGTTTTATATAGTTACCTTGGATATTATTGTATATCTTGAGATTCAGTATTTATCATTTCTGATATTAGAAGAATAATATATTAAAATCTAAAATCAATAGATCTCAATGTGCATTACATCATTTTTATTCCATGAAATCCAAGGCTCAAGTAATATTTTATTAATACTAATAATGCCTCAAAGATTTTAATGACCACTAGAGAGCTTTATTACTTTTTTAAAAATTTCTAAGTTCAATATTGAGAATTTAAAGAAAAAAATTAATGTACTATTTAGGGGTCTGCGAATGATACAAAGTAAGATAAGAAGTGATAGGACAGCTGGTAGAGTGCTTGCCTTGTGTGTGACCGACCTGGGGATCTGGGTTTGATCCTTAGTACCTGTATGATTTCCCAAGCATGCCCAGAGTGAACCCTGAGACCAGAGACAGGAGTAATCCTCAGAACTGCTGGGTGTGCCCCAAGAGCCCCTGCCAAACAAGATATTTTAGTTTGTTTCCTCTCTCTGTATTTGCCACTGATATCTGTGTTTAGTGACCTACTGGTTGGAACATCACGTGACTGGATTGTCTCCTTTTTACCTTGTGCCACCTCAAGTACAGGATTTGGTTAAAAAGGTGACTGACCCTGAAAGGTTCTCAAGAGCATCCCTTTACCTATTTTTAACACTCAGATCTTGTTCAGCATGATCGTTCCCTGTTATTAGTTTTATACTGGTCTCTGAGAAATGTACACTGGTAAAAGGATGGGAATTGGACTACTGTATGACTGAAATCTAATTATGAATCGCTTGTGAGGGTCTATCTCACAGTGATTCAATAAAAAATTTTAAAAAAGAGAAAAACTTTCAAAAAAAAGGTGACAATATATCAAGGACTAAACAAACATTTACTTTTACTGGATCCAACCCAAGTTTGAGTAATTCTGCTGCCTTTGTCTTACACATGAAGATATTACTTAAAAAAATTTAAGATGAAATCCCTTGAAGCATTCAGGAAACTATTTTGAAATTAAGACAGTGAAAATCTTGCGGTTTTAAAATACTGGAGACAAAATCATTTTATTTTCTTTTGGGGAGCCACATTCAGGGGTGTTCAGGGTTTATTGCTGGCTCTGCACTCAGAATGGGGGTCAGGACTGACACAGGGTGCTGTAGATGGAACAGGGCCAGCCACGTGCAAGTAAGTACCTTCGCAACTGGACTATTTCTACAGGCCCCTCAAAATATGTTGGGCTTTTTTTTGCTGATTAGTTACCGTTTATTCAATCTTTTGTCTCTCCCACCTTATGCACTCTAGAGTCCTTCCTAGCCCTCCATCCCAACTCCTGATTCTTCCTCTCCCCAACTGTCTCTTCACCCCAACTTGTCTCTCCACACCTTGCCCTCTGGGCCCATGCTATACCCAGTCTGTTAGCAAAAATCAACATAAGAAAGCCCTTCCTGACTGCCCATCATGCTCAACAGTGGAAACACCACCTAGGGGTATTCCTCTTCTCCTAACATCTTAATTAATATCTAAATATTAGTTAGTTTTGTATGGACACAGTAAGAAATACAATGAGGTTTGTAGGGCAGCTCCCCGGTAACATCTTTTTATTTATTTATTTATCGAATCACTGTGGGAAAAGTTACAAACTTTCAGGTTTAAGTTTTGGTCATACAATGATCAAACACCTTTCCCTTCTCCAGTACTTATTTTTCACCACGAAGAACCCCAATATATGCCCCTCCCACCCCTCCCAATGCCTATGAGGAAAATGAATTCTACTTAACTCTCTATCTACTTTGATTACATTCATTATTTCAACAAAAGATGCACGATTATTGTTTAGAATTGCTGAAAAGGCATTGTGAAATAATTTGTTTTCTACATCTGGTTATGAGAACCATATGATAGTGGCCACGCGATTTTGGAATTCTGATATTTTACTTATTAATCCTGGAGGGATTTCTGCCAAAAGCTAGATAATTACGAGGTTGGTTTCTGTGGCTCTGGAGCCATGGCCGTGCCCAAAAGCCACTTGTGGGGGGCAACTCATGACCTCAGTAGGGCATGAAGGACGACCCAGGAACACTCCCCTTTCCATGAGGTTGCAGTTGCCCTGTTTCTGCTGGCTCATACCTGGCTTTCCAAAGAGCTCCGAGGCAACTGCCATCTTGCTGCTCAGGGGGAAAAAGGTGAAAGGGAGCAACACCCCTTCCTTCCCAGGGAGGCATGGTACCGTGGATTAAGGCATAGTCCATTCACTTTTCTGCCTGCAAGCTGCAGGGCTCTGCATTAAGCCCTTGTGCCTCTGGAGCCATGGCCATGCTGGAGAATCACTACTGGAGGCAACCAGTCCCTCAAAATATGTTTTAATCAGTACTATTATAATTTAGAACTTTATAATGGTGCAAAGGAAAATTACATTAATAAATGACAATGATATTATGATTATGATTATTATTTAGATTTTGGGCCCCACCTAGCAATGCTCAGGGGTCACTCCTGGTTCTGTGCTCAGGAATTACTACTGGTGGTGCTTGGGGGACGATATGGGATGCAAGGGACTGAACCCAAGATATTTTGTTTAAAATAAGAAACTTTTTCTTTAAGTTAAACTTGTGAACTGAAGAAAAATTTAGGTTGCAATGTTAATTTAATGATGTGTGGAAGGAATCTTAATAGAAAAAACTATGTAGTTAACTTGAACAGAAAATAATGAACTATTTAAACACATTTTAGATTGTTTTATTTATTTATTTTTGTTTGGGGACCACATATGGTCGTGCTAATAACTTGCTCTTGGCACTGCTCAGACGTGGTACAGGAAATCAAACGGGTCAACTGGAACAAGGCAAGAACTTTATCTACTGTAGTAGGTTATTTTAGTATTTGGTAATTTGTGACTAAAACCAGACTTAAACTCTCCTTTGATAAAAGACTATAAAAATGTGGTCAACTATTAATATCAGATGGCAATTTGAGTACTCTGACTAGAAAATGAATTCTTTCAAAACAGCTTTTGCGTTTAGAGCCATGTAAATTTTGATGTTTGTATTCTTTGCTACTTTGGATAAATGTGCAATTAAATATTTTTAATAGTGATTTATATGTTTTAAAACTTTTCATATTGTGACAAATCTTCATAATTGTGGTGGCGGCTGGGTAGTGGAGGTAGTGTCTGCTTCTACCAACCCCCGGAGACCCAGGGATCAGATTGTGCACAGAAGACCCACCCTACCCCTACCAGGACCAGATAAATACCCCACTGGCAGACCTCCACTACCAACACTACCTCCACTACCCAGCCGCCGCCACACTCCAGGACGCTTTCCGAATCCACATGGCAGCTCCGGCCGAGACTCACACACGACTGAAGACCCACAGAACAAGATAAGCGGAACTCTCTGAGACCTTGGACTCCAGGCTCAACAGACCCAGGGACAGAGATTCTCTGCTTGCTCCCACCAACCACAGGTGACAAAGGGATTATAATCAGGAGCTCCACCCTACCCTGCCCTGTCTGCTTCCAACAGAAGCTGTTAGGGAGAATTTCTGTTTCTTCAATATTTTTGAAGAGCTTGAGGAGTGAAGGTATTAAGCCTTCTATGAAGGTTTGATAGAATTCACCAATGAACTGATCTGAACCAATGCTTTGGTTCTTGTGGAGATTCTTAATTATTAAATTGAAGTTGTTGTTTCTTAAACTGTTTTGGTTTCCTTGATTATGATTGCATTTCTCAGGTTTTCCAGTTCCTCCTTGCTCAGTTTTGGGATTTAAGATGACTCTAAGAATCTGTCCATTTTTTCTAGATTTTCCAGCTTAACCATGTAAAGTTGTTCATAATAAGTTCTCATGATATCTTGAATTATTGAGGAGTATACTGTAGTTTATCCCCTTTATTCTATGACCCAAATTATTTGTTTATTTCTTCTTTTTTCCTCATGAAGCTAGCCAAAACTTTTGTCTATCTTGTTGATTATTTCTAAGAACCAACTCACTCGCTCTTTGTATTGCTTTTCTGACTGATCATCTTTGATTTATGCTTTAGTTTTTATTCATTCTTTTGTTCTACATTTATAAAAAAAACTTATTTGTAGTTCCTTCTCCATGTGTTTGAGATATGTTTAAGTTGATCTGAATTTTTTCTTCTTTCTTAATGTAGGTCTGTATTTCTATGAATTTCCCCAACAGCTTGTGTTGTATTCCATAGATTCCAAACATTCTCATTGTTTGATTCTTCATTATCATTAGTTTTAAGGAATATTTTATTTCTTATTTTATATGTTCTTTAGGCTAATTGTTATTTAGTAGTTTTTTGTTTATCTTCCAAGTATTGAAGTATGTCCCTATTTCCTTTTAATGCTTACTTTCTACCTTTATAGTGTTAGTTGGGCTGGAGCAATAGCACAGTGGGTAGGGCATTTTCCTTGCACGCAGCCAACGTGGCCAACCCGGGTTCGATTCCTCCACCCCTCTTGGAGAGCCCAGCAAGCTATGAGAGTATCTCACCCACACGGCAGAGCCTGGCAAGCTACCTGTGATGTATTCGATATGCCAAACACAGTAACAACAAAGTCTCCAATGGAGACGTTACTGGGCCCGCTCGAGCAAATTGATGAACAACGGGAGGACAGTGACAGAATTTTTTCAGGGGCTGGAGTGATAGCACAACGAGTAGGGTGCTTGCCTTGCACGCGGCTGACCCAGGATTGATTTTTCCACCCCTCTCGGAGAGCCCAGCAAGCTACTGAGAGTATCCTGCCTGCATGGCAGACCCTGGCAGGCTACCCATGGCGTATTTGATATGCCAAAACCAGTAACAACAAGTCTCACAATGGAGACGTTACTGGTGCCTGCTCGAGCAAACCGATGAACAACAGGAGTACAGTGCTCCTACAGTGCTACTTTTTTCAGACTGAAACTTTTCCTTTTGATAGATGTGACATAATATAACCTAGAAAATACTGTTTAATTGAAATGTAATTATTTTTAGTTTTTACAAAGGCATTGTTTTTTACACAGTTATTCGTAGTTCAGTTTCAATCATATAGTGTTCCAACTTCAATACCATAAAAAATTTCAAAGTTCCTCCAAATGTCCTCAGTTTCCCTCCCAACCTCCACTCCTCCTCCTTTACGTTTTAAAGCTCCTTGTATTTTAAATCTGATGTTTTTGGTTTTGCTGATCATGTGGTTTAGATATATCAACATAACACAGCCTTACACTACCAAAGTGTCTGAAACCCTTGCCCCTGTCCCTGTTATCTCCCATCCACTTCTTACTGACCCCACCCACTCTGTGTTCCAAAAGCATGGGCACACACCGAGTTCATTTGGTTGCCATGAGCTGCTTCCTCATCCTGGCCAGCTACCACTAAAGGGTACATGAAAGAGGGAACAGGGCCCCCAAGCTGGCTGATGATCAGTGGCTGTTTATTTCAATCTTCGTCTCCATTCCAGACCCTCATTGCTCTCATCCTTGTTTCACACTCCCCATCCAGTTATACTCTGCCCCTGTTCCAGTCTCGCACTGTCTCTTATCACCAAGGGTTTGGGGCAGCAATTACACATAGGTGATGTACCACAATCAACATATGAAAAGTCCTTCTTGGGAAGCTAGGACAAAATTGTATCCTGCTAGGAGATCTGTCAAAGGATGGAATATCATCTAGGGGCATATTTCTCCTTTCCTTAGCCTATATCCATTTAAACGGTCATCTTAAATTTACTTCTTAATAATTTCTCTAGTCATTTTGTACAGATATAGTAAGAGATATATTAAGCTTAATGGATGACTCTCCTGGGGATATTTTGCTGTATATCCCAGACTATAGTCCTCAAGCCAGATAAGCCCTTCCTAAAATCAGCAGTGTCCTTATTCAATTATTATTATTTTTGGGGGGGTCATGACTGGAGCGATAGCACAGCGGGTAGGGCGTCTGCCTTGCACGCGGCCAACATGGCCGACCCGAGTTCGATTCCTCCGCCCCTCTCGGAGAGCCCGGCAAGCTACCAAGAGTATTCGATATGACAGACACAGTAACAACAAAGTCTCCAATGGAGACGTTACTGGGCCCGCTCGAGCAAATCGACGATCAACGGGAGGGCCTTTACCTATGACCTATTTACCATGACATAGTTTGTCCATGACGATACTCTTGTTATAAGTTTTATAGTGCTTGGTCTGTCACTTTTCTTCTTTAAAAATGAAAATGTTTTTAATGAAGTAGTAGCTGTCCTCACCGGGGCCCCTTGGAGAGGTGCGGGTTGAGTTTCCCTCCATGCCTCGAATCGAGCCCCTGCAGCCGAAGACCTCCAGAACCAGCCATAACCATGCTGAGACCACTCTCCAGAAGCATGAAGTTACCGGCAGAGGAACAAAGGCATGCGGGTCTCAGGGCTGAGATCTCCAAGCCTGCTCGGATCGGGGCTGAGCATCCTCCACCCAGATCCTCCATCTTCCAATAGGCGGGGGTTACACCCACCAATTGCCCCTCAGCTCCGTGTAATCCCATCAATGGCAAGACCCAGAGACTATAAAACACAGCTCCCGGAAGTGCGCGGCCGCAAATGTGGCCACGCGACATCTTATTATCTCATTCTTACTTTGAACAACCTGGCAGGCTACCGAATGTAACCTGCCCACACGGCAGAGTCTGGCAGACTCCCTGTGGCGTACCCAATATGCCAAATACCAGTAACAATGATGGGTCTCATTCTCCTAACTCTGAAAGAGCCTTGAATATGGCACTTTTTAAAATCTCAGGGCTAGGACGAATGAGACATTAGTGGTGCCTGCTCGAGGCAATCGATGAACAACAGGATGATCGTGATCGTGTAGTTTTGAATACTGCAGATCCTCTTTGTTGTTGTTTCATTTGGCACAGTTCAAATAACATAGAGGTTGTCAGCCTTTCCCCCATAGGTACATTGCCCTTTACTTATCATGTTTCAGCTTTATTTTGAGGTGGCCAGGTAGAAGCACTCAAGATAATATAACACTGTGATCACTTCTCCCTACAATAGTCATACAAAAGGTGATCATTTTTCTTCAATTTAAGGCTATTTATTTATTTATTTTTATTAGTGAATCACCATGAGGTACAGCTACATACTTACACACTTTTGTGTTTCAGTCATACAATGATTGAATACCCATCCCTCCACCAGTGCCTGTTTTCCACCACCAATGACCCCGGTATCCCTTCCACCACACCCACCCTATCTCCCCCTCACTCCACCCCACCACTGCAGCAGGGCATTTCCTTTTATTCTCTCTTTCCTTGTGAGTGTTGTAGTTTGCATTAAAGCCATTGAGTGGCTATTGTGTCTCAGCTAGAGTCTACATTCGGCATGCATCCCCCAACCCGAGCAGGTTCTCCAAACACCCTTTACTTGGTGTTCCCTTCTCTGAGCTGCCTTTTCCCCCAGCATGTGAGGCCAGTAAACCTCCTGGTCCTTATCTCTATTATTCTTGGGTGTTAGTCTCCCATTTTGATACTTTATATTCCACAGATAAGTGCAATCTTTTTATGGCTGTCCCCTCTCCTTCTGACTCATTTCACTTAACATGATACTTTCCATGTTGATCCACTTATCCTTGGTTTCCCTCCTGACCAACTTGTTGTTTAACATTGAGTTGTTTAATTTCCAGGTATTTGATTTGGTTTTCTGTGTCTGTGCGTGATTTACTTCTATCTTCAGTGCATCATGGTCTGAAAAGGTAGTTGATACAATGTCTATCTTCCTGATTCTGTTGAGGCATGTTTTGTAGCACAGCATGTGGTCTGTTCTAGAAAATGTTCTGTGTGCTCTTGAAAATGTTCTGTGTGCTCTGGAAAAGAATGTTTATTCTTTATTTCTGGGATGTAAAGTCCTGTATAGATCTATTAGCCCTCTCTCTTCTATTTCTCCCTTCAAAGCTAGTATTTCCTTGCTTAGTTTAAATCTTGTTGTTGTATCCACAGGTGATAAGACAGTGTTGAGCTAGGCAAATCAAAGGCCTAGGGGATGATTTCAAGAGGAACATAAGAATCATCAGAGTACCAGAAGGACAGGGAGGAAACCCCAATGAAAAAGTCACAGTTAAAGAAATCATTGCTGAAAAGTTACCAGAACTGGATAATTCAGGCATTCAGATTCAAGGAGCCCAAGGAGTGCCAGCTAAAAGAGAGCCTAAAAAGAATATTCCAAGACATATCACAGTCAGAATGATGTATGTCACAGATAGAGACACAATACTGCAAGCAGCAAGGTCAAAGAAGAAAATTAACCTTATCAGGGAAGGAGAGACAATTTGTTTTGTCTTTTGGGGTCTCACTTGGTGGTGCTCAGGGGTCATTCCTGGTGATAACTGAGGGCCCCTATGTGCTGCTGAGAATGAATAGGACTGTAGCACTGTCCTCCCATTGTTCATAGATTTGCTCAAGCAGGCACCAGTAATGTCTCCATTGTGAGACTTGATGGAGAAGAAGAGGAGGAGGAGGAGGAGGAAGAAGACAGGACCATACAAATTCCCCTCCACAAATGAGATTGACTCTTTGGAAGTGTCTCTGAGTATCTTCTTTGCAGTAAAGACAAATGCACCAGCAACAAATGCCTTAAATAAAGTGACATAAAAATCTAAAATAAAAAAAGAAAGAAATCTTACAAAGGAACATACAAAGGAACACCCCTTAGATTTACAGCAGACCTATCAGAAGAAACCCTCCAGGCTTGCAAGGCAGTGGCTTTGGTGAACGGCACACGCCTGTGGGCAGTATGATGGTCTGGGTGGTCCTGAAGTAGCGTTGTGTAATTTCTTTAGTACAGGTCCATTACCTCCAGACTAAGCTGATTCCTAGGTACTTGATTTTCTGAAGCACGATTGTGAATGGGATTTTTTTTCATGTCGCTTTATTCTCTCTTATTATTTGCATGTAGAAAAGCAATGGACTTTTGGGTATTGATTTTATAGCCTGCAACTTTTCTATACAAGTCTATTGTTTCTAGAAGTTTCTTGCTAGAGGATTTTGGGTTCTCTAAGTATAGTATCATATCATTTGTGAATAGTGAGAGCTTGATTTCTTCCTTTCCTGCCTGGATGCCCTTAATATCTTTTTCTTGCCTAACTGTTATTGCAAGTACTTCCAGTGTTTATTGAACAGCAGTGGACAGAGTGGGCATCCTTGTCTCATCCCTGATCTTAGAGGGAAGGCTCTTAGTTGTTCCCCATTGAAGATGATGCTTGCCAGAGGCTTGTGCTAGATGGCATTGACTATATTGAGGAAAGTCCTTTCTATACCCATTTTGGCGAGAGTTTTCATCATAAACGGGTCTGGCACCTAGTCAAATGCTTTCTCTGCATCTATTGATATGATTATATGGTTTCTATATTTTCTTTTGTTGATATGATGGATTATGTTGCTTGATTTCCGAATGTTAAAAAGCATACTTGCATCCCCGGGATGAATCCCACTTGGTCGTGGTGATCTTTTTGATGAGTAGTTGAATTATATTTGCTATTATTTTGTTGATAATATTTCCATCCATGTTCATCAGGGACATAGGTCTGTAGTTTTCTTTTCTTATAGTGTCATTGTTTTCTTTTGGTATTAGGGAGATATGAGCCTCATAGAAACTGTTCTGGAGAGTTTCTGTTTCTTCAATTTCCTGGAAAACCTTGAGAATAACTGATGATAGGTCCTCTTTAAATGTTTGAAAGAATTCTCTAGTGAATCCATCTGGACCTGGGGTTTTGTTTTTGGGAAGACTTTTGGTTACAGTTTCAGTTTCCTTGATATTAATAGGACTGTCACTATCACTGTCACTGTCCTCCCGTTGTTCATTGATTTGCTCTAGCGGGCCCAGTAAAATTGTGATATTTGTTACTGTGTTTAATAGGACTATTCAAATATTCTAGATCTTTTTGATTCAGACTTGTGAGATTATAGGAATCTAGGAATTCATCCATTACTTCTAGGTTCTCTTGTTTCGTAGCATACAGTCTTTCAATGTAGCCTCCAATGATCTTTTGAATTTCTTTGGTTTCTGTTGTGATATCCCCCTTTTCTTTCTGGTTCGATTTATTAGGGTTCTCTCTCTCTCTTTCTTTGTGAGTCCTGCTAGTGGTTTATCAATCTTGTTTATTGTATAAAAAAAAACTAGCTATTGGTTTAATTGCTTTTTGGAATGTTTTTTGGGTTTCCATGGCATTGATTTCTGCTCTAAGTTTTATTATCTCTTCCTTCTGCCTGGCTTGGGCTCCTTTTGTTGGTCCTTTTCTAAGATCTTGAGTTGTGAAGTCTAGTTGTTTATGTGGGCCCTTTCCTCCTTCCTGAGAAATATATGCACAGCTATAAATTTTCCCCTTAACATGGCTTTAGCTGTGTCCCACAGGTTCTGGTAGCTCGTGTTTTCATTCTCACTTGTTTCCAGTATCATTTGATATCTTCCCGGACCCACTCATTGTTCAACATTGAGTTGTTTATTTTCCAGGTGATTGATTTGTTTTCTGCATCTGTAAATGATTAACTACTATCTTCTGTGTATCGTGGTCTGTGGAGATAGTTGATACAATGTCTATCTTCCTGATTTTGTTGAGTATGGTTTGTGGCCCAGCACATGGTCTATTCTGGAAAATGTTCCATGTGCACTAGAAAAAAAAAATGTATTCTTATTTTTGGGGATAGCCTGGAGATGTCAGCCCCAGGACCCGCTTGCCTTTGTTCCTCTGCCAGTATCTTCAGGTGTGCGGAGAGTGGTCTCAGCATGGTGGTGGCTGGCCCTGGAGGTCTTTGGCTGCAGGAGCCCTGGTCGGGGCGGGGAGAAAAGCTCAACCCGCTCCCCTCCAAGGGGCCCCGGCGAGGACAGCCAGGTGCGGGGGCAGGAGACTTCAAGCCTACTCAGATCGGGGCTGAGCATCCTCCACCCAGACCTTCCAAATTCCAGTAGGCCGGGGTCACACCCACCAACTGACCCCCTGGCGCCGTGTAATCCCATGAACGGCCAAGACTCAGAGACTATAAAAACCAGCTCCTGGAACCTCGCGGCCGCAAATGTGGCCACGCGACATCTTATTATGACATCTTATTATCTCATTCCTACTTTGGACAAATTGGCTGGCTACCGAATGTAGCCTGCTCAGACGGCAGAGTCTGGCAAACTCCCCATGGTGTACCCAATATGCCAAATACCAGTAACAATGATGGGTCTCATTCTCCTAAAGAGCCTTGAATATAATCTCAGAGCTAGGATGAAGGAGACGTTACTGGGGCCTGCTAGAGGCAATCGACGAATAACAGGATGGTTGTGATTCATGATTTTGGGGGATATAAAGTCCTGTATAAATCTATTAGCCCTCTCTTTTCTATTTTCTTCTTCAGAGGAATTATTTCCTTGCTGATTTTTAACCTTCTTGATCTATCCAGAGCTGATAAGGTGGTGTTGAAGTCTCCAAGTACTATTGTGTTGCTTGCAATGTCATTCTTAAGGAATGTTAGCAGTTGTTGTAGGTATTTGGCTGGTCCCTCATTGGGTACATATACATTTAGGAGTGTGATTTCTTCTTGCTGTACATATCCCTTGATTAATAAAATTAGCCTTCACTGCTCCTTTTAATCTTTTTCAACCTGAAATCTATGTTGTCTGATATTAGTAAGGATACTTAAGGGGGTTGTTTACTTGCAGGGCCGTTTTCCATCCTTTTACTTTAAGTCTGTGTTTGTTCTTATTGTTCAGATATGTCTCTCGTAGGCAGCATAATGTTGATTGTCTCTTAATCCATTTTGCCACTTTGTGTCTCTTAATTGGTGAATTCAGACCATTGACATTGAGAGAGATTATTGGTATAGGGTTTTATTTCATCTTTCTATAAGGGTTTGTTGTGCTTGTAGGGGGGGTTTCTTATCTTACAGTGGCCCCTTTGGTCTTTCTTTCAGGTATGGTTTTGAATCTATGATGTTGCTGAACTGTTTTATATCCACTAAATAGTGTACAGTTCCTTCAAGTTTGAGTGAGAATTTAGCCGGATGAAGTATTTTGGTGAAGCGTTCACATCAGTAAGTTTTTTCACTATATTCCACCATTGCCTTTGGGCTTGGAGGGTTTCCTCTGATAGGTCTGCTGTGAATTTAAATAGTGCTCCTTTAGATGTGATTTCTTTCTTTGACCTTGCTACTTGAAGTATTGTGTCTCTATTTGTGGCATCCATCATTCTAAGTATGATATGTCTTCGAGTGATTTTATTTGGATCTCTTTTAGCTGGCACTCTTCAGCTTCCTTGAATCTGGATGCTTGCATTCTCCAGCTCTGGGAACTCTTTAGCAGTGATTTCTTTAACTGCAGCATTTTCATTGGGATTGCTTCCTTGTACTTCTGCTACTCCAATGGATTCTAATGTTGATCCTCTTGAAATCATCCCCTAGGACTCTGATTCGCCCTAGAGCTATTTTGAGGTCTCTTCCCATTGTTTGTGGTTGCCTGCAGTCTTCTTGCAGCTCATCTTCAAGCTCACTGATTCTGTCTGCCACTGTAGCCATTCTACTGCTGAGGACACACACTGAGTTTTTTATTTTATCTACTGAATCCTTTATTCACGATACTTCTGTGCATAGTTTTTCAATTTCTGCTCTCATTTCTTCCTGTAATTTATCCACTGTTCGATTCATTGTTTATTTCATGATCTCCTTTAATTTACTCCATATCTGTCCCACCATTTCTTTGAGTTCATTGAACATCTTCAATAGTTGATCTCTGAATAGTTTGTCAGAGTGCTCACATTTGTGTGTAACGCTTATTGAGGTTTCTGGATTCTTTATATCGTCCTCTCCTCATGGTAGGGATTTGCACTGTTTCTTCATGTTGTTATGATGGTATGGAGACTGAGACATGACACCAATTGCTTGGTATGGTTAAAATAAATGCTGCACCATAATGGGCAGCCAGCGCCCAAATAGGTCACGCCCAACTCTGCCTAGTCCACGCCTCCTGTGGCAGAGGCCACATCCTCTGCAGCACTGTAGCTGGGGAGCTGGAATGTGGAAGGCTCACAGAAACTTGGTTGGGGAATGGAATGGTGTGGGCAGATCACCACACTGCCCACCAGGGTGGCCATTAGGGGTGGGCGGGAGCTGGGACAGTCTGGGTCTGAGAAGATGGCTGGGATGCCTGGGACTGTAATATTTTATTGAAAATGTCCACAGAAGTCCTTGGAGACCCATAGCCTCTCCTAGAAAAGCTCTGCCAGTGAGGCCAGAAATGCTAATGTCATAGGTACTCTAGGGCCACGAGGTTCAAACCCCATGTGTGCCTGGTGCACCTGGGGGAGACTGACACCAGGCTTATCAGTTCTGGAAACCACAAGGGAAACACCCAGTGGTATTTCAGGGTGTGCAGTGCCCAGGAAAAAACACAGGGCTTGTCCACATTAGATCACTTTTCTAATACTTGTGCTATTATCTAGTTCTAAGTAGATATCTTTTGAGAAGCCAAGGACATAGGAAAAAGCCTGAAAAACAAGTAGTAGCTATTACTTTTGAGAATAATATATGGTTTAGCAATGCAATTTCACACTTCTTAAACAATATATTACCATAATATGCCCACCACCAAGGTGGCAACAATCCAATGGGTTCCCTCATTTATTTTACCTAGTAATAACACTCCAGGGCTGGAGCGATAGCACAGCGATAGGGCGTTCGCCTCACAAGCGGCCAACATGGCCTACCCGAGTTCAATTCCTCCGCCCCTCTCGGAGAGCCCTGCAAGCTACCGAGAGTATTTGATATGCCAGACACAGTAACAACAAAGTCTCCAATGGAGACGTTACTGGGCCCGCTCGAGCAAATCGACGATCAACGGGAGGGCCTTTACCTTTACCTTACCTTTAGTAATAACACTGGAAGATCCATTTATGTTGTAGCAATGGACAGGATTTAAACATTTCCCCTATATAAATATTATTTCACTGTATATTTAAATCCAAAAGACCAATGAAACCAAGAGCTGGTTCTTCGAGAAAAAAAAGATTGATAAATGATTAGCAAGACCTACAAAGAAAGAGAGAGAGTTCCAAAAAACATAATCAGATGAGAAGGGGGACATCAGAACAGAAACCAGAGAAATTCAAAAGATCACCAGAGGCTACTTTGAAAGTCTGTATCCCACAAAACAAGAGAACCTAGAAGAAATGGATAAGTTCCTGGATTCCAATAATCTCCCAAAGTTGAACCAAGAAGATCTGGAAAACCTGATAGATCTATTAATATCAAAGAAATTGAAACTGTAATCAAAAGTCTTCCCAAAAACAAAAGCTCAGGTTCAGATGGATTCACTAACGAATTCTTGCAAATATTAAAATAGGACCTATTGCCAGTTCTTCTCAAGTTTTTCCAGGAAATGGAAAAAACATAATCTTTCCCAAATAGTTTCTATGAGGCACATATCTCCCTAATACCAAAAGAAAACAGAGACACTATTAAAAAGGAAAATTATAGGCCAATATCGCTGACAAACATGGATACGTAGATCCTCAACAAAATATTAGTGAATAGAATCTAACAACTCATTAAAAAGATCATACATCACGACCAAGTGGGATTCAGCAGGGGATGCAAGGATGGTTTAACATTTGGAAATCAATCAACATAATCCACCATATCAACAAAAGAAAAGATAAAAACTACACGATCATATCAATAGATGCATAGAAAGCATGTGACAAGTTCCAGCATTGGTTTATGATGAAAACTCTCACCAAAATGGGCATTGAAGGAACTTTCCTCAATATAGTCAAAGACATCTAACAGAATCCTATGGGAAGCATTATTCTCAATGGGAAAAAACTAAGAGACCTTCCCTCTAAAGTCAGGATGAGACAAGGATGCCCACTCTCACCATTTCTGTTCAATATATTACTGGAAATACTTGCAATAGTGGTTAGGCAAGAAAAAGATATTAGGTGTATCCAGATAAGAAAGGAAGAAATCAAGCTCTCACTATTTGCAGATGATATGATACTATATTTAGAGGACCCTAAAGCCTCCACCAAGAAACTCCTAAAACAAAAGACTTGTATAGTAAAGTTGCAGGCTATAAAATCAATACCCCAAAGTCCATGGCTTTCCTATATGCAAATAATGAAAGAGAAGAAAGTGATGTGATAAAAGCAATCCTGTTCATACTAATGCCTCAGAAAATCTAGTACCTTGAAATCAACTTAACTAATGAGGTAATGGACTTGTGCAAAGAAAACTACTAATCGCTACTTCACAAAATAAAAGAAGACACAAGGAGATGGGAAAACATCCCCTGCACATGGATTGAGAGAATTGACATTGTCAAAATGGCAATACTCCCTAAAGCATTATACAGATTCAATGCGACCCCTATAAGTATGCCCATGAAATTCTTTAAAGAAATGGATCAAACACTCCCCAAATTTATATGGAACAACAATCCCCCACGAATAGCTAAAGCAATTAAAACAGCATGGTTTTGGAAAAAAGGCAGAGCCACGGACTAATGGAACAGGGTTGAATATCCCTACACACACCCTCAAATATATGATCAACTAATCTTTTATAAGGGAACAAGAAATGTCAAGTGGAGCAAGGAAAGCCTCTTTAACAAATGGTGCTGGTAAAACTGGACAGCTACATGCAAAAACAAAATGGGCTCAGACCTCTACCTAACACCATGTACAAAAGTCACATCAAAATGCACTAAAAACCTCCACATCAGATCAGAATCCATAAGGTAAATTGAAGAAAGGTGCGCAAACCGCTTCATGACATTCAAGCTAACGGTATCTTCAAAGATGACATAGCACTGACCAAGCAAGTGGAAACAGAGATAAACTAACGGGATTATCTTAAACTAAGAAGCTTCTGCACCTCAAAAGAAACAATAACTAAAATAAAAAGACAGTCTACAGAATGAGAAAGGATATTCACCTAATACCCTTCTGATAAGGGGTTGAAATCAAGGATATATAAGGCACTAGTTGAACTCTACAAGAAACAAACATCCAACCCCATCAGAAAATGGGACGATGAAATGAACAGAAATTTTCTCAAAGAAGAAATTCAAATGGCCAGAAGGCACATGAAAAAATGCTCTTTATTACTCATCATCAGGGAGATGCAGTTCAAAAGTGAGAAGACATGGAAGAAAGGGATTACTGACATTCCCAGCAGAGAGAATAGCAGAAGCTCAGAAAAGCAAAAATATAGCTAAGTATTTTATATAAGGAAGGTGAATATTACTAGAGTATACTGCTAGAAAATAAATTTTTCTATACCCTGTGACCCCTATAACAAAGGTTCTTTCTGAGAATGAGTAGTAAACTTTTCTTATGAATATGTAAGCCTCAGTTGACCAAAATAATGCACAAATTCAATGTTTTGTAGATTATCCTTCAATACAATGCAGTGCAAATTGTGGCTGAGGACATAATTAGAAGCTAGTGGAAAGCAGAGGACTGGTATTAATTTCTGGTAAACAGAGTCAAGCACCCTCTCCACTAATCTGTTTTCCTTTGAAGAGATCTTTTGGTTTTCTTGTTCAAGTCAGTGGTTTTCTAATGTGACATGGAATAGACATTCATAACACCTTGTGACCCAAGAGATGCAAAATTCATTACAGTATAATTATAAACAAAGTATAATGAGCCTCTGAAATACTCTTCTTCAGAAGGATAAATTCTTTGTTGTTTTCAATAAAACTTAGGGCTTAACTCCTGACGATGCTCATAACTCTTTCACTATAGTGCACACGGTTCACTCCTGGCCATGCCTGGAAACTATGTGTGATGCTGATACTTGACCTGGGTCAGCTTTGTGCAAGATAAGTGTCTTAACCTCTGTACTATCCTGCAGTCCAGAAGAATGAGTTTATATTTCAATAGGATCCTCATGCAAAATGTATCCAGAAATTATGAAATTATAAATATTTAATCTGCACCTAATATGTGTCAAGTTCTATATTGTCTGATAAGATCTTTCTTGACCACTAGGAGTTTCCATCACAAGCTTGTTGATAAGACCATGATGGTGGACAACCAGAGGTCAAATGTAGCTGTACTATTTCTGTATCCAATTTGACTCAATTTTGAGGATTTGCATAGTGCAGTATAAATTCAAGGTGGTCTTGTGAGAAACCATGGAAATCAGGCAGCTTTATGTAGGGAAATAACATCTAAATAATGAAAAGGTGGACCTACATTCTGTTTCTATATTAAATGAGTAATGTCTTCCTTAGCAAGTTCTGCGAGTGTATTTGTGTGACTACAAGGAGATTGTGGGTGCAGAAGTCCAAAATACTGAACAAGTGAGAAACAGGCTGAGTGACAGAGTGTACCACCTGCAGTTGAAAGCCCTGGGGTTAATCCCTGGCATTAAAACGATAATAAAGAAGTGTAACACTGTATTACTTATAAAATAAGTGTTGACATTGATCTAATGAATATGTTATTATGACTAAATAGCAAGGGCAGTAGGGGATATAATGAAATAAAACTTTTTATTTCCACCTTCATAGTTCTTTTCACTTTGACAATAAAACTAAAAAAAACACAAACATTACATGTGATAATTAGGCATTGACTATTATTGTAATATCAATGAATAAAATAGAAGATTATTGAACCAGAAAATAGCTCAATTGTCTGAAGTATATGTTTTGTATGTGGAAGACTCAGGTTTGATCTCTGAGACAACACAGACCTTAAAGCATTTCTAGAATGACCCCTGAGCACAGAGCTGGGAGTAGCCTCCAAACACCATCAAATAGAGTCAAAAGAAGAGAGAGAGAATTCCTCAGGCATAGGATTGTAGAGAACAGCAGCAAATTTGATGGTATAAAATGAACTTGCTTTTGTTTTTTCTTATTCTTTCACATCACTACTTTAACAACAACCGTAACTATTCATATTCATCACAAAATACCACAAACTGAGAATAGAAATGAATAATTTACTTTGTCATATATAAAAACATACAGCCAATATCATATTTACTTGAAAATTCAAGGTTGTCTATTTCCATGCTTAATTTCAATACTTTACCAGAGAATCTAACAATAAATTGAGGAACGGAGAACTAAATTAATTTATAAAGTTTGAAAGAGATAAGCACTTCTTTTAGAGACTTCATTATTTATTGAATTCTGTTATATATGAAAGATTAGAAGAGAGATAATATTTGGAATTTTTATTTATTTATTTATTTTTGAAATTTTTATTAGTGAGACATCATGAGGTACAGTTGTAGACTTACAAATTTTTGTGATTGGGTTTCAATTATACAATGATCAAATACCCATCCCTCCACCAGTGCCCATTTCCCACCACCACAGATCCCAGTATCCCTCCTACCCCCCATCCCTCCCATCCCATCCTGCCTCTGTGGCAGGGAATTCCCTATTTTTCTTTCTCTCTTATTGGGTGTTGTGGTTTGCAAAAGAGGCAATGGGTGACAATCATGTTTTGTCTATAGTCTACTTTCAGCATGCTTCTCTCATCTTGGGAGGATCCTCCCAACACCCTTTTTTTTTGGTGTTCCCTTCTCTAACTGAGCTCCCTTTTCCCCTAGAACGTGTGGCTGGCCTCCAAGCCATGGAGTAAAATTCCTGGTACTAATCTTGGCCATTCTTGGGTGTTAGTCTCCTATTTTGTTACTTTATGTTCCCCAGATGAATGCAATCTTTCTATGTCTATCCCTCTCTCTCTGAGTCATTTTGCTTAACATGATACTTTCCATGTAGTACCACTTGTATGTAAATTTCATGACTTCATCTTTTCTAACAGCTACATAGTACTCCATTGTGTAGATGTACTAAAGTTTCTTTAACCAGTCATCTGTTCTCGGGCACTCAGGTTTTTTCCAGATTCTGATAAGCACATTTTTTTTTTTATTTTCAGGAACCATGTCTGTTGAAAATGCTAAAGAAACTATAAATAAATATCAGAGTGAATGATTGACTTTATCAAGTTTATACAATTCAATTAATTGTAATTTTACATAAAGCAGAACTTTCAGAAATGCAATAAAATATTTAGAGTTTCTTCAAAACAGCAACATAAAATATTTTGATATAAGTTTAATCAAGCAATGAAAAGTACTGAATATTGCAAAGAAATTTAGACCTAAATGAAATAAGTTAAGGGATCAAGATAATTAAAAATGAAGTACCCTGTGACATCAACACAAAGAAGATGACATTCTCACCAACAGTGCATGAGGGTTCCTATTCCTCCAAATCCATTCAGAATTGGCTGTTTAAGCTCTTTCTGAAGGATATGAAACTCATAGAGATGAAGTTCATTGCTACATTGATTTATATTTCTCTGATAATAAATGTTGATGAGCTCTTTTCTATATACCTGTTTGCTGCATGTCTGTCTCTTTGGATGGAAAGTCTACTCAGCTTTTCTGGACATTTTTTTTACAATATGAAGAGAAACAATTACTGTATCACAGGATTTCCAGGAGTAAAGAGAGAAAGTGGAATGAATCTCCATTGTTGCGAATTTCTACCCAGATTGAAGATTTGCACACCAATACAAGCAAGTTAAAAGAGTACCAACCCCCAAAATTCTCAAATAAAAACAAACCGAGCCATGCTGTTATCAAACTGCCAAGAAAATAAAAAGAGAGGGAAAGATGGGCTTATTTTGTTCTTGTTTTGGGCCATACCCAGAAGTGCTCAGGGATTGTCTCTATACTTTGGAATCACTGCTGGCAGGCTCAGGAGAACATTTGGGGTACCAGGGATCCAACCTAGGTTGACCCCGTGCAAGGCAAATGCCTTACACACTGTATACTTTTGCTTGGCCTCAGAAATATGGATTCATTAAAATGGCACAAGAGAGGCAAATTCACATATAAGGAAACAATGAATCTTATCAGACTTCTCAAATGAAACTTATAGACAAGAATACAATCAGTGGAATGATTAAATAAAAATAATCTTCAAGTAAGAAACCTTTATCCTGGAAGTTACTATTCAATTATAAGGTTGCCATCAAAAATTCTCCAACAATATTTGAAGGCTATTGAAGGCCTAACATCCAAACCAACTTTGCAAAGAATACTGAACATATATAGAAAAAGCAAATGTCAAAAGCAGCCAAAAATTATAGGTAAATAACAACAAATTCTTTCTTATAAATAATTTTTCTGAATGTCATTGAACTGAAATATTCTGTCAAAAGATACAAAACCAGTCAGCATTCCCACCAGCAGTGAAGGAGAGTCCCTTTCTCCCCACATCCGTGCCAACACTGGTTGCTTTTGTTCATTTGGATGTGGGCCAGTATCTGTGGTGTGAGATGATCTCATTGTTGTTTTGATCTGCATCTCCCTGATGATTAGTGATGAAGAGCATTTTTCGACATGCCTTTTGGCCATTCAAATATCTTCTTTGAGAAAGTTTCTGTTCATTTCATTGCCCCATTTTCTGATAGGGTTGGATATCTTCTTTTTGTAGAGTTCAACCAGTGTCATGGATATCCTTGATATCAACCCCTTATCCAATGGGTATTGGGTAAATTTCCTTTCTCATTCTGTAGACTGGCTTTGTATTTTGATCACTGTTTCTTTTGAGTTGCAGAAGCTTCTTAGTTTAAGATAGACCCATTTGTTCAACTCTGTTTCCACTTGCTTGGCCAGTGGTATGTCATCTTTGAAAATACCTTTAGCTTCAATATCATGGAGGGTCTTGCCAACCTTGTCTTCAATATATTTTATGGATTCTGGTCTGATGTTGGAAAACAGTATGGACAATTCTCAAAAAATTAGAAATTGAGCTCCCATTTGATCCAGCAATACCACTGCTGGGAATATATCCCAGAGAGGCAAAAGAGTATGGTAGAAATGACATATGCACTTGTATGTTCATTGCTGCACTGTTTATAATAGGCAAAAATGTGGAAAAAACCCGAGTGCCCAAGAACAGATAACTGTTAAAGAAACTCTGGTACATCCACACAATGGAATACTGTGCAGCTGTTAGAAAAGATCAAGTCATTAAATTTGCATATAAGAGAATCAACATGTAAAGTATCATGTTAAGTGAAAAGAAAGAGTCAGAAAGAGAGGGATAGACATAAAAAGTTTGCACTCATCTGTGGAATGTAAAGTAACAGAATGGGAGACTAACACCCAAGAATAGTAGAGATAAGGACCAGGAGGTTTACTCCACGGCTTGGAAGCTGGCCTCAAATGCTGGAGGAAAAGACAGCTCAGACAGAGAAGGGAACGCCAAGTAAAGGGTGTTGGGAGGACCGGCTCGGGTTGGGAGATGCGTGATGAATGTAGACTATAGATCGAACACAACGGCCACTCAATGGCTCTATTGCAAACTACAGCACCCAAAAGGAGAGAGACAACAAAAGGGAATGCCCTGTCACAGAGGTGGTGTGGGATGGGGAAGAGGGGGTGGGGGTGTAAAATGGGCACTGGTGGAGGGATGGGTACTCGATCACTGTATGACTGAAACTCAAGCACGAAAGCTTATAAGTATGAAACTGTACCTTATGGTGATTCACTAATAAGAAAAGATATAGAGATATTACATAGATCAGGAAATAAAATCTAACTCTTGAGGCTTTCAAGAGAAGATGCCCTTGAACTCTCAAGAGAGTCTCAGAGTAAAAGTCTGGAGAACAATTGCACTGGATAATGGTGGCCTTTTAAAAAGCAGGGATTGTCATACTTGTTTCAGACCAAGAAGTTTCAAATTGAGAAATTAATAAGAGATATTTCAATGAGCACTTTTTCTCCTGTACCTTTTGACCATCAGCTAATCTTCTTTGGTTAAATGTATCTCCATCTCTTCATACTATTTTTGAATTGGGTCATTAAATTTTTGTGTGTGTGTTTTTGTTTTGTTTTGTTTTGTATTTTGCTTTTTGGGTCACACCCGGCGATGCACAGTGGTTACTCCTGGAGGTGCTCAGGGAACCATATGGGATGCTGGGAATCGAACCTGTGTTGGCCGTGTGCAAGGCAAACACCTACCCGCTGTGCTATCTCTCCAGCCCCCATTGAATTTTTGTTGTTGAGTTTTTTGCAAATTTTGTAACCTTGGATATCATCTCCTTATATGTTGTATAACTGCGATGGAAGGTGGATACACCAATGATGGGTGTAGTGTGGGAATTGTGTTCATGAGAAATTATTGTTAGCAATGTGATCAATTATAGAACATCAATCAGTTTTTTTAACAGTTAAAATGATATTTTTAAAAAGAAATAGGCTATCAGAAAAATTATACAGCAGGTAGAGTGCCCATCTTGCATGAGGCTAAAGCTGGTTTGATCTCAAGCACCCCATGTAGTCCTCCAATCCTGCAAGAAGTGATCATTGAGTGCAGTGTCTGGAGTAAACCCTGGGAACCACCTAAAATTTTTGGTTCCTTAAAAACCAAACCCAAAAACATAAACAAAAAGAAAGAGGAATTATCAGTGCTTACTATTTAAGGGACAAATAAATTAAGGGAATATATATTATTATCATTATATATATGGTAATGAAAGGGACACCATGGTTTATAAATGCATTGCTAAGAGACCTGGGGAAATACATCAGTGACAAAACAATAAAAGCAGAAGAATTTAATACCACACTTTTTTAAATTGAATCACCATGAGATACAATTACAAAGCTTTTATGTTTGAGTTTCAGTCATACAATGATCAAACACCCACACCTCCACCAGTGCACATTTTCCATCACCAATGTCACCAGTATTCCCCCCATTCCACCCCTCTGCCTCTATGGCAGACAACTTCCCCCATACTCTTTTTCTATTTGGGGGCATTATGGTTTGAAATACAGATACTGAGAGGTTATCTAATTTCAGCCCACATCTCCAATCCCCAACGATCTCTCCAACCATCATTGACTTAGTGACCCTTTCTCTATTCCAGCTGCCTTCTCCCTTAGCTCATGAGGCAGGCTGCCAAACATGGAGCAGTATTTCTAGCCCTGTCTCTACTTTCCTTGGGTGTCAGTCTTATTCTATTTTATATTTAGGCTGGAGTGATAGCACAGCAGAGTATCCTGCCCCCATGCCTGGCTGTCCTTGTGGGGCCCCTTGGAAGGGGGAGGGTTGAGTTTCCCTCCCCGCCCAAGCAGAGCCCTGGCAGTCAAAGACCTCCAGAACCAGCCAAAATCATGTTAAGACCACTCTCCAAACGCGTGAAGGTACCGGCAGAGGAACAAAGGCATGCGAGTCCTGGGGCTGAGATCTCCAAACCTGTTTGGACTGGGACTGAGCTTCCTCCACCCAGATCCTCCATCTTCTAGTAGGCGGGGGTCACACCCACCAACTGCCCCCCCGTGCTGTGTAATCCCATCAATGGCCAAGACTCAGAGACTATAAAACCCAGCTCCTGAAAGCGCACAGCCACATTTGCAGCTGCGCTACATCTTATTATCTCATTCTTACTTTGGACAACCTGGCGAGTCACCGAATGTAACCTGCCCACACAGCAGAGTCTGGCAAACTCCCCGTGGCATACCAAACATGCCAAATACCAGTAACAATGATGGGTCTCATTCTCCTAACCCTTGAAGAGCCTTGATTGTGGCACTTTTTAGAATCTCAGGGCTAGGACAAAGGAGACATTACTGGTGCCTGCCAAGGCAATTGACGAACAACAGGATGATCGTGATCATGATTGTGATAGCACAGCAGATAGGGCATTTGCCTTGCACATGGCCGACCTGGGTTTGATTCCTCCATCTTCTTGGAGAGCCTGGAAAGCTCCAGAGAGTATCCTGCCCATACAGAAGAGCCTGGCAAGCTGCCCGTGGCATATTCAATATGCCAAAAATAGTAACAAGTCTCACAATGGAGACAATACTGGTGTCTGCTCGAGCAAACTGATGAACAACAGGAGGACAGTGCTACAATGCTATATTCCACCAATAAGTGCAGTCATTCTTTGTCCATATCTTTCTGACTCATTTAACTTAGCACAATACTCTCCATGACCATTCACTTAAAAGCAAATTTCATGACTTCATCTCTCCTTACAGCTGCATAATATTCCATTGAGTAGCTGTACCAAAGTTTCTTTAATCCATCGTCTGTTCTTGGGCACTTGGGTTGTTTCCAGATTCTGTTTACTGTGAACAATGCTGCAATGAACATACAGGTGCAGAGGTCATTTCTACTGTGCTTTTTTGCACCCTTGCGATATACTCCCAGAGTGCTAATGTGGGGTCATATGGAAGCTCAATTTCTAGTTTTTGAAGGGATTCCCATATTGTTTTCCAAAAAGATGGGACCAGTTGGCATTCCCACCAACAATGAGAGTCCTTTTTTCCCCACATCCGAGCCAGCACTGGTTGTTCTGTTGGGATCGGGAGTTCCCTAGCCCTGGGAGGCACGGAGAGACCAGATAGACACAATTCCTGCAGGAGTAAAAACGGGGTTTATTTAGACCAGCATGCTGGGGCTCTGCAGCATACCCCAAAAATGGGCAGTGGCTGAGAGCCCCGAACTTCTTCAAAGGGGATCTTATATAGGTCTTCACTGGCTGTTACTGCAAAGCCCGCGCATTTCATAGCCAATAGATTTGTAACAACATATACTTTCTTAACCAATCCATTTAAAAGTACCTCACTCCTTAGCCTATAGATTCAAAGATCAGCATTTATGTACATCGATTGTCAGCACAAGCAAGGTTATAGCTGGAATCATTAAGCCTTAGGTAATCTCCCTTGACCATCCTCCTTTTGAGTTACCCAAGTCTGCAGGGTGCTTTAGTGAGACAATACATTCCAGGAAAGGGCAATTTCCCCCAACCACCCGCATCCTGAGTTATCCTTTACCCAAATCTGCAGGGTGCTTTACTGAGACAATACATTTCAGGGACAGTAAATACACCTGAATCCTGTCACACTTGGTTTAGAAAGAAGTTATGCCCTGTTCACTTTCCAAGTCCCCTCTCCCCCAGGTGCAAAGCAGCCAAGCAGTTTTACAGAAAGCAATGTTGTAAGTTAGCTAAAGTACACAAAAATTTGATGCCCTAATATGGATTCTTTCAGTTCTTATTCTTTTTTCATGTGCACCAGTCTCTGTGGTATGAGATGATATCTCATTGTTCTTTTGATTTGCATCTCCCTGATTATTAGCTATATAGAACATTTTTTCATGTACCTTTTATCCATTTGTATTTTTTTGAGGAACTTTCTCCCCATTTTTGATGGGTTTGGAGGCTTTTTTTCTTGTACACTTCTACTAGTGTCTTTTATATCCTGCATATTCACCCCTTATTAGATGGGTATTGTAACACGTCTTCTTTTAGCACCAAACTGATCACTACTAATAAGGAATCAGAACATTAATATGATAGAACATTAAGTCAACAAGAGCCTTAAGTGAGGAATTGGATAAACATTATTAATAGACATGTATGATACCTTCCCTCCCCCCAAAGCTGAATACACATTATTTTCCAGTACAAAAATATTCTACAGTATAGATTACATGCTGGGACATAAATATGTCACCATGAAGTTAAGAAAAAGAGAAATCACATCATGTATTTTTTCATACTACATTCCATGAAGGCATAAATTAATTACTTCTACAAATGTTGGGGCAAAGCTGACATTACAAAACCTAAAAGTATACTATTGTACAACCACTAGAGCAAAGAGGGGAAAAAGTTTCCTTGAAACATATACAAATGATGGCAAAAATTCAAAAAAAATTTGGGGCACAGAAAAGTAGTTCTATATGGGGATGTGACTCATAGAAATACAGGATTATGCAGGAGGCAATAAAGAAATTATTTAAATATGCTAAGCTGAAAACTTGAGAATCTAGAAATATAACAACAAATGAATCCAAAGGGAAGTAGAACAGAAATAATAATTAAAGGAAAAATCAGTGATGTTGAAATCAAGGAAGCAATACAAGAGATAAATGAAACCAAGAACTTGTTTTAGAAAGAATAAACAAAATTGACAAAAGTTTGGCTACATTTGTGAGAAAAAAGAAAGAAAACAAATAAATTGAATTACAAATGAAGGGGAATAAATTAAAACAAAGAAGTTACTGTTTTTAAACAAAGAAGAAAAACAAGTGGTTTTTCTTTTGTTTTTAACAAAGAAGAAACATTCAATGCTCTAGAGAAACATTTCTAGCAGTAACAGATAAAATAATAAACTACACAACTTTCCAAGAATGAATAATAATGAAGCTAAAATAGAGCTTTTTGAGGGTTTCACTAATGAGTTCTAAATCTTCAAAGAATGTTTACTACCTATTCTTCCCAATCTAATCTATGTAACAAATAGGGGTGCTTCTTAACAGCCTTTATGAAGTCAACAGTGTCCTAGTAACAAACAGCTTCTATGAAGCCAACATTATCCTTATAACTAAAACACAGGAATATTCTAAAAAAGATTACATGTTGGTATCCTTGTTAAGTATCAATATGAATATTGCCAAGAAATTCTTAATTAACTGAATACAACAATATATTAAAAGAGTCATATACAATGATGGAATGGAATTTATTCCATGGGTGAGTGGCTGGTCCAACATACGGAATAAATTACTGTAATACACTATATAAACAAAAGGAAATGAATAAATAATATCATCATGTCAATAGATACAGAGAAAATTTTTTACAAGATTCTCATTATCAGTTCATGACACAAATACTTGACAAAATATGTGGACTGTAAAAATAGAGGAATGTACCTCAACATAATAGAGGAGTGCTCATCAAAGCAGTAATGCAATATTCAACATTCCAACAGTCAACATCATACTCAACAGTGAATAACTGAACGCCTTTCCTCTGAGATCAGACACAACGAAAATATGTCTAGTTTCTCCACTCTTATTCAATATGATTTTAGAAGTCCCCTGCACAGTAGTCAAGAAAAAAAATAAATGGCATTTAAGTAAAAAAAAAGAAATTAAATTATCATTATTTTAAGATTGCATAATGCCATTACGTAATAATATTCATAATAATATTCTTTAGAACCTTAGAGATTCACGTACTGAAAGAATCCATATTAGGGCATCAAATTTTTGTGTACTTTAGCTAACTTGCAACATTGCTTTCTGTAAAACTGCTTGGCTGCTTTGCACCTGGGGGAGAGGGGACTTGGAAAGTGAACAGGGCATAACTTCTTTCTAAACCAAGTGTGACAGGATTCAGGTGTATTTACTGTCCCTGAAATGTATTGTCTCAGTAAAGCACCCTGCAGATTTGGGTAAAGGATAACTCAGGATGCGGGTGGTTGGGGGAAATTGCCCTTTCCTGGAATGTATTGTCTCACTAAAGCACCCTGCAGACTTGGGTAACTCAAAAGGAGGATGGTCAAGGGAGATTACCTAAGGCTTAATGATTCCAGCTATAACCTTGCTTGTGCTGACAATCGATGTACATAAATGCTGATCTTTGAATCTATAGGCTAAGGAGTGAGGTACTTTTAAATGGATTGGTTAAGAAAGTATATGTTGTTACAAATCTATTGGCTATGAAATGCGCGGGCTTTGCAGTAACAGCCAGTGAAGACCTATATAAGATCCCCTTTGATGAAGTTCGGGGCTCTCAGCCACTGCCCATTTTTGGGGTATGCTGCGGAGCCCCAGCATGCTGGTCTAAATAAACCCCGTTTTTACTCCTGCAGGAATTGTGTCTATCTGGTCTCTCCGTGCCTCCCAGGGCTAGGGAACTCCCGATCCCAACAGTACAAACTCATAAAAATCAACACAGCAAGTCAGTAGAATGAAAATCCATATACAAAACTCTGTTGCATAGTCTTATGTAAATAATGAACTACCTGAGGAAAATAATATTTTAAAAAACTATCTAAAATTGTGTCCAAAACGTTCAATACGTAGGAATCAACTAAACAAAGGATGTGAAAAACTCCTTTGTTGAAAACAAATATTGAAAACTCTTAAGACACTTTTCAATGAAATAGAAGAGGATGGTGGATAATGAAAATATAGCCCATATACATAAATTTTAAAAATTAACATAAATGAAATGATAATCCTATCCAAGACATTATTTGATTCAATAAAATTTTCATAAAAAAATTTGATGATATTCCTCGTGGACTTAGAACAATGCAAAAAAATTTAATTTTTAATTACTGAATCACCATGAGGTAGAGTAACAGACTAACAAACTTTCATGCTTGCGTTTCAGTCATATAATGATCAAGCACCCATCCCTCCACCAGTGCCCATTTTCCACCACCAGTGGTTGCAGAATCCCTCCCACCCCCCATAACCCCCACCCCACCCTGCCTCTGTAGTAGGGCATTCCCTTTTGATGTCTCTCTCTCACTCCCTCCCTCTCTTTTTTAAAATTTCTTAATTTATTGAATCACTATGGGAAAAGGTACAAAGCTTTCAGGTTTAAGTCTCGGTCATGCAATAATCAAACACATTTCCCTTCACCAGTACTTATTTTTCACCAAGAAGAACCCCAATATGATATCTCTCTCTTTTGGGGTGTTGTGGTTTGCAATAGAGGCATTGAGTGGCCATTGTGTTCGATCTATATTCTACATTCAGCACGCATCTCCCAAACACCCTTTACTTGGTGTTCCCTTATCTATCTGAGCTGTCTTTTCCCACAGCATGTGAGGCCAGTTTCAAAGTCATGGGGCAAACCTCTTGGTACTTATATCTATTATTGTTGGGTGATGGTATCCTATTTTCTGGAATCTTCATATTCCACTGATGAATGCAATCTTTCTTTGTCTATCCCTCTCTTTCTGACTCTTTTCACTTAACATGATACTTCACATGTTGATCCACTTATATACAAATTTCTTGGCTTCATCTTTTATAACAGCTGCATAGTATTCCTTTGTGTAGAAGTACCAAAGTTTCTTTAACCAGTCATCTGTTCTTGGGCACTCAGTTTATTTCCACATTTTGGCTATTGTAAACAGTGCAGCAATGAACATACAAGTGCAGATATCATTTCTACTATATTCTTTTGCCTCTCTTGGATATATTCCCAGCAGTGGTATTTCTGGGTGAAATGGGAGCTCAATTTCTAATTTTTTGAGAAATGTCCATAGTGTTTTCCAAAAGGGCTGAATCAGTGGGCATTCTCACCAGCAGTAAAGGAGAGTCCCTTTCTCCCCACATCCGTGCCAACACAGGTTGCTTTTGTTCATTTAGATGTGGACCAGTCTCTGTGGTGTGAGATGATATCTCATTGTTGTTTTGATCTGCATCTCCCTGATGATTAGTAATGAAGAGCATTTTTTCATGTGCCTTTTACCAGTTTGGATATCTTCTTTGAGAAAGTTTCTACTCATTTCATTGCCCCATTTTCTGATGGGGTTGTATGTTTTCTTCTTATAGATTTCAACCACTGCATTATATATCCTTGATATTAGCCCCTTATAAAAAGGGTATTGGTTGAATATCCATTCACATTTTGTAAACTGTCTCTGAATTTAAGTTCTTGTTTCTTTTGAGGTGCAGAAGCTTCTTATTTTAAGATATTAGTATTTGTCTCTCTTTCCACTTGCTTGGCCAGTGGTGTGTCATCTTTGAAGATACCTTCAGCTTCAGTGTTGTGGAAGGTTTTGCCAGCTTTGTATTCAATGCACCTAATGGATTCTTGTCTGATGTTGAGGTAATTAGTCCATTTTGATCTGACTTTTGTACATGGTGTTAGGTAGAGGTCTGAGCCCATTCTTTTTTTGTTTTTGCATGTAGCTGTCCAGTTTTGCCAGCACCATTTGTTAAAGAGACTTTCCTTGCTCCACTTCACATTTCTTGCTCCTTTATCAAGGATTAGATGATGATATGTTTGGGGGTGTATGTCAGGACATTCCACTCTGTTCTATTGGTCAGCATGTCTGCCTTTGTTCCAGTACCATGCTGTTTTAATTATTACCACTTTGTAGTAGAGTTTGAGGTGAGGGAAGGTGATGCCTCCCAACTTTTTTTGCCCCAAGGATTGCTTTTTCTATTCCTTGCCTGTTCCACTATTTCTTTGAGTTCACTAAACATCTTCAACATATCATCTCTAAATTCTTTATGGAGAGATTGTATTTGTGGGTAATGCCTTTGAGGCGTCTTGACCCTTTTATTCATCCTCTCCTCTTGGTGGGAATTTTCTTCATGTTTTTTTTATATTAGTGTGGTGGTGGGATCTTCCAGTTCACTATCAGTATTCCCCTCTATATCAGAGAAAGTGTTCTGGATGAGCTCGTTTGATGGCAGTGGTCACCTTTTGCCCCTTCTTCAGTTCCACCTTCCTCTCAGGTGTTCTTCAGTGGCTTGTGTGAGTTCTCTAGTGAAGCGTCAGAGCATTTGTTCTTTTATGTTGGGCTTGTATACAGCTTTTTGTGTCTGCCAGTATTATGGTGCAATCGGAATAGGCTACTGAACTATTGTCCTAATGTATTTGAGACGGCAGGATATTCTCCACTGAATTAGGTGATTGAGATGAAGATGTGAGTGCAGAATGCTGCAAAAGGGGAAAGTATCTGTGGCCCCCAGAGAGGCCCCTCCCACTTCTGCAGAGGGCACGCCCCCTACATGAAGTAGGTGGGATGCAGGATGTGGGGGCATGAATCAGGGATGGGGAGCAAACCCTTGTAGCATTGGAGGATGGTGTGGGGGTGAACAGCATGGCCCTTGGGCAGACTGGGTGACTGTGGGTCCGAGGGGATGACTGGGGCACAAGCGCGGGGGCGGGGGAGGGGGATGGTGGCCCGGTTCCAGTTGACCCGGGATGGGGAGCAAACGTGGTGTGGCATTGGAGGGTGGCGTGGGGGTCGACCACTAAAAAAAATTTATGGAAACACAAAACTCTTCAAATAACGAAGCAATTCTAAGGAAAAAAGGGAGGTGTTGAATTTTTTGACTCTTTATTACATTATTAAGTGATCATATACAAAACAGTGTGGTACTGAAATAAAGTTAGACTCTAAGATCAATGAAATAGAATTGCTAGTCAATAGATAAGCTCTGATATTTATGGACAGTTGATCCAATTCAAAGGAATTCATATATAAAGTTAAGACAGAAAAGTCCCATCAACAAATAGTATTGGACAAACTGGAGAAAGAAAGAAAGAAAAAAGAAAGGAAGGAAAGAAGGAAGGAAGGAAAGAAAGAAAGAAAGAAAGAAAGAAAGAAAGAAAGAAAGAAAGAAAAGAGAGGGAGGGAAAGGAAGGAAGGAAGAAAAAGAAAGGAAGGAAAGAAGGAAGGAAGGAAGGAAGGAAGGAAGGAAGGAAGGAAGGAAGGAAGAAAGGAGGGAAGGAAATCCATATATCACATAGTAGAGTAATATAATTCAAAGTAGGTTTAATGCCTTGTCTTTGGACCATAAACACTTTGGAAAAAACAAGTGAAACTCTCTATGTTGTGGACCTCATGATTGAAGAAGTATCTCTAATTACACATGTTCATGTTCTGAGAAAATTTAAGCTACATTAAGGAATGAGTAACATTATCTATAACTTATACTCAAGTAATTCCACTCTGTGTTATATATAATAATATATCTTTTATTGTATATGAATAAATATAATTTTGAAACATTTTCCAAAATCTGAAAAATAAATATGCAGATTAGTTTATATTATTCTTAAATTTTCTGAAATATAAAAATAAATACTATCTCCAGTGGCAGGATTATAAAAATAAAAGGGTTGATAATCATTTCATCTAAGGGAAAGACAAAATGGGAGATACTACTGGAAAAAAAGGCAAATGGAGGCACATGCAGATTTGCCACAGATTTGAACATGTTTTTTCAATCTGGGTATTAGGTATATAGTTGTTTATCCTGTTATTATTTATTAAATTCTTAGCATATGTTTAATTTTATTCCTGCACTTATTAATTCAATGATAAAATATGAGATACCTAGAGTTCAATCACAAAAACTCACTCTACTAATTCATGATAAAATTGGGACAGAAAGCCATCAGATCTTTTTCTGCGCAATGTTTGGAGTTATGAGAAGGTTAATATATGCCTGCAATGAGAACCCAACCCACCCACCCATTTCTCTCTATCATGATCTTAAAATATATGCACAGAAAAATACAGTCCAATTTGCAGATATGCTGACTATGTCTGTGACTCCTAAATAAACTCAGTCTTCTCTGAGTGAGCAGAAATGGGTAGAGACTTTTTCTTTTCCAGGCTAAGTGAAGGCCATGTTCCACAACAACGGCTCATAGATCAGTTTCTGCTCCCTCTTTTCTTCAACTGCACGCAAGTATTGAGTTGCATGTTATCACAAGAGTCACAAAAGTTCCGCCCAGGGCAGCTCAACTGACTCTGTTTACAGATTTCTTTATATCCTGTTAATACCTCCAATTTTAAAAGCTTTACCCACTTGGGATTCTTGTCTATAACCAAAATAAAACGTCTGCTCCTAAGAATGAGTTGAAAGAGAATTGCAGCTTTGTTCTGGTAATCGCCATGTCTCTTCTCATTTATATACCATTTAGGGTTAAACAGTGATTTTGCAGGGGGAGGCGCCCAAACCTGAGAACCAGTCTCGTGAATACAGCAACTTGAGAAATTGATGCCTGTAGATTCTCTTGAATAAATTCGATCATATTTTTGTCTGTTTTCTTATTATGTGGCTACAAAATATATCAAACAGTGAATTTGAATCTACCCATAGAGAGCAAGTATGCAGATGATAATAAAGGTAAAAAAACTCATGCAACCGTGTGTTCGTTTTCAAATACCAAGAGGTGCCAATATAAGAAATGCTCCATTCTAAAGATTCTGGCAACATGTGGAGTTTGTGGGTTGACTTCCGTGCAGCGGTCCTTTTGATTATTATTTCCCTCACATTATATCTTTGTGTAGTTCGATCTAAAGCTTTCTGTAGTACCACTTCCTTCCTCATCTCCTCCCAGGCTCCACCAGCCCCAACTTCTTTCTTTGTATTAAGCTGTCGCCTAAAAAGACCTTCCAAACAATATCAAATTCTGTGTACTAAAGCACAAAGGAAATGGTTGCTTAGCAACAAGGTCCTGGCTAAATTCTTGAGTATGTTTTTCTTTTTACTTTTAGTTTCCATTTTAGTGCAGTTCTCAGGAAGTGGTTTGAAAAGACCCCTAGGTCTAGAAGTAAAATTCTGCATGAAACAAAGAGAAAAGGAAAGAGAAAAAGGGGATGTGAGAACAGCATTAAGGACCTTTTGTTAGCCTAAGTAGCAATTTTAGTGGCGATGGAATGAAGTGAAGGATTAGAGGAATTTGGCTGCAGGTGGATGGAGCATTTCACTTCTCTTTTTCTTTTCTGTTTTACTTCTGCTTCCAAAGTTCCCATCATTTAATATGGAATTATAATCCATAGCTGAATCTGAAAAGCAATAAGAAGATTGACTCTCTCTTTAGACCCCTCAAATTTTTCTCAAATACTCAGGGCTTTAGGCTCAGACTAAGGAGAACTGCAATTAAAAGATTTTTTTTGGGGGGGTGTATTTATCATACCTCTTTAACACATCTATCTAGTTCAGAGAAGATGACTTTTGTTACTTTTGTCTTTCATATCTAATTAACTGTAGGAGGAAACAATGTATTGCCATTGTTCTCTTCACTAACAGGGTGTGTGTCTTTGTGTGTGTACCAATTTTGAATCAGAGACCACATAACCAAGTATAATTTACACTCGAGATAGATATACTGTTTCAAAAAGTTATCTTTCCAAATAAATAAAGAAAATTTGTATTTCCCACTATATTTAAGGTTTACTTGTAGACTCTGGCTGGAGGATAGCACAGCAGTAGGGCGTTAGCCTTGCGTGCAGCCAGACTGGCCGAGCGGGGTTCGATTCCTCCGCCCCTCTCAGAGAGCCTGGCAAGCTACCGAGAGTATCTCACCCGCGCGGCAAAACCTGGCAAGCTACCAGGGACATATTCAATATGCCAGACGCAGTAACTATAAGTCTCAAAAATGGAGATTTTACTGGGCCTGCTCGAGCAAATTGATGAACAACGGGAGGACAGCGTTTGCTTGACAGTGTTTTATCATACCTCTTTAACACATCTACCCAGTTCAGAGAGGATGACTTTTGTTATTTTTTCTTTTATATCTAAGTAGCTGTAGGAGAAAACAATGTATTGTCATTGTTCTCTTCACTAACAGGGTGTGTGTCTTTGTGTGTGTAAGAATTTTGAATCAGAGACCACGTAACCAAGTATAATTTACATTCGAGATAGATATACTGTTTCAGAAAGCTATCTTTCCAAATGAATTTAGAAAATTTGTATTTTCCCACTATATTTAAGGTTTACTTGTAGACTCTGGCTGGAGGATAGCACAGTGGTAGGGCGTTTGCCTTGCGCAGCCAACCTGGACGAGCCGGGTTTGATTCCTCCACCCCTCTAGGAGAGTCTGGCAAGCTACCAAGAGTATCTTGCCCACATGGCAAAGCCTGGCAAGCTACTTGTGACATATTCGAAATGCCAAACACAGTAACAAAAAGTCTCACAATGGAGACGTTACTGGACTCACTTGAGCAAATCAATGAACAACGGGAGGGCAGTGTTTGATAGTGTTTGACTTGTAGAGTCAACAATGTTTCCTACCATAGTGCTTACATTAGAAAATTGATTTCATATTAGATGACTAAGGAACAAGGTAAGTCTCTAATTTTGGGTATGACGTAAGTAGGTTCATATTTCAAAAAGTTCAACAAAGTTGAAGTGTGCAGAAGATTAACTAAGTCATCTATGTGTGTACTGACAAAGGATGTCTCTGGTTGTAAAGCAGAAATGGGAGGTAAGGAAAATGTAATGTGGAAGTAACATTGAAAGATAAATCACTGAACATAGGGGTATAGTAAGATATTTAGCTTTTAGGGAGAAACAAAAGTCATCAAAAATTTCAAAAATTGAAAAACTATCAAAGTACCTAATACAAATGTGTTCACTCAGGCATATCCTCTCTTCAAATAAGAAATTACTCAATAAATAATAAAACTTAGGGAAAAGGTCATATTGATTTTTAATATGGAACTACAAAATCTAACATAACTTTAATTAATTAGTTTTTAATTTCATAGTGACTACTTTTTAAATTTCTTAATTTATTAAACCATCATGAGATATATAGTTACAGTTTGGGTTTCAGTCATACAAATTTCCATCACATTGCTTCACCAGTGCACATACACTTCCCACAACCCATGTCCCGAGTTTCTCACCTTTCAATTCCACCCCCAGTCTACCTCTAAATCAGGCACTTTATTTCTCCTAAAACAATTTTGAATAGAACATAATAGAACAGAATAATCTGAAATCAATATTTTCCCCACTTCCTTGAAATCAAGTTGGTTCTCCCAGTGATTTGCCGTCATTTGTATCACTTGCCATTCTGTTGCTCATCAATTTGCTATAGTGGGTGTCAGTAACATCTCCATTCATCCCTGTCACATGGTTGTGTAGCCCAATGGCGTCTGCTCACTCCAGGAACATGAAGAGCATCAAATTGTTTGTTTAGGGTCTTGACAAAGAAGTCCGACCATCTTGTAGGTGGACAGCCAGGTATTCTTTTGACAGCCCATGGAATCCAGTTGGCAATGGCTCTAGTTCAGCAGTCATCTCCAAATCACATTACGTGTCCAACCCATCTGATTTTTGACACCTTGGCCAAGATTCTGCCATAATCCTTGAGAAAAACAGTTCCTTCTTTAACCTGATGGGAATCAAGTCTAGCTTCTTGAAATTTCCTACTTAACAGGAACTCTCATTTGTGTTGGAGGAAATGCTGACTGTACCAGCCTTTTAAGAAACAGTATGGATATTCCTCAAAAATTAGACATTGAGTTTCCATTTTGACCCAGCAATACCACTTCTGGAAATATACCTCCAGAGTACAAAAACACACAGCAGAAATGACATCTGCACTTGTATGTTCACTACAGGAGTGTTAACAATAACCAGAATCTGGAAACAATCCTAGTTCTCAAGAACAGATGACTGGTTTAAGAAACAATGGTATATCTACACAATGGAATACTACACAGCTGTTAGGAAAAATGAAGTCATGAAATTCGCTTATAAGGAAGAAGAAGAAGAAGAGGAGGAGGCGGAGGAGGAGGAGAAGAAGAAGAAGAGGAGGAGAATGAGGAGGAGGAGAAGAAGAAGAAGAAGAAGAAGAAGAAGAAGAAGAAGAAGAAGAAGAAGAAGAAGAAGAAGAAGAGAAGAAGAAGAAGAAAAAGAGGAGGAGGAGGAGGGAGGAGGAGGAAGAGGAAGAAGAGGAGGAAGAGGAGGAGAAGAAAGAAGAACGAAGAAGAGGATGAAGAAGAAAAGTGCCGGCTATAGTAGCAGGCTGGAGGGTTGGTGGTGGCAGGAGGGATATAGGGGATATTGGTGGTGGTATGGGTTTTGGAACTGTTTGACTGAAACCTGATCATGAAAACTTTGTAACTGTACCACATGGTGATTCAATTTAAAAAAATAATTAATTAACTGTACCACATGGTGATTCAATTTAAAAAAATAATTAATTAAAAATAAAACATCAGGTCCAGTATGCCATTGGGACCAGTATACTATTTGGAAATGTGGGAGGCCTATGAACAAATTGCCTTCTTGAGCTTTTATTGTAAGTACTGGGAAGAGCAAACCACAGCCTGTCTTTAAAGAGTGGCTATTTGACGTATTTCCTTCTGAGATCTGAGAACGTTGAATACCAAACATATCTATGAAATGTCAAATCACCTGCAAAGGGGTATGGACTCTCGTTGAGGCAGAGATGTTAGTGAGGTTATGGTTTCTTATTGTGGGACTCCTTGAGGACAAGTCATTTGGGGGGTTTTTCTTCATCTTGTCTGCTGTCTGTTGCTAGCATTCCTGTCTTCTACCCAAAAGATGCTAGTAGCACTAGTCTCCAGTTTTGACAACCAGAAGTCTATTATATCTAGATAGACTATTATATCTATTTTTGTTTGCCATAAATTGACTCACATGGTCTATTATGGGCAATAAAGATTCATAACTGTTATGAACACTGGCTTACTTATGGTAGAGGAAGCATAGTCATGTGTATATTTTATGTATTTATTAAACACTGTATTTGTCAAGGCTAGTTTCTAAAGGTAGAAAATGGAAAGAAGCAATTTTGCAAAGGACCTAGACTATTGGTGAAAATAAATAAGTGATCATATCAAAGACACATAAAGGAGATGTAGCAGAAGTCTATTGAGATGTGAAAAATAAAATAATGAACTTGAAGAGCATGTGGGGATATGTAAAAGAATAAACAATATTCCACTGCATGTATTATTATCACCTGCATTTTAAGGATCAGCAAAATAAAATACTAAACATTTAGCTTGGGGTTTGTTTATTTAGAGAGAATCAAATCAATCTTCCAATTTAGCTATTGCTATATTAATATTGCCTTCCTAGGTGATGACAGAGGTATAACAGATGGAAATAATAATGACAAAAGTTCTCTTTTAAAGAAACTGTAATGAAAAAGGCAATGTTCCTTAGTATTAGTATGTTTCACAAGGAATATTGAATATATTATCTCTCATGATCCTGTTGGCCATACTGTCTGTTAGATACTAATAGCATGCATGATCATTTCCCCTTTTTATGTATGAGACATTAAGAAAGTGTGTTTAGGTATAGTAATCACAAGTTTGCTGCCCTTATAAGCATGCATATACTGTTCCATAAAGCAATATAGTGACTCATTGTATTTTAACTTATTATTGTATTTTATCAACAGGATACTGCTGTCATTTTGCAATCCTTGAAAGTAGTTCAATTTCTGCACTTAGAGCTGAAATTATAGTATCTCAAAGCTAAATTTAAAAAAGCAATTTACTGCTATCCCCATGAAGAAATAGAACCAATAAATGCAATAAAAAAATTTAAGATCATTCTGTACTTTGTACAGTTGCAATTACAGTCCTGTGACTCAGAGAGAGCTGCAAAATGCCTGTCATTATAAAATATTTAGAAAGCAGAACAGTACTTGGATTGAGGTTGGAATTTGAGTAATGTGTGTTAGAAGGATGGATGAAAAATTGAATGGGTAAATGAGAAGGTGAATATTCTTTTTCCATTCTTCATTTAACATGATACATTGTTAAATTTAACAGAGCCATCCATGTTGCAGCAAATTGCATGATTTCATTGTTCCTTACAGCTACATAGTATTCCACTGTGTATATATATATATACATATATATGTGTGTGTATATATATATACATATATATATATATACCACATATCTTGATCTACTGATCTATCATTGGGCACTTAGAATTACTTCCATTTTTTTTAAAAGGAACCAACTCCATGATACAGGGACTCTGATCCTAGTTGTTAGCTTAAAACTAACAAGAGAAGGTGAAAATATTGCAATCAAGGGCAACATTTTAGTTTGAAATATACTTCTAATTTGTTTGTTTGCTTGCTTTTGGACCACACCTAAGTGATATGCAGGGCTTACTCCTGGCTGCACTCAGGGATCACTCCTGGTGGGGTCAGGGGTTATATGGGTCCCTATTGAACCCGGGTCGGCCGCGTGCAAGGCAGGCTTCCTACCTGCTCTACTTCCTCTCCAGACTGAAAATTTCCTTATTCAAGGTAAAGGGTTCAAGACCATGACGTTTGCCACAAATAATCCAATGATCAGATTCCAACTTGCCCCTTTTCCCATTTGAATAAAAAAGAATTCTGAATGAAATGTAATGCCTGACACATCTTCTAGGGCAGTATTTAAAATTTTTCCCTTATTTTTCATGTATATTCCTATCATTTCATTCTGATCCTTATTGCCTTATGCTTATTTATCAATTAGTCTAATGTCTATCCTGAGCATAATACTTAAATTAAAATTTAAGTATTACTATAGTTTCTTCTTTTTGTGCAAAATTTTCCATTGTTGCACATTATAAAATTCAAATTTCTTATTCTAACATTCTAGGCACGTCAAAATAAATCCCTTTTCCTTTTATCTCTGTATAAACCATTTAAACCTTAATGATACTTAAGACCACAAGGTTCTTATTCTGAAAATTACCATACTGAATGCTTAATACATATTTTTTCAAGTATTTCCACAATACAATAGACTTAACTGAACTATTGGTAGTATGGCTATGTAAAATAATTTCCTCGGACAGCTGTAGATTGGAGGAATTAAAATTAGAACTCAGTCAGAACTATGCCAAAGCCCATGCTCTTAATCATTTCTAACTATTGACATATAGATGAATTTATGATGAATGAATGAAAGTTCCTCTCTCTCTCTCGGTGGCTTATTTTCTAATTTTTTTCAAAGTTTAGAAGAAGTAAGATTCATTCAGGCATTATTTTCTATTATCCCTTAAAATGAGAGTTGTTAAACTTAAATTGATAAAAATGAAATTAGTCACTGCAGAGAAGTCCTAGCTGCAGGCATATGCAAGGTGTGGGAACAGATAAAAACTGTGATAAGTACTGGTTGACGCTGAAAGGGCTGAAGATGGATCCCACATAGTCATCTAGAGGGGACCACATTGAGTGTCCCTTTTCATGTCATAAATAGAATGATGAGAGCACGGTTAATAATTCAAAGGCAGGGGAGGGGGAATAGTTGTTTTGAGAAGGATGTCACCAAATCCCTATTAACTCAGCTGCCTTGTATTGTCTCCTCTGCCTAGAAGACTTATTCTTCAGTTGCAGAGCAATCAAAGGAAGGATTTGCAGGAAATGTCTGTGCAGAGAAAAGATGATCTGCCTTGGGTTTGGAGCATGTGATTTGGCACAAAAGCCTTAAATAAGGTAAGGAAAAAGGGATTGTGCTAATAAATAAAATCAATTGGTTGTTTTAGCTTTTTCCTTTTGTCTAAACATGTCCTTGTGCTCTGGAGAGGTTTCATAGCCTTTATGACTATTTTAATCCTCTGATGATGCTGGTTTAGCTGAAACAAATTTTGAAGGAATTCTGGGTCAAAATTATTCAGAAGAAAAAACTATGATAAAGTGGAAAGAACATAAAACTTGACTCAGGAAATGCAATTTTTGATTCTTATTTGTTCTCTTACAAGCTATGTGAACTTTCTTGAGCTTCAATTTATTGTCTAAATGAAAATAAAGTACGTACATAGGGTCTATTTTAATGAGTACATAGAGTTTCACTTGCCAAAGAGTCTAAGACATTGCTTATTTTTTCTTGCCTCAGTTTTCAGTTGAAGACCCCTTATATCCTCTCCTCCCTCCCAGTACCAACAGGTTGTAATGGATACATATCTTTGCTGACTAATTGAAACAAATGATCAGGGCTAAGATGCAAAAACAAACTGTATAATAGAACTCCAAAGCATAAATAAATAAACATTCTTAGCTTATTTTCTTGGATATTAAGGAAAATTCTGGCATATTATGCTCTTCTAAGATATAGTCCTTTAACTCTCACTGAATTAATCAAATAATAGACTTTTTCCCTCTCTATATTCTCTCTTCTATCTTTTCAATGGAAATTCTATAATGACCATTCTTATCTAAATCTAAAAAGATGAGGATAGCTACTGACACCAAAATGAGATGAAAATCATTTCTTTTTAAAGCCTATACTTGTCTTCCATTTGAAAAATAGAAATGATTTTCTCATAGAATTTTTGTCAAATTTGGGGCTGTGGCTTTATAGGACAGTGAGTAGGGTAACTAATCCTAGTTTGATCCTAGCACCCATATGATCCCCCAAACCCTCCAGAAGTCATCCTTGAACACAGAACTGGGAGTAATCCTAATCAGAAAAAAATTTACAAACTATTTATCAATCTGGGTGGATTCATTATCAAGAATAAAAGTGAGTAATCTATTCCAAGTATAGATCACAAAACGCTGAAGTTTCTTTTTTTCACTCCAGGAAGATGCAGCAACTATGGACTGATGCTCAGACTGCTGTCATGAAAAATGATAGGTAGCTGCTTCACCAATACATTGCAAGAGTAAAAAGTAATCTGAGCAATGACTCTCCAAGTCTTAGTTTTTCCCAATTCATAGACTTGAAACTAGATAGAACCCGATATTCAAATCTTATTAACTGAGGCTGCAGATCTGGCGAAGAAGGAATCAGACTGCATTCTACCCAAATTCATTACCACTGAATCACAAACTTAAGTTGGGAGAGATCTATAGTGAGTGGGGTACTTGCAACTCACAGACTGACCAGGGTTCAATCTCCAACATCCCATTTGGTCCCTCAAGCACCATCAGGAGTAATTTCTGATCATTGCCAGGTATGGTTTAAAGAAACAAACAAAAAAAAAACATTCTGAATCACGTATTTCATGATAGGGATGCTTATGCCATTAAGATTAAATTGCTTATTATATAATGATAGATAAATGTGCTGTTAGCATATATTTAGACAGTGCCTTACATATAAAGAATAAAATATATGTAAGTAGCTTCCAGTAGCTTTCTGGGCTACCAAGGGTATCCTGTCCACACGATAGAGCCTGGAAAGCTCCCTGTGGTGTATTCGATATGCCAAAAACAGTAACAATAACGGGCCTCATTCCCCTGACCCTGAAGGAGCCTCCAATAGGTATGGCACTGTTGGGAAGGACGAGTAAGGAGAGGCTGCTAAAATCTCAGGGCTGGGATGAATAGAGACGTTACTGCTGCCCCCTGGAGCAAATCGATGAACAACTGGCCAACAGTGATACAGCAATACAGTGAAATATATGTAAGTAGTAATACATGCCACTTTGCTGGTACTGTGAATGTTTATTGATTACGTTCTCTTCTATCTAACGCCATAGTTAACTCCAAGTACCCAATATTTCTTCTATTTAGTTTCCAAACATTAACTGGAATTTTCATCCCCCAAATTCATACACTGCATTCTTGATTTATTTGTGGTGGTATGTGAGGTGAACCCCCTGAGGGGTGCTGGATTCCGATTTGACCGTGTCTACACTAGCGGGGACCGAGTCATGAGCAGAGCTTCACTTTGAACTCTCCAGTTAGCCATTTTTTTCCTTTGAAACCTTCACTTTTCACTTTCCAGCCTGCCAAATGTTTATTTTTAGATATAAATGTTATTGTTTAAGCCTCCCAATTTATGGCATTTTGTTGTTAATGCGTTAGTTGTTTTGGTGGCCTTAATACAGTACCATAACTGGAAAACTTGTAAACAAAGAAATCTTTACCACCGTTCTAGAAATAGGGATGATACGAGGTCTATAGATGTTGACTCTGGTCAGCCGTCTTTTAGACTACGATCTCACATGATAGAAATAGTCAACGCTGTCTCTCAGGTCTCCTGCGGGGAAGCACAGTTGAATGGTGTAAGCTAATCACTATATTCTAGTTTCCTGCTAAGAGGAATTGGTTCTAAGATGAGCCTGAAACCTAATTAAATTCTACCAGAGAGAATGAATTATGTGAAATCCAATTCAGGACAATGAGGTGCAAAATATTCTAAACCATGTAAAAATTACTGAAAATTTAATTTTTTTTTTTTGAAATAAGGAAGTGAGGCTTTTCATTTTAATAAAAAGAAAAAGAGTTAAATTGTTTTGTTGTACTGGGAATGTCAGGATAATTCTGGGTAGTATTAAGATCAATCTAACAACATAGAAGATAGGGTAGAAAGTTGGCAAATTTGGATTTTTGTTAACATATTGACCTTCAAGTTTTATTTAGATCCAATATCTGGATTATTTACTGAAAAGCAAACTTTCTCTGGAAGCTTAAGCAACCTGAAGAAAGATTATCCAACCATTTTTGTCCCAGTAAAGTCTTATTAATTTTGACAAAGTCGCTTACATAAATTATTTTTAGTTCTCTTTTTAGGCTATAATTTCTCAACAAGGATAACTGTGAGATGCTGCATGGAGATGTTGTTAATGTGATAACTCCATTGTATGGTGCAAAAGACACGAAGCTTAGAAAATAATTAAATACAATAAGACCTAAATATGTAAAGCATTTTTAGTTTATGATCAGTTATGTAAACTATTTGAGAATTTCTTAGAGTCTTTTCAACATCTCTACAAAACACCAAGGAGTTACTTTGGATATTGTGCATGTGGATATACGTAGATGTATTTGCAGATATATACATACCTATATATACAATCACCCATGAAGATATGTGGGAATATACCCTCACTTTTTTCTTTCTTCATATCATTTTATAACTTAAATTTTGTATCTATAATTTTATTTTATTCTTACAATAGATCTATTTTAGTGTATAGTGTTAATTTTATTATCAGTTTTATATTTGTATTACCTTCTATGCATACATAAATAAAAAAATAAACAGAGAAATTAGTGACTACTTAATGAGACAAAATAGAAACTAAATCTTCTGTGTACATAAAAATCAAGTGGATTTCATTTTCCTCCCTTCCTTCTCCCAAATATGTTACATATAAAACACATATAAGAATACTGTTCTAGTTTAGTGGAGGGAAGTTGACACTAGTGGTGGGATTGGTGTTGAAATATTATATGCCTAAAACTCAAAGTTCTTTAATTAAATGAAAAAATTAAAAATGCCTTCAAAGACAAGAATACAAACAGGCTGGGGTTTGGTAAACTCCATGGATTAACATTGCAGTGAATTCTTTGAATTTCCTTTTAGTTTCATATACCCTAGGCAAGATGATAGAAAATATCAGGAGCTCATAAATACCAATGGGTTTGTATTTTAAAGGAATCCCCTGAAAACCTATTCTAACTATAGGAGTAATAAAGTTTGGCAAGATAACACATGCACACAAACCTAAATGCTTTATCGATTTGAGTCTTATTGTATTTAATTAGAAAAATGGGGGCCAGAGAGATAACATAGTGAATAGGGCATTTGCCTTGCATGAAGACAGCCTGGGTTTGAACCCTGGAGCCCCATAAGGTCTCCCTAGAACCCCCAGGAGTAATTTTTGAGTGCAAAGCTTGGAGTAACTCCTGAACATTGCCGGTGTGACACAAAAACTTTATGAAAAATAACCCTGTTATTCTGACCAAATGTCACAGACAAAAAAACACTTCTAATTCCAGCTTTTAGAACAAGTTGGACTCTAATACTTATAATTTGACAAGATGCATCCTTAGATTAGAGAGAGGACTCAAATGGCTTGAGCACATGCTTTGCATATGAAAGCCCAGGGTTTTGTCCCTGCCACCCATGGTCCTTGGGCAGCTAAACACTGATTTAAGAAAAGCCCCTGAGCACCACAAAGTTTGCCTCCCCAAAATAAATAAATAAATAAATAAATAAGTGTCCCAATCCCTCTGGAAAGGTGGTATCAGTGGGAATTTCTCAAGAGAGGGATGATACTAACTCTCCGTGCTCTACCTTATTGTCATTTGGTTTCATTTTGGGAACACACCTGGCTGTGCTCAGGACTTACTCCTGGCTCTGAGAGCACCTTACCTGCTGTACAATTTCTCCGACCCTTCACTTTATTGTCAATGAGGACCAAGAATACAGTTGACATCCACACCGAAGTGGAAGTACAAATGAGCTCTTCCCTCTCCCAGGGATTGTCAGATAAGGTTTTAGTAAGGTTGAGATTTCACCACCACCCAAAAGTAATATCCCCAAAAGACTCCCTTTTTGTAGATATAATAAAGATCAGGTGAAAGGCAATAACTAACCTTCCAGCAATAAAATTATTCTAGTAGAATTTAATAGAGCACATGAACTCCCACCATGACAACTCCTTTTTGTTCTGGAATTGTAAACAGAAACTAAGTGTGGAACCTAGGCTTTCACTTTAATCTGGCTCTGATGGAAAGTTATCCTACTAGTACCATAGCCCTGCTAGCAGAGTGTCAAGAAGAGACCCCTGAAAATAAGACCTAAATCCGATTCAGTCTCATTGTACAGTACCTAAAATGTCTATACTTGACTAGAAATTTACTTATCATATAGAAAAATGGTCAATTTCAACTTGAACAAAACATTAATATATATAAAGACAGATAATGTATAATTATTTGAAGATAATTGGACACTAATTATAAAAACTCTTCAGTGAACAACTATGTATACATTTAAACAGGTGAACAAGGCAGTAAGTTTCATAAGAGAACAGAAAATACAAAGTATAGCCACATGAAAAGGTTATTAAAACACAATAAAAATTAAAATTGATTAGACAGATTAAAAATATGGTAAGAGAGTACAGAAAATATGAGGGTAATGGCATTACATATTAAGTGTGTTGAAAGAAAAGAAGCATCTACTTAAGATACCCTCAAAATTTGTTTTATTAATGATGTGAAAAAGCAAGATAATTGGAATGCTAGGAAACCTGTCACCAAGAATTCCTACTATAGATTTAGTTCTGTATGTAGGAAATAAATTATAAAAGAAGAAATTTTATAATATCAGGAAGGAAAAGAAGACAAAGAGAGAAAGAATTGTATTTGTTATATAGATGGAAATTATCATTCTGAACATGCTGAAAGAAGGTAAAGTGATATGCATGGTACCCTTCCAGCAACAATATTACAGACTGTAGTGCTTAAAAAGGAAAATGTTAGAGAAAGAGAGACAGAGACAGAGACAGAGACAGAGACAGAGACAGAGATAGATCGGAGATGTATCTGTATCTGCCATAGAGGCAGGCTGTGGGGTTGGGGTGGAGGTGAGTGACATTGGTGGTGGAAAATGTGCACTGGTGAAGAGATGGGTGTTTGAACACTGTACGACTGAAACCAAATCATGAACAACTTTGTAACTGTATAACTCATGGTGATTCAATTAAAGCATTTTAAAAATTGTATTGGTTACCAGTGTACATTTCCCACCACCAAATATTTTCCTCCTGCCATACACCTCTCCCTCCCATCACCCTGCCTCTATGTCTGGCACTTTTCTTCTCTCTCTTTCCCTTTGGGTATTATCGCTTTTAATACAGGTACTGAAAGATTTTATTTTTATCTACATTATCTAATTTCAGCACTCAGTTCTTGGTCAGAGTGATCAATTCCAACTATCTAGGTCATAGTGGTCTCTTCTCTACACCCATTGGTTAATAGAATTGATTTTACTAACTTGCATATTACAAAATATACTTTAAAGTGGATATAAGTATTATGTGACTGTTATAGTTATTGATGTTTTTAGAGGAATATAAAGGTAAAGGTAAAGGCCCTCCCGTTGATCGTCGATTTGCTCGAGCGGGCCCAGTAACGTCTCCATTGGAGACTTTATTGTTACTGTGTCTGGCATATCGAATACTCTCGGTAGCTTGCCAGGCTCTCCGAGAGGGGCGGAGGAATCGAACTTGGGTCGGCCATGTTGGCCGCTTGTAAGGCGAACGCCCTACCGCTGTGCTATCGCTCCAGCCCTAGAGGAATATATGACATACAAATTATAAATGAGAATTGTGGTACAACAAAAAGTATGCTTTATAAAAACATAAATCTGAATTTATAAAGTATCAAAAGAAGATTGTGTTGAGTTCTGTGTGTATAATATTTAGAGAAACCACTAAAAGTCACTGTGAATACATATACTCCAAAATACTATAATTGCTAAAAATGGAACTTTAGAGGATGTTCAGTTTACCCACCAAAAGACAGGACATTAAAACTGAAGATGAACAAAGACAACAAAATAAGAAAAATATATTTCAGTTATATAATTTCAAAATTAATATACTTTAGAGCTTAAAATAAATAGTTGATTTCTACAGTTTAGGTATAGGAGCATATAGTGACTTTGAAGTAGTTGCATGAGGGAAATGTTAGCGATAATTGCAGAGTCTGTTTCTTGTTTGAAGTGATAGTTATATAGTTCTACTTGTGATTAAGTGGCACAGAACTCTACCCCGCGGGTAAAATCTAAACAAAAGGTACATGAGACTTTTTTTTTTTTTGCCTTTTGGGTCACACCTAGCGATGCATAGTGGTTACTCCTGATTCATGCACTCAAGAATTACTCCTGGCAGTGTTTGGGGGACTATATGGGAATTGAACCAGGGTCGGCTGCGAGCAAGCCAAATACCCTACCCACTGTACTATCACTCCATCCCCTACATGAGACTTCTTAATTCATCTTGCAACTTCCTATGAATATTTGTTTTAATTTTAAATATTCTTTTGTTAAAGAAAAACAAACCTGCAATCTAGCTCAGTCCTTCTTACCTTGTATTGTTTGTAGATTGAACAATAAATAACAAAACATATATGAAATGATACTTATCTTCTTAAAAATTGCATGATATTAGTGTCATTAATTCTTTCCTTATTGCATTTATTGTTCAATGTCAGAGCTCACCTGGTCTTTAATGTTCCATGAAGATGTTCTTAACTCTGAAGTCCCACATTGGCATTTAGAATTTTTTGTAGTATTTTATAGAATTTTCTCCACATTTAACATGATCCTACACAACTAGGGTTTTCACTGAATCATATTTGCTAGTTATATTTAATACCTAACCTTTTTCTGGTGTTGGAGAGAGTGGGTTATTCCTAGTGGTCAAAATTTACACCTGACTGTGTGCCCAGTTATCACAACTGGCATTACTTGAGGGTCATGTGCAGTGCCAAGTATTTAAACTGGGATCAAACTCAAGAAAAACAAGTCTCTTTCTTTTTTATTTACTTTCCAACCCTACCAAAACATTCTATAAGCTCTCAAATATTAATTTTTATCTCCCTATATATTTCAGAGATTCTTCCTGATATTTTCCCACAGGTATATGTAATGATTGACAAATATATTTATTAGAAAGTTGTCTGTAAAAATTTCAAAAGTAAACACTTCTCAAAATGGACTTCAATAACATTAGCACTGCACTGTTCTCCCGCTGTTCATTGATTTGCTCAAGTGGGCCCAGTAACCTCTCCGTTGTGAGACTTGTTGTTACTGTGTTTGGCGTATCCAGTACATCACGGGTAGCTTGCCAGGCTCTGCCGTGTGGGCGAGATACTCTCGGTAGCTTGCCCGGCTCTCTGAGAGGGGCGGAGGAATCAAACCCGGCTCGGCCGGGGTGGCTGCGCGCAAGGCAAATGCCCTACAGCTGTGCTATCGTTCACGCACTATGAAGAAATGACATTACTCAGAGAAATTTCGTGAGTAATCAAAACAATGACTCTATTAATTATTTAACTGCCAAAGTTTACTCACAATAGATAGTACCATCTTTTATGCTGCAATGAAAAAATTCTATCTAAAATAACTTAAGCAATAAAGTGGATTTATTTGTAAATGCAACTGAGTTAGAAATATTTCAAAACATGACCTGGGGGTTATTGGTACCTAGGAGACATTGTCATTCTGATCTCTTTAAGAGAGTTTTTTTTTAAAGACCAGAATCTATTTTTCTCAGGTTAACACAGTAAAGGTGTTATGTTTGTTTCCAAATGGACATGATGCTTATTCCCAAAATCTATTAATACAGTCAGAGGAATTAGAGAAATAGATTGGTTTTAGCAAATCAGATGTCTTTGGTATGGTAGGGATTAATATTACCCAAATAAAGAGCTCAGAATAATTGTACCAAGGTATAATTATTCTACCATGAAAATTTTAGGTAGTAGATGTAACAAAATTTGGATGCAAAACTGTGACAATATTCACCGAATAAATATTTGGGGAAGGAAGAAACTTTGGAGAACCCCAAGACCCTTCCTTAATATTACAGAGGAAATAAGGAAGGAGGAAAGAACAGATGGAGAAGAAACAAAGGGAGGGGCCAAATAAGGAGGAAAGAAGGAAAGAGGGGCTATATAATCTAAGTCTTCAGTTAGCTCCTCATATATTTATATATACATATATAAATATATATTTAATATATATTTATATATTTAAATGGTTAGTCCCATAAACCAATTGATAGCAGGAATCACTAAGAGACAGAAATCCCAGATCATTCTAGTGGAGCAGTGATAATTATGGCAATTAGGAATTTCTGTTAATTTATATACAATCTGGGCATTTGTGATCAATTTGGTGAGTAAACAGAAACAAACTAGATGTTAAATATAGTCTGTATACATATATACTGTCTCTCTGTCCTTGATTTATATACATAAATGTATATACATATATATATATATAATTGGAGTTTGGAGATCAGAGCTAACTATATGATTGGGTTTGGAGATCAGAGGTAACTGTATAATTATATTATCAGAGCTAACTATATGATTGGGTTTGGAGATCAGAGGTAACTGTATAATTGGGTTTGGGATCAGAGGTAACTATATAATTGTGTTTAGAGATTAGAGGTAACTGTATGATTGGGTTTGGAGACCAGAATTTGAGAATATATGTATGGAAAGAGAAGTGCTGTCCAGAGTACAAAGGTTCCCATTTTCAGCCATCAGAATAGACCAACTTTATCTGATAAGTAGAACTGAAACACCAAACTCTCCAGTTGTCATTGGGATTATTAAATCAGATTGGTCCCAATCAGTCATAAAGTTATGGAGTTGGACTAACAAAAGGCAACTAAGATATCAGTTTAAGGAGTAATGTGATTTTTGCTACATTTGTGAAATTAATTTTTGTGAACTTTAGCTTATAAAATTTAGGTGAAAATAATGTTTCATTCCTTAATAGTTATGAAAATCAATGAAATTACTGAAGAAAGACATTAAAATCTATTAGTGCTGGATGATTTTGTAATCTTTTTTCATCTATATTTGTGAATTAAATGATGCATCAAACATATTATGTATTTACTCTGTTTTGTTTAGACTACCTTGTTAAAATTAATATTTTAAAATTTCAGAAAATAATTGGCAGGTAAATATTTACAATTTTATCTTTACCTGAAGTATAGAACAATTTAATAAATTTTCCATAAAGAAAAAATAGAAAGCTTTTAGCAAGATTTTACAGGAAATAGATATCAATAAAATCTAGTTTCAGTGAACTATATATATCATATATATTTATGATATCTTTCTAAATTATCCTCAATTCTCAAGGGTAAGTACTATCGACCCAGATTTTAAAAACATAGAAACTGAGTATTAGTAAACAGTAGATCTAGATTCAAACCCAAGCCATACAGATGTCATTTTTTTGTCTCCAGATAATAATGAAATATATATTGCAAGTTAATTCTAAGGTTCTACTAAAGAAGAATATTTTAAATTTTCAACAAGTATCTCCCTAAAATAAAAGCTGCTTTGAAGGGATATTTTCAATATCTTTGGCTCTTAGCTAGCTAGCTGTTCTTATGTGTAGTACTTAAGATTCCAGCGTTTAGCCTAATCAGCCTGCCATCTGCTGTGAAATGATGAGCCATCTGTCATGATATTCATGACAGTATCAGATTACATTTATTCTATGAGAAAACAGTGCCTTTTAAAATATCAAATTTGAATATGCCTGATTACAGCATTGTGCTATTCCCAAGAAATTGCAAATCTAGTTTCATATAGTTTCATAACAATTGAAGTTCCAGCAATGATAAGGTGATGATGAGGCAACAAATTTGAAAAAAAATCAGACTGTCAAAAGCTGATTTGGTGATTTTTCTGATACTGGACAATGACCACAACTTTAATTATTTTTGTATTATGCACAATAGTACATAATTTCTGGGAGTTTTAGAATTAATATTCATATATTTACCTAAATATCATGAACAACGTGACTTTTTACTGTTTTAAAAATGCACCTGCTAATTATATGCCCCTTAAATGGAATATTTTGAAGCAGGAGTGTTCTATCCAGAAACCAAACATGTGACATTAGAAAAAAATATCCAGTGGTCCTGAGGTAATGCCACTGCATCATTTTATTTATGACGATTTTTATTATTATTTATAACAGTTTTGTTCAGAAAAAAAAAACCTGTGACCTTGGACTCTGAACTCAACAGGATTCTCTGCCTGTTTCCCCCAGTCTCTGATGACCCAGGGGTCACACTCATACCCCACCTTCTGCCAGCACCAGATAATCTCCTCATCGACCACCCTCCAGAACTCATGGCTGCTCCTCCCAGATGGGAGTATAAAAAGAGGCCCCCATAACCATGCCACCAGAATCTGCACCAGGCTGTTTCCACTCGGGAATCCCCAGAGGGGGGTGGGTGAGAGACCGCTCTGCCCTAAGGCATCAGTCCCAGCAGCGACCTCCACTACCCAACCATCACCATGCTTCAGGCCACTTTCTGGACCTGAAAAGCAGTGTCCACGACACATCATAGGCAAAGTGGCCACGCGAGACATCATAAGACATTTCTTACCCATTTTCCATAATTAACACACCATGTTTGATGGAGTTCAGACAGTCGGCAACAAATCATAGCACTGTTGTCCCGTTGTTCATTGACTTGCTCGAATGGGCACCAGTAGCGTCTCCATTCGTCCCTGTCATGTGCTAGTGTAGCCCAATGGTGTCTACTTGCTCAGAAACATGAAGTGTGACTTGTTGTTACTGTTTCTGGCATAGCCAATACGCCATGGTGAGCTTGCCTGGCTCTGCAGTGCGGGTGTGATACTCTCGGTAGCTTGCTGGGCTCTCTGAGAGGGATGGAGGAATCAAACCTATGCAAGGCAATCACCCTACCTGCTGTGCTATCGCTCCAGCCCTAGGCAACAAATCAGAGAGAAATGTTTACATATATGCCTCTCAGAGGGCCTTGCAAGCTACCAAAAGTATCCCGCTTGCACAGGCAGAGCCTGGCAAATTCCCCATGGCATATTTGATATGCCCAAACCAGTAACTATAACATGTCTCATTCCCCTGACCAAGAAAGAGCCTTCAATCATTTGGAAAAGACAAGTAAGGAGAGGCTGCTAAAATAGAGGCTGCTCTATTTGTCCCTGGCTGGGACGAATAGAGATGTTACTGGTGCCTGCTCGAGTAAATCGATGAACAAGGTAATGACAGTGATACAGTGATTTATAACAGTTTTAGCATGGCTGCTATTATTTTAAACAATGGTATGTTATCTTCTCTTTATTTCAAACTTGCTTTACTTTAGTTAAGCAAGTGTCACCAAGGTTATAAAAGCAAATTAAAGTTATATCGAGTACTAGGGGGCTGGGAAATAATTCAGCCTGACACGTATGTTAAATCAGTTGACCAATTATCACAAGGATCTGGGCCACTTGAGCACTGTTTAGGAGTACCCATCACGAATATCCACAAAATATTCCCAGAATTTTTAATCTAATTTAAATTTCTAAATATGAATGAAACATCTCCAGTCTCTGAATTTCTTCTTATCCTGTTGCTTACCAACCTTCGTCTATCAACTCTGGTTTATTTCTGCAGTTGAATGAATTTCTGTATTATGTTTTGCTTCTGGGACAGTCCACCCCAAGTAGTGCTCAGGAAGCTGGGGTGCATCCCCTGGCAGTGCTTGGCAAACACCGCCAGATATTACAATGCTCAGGCCCAAGATTGCAGCACTGCTCAGGTCCTGTGTGGCTGGAAACCTCCAGTGTTCATTGCAGGCCTCTAGTGCTACACCTAGTGATACCCAGGGATGAGTGCCGGAGGTTTTGGGATCAAACCCAGGTACAACACATTAAAAGCATATGCCATTTTACCCTATGCTAGTTCTCCAGCCCCTGAATGAATTACTTATACTGGAAGTGTATCTCTAAAGAGCTAATATTCCAATTCTAAAGAAATCCAACTCTCCCAAATACCCTGAAGATGAAATAAAGAATAAACATTTCACAAGAGTTCTATATATACAAAATTTAAGAATAATACAGTTATCCTTATTGATATGCTACAATTTTGACACATTTTGATATTATATACTTAGATAGTAATTAAGATTTTTATGCTAATGCAAGAAAGAGACAGATAAATATCTCAGGGAAGAGAAAGAGAACATTTTCTACTTTAGGCTTTCCAATATTGCAGCCCTTTTCAGAATGTCAGAAATACATCTTAGTTAAGAGTTTCCTACACTGATCAGCTTATCTTTCCCAACTCACTTGAGGCTAAAGTTCTATTAAAGTTTATGTTCTTGCTGTTTCTCTTCTCTGCTATTATCAGGGGTCTATTACACAAGATCTATTACACAAGAATCTTATCACTGTCTGTCCTATCTTTAGTGAAGAACAATTTAATATCTAAATCTTATTATATATCTTTACATAGCTCTTTCATTTCCCCATAACTGAGGTCACTTTTAAAATAAAATTTGATCAACCTATAATTGATTAAAATTTTATTGACCTACCATTATACTTTATTCATTTCAGAATACAGCTTCATCCCTCTCTATATGTATTCTCTTTCAAAAGAGATTTCCTGGCTCCCTTCCATCATCGTGCTGAAATAGCAGGATACTCAAATGTATAATTTTTCATGTCTTCTTGCTTTCACACTCTATTCAAACAGCACTTGTATGTGATTCCTGGAACAAACTATGGTCAATCATATCACCTCTCATTCACACCAAATCATTCTAACAGCACTTACAACTCAAAAATGAAGTGATCTGCTTGTGTATTGCCTCTGCATCATACGGCCATTGCCGACAGTCATAGCCTTATCTCTTACTGATTTATACCCTGTCTACGGTTTTGGTCTTAGTTACTTAAGCTGTTGTGTTCAATATTTCTTTTCACGGAATTTCTTTTTTATGGGGAGTGCTCACAACTGGTATTTAGGGAACCCCTGGGCTCTGGGTAATTCCTGCTGAATTCCAGCTATCCATTTGCTCTTAAACCTGAATATGTTGTGTTTATCTGGCCCTGCAGAGCGTTGAACCACCAGCGAATCCATGACACTACTCAGGGGTCTTCCTGGCTGCACTCAACAATTCTAACAGCGTTTATGGGTCACATTATGCTAGGAATGAATGAAAATCAGACACATGCTAGACAAATACTCTAAACTCTGTGCTATCTCCCTAGTCCTTCACTTTTAACCTCAACAATTGAGTGACATATTCCAATTGTCCTTCTCTATGCTTCTTCATTTAATTCATAAAATAAATAGAGATATTATGAAGATGGAACTGAAAATAGAGAAAACTGATAGTAATGTTGGTTTTTGCAAAGAGTGTAAAGAGTGGTTTGTGCGAGAAGAAAACTTGATTTCTGTCACAGGACATTCTGAAAATGAGCTGAAAATAAGTGGAAGCAAGATATACTATTACATCAGTGGACTAACTCTAAAGCTTTGTGGGCCTGAAGGTCTACCCTGACCTGTATGCACAATGGCCTTTCTATCCACACAGTTAACACAGGCCAGTATAATTGACCAAGTCTAGGACTTGGAGTAAATGAGTATTGTTCCCTGTACTGTGTAACACTAAGCAAAGTTACCTTCCTAAATATCAGTAATGCTTTTTTTAAAAATGTGTAATGTAGAATATCTATCACCCTTTCCTAATATGTTGGTGGGAATATCAACAGAATTAATGCAAAGTATAAAAAATTCTTACATAATAATATATTATTGCAGTAAACAACTAATTCAAATAGATATCAAGGGGACAGTAACTAAGTTCTGCAAATGATAATATAGGACAATATGATAGCAAGATAAAAAGAGTTTGAATGCACTCCCTTTCTTTCCACAAAGCTAAAATATGAGGCGTTAAAGCAACAGAATAACGATAGTCAAATGACCAGAAAATGTTCTTCCTTTTTTTTTCATCATACAGCTAGTTTTTCTTCTTGATCACTTGATCACTTGACATCCCGTTACTCATCGATTTGCTCGATTTTCCTAGTCTTCAATTAAAAATTAGAACATGGTGAAAGCTGAATGCTATGAATTTACAGCGAGAGGTTCTTTAGTTAAGGAGTTGCATATTTTATGTTTAAAATATTCTTTTTAAAAATAGAGGTGACTCCTGATAATTTTCCACCTGGTGGTACATGCTTTGTTTTACAGTGCTTTAGGTACTGAGTTTCAATTTCAGGATGTGTACTTGTTGTGTACTCTACTACTTAAGCTATCTCTACAGCTCCTAAATGATAATATTTTTCTGTAAACAAAAAAATAGATAAAGGATGAAAGCTGAGAGTGAGAGCAATAGTAAGAGAGAAAGTGAACCAATCATATCCCCAAACATAACTCATTCTTATTCTTTGACTTGATCACTTGACATCCCGTTACTCATCAAATTGCTTAAGTGGCACCAGTAATGTATCCATTTGTCCCTTTCACGTGCTAATGTAGCCCAATGGCATCTGCTCATTCTAGGAATACGAACAACCTCAAACTGATCATTCAGAGTCTTGACGAAGGAATCTGACCATCTCTTAGGTGGGCAGCCACGCAATCTTTTGACGTCCCATGGAATCCAGTCGGTGATGGCTCTAGTCCAGTAGTCATCTCCAAATCTCATTACATGTCCAGCCCATCTGATTTTTGACGACTTGGCAAATGAGACAGCATCTCTGATTCTTGATCGTCGACAGAGTCAAAACTCTGGATTCTTTCTCTCATTTGAGTGAAGCATGATACTCCAAGCATAGCTATTTCAATTCCTCTTTGGGAGACCCGAATAGCATTCTTATCCTGTTTTTATAAGGTGCAGGTCTCTGAGGTGTATGTTAATGCAGGAAGAACAGTGGAATCGAAGAGATGTGCCCAGAGCTGGAGTTCTTCATCCTCTTAGCTATTTCTTCAATGCTCTTGAAGGCTTTCCAAGCTGCTCTCTTCCTTCTACACAACTCAGGTGCCAGGTCATTCGTCATGTTGACTTCTCGACCTTGGTACACATAACTGTTGCATTCAGAGATGTTCATCACGTTGAGAGTGAAGGGAACATCAGGAACAAGACTGTTCTCATAACCATTGTCTTCGTGAGATTCAGATATAGTCCAACCTTTCCACACTAAAGGTCAAAGTCGGCTAGCTTTGTGCTGCTTGGCTAATGTTTGGTGTTATTAGAACGATCTCATCAGCGAAGCGGAGGTGATATAGTTGCCAACCGTCTATCTTCACTCCCATTCCTTCCCATTCCAGTCCTGGCATGACGTTCTCGAGGGTGGCAATGAAGAATTTTGGTGAAATGGTATCAACTTTCCTAACCCCTCTCTTGACGTCAATGATCACCTCCCTGTAGACTTGTGAGATCCTGGTAGTGAATCGGCAATACAGCTCACTGAGGATCGTGATGTATTGAGTTTGAATGCCCTGATTTTCTAGGGCTTTGATGACCGTTTCTGTCTCAACAGAATCAAAGGCCTTCTTTAAATCAATGAACGTTAGACAGAGTGGCCTCTTGAACTCCTGAGAAACCTCAATGAGCTTGGTTATTGTGTGGATATGGGCTGGAGTGATAGCATAGCAGTAGGGCGTTTGCCTTGCAAGCAGCCAACATGGCCAACCTGAGTTCAATTCCTCCGCCCCTCTCAGAGAGCCCGGCAAGCTACCAAGAGTATCTCGCCCGCATGGCAGGGCCTGGCAAGCTCCCCGTGACATATTCGATATGCCAAACACAGTAACAACAAAGTCTCCTTTACTTTTTTTACTATGGTCAATTGTGCTGAATTCTTTTTGGAAACCAACTTGCTCACATGGTTGTCCTTTATCTAGGGTTCTGCCAATCCTATTCAGGATGACTCAAGTCATCCTGCTTGTAGACAATAGAAAACAGGCAGATCGGGCGATAGTTGCCAATGTCTTGAATTTCTCCCATCTTGTATAGTAGGACAGTTCTGCTGGTTTTCTATTGGGACGAAACCTTACATTCAGACAGGTAGCATGTGAAGAGCTAAGCCAGTGTATTTATGAGTACTGATGACATGTTCTTCAGGTGTTCGAGTCTGACCTTGTCTGTGCCGGGTGCTGTTCACTTCTTTATCGATGAAATGGCGTGTTGGATTTCAGAAAGAAGAACGTTGGGAACAACATCCTGTGGAATTTAGTATGTGGGCAGGTGGACATGGCTATCAAAGAGATCCGAGTAGAAGTCATGGATGATCTTCTCCATTGCCCTTCTGGAAGATGTGATAGATCCATCAGGATGTCGGAGGGCAGTCTTCTTGGTACTGTAATTGGCAAAGGACAGGCAGGCACTGGGAATGCTTTTTCCAGCTTCTGCCACATCTGCCAGCACTGCTGCTCTTCTCTCTTTGAGGTCTTTCTTTATCGCCTCTCTGCACTGCTTTGCAATCTCAGACATTTGATTGTGGTTGCCTGAGGCTTGCGCCAAGCCATGCTGGTGAATGAGCTTGAGAATTTTCAAAGACAGTACAAAGTGGTACAACATGGAAAGTATCATGCTAAGCGAAATGAGTCAGAAAGAGAGGGATAGACATAGAAAGATTGCATTCATCTGGGGGATATAAAGTAACAAAATATGAGATTAATACCCAAGAATAGCTTAGATCAGTACCAGGAGGATTACTGCATAGCTTAGAGGTCAGCCGGGCATTCTAGGGGAAAGGGCAGCTCAGATAGAGAAGGGAGCACCAAATAAAGGGTGTTTGGAGGATCCTCCCAGGAGGGGAGATGAATGTTGAAAGTAGACTATGGACTGAACACGTTTGCCACTCAAAGCCTCTTTTGCAGACCACAACACCCAAAAGGAGAGAGAGAACGAAAGGGAATGCCCTGCCACAGAGGCAGGGTGGGATGGGGGAGAATGGGGGTGGGAGGGATATTATCCATGGTGGTGGAAAATCGGCACTGGTGGAGGGATTGGTATTTGCACATTGTATAATTGAAACCCAAGCATGAAAAATTTGTAAATCTACAACTGTACCTCATGGTGTTTCACTAATAAAAATTTTTAAAAAAATGGCCTGTTGTGATTGATCCCTTCTCGTCTCAGTCAGACCAATGATGTCGTACTTTGTCTTTCGTGCTTACACCATCAGCTCCTCAATGGATGCATTCGATGCCAGTGTATGTGCATTGAAAATATAGACAGTTATTTTATTTTTTTCCTGCTTCGTTTCGGCAGCCTAGGTTGGCCCTGAGATTTTATCATGTCTCCTTCCTTATTATTCTTAACGCTGCCATATTGGTAGCTCTTTCAGGGTCAGCGGAAGGAGACCCATTGTATTTGGCATATCGAATATGCCATGGATAGCTTGCCAGGCTCTGCCGTGTGGGCGGAACCCTCTCGGTAGCTTTTCAGGCTCTCTGAGAGGGATAGAGGCTTTTAGGGCGGCCTCTACTCGTCCTTGCAGGTGTTCTTATGGTTCAAACCATATTTGAGCCCCATCAAATATGGTGCAGTAATCTTGTATTAAGTGTTTTATGATGTGTCATGCAGCCGCTTTGCAGTTGTGCGGCCTGGAAAGTGTTCTGGAGCATGGCATCGGCTGGTTAGTGGAGGTAGTGGAGGAAGTGGAGGTCTGCCAGGCTGTTGAGAACAGGCAGAGGATCTCTGCTCCCGGGTCTGCTGAGTCTGGAGTCCAAGGTCTGAGTGTTCCACTTTCCCGGCTCTGTGGGGCTTTACCCTAATTCTTTAAGGGCAAGAATATGTTCCTAATGCATTCAACGACATCCTTGAGTATTTTACTATAAAAGAAGAAAAAAGTTGGAAAGGTTTCTTTATATTCCTTTGACTCTGAAGTATAGAAAAAATGTTCTAATAATTGCCTGCTTACACATTTTCATCTGCAGCATCTTGTTAATTTTTGTTTTTATCTCTACTTCAGATTAATGCCCTAACATAAACCAACGAGGAAAAAATGACAACTTAGATATTTCTCCTTACTATCAAAATAAGGAAACTAAAGATCTAAAGAGTTATGAACTATATTGAAGATCTCAGGCAGTAACTGCTAGAGTCTGTATTTTAAAGCAGTTATTTCTTTCTTTAAACAGCAATATTCTGCATTCGTTGAAGAATTAAAACAAGAATTATTCTAAAGGGCACAGAGCTGAAGAAAGAATGCTGAGGCAAGCATTTCACAATTCTTTGCCTCAGGCATGTGATTATTTTTTCTTTTTGGGTCACACCCGGCGATGTACAGGGGTTACTCCTGGCTCTTGAACTCAGGAATTATTCCTGGCGGTGTTCATGGGACCATATGGGATGCTGGGAATCGAACCCCTTTTGGTTGCGTGCAAGGCAAATGCCCTACCCGCTGCACTGTCGCTCCAGCCCCCAGGCATGTGATGTTTAGCAGTGGTGAAAGATGGTAATAATCATAAAATTTTGTGATAAATATATAATGAAATCACCAAACATTATGTGGTTATTTTATTTATTAAGCACTGTTTTAAAAATTCCTGAAGGTATGGCTTAGTGGGCTTGTTGCTGATAACATAAATATATTTGCCAAGGCAAAGAACTGTGAAAACTCTTGGCCTTTCAGTCTTAAAGATGATGGATATGAACAGAGTACAAAAGTTAAGGCACTTGCCTGGCATGTGGCTGTGGCTGTAACACTAGTCTGAATTCTGGCACCACAAATCATCTCTGAGTACTGCCACTATAGCTCAGAAATCCAAAAACATTGGGGTCAGAAAGGGAGTGAAGGGTTAAGGCACCTGCCCCATATGTGGCATACCCAGGCTCTATCCCCAACATCACATATGGTTCCCCAAGCATTAGCAAGAGTGCTCACTGAACACAGAATCAGGATTAAGCCACGAACATCAGTGAACCAGATGTGGCCCAAACACACACACACACACACACACACACACACACACACACACACACACATACGGAGGTGGAGAGAGAGATATAGATAAATAGAGAGAAAGGAGATAGAAACAACAACAAAAAATCACTAATCAAAGAAACAATAAATAAGAATTAACAGAATTGAGGAAATTTTTAATGTACACACTCAAGAGTCAAGTGACCTGACGTATCTCATTAAAATATACCCCAATAGAAATCCCCAACACATAACTAAACATAACCAGACATATAATCATAATCACGATGACAAAAAAAGAAAAAAAGACCATTGAAAGAAGGAACTCGCATACATAGGATTTTCCATAAGATTCACATCAGGTCTATCAAATGATATTATACAGACTAGATTAGAGGGGCTGGAGCAATAACACAGCAAGTTGGGCATTTGCCTTGCACGCGGCTGACCCAGGTTAGATTCCCAGCATCCCACATGGTCCCCTGAGCACCTCCAGGAGTAATTCCTGAGTGCAGAGCCAGGAGTAACCCCTGTGCATTGCCGGGTGTAAGTCAAAAACAAAAAACCAAAAAACCACAAAACAGACTAGATTAGAATACTGGGACTCCACGTCAGGCTGTAGGGTGGGTGAGAGCCCTCCCCACCTCAAGGAACCCAGCTCCAGCACCCGATCTCTACTACCCAACCACTGCCATGCTCCAGGACGCTTTCTGGGCACATTATAAGATATTTCCTACCCATTTCCCACAATTACTACACCATATCTGATAGGGTTCATACAGTAGCAATATATGCCTCTCAGAGAGCCTGACAAGCTACCGAGAGTATCCCGCCCACCTGGGCAGAGCCTGGCTAGCTCCCAGTGGCGTATTCAATATGCCAAATACAGTAACAACAGGTTTCATTCCCCTGACCCAATCTTTCAAAGAGCCTCCAATCTTGGGACAAGACTAAAAAGAAGAGACTGCTAAAATCTCCGGACTGGGAAGAATAGAGACGTCACTGGTGCCCACTCAAGTAACTTGACCATCAATGGGATGACAGTGATACAGTGATACAAATTAGAATACTGGCATATAGTTAAAGGAAAATAAAACTCAAGGAAATGAACAACTCTGCAGGAATATACTACCCAGATAGATAAACATTTAGTTTTGAAGAAATGATACAAAGCTTTATAGGCAAGCAAGAGTTTAAAATGTTTATAAACTTAAAGCCAGTTTTGTAAACAGCATTACAGGAGCTTCTTTAAGAACATAAGACAAATGCCAATGGTCTGTGCTCACTAATCAAGAGTCAAAGAGTGATATGATGGATCAGAAAAATTAAATCCAACTTGTTGCTGACTGCAAATGACATATCTGAACTCATGGTAAAAACAAGATCATTAGCTAGAAAACAGTCATATAGGCAAGCAATTCCCTTTAAAAGACTGGGGTGACTATATTTATATCAGGAAATATAGACTTCAAATGGAAAAAGAAAAGGCTAGAAGTGGCAGGGATGACCACTTCTTAATGATCAAGAGATCAATATACCAAAGAGAAGTCACGTCTAAACATACATGCACCTAACGATGGATCATCAAAATATTTCAATCACTTGTTAACAGATATGAAGGAAGATATGGAGAACATTATAGTTGCTGGAGGTTTTACTACTCCTCTATTCCTGTGTGATAGATCAACAACAAAAGGAGAGAAACTCAACAACAATAAAAAGAGATGGGCCGATTAGCATATGTAGATCCCTCTACCATCAACATGGTAAGGAGGAACAAGTGGCAAAGGTGCTAGACCCAGAGAGTTAATCTATACAACTGAGCTTTTCTGGGCGGAGAGAAGGGATAAGTGAATTAGAGAGGTCCAGAAACAATTAGTTGAGGGAAGAAGATACTATGGTGCTAGGTGTGATTGGGGATGATGTAAACATGAGAGTTTGAGTAACAATATTATAAATATTATAAATCACAATATCACAATTGTGAGTTCACAAATGTGGGAGAGATTGATGTGTGTATCACTCAGAGATGCCTCCCCAGAGACAGAGAGACAGGGGATTACGGACTGGTGGTAAAAATGACCCGTTTAATGAAGAGCTGTTAGTATACTTAAAGAACAACCGAGGGGTTCAAGGTATAGGACTATACGTAGGTGGGATTGATCATTTACAGAGGTAAAGTATTTCAGTGGAAGAAATTCTCTTGGGATATTAACTCAGGGAGACACTCTGTCTCCCAGGGACAGATATATTGCTTTTCTCTTTCCTTTTAGATGTACATAGTAATTAAATATTAATTAGTATTACTTGCAGTATTACTTGCAGTAATTTGTATAAATCCAGTAAGAGATATACATTCCAAAACTTAGTTCTTTGGGCTCTAAGAGCAAGTTAATCCATGGAAACCAAACTACGTCCTCTGACTGCTTTTCTTTCCCCCGGGGGCCCTGTCTTTTAAGTCATAACTATAGCTTGCATCAAGACCATGATTTTATGTCTTCTAGACTGTCCCATTTCTATGCAAGGGTAGCTTCACCACTTGCCCTGAGTCCACCCCAGTCCAACTGCAAGACCTCCTCTTTGTGTTATTAGGAATTACAGCAACTGAAGCCTGAGACAAGTAATCATGAGTAGATATATTTCAGAGTCATCAACTTCCAAATATTAGAAACCTAGCATTAATGGTATTTCTGTTTTTAAGCAAAGAACATTGCTCTGTAGTAAAATATTAAAGTTTATAGGGGAAACAGAAAAGCAAGTATATTACTATAAATACAAAGTCAGAGTTATCAGAAAGTTTGACTTATAAATAACCAAGATTGAATTGGGGACTGTAACAATGAGAGGTAAAGCACAAAGGAAACGTTAAAGATAAACTTAGGGGATTAGGGATGCTCACAAGAGTACTGAAAGCATCTCTGGGAGGAGAAAAAGGGATAATTCACTGATGAAGCCTAAAACACTTAGGGCTGCTATCCAACAACAATAAAAATGGAAAAAATGGTGAGATAGTTAGCACAATGGGTAAGGTGCTTGCCTTGCAAGTGGCCAAACTGGGTTTGCCTCAGCATCCCATTGGTCCCTCGAGTCTGCCACATTTATGCCCTGAGCACAGGCAAATGGGGTTTCCCATCCAAAAAAATAAAAAGAAAGGAGTATCTGAGAAGTGGATATATCAGTTTGAAGAGGTAGGGAAAATCATGCATGCACTATTTCAAAGGGTAAATACTATCTTCTTGGCAACAGAAAACTACGCACAGATTTTAAGTTGATGAACAACAGGGACATCTGCCCCAGGATCACACCAAAGGTGTTATTTCCAACTATAAATGCTGAGCTCTTGGAGAGAGGTGGTGATAAATATTATTCCCATGTTATAATAATCAATAAGGCTATCATCAAAATTTTTAGTCCTCTGTCCTCAATTGTGCATAACAAGAGCTGGTATTTAGTAAGATATGAAGCTTTATGATCCCAATACCATTTCCCAGAGTCAATGAGAGGTCACCTATATCCTTCACAGATTGTGACAGGCAACAGAGAAACCACATATTTACTTCTCCACATGTCTTCAGAATTTTTCTCAATAAGGGGCGAGGGAGTTTAGCACATAGATTGCTCATAATTCACTTTTGCTTGTTTTCTATCAGAAATCCCACATATCGTTGTCTAGTAAGCATCATGAAGCTCCTTTAATGCAGCTTCAACATACCTATGTCTATTAGTATTGACTTAGGTGTCATTCTTCCTAAAGGCAGAGGAATAGAGTTAAATACTTGTGGCCAGTCCTACAATATTCTTTATTCTGAGGCATGCTCATCACTTCATTCAGAGAAAAATAGTTTATTTTTTTTCAATTCTAACATTTTCAAACTTCAATCAGTGGTCTCTTCATAGCTCTCAGTCTCAGGCAGATGTGAGACCCAATGTCATGTACAGAAGTGGATAGATTCTAATCATATTCCCTTAATGATCTCATTCTAAGTCGGCCGTGGTTTGATGTCCTCATTTCTTTCACAGATCTGCTCTGGGGGCTCTGTTTCAACTCTGTGTCCACGTCTCTCCTTCTATTTCTGCTTCCTTGATATTCAATTGTGTTATTATTTCCTAGTGATTAGGCACCATTATTTATGAAGCACTCATTCTTTTAAGGAAAACTGATTTTTTCCTTTTCTTTAGGGGCACTTTGTAAGTTAACTCCATTTGACCCTACCATAATTTGTTACAGAACTCACTAAAGCATGCTATTTTATAGAAATCTTTCTGCTAGTCATTTTCTTTTGTCTTTACATCAATAAGATTGAATGCATTCCCTCTTCATTTTTTTCTAAACCTTATTATGTTGTTATTTTTCCAACCTCATTTTCCAAGCAATTATGATCTAATTTTCTCTGCCAACTTACTACATTATACACACATAGATTATAGAAGAAGCAGAGATTACAATCTTAATACTTAATTGTTTTTTTGTCATGGATTCGTTTGAAAATGAAACTCTGATGTGGTATCACTTCCTATTATATACCACTTAATGCCAGTAAATTAACTGCCAAACAAAACAAAGTTTTGTGATTTTCAAGGAGAAAGGTATTTTTGTTTAATTCAAGATTACAGACCTTCACCAATTTAAAATGAGAAGTCAAATATATGAATATTCAGGGAAATTAACCTCAAGGTCATAGCAAATATTTCTTCTCTGAGAAAATCAAGGTAGGAATGATGAAGAAAAAAAGCTCATTTCCTATCAGCCCAAACATTCTAAATATTTATTCAGAATCACAAATCCTAGTTATTTCCTCAGTAGCATTCATCCCATTAAAACATAAATTGGTTTACTCATACAGTTGCTGAGTACTGGAACTCCGCGCCAGGCTGTGGGGTGGATGAGAACCTTCCTCACCCCAAGGGAGCCAGCCCTGGCAGCTGACCTCCACTGCTCAACCACCGCCATGCTCCAGGCCACTCTCCAGACGCTCAGGCCGAAACTCACAGAACCCAGAACTCGGTGACCTTGGGCTCTGGACTCACCGTGACCCTAGAGATCCTCTGCCTGCTTCCCCCAGTCTCCGATGACTCAGGGATCACACCCATAAGTCACACACTGCCAGCACCGGATAATCTCATCGGCCACCCTCCAGAATTCAGGATGCTACTCCCAAGCGGGAGTATAAAATGAGGCTCCCAGAACCATGCCACCAGACTCCGTGCCAGGCTGTGGGGTGGGTGAGAGCCCTCCCCACCCCAAGGGACCCAGCTCCCAAAGGCCTACCTCCACTGCCCAACCACCGCCATACTCTAGACTGCTTTCTGGACCTAAGAGCCGCTTTGCGAACATTACAAGACATTATAAGACACTTCGTACTCATTTTTGTCTCTCGGAGAGCCCAGCAAGCTACCGAGAGTATCCTGCCCAAATGGGCAGAGCCTGGCAAGCTCCCCGTGGTGTATTCAATAGGCCGAATACAGTAACGACAATAGATATCATTCCTCTGACCCTGAAAGAGCCTCCAATCGTTGGGAAAAGATGAGTAAGAAGAGGCTGCTAAAATTTCAGAACCCATAAGCCACACATTGACAGCACGTCTCTATTCCTCAGGGCTGGGAGGAATAGAGACATTACTGGCACTTGCTTGAGTAATTTGACGATCAATGGGGTGACAGTGATACAGTGATACTCATACAGTCATACATTCAAATATATATTGAGCATCAACTGTTTATTAGACATTGGATTTTCAGGTTACATAGATAATATCCAAACTTCTGCCTTTAAGTATCTAATTTTGTAATATCAGTAACAAAAAAGGGCCTACTTTAGGAAATATATATATATGAAAGTGATTGGAAGGCATGGTGATCAAGTTGAATATTGATTATATACTTGAAAAGCATGAGACAAAATATAAAATTATAGAGTCACTACTGATGCGTGTAGGATAATAACCCCAAGTGTTAGGCTTCATCAGTGAATTGTCCCTTTTCCTTCCTGCTAGGGAGGTTACAGTGCTCTTGTGAACACTTTAATCTCTTTTTTTTTTTTTTTGCTTTTTGGGTCACACCAAGCTGATGCTCAGGGGTTACTCCTGGCTCTGCACTCAGGAATCACTCCTGGCTGTGCTTGAGGGGCCATATGGGGTGCTGGGAATTGAACCCAGGTCAGCCACATGCAAGGCAAACACCCTACCCGCTGTGCTATTGCTCCAGCCCCTAATCTCTTGATTTTATCTTTAACCTTTTCTCTATGCTTTACGTCTCATTGTTATAATCCCACAAGTCAGCCTTGGTTATTTATTAGCCAAAACTTTCTGGTAACTCTGGACTTTATATTTGTTGTGAATTACTTGCTTTTCTATTTCTCCTATAGCCTTTAATATTTTACTACAGAGTAATGTTCTTTGCTTAAATACTGAAAGACTGTTAATACTGTGCTCCTAATATGTGGGATTTGATTGACTTTGAAATATATTTACTTCTCTACTCCTGGGTATCTGTCATAATTACTTAACTCAGACTTCAGTTGCTGTAGTTTCTAACACCCCACAAGTGGAGGCCCTGCCGTTGGACTGGGATAGACCCAAGGCGAGTGGTAAAGCTACCTTGGCATCAAAATGGGACAGTCTGGAAACCATAAAAGCCTGGTCTTGATGCAAGCTGTTATGACTTAAAAAACAGGACCCCCATGGGAAATGAAAAGCTGAACCAGCCTGAGAACTTAGTCTGGGATTCATGGTAAAAGGCTTATTTGCCCTTGGAGCCCAGAGTTTTGGAATGCATACCTTTTACTGTGTTTATCCAAATAACTGTAAGTATTACTAAGAAGTGAACTTAGTCATTGATATTTAATTACTATGTACATCTAAAGAGAAAGAAAAGCAATATAGATGTCCCTGGGAGACAGAGTGTCTCCCTGAGATCCCCTAAGACAATTGCCTTCTGCCAAAACACTTTATCTCTGAAATGATCAATCACACGTACATACAGTCCTACACCTTGAACCCCTTTTACCATCAGTCAGTGGTTCCTTGGCTCTTTGTCTCTCTGCTGGGGGGTCTGAGAGGCGGCTTTTGGCACTGAAGGCAGGCAGGCACTATTCACCCACACTTTGTGAACTCACATTGCATTAAACAGCATGCACAAAATCATCATCAAAAATGGGCCAGTCCGAGATTAGTACCAGGAATTTTACTCCATGGCTTGGAGGCCAACCACACATGCTAGGAGAAAAGGGAGCTCAGATAGAGTAGGGAACACCAAATAAAGGTGTTGGGAGGATCCTCCCAAGATGGGAGAAGCATGCTGAAAGTAGACTATAGACCAAACATTATTGTCACCCATTGCTTCTTTTGCAAACCATAACACCCTATAAGAGAGAGCAAAAGGGAATGCCCTGCCACAGAGGCCGGGTGGGCTGGGGAGAATGGGGGGTGGGAGGGATGCTAGGATCCGTGGTGGTGGAAAGTGGGCACTGGTGGAGGGATGGGCATTTGATCATTGTGTAATTGAAACCCAAGCACAAAAATTTGTAAGTCTATAACTGTACCTCATATGTTTCACTAATAAAAAAAAATTTTTAAATGGGCCAGTGATTCAGAAGAATTTTGTTCCTCCATGATGTTTGAAAATTTTGTCAATTAAATAGGATGTACTGGCTGTGTTGGCCTGATGTTTTGGTGCTTGTGCATGCAGTGCTGGACCAGGACACTGCCTTTGTGTGGTGCTAAGACTGAACTCATGGTTTTGCACATACAAAATACGTGCTCTACTTTTTTCAACCATCTGAGAAAGCCAGAATTTTTATTTTAAATTATAATAAGCCTGCTTTCCTGTCTATATCTTGTTACATTAAACATCTAAGCTTTCTTACATACTTACTTCCATGGTCTATAAATACATATGAATTTTTAAATCTTGAAATAGAGACATCAGGGGTTGGAGAGAAAATACAATGGGTAGGATGCTTGCTTAGCATGCAGCTGACCTGGATTTGATCCTCATCACCCTATACTGTCCCCTGAGTCCTGGCAGGTGTGACTCCTGAGTTCAAAGCCACGGTTAAGCCCTGAGCACCTTCAAGTTTGGCTTTCAAACAAAATCAAACAAACAAACCACAAAAATACACACACACAGAGAAATAGAGATAACTAGAAAAATGAGTCAAAATAGAAGTTTCAAGTAACTTAGTTTGGGGAAATCTAAGAGTAAATGCAAAGAAGAGGGTAAAAAGTAATCTATGATAAATGCATGATAACAAGAATATGAAAGCCTTACATTCAATGATTAAGAATATAAATTTTATCTAGAAAATTCAGAGACCACTAAAGTAGCTCAAGTTGAAAGAGTCAGAAAAAGATTTTTCTTGTAGAATGATATGAAGCTGGAGTGTTCAGGATGGATTGGAGGAGATGAAAATAGAGACAATGGTAAAAATTATCACATAAATGATTAAGCTAGTCTCAATATAAGGATAAATACAGAAATAATCTGAATAAAGAATTGTGATATTATCTTGAAATATTAAAGAGATCTGAAGAGTAAAACTTGGTAGATAATTGTTGTGGGAAATGATTAAAAAAGAAATGTGTTGGATGAAATCCATTTTCTGATTTTAGTAGATTAAATTTAGGCCATTTGCAAAATTGGAAAAGGAAGATTAAGTAGAAGGAATTTAAAATCTATTATTTTGGTGAACACTCATAATTATTTTGCTTTGAGCTATGTGTTATGCTTATATCTATGATTCTGAACTTCAAGAGAACAAGATATGAGATAATTATTTCATGAAGATATTGCTAGACTGATAATATCTCGTTTTCACACCATTTTTAGAAGCTTTTTTTCTTTCTTTTAAATTTCTTTAATAATTTTTATGAATCACCGGATGGGGGTAGGGGGTGGGAGGGATACTGGGACCTGTGCTGGTGGAGGATGGGCACTGGTGGAGGGATGGGTACTTGATCATTGTATAACTGAAAACCAAGCACAAAAATTTGTAAGTCTACAACTGTACCTGATGGTGTTTCACTAATAAAAATTTTAAAAAAATACAAACTTTCATGATTACGTTTCAGTCAAACAATGATCGAGTATCCATCCCTTGACCAGTGCTCATTCACCACCACACATGTTCCTTCCCAGTATCCCTCCCGCCACCCCCACCACCCACACTGCCTCTCTGGCAGGCACATTCCCTTTTACTCTTTCTCTCCTTTTGAGTGTTATGGTTTGCAATAGAGGTATTAAGTGGTCATCATATTTGCTCTATAGTCTACTTTCAGCACGTATCTCCTATCTTTAGCAAGCCCTCCAAGCATCATTCAATTAGTGATCCCTTCTCTATCCCAGATGCCTTATGACATAGCATGTGAGTCTGACTTCCAAGCCAGAGAGAAATCCTCTACTCCCTTATCTCTATTATACTTGGGTGTTAGTCTCCCATTTTGTTACTTTATATTCCACAAATGAGTGCAGTCATTCTATATCTAATCTCTAAGACTCACTTCACTTAGCATGATATTCTCCATGTTGATTCACTTGTATGCAAATTTCATGATTTCATCTTTTCTAACAGCTGCATAGTCTTCCATTGTGGAGATGTACCAGAGATTCTTTAACCAGTCATCTGTTCTCGGGCACTCGGTTTTTCCCCCCAGATTATGGCTATTGTAAATAGTGCTGCGAAAAACATAAAGGTACAGATGTCATTTATACTGTACTATTCTGCATCTCCATGATATATTCCCAGAAGTGGTGTTGCTGGGTCAAATGGGAGCTCAATTTCTAGTTTTATGTGAAACATTCATATTGTTTTCAGAAAAGACTGAACCAGTAGGCATTCCAACCAGCAGTGAAGCAAAGTCCCCTTCTCTCCACGTCCACGACAACACCTATTGCTATTATTCTTTTTGATGTGTGCCAGTCTCTGTGGTGTGAAATGACATCTCATTGGTGTTTTGATCTGCATCTCCCTGATGATTAGTGATGAGCATTTTCTCATGTGCCTTTTAGCCATTTGGATTACTTCATTGAGAAAGTTTCTATTCTTTACATTACCCCATTTTCTGAAGAGATTGGATTTTTTTTCTTGTAGAGATCAACCAGTTCCTTGATATTAACCCCTTATCAGAAGGATACTGGATTTCTCATTCTGTATACTGTCTTTATATTCTGGTCACTGTTTCTTTTGAGATACAGAAGATTCTTAGTTTAAGATAGTCCCACTTGTTTGTCTATATTTCCACTTTCTTGGTCAGTGGTGTGTCATCTTTGAAGATACTTTTAGCTTCAGTGTTGTCGAGGGTTATGCTGACCTGTTCTTCAATTTACATTATGAATTCTGGTCTGATATTGAAGACTTTAATCCACTTTGATCTGACTTTTGTGCATGTTTTTAGGTAAAGGTCTGCGCCTTTTTTTTTTCTGCATGTAGCTGTCCAGTTTTGCCAGCGACATTTGTTAAAGAGGTGTTCCTTGCTTCACTTTATATTTCTTGCTCCTTTATCAAATATTAGATGATCATATGTTTGGGGGTGTAAGGATATTCAACTCTATTCCATTGGTCTGTGAATCTGTCTTTGTTCCAATATGATACTGTTTTAATTATTACCACTTTGTAGTAGTTTGAGGTTGGGGAAGGTGGTGCCTTCTACCTTTTCTCCCCAAGAATTGCTTTAGCTATTCGTGGATGCATGCTGTTCTATATTAATTTCAGAAGTGTTTGATTAATTTCTTTGAAGCGTGTCGTATGTACCCTTATAGGTTTTGCACTAAATCTGTGTAATGCTTTGTGGAGCATTGCCATTTTGACAATGTTAATTCTCCCAATACGTGAGCAGAATATGTGTTTCCATTTCCCCATGTCCTCTTTTATTTCTTGAAGTAGCATTTTGGAGCAATAGCATAGTGGGTAGGGTGTTTGCCTTGCTCACAGACAGCCTGGCTGAGCCAGGTTCAATTCCTCCACCCCACTTGGAGAGACCAGCAAGCTACCGAGAGTATCTCTCCTGCACAGCAAAGCCTGCCAAGCTACCCGTGACGTATTTGACATGCCAAACACAGTAACAAGTATCACAATGGAGACGTTACTGGGCCCACTCAAGCAAATCCATGAACAATGGGAAAACAGTGGCAGTGAATATTTTGGAATTTTCTTTGTACAGGTTTTTTACCTCCTTAATTAAACTTATTCTGAGGAACTTGATTTTCTCGGGCATGATTGAGAGTGGGATTGCCTTTTTCATATCACTTTCTTCTCTCTCATTATTTGCCTATACAAAAGCCATGGACTTTTAGGTATTTATTTTATAGCCTGTTGCTTTACTATACAAGTCTATTGTTTCTAGAAACTTCTTGGTAGGGTTCTCTAAATATAGTATCTTGTCATGTACAAATGTGAGAGCTTGATTTCTTTCTTTCCTATCCGGATGCCCTTTATATCTTTTTCTTGCCTATCTGCTTTGGCAAGTACTTCCAGTACTATATTGAACAGAAGTGGTGAGAGTGGGCATCCTTGTCTTGTCCCTGATCTCAGGAGGAAGGCTCTTAGTTCTTCCCCATTGAGGATAATGCTCGCCATAGGCTTGTTCATTTCATTTCATTTCATCATCCTGTTATTCGTCGATTGCTTTGAGCAGGCCCCAGTAACGTCTCTTTCATCCTAGCCCTGAGATTATATTCAAGGCTCTTTAGGAGAATGAGACCCATTATTGTTACTGGTATTTGGCATATTTGGTACACCACGGGGAGTTTGCCAGACTCTGCCCTGTGGGCAGGCTATATTCGATAGCCTGCAAGTTTGTCCAAGGTAGGAATGAGATAATAAAGTGTCATAAAAAGATGTCGCGTGGCCACATTCACGGTCGCGCGGTTCCAGGAACTGGTATTTATAGTCTCTGAGTCTTGGCCGTTGATGGGATTACACGGCGCCAGGGGGCCAGGTAGTGGGTGTGACCCCCGCCTACTGGAATTTGGAGGATCTGGGTGGAAGATGCTCGACTCCAATCCGAGTAGGCTTGGAGGTCTCGGCCCCGGAACCCGCGCGGCTTTGTCCCTCTGCCAGTACCTTCATGTGTGCAGAGAGTGGTCTCAGCATGGTGGTGGCTGGTCCTGGAGGTCTTCGGCTGCCGGAGCCCTGGTCGGGGCGGGGAGGAAAGCTCAACCCGCTCCCCACCAAGGGGCCCTAGCGAGGAACAGCCAGGCGTGGGGGCAGAAGACTGCACTGTTCTTGTCTGGGAGCTGGATTTTATAGTCTCTGAGTCTTGACCGTTGATGGGATTACATGGCGCCAGGGGACCAGGTGGTAGGCTTGTGGTAGATGGCTTTCACTATATTGAGAAAAGTTCCTTCAAAACCCATTTTGGTGAGAGTTTTCACCATAAATGGGTGTTGATTCTTGTCCAATGCTTTCTCTGCATCTATTGATATGATCATATGATTTTTATTTTTTCTTTTACTGATATGATAGATTATGTTGATTTACTTGCAAACATTCAACCATCCTTGTATCCCCAGAATGAATCCCACTTCTTTGTTGTGTATGATCTTTTTGATGAGTTATTGGATTCTATTTGCTAATATTTTGTTGACTATCTTCACATTCATGTTCATCAGGGATATTGGATTGTAAAGGTATTTTTCTTTCTTTTCTTTTCTTTTCTTTTCTTTTCTTTTCTTCCTTTTTTTATGTCTCTGTCTGTTGTTGGTAATAGAGTGATACATGGCTCATAGAAACTATTTGGGAGATTTTCTGTTTCTTCAATTTTTGTAAAAGCTTGAAAATAACTGGCTATTGGTCCTCTTAAATGTTTGGAAGAATTCAATAGTGAATCCATCCTGGGCTTTTGTTTTTGGGAAGACTTTTGATCACTGTTTCAATTTCCTTGATAGTAATAGGTCTGTTCAGGTACTCCAAATCTTCTTAGTTCAGCCGTGGTAGGTTATAAGAATACAGGAATTTATCCATTTTTCTAGGTTCTCTTGTTTTATGGCATATAGACCTTCATAGTAATCTCTGATGATCTTTTGAATTTCTTTGGTTTCTGTTGTGATGTCCCCCTTTTCATTTCTGATTTGGTTTATTAGAGTTCTCTCTCCATTTTTTTGGTGAGTCTCGCTAGTGGTTTATCTATCTTGTTTATCTTTGCAAAGAACCTGCTCTTAATTTCACTGATCTTTCAGATTGTTTTTTGCGTTTTCGTGTCATTAATTTCTGCTCTGTTTCATTATTTCTTTCCTCCTACCTGACTTGGGCTCCTTTTGTTGGTCCTTTTTTAAGATCTTGAGATGTGAATTCAAGTTGCTTATGTGGGCCCTTTCCTCCTACCTGAGAAATGCATTCAGAGCTATAAATTTTTCTCCTAACACTGCTTTAGCTGTGTTCCACAAGTTCTGGTAGCTCATGCCTTCATTCTCATTTCTTTCCAAGTATCTTAATTTCTTCCTTGATTTCTTCCCTGACCCACTTGTTGTTCAACATTGAGCTGTTTAATTTCCATGTGTTTGATTTGATTCTCAATTTCTGTGTGTGATTACCTTCTATCTTCCGTGCATTGTGGTCTGAAAAAAAATTTGATACAATGTCTATCTTCCTCATTCTGTTTAGCTATGCTTTGTGACCCAGTACGTGGTCTATATTGGAGAATGTTCCAAGTGCACTGGAAAATAATGTGTATTCAATTTTTGGAGAATGGGAAGCCCTGTTTACATCTATTAGTCATCTCTATTCCATTTATCCCTTCAAATCCAGTACTTCCTTGCTGAGCTTTAATCTTGTTGATCTATCCAGAGGTGATAAGGCGGTGTTGAAGTCCCCAACTACTACTGTGTTGTTACTAATGTCCTCCTTGAAATCTATAAGCAGTTGTTTTAAGTATTTATCTGGACCCTCATTGGGTGTGTGTATATGTTTAAGAGTGTGATTTCTTCCTGCTGTATATATCCATTGATTATTAAAAAATGACCTTTGCTGTCCCTTGTAATCTTTTTCAGCCTGAAATCTATGTTGTCGGATACTAGTATGGCCATTCCGGATTTTTAGAGGGAGTTGTTTGCTTGAAGGATTGTTTTCCATACTTTTGCTTTGCGTCCGTGTTTGCTCTGACTGTTCAGATGTGTTTCTTGTAGGCAGCCGAACGTTGGGTTCAGTTTTTTAATACACTTTGCTACGCTACTTTGTGCCTCTCAATTGGAGCATTTAGACCACTGACATTGAAAGAGATTATGGTCATTGGGTTTTGTGCCATCTTTCTCTAGAGGTTTGTTGTGCTTGTAGGTATTTTTCTTGTCTTACAGTAGTTTTTTTCAGTCCTTCTGTTAAATTTGGTTTTGAGTCTATGAAGTTTCTGAGCTGTTGTTTACCCATGAAATGATGTATATTTCCGTTGAGTTTCAGTGAGAGTTTGGAGAGATAGAGTATTCTTGGTGAGGTGTTCATTTCATTGAGTTTTTTTTTTTCACTATATCCGACTATTGTCTTTGAGCTTGGATGGATTCCTCTGATAAGTCTGCTGTAAACCTAAGGAGTGCTCCTTTGTATGTGCTTTCCTTCTTTGACCTTGCTGCCTGCAGTACTGTGTCTCTATCTGTGGTATTCATCCTTTAGATTATGATATGTCTCGAAGTCTTTATTAGAGTCTCTTTTAGCTGATACCCTCCGGGCTCTTTGGATCTGGAAGCCTGGATTCTCCAGTTCTGGGAACTTCTCAGCTATGATATCTTTAACTGTTGCTACTTCGTTGGGATTGCCTCCCTGTCCTTCTGGTACTCCAATGATTCTTATGTTATTCCTCTTGAGTTCATCCCCAAGATCTCTGATTTGCCCTAGAGCTATTTTGAGGCCTTTTACCATTGTATTTTTCCCTGGATTCTTTCTGTAGCTCATCTTCAAGCTCACTGATTCGGTCTTTGGCTGTTGTCATTCTACTGTTGAGGGTGTCCACTGAGTTTTTAAATTCATCTACTGAATCCTTTATTAGTGACACTTCTGTTTATATCTTTCTTATTTCTGTTCTCATTTCTTCCTGTATTTTGTTGACTATCCGTTCCACTGTTTCTTTCATGTCCTCATTTAATTTACTGGATCCCTGCTCCACCATTCCTTTGAATACATTAAACATCCTCAATATTTCATCTCTTAATTCTTTATCAAAGAGATTATATTTGTCGGTATTCCCTGTTGAAGCTTCAGGGTTCTTTTCTTCATCCACTCCTGATGGTGGGGATTTATGCCGTTTCTTCATGTTGTTCTGGTAGTATGGAGGTGGGACCCTCTAGTTCACTATCAGTATCCCCTCTCATTGCGAAAAAGGATTGTGGATGAACTTGGCTGATGGTGGTGACCTTTTTCCCCTTCTAGAATACTAACTTCCTCTTTGGGTCTAGCTTTTTGAGTCTTCTTTTCCGTTCTGTGCTTCACATATATCACATAAATTATTTATAAAGTGGAGACTCGAATATTTTATGCATTAGAATTTTTGTTTACAACAGTACATCATAAAAATAGTGAATTTACTTTAGGATATTGGAAGTACAAAAAAATCGAAATGGTTAAATCTTTTGAGTGAATTCCTGTCAGGAAGAAAACACTGACCTAAAGGCAGGCACAGGTGAAAAGGTACAGGTACAGGTAAAAAGCACTAGGAACCACAACAAGCTTACTGTATCAAACTTTTGGAACTAATAGGAAAACTAGAAAGGTGAACTAGTGAGATAACGAAACCTTGAAAATCAGGTCAACGTAAAGATAAATAGTGTCTCTGGCAAGTCAGAGAAATACATTGAGGACTGATACTAGATTTATTTCTGAGTTCTTCCTCTGGAGAAACACAGGCCGAAGGAATCACTTTATAGGTTCATCAGTGACTATAAATTCTCCACACAGATATTTATAAGAAAGCTAGTCTGCCACACGTGGTAAATGGAAATATGTTATCCAAGGTGACTTCTCAGAGTCCTCTTCTTAAGTATTAAGAAGCCAATGTAAGTAAAAGTAATCCCTCAGAGCCCTCAGCCCCTTCTGCAATCTTTATTCTCAAATGGATGTCAGTGAATCTCAGAAACATGATCTGAAGGAAATTGTCTACAATTATTAGCCTCCTAACTAATTCTACTAATTAAAATATAAATTAGGTGGTAATAAAAGTAACAGTGTTTCCAAATGCAACGGTACTAACACTAGAGAAGTTTTTTTCTTTATAAGAAGTCTTGGTGGGTATTCCAGGGCAATACCGGTGGTTTAATGGTGTGAAACACAGGACCCATTTATATTAATTTTCCATCACTTTCTTATCCGTGTGTTTGAAATTGGTTCAGCATAACATCTGCCTGGAGTATATTTTAGTCAGCAGTAAATAGGGAACATCACATTTTTCCCTTTTAAGGGTATAATTCAGAAGTGGTACACATGCTCTTCTTCAGTTAAAGGTAAAGGTAAAGGCCCTCCCGTTGATCATCGATTTGCTCAAGCAGGCCCAGTAACATCTCCATTGGAGACTTTGTTGTTACTGTGTTTGGCATATCCAATATGTCACGGGGAGCTTGCCAGGCTCTGCTGTGCGGGCGAGATACTCTCAGTAGCTTGCCGGGCTCTCCGAGAGGGGCAGAGGAATCGAACTAGGGTCGGCCATGTTGGCTGCATGCAAGGCAAACGCCCTACCACTGTGCTATCGCTCCAGCCCCTTCTTCAGTTAGGTAGAACCAAAAAATATCTACATTCAACGTTGAGAAAGACTGGGAGTACTGTCATTAGTAGCTGGTGTGCTCCACTAAGCTTTGGAATTTATAGGAATAGAATGATTAACTGAATTCTAGGAAATGATTCCCTGTCTTATCTACGTTTCTTTTTATTTATCTTGAAAATGAATAATTATACTCTATCATGGAATCACTGGATAATAGAATTTAAATTTTTAATGTTTTTAAGGTATTTCAAGTTTCAACAAAAATTTATCAGTTCCAGTTGCTCTAAATTAATATATATGCATATGCATATATAACTATATAAATATACATCTATATATAACTATATCAATATATATAACTGCTACTGGCAGAATTTTTAGTAGAGATTGTTTTTATGCATCTATTGAGTTTAGAAAGGAGAAGAATATGTCGAAGTTTTGATTCTATATTGTAATTCTTAATAACTCTTCACAGGGGAGCAAATAAAAAGTGTGCATAAAATATAATGAATTATTCATTATTTCAAACTTTAGAGAGTAATGGGATGATTAGAGTCATAGTCTTGGGTGTTTCCCCTGAGTTCCATTCCCTTGGCCTCTTGTAAGATATAGAGATAACAGTAGCCTATTTAAGGTTTTCTCTACTGAAGTAAAGTAAAGTAAAGGCCCTCATGTTGATCATCGATTTGCTCGAGCGGACCCAGTAACGTCTCCATTGGAGACTTTGTTGTTACTGTGTTTGGCATATCGAATACATCACGGGAGCTTGCCAGGCTCTGCCGTGAGGGCGAGATACTCTCGGTAGCTTGCCAGAATCTCCGAGAGGGGCAGAGGAATCGAACTCGGGTCAGTCATGTTGGCTGCATGCAAGGCAAACGCCCTATGGCTGTGGTAATATATCTAGCCTGGAACCTTATACTGAGTTAAGGACCAATGTATTTTGATATAACCTCACATAAAGTAGGCATGTTCTCATAATCATGTAGATAGATACCGGCTTGATCGTCCTCATTACCATCACTGAGAAGAATGAGAAAAGAGAGGCCGACAAAATCTCAAGGCTGACCTAGGCTGCCACAACGAAGGAAGACAAAAATGATCATCTGTACTTTCAATGCACGTACGCTAGCATCAGATGCATCCATCGAGGACCTGATGGTAGAAGCGCGAATGATCAAGTACAACATCATTGGTCTGACCGAGACAAGAAGGCACGAATCTCACCATGCCGTTTTCGACACTGGAGAAGAATTGTTCCTCGGAACATGCGATAAAAGAGGTGTGGGAGGCGTCGGTGTCCTTGTCAATACAAACTTGGCCAAGAGTATTGATTCATTCGAATGCCTAACAACCCAAATCGGACGTTTACATTTGAATAGATGTGGCTCACTGCCTGCAGTTTCTATCTTCGTTGTCTACGCACCAACATCTCATTATGATGAAAGAGAAATCGAGAAGCTCTACATGGAGCTAGAGAAGTTCTATAAAGAAGACCACACCTTCTACAAGATCATTGTGGGTGATTTTTAATGCCAAGATAGGACCGAGAAGATCAGCTGAAGAACTTCACATCGGGACCCATGGCCTAGAATGGAACGAACAGGGTGAGAGACTGTCTGAGTTCATCATGTCGACCAAGACCATTCATGGTAACTCACAGTTCCAGAAGGCAGAATCTAAACGATGGACATGGGAGTCTCCCGGTGGACGATTCCACAACGAAATAGACCACATCATATTCAATCGACGGTTTTGCCTGACCGATGTCGCTGTTGTCCCAAAATTTCGAACGGGATCGGACCACCGTCTCCTTCGTGAAAAATTCTACTTCACAGAGCGGGGAGAAAGGGCTGCAAAGTTCAAAAAGAGAACTCCCAGAATGACCACCAACTGGGAACTCTTTGGTACTATTGCGGCAACATGGGAAGATGCCATTGTTGACAACATTGACGAGGAATACGATCGACTGGTTCAGCACCTCCATGAATGTGCGAGGAATGCCAAGAGAGAAATAGCCACAAAAAATCGCCTATCTTCGAAAACTCTTGAGCTAATTCACCAGCGTGGTTTGGTGCATGCCTCAGGCAACCGCAAGTTAAGGTCAGAGCTCGCAAAGCAGTGCAGAGATGCGATCAAGGAAGACCTCAAAGAGAGAAGAGCAGAAGTACTGGTAGATGCGGCAGAAGCCGGGAAAAGTATTCGTAACGCCCGCCTATCCTTCGCCAACTCCAAGACCAAGATGACTGCCCTCCGACGTCCTGATGGATCCATCACATCCTCCAGAACGGCAATGGAGAAGATTATCCATGACTTCTACTCAAATCTCTTCGACAGCCATGTCCACTTGCCGACATACCAAATTCCACAGGATGGATATGTCGTTCCCAACGTTCTCCCTTCTGAAATCCGACACGCCATTTCGTCGGTAAAGAAACAAACAGCACCCGGCCCAGACAAGATCAGACCTGAACACCTGAAAAACCTGCCATCAGTACTCATCAATACACTGGCTCGGCTCTTCACTCACTACCTGTCTGAATGCAAGTTTCCGTCCCAATGGAAAACCAGCAGGACCGTACTACTCTTCAAGAAGGGAGACATCCATGACATTGGCAACTATCGCCCGATCTGCCTATTGTCTGTCATCTACAAGTTGTTCACTCGAGTCATCCTAAATAGGATTGGCAGAACACTAGATGAAGGACAACCATGCGAGGAAGCTGGGTTCCACAAAGGATTCAGCGCCATTGACCATATCCACACGATAACCAAGCTCATTGAGGTTTCTCGGGAGTTCAAGATGCCGCTCTGTTTAACGTTCATTTATTTAAAGAAGGCCTTTGATTCTGTTGAGATGGAAGCAGTCATTGAAGCCCTAGCCAATCAGGGCATTCAAGCCCAATACATCAGGATCTCCGTGAGCTGTATTGCGGATTCACTACCAGGATCTCACCATTCTACAAAGAAGTGATCGTTGATGTCAAGAGAGGGGTGCGGCAGGGTGATACCATTTCACCGAAACTCTTCAGTGCCACCCCCGAGAACATCATGCGACGACTGGAATGGGAAGGAATGGGAGTGAAGATAGATGGTCGGCAACTACACCACCTCCGCTTTGCTGATGACATTGTTTTAATAACACCAAACATCAGCCAAGCGGCACAAATGCTGGCCGACTTTGACTGTGATTGTGGAAAGGTAGGACTACAGCTGAATCTTACGAAGACAATGTTTATGAGAAACAGCCTCGTTCCTGATGCCCCATTCACTCTCAACGGAACAACCACCTCCAAATGCAACAGCTATGTGTACCTAGGTCAAGAGGTCAACATGACAAATGACCTGGCACCCGAGCTGCGCAGGAGGAAGAGAGCGGCTTGGAACACCTTCAAGAACGCCGAAGAAATAGCTAAGAGGATGAAGAACCTCCAGCTCCGGGCACATCTCTTTGATTCCACTGTTCTTCCTGCATTAACATATGCCTCAGAGACCTGGACCCTGTGCAAACAGGATGAGAGCGCTATTCAGGTCTCCCAAAGAAGAATAGAAAGAGCTATGCTTGGAGTATCACGTTTCACTCAAATGAGAGAAAGAATCCGGAGTTCTGACATCCGTTGATGATCAAGAATCAGGGACGCTGTGTCATTTGCCAAGGTGTCGAAAATCAGATGGGCTGGTAATGAGATTTAAAGACGACCGCTGGACTAGAGCTGTTACTGACTGGATTCCACGGGATGTCAAAAGACCACGTGGCCACCCACCTACCAGATGGTCAGACTTCTTCGTCAAGATCATGAACGATCGGTTTGAGGCCCTTCATGTTCCCGGAGCGAACAGATGCCATTGGGATACACTAGCACGCGATAGGGACAAATGTAGACGTTACTGGCGCCCGCTCGAGCAAATCGACGACTAACGGGAAGTTAAGTGATTAAGTGATTAATTAGCACTGTAGCACTGTTCTCCCATTGTTCAAAGATTTGCTCAGGCGGGCACCAATAACCTCTCCACTGTGAGACTTGTTACTATTTTTGACATATTGAAAATGCCACGGGGAGCTCATCCTGTGCAGGTGGAATAATCTCGGTAGCTTGCCGGGCTGTATGAGAGGGATGGAGGAATAGAACCATGGTCAGCAGCGTGCAAGGCAAATGCCCTACCCGCTGTGCTATTACTCCATCCCATTTATAAATAATATACATAAATATTGTATATATTTGTTTTGTTTTTGGGCCACAGTCAGCTTTCCAGCTGTGCTCAGCTCTTACTCCTAGCTCCAAACTCAGGAATCACATCTGGCTTATAGACCATTTTAGTTCTGGGGATGAAACCAGTTTGCTGCATGCAAGGCAAGTAACTTACCTATTATATTAACTCTTTGACCTTAAGAATTTTTATAGCACCTAGTCTTGGCACTGCCCTCCTTTGCAGGCTCACTGGGGTGCTGGGGAGAGTATCCCTATCCTGCCCCCTGTGGGCGCACTCCTTCCCCCGTGCTGTTCCCCTCAGTGCCAGGCAGCTGCATAAGACTTTGGGGAACACCTGACTGAGTTCCGCCGGACCTCCTGCCCAACTCGTTGCGGTGTTGCCCACATCTGCAGGTACCCAGGTCAGCTCATCCCTGGGACTGACTGAGGGTGTGGACTCCACCGTAGGGGGTGTGGCCTCCTCAGAGTGGGCCTGGTCTTTTGTGTGGCGGGCGGCCACTCAAGCGGCCACAGTTATATTTCCCACTCCCAGCATTCTCGACTCACATCCTAGCCTTTATCACCTAATTCTGTGGAAAAAGTCCTGGCTGCCTCAACCACAATATGACAATAATCCACTGGCCTACTCCAATCCCAATAAAAGACCAGTATGCAAGAAGCTGTAAAAGCCCAATGTAAAAGAGCACCTCCTCCAACGCTAAATTAGATGCCTGTCATAAGCCACAGAATGCCTGATGGAAGGACATATTCTAGAAGGGGAGAAGGGTGAACACCATTGACCGACCTTATTCAGAATCCTTTCCTGCAATAAGAGAGAACAGTGCTAGTAAATTCCAAGGTTTTACCTCTAGACAACCACAACAGCATGGGGAAACAGCGCAAATCTCTACTACAGGAGAGAACAAAAAAAAAGAGTCCCGAAACTTCAACAGGGGTTATCCACAAATACGTAAATATGTTCTCTCCAATAAAGTATTCCGAGATGAAATGCTGAGGATGTTAAAGGAACTACTCAAAGAACCAATGGAGCAGACATCCAGAAGTTTGAAGGAACAAATGAAAGAAACAGTGGAACAGATAGTCGAGAAAATACAGGAAGAAATGAGAACAGAATAAAAACGCTATAAAAAGAAGTGTCACAAATACAGAGTTTGGTAGATGAAATTAAAAACTCAGTGGGTGCCCTCAACAGTAGAATGACTACAGTTGAAGACATGATAGGTGAGCTTGAAGATGAGCAAACGAAATCATATAGGGAAGAACAATGAGAAAAGACCTCAAAATAGCTCTAAGGCAAATCAGAGACCTAGGGGCTGATGCCAAAAGGAACAACATTAGAATCATCAGAGTACCAGAAGGACAGCGAGGCAACCCCGATGAAAAAGCCACAGTGAAAGAAATCACTTGATCACTTGACTTCCTGTTAATCGTCAATTTGCTCCAGCTGGTGCCAGTAATGTCTCCATTTGTCCCTGTCGCGTGCTAGTGGAGCCCAATGGTGTCTGTTCATTCTAGCAACATGAAGAACCTCAAACCGATCGTTCATGATCTTGATGAAGAAGTCTGACCATCTGGTAGGTGGGTAGCTACGCAGTCTTTTGACATCCCGTGGAATCCAGTCGGTAATGGCTCTAGTCCAGCAGTGTCTTTAAATCTCACTACGTGACCAGCCCATCTGATTTTTGATGCCCTGGCAAACTAGACAGCGTCCCTGATTCTTGAACATCGACGTAGGTCGGAACTCTGGATTCTTTCTCTCATTTGAGTGAAACGTGATACTCCAAGCATAGCTCTTTTAATTCCTCTTTGAGAGACCCAAATAGCGTTCTCATCCTGTTTGTGTAGGGCCCAGGTCTCTGAGGCATATGTTAATGCAGGAAGAACAGTGGGATCAAAGAGATGTGCCTGGAGCTGGAGATTCTTCGTCCTCTTAGCTATTTCTTTGATGCTTTTGAAGGCGTTCCAAGCCACTCTCTTCCTTCTGCGCAGTTCAGGTGCCAGGTCATTTGTCATGTTGACTTCTCGACCTAGGTAACCATAACTGCTGCATTCGGAGATGGTCGTTCTGTTGAGAGTGAATGGGGCGTCAGGAACGAGACTGTTTCTCATAAACATTGTCTTCATAAGATTCAGCTGTAGTCTGACATTTCCACACTCACGGTCGAAGTCGGCCAGCATTTGTGCCGCTTGGCTAATGTTTGGTGTTATTAAAACAATGTCATCAGCAATGCGGAGGTGGTGTAGTTGCCGACCATCTATCTTCACTCCCATTCCTTCCCATTCCAGTCATCGCATGATGTTCTCGAGGGTGGCACTGAAGAGTTTCGGTGAAATGGTATCACCCTGCTGAACCCCTCTCTTAACATCAATGGTTACTTTGTAGAATGGTGAGATTCTGGTAGTGAATCCATAATACAGCTCGCGGAGGATCCTGATGTATTGAGTTTGAACACCCTGTTTTGCTAGGGCTTCGATGAGCGCTTCAGTCTCAACAGAATCAAAGGCCTTCTTTAAATCAATGAATGTTAGACAGAGCAGCATCTTGAACTCCCGAGAAACCTCGATGAGCTTGGTTATCGTGTGGATATGGTCGATGGTGCTGAATCCTTTGCGGAACCCGACTTGCTTGCATGCAACACAGGAAACCTCACCCGGCCCGGACATGGACCAGGAGTGAAAGAAATCATTTCTGAAAAGATCCCAGTGTTAGAGGAATGCAGATATCCAGATCCAAGGAGGCAGAAGGGTGCCAGCTAAAAGAGACCCTAATAAAAACACTCCAAATCATATCATAGTCAGAATGATGGATGCCATGGATAGAGATACAATGCTGCAAGTGGCAAGGTCAAAGAAGGAAATCATGGGGGTATGGTGCTGGCAGCAGGTAAATCTGTACCTGTGAGGTGAGTACATAAGCAGCCTTATGGCGCCTTCGACTTCTAGATACCCCAAAATTGCTGCTGTGCCTTTGGTCAGAACCCAAAAACTTCGGGCAAAGTTTACCAAGAAAGTAAATGGCCAAAAGTTAGGTATGTGGGAGACACAGCCACAAATCACCTCGTGCCCAGCTATATAATTGGGGCATGGCCTCTCTGGTTACTGATAGAACTGCCTAACGGACATGATCCCAGAGACTCAGAAACAAATCTTGAAACCCAATGGCTTTTGGTAGAAATGCATCTGGTCCCTGCAGTAGGTTACCGGTGCTGGGCCAACCCAGGTGGTAATGGGTTTCATGCCTGGCCTGTTCTTTCTGGTGGCCCAGAGGCTGCCATCTTCCAGAAGCCACTGTAAAGTCAGGTTTGGGACAGCAATGATGAGACTCGTGGGACCTCACAGGATGGGGGTGGAGCAGGCCCTTTCCTACTCACCCCAACAGGACCCTTAGTCGCTGCCCACGAATGGTCTCTCTGGCTCCTGATCAAACTGCTAACGGGCATGAACCCAGAGACTCATAAACGAGTTTCGGAACCCAGTGGCTTTTGGCAGTAATGTGTGCGGAGCCGGCAGTAGGTTACTGTCTCTGGGCCACCCCAGTGGGGAAAGTGTGTTGTCCCTCCGCCTGCTCCCCTTAGGCGGCTCAATGGCCACCATCCTCCAAAGGCCATTGGACAGTCAGGTTTGGGCCCTTAGTGATGATTCAAGCAGGACCTCACGGGATGGGGATGGAACCAGCCCTTTCCTCCCAACCTCAATGGGGCCCTGACTCGCCGCCCACAAATGGCCTCTCTGGCTCCTGATCAAGCTGCTTAATGGCCATGATCCCAGAGACTTAAGAAACAAATCTTGGAACCCAGTGGCTTTTGGCAAAAATGGTCCAGACCCTGCAGTATGTTACTGTTGACGGGCTACCCCAGGGGAGAAAGGGTTTTGTCCCTCTGCCTGCTCCCCATAGGAGGCTCGTTGGCTGCCATCCTCCAGAGGTCACTGGATGTCAAATTTGGACCCTCAGTGATGAGACACACGGGACCTCATGGGATGGGGGTGGAGCAGGCCCAAGTTGCCGCTCATGAATGGCCTTTCTGGCTCCTGATCAAACTGCTTAACGGACATGATCCCATAGACTCAGGAAGAAATCTCGGAACCCAACATTTTTGGCAGAAATGCCTCCAGATATAAGTGTTAAAATTTTGTAATTTCAAAATTGTGTAGCCACTACTGCAGCCACACGACATCATATGTTATTCTTAACCAACAACAGAAAACAAATTGTATACTGTTGCCTTCTCAGCAGATCAGAGTGTTGGGGTAAAATACCAAAATAATAATGGTGGGTCTGATGTCAAAATATTGAATATGATCAAAGTAGACAGAGAATAATGTGGAAATCATCTGCTCCACAGGTAAGGGGAAGGTGAGGGATGGAGGTATACTGGGGTTTTTTTGAGGTGGAGAATGGGCACTGGTGAAGGTACGGGTGTTTCATTGTATGACCAAGACTTAAACCAGAAAGCTTTGTAACTGCTCTCACGGTGATTCAATAAATGAAATTATAAAAAATAAAAAAGAAGGAAATCACATTCAAAGGAGCACCCCTTAGATTTACTGTAGACTTATCAGAGGAACCCTCCAAGTCCAAAGACAGTAGTGGGATAGAGTGAAAAAAACTCAATGAAATGAATGCCTCACCAAGAATACTTTATCCAACTAAACTCTCACTCAAACGGATGGAACTGTACACCATTTTATAGGTAAACAACAGAGTAGGAGCTCCATAGACTCAAAGCCAAACCTAAAAGAAGGATTAAAGAGGCTCCTCCAAGATAAGAAGGAAAACACTTACAAGCACAACCAACCCCTACAGAAAAATGGCACAAAACCCATGACAACAATCTCTCTCAATGTTAATTGTCTAAATGCACCAATTAAGAGACACAGAGTGGTAAAATGGATCCAGAAGCTGAAACCCACATTCTGCTGTCTACAAGAAACTCCTCTGAACAGTGAGAGCAAAAACACACTCAAAGTTAAAGAATGGGAAAAAATACTGCAAGCAAAAAGCTGGAGTGGCCATACTAGTATCCGACAACATAGATTTCAGATTGAAAAAGATTAGAAAGGACAGCGAAGGCCATTTTCTATTTATCAAGGGATACATATAACAAGAAGAAATCACACTCTTAAATGTATATGCACCTAATGAGGGATCAGCAAAATACTTAAAACAACTGCTAACAGATTTTAAGAAAGACATGGACTAGCAACACAATAGTAGAGACTTCAACATCGCCTTATCACTTCTGGATAGATCAACAAAAACAAAAGTCAGCAAGGAAACATTGGCTTTGAAGGAAGAAATAGAAGAGAGAGGGTTAATAGACCTGTATAGGGCTTTATAACCCAAAAAGAGAGAAAACCCATTCTTTTCCAGTGCACATGTAACATTTTCCAGATCTGACCATGTGCTAAGCCACAAAACATACCTCAATAGAATCAGGAAGACAGAAGTAGTATCAACAATCTTTTCAGTCCATGATGCACTGAAGATAGAAGCGAATCACACAAAGAAACCAACAAACAAATCAAACACCTAGAAATTAAACAACTCAATGCTGCACAACGAGTGAGTCAGGAAGGAAGTCAAGGATGAAATAAAAAGATACCTGGAAACAAATGAGATTGAAGACATGAGTTACCAGAAGGTATAGGACGCAGCTAAAGCCATGTTAAAAGGAAAAATTTATAGCTTTGCAAGCATTCTGAAAGAAGAAGAAAGGGCCTAAATAGATAACATGACCTCACAGCTCAAGATCTTAGAAAAGGACCAACAAAAGAAACCCAAATTTGGCCTAAGGAAAGAAATAATAAAACTTAGAGCAGAAATTAACGACATGGAAACCCAAAAAATAATCCAAGAGGTCAATGATACCAAGAGCTGGTTCTTAGAGAAAATAAACAAGATTTATAAATCACTAGCAATACTCACAAAGAAAAAAAGAGAGAGAACCCTAATAAGCCGAATCAGAAATGAAAAAGGGGACATAACTACAGAAACCAATGAAATTCAAAAGATCGTCAGAAACTATTTTGAGAGTCTATATGTCATGAAACAAGAGAACCTAAATGAAATGGAAAAATTCCTGGATTCCTATAATCTACCAAGATTGAACCAAGAAGATTTGGGATACCTGAATAGACCCATTCATATCAAGGAAAAACTGTTTCCCAATGTCTTCCCAAAAGCAAAAGCCCAGGCCCAGATGGATTCACTAGTGAATTCTTCCAAACATTTAAAGATCTGTTGCCAGTTCTCCTCAAGCGTTTCCAGGAAATTGAAAAACAGGAACTCTCCTAAACAGCTTCTATGAGGCACATGTCTCCCTAATACCAGAATCAAACAAAGACACCACTAACAAAGAAAACTGTTGGCCAAATTCCCTGATGAACATGTATGTGAAGATTCTCAACAAAATATTAGCAAATGGAATCCAATGACTCATTGAAAAGATTATACACCACGACCAAGTGGGACTCATCCCAGGGCTGCTATGATGGTTTAACATTCAGAAATCAATCAGCATAATACATCATATCAACAGAAGTAAAGATAAAAACCATATTTTCATATCAATAGATGCAGAAAAAGCATTTGACAAGATCAGCGTCCATTTACGATGGAAACATTCACCAAAATGGGCTTTGAAGGAACTTTCCTGATGATAGTTAAAAACATCTACGACAAAACCATGGCAAGGATTATCCTCAATGGAGAAAAAACTAAGGACCTTTCCTCTAAGATCAGGGACAAAACAAGGATGCTCACCCTCACCACTTCTGTTCATTATAGTACTGGCAGTACTTGAATATCAATTATGCAAGAAAAAGATATTAAAGGCATCCATATAGGAAAGGAAGAAATCAAACTTTCACTATTCGCAGATGCATGATGCTATATCTCGAGAATACTAAATCTTCTATCAAGAAACTCCTTGAAACAATAGTCCTGTACAGTAAAGTCACAGGCTATACAATTAATGCCCAAAAATCCATGGCCTTTTTATATGCAAATAATGAGGCAGAAGAAAGTGACATAAAGAAAACAATCCCATTCACAATTGTGCCTCAGAAAATCAAATACCTCGGAATCAGCCTAACTAAATAGGTAAAAGACCTCTACAATGAAAACTACAAAACGCTACTACTACATGAAATAAAAGAGGACACGAAGAAATGGAAACATATCCCCTGCTCATGGATAGGAGGAATCAACATTGTCAAAATGGCAATACTCCCCAAAGCATTATACATATTCAATGTGATCTCTATAAGGATACCAATGAAATTCTTCAAAGAAATAGATCAAGCACTCCTGAAATTCATATGGAACAACAAACGCCCACGAATAGCTAAAGCAATTCTTGGGAAAAAGACGTGGGGAGGCATGACCCTCCCCAACCTCAACTACAAGCCATAATAATTAAAAACGCATGGTACTGTAACAAAGGCAGTTCTGCAGACCAATGGAACGGCGTGGAATATCCGTATACACAACCCCAAATTTTTGAACATCTAATCTTGATAAGGGAGCAAGGAATGTGAAATGGAACAAGGAAAGCCTCTTCAACAAATGGTGCTAGCAAAACTGAACAACCACATGCAAAAAAGTGGGCTTAGACCTCGACCTAACACCATGTACAAAATGATCAAAATGAATCTCAAAATCAGGCCAAAATCCATAAGGTACACTGAAGACAAGGTTGGCAAAACCCTCCACGATATTGAGGCTAACAGTATCTTCAAAGACGACATCCAGAACTTCCTCACATAATGTGCCTAAGGAGACCAAATGAGAAATCAAGTACATGTAATAAATTTGTACATGCAGTGGCACAACAACATAAAATTACCAACACTGATCCAATTTGATAACTAATTTCAAAGCATATCTCTATAACTTAATTTTCTTTCAAAAACTAGAGAGAACACAAACTTTGAACACATCTAAACCAGAGTCATAATTTCCCTACATATAGGCTGTGCAATCTGAGGTATAGAACTTGAACTCTAAGCCTCAATTTACATATACAATTAATATATTGGTTAGGACACACCTTACCCATAGTCCAAGAGTACTGAACCACATTTTCTAGGATTCAAAGTAGGAGGAAATCAACCTTAGTGGGAAATATTATATTGTTTTGGTTCTGCTTTGGAGCAGGGTTTTGGGTTTGGGATGGAAACACCCACAATATGGTGGTGTGAAGGTGTAATGGTGGTGGGATTAGTGTTTGAATATTACATGTAATAAAATATTTGAACTACTTTATAAAGTTGGAGCTAGAGCACAGTGGGTAGCACGTTTGCCTTGCCTGCGGCCGACCTGGGTTTGATTCCTTTGTCCCTCTCAGACAGCCCGGCAAGCTACCGAGAGTATACTGCCTGCAAAGCAGAGCCTGGCAAGCTACTTGTGGTGTATTTGATATGCCAAAAACAGTAACAACAAGTCTCACAGTGGAGACGTTACTGGTCCCTTCCCGAGCAAATCCATGAACAACCAGAGGACAGTGCTACAGTGCTACTTTATAAAATACAAAAATAAAATTAAAAAAATAAATACAATGGAATTTGCTCAGATGTTAGTGTGAGGATTAAGTGAAATTTAGACTGTCATATTTTGCTGATCCTAAGATATTACTGATTAGAAGAAATAGTTCAGCATTTGCATCTCAAAGAAAGTTGGTCTTTATGCCTTTAGGCTATTTCAGGGCTAGTAGTTAGTTTCTTCCTAGTTTTATTTGTTTCCCAGTAAAATTCATTATAGCCCGACCTCTCGTTTCTATATGTCTGCAACAATCTCCTTTTTCATTTTTTGGTGACAAGAGCCTCTTCACAGTGACAATATGAGAATCTCATCAAATATCAATAAAAATACTTAGTATTTTTATTAATTAATTTTATTTTTATTAGTGTGATTAAGTATAGTGTGATAATGAATTGCTCAAAAAACATTTAAGAAGGAGGGATGGAACTTCTCTCCTTAGAAATGCATTTTTAATTTTCCTTCTATTATGTAGCTGGAATAATAGAGGTGTCACTTTTAAAGTTAAAAGTTATATTTATTGATTAATACCCATAGATGTCAAAGAAAAATCACTGAGTACAATAAAAGGTAGCTTTTTTAAAATAATAAAGTAAAATAATGTATATGAGCCATTGTCTCTTAAACATTTTTAAAGTAAAATAGAAAGGAAAATCATTTTAATCAATTCTGGAGATTTATATTTACTAGTGTAAAATTTTACCCAAATAACTCATCTTTTTGCTCTTATCATGAATCTCAGGCTTCTTAGCATAAAAACTATATGACAAAGATTTTCTTTACGAGCTGTTAAAATGATCAACATTTTTTTAGATACCCTGATTTACATCAGAACTTTCTTCTAATCTTTTTCTTCCTATCTTTAAAAATATGATGGTCACAGTTGCAGTCCTCCCGTTGTTCATCGATTTGCTCGAGTGGGCCCAGTAACGTCTCCATCATGAGACTTGTTGTTACTGTGTTTGGCATATTGAATACGTCACGGGTAGCTTGCCAGGCTCTGCTGTATGGGCGAGATACTCTCGGTAGCTTGCCGGGCTCTCTGAGAGGGGTGGAGAAATTGAACTCGGGTCGGCCACGTTGGCCGCTTGTAAGGCAAACACCCTATTTTCAATTAATTTATCTTGATTTGCAAAGTTTTTCATCACAGAATTTTTGAAATACAATGTTCCAATACTAATTCCCCCACCAGGGTGACCTAAATTCAAATATTTTCTCTAAGAGGGAGCTATTGAAAGAAGACCCAGGTAAATATCTTTTTCTGATTTTATACTTTTAGAGTAGCACTGTCCAGTAGCACCGTCCTCCCATTGTTCATCTATTTGCTCGAGTGGGCACCAGCAACGTCTCCATTGTGAGTTTTGTTGTTACTGTTTTTGGCATATCTAATACGCCACGGGGAGCTTGCCAGGCTCTGCAGTGCAGGCAGGATATTCTAGGTAGCTTGCCGGGCTCTCTAAGAGGTACAGAGAAATCGAACCCAGGTCGGCCGCATGTAAGGCAAATGCTTTACCCACTGTGCTATTGCTCCAGCACTTTTATAAAAATATTTCCAATATTTGTCTCCTCGACCAAATTATTGACTCTTTTATGTCAGGGACTATGGATATTCTGCTTTGTGCCAGTAGCAACTGGTACATAATTTATTGTTTTACTAAATGAATGCCTGAATGGGTGAAACAAAAGAAATAAAATACTTAGTTCAACTTCTGGTAGATAATGGTCCTCAAATGGTTACTATCATTATTTCTCCAATAGCTGAAATCTTTAATTCTAGTGATGGTTGGCTTCTTGGTCTGTGATGTGGAAAGAATTATGTGGTGGACCTGGGTCTCTTGAAAAGATGGTCTATTTCCTAAAACCATGAGGAAAGCAATTGGGGGATGGTGAGAAAACTGAACCAATATGTACAAAAAGAATGACGAAGCTTTTACAAAACGGTACTTCTACAGTGGGCTGTTAGTGTTATCTAGTTCTGGGATAAATTCAGGCTTTATAGTATAATCTCAGTTTGACGTTTTCTTCTGTAATCGAGGAAAGGTTAGAATTCAAAAACTATTTCTTCATTTCCTGACCTATAGAGACAGGAGAATACTGTTAATAGCTTGCTAATGCTTCTATCTTTAGAACCAAAGATTGGATTGGGGGGACATTCAATCACCAAATAAAGGGCATATTTCACTAGTTTAAAATGAAAGATGGAAAGGGACAGGAAGGCTGCCATAGAATGGGATAGGTCTCCTAAGCATATTCAGAAGAAAGGTGGATGCCCTTCTTTAATTTGTTTTTCACCAGGGAATGATTGAGCACACTTCATTGTTGGTTCCCAACAGATCATGAAGATGAGTCCTTGGAAGCTGCATGAAGATGAGTCCTTGGACGCTGCCCAGCATTCAGGAAGTGGAACCAGGACCCCACACTATGTGGGCAAGACTGAGCTTGTGAGTCCAATTGAGCTGGAAAAGGCCAAATGACCCCTCAATCGCCAGCAAGTTCCCGCAGTACAAAGAAGCAGCTTCCCCTTCTCACATATCCCAGACCTAGCTAACCTTTAGATGTAAACATCTACTCCTGTTTATCACAGACTCCAGGTACAAGGAAGTCGTGACCTCTGGAGCTTAGTGCTTGACCATGTTTTCTTCCCAGCAATTGTAACTGACCACGTTTTCCTTCCTATAACTGATCATGTTTTCTTTCCTGGATATTGTAACTATTAGCTTCTTAAATAGGGCAAAACAATGTATACTTTTAAACATGCTCATCCTGTACTTCCATTTCCTTGTTTTGATTCTTTCTAGCTGTTGAATTTCACTGGAGGTGATTATAATAAACCTGGCAAGTAAAAGGAGGCTGTGAAGGCTGCTCCTGGTCACAAGATCTGAGTGAGTCCTAAGATCCTCTGTGAAAAATTATTTCTCACACGTTCCTTATCTCAGCACCTCAGACCACCTAACTGACCAAATGTTCATACAACACTTCATAAATTCTAAAGCAGGCAGCCTAATAAGACATAAGGTGAGATCTTAAGATTATTTTTTATGGGACATCCAGATTATTAGATCCATTTTGTGATGTTTTATATTTACATATACTACCTTTTCTCTTTGGACTGGACTGATAGCACAGCCCGTAGTGCATTTGCCTTGCACATGCCGACCTGGGTTTGATTCCTCCGTCCCTCTTGGAGAGCCTGGCAAGCTACCAAGAGTATCCCGCCCACACGGCAGAGCCTGGTAAGCTCCTGTGGCGTATCGGATATGCCAAAAACAGTAACAACAAGTCTCACGCTGGAGATGTTACTGGTGCCCGCTCGAGCAAATCAATGAACAATGAGAGGACCGTGCTATAGTGCTACATTTTCTCTTTAGAGCTATTTTTCCTCTGACTCTACTTAACATAAAATTGACCATTTTTTATGATTATAAGTTATTTCAAGTTTCAACAAGAAATTTGAGTTCCAGCTGCTCTAAATTTTATATATACATATGCATATATAACCATATAACATATGTTTATATAAGTATAACTATATACATAAATGTACTGGCAGAATTTTTAGTAGAAATTGTTTAATGGATTTATTTAGTTTAGAAAGTTAAAGGATATATATCATAAAGTTTTTATTCACATATTGTTCTTATAGTAAAACAACCAATGTTCGAAAAGCCTTAGCTCAGTTTTCCACTCTACTGGTGCCCCCTGACTAAAAAAATAAAGTTGCTGGAGATATGCCACTTTAGAAAGGACCCTGCACCAAATATCCACAAATGGCAGGGGATAATAGAAGAATAATAACAGTAACAATCTTCACAATTCTGATTAATTGTTTTACTGTCTTTTTGTCTTGTAATAATTTTAGTTGTATGATGTCTACCAGTCGGGGGCCTGAATCTGCATTCAGGAATTATGAGATAGAAGAACGGTTTATGATAATGTTTGTTTTTAAATGGTTAACCATCACAATCTATACTCATTTGATTGGCTTTGAGTGAAAAACAATTTTCCAAATAAGGCATTTTGCCATGTTGTGAATGAGAGCAGAACAACAATTGCTAATAAAGTGCCAACAGCACTCATGGATGTCTTCCAATTATCCGTGAAGTCTAGTGACAGGAAAGATCAATAGTCTTTACTTGAGGAATTGCCTGGGGTTAAAACACAGCCATTTTCAAGTGCATTAAACAAGTGAAGTTGACATTATAAACGAGGGCATCTGAGGGAACCACAGTCAGAGTGACTTTTATTATGGTGTTCTCTGCCAACCCCAGTTTATTTTGTGGAAAGTGAAGAGAGACTTACTTCCACACGCCAAAGGAGTTTGAAATGGGTTGGAAGTGTTGACTCAGGAAGAGACGAGGCCCGAGAAGTCCCCCCCCAACATCCTGCAGTAACAGATGCCTGTACCCACCCTTCTGGACCACCTGGGCAGGAAGGAGAAGCTAGAGCAAACTTATTTTTTCTCTTTTGCAATCTCTATCTTTCGAGGATATCTGGGCCCGAGAAGAGGGGTAAGAAACCACTAGAACATCTTGGGATAAGTGAAATGGTACCTCTGGGTGACCTAGTCACAGTACCCACCAGCATGGTTTTTCTCTGAAATGTAAAACCCACAGAAGTGCAAACAGTGGTGCAAACAGCAACTAGAACATTTGAAGCTTCCTTTGATACGGGGTCTTGCCTAGGCCTGCATGTCTGAAGGCTCGACCCCAACTGGCTGGCTCAAATAAACTCCATGTGTGACTTGCGTTACTGGCTGGTCTCTGTGCAGCACCGGGGAGGGGATCTTCCGTTCTCGGACCTTAACAGGAAGTAGTCTCAAAGATTTTTTTGAAAAATTATATATATAAATAAAGTTTGTTTCTACACATGGATTGAACATGCAGAGACCATCAACCAAAGCTATAACAGCACCTAGTTTTGACTGGAAAGTGGAGCTATTTATACTTTGCCTGGATTACGAGGTCAGATACCAACTGGGTTTGGATCATAGTTCCAACACTTAATTAGATATGTTCTCTTAAGAAGAAATCATAATCTGTTGGTACTTCAATTTTTGTCGTTATTAGGGGAAATAATAGAACATGTCTCATAGCATTGTTATGTGAATTGGATCAGTTTTGATACTTTTCAGTGAGCTACCCATAATGAGTGGCTGTGATCATACCTTAGCCTCTCTGTGTCTGATGATGGGGAACACATGTTTATGGTGACTTTCTCCTCAACATGATTTCATATAGCTATGACGCTCTATGGTTTTAAAGAGTTGTCTTTTAATTTTGAGAACCGTTCTCATGGAATAATAATTCTACGAGACAAAGAAGCTTCTGTAACTAAGTCTATAACTTAATATATTTTGTCAGATATAACATATCCTGGGTTATATATGTCAAGATAATTGCAGATAAAATTAAAGGAGCTTTAGACTAGTGTGTATAGGTAGATATTTAGAGACTAACATTTTTGAGTAATTATGGTGCAGCAGACACTTTGCTGGGTACATTACCAGATGCAAATACACTTTCCGATCTTACAAGCTAACTGACACATAATGGATGGATATGCTGAAGGCTTAGAATTTCTGTTTGGTCACTATAATTCTCCTACTATAACTGCAGGCTGAGAGCATTATTTAGCATCTAAATTATGTTCCCAGAGCTTGTTGTAATTAGAATCTGAAAACTTTTCAATTTAAACCTCATCCTGCATATTATGATTTTTTAACAGAAACTCAGAACTTCACATTAATCTTGTTGGGTCATTTATGAAGAAGTGATTTTGGGAGAAAGGTAGAGTTTGGGAAACTTTTAAGATAGAAATGAAAGGATAAATTTTAATGTACTTTAAAGAGTCTTTTAAGATCAAGGGTGTATGCAGGGATGGTTTATAAGACTGATAAGTAGCTTTATGTCTAGGAGATTGACCTGGAGGTAAAAAAGAGTCTTCTTGACAGAAAACCTGCAGGAAAGAAACTTTCAGATCATATGTGTAGCAATGACTAATGGCTCTGAGGCAGGATGAAGGCCTAGGGAAAATGCTAGAAGAATCTATATAGATTTTCTATTTACTCAAAATCCCTGTGGGAAGATTTCTCTATCTTGTATTCAGAAATATCAAACACTAGTTGTTTCTGTATCTGGTACTCAGTGTCAAATTAGGATGAAAATACTTTGAACAAAGCAAGATTGACACTTCACAATGCTTTTTCAGCATGTCTGATTTGGGGGGGGGTAAACTCTAAATAATAGTGGTGAATCTTTTATTGAAACAATGAATCTAATCAAAGCAGATAGAGTGTTAACTAGAATTCATCTGCTTCACAGGGACGGGGAGGGGTGGGGGGTGGGGTTTTATTGGGGTTCTTCATGGTAAAAAATAAGTATTGGTAAAGGGAAATGTGTTTGATATTTGCATGACTGAGACATAAACCTGAAAGCTTTGTAACCTTTCCCACAGTGATTCAATAAATAAATTTAAAAAAAAAAAAAAAAAGCAAGATTGATTCCAGGGCAGCTATTCTTCTATAAGCTCCATGTAGGAAGGATGATTTGTAGCTACTGTGGATGCCAGAAATAGAAATGCCATTGTGGCACTCAGTGTAACCATTTTAAATGTTCTATTTTGCATACTGTGCCTATTGAATACCAGAAGTTTATCACTTATATTAAAATTTAAAACCTCTTGCTGAATTAAAAATAACTTTCTTACTTCGTTTGTAGCTTTCTACTCTGAAAAACAGATTGTACCTTGAAATCCTTTATTTCTTTCTATTCACCCTTTTAAAAAAAGTAAGTTTCTTGTTGCAAAGGCATTTCTGGATTTCTTTCATTCTGGAGGTAATGTAGCAAAAAGTATTTGTTTCATAGTCTAAGATTCCCCTTAAGACAGTGTGATAAGTTAAAGCAGCCGCCAAACTTCAAATGCACTTAAAAGAATAATTACTAAGTCTTCCTTCACCTAACATGAGTAGAAACCACTTTTTTTTCAATTGCTTAGAATATAGTTACTGCAAAATTTATAGTAAATAGACCATTAAATTTTTCAGCAAGACCAAATGAAAAGTAATTTCTAGCATGTTGTACTTAGAATAATGTACTTGTATTAATAGGATACCTTCAATAACCCAAGGAACAATAGAACTTGAATGACCTTAGTTATTTTATTGTTATTATTATTTAAATTATTATTTTAGTATTGGATATGGAGTTGAGCGCTGATATATTAAGATGAACTTTTTAACAGGTCTCCTTGGCACTGACTGCCTGGTTCTTTGGCATTATATAATTGCCACATTTACACAGGGAACCTAAAATCATCTCAAAGATAATCAAAGTATCCAGAAACAATGTCTTAGAAGCCATAGATAGTTCTTTTATAACAAAAAACACTGATGGCATATCATGCTTTTTTCTCTAGTTATTCAGTCTCCTTGGATCCAGGATTTAATGACAGATCGAGATTACCCAATATTCAAAAAGGGTTCAAATCAAAATGGATTAAAGACCTCAACATCAGACCAGAATCCATAAGGTACATTGAAGACAAGGTTGGCAAAACCCTCCACAGCATTGAAGCTAACGGTATCTTCAAAGATGACACACCACTGGCCAAGCAAATGAAAACAGCAATAAACAAATAGGACTATCTTAAACTAAGAAGCTTCTGCACCTCAAACGAAACAGTGACCAAAATACAAAAACAGTCTACAGAATGGGAAAGGATATTCACCCAATACCCATCTAATAAGGGGTTGATAAAAAGGATATACAAAGCACTGGTTGAACTCCACAAGAAAAATACATCCAACCCCATCAAAAATGGGGTGATGAAATAAACAGAAACTTTCTCAAAGAAGAAATCCGAATGGCTAAAAGGCACATGAGAGAAAATGCTCTACATCACTAATCATCAAGGAGATGCAGATCAAAACAACAATGAGATATCATCTTACACCACAGAGACTGGCCTACATCCAAAAGAACAAAAGCAACCAGTGTTGCCTCGGATGTGGCAAGAAAGGGACCCTCCTTCACTGCTGGTGGGAATGCTGACTAGTTTAGCCCTTTTGGAAAACAGTATGGACGATTCTCCAAAAATTAGAAATTGAGCTCCCATTTGACCCAGCAATACTACTTCTGGGAATATATCCCAGAGAGGCAAAAAACTAAAGTTCATGTGTCATCTGCACTTGTTTGTTCATTGCCACACTCTTTACAGTAGCCAGAATCTGGAAAAAACCCAAGTTCCCGAGAATATATGATTGGTTAAAGAAACTTTGGTACATCTACACAATGGAATACTATGCAGCAATTAGAAAGGATGAAGTCATGAAATTTGCAAACAGGTGGTTCTACATGGAAATATCATGCTAAGTGAAATGAGTCAGAAAGAGAGGGATAGACACAGAAAGATTGCACTCATCTGGGGAATATAAAGTAACAGAATGGGAGATGAACACCCAAGTATTGTTGAGATATGTCCCAGGAGGTATGCTCTACAGCTTGGAAGCTGGCAGCACATGCTGGGGGAAAACGCAGCTCAGGTAGAGAAGAGAACAGCAAGTAAAGAGAGTTTGGAGGATTCGCTCGGGATGTAAGACACAGGCTGAATGTAGACTATAGAATGAACACAATGGCCACTCAATAACTCTATTGCAAACCACAACACACTAAAGGAAAGAGACAGCAAAAGGGAATTCCCTGCCATAGAGGTGGAGTGGGGTGGGGAAGGTGGGGGGTTGGAGGGGTACTGGGTTCATTGGTGGTGAAGAATGGGCACTTGTGGAGGAATGGGTATATGATCACTGTATAATTGAAACCCAAACACGAAAATTTGTAAGTCTACAGCTGTACCTAATGGTGTCTCATTAATTTAAAAAAAAAAAAAGGATTCCAAGCTTCGTGTTTCAAAGCTAGATCTTCTGGGCCCAGGGAATTAAGATTTTAGGAAACTGAAAATTGGTCTAGTAGATTCCCCTAAGAAGGTCTATGTCTGGTGGAAAAAAGCGGGTTTTCATTTTGTTACTCCCTCGTCTAGGAATGTGAGAGGACAGCTGTGTTTTATCAGCATAAGGACTGCATCCTGGGGGCATTGCTGGACACTGCAGACAACTCAGCAAAGGCTGGCGGAGTTTGAACTTGAAAAGCTAGTCTTGAGTTGTTGAAACAAGCTCCTCTCTTGAAATTCAGCCATCCTATCCGGAGAATAAAAGATCCTCTAAACACATTAATTGGGGCTGGGAGGAGGGTATTAAATGTTCTATTTACTGAGAGCGGAAGTTAATTCTGCCTAGGTTAAAAAAAAGAATGATAATGTGTATCAAAGTATATTCTTTCCATTAGTAGAAAAAAACCTAAAGAATAAACTTCAATCCCAAAAGAAAACTATACATATGAGTAAGGGAAAATGATTCTTTTGTTTTGTTTTGTTCTGAGGCCACACCTGGTAGTGCTCAAGATTCATTCTTGACTGTGAACTCAGGAATCACTCTTGCCACTGCTTGGGGGACCATAAACACTGTAGGGGACCATTCCCGGTAGGTCTTGTGCAAGTCAAGTGCCTTACCTGTTGTACTCTCTCTCAACCTGAACAGTGATTTTTTATTCGTTTTTACCTTTTTCTTATCTCTTCCCTCTCTCATCTCAGAAAATGACTTTACAGATGTCTTGGATTAGGCCCAATGGGAATAAATTTGGGGTCAGATGATATAGTGGGTAAAGTCTTGTAGATGACCTCCCACAAGACCTTTCATGTGCCATGTATGTGGCCAGACCAGTTTAGTTTGGCCCTGACAAAACCCTGGCAGCACATATAGTCCCCAGCACCACACAGGACGTGACTGATGAGTTCAGTTTGGTGGGACCCTCTCAAACAAAAATGGCATAAATTTGTATCTGCATAAAGATGTTTATCTCAGACTTGAGAAAACATACATTTTAATAAGAAAATAAGGTTTTTATAGAATGCTGTGATACTAGAAAGCCAGAGAGATAGATTAGGGGTTAAGACTCATGCCTTGCTGACAAATCTGGCTAGACACCCAGCACCGTGTATGGCTTGCCCTGCACAGTCTAAAGGAAATGAAAAAAGAAAGGAGGGAAGAGGAGGCCAGGGGAAGAAAGGCAGGAAGAAAGAAGATGTGAGGAGAGGAGAGTTATTCAAGCATATTTGAATAAATGCTTTTGTACTATTGAAGTAAATGTTACAGGGTGGAAATGCTGTCATATTTTTAATTTTTTGAGAATTTCTCACAGATTCCCTACAATATTGAACTGCTGACAGTGTTACCAGGTATGTTCCTTTTTCACTGTATCCTCACTAGCATGGTTGTTTCTGAACTTTTTGATATAGGCCTCTTTCCCTGGTATGAAGTAAAATCTCACTACTAGTTTTGATTTGATTTGTCAGATACATAGTGTGCAAAAAAATTTCCCTATTAAGTATTGCATCTTTCTATTTTGAACATCATTTCTTTTGCTGTAAAGAAACTTAGTTTCAGGTAGTTCCATTTGTTTAGTTTTGTTTTTGCTTTCTTTGCCAAAATAATCAAATCTTTGAAGATACCACTGAAGTCAGTATCATGAAGTTTATCATCCTCAATATATTTCAGAGATGAGGTTATAATACTTAGGTTTAATCAACATTGAGTTAATTTTTGTGTATGTTGTGAGAGAGTTAGCCACTTTCTTTTTCTTTTCTTTTCTTTTCTTTTCTTTTCTTTTGCATGAGACTAACCAGTTTTCCCAACAGCTTTTATTGAAGAAGCTTCCCTTGCTTTATTTAGTGTTCCTAGTCCCTTTATAATAAAATAACGATCCATACCTTTTGCATTTACTGTTGTAATTTTAATTATATTCCATTAGTCTGAGAGTTTTTATTGAAGCACTACTCTGTTTTGATTTTTCCATTTTATAGTATTTTAAATAGTTTAAATTGTTAGGGAATGCAATCACTTCAGTTTTCTTCTTTTCAGAATTGCTGTAGTAATGCAGAGGGTTTTATGCATACACATTTTAGTAGTATTTGTTCTGTTATATTTATCCCTACAAATTTTAGTGTTATTTGTTCTATATTCTTTAAAAGTATCATTAAAATTTTGATAGGGTTTTCATTGGCTCTGTACATCGCTTTTCGTAGAATGGCATCATCGCTAATTGTTTTAATCTATGAATTTCGGATATTTCTCATTATCTTTGAATCCTATTCTATTTATTTTAATACTGACTTGAAGTTTTCAGAGTACCAATTTTTTACTTTCTTGATAAGACTGTTTCTCGCTACTTGATGTTTTTCTTGTGTGTGTGTGGGGGGGTGGATGTGTGATATTAATATAATCGCTATAAGATATAGAGTTACAATGTTGTTCATGATTGAGTTTCAAGCATTTAATGGTTCAATACTAGGGCACATTTCCCAACCACCCACCTCCCCTCAACCCTGCCCCAACAGCCTGCCTCTATGGCGGACACTTCTCTTTTATTTTCTCTGTTATTTTCCTTTTAGACAGTGTGGTTTGCAATATTGTTACTGAAAGAGTATTGTTTTATCTCCTTTCATCACTCAGTTTTTGTCCAGTGATCATTTCCAACTATCATTGTCATAGTAGTCCGTTCTCTGTCCTAATTGCTCTCCTCCTCCCACTTTGTGACAATCTTTCTACAGTGGACCAGTCCTCCTGGCCCTTCCTCGTTTCTATGTGTTTGGGTATTATTCATATACTAGGTTATTTCAACTTTTTTATTTTTTATTCCACAAATGAGTGCGGTCCTGTTTGTCTTCTTTCCTCTGACTGATTTCACGCAGTGTGATAGTCTTCATGTACATCCATATATAAACAAATTTCAAGACTTCATTTTCCCTGACAGCTGTGTAGTATTCCACTTTGTAGATGCACCATAGTTTCTTTATCCATTTATCTCTCCTCCAGCACTCTCCTCCAGCACTTGGGTTATTCCACATTCTGGCTATTGTGAATGCGTTGCAAAGAACATAGGAGTGCATGTGTATTTTCTGCAGTGTGGTTTTGGGACACTAGGGTATATGCTCAGGAACGGCTTTGCTGAATCACATGAAGCTCAATTTCTAGTATTTTGAGGAATGTCCGTATTGTTTTCCAGAAAGGCTGGACCGATCAGCATTCACACCAGCAGTGAATGAGAGTCTCTTTCTTACCACACCCACACCAGCATTGGTTGTTCTTTCTTCATGCCAGTCTCTGTGGTATGAGATGATATCTCATTGTTGTTTTGATTTGCATCAACCTGATAGTGATGTAGAGCACTTTTTCATGTGACTTTTAATGAATTGTGTGTTTTTATTAATATTTCTCACTACTTTATATTTTGAATGTAGGTATGGAATAGTTTTCTGGAGGGTGAGTGAGTTGATTTCAAATATTGCTACATTACTGTGTTAGTTTATTATTTTAAGCTATTTTGTATAATATTTATGACTTTACATTAAATATATTTAATTATACTATCATGTCATTGATAGTTTTTTTTTACTTCTTTTCCAGTTTTAATACAGTTAATTTCTTTTTCTTGTCAAAATGCACTAGGACCCTTTTCCCTTTTGGCCTTGCTGACTTATCTAAGTATGAGTCATCAGAGTTTAAAGTCATATTACCTCTTCCTACCCTTCTGCCATTAAAGCTAGGCATCATTCTATAAAATGTTACACCATAATTCATTAGTAAAGTCGTAACCCTCAGTGGCTCCTGTGTGCTTTCTATGAGGAGTTATGGTATTAATGTTTCATACTTCTCTTCATCCACTTGTCCATCTTTACATGTTTTTAATATGTATGCATACTAGATGTTTGTGTTCTTAGAAGAGTAAATAAGTTAAGTAAAGAATAATTCTGATCCCAAGAATATAGTGGTAATAGGCAGTATCTTGCAGCATTATTTGTACAGATACTAAAGTATAGATTTCACCTTTTGTTAAATCCATTATTTTCCACCTGTTTATCTTTATTGGTATTGTAACCAGTATTATTTTCTTAAGGTAAAAGAGCTTTCTATTAATAATTGAGGATATTTATCATTTGCAATGTTTATATTTGCCAGCTATAATAAAAAATCCTTCTTTTTATATTTTCAATTGATTTTTGGCAACATACCTACTTTATTTGCTGTACATTTATACACTGTTCTTGCTCAACACACTTTTTTATATTGTACACAGAAATATCATTGATTATCATGGTACTGTATTTGATAAATATCAAATGAATAGTGTGAGTAATATCTCATATTTTGTCACAATTTATTCTGTTTTATTATTTGAACATTTCATCTTTGAGCCCAATAAATGAAGAAGCAAGCCCTAGAATAAAGACATAGAATTTTATAATCCAAGATTAATTTAGGGTATTAATTTTTTGTTTTGTTTTTGGGGCACACCCAGATGTGCTTAGGGCTTAATTCATGGCTCTGCGGCCAGATGTCACTCCTGGCCATGCTCAGGAGTCCATATTGGGTCTCAGGTATCAAACCTCTGTAAGGCAAGTGTGAGGCAAGCCCGTTAGTTGCTGCACTATCACTCTGTCTTCTAGGATATTAACTTTTGCATAAAGATATCCAGGAATATGAATTCACCCTAGGAATGCTTTCTGATAATCTGTTATCTTGTTTCTTAGGGATTCAAGGTCTTGAGTAACATATTTGCGTTTTTTCCAAAATATTACAATAATACAAAAAAAGAGACAGAATTTATTAAGTAATCACTTTGTCCTAGACACTAATTTGTATATATGACCTCATTGATGTTGAGAGCAACCCTTTGTAAAATACAAAATATTTTTGACTTTACACTTGAGCTCTGAGACATTTAAATTATTGCTTTTTAAATATTTCAGGTCATAATCTTTATCTCCTAAGACCTTGCTTATGGGGAAACACTCTGTTATACATAATTCTTTTCATTTCTACTTAAAGCATGTGACTCTTCTTTAAACACATTAAAGGTAACTCCATCAGAAAAAAATGCCTCACCATGACCCACAGGGTTACAAAATAAGAAACAATAAGTATATGTCCCTAGATTTCAAATTCGAAAAACACTGATTCTAATGTAGTTGACAGAAATTATTCATAGTGATACTTCTAATGACACTTTTCATCATTTTTTCCTTTTTGATTTTGGGGCAAGGGATCCAGCTCTGGAAGCTGGCCTCCACTACCCAATTGCCGCCACTCTCCAGACCACTTTTCGGACTGCCCGACACATTATAAGACACTTCCTACCCATTTTCCATAATTACCACACCATATTTGATGGGATTCAGACAGTAGGCAACAGATCATAGAGAGAAATATATAAATATATGCCTCTCGGAGAGCTTGGCAAGCTACCAAGAGTATCCCGCCTGCATGAGCAGAGCCTGACAAGCTCCCCATGGCGTATTCGATATGCCAAAACCAGTAACAACAACAGGTCTCATTCCCCTGATCATGAAAGAGCCTCCAATCATTGGGAAAAGATGAGTAAGGAGAGGATGTTAAAATCTCAGGGCTGGGAGGAATATAGACGTTATGGGCACCCGCTCGAGTAAATCCAAGAACAACGGGATGGCAGTGATACAGTGATACAGTGGTTTTGAGGCCATGCCCAGAAGCTCTCGGGACTAACTCCTGGCTCCACACTTAGTGTTCAGTCCTGACAAGGATCAAGGGACTCTACTGAGTGCTGGGGACCAAGCCCGGGTAGGGACGTGCCAGGCAAGCACCAGCCAAATATTCTCTCTCTCCAGCTCTCGTAATCTACATTTTGCTATTTAAATTCCATTTCCTTGTTCTGGTTCTTTTCAGTCATTGCTTTTTATATTTTTCCATTAATTTGGTGATGTATTTCATATTTTTCTGATAAATTGCTAAAGTTAATAGCAAGATATTTATTTCCTGCAGCCAAAAGCCCTTCGTAAATATTTTCATATACTATGCTTTGCCTCAGACGAGATCGGGCGCGTTCAGGGTGGTATGGCCGTAGACATTCGATATGCCAGACACAGTAACAACAAAGTCTCCAATGGAGACGTTACTGGGCCCACTTGAGCAAATCGATGATCAACGGGAGGGCCAAAAGGAAAAGGAAAATGCTTTGCCTATTAAAAATAGAATAAAATTAATAACCAATCTCCTTGGAGACACTTTGTTATCTACTTCACTCAGACAACTTCTTCTACTATACAACATGTTACTGTCAAGGGTGGGTATCTCATAGATTCGTATAGTTTATTCAGTAAACAGGGTGTCCTAAGAACTCTAAAACACACTGCAGACTTACAGAACCTCATTGGAAACAGATGAAAATTGAGAAATAGATAATTCAACTTTTGATCAATCTGTTAGAATTTAATCAGTAATCAAACATCAGCAACCCACTGTAAGCATACTCTTTCATATATTGCTTTGGTCATACACATATACCAAGTAAATATCTTTCAGCAATAAGCATATCTCTCACATTTTAACTAATACTGAATTTATGACTCCAACTTTATGAACAAAACTGTAATTCATGATATTTTGTAATAGTTTTTAAAAGAATAATCTTATTTGTGAAATTATAGCACACAGACATTGACTAACAGAAGTACCTTGTCTCTTTAAAAATACCTTAAACATTAAAGTGGCATGTTCAAGGAATAGTTTATGATTATAATCAATGCACTGAAGGTCATTGGAAGAGGCCCAATATTTACTAAGCAATTAGTTTGCAGTCTTAGGGATATTCAATATTACTGTTTCATAGAGGATATTTTCCAATGAGTGAATTGAAAATAAAATATAGCTTAGAACAAATCATTTTTTCCCTGTTCACATACACATATATTTATTTAGTAAGGACATAATGAATGTCAGTCTCTTTCAGATGTTATCAAAGATCAAAGATCAGCGTTAAATAGCACTTATCACGTCAAGGAGATAAAATGAAGAGAAAACGTAAAAATACTTCTGAAAGAAGTATGATATACATTATAGCATATATAAAACATTTCAACACATAAAAGAGGTATAATTAAATATCTAATTTATTGTTTCTAATGCTTATTTTATTATTTGAAATACATAATCAAGTGATTACTTAATCATCTTTTTAAAAATGTTTGGGCCACACCCAGCAATGCTTTACTCCTGGCTCTATATTCAGGAATTATCCCTGTGGCTCTTGAGGGAAATATGGCATGCCAGGGATTGAAAAAAAGTTGGCTCCATGCAAAGCAAATGGTTACATGCTGTAATATTGTTCCTGCCCCTATTCAGTCATTTATTATATAACCTTCCCTAGCATGTAAGATGAATGAGAGCAAGAACTTTGTTTTCTCTCTATATTGCAAGCACTGAAAACAGAGACTGACACAAGAAGATACTAGGTATTGACTGAATTATTGGATGAACAATTAACATAACTTAAACATTCTAAAGTTTCAAAAACAAAAATTGGGGGGCCAGGGAGGTAGCTCAAGTTATAGAAAAGATCTGTAGTGTGGTGCAAGTTTCTGAGTTAGATTTCTGGCACCATAAGACATACATAAACAGAGTAGGGTGTCACCCCATAATTTGGGGGGAGGTGAATTTTAACTTAAAACGATTTAACTTGAAGACTAAGGTCAGCAAGAATAGAAATACAATTCAGGAGACAATTTATTTAAGAGAAAAACATATTGAAAACCACAATAGAGAAGGATAAAGAAGGGAAAGGCAGGAGAGAAGACATTAGGAAGAAAAAAATCGTTTGTTGAAAGAATTGCAAATCACAATAGTTCATGTTATTAGAAAGTTTTCCAAGTTTTCTTTCAACAGGTTCTTGGATTTTTAATTTTAATCCCTCACAAACAGAACTGACTATTAAAGATTTTATAAAAGATAAATTCTGAGTGTTGGAAAATCACTCTTACCATACCACAAAAGTTGAATTGAAAAGAATTTGAGTTGAATCAGAAAGACCAGTTAGCTGACCACTTAAATAGTACAGGCCAAGGAACGAAAAGCTTTTGGTGCAACTGAGCACGAGAGAAAAAAACAAAGAAAATGAATATTCTGCATTCACTAGAGCTTAGTTCGCACAGGCTATCACATTTATAAGACTTTATTCACTGAAAAAATAAGTGCTACTAGGCCCACCTGTTTCTTGAGCATCACTCAGAAATAGAACTCAAGCCAAGTAAAATGCAATTTTCTCAGTATGGGACTTCAACTGAAAACAAGTGAACACAGCAATTTCTAATTACTCTACTGGTGACTTTTTATCGAGGTTGAGAGATCAATTTGAAAGAACAACAACAGAACAGAGTGCATTTTGTGGTGAACATCTCTTCAAAGGCAACCTGGTGAAGAGGAGGTCTGAAAAATCTAAACCTTCTGTAAATAAAAGGGAGGAAAACAGCAAAGCTTCTAAGTGCTTGAGGGTAGAATAATTTATGGTACAAGTGATCTTACATTTCTAATGATTTTAAGATTCTCTGATTTGAGGATGGTTGAGGATGGATAGTAATTGCTGGCTTTTACCATGTATTCAGCTGTATTACCAATACCATTGTAATGACTGTATCATTACTAGATACATTACCAATATTATAGTTCCCTGAGTAATGAATTGGAGACACAGAGGTTTAAGAGGTGTTTGGGGAGTGGTCACAGAAATCATTGTTATTAGTAAAATAAGATAAAGTATGGACATTTGAGATTATCTTATTTTTTATATGTTACTTTTTTGGCAGTGCAGTTACAGTTTTTATTTGGAGGTATTTTTTTGTCAACTACCCAGCTTGTTATTTAATTTAATTATTAATTTTATTTTTTTAAATTTTTTTTATTAGTGAAACACCATGAAGTACAGTTATAGCCTTATAAATTTTTGTTCTTGGGTTTCAGTTATACAATGATCAAGTACCCATCCCTCCACCAGTGCCCATCCTCCACCACCACGGGTCCCAGCATCCCCCCACCCCCATTCCCCCGTTCCACCCTGCCTCTGTGGCAGGGCATTCCCCCTTGTTCTCTCTCTCTTCTTTTGGGTACTGTGTTTTGCAAGAGAGGCATTGAGTGGCAATCATGTTTGGTCTATAGACTACTTTTAGCATGCTTCTCCCACCCTGGGAGGGTCCTCACAACACCGTTTATTTGGTGCTCTCTTCTCTATCTGAGCTTCCTTTTCACCTAGCACGTGTGGCTGGCCTTCAAGTCATGGAGCAAAATTCCTGGTACTAATCTCAGCCATTCCTGGGTGTTAGTCTCCCTTTTTGTTGCTTTATGTTCCCCAGATGAATGCAATCTTTCTGTGTCTATATGGCTCTTTCTGACTCATTTCGTTTAACATGATACTTTCCATGTAGTACCACTTGTATGTAAATTTCATAATTTCATCTTTTCTAACAGCTACATAGTACTCCATTGTGTAGATGTACCAAAGTTTCTTTAACCAGTCATCTGTTCTCGGGCACTCAGGTTTTTTCCAGATTCTGGCTATTGTAAAGAGTGCTGCAATGAACAAACAATTGCAGATGTCACTTCGACTATACCTTTTTGCCTCTCTGGGATATATTCCCAGAAGTGCTATAGCTTGGTCAAACACTCTTAAATGTATATGCACCTAATGAGGGAACAGCTAAATATTTAAAACAACTGCTAACAGATTTTAAGGAGGACATCACTACCAACACAATAATACTTGGAGACTCAACATCGCCTTACCACCTCTGGATAGATCAACAAGAACAAAACCCAGCGAGGAATTATTGACTTTGAAAGAAGAAATAGAAGAGATAGGGCTTATGGACCTATACAGGGCTTTACACCCCAAAAAGAAAGAATACACATTCTTCTCCAGTGTGCACGGAACATTTTCCAAAATAGACCATGTGCTAGGACACAAAACATACCTCAACAGAATCAGGAAGATAGAAATAGTATCAGCCAACTTTTCAGACCATGATTCACTGAGGATAGAAGTAAATCACACAAAGACACGGAGAACGAAATCAAACACCTGGAAATTAAACAACTCGATGCTGAACAACAAGTGGGTCAGGAAAGAAGTCAAGGACGAAATCAGAAGATACCTGGAAACAAATGAGAATGAAGACACAAACTACCAGAACTAATGGGATACAGCAAAAGCTGTATTAAGGGGAAAATTTATAGCTCTGCAAGCATATCTTAGGTAGGTAGAAATGATGCACATAAACAACTTGACCTCACAGCTCAAGACCTTAGAAAAGGATCAACAGAAAGAGCCTAAATCAGGCAGAAGGAAAGAGATCATAAAACTTAGAGCAGAAATCAACGACATGGAAAACAAAGAAACAATCCTAAAGATCAATGAAACCAAGAGCTGGTTCTTCGAGAAAATAAATAAGATAGATAAACCACTAGCAACACTCACAAAGAAACAGAGAGAGAGCCCTAATAAATCGAATCAGAAATAAGAATGGGGATATCACAACAGAAACTAAAGAAATTCAAGAGATCATCAGAGACTACGTTGAAAGTCTGTATGCCACGAAACACGAGAACCTAGAAAAAATGGATAAATTCCTGGATTCCTATCATCTCCCAAAACTGAATCAAGAAGATATAGAGTACCTGAATAGGCCTATTCACATCAAGGAAATTGAAACTGTAATCAAAAGTCTTCCCAAAAACAAAAGCCCAGGCCCAGATGGATTTACTAGCGAATTTTTCCAAACATTTAAAGAGGACCTATTGCCAGTTCTTCTCAAGCTTTTCCAGGAAATTTAAAAAACAGAAACTCTCCCAAACAGTTTCTATGAAGCCCATATCTCTTTAATACCAAAAGGAAATAAAGACACCACAAGAAAAGAAAACTACAAGCCGATATCCCTGATGAACACGGATGCAAAGATTCTCAACAAAATACTAGCCAATAGAATTCAACAACTCATCAAAAAGATCATACATCATGACCAAGTGGGATTCATCCCAGGGATGCAAGGATGGTTCAACATTCGGAAATCAATCAACATAATCCATCATATCAACAAAAGAAAAGATAAAAATCATATGATCATATCAATAGATGCAGAGAAAGCATTTGACAAGATCCAGCACCCATTCATGATGAAAACCCTTGCCAAAATTGGGATAGAGGGGACTTTCCTCAATATAGTTAAAGCCATCTACCACAAACCTACAGCAAACATCATCCTCAATGGGGAAAAACTGAGACACTTCCCCCTAAGGTCAGGGACGAGACAAGGATGCCCACTCTCTCCACTACTGTTCAATATAGTATTGGAAGTACTTGCAATAGTGATTAGGCAAGAAAAAGATATTAAGGGCATCTAGATAGGGAAAGAAGAAATTAAGCTCTCACTATTTGCAGATGATATGATACTCTACTTAGAGAACCCTAAAACCTCTACCAAGAAACTCCTAGAAACAATAGGCTTGTATAGTAAAGTGGCAGGCTATAAAATCAATACCCAAAAATCCATGGCTTTCCTATACGCAAATAGTGAAAGAGAAGAAAGTTACATGAAGAAAACAATCCCATTCACAACTGTGCCCCAGAAAATCAAGTACCTAGGAATCAGCTTACCTAAGGAAGTAAAGGACCTGTACAAAGAAACGCTACTTCAGGAAATATTAGAGGACACGAGGAAATGGAAAAATATCTCCTGTTCATGGATGGGGAGAATCAACATTATCAAAATGGCAATACTTCCCAAAGCACTGTACAAATTCAATGCAATCCCTATAAGGATACCCATGACATTCTTCAAAGAAATGGAGCAAACACTCCTGAAATTTATATGGAACAATAAGCTCCCACGAATAGCTAAAGCAATTCTTGGGAAAAAGAAAATGGGAGAAATCAATCTCCCTAACTTCAAACTCTACTACAAGGCAGTAATAATTAAAACAGCATGGTACTGGAACAAAGGCAGAGCGGCAGACCAATGGAACACAGTTGAATATACTGACATTTCCTCCCAAACATATAATCATCTAATCTTTGATAAGGGGGCACGAAAAGTGAAATGGAGCAGGGAAAGCCTTTTTAATAAACTGTGCTGGCAAAACTGGATGGCTACATGCAAAAAAGTGGGCTCAGATCTCTGCCTAACACCATGCACAAAAGTAAGATCGAAATGGATTTATGACCTCAACATCAGACCGGAATCCATAATGTTTATTAAAGACAAAGTCGGCAAAACTCTCCATGATATTGAAGCTAATGGTATCTTCAAAGATGTCACGCCACTGGCCGAGCAAGTGAAAACAGAGATAGACAAATGGGACTATCTTAAACTAAGAAGCTTCTGCACCTCAAAAGAAAAAATGACCAAAATACAAAGACAGCCTACAGAATGGGAAAAGATATTCACCAAATACACATCCGTGAAGGGGTTGATATCAAGGATATACAAGTTACTGGTTGAACTCCAGAAGAAGAAATCACCCAACCCCATCAAAAAATGGGGCGAGGAAATGAACAGAAACTTTCGCAAAGAAGTAATCCGAATGGCAAAAAGGCACATGAGAAAATGCTCTACATCACTAATCATCAGAGAGATGCAGATCAAAACAACAATGAGATATCATTTCACACCACCGAGATTGGCCCACATCCACAAGAACAAAAGCAACCAATGCTGGCACGAATGTGGCGAGAAAGGGACCCTCCTTCACTGCTGGTGGGAATGCCGGCTGGTCCAACCCTTTTGGAAAACAGTATGGACGATTCTCAAAAAATTAGAATTTTTTATATGTTATTTAAGATCCCCGTGACATATTCGATATGCCAAACACAGTAACAACAAGACTCACAATATTACTGAGCCCACTCGAGCAAATCGATGAACAACAGGAGGACAGTGCTAAAGTGCTACAGTTATTCAAGATTACATCTGAAATGAAATCATCCTTAGCTTATATCAAGTCTTTCTGGAATGCAAATAAAGGGAATAGGGATTTCCCTCAGTTGGGATATGTCTATGAGGAAAAAGTGCAAATGTGATTATTTTAGTCAAAAACTTAGAAAATGAGGGAAGACTTATAAGACTTATAAATCATAAGAAATTATGTTTTGAAGATTCAGGACTAAATATTGGAAGAGACGCAAGCCAAGCCACAAAGATTCATGGGCTGCGAATAGGGGCACCCTCGGGAAGTGGGTAGGCACAGTCTTCCCCGCCCAACCCCGGCAGCCACACCCACACCCACACCCACACCTGCTGCCATGCCAATTACCAGATCCCCTACTTTACCAGCAATCTACGCAGAGATACCCAAACTATGAAAATTCCAGGTATACTAGTTTTCAGGCTAAGAAGTTCGGGGTCTTCTTGGCATCGGGGTTTTTAAAAAAGGTAAAAAAAGGGGGGGTTTAAAAATGACAGCCTCCTGCCATCCCACCCCCACATCCCAGAAGCCCCACACCCACACCCACATCCCACCATGTGAGCTTCTTCCTGGAGTTGGATACCTCCAAATTCTACAACAATGCCAAACGAGAAGGAGCAACCAGATTTGATTAGATAGTAGCATAGAAACAAACTAAGATCGATAAAAAAATCCAGTAACAGAAGGCTCAGCTAGCAAGGAACAGCTTAGTAAACCCTCAGATGAGGAATTAACAACCCCATGATGAGATACAACTATTTTTGTAATTTTTCTTTTACTGAAGCTTTTTTTTGATAATTTCATTAGTCATTTAGTTGTAAGAAGCAATATAAAATAAATTATTTTGCGCCTACCAAGAAGGCAGTCCTGAAAAATAGAATAATGGTGGAGGGAAAATCACCCTAGCAGTGTGATTGATGCTGAAAGATAAATGCCTGTAACAATTGTGCTATGAACAACTTTGTAAACTAGTGTTTAAATAACACACACAGTGTCTCTCTCTCTTCCTCTCTCTCTCTCTCTCTCACACACACACACACATATATACACGCACACACAGACACACACATATATACACATGCACATATATATGTATACATACATTTTGAACTTTTCATGATATTCAAAACCTTTGAACCTTGGCACAAACATCCTCTTCTTCAGAATTTCTTTGCCAAGGACATGTTGTATAATCTTCTCAGAATATGGCATGCTTTTTTCACCATTTTATTTGCTCAAATTAACCTTCATCTTTATTTTCCCTCTACTCTCTTTGATGTTCTTTCTAACTCTCCTACTGGGAACTCAGTCTCAAAAATCAGCATTCTCACATGCCTCTTACTGTGACATTCATCTTCCTTATAAGATTTATATCTTCAGGCTGTCTAGCCTAAAAGACAACAAGACTGCAAGGAAGTGGAGGCTATATGTTTATTTCTTGCTCAATTTACAAGACACCCAACTCATAGCAGTGTTAAACCAAACACTTGAATTTTTTTAGTAAATATGGAAGCAGTAATATTAGAAAGTGTTAGGTTTGTGATAATTTCCATTTTTAGGTTTATGGTAATTTCTATGTCAAAATTCTAATGAAAAATTTTATAAATAACATATTTTTACATGGGACTTATCTCACAACTTCTTCAGTTCTCTTAAAAATATTTCTTGGCCATTTGTGAATCTAAAAATTGTGGTAATATCATGTCATAATTTGATAAAACAGTGCTATTATCCTCCAGCTGCTCACACAGTAATGAGATATTTCAACTGTTTCACCAAGTAGGAAGTATAGTCACAAAGTAAACATTGCAGTGAGCTGGAGAATAATTGAAGTTCATTAGTTTACACTAATGTGGGTTTATGGTGTCAACTCTAAGCTCCAAGAGTAGTATATAGGAGGTATAAACGAATTACAATATTAATTATATTAGTAATTGGGACTTTAGAGTATTTTCATTTAGGTATACCATAATTAAACTCTTTTGTCTTAACAGACACTCTGGTGGAGATGGGGTACTGGAAATCTAGGTGCTATATATGTATGTAAACGTTACATATATACATACATAATATATATAAGGCATCTAGACATATGCGTGTAGATAGATAGATATGCTTAAAAGGGGGGTCCTAAGTTTACCAATCTAACCCTAGAAGTTAAAATGGCAAACCGATTTTCTGGGAAACATGTATTTTCCCAGTCTGCTCCAGGTAGGAAAAAAACCTGAAAAATCCCCCATAGGACCTAGAAGAGACAGTGTGGTACATCCTTGAGCTGGTCAGCAAAGTCTATTACTCCCTGGTGGAAAACAAAGCTCATGTCCAGAAATAAACAAAGCCAGGGATAGGGTTGAGGCATTAGGGGAACCTCTAAGGAAAACATTTATTGTGGAGAAGAAGCGAGACCACAGTTCAAGGGAATTTACCTGCTTCTTCTGGGAAAGAGTAGATCATTTATGCAAGGACTGCCTCTAGGCAATAAAGCTGGCCTACTCCTGGCCATGTTTTTAAGGACTAGAAGCTAAGCAGTTTTCAGCTCCAATCATCCCAGAAAGAATGGTCACCTGAAGAATGCAGGAGATCTGGGGCTGATGGGCTCTAAGACTCTTCTTGGTGCCTCATTACAACAGTCAATATGTAACCAGCAGTCTTAGGTAATTCTCAGACTATTAATTTTCTGCTCATTGCTGAAGCCAAATTTTTCATTCTCCTTTCCTCTGACTATTTGTTCTGAAAAAACATCCATAACTGTGTGATGACATTACCACACCTTTGAGGTGCAATTAATATGGAGACATTCTTTCCTAGTAGTGCCTGAAATTTCAACTTCTCTGCTAGAAAAGGACACCTTGACTAGGTTAAGAATGTAGGCATTATTAATATCCAGGAAATACAAGATATTTTCTTGTAGAATTTCTTGTAGAATTTTCTTGTAGAATTGTATAAGATAAAAACCTCCAACCCCATCAAAATGGGGAGAATAAATAAAAAGAAGCATCCTCAAAAAAGAAATACAGGGGCTGGAGCGGTGGTACAGCAGGTAGGGTATGTGCCTCACATGTGGCCGACCCATGTTTGATTCCCAGCATCCCATATGGTCCCCCAAGCATCACCGGGAGTAATTCCTGAGTGTAGAGCCATGAATAACCCATGAGCATTGCCAAGTGTGACCCAAAAAGAAAAAAATACAAATGGCCAAAAGACACATGATAAAATGCTCTACATCCCTAATCATCAGGAATGCAAATCAAAACAATGAGATACATCACACCACAGAGAATGGCACACATTTGAAAGAACAAAAGCAACCAGTGCTGGCGTGGATGTGGAGAGAAAGGGACTCTCCTTCACTTCTGGTGAGAATGCTGACTGGTTCAGCCTTTTTTGATAACAGTAAGGTTCACTATCATCCTGTCATTCATCGATTTCCTCGAGCAGGCACCAGTAATGTCTCCTTCGTCCTAGCCCTGAGACTTTAGAAAATGCCACATTGGAGACTCTTTCAGGGTCAGGAGAATGAGACCCATCATTGTTACTGGTTTTTGGCATACTGAATACACCACGGGGAGTATGACAGACTCTACCGTGTGGGCAGGATACTTTTGGTAGCCTGCCAGGTTCTCCAGAGTAAGAACTAGATAATAAGATACCAACAGTATGGTTGCTTCTTCAAAAACTAGAAATTGAGCTTCCATTTGACCCTGCAATATCACTTCTGGCAATATATCCTGAGGGTGGAAAAAAACACGGTAAAAATGACATCTGCACCTCTATGTTCATTGCAGCATTGTTCACAATAGCCAGAAACTGGAAACAACCCAAGTGCCCAAGAATAGATGACAGGTTAAAGAAACTTTGGTACATCTACACAATAGAATACTATACAGCTGTTAGGAAAGATGAAGTTAGGGAATTTGCTTATAAGTAGATGGTCATGGAGAGTATTATGTCAAGTGAAATGAGTCAGAAAGAAAGGGACAAACTTAGAATGATTGCACTCATTTGTAGAACATAAAATAACATAATATGAGACTGACACCCAAGGATAATAGATGCAAGGGACAGAAATATTGCTTCATAGTTGAAAGCCTGCCTCATGAACTGGGGGAGAAGTCAGCTGTAATAGAGAAGGGATTACTAAATCAATGATGGTTGGAGCAATCGTTTGGGATGGGAGATGTCTGCTGAAAGTACATAAATGACCATTGTGATGGCCTCTCACGATCACGACCACGACCACCCTGTTGTTCGTCGATTGCCTCGAGCAGGTGCCAGTAACGTCTTCTTCGTCCTAGCCCTGAGATTTTTTTTTTAAAGTGCCATATTCAAGGCTTTTTCAGGGTTAGGAGAATGAGTGATGGCCTCTCAGTCTCTATAATACAAACCATAATGCTCAAAAGTAGAGACAGAGTATGGGGGAAATTGTCGGCCATAGAATCAGGAGGAAGGTTGGAAAGGGGGAGGGGATATACTGGGGACATTGGTGGTGGAAAGTGTGCACTGGTAAAGGGATGGGTGTTTGATCATAGTATAACTGAAATTCAACATGAAAGCTTTGTAACTGTATTTCATGGTGATTCTATAAATAAATAAACAAATAAATAAGAATGCAGGCATTATGAATGAACCTTTACAATGCCAGTGTGATCTCTGAACGCACAGGCAGGAGCAGCCCTGTGCTGTGTACGGTAGGATATGGTCTTAAAAAAAAATAAAAAGAGCTGAGTGCTGAAAGGAAGTGATATTCAAATTACCCTTTAGGCAACAGTATTTTGAACTATAGAGCTTAAAAGGAAAATAAGAGTGAGAGGCTGAGACAGAGACAGAGAAAGAGAGAGAGAAGAAAAGTTTCTGCCATAGAGGGAAAGCTGAGGGTGCAGGGTGGGTGGCAGGAGGGAAAGGGTGACGGGAAATGTGCACTGGTGCCGAGATGGGTGTTGGAACACTGTATGACTGAAACCCAAGCATAAATAATTTTGCAACTGTATCTCTCAAGGTGATTCAATGTAAAAAAATCCTAAAAAATGACAACTAAAAGAAAAAAAAGTAGGTATTAATGGACCAAGACCGATTTGTCATTTTACCACTGGTTGAGGTGGAATTGAACCCCAAAGTATGGGCAGCCAAAGGGACATATGAAGGATCACCGTCACGGTCCTCCCGTTGTTCATCAATTTGCTCGAGCGGGCCCAGTAACGTCTCCATCATGAGACTTGTAGTTACTGTGTTTGGCATATCGAATACGTCACGGGGAGCTTGCCAGGCTCTGCCGTGTGAGTGAGATACTCTCGGTAGCTTGCCAGGCTCTCCTAGAGGGGCAGAGGAATCGAACTCGGGTCGGCCATATTGGCTGCTTGTAAGGCAAACGCCCTACCGCTGTGCTATTGCTCCAGCAATCAAAGAGATTAATCAACCCTGGTTTCTCTCAAGTATGGAGCTGCCTTCCCTCAGTACAAAGTTTCCCTTGAAATAAGCTGCTTGTGGCAGGCCCTGGGCTCTGGAGGGTATCACCCTGAGTGAGTGAGTCAGAGGAGAGAGACCCTCAAAGACCTCTGTCAAATGTGGACAGAAAACAGTGAAAAACAAAAAATGTAATGGTGAAATAGTAAATATCCAAAAGAAATGGGAACAAAAAACTTGTATTCAGAAGGAAAGATGATACTTGAGGGGATAGAATACAGAACAGGGGATGCAACGAGGTGAAGGGAAATGTCCAACAGGAAGGAGGAGGCGGAGCTGAAAGGCAGCAATGTGTTGTGCATTAAACCATGTCAACAGCACTGCAAGGCACACAGCAAGCACAGTTTGTATATATATATATATATATATATATATATATATATATATATATATATTGCCTCAGGTAAAAGTGGGTTGGGAGACAGTGGGGAGGGGCATTGCTGGAGGGAAGTGGACACTAGTGAAAAGGATTCATGTTGAAACATTGTATGCTTGAAATGCAATCATAAATAACTCTTTTTTTGTTTTGCTTTTGGGGTCACACCCAGCGTTGCACAGGGGTTACTTCTGGTTCTGCACTCAGTAATTATTCCTGGTGGTGCTTGGGGGGAACATATGGGATGCTGGGAATCAAACCTGGGTCTGCCACGTGCAAGGCAAATGCCTTACATGCTGTGCTATTGGTCCAGCCCCACAATCATAAATAACTTTGTAATTTCATGGTGACTAAAAAAAAAAGGCAAAACAAAAACAGTTTCCCTTAAAACCAGAGGCAAAAGAGGACCTCATTTAAATTTTAACTGGGTTAAAAAGATTACAACTGGGGGGTATGGTGCCACGAGCAGGTCAATCTGTACCTGTGAGGCAAGTGCATCAGCAGCCTGATGGCACCTTCAGACTTCCAGATACCCCAAAATTGCTGCTGTGCGTTTGGCCAGACCCCAAAAACTTGGGGCAAAGTTTACCAAGAAAGTAAACGGCCAAAAGTTAGGTATGTGGGAAACACACCCACAAATCACCTCCGGATCAGCTATATAATTGGAGGAATGGCCTCTCTGGTTCCTAATTGAACTGCTTAATGGCCATGATCCCAGAGACTCAGAAACAAATCTCGAAACCCAGAGACTTTTGGCAGAAATGCGTCTGGTCCCTGCAGTAGGTTACCAGTGCTGGGCCAACCCAGGTGGGAATAGGTCTCGTGCCATGGCCTGTTTCACCTGGCGGCCCAATGGCCGCCATCCTTCAGAGGCCACTGTACAGTCAGGTTTGGGCCCCCAGTGACGAGACATGCAGGGCCCCATGGGATGGGGGTAGAGCCGGTCCTGTCCTCCCCATCCCAATGAGACCCCAAGTAATCGCCCACAAACTGCCTCTCTGGCTCCCGATCAAGCTGCTTAATGGCCATGATCCCAGAGATTCAGAAACAAATCTCGAAACCCAGTGGCTTTTGGCAGAAAAGCGTCTGGACCACACAGTACGTTACTGTTGCCAGACCACCCCCGGAAGGAAAGGGTGTTGTCACTCTGCCTGCTCCCCCTTGGCAGCTCGGTGGCCGTCATCCTCCAGAGGCCATTGGACAGTCAGGCTTGGACCCACAGTGACGAAACTTGTTGGGCCTCATGGGATTGGGGGTGGGGGGGAGAGCTGGGCCTGTCCTCCCACCCCAACGAGACCCCAAGTCATCGCCCACAAACGGCCTCTCTGGCTCCTGATCAAGCTGCTTAAAGGTCTTGATCCCAGAGACTCAGAAACAAATCTCGAAACCCAGCGGCTTTTGGCAGAAATGTGTCCGGACCCTGCAGTAGGTTACTGTCGCCGGGCCACCCGAGGGAGAAAAGGGTGTTGTCCCTCCACCTGCTCCCCCTTGGCGTCTCGGTGGCTGTCATCCTCCAGAGGCCATTGGACAGTCAGGTCTGGGCCTGCAGTGATAATACTTGTTGGACCTCACAGGACAGGGATGGAGCCAGTCCTGGTCTCCCCGTCCCAACGAGACCCCAGGCCCACGAATGGCCTCTCTGGCTCCTGATCAAGCTGCTCAATGGCCATGATCCCAGAGACTCAGGAGCAAATCTCGAAACCCAGTAGCTTTTGGCAGAAATCCCTCCCGATTTAAGTGTTAAAATTTCAGAATTTCAAAATCACATGACCCTACTGTAGCCACGCGACATCATATGTTATTCATAACCAACAATGGAACACAAATTGTCTACTGTTGCCTTTTCAGCAGATCTGAGTGTTGGGATAAAATGTCAGACAATAATGGTGGGTCTGGTGTCAAGATACTGAATGTGATCAAAGTGGAGAGAGAGTAATGTGGAAATCATCTGCCCCACAGGTAGGGGGAGGGTGTGTGATGGGGGTATACTGGGGTTTTTGGTGGTGGACAATGGGCACTAGTGAAGGTACGGGTGTTTCATTGTATGACCAAGACTTAGACCTGAAAGCTTTGTAACTGCTCTCACAGTGATTGAATAAATAAAATTATAAAAAATGGAAAAAAAAAGTAAGGTGGAGTTCATGCACAATTCAATCAGCTAATCAGTGGCTGAATAAATAGCAGTACTCTTACAAAAAAAAAGATTACAACTGATTATTCTCTGTAACACTCCTTGTAAATACCACAATTTAGTTGTTCAAAAATCCAGAAGAAGTGAAGACTAGTTCAAAATCTTTGCTTGATTAATGAGGCCTATTCATTTTGCAGCCCCTAATCCTCCCATGGCTCTGTGGCTCTGTGGCCTGCTTCATTCTCCTAGATCTTAAAATCACATTGTTTACCATCCCTCTACATTTGGATTGTTTGCCTTTGGAAACTGACACCCAGGAATAAAAGCACATGTGCCCATATTCAGAGCTTCTAAGTTAGCTTCACTCTTTGGTCAGGGCTTGTCCTGGGGCTTACAAGTTTCAAACTAAGGAAAGCTCTAGCAGGTGAACAATCTCCTCTTGTTCCCACCTTCAAACATGTACCTCAGGAAGATGCCTGGCACCTTCTCAATTTCCTGTCAGACCAAGGACATGAGGTCTCAAAAAACGAAGACCCAGCTTTGCCACCAACTTTTGGTTTCCCCTTAAATGGTGAACCCAGAGCCTAAGTGTGGACAGGGCGAGCCCAATCATAGATTATCTTTTTCTCCATACTTTAAACAAATTTTGGGCAATTTTGGGTGTTACTGGATATTGTAGATTCTGGATCTCTATATACAGAGAAATTATCCAGTCCCTCTGTTGAGCCATTGGTAGGGCCCAACAGGAATATACCACCTTCATTGAATCCTGAAATACAGGCTGCCTTTAACTAACTCAAAAGGCCCTTCTTAGTGTGTCAAACTCAAGTGTCCCCAAAGACAGGATCCCCACTTGGTTGTTGATGAAAGTGGAGGGTTCACTGCAGGCTCGTTACCAGTCCCTAGATCCCATTCAACAAGTCCCACTCAATGACCAGTTCAGCAGAAAACTAGACATGACAGCTAGTGTGGTCACGTTGTCTCTTGGCCTCAGCCACCACTCTACTCCTAGTGCAGGCACTCCAGGGTGATGTCTACAACTTAGTAGAGGTGGGTTTTGGCTGACAGTTGCCTCTTAAAATATTCTGCCATGCTCCTTGAAGGACTGGAATTTGCCATTTGCAAATATTCCCACCTTAATTCTACAACCTGTCTTAAAGAGGATGATTAACATGATTGTGAGGAAATTTTCTCCCAAACAGACATGAACCCAGGGGCCCTACATCCTCTCCCCTACTCCTATTTGTCTGTCTAGTGGTGGCAGCCCATTCATGGAAAAGAGAATCTGGAGGGTTGGCTATTCAGCGGTTAGTGACCATGACCTTCAGAGGCAGAGGCCTCGCTTCAGGAAACAGTCTCATTAGAACTCACCACCTCACCCAGGCCCTGTGGTTACAAAAAGACTCTATATTCCTTTTTGGCATTTCATATTCATACATCCACTGTTACTGGTTCCCCTAGGAATTATCTCAAAGAAATAAACCAGTGTCTGCAAGAAGTCTATCCTGAAGGTGGCTATCTATTCTGAGTTAGCTAGAATGTACAGTAGAAGACACTCAAATGATAGTGACCTGATTGTTGAGGGAAACTAACAAGCAGCTTTTAAGGCAAAGCAGATGCCCAGACATGCCTTGTTGAAGTCTCCTTAATCTAGGATGATCCCCTTTCTGGCGATAAAACATAGTGTTCAGCTAAAGAGATCTTTTTACACCATCATAAGTTTTTCAAACAATTCTTATGAGATGCTGAAAATTGAGGGACAATTGCAGTTATCTAAGACAGATGTGTAGAAGGTCTTGAAATACTTCCATTAAACTTTCCCTCTGGGAGCAGATAAAAGCTCAATTAATACCTGTAAAGCTTCTAAAAGGGTCAGGCTTACTCCAATTCATTAAACATTTATTTTTTCATTAAATTGATCACTCCCGCAAGAACTACAAATATAATTATTTTGTGTCACACCAAACTGATGTTCATAGGGCTCAAAACTTGGATGGTCAAACTGGTAGATATTGGCAATTAGATTTCATTCATGTGCCCAAACATCAGTGCATGTAATACTGTTCATTGGTTGGACAATGCCTTCACAGGCTGGACCAAGGCATATGTCTTCTGGACTGTAAGGCTCTGGAGGTAATCGGAATGCTCACTTATGAGGATTTCTCCTTTCATGTCAATGGCCCTTGACTATTTTCCTGATTAAAAAAGTCTTTCCCTATTTGAATTAGGACTAAGAGGGTTGTCCCTCAAGAGTGTCTTTGTTCTCAGACTTGTGTGTTTCTATATATGCCTTGTAGCTCTAGCCCCTTTCAGGTGAATATTCTTGGGGAAATCTCATTGGGATTCTCCACCCACATAATTATACTATAATTCTTCATAGGATGCTCAAGATGAAGTCACCTTACTCTTGGGTACACAGGGATAGACATGTCCCTACCCCAAAAGCTACTCTTAAATAACTGTATTGTGATGGAAAGCATAAACAGTCTTGCCAGTGTATAGCATAATTTGGCTATGGATGCCTGGTCCCTGAGTGTTCCTCTGGCTTTCTAGACAACCTCTGGACTGGTTCTATTATGTCATTCATAAAGATCCAAATGTTATCCAACCCCCTTTTTTTGTTGTTAGTGATTTAGGTAAGTTTTTTTCCATCGACTTCCATCTCTGTATCTGCAGAAACAAAGCCAGGTTATTCTTGGGAGAAATGGTACACACACATAACTACTAGCTAAGAGGACTGGCCCATGTTCTATCACCTACCTTGACCCTCTCTCCCAGTCACCGAGGATGCTAGATAGATGCCTCATCAGTAAACAGCTACTTTTCTTCATCTAACTTAAAATTGACCACATACCTACATACACTCTTAATTAGGTGCCTCAGTGAGAATAACTACTAAAATTGCTGAGTTGGTCACATCCAATGTAGTTAAGAATACCTCTAAGCAATTAATGTCCTCCAAAAAGTATCAGAGATCTTTATATCAAGTAAATTCAATAGCAGGTGTTGTCTTATAAAACCAAAGGAACTTTGAAGCCTTCACATATGCATAAGAAGGAATATGCAGCTTCTGAGGAAAACAATGTTTTTATTTAAACAAGTCAGGACAAATCCAAGCTAATCTACATAAATTGCTAAACTCTACAAACACAGGAGAAGGACAAGTCTCTTAGATATATCTGTGGACAGACACTGTCTCGGTCACCAAGATTTTCTCCTTTTTAAATCCACTGGTGAGTCTCTGATCTTATTATTTGTACCATGCACCTTTAATCTCTTAGTTCAGAGTCATATGTTCGAGTTGAGACCATAAAGCTACAGCTGGGAACATCATGCAATGACTGAGACACGGTCTGGAGGTCTCTGAATCATTCTCCTCCTCCCAAAGAAACCCTGACAAGCTGCATAGGGTCACAAAAGGTTACCCTTAAAGTCCACATAAAGTATCCAGAGTGGTGGTCAGCCCTTCTATGCATGGTATTCGTGGTTCCTTCCTTAAGAGGGGAGAATTAAAGGAAAATGTCCGTTTTCCCTTGCTAATTGTCAGTTCAGAATTCATCTTAGATCCCACTTAGACTTGCAATTTCCCGAAAACCCTCCTCAACTAAAAATAGAAACTATTCCATGGGCCATGTCCCCCCGGGTATTTAGTTAGAGAAAATGCTATGATATCGCTGATTAAGCCAAAAATCTGCATTAACATTAAAAACTATTTGCTGCAGTGTGGCAGAACTATAGATCGGACCACAGAGAGATGAATGGGTGCTTTGTTTCTATATAAAGTGCAAGACAGAAGCCGTACAACAATTTTGTTTTCCTGAAAACCCTCCTGTTTGGAAGCTGTCCTCAGTTCTACTAAATTTTTGCTACTTCCCCATAGCTCCCGGAGAATTCTCTGGGACCCAACCAGAGCCGATATCACCGGGAGGTCCCAGATGGGGTAGGTGCTGTCTCCCCGCCTTCTCCAGATGGAATCCCAGGGACCATGAGCTTCTACAAGCATGGCTCTGGCATGCGGGTACCAGGACTTTTTTCCGAACTACAATGGGGCTGCCCCGGCTCCGAGGCAACTTCTGATTCTGGAAGTCATGCCCACAACCCACCCCCAGGACTATCTTACAGCACACAGCAGCAAAGAAAAAAACCAGCTCGAGGGCCCCACAACTCCAAATTTTCTGGGCCCCAACCAGAGCCCATATCACCAGGAGGTCCCAGATGGGGTAGGTGCTGTCTCCCCGCCATGACAATGATCTGGGTTGCCACCCTCAAACTCCTCCTCTGGCTTCTGACTGACCGTGAACCCAGAGGCACACATACCAATCTTGGAACCCAGGGGTTTCTGGCAGTAACCCCTCTAGTTTTATTACTAAAATATAAGAAATTCAAATTCGTATGGCTGCTATTGTGGCCACAGGACATCATATGCTCTTCATAATCAGCAACAGAAAACAAATTATCTAATGATGTCCTTGTGGCAGGTCTGAATGTCGGTGAAATTCAAAAAAACAATATTGGGTCTTTTGTCGTAATATTGAATGTGATCAACGTAGAGAGAAAGAGAGTAAAGTGGAAATCTGACACACAGGCAGAAAGTGGGTGGGAGGGGGTTATACTGGGGTACTTGGTGGTGGAAAATGTGCACTGGTGAAGAGATGGGTGTTTGATGATTATATGACCGACTGAGACTTGAACTGAAAGGCTTTGTGACTGCTGTCACAGTGATTCAATAAATTAATTAATTAATTAAAATTAAGGCCCTCCCGTTGATCGTCGATTTGCTCGAGCGGGCCCAGTAACGTCTCCATTGGAGACTTTGTTGTTACTGTGTCTGGCATATCGAATACTCTCGGTAGCTTGCCGGGCTCTCCGAGAGGGGCGGAGGAATTGAACTCGGGTCGGCCATGTTGGCCGCTTGCAAGGCAAACGCCCTACCCGCTGTGCTATTAAAATTAAAAAATTAAATTAAATTAAAATTTAATTAAAATTTAATTAAAAAATTTAATTAAAATTAAAAAAATAAAAAAAATTTTTTGCTACTTACTATTATAAACCTTGAGTTCATTGTGTTCATTCTTCAGCACTCTGGACATGACCACAAATAAACAAATTCTACTACCCAGAGATGAACAATTCCTGTGTCAAAAATGTCCACTATGCTTCCAATTTTACACACCTGGCACTTACTCCTGGCGCTGGCTACCTGGCCATCCTCAGGTGCTCTCTGCCACTTCCGAAACATTTACAATGCCCCAAACATTTAAAACCTATTTTTGTTCATTTTTTAAAAATAAATTGTTAGCTGTCTTCTAATTGCTTTATGGGTTGTCTACCACCCCACCAGTCATTCATCATAAGTTTAAAGAAAGCATTTGCATGTCTGTAGTCTCAGTATTACATTTATTTGGCACATAGTAAGTGAAAAACACATACCAATTTTAAAGTATATAAAAATTCCTTTTTGATTCTTCTCTTATATTAGTATACCTTCCTCTCCTGACAAAAACTACCTTATAGTCAACAAGGTTTTCTGTACTAAGTTCCAATTACAATGAATTAATTATTACATAGAATTAAATACCAACCTTTTATAGAAAAGAAAATGATAAGAGCTGCTACAGTGTGCAAAATTGTGCTTTGCTGAATTTTTAAAATTATTTTTAACCCATGTATTTGGCCTATATATGGAAATGGAGTGTCCTGGGATCTTTATTATTCACAATTATTTCTTATGTGAAGCAATATTTGTTTCATTATCCATCAGATTCCAAGGCTCAACCAAAAAAAGGACAGAATTCCTGGGATAGATGCCTCTTGGATTTAGGAATGGAATAAAGTTTATCCTTTTTGTTAATAAACTTGTGAATTTCTCCTTTTGGTCGGTCTTTACCTATTTAATTAGTTAAGTATCGGTATTCTTGGGCAAGTAAAATTGAAACAGACCAAAGACCAAGAGTCAAAACCTTTCAACTCCAGGTTTCCCTTTGAACTGTGATGTTGCTCTCCCATCACTGTATCACTGTCATCTGTCGTTCATGGATGTACTCGAGCGGGCGCCAGTAACATCTCCATTCGTCCCAGCCCTGAGAGTTTAGCATCGTCTCCTTACTTGTCTTTCCCAATGCTGCCATGTTAGAGGCTTTTTCAGGGTCAGAGGAATGAGACCCACTATTGTTACTATTTTTGGCAAATCAAATATGCCACGGGGAGCTTGCCAGACTCTGCCACGCTGCTCTCCCATAGTAGGACTGTAGCACTGTCCTCCCATTGTTCATCAATTTGCTCGAGCAGGCCTAGTAACGTCTCCATTTTGAGACTTGTCGTTACTGTGTGTGGCACATTGAATACATCGTGAGTAGCTTTCCAGGGTTTGCTGTGCAGGCAAGATACTCTCGGTAGCTTTCTGGGCTCTCCAAGAGGGGAAGGGGAATCAAACCCGGCTCAGCCGGGCTGGCTGCGTGCAAGGCAAAACGCCCTACCACTGTGCTATCGCTCCATGATGCTGCTCTCCCATTTATCTAAAATATATTACCTAGAAATGATAATATTATTACAATGATGGTCTAACACCATCTCGAGTGCTGAGATATTTGTTAACAGAAGAAAGCAAGAAAAAACAATCTCTCCAACAAAAATATTAACACCCAAGAGATAGCATTAGACTGTGCCTATAATGATATTTTATTTTTTGTTTATAACTATTAGTTATTTCTAAAGAGTCATGATTTACAAAGAACAACAAAAATAAATTTAAAAAGCCTATCAGCAATTGAGGAGAGGAATAAACACTTCTCAGAGGAAGACAGGCAGAGGCTAGTAGGACCATGTTTTATTGACAATATGGGGCTGCAAAATACAGCACAAAGAACATCCTGGAATTGAGTAATCATTGACTCTAGGTCTTCCAAAAAGTCTTCTAAATGCTGCAGTAAGCACAGCAAAATATGCTGTAAAATCACAAGCATTTAGAAGCTATTAACAGAAACTGAGGTTGCTGAGGGCCATGGTTTATTGAACAGTTACTATCTAACAGTGCATATAAATCATTCTAATAGCTCAGGAAGTGAGGACTGTGTTTTCAACTTTTTCATGGGTGCAGATAAAATTCAACCTTTCTCTTGGATTTGATCTAACCTTGAGTTGTCTAAGTTAAGAATTTTGAAAAGCAGTAAAACTTTCCAACAAAAGTGAAGCTGTTAATTTTACTAAGTGTGAGCAGTTTAAAAAGAAATAGCAAGTACTACCTGTAATTAGTATTATTTAATGGAAAGGGCATTTAAAACTAGAATGCTGCATTATCTAAGAACAAAAGATGGTGCTATAAATTGAATGCATTTTTCAGCAAGTAAAAATTTACATACTCTGCTATTGAGCAATTTGGCTCTTACATATTTTTTCTGAGAATGTTTCCTGTCAATGTACAGAAAGAGATGTGGGAAACTGTTAATAGCAGCCTGTTAAAGCTGGAAATAACTGGGAAGCATTCCAATGACCACCTAGAGAATAATGAACAAATAAATGATATAATTTAAAATACTTAAAGTAGTTCAATAATTGAATAATAGATAATAGTCAAAATAAATGACTATAAGCAAAACTAAAACATCCAAACATGAAATCTAATGAAAGATTGGTAGAACTAAAATACTATAAATAAGATGGACTAGTTATAAGTCTTTATGTTGTACATTTTAGAATAATTTCTAAACGTGTTTCTGTATATAATATGTTTCTATGTGTATAACTGCTTCAAGAATGAAATTAAGATATTAATTTCAGATAAGGGGAGGCATGAGGATGAGAAAACAGGAAATGACCATATATTCAGTCTATAGTCAATAATCTTGCTTCCCATTTGAATAGAAAATATACATATACTAATACATCATATAGTTCCAAGCAAAGAGCAAGCAAATAAGGATTCTTCTTAGACATATGATGGAAATAGTTCTCAAACTTAATTAAAAGGCAATAATATTGTTAGATAAATGTTACATATATTAATATTTTATTACATGTAAAGTATCTCAATTTTGGATATAATGTTTATATCTATATTACATATAATATCTCACTATGTGGGAAGTAAATTCAATGTCGTATATAATCATAAAATATGAAATATGGTGTTGTATTAATCTCACAATAATATTGGATTACATAATTATTATCAACATTATATATGTAATATTAACACAATATTATATGTAAGAGCAGATTATTAGATATATAAATTCAAACCAAAGCAACAAATATATACATATAATTAAATGAGGCAGAAAACTCCTGAGTGTTTTTTCTCTACAATTTTAAGGATCAGATTTAATGTCTTTTTATTATGAAATAGCATTACTTTGTAAACTATCTTTAGAACTGTGTTTTAGACCAATGACCTTAATTTTCCAAAAAGTTAAAATTATAAAACAAGCCCTAGAATTGGGGTGTTAATTAAAACATCTACTAGGGAGTTTAGATAAGAGAGAAAGAAAGCAATGCTTAACTGCACAAAAGACAGAGATTATGCTAAAAAATATTTAGACTACAAATATCAGAGACCTTTGTTAAGAAATGACACAGAAAGGGGCTGGAGCGATAGCACAGTGGTTAGGGCATTTGCCTTGCATGCGGCTGACCTGGGTTCAATCCCAGCATCCCATATGGTCCCCCAAGCACTTCCAGGAGTAATTCTTGAGTGCATGAGCCAGGATTAACCCCTTTGCATCACAGGGTGTGACCCCAAAACAAAACAAAACAAAACAAGACTCAGAAAATACGGAAAAAGCATAATAATATGTGAAAATTTCTATCATAACTGCTTAATGATGATTAAGCAATTAATAATTGTTTAGGATAAGAAATACATATCCTTCTTCTCTGAAATATTGACTCTGATGCAGAGGAAAGACTTAGGGGAGGACTATGATTTTACTAGATTTTCATCCTTTCTATGGTGGAGGATGTTTCCATTTACTCTACTAATTAGGAGATGCCCAGTTTAGAAAAATGCTATAGTGTCAGCCTAACTGCTTGCCTAGTTACTGAGCTAAATATACCACAACAGTTTACAACCTTTGTAGCTTTATATTAAGGATAAAATTTAAATGTCAAGGACAGTCCATGATTTGGTCTTGCTATCTGTCTTGTCTTTCAACATAACTTCCTTACAGGAACCTCACACCAGTCTACCTAAGTTCATGTTGCCTTTTCTTGGCTGTCATGCACATTACACTTTTGTGTGTGATGCTCTGTCTGGAAGAGGCTCCCCTTTTGAATATCCAAAAACTCTCTACCAATCCACTGGATTTCAGTTAGTCAATCTCTAGGAAACCTTCTTTAATCAAAGGTAGGTAGTAATTCAATAAGCTTTTATTATGTTTGTAAGAAACTTTGGTTTATATTTTGATTTTTTCTCCACACTAAAGTTCTTTTAGGGAGAGATTTATGATAGTTTCCGGAGTCTCAATACTTCTTTTGAAATCAAGCAAAGCATCTATAAGTATGTAATCATCCTTATCCTCTAATTGAGTACAGTGTATGGTATATTTGTTCAATGGATTGACTATTTCTATAGACATCAGTAATGTTAGTAAGTGAAGAGAGGGAGACTTTCATTTTCCTATTAGAGTATTAATATTAATTCAGTTAACTGGTAGGTTCAGAGAGAGTTGGCTGTCAAGACTGTGGAAGAAACCTAACACCATATAACAAGGTTATATTCTTTCAGTGCTCTCTAGTTGTCCAGTCAGCTCAGAGGATTAACTTTTTTAATCCCTGATGCACACTGATACCCAGTATAAAGTAGGCTTCTAAATTCTTCTAGACAAATGCATACCTACTGCAGCTCAGTCCTTGAGAAGTGGATTGGCTGTATGTGTTTCATGCGCATCACTCACTCAATAATCAGAGTTCTATTCCACATGTACTTCTTCAATTGTAAAGGAATTAAACAGTAGATGAGTAATATATTTTCAATGCAAAGCAATTTGAAGCAACCTCCTCGAATTCCTCCTGTGAAATTGTGGCAACAGTGCCTTCAAAATGCCAGCTAGTCAGGGCTGGAGCAATAGTACAGCAAGTAGAGTACAGCCTTGTATGTTATTGATCCAACTTTGATATCGTTTCATGCTTCCCTGTGCAGCACCAGGAGCAGTTCCTGAGTGCAAAGCCAGGAGTAACCCCTGAGCATTCCTGGTGTGGCCCCCAAACAAAAACAAAACAAAGCCAAATGCCAGTGAATCATCTCTGTCTAGAGCCTAAAATTATACGATTAAGCCATCTGTATTTCACTGAAGAAATATCGTATGGTATAATTAATTCATTGGATGTGATGGCAGAATCATAGAAGCACATTGGAAAGGCTCACACGAGGCCTTGTGGGGAATTTCCACACCCCTCCAGGACCAGCGTGTGAACTTGCCGAAAGGAGATTGACTCTTTCCTTGTCATGGGGCTGGAGCAATCATACAAAGATTAGGCACATTCCTTGCATACAATCAAATCTTATCTGATTTCTGGTACCTCACTTTACCCTAAAAATTCCTGAGTGCAGCCCTGTAGGTCCCCAAGTACTGCCCAGGTAGCAGCACTGCAGTACCTGAGCAGTACTCCATCCCCCAGTCCTAACCTTTGGCTGAAAATAACTGGGGGAATTATTTCTAATCAAATAAAAATGCATTTACAATATAAATAAAATAGATTGTCTAGTCACAACTCAACTAGTCAATTTCCACAGCTGAGCTTTTAAAATGAGACGAGCAACAATTTTATGATACCTCAGTGCTTCCCTTTTAAAGCCACGGCAAGTACAGTATTTTTTTCTGTCAGATTATGTTATTGGGAAAACTAGACTACCTAGAATTCATCATGCTATTCATATTTTAAAGCAGATACACCCACTATTTTTTAATTTTTTCATAAGAAATACTTATTTGACATTAAAATAATAATCGGTAGTACTTGTAGTAGCTCAGTAGGAGATTCTGACACTCCACTCCCATCATTGTACAGACTCACCGAACAGAAAACTAACAAGGAAATAACACACTTAAATGGGTGCTGAAAGAGTTGGACGTGGTAGACACCATTTTTAAACTACATTATACAGCTAATTATCAACATTGCAAATTCCACTGGCCAGGAAACAAAAGTATAAATCAATAATTAGGCATCACATCAAACTAAATAACTTCTCTATAAGAGAAACTACCAATGAATTTTTTAAAAAAAGATCCAGATGAATACCATCAAATATTACACATCATACCTATAGCACACCCCTGAAGCGCCACGAGCATATGCAGTCCAACAAATTCCTGATGATGGATATCTACAAGTACCACCTCCTGGGCCGCAAGCTCCATTCGCACAGCTCCCAGCCGGATTGAGGGAGCCGGCCCCTGCCCGAGAGCACGCAGCCCTCAGGTCAGTTCTGAATCAGCACGGGGGGCCCAAGGCACAGATCTTTATGAATATTGCCTGCTCCCCCCTGTCTTTGCTGCCCACCTGCCAAGCCCAGTGCCTTTCCCTTTGCCAGTGGTTCCGGACTACAGCTCCTCCACAAACCTCTTCCGGCTGGTGGCAGTGGTCATCCATCACGGAGACATGCACTTGGGCCACTTCGTGACTACCAACGATCCCCACCATAGGCCAAGAACCCTCTGGCCACCAGCAACCAGTGGCTGTGGGTCTCGGAGGACACCGTCCGCAAGGCCAGCTTGCAGGAGGTCCTGTGGTCCAGCACCTACCTGCTGTTCTACGAGCGCGTGCTCTCTAGGCGGCAGCCCTACAGCCAGGAGTACAAGTCGGAAGAATGACACAGCCCTGGCCCTGGGGGGAGGGGGGCCGGGGGGAGCTAAGCTGATCAGACTGGCCAGGCAGAATGCAAAGCCTAACTATGTACTGGTGCAGGCGTGCAAGCTGCTTCCCTGGGGTCCTCCTTCTCAGAGAAGGCCCCTCATGGAGGCCTGTGGCCCAGACTCCACCCCCCCCCCCCCCACACACACCGTCAGGCTCCCTGGAACAGGCCTGCCAAAACACCCTGGACGGAAGTGGCTGGCCCTTGGCAAGAAGCAGCAAAGCAGCGAGTGTGTCTTTCTACCTACCTGAGCCAGGTAATTAAAAAAGATCAGAATCTGGAAGCCGTGTTTTTATTAGCTGATTGTGTCAGGTGTTCTCCAAGGGAAACTGGCTTTGTCCACTTCCTCTGATTATTTCAGCCTAGATCTTTTATTTTTTAATAAAACAGACCCACTTAAAATTATTTATGATTTATAATGAATTAATAAAATTCAACTTCCCAAATGAACACCCTTTGAAAAAAGATTTATGAGCTAAAAGTAAAAGATTCACTCAAAAATGACATACGGATTGTTAGTATATGAAAAAATGTTCATAATTAATCGTGGAATATAAATTTTTGGAAACAATAATTTGGAAAACAAATCTAAATGACAATGAGATATCACTTAACGCCTATGAAAACGACCTAAATGTGAAATTCAGGACAAAACCTGTGCTAGCAGGGATGTAGGAAATAGGAACACTCATTTGCTCAGTTGTGAATGGATCAGCTTCAGTGGAAGACAGTTTGAAGTTTACTAAAAAAATAAAAAATAGTCCATTTTGATCTTACTTTTGTACATGGTGTTAGGCAGAGATCTGAGTCCAATTTTTGCATGTAGCTGTCCAGTTTTGCCAGCACAATTTGTTAAAGAGACTTACCTTGCTCCGCTTCAAATCTCTTGCTCCTTTATCAAAGAATAGATGATCATATATTTGGGGGGAGACATCAGCATATTCAACTCTGTTCATTGTTCTTCAGCTCTGCCTTTGTTCCAGTACCATGCTGTTTTAACTATTACTGCTTTGTAGTAGAGTTTGAAGTTAGGGAGGTTGATTGCTTCCATTTTCTTTTTCCCCAGAATTGCTTTAGCTATGAATGGGCGTTTGTTGTTCCATATGAATTTCAGGAGTGTTTGATCCATTTCTTTGAAGAATGTTATGGGTATTGTTATAGGGCTCAACATCAGGCCAGAATCCATAAGGCACATTGAAGACAAGGTTGGCAAAACCTTTCACGACATTGAAGCTAACAGTATCTTCAAAGATGACACACCACTGCCCAAGCAAATGAAAACAGCGATAAACAAGTGGGACTATCTTAAATAAAGAAGCTTCTACACCTCAAAATAAACAGTGACCAAAATACAAAAACAGTCTTCAGAATGGGAAAGGATATTAGCCCAATACTCATCTGACAAGGGGTTGATATCAAGGATATACAAAGTACTGGTTGATTTCCACAAGAAGAAAACATCCAACCCCATCAAAAAATGGGGGGACAAAATGAACAAAATATTTCTTGAAGAAGAAATCCAAATGACAAAAAGGCAGAAGAGAAACTGTTCTACATCATTAATCATCAGAGAGATGCAGATACAGATGCAGATCAGAACAACAATGAGATATCTCACACCACAGAGAATGGCCCACATACAAAAGCAACTGGTGTTGGCACGGATGTGGTGAGAAATGGACCCTCCTTGCTGGTGGGAATGCCGACTGGTTCAACCGTATTGAAAAACTGTATGGACGAATCTCAAAAAATTAGACATTGAGCTCCCATTTGACCCAGCAATATCACTTCTGGAAAATATCCCAGAGAGGCAAAAAAGTACAGTAGAAATGACATCTGCATTTCTATGTTCATTGCTGCACTGTTCACAATAGCCAAAATCTGGAAAAAAAACTGAGTGACCAAGAACAGATTACTGGTTAAAGAAACTTGTTACATCTACACTAGATTGATGTAAGTAGATTCATGATGATGTAAGGATTTGAAATCAGAATTTAACTTAGTGAATGTGAAAAAGACTATACAAAGGACAAAAGACTTGGTTTGTAAATAACAGGATTTTGCTAAATTAAAAACTAAGAATATCTCAGACAAAAACAACACAAAAGGTCATCACAGAGATCAAAATGTCAACATGAGTGGAAAAAAGTATGCTAAATGACTCAAGTATAAATTGTAGCAGTACTACTGGTGGAAGAAGTAGCTCCCCAAAAGCTATGCCTCCTGAATTGCTCACAAGATTTTATTAAAGATGGTATAAGTAACTCCCCAAAGAAATAGGTATCCTCATAGCTTATCATTTACGTTGCAGGTCACCTGGCTATTTCATCATCTGATGTAGGTGATTTATGTGAAATGAGGAGTGAAGGAGATATCCTTGATAGAAGAGTACTGTTGTGTTCCCACTCACCTTCATAATCTGAGGAAATACTTTGTTAAGTTTAGGCAGGTAAAGGATGCCAGAGCATCTATGAAACATGGATACTAGCCACCCATCAACTCCAATGGTGTCAGTCAGATAACCTGAAGTCCACTTGATCTACATTGTGTGGCAACTGGTTCCTCCCACTGAATCCCTGGGAGCCATGGACTCAGGCTGCAGTTAGGAATTTTGCTCTGAAGGAAAGGAACTGTCAGTACTATTGGCAAGCGGTGAGTAGAATATTGGTTATAATTCACGAAGAACAACAAAAATTGGGAGAAAAGATAAACAGATAATTCCTCAAAGAAGATATACAGATGGTTAGTGGGTACATGAAAAAGTACTAATTGTCGCTTACTATTATGGAAACACAAATCCAGACAACAATGAGATATCTTGTCACTCCAGTGAGAATGGCATGTGGATAGCCCTACCCTCTGAGACCATTGCTTACATTGAACCTGATAGAGACTTTGCATGTTTCTTTGTTTTTAGTTTAGTTTAGTTTAGTTTTGTATAGCCATAACCAGCAGTTTTCAGTGGTTCCTTCTGAGTCTATGCTCAGGGATCACACCTAGATACCTAGTGGTGCTTTGGGGACCATATGCTTCATCAGCTATTGAACTGAATAGGTTGCCTACTTGGCCAGCACCTGACCCACCATATTATCTCTCCAATTCCCTACTTAGCCCATTACAGTTGAGAATATGATTTCCCACACATGGCTAGGCCAAGTGATTTTTTTTAAGTAATGCAAACTCATGAGACCAAAACAGTGGCTTCCTTTATGTTTTGTAAATGAGCTTTCATTGAACTATCCCCATCAATTGAGAAGTTACCCAGTAGAGACTTACATTTTGCGTATTCAATTAAGTCTCTTTGTTGATGCTCCTCTATTCAAACTTTCCCCCCTATTCTTAATCAACCCAGCAGATCCCTGATCTCTAGGGATTCCTTCAAAAACATAGTGTGAGACTAATACCCAAGGAAAGTAGGAATGAGGGCCAGGAAGATTTATCCATGGTTGAAAGCTTGCCACAAGTGTGAGGGCAGTTAGGACAGAGAAGACATCACTATGACAATGATAGTTGAAGATTATCGCTCTGGACAAGAACTGAGGCTGAAAGAAGATAAAGTAATACACATATTTACCTTTCAGTAACTGTATTACAAACTATAATGGATTAAACGGGGAGGAGAGAGTCAGAGAGAGAAAGAGAGAGACAGAGAGAGACAGAGAGAGGTAGAGAGAGAGAAGAGACGTATCTGTAGTAGAGGCAAAAGTTTCTGATAGGGAGGAGAGTTGGCTGGAGGTAAACTGGGGTGGAGGGAAATGTATGCTGGTGAAGGTTCAGGTGTTAGAACATTTTAAGACTGAAACCCGATGATGAGCAACTTTAAAACTATATCTTAAGGTGATTCATCTAAAAGCATAACTTATCTAGGAATTTTTCTCATTTCCCTCTACCAAGATCTGTTTAAGTGTTAGGGTTAAAGATAGTGAATTCCCAGAAGTAGTATTACTGGGTCAAATGGGAGATCAATTTCTAATTTTTTTGAAAAAGCATCCATAATGTTTTCCAAAAGGGCTGAATATTTCCAGAGATGCAAAAAAGTATGGTAGAAATGACACCTGCACTTGTATGTTCATTGCAGCACTGTTTACAATAGCCAGAATCTGAAAAAAAAAATCTGAGTGCCCGAGAACAGACGACTGGTTAAAGAAATTTTGGTACATCTACACAGTGGAATACTATGCAGCTGTTAGAAAGGATGAAGTCATGAAATTTGTATATAAGTGAATTAACATCAAGAGTATCATGTTAAGCAAAATGAGTCAGAAAGAGAAGGACAGACATAGAAGGATTGTACTCATTTGTGAAATACAAATTAACAGAATGAGAGACTAACATCCAAGGATAGTAGGAATAAGTACCAGGAGGATTGCTCCACAGCTTGGAAGCTGGCCTCACATGGTGGAGAAAAGGCAGCTCAGAGAAGGGACCACCAAGTAAAGGATGCTTGGAGTGCCCGCTCGGGATGGAGGTGTGTGCTGAAAGTAGACTATAGACCAAACATGATGGCCACTTAATACCTGTATTGCAAACACAACACCCAAGAGGAGAGAGAGAGAGCAAAAGGGAATGGGCCTGCCACAGAAGCGGGGGATGGGGGGGTGGGAGTGGGAGGGATGCTGGGAACACAGTTGTTGGAGAATAGGCACTGGTGGAGGGATGGATACTTGATCATTGTGTGACTGAAATGTAATCATGAAAATTGGTAAGTCTGTAACTGTACCTCACAGTGATACATTAAAAATAGCACTGTATCACTGTCCTCCCATTGTTCATCTATTTGCCTGAGCAGGCACCAGTAGTCTCCATTGTGACACTTGTTACTGTTTTTGTCATATTGAATATGACATCGGAAGCTTGCCAGGCTCTGCCATGCAGGCGGGAAACTCTTGGTAGCTTGCCGGGCTCTCTGAGAGGGGCAGAGGAATCAAACCCGGGTGGGCCACGTGCAAGGCAAACAACCCACCCGCTGTGCTAAATAAATAAATAAAAAATAAAAATGGTGAATTCCCTCCCCCTGCTCTGTATTTTACAAGTCATTTACTGTTTTTTTCACATTTTTCCATGAAAAAATTAATGGAGAAGTTATTTCATGTTACATTACGTAAAATATAATCTTCATAGTTTTATTAAACTTCATTGTTTTTTAATTTTTCTGCTTTTATTTGAACTCAAATTCTTGCCTCTGTCATCATAATACAATATTTTCGTTTGTTTGTTTTCAAGGTTTTTCTATCCTTGGGTTTTATCAGACTATTTGAAAACTTAATGACACTATTTTGATTCCGGTTCCTGAGTTATTTACTTATATCCTGTAACAATCAGTAAATAATGTGCTTCTTGCTTTCTGAGTACTCTCTGACTAAATGGTGGCAAAGGAATAAGCCAAAGAAGAAGTACATTGGAAATGTAAACTATCTGACCGCTAATATTAATTTTTTTCTTGAGGCTGGAGAGATATTATAGTAAAGTATCTACACTTTTCCACTGTGTAAATGTACCAAAATTTCTTTAACCAGTCATCTGTTCTCAGGCAATCAAATTTTTTTTTCAGATTCTGGCTATTGTAGTACTATAATATTATAGATATTAAAATAGAGATATTATAATATTGATTTGCTCGAGCAGACCCAGTAACATTGTGAGACTTGTTCCTGTGTTTGGCATATTGAATACGTCACGGGTAGTTTGCCAGGCTTTGTCATGCAGGCGAGACACTCTTTGTAGCTTGTCGGGCTCTCCGAGAGGGGTGGAGGAATCGAACTCGTGTCGGCCATGTTGGCTGCGTGTAAGGCAAATGCCCTACCTGTTGTGCTAGTGCTCGAGCCCATTAATAATATACTATATTATAATATAGATATTATAGTATATTATAGTGCACTAGTTTTGCACACAGCTGACTTGGTTTTGGGCCCCTTTATTGCATATGGTCCTTGCATCCCACCACTGAGTCAAGAACTGGGAGTAATCTCTCAAAACCACCAATACAAACTAGCAAAAAACATTTTCTTTTTCTTCCTTTCTCTCTTTTTCCCTTCCTTTTTGATTTCTTCATCCAATCTATCATTTATGGTTATACCCGCATACATATGAAAGTACATATAACCAGACGTACTTACTTAAATATCACATAGAATACATATCTATATTATCTCTCAGTTTCCTAATAGAAGATATAGGTTTCAATTTTCAGACTTCTGGATCATTATAATATGTTAATTCTTTTGCCAAAAATTTATGATATTCCTTCTAGATTCATTCATTGAACCAAATACTTGAAAAAAATCATTCCTGCTACCAAACTAGTAACATAGTAGAGGGCTTGGTCAGTCAGGGTTCTCCAGAGAATAAGGGTTCTCAATAGAATAAGTGTGTGTGTGTGTGTGCTTAAACATTTTCAGAAAATAATTGGCTATACTATTATATGATTCATCATTTTCACTAGATTCTGATAATAGAACATGACAATAGAGGGAATCAGAAAGGTTAGAAGAAAAAAATCCATACTTTTGTCCTGTTTTACTTCTATTTTTTGAGCTGAGCTTTACCCTGGCAGTGTGTTTGTCTCATATTGCTATTTTTCAGTTCTGCCAGATATAACACCATCACACTCACCTCAATCTGCTTCTAATGCTTTGCTCTGAACTATGAACCTGAAGATGGAATTAGTCAGCACTTAGGAACTAGGCTTTCAAAGCTCAAGTTTTTCAAAATAATTAATTTTTAAAAATCGAAAGCTTCTCCTGTCATCTTGGGGTGATTTCTATATACAGAAGGTGAAACTCATGCCTCACTCACCAATAATGAAGTCACTATTTGTGTTAAGTACTTTGTGCAGCTGAAAACTTGTCTAAACCTCTTTGTCTCATCTACTCGTATGCTACTCAAATAAATGCAATAATCTGTTGAATTTCAACATACCAATAATTACTATAGGAACTAAGAAAACTATTATCTAAAATGGCATCAATGAAATACAGATGGCCAGAGAAACATGAAAAAATGCTCTACATCTCTAATCATCAGGGAGATAGAAATCAAAACAATGAGATATCATCTCACAACACAGAGACTGGCACACATAAAAAAAAAGGAGAGCAACCAGTGCTGGCATGAATGTGGGTAGAAAGGGACTCTCCTTCATTGTTGGTGGAAATGCCAACCGTGAAGCATTTTTGGAAAATAATATGGGCATTCCTCAAAAAGCTAGAAATTGAGCTACCATATGACCCAGAAATAACATTTCCATATATATCCCAGGGCTCAAAAACACACTAAAGAAAGCCATCTGCAATTTTATGTTCATTGCAGCACTATTCACAATAGCCCCAAACTGGAAACAACCTGAATGCCTGAGAACAGAGGACTCCATAAAGAAATTAAGGTACATCTGCACAATAAAACACTATGCAGACACCAGAAAAAATGAAGTCATGAAATTTGTCTGTAAATGTATGGACAAGGAAAGTATTATGCTGAAAAAAATGGGTCAGAGAAAGAGGAACATACATAGAATGACTGGACTCGTTTGTGGGCTAAAAATGTAGTATAAGACTAATACCTAGAGACAGTGGAAAAAAGGCAGAAGAAATAGTTCATGGTTGGAGGTTTGCCACAAGTGGTGATGCGGGAAAGGCAGAATTAGAGATAGGACCACTGTTCCAAATACAGTTGGAAGTGACCAGTTCAGACAAAAAAAGATAGCTGAAAGTAGGCAGGCAAAGGGATAAACAAGATAAACTTTCAGTACCTGTGTTGCAAACCATAATTACAAAAGGAAAGATATATAGAGAGACCAACAGACGGAGAGAGAAAAGATGATGAAGAAAGAGAAGGAGGAGGAGAAGGAGGCGGAAGAGGAGGAGGAGGAGGAGAAGGAGGAGGAGGAGGAGAAGGAGAAGAACAAGAAGAAGAAGAGGAAGACGATGAATAAGAGGAAGAGGAGGAGGAAGAGGAAAAGGAATGAGAAGGAGAAGATGAAGAAGAAGGATGGGGAGGAGAAGGAGAAGAATAAAAGAAGAAGTATAGGAGGAGGAGAAAAAAGAAGATGAAGAAGATGAAGAGGAGAAGAAGAAGAAGAAGAAGAAGAAGAAGAAGAAGAAGAAGAAGAAGAAGAAGAAGAAGAAGAAGAAGAAGAAGAAGAAGAAGAAGAAGAGGAGGAGGAGGAAGAGGAGGAGGAGAAGGAGGAGGAGGAGGAAGAAGAAGAAGAAGGAGAAGGAGAAGGAGAAGGGGGAGAAGGAGAAGGAGAAGAGGGAGGAGAAGAAGGAGAAGGAGGAGAAGGAGAAGAAGGAGGATAAGTAGGAGAAGAAGGAGAAGGAGGAGAAGGAGGAGGAGGAGAAGGAGAAGAAGAAGGAGAAGGAGGAGGAGAAGGAGAAGGAGGAAAAGGATAAGGAGAAGAAGGAGAAGGAGAAGGAGAAAGAGAAGGAGAAGAAGAAGAAGAGGAGGAGGAGGAGGGGAGAAAAGATGAAGAGGAAGAGGAAAGAGAAGAATGAAAAGAAGAAGAAGAATGCTTGCCATATAGGTAGGATAGGAGGTGGGAAGTCCTGGGGAGAAACTGGGAACATTGGTGATGAGAAAGGTACATTGATGAAGATAGGAGTTATGGAACATTTTATGACTAAAACCCAATTATGAAAAAATTGTAACTGTGTATCTAATAATGATTCAATTTTTAAAAATTATTTAATTTAATTTTAAAAGAAGAGCAAAGTACTTCAAATAAATTTAACGAAGAATGCAAGATACTTTAAAAAAAATTTATTAGTGAATCACCATGTGGTAAAGTTACAAATATACAAACTTTCGTATTTCAATCATACAATAATCGTTTATCCACCCTTCCACAAGTGCCCATTCTTCTCCACCAATGTTCCCAATGTCCTTCCCACCACCCCCACCCCATCCTCCCCTACCCCACCCCGTCTCTGCGGCAGGGCATTCCCTTTAGTTCTCTCTCCTTTTGGGTGTTGTAGTTTGCAATAGAGGTATTGAGTGGACATCGTGTTCAGTCTGTAGTCTACTTTCGGCACACATCTTTCAACCCAAAAGAGTCCTCGCAACATCCTTTACTTTGTGTTCCTTTCCCTATCTAAGCTGTCTTTTCCCCAGCATGTGAATGTAAGATACTTTTATTTAAAATTAAAAGACGTTAATGAGTGTAAATGAGGGTGAAACCAATAAATCCAGTAATATTTCATCCCTTTGAATTGATGGATTAATATTTTATGGTCTGCATAATTTACAAATCATTATATAGATTTAACATTTGCTCGAGCGGGCCCAGTAACGTCTCCATTGGAGACTTTGTTGTTACTGTGTTTGGCATATCGAATACATCACGGGTAGCCTGCCAGGCTCTGCCGTGCGGGCGAGATACTCTCGGTAGCTTGCCGGGCTCTCCGAGAGGGGCAGAGGAATCGAACTCGGGTCGGCCATGTTGGCTGCGTGCAAGGCAAACGCCCTACCGCTGTGCTATCACAGAGATTTAACATAATCCTGCCAATATTTCAAAGAAATAGAATACTTCAGAGAAATAGGATAAAAACATAACATTTGTATGGAACAACAAATTTTTCTGGATAGCTAAAACTGGATTCATCATGTTTCCTGATTCCAAATTCTTTTATAATTCTGCTCTAATTAAAATCATATGGAATTGACATAAAATACATAATTCGGTGTACTGAAATAGAAAGCCTAGAAATGAACTCATGCATAATTAGTCAATTCATTTATGGTAAAGTGTCCAAGAATATATAATCAGAAAATGACAGTTTATAATGGATGGTATTTTAGTTACATGCAAAAGAATAAAACTGAATGATCATCTTATACAATGCACAGAAATTGGTGAAGCTATGGTAGAAAATTGTACCTGCTGATAATAGTATAAATCTATATACCCCCATATAACTTTATCGAGTGCTTCAGAAATTGAATATAAAACTATTAAAATGACCTAGCAACTCTACTTCTAGACACTTGTCCAACAAAACACAACATTAAATCAAAGAGATCCACTCACTCCCCTGTTGACTACTGCACTATTTACAAAGCAAAGATACAAAAATATACTGTATTCATTGATATATAATTGATTATGTAAGTGTAATATACAAATATGAGTTTACATATTTGGATTTGTTACATAGCTCTCAGTTTATTATTTCTCTCTCATTATCAAGTTTAGACACCCAATATCCCAGGCTCTTGGATTTTTCTGTATCTTTCTACTTGTCCACAAGAGTTGAGGCAATGAGCTTGAGATACTTTAAATGATACCCAGATAGAGCAAGGAAAGCAGAACCTAAGTTTCATAAAAGGCTATCTGTGGACATATACATTCTGAAAGTTTGATGCAACACTTTATATCTTCTATCCAGAAACTGATAAGTGAACAGTTTGGCTTTCACTTGAATCTGTATTATGTCTAATGTCAACTATTTTTATGACTCTAAACTTTGGAGTTTATGTTTCTTATATGTAAAACTAAACTTGAGACTTTTTAGTTCAATGGTCTGTATGATATAACTACATGGGTTCTAAATTACAGGCATTCTAAAATTTTAATTTGGCATCTTTCTGATAGCTGACTATAGAATCCTGACTCCAGCTCCTAGATAGTAATTGAGCACTTGGGCCAGCTTCAATTCATCTTTCCCCATTACTGTATCACTTATTTTTTAAAAAAATTTATTTATTTATTTATTGAATCGCTGTGGGAAAAATTACAAAGCTTTCAAGTTTAGGTCTCAGTCATGCAAATATCAATCACAATTCCCTTTACCAATACTTATTTTTCACCACGAAGAACCCCAGTAAACCCCCACCCCCCAACCCCCACCCCCCAGTGTCTGTGGGGTAGATGAATTCTAGTTAACACTGTCTACTTTGACTAGCTTCATTGTTTTGATAAAAGTTGCACCATTATTATTTAGACTTTACCCCCCCGCCAAACTCAGCCATGCTGAAAAAGCATTGTGAAATGATCTGCTTTCTACAGCTGGGTTCAAGAATTAAATGATGTCGCGTGGCCACGATAGCGGCCGCGCGGTTTTGGATTTCTGCTATTTTATTTATTAACCCTGCAAGTATTTCTACTGAGAGTCAGATAATTAAGAGATTGGTCTCTGTGCTTCTGGGGCTCTCCACAAGGCTCCCATGTGGCCACCATCTTAATGGGGCAACACCCTTTCCCCTCCGGGCAGGCAAGATGGCGTGGATTAATGCTTAGTCCATTCGCTTTTCTGCTCCAAGCGGCTGGATTTCTGTATTAAGTCCTTGTGCTTCTGGGGCCGTGGCCGTGCCGGAGAGCCGCTCGTGGGGGGCAACTACACTGTCATCACGTTGTTCATCGATTTTCTTGAGTGGGCACCAGTAATGTCTCCATTCATCCCAGCCCTGAGATTTTAACAGCCTCTCCTTACTCGTCCTTCCTAACGCTGCCCTATTGAAGGTTCAGAGTCAGGGGAATGAGACTCGTTATTGTTACTGTTTTTGGCATATCGAATATGCCACGGGGAGCTTGCCAGACTCTGCCGTGTGATCTTTCCCCATAGCATTCATTATTTTGGCTTAAACCCTACTGTGTAATGCCCCAGCAGCTCTCCCTCTCACCGCCCACATTCGGTGGGCTGAGTCACTTCCCCATCCAGGACTGCCAATCCCATGGGTGGACAAAGGAGGAGGCAAGGGCCAGTCTGGTTAAGGATCATTTGCCGTTAATTCCATTCTCCCCATGCACCTGTTCCAGTCTCTCTAAGCTCCCATTCTAGTCTCACACTCCCCCTCATTCCCATCTCCTCCTGTCTCTCCAGCTCATCTCTCTGTGCTCCCTCTTGCAGCTGCGTCTCTCATCTCTCTACACGCGGCGTGCTTCTGCATTCTTCCCCTACGTTCTTCTCCCTCTGTCCCTCTTGCTAGTCTCTCCACGCTCCATCTTGCTGCCCTGGTCTCTCACATCTCTCCCCCATTTTCCATATTTGGGGATAGACACTACAACCCCTCAAGTAGCACATTCAACATATCAAAAGCCCTTCCTGATTGCTGATCAGGCTCAAGGGAGGAAAATACCACCTATGGGTGTTCTCTCCTTAGTCCAATAACTTAATTAACGTTGTAATTAACATCTTAATTCCATTTCTTAATATGAGTTATTTTGTATGGACACAGTAAGAGATATATTGGATATAAAAGTCTTTGTGTAGACTAAGAAAATATTTGAAAATGTTAAAGAACGTTTGAAAAATGTGTGGAGGTCAAGGCTGGAGCAATAGCACAGCGGTAGGGCATTTTCCTTGGGCGCGGCCGGCGGCCAAGCCAGGTTCGATTCCTCCGTGATTCTTCCTTACCTCTTGGAGAGCTCGGAAAGCTACCGAGAGTATCTCGCCCGCCCAGCAAAGCCTGGCAAGCTACCCGTGAGGTATTCGATATGCCAAACACAGTAACAATGAGTCTCACAATGGAGACGTTACTGGGCCCACTCTAGCAAATCAATGAACAATGGGAGGACAGTGCTACAGTGGAAGTCAAAGCAAACCTATAGCACCGGAGCACTGTCCTCCCATTGTTCATCGATTTGCTTGAGCGGGCACCAGTAACATCTCCATTGCGAGACTTGTTGTTGCTGTGTTTGGCTTATCGAATATGCTATGGGGAGCTTGCCAGGCTCTGCCATGCGGGAGAGATACTCTTGGTAGCATGCAGGGCTCTCTGAGAGGGACAGAGGAATAGAACCTGGGGCGGCTGAGTGCAAGGCAAATGCCCTACCCTCTGTACTCTCGCTCCAGCTCAAAGCAAATCATTTTTCTTTTTGACTATTTTAAGATAAGTAGTTTAGTTTTTATTTGGGGGAATGCTTAAATTAATCCCACTAACTTTTAAGTATATTCTTGTCATCTTTGTTCCTATATTGAAGTAAGCTTACCCTGGAGGTTTTCTAATGAGTCATTTTCAACTTGTTAACCTTAATAAACAATGTGAAGCTTAGATATAAAAATATACAAATTTGACTCAAATTATTTCTACTGCAAAAAATTGACTGAGATGTTACTAAGAGTTTATGTGGAAACACAGGACATCCCTGCTTTTCAGGGGCAGCCCAATGCTGTGTCTCTCCAATTTTGGAGAAACTCCAGTAATGTCTTACAGATAGGTTAATTATAGTGTTACATCTCATTTCACATAGGAGGAAATCATTATAAAATAATTGATCATTTCAAATGCAGCAAAGACAAAATGATTAACTATTAATCAAGAATCGTAGAGATTAGCATCCAGTGATTGAGCATCCAGTTGAGGCTGTGGGAATCGTTCCAGGAAAAAGCAGTAATACAGAATTGATTTCAAAAGCAGCCTCTGCATAGACTTGGCCTTGGCTCAAGTTGGATAGGTAATATTTTCCTCCTATACTTTAGTTCCTCTAAACCTACAGGGGGACTTGTTAAAATATAGTTGGTTGAGCTGCATATCTAAAGTTAATTATTCAAAATATATGAAATAAAACTGGATATTTTTATATGTTCACTGCCTCTACTTACAAATAGGAAAACTACTTACAATAAAGAAGCAGTTCGATTTATTTATTTATTTTTATTTTGAGCCACATCTGGCAATACTCAGGAATTACTCCTGGTAGTTCTCAGGGGACCATATGAGATGCCAGAGATTGAATCCAGATCAGCCACATCCAGGGCAAATACCTTACCCACTGTAATATCTCTCTGTCCCCAGGTAAGAAGTAGTTTTAAGGCACATAAATAGTAGAAGGTAGCACTCATCTTTTTTTTTTTTTTTTTTTTTTTTTTTTTTTTTAGTGAAGCACCATGAAGTACAGTTTTAGACTTACAAACCTTCGTGCTTGGGTTTCAGTGATCGAGTGCCCATCCCTCCAGCAGTGCCCATTCTCTACCACCAATGATCCCAGTGGCCTTCCACCCCCCCCCCCAAATCCCCCACCCCACCTCGCCTCTGTGGCAGGGCATTCCCTTTTGCTCACTCTTTCCTTCGGGGTCTTTTAGTTTGCAATAGAGGTATCGAGTGGCCATCGTGTTCAGTCTTTCAGCATGCATCTCACATCTCGAGAGAGTCCTCCAAACATCCTTTACTTGGTGTTCCCTTCTCTATTTGAGCTACCTTTTCCCCCAGCACATAGCACTTATCTTCGAACCTAGGCATTCTCAAGAGTAAGATGTTGATCTTGATCTCATATAAAGCTTTTAAAGAGAAATTGTTGCATAGCAATATTAGAAAAACGTTGAAGTTAGAATAAAATTTCTCCCTGTTTACAAAGTGTAAGTGATAGAAAGTAAATCTCTATTAACTTTAGCATCGCTAAGCCCTCTGGATGGATATTGTCTCGGTAGCCCTCGAGCCATTTTAGACATCAACACTACATTCTCAAATCCAGAAAACTGGGCAGGAATGGGCTTTCAACGCAAGTAGGACTGAGAATGGCATCTCAAAAGAAAAGAAATAATTCTTAGTTCTACCATCCACCCATCAATGTCTGTGGCCACGTTTGTCAAACAGCAAATCATAGAAATAAATGTTGCTATAAATGGACTAATCTGTTCCATTCTATAAACTCTAAAGGTGAACTGGACTGAGATGATGACAGCTATCTTAGGACTCAAGGTTCTGACTAGAACTGCCCACACAGGTGTCTTTGTCTTCCCAAAGCAAGGCCAGATCAGCTTCACTGTGTTTAGTCTTTCAGAACAAATTTTCTATCAATTTTTGCTTTGATAATAACAGGCCATATGGCCATTAAATAGTTGTATAGACATTGGAATGAATGAATCTATCTTCAGAGATACTGTTTCTAGCCTCCTTTGCTGCAGTAATTTACCTTGTAGTATCCTGCAGCTTTGCGAATGTAGAGCTACCCAGTCTGTGATTCATGTCTGCACATAGATTTCCATAGCAACAGGCCACCAAAATATGAAACAAAGAAATTTCACTATTACATAACAGGATTTTTGTTTGGTTCTGTTTTGTTCTTATGCTACAAGGCTAATTGTGTTGTATTTCTTTCTCTCCACTTATTTTTTTAAATTGAGGTAGCAGTGATTTGTGATATTATATAAGCTCCAGGTGTACATAATTATAAATCATCAAATATTTATACTACATTATATTCACCATTGGAAGTCAAATTTCTTTCTCCATAATATAATTCCTTTTAGCTGAATTTTACTGAAACAATAGATTGAATTTAATAATCATGTTAATAATGCATTTCCTTATAGATAATACTTCAAAAAAAGAACAACAAAATTGGCAGTACCTAATTTTTTTATCATTGCTTATTAAAATTTAAAATTGAGTTCTCTTTATTATAAGTTCTGCATTGTGTTTCAAAATAGTCTATAAAGGACAAGAATGTGTGCTTTGATACATAATATATTAGTATATATCTATTTAACATACTGATTCATTATAAGCTAAGCACTAAGATGAAAATTTACCTTTTAGAATTTTCAAGCCTTACAGGAAAAAAAGAAATTAGGCAAATGTAGCAACAGCAGAATTTTTTAATTCAATTTTTTAATTAAAGAACTGTGATTTATAAAGTAGTTGATAATTGAGTTTTAGGCATATAGTATTTCAACCACAATTGATCATCAGCATAAATTTCCCCCCACCAGTATTCCCACATTCCCTTCCTACCCCTGCCCCTCACCCCACTTGCCTGTCAACCTGACAGGCACATGACGAAGTTCCAGAGGTTGCCGTTAGATTTCATACGTTCAGTTTTATTGAGTCTGTGTTTTGGAAAATGGCTACACAACTCATCCATGTCACCAGTCTAATGGAAGCCCTGATGCTTGTTCACCCAATTTTCCCTGTTCTTTTCTCCCTCCCTTGATTTCTTTTTTTCTCTGTCCTCTTCCCCTCTAAATACTGAGGTCAAGGATCTCACCACTGCTGGTGGGAATGTTGTCTGATATAACTCCTGTGGAAAACAGCATGGGAGTTCTCAGGAAACTTAAAATTGGACTACCATATGACCGAGCAGCTCCACTTTGTGGCACCTACCCCCAGGACATAAAAATACTCTATCAAAAGGACATATGCTCACTTTTATTCATTATTACACTCAGTACAATGCTAAGATACGGAATCAATCTAGGTGTACAAAGACAGATGAAAGGTGTGCCAATCTTATCTGCTGAAGCACCTTAAAAATTCTGGATAAGATATTAAAAATAAAATTTGTGTTTTATAGAAATGTGGCTGAGTGATTCACATATGTGATAATCTGAATTTGGTCTCAGACCTGTATACATAAGGAATATAAATAAATATATAAAATGTTAATGCTCTCAGATACATGAGAAATTACCAAACTCAGATTAGCCACATGCAAGGCAAGTGCCTGGTCTGTTGTACTATTGCTCTGGCCCCTCTGACAGATCTTGTATTTAAAATTTTTTTTTTCAGTTTTTAGTGGGCGAGTGATCATAGTATCTTTGCTAATACTAGATGTGAAAGGCTTTACCATTACTATTGAACACTTTAAAAAAATAACTGCATATGCATACTGAAAAAGTGCACATCCTCTGTCTTACCCATATAGAAATTCAGTTAGTTACAACACTGGCCTTAGCAGCATTTTTATCCTTGATTACATGTTACTCTGAAAACAGAAGAATGCTAAGCCTTCATTTTCTATTCATATTTCTCTCAATCTATCAGTTTCTTAGGAAAAATGAAAATAGTGGGGAGACTTAATTCAAAGGATTAAATGATAAAAAGCATTAAAAAATAAGGTCAGCATGTTAAATGAATTTATTTTGAACAAATGAACCTCAATAGTCAGAAGTTCTGAACTCTCTCAGGGGTTGGATATCTTATACATTATTAATATGTTGAGTCAGACAACATTCCATTGGAAATCATTGGAATCATGGGTCAGAATAAACAGCCCACGTTAATTAAGTCTTCCTCTTCCTCATAGTCAGCATGGAAGACTAAATGGAATAATTTCATGAAGAAATTAAAGCCCTAGTGTATGATTACTTGCACTTTTTGGGTTTTAGTTACAAAGTACATTTGTCATGTAAAGTTTTGGGGTTTAAGTTGCTTTCCAGTGCATATACTGAATCAGGGGTCTCTATGACCACTCCCATGCTTAGGAGACTCATTGTGTAATTATACTCGTAGCTAACATTTATGGCAGTGATATAATAGGACATGAAGCTTGATCATAAGGGAAGAGGGCACAAGTGGGGTCGAGAGGAATTTATGCCCAGTCATTTTATGCTCTCTCTTTACAATCTTCCCCATAGCAACATAAATACATGAGTGAAATCTTTCTACCCAGGGAAATCCGTTAGACATTCGGCACCTAAGATTCTTTATTAGGGGCTAGTCACATGGGAAGTACTCTTTGCTGTGCATGGACCCTAGACTTCCAGAAGGAAAGTAGGTGTAGGCATAAACTGCATTGTTCTTACAGTATAGGCACATTGAGCTACCTTTCTCATTTAAGGGGAAATTTTATAAACTTGTATCTGTTCAGCAGACAGGTTCCAGATGCCAGTACAGTGCTTATAAGTAGGTCTTTCCAAGAATCAAACTGTCAGCCTATTTAGTGGACTCACAGCGTGTAGGGCATTTGTCTTGTGTAGGGCTGACCTGAGTTCTACTCCTCTGCCCCTCTCGGAGAGCCCGGCAAGCGACCGAGATTATCTCTCCCACACAGCAAAGCCCAGCAAGCTACCTGTGTTGTATTGGATATGCCAAAAACAGTTACAACAAGTCTCACAAATTGCTTTGAGATGTTACTGGTGCCCGCTCGAGCAAATTGATGACCAATGGGAGAACAGTGCTACAGTGCTACACTCAGATATATGAGAAATTACCAAACTGGGAAGTAATAAGAAGTGATTTGTAGAACTTTAAATCTCATCTTTTTGCTGAAATTTATTCAAAGAATAATTGTAAAGTGAAATAAACAAGTTCAGGTTTTCATAAATTCATAAATGAGACAAAAAAGAAAACTTAAGATTTGCTAAAAGCAGGGGTATAAAAATGTATAAAATTTTCTCCGGTATACAAATCATTTAAATTCGGAAACAAAACCAATAAGATAGCTCTCAGCGAACTAAATGATTGTCTTAAATCTTAATAATGAGCCCCAGATGAAAAATGAACAGTGAGAGTTGAAAATCATAACATAACATGTATTCAACATAAAATCTGATCATCTGATTCATAATATAACTGGTTGTAGGTTTAAATGAATAGTTCTGTACTACTTGGGAAACAAAAACAAAGGCAAATTCTCCCTAAGGTATTCACCTTTATTTTGTGCCACAAATAATTCCTAATGGAAATTTTTCCACCAAGAAAAAGAAGCTTAGAAAAATAATCAAATGGGGCTGTTGAGATAGTATAGTGGGTAGCGTGCTTGCTTTGCTCATAGCAAACCCCAAAGCCCCTTATGGTCCCCCAGCATTGCCAGGAATAATAACTGATTGCAAAGCCACAAATTACCTCTGAGAGTTGCAGGGTTAGGCCCCAAACAAAACAAAATAAAATCATAAAAGCAGCAATATGAATTCAAAGAAATTAGAACTCACATTAAATAGAGATGTATACATAATCTTGCAAAATCAGATAAGTCCTCCTGCGATAGCACAGCGGTAGGGTGTTCGCCTTACAAGCGGCCAACATGGCCGACCCGAGTTCGATTCCTCCGCCCCTCTCGGAGAGCCCGGCAAGCTACTGAGAGTATTCGATATGCCAGACACAGTAACAACAAAGTCTCCAATGGAGACGTTACTGGGCCCGCTCGAGCAAATCGACGATCAACGGGAGGGCCTTTTACCTTTTTAGTTAACTTAATTTATCTAAGGTAATAAAGCATAAGCTAGAGAATTTTCTCTGGAGAAAATGGAACTAGAATCGATGACAAATGTAAGTAGTTCAAATAGGATATATGGACTTAGCAACATATTAGAGAGGAGAATAGGGCAAGTAGAAGATGGATCTGAAATTATTATCTCAAACAAGTATTGAGAGATCACATGAAAGCAGAGAGACATAGATGTAGAAAAGGAATATCTGAAGGCTTCAGATTTCCAAGAAGTTAGAGTTCCAAGAAGAGAAAAGGGAGGTACAGAAGAAATATTGGGGTGCGTTTTGACTAAGATATTTCTAGTAAAATAAGAACAATCCACATCATTAAAATTAAATTTATATTTTAAAATAAATAATAAGCAAATTAGACAAAAGTAGCAGATATGCATTAGTAAACTGTAAGTTCAGAAGAACATCTTAAAACTAGGAAAACAGAATTTACAGTATATCTCTAAGTCAGTGAGACAACTAGAATTGATTTCTTAGGAGGAATTTCACTAGAAATCAGAATGATGTGTTCATTATATTGAAATAATATAATTACATCTAAGAATTATATATTCATTAGGAATATATTTCTAAAATAAAAGTAGTACAAAAAGATATATGTGTTTAATATATATGTTTAAATGTTTGTTAGCAATAACTCTGTACTAGACATTACAAAGCATTTATTTAGAACAAAAGGAGTGTCTTCTCAGGTATAATTGAAAAAATTAAAATAAAAGTAAAGAGGGCATTAAGTATGTGGATAAATTTAAGAAATACTGACTGCAATTATGAAGAAGTATCAGACTAAAAAAAGTAAATGTGGAATATGTGATAATAGCATTACTACTACACTAAAGATCTCATTTTAGTATAATATTTTGTAAAATACTCTGTTTCCAAATGCATTCATATTCTACAGCACAAGTTAAAATTCATTGTATAAATTTTAGGGGAACACAATCTAACCATAGCATGGATCCAAATGGAAGCACTCCTCAGTGAAAAATGAAAGACATGGGATCAAGAAAAGAAGTATTCAAGAATAAATTATTATTGAATAAACTTGTTCCTTTAAAATAATTAACTCATGAGTTGGGGTTGGAGCAATAGCATAGCGGGTAGGGCATTTGCCTTGCACGCGCCCGACCCGGGTTTGATACCCAGCATTCCATATGGTCCCCTGAGCACCGCCAGTGTAACTCCTGAGTGTAGAGCCAAGAGTAACCCCTGTGCATTGCCTAGTGTGACTCAAAGAGCAAAATGTAAAAATAAAAAATAAAATAATTGACTCATCAGTTGTGAAAAGCAGTAATAAATAATATTTAAATAATGAAACTTTAAATATTAATTACAGAAAGTCGAAGTTACAGAAAAATGCAATGAATTATAGTTCAGTTATAAATTATATTTTCATTGCCATATTCAAAAATTATACAATAGTTTAGCTTTTGTTTGTTTGGGGGCCGCACCTGACAGTGCTCAGGGCTTACTCTTGGCTATGCACTCCAGGATTGCTGCTGGCAAGACTTGGAACACAATATAGGGTGTTGGGATTAACCAGGGCTGGTTGTGTGCAAGGCAAGTACACTACCCTCTGTACAATATATATGGCTTGACTGTACATTTATTCAATGAAAAACCCTGTGGTATAAATATACTGAGAAGATGAAAATAAATACTGAAAAATTTGAAGTTGAAACAAAAACACATTTAAAACATTTTCCATAGTAGAAAAGCAATAGATGCTTAAAGTGTAAAATTTGAAAATTAATATATGAATAGTATTTTAAACATGAAATTTACATAATAGTAGAATAAGAATATTTTAAAGGAATATACCTAGATTTCATAAATCAGTAGGCTAGTAGCAGAAAGAAAGGTAATAAAGAACATATATTACTTTAATAAATCAAATTTTTAACTTCGTTGGTTGAATAATATACCACTGTTTTCTTTATTTTAGATTATAAGATAAGTGTATTTTACTGTATAAAATTATAATAATGCAAAGACTCCAAAATAAAACTGTTATTGTGGTTAGTTCTCTCTCATAACCTACACTTCTTTTTAATATTTTATTGCAAAATATATGATTTTTCTATGATATTAATTTAAATTTTTAATAAAAAAATTCTAGGAAACTCAGAGAAGAAAATAACTGTCTGTATGGGAATGACAAGACATCACAAAAGAGACATTTGTGGCGAGAGGAATAGAATATGGGCAGGGCATGTGCATTGCATGTGTGAAGTCAGGGTTCAATCCACAACACCACATATGTACCCCTGAGCTTCGCCAGGAGTAGTCCGTGAATGCACAGTTAGGAAGAAGCCCTGAACATTACTAGGTGTGGCCCCAAAACAAACAAACAAAAATCAAAGAAGAGAGAAATAAAGAAATTGACATAGGTCTGTGTCTTTAAGTGCAAAAATTAATGAAATAATTGTACTAGTAATATGAGTCAAATAGTTAAATGCCTTACAAGCATAATGGCCATTCATTTTTTTGTTATAAATTTGAGAATAATACTATTATAAATCTAAATTTTTCATAGTTGGGATCTAGCTCTTATGAGATCATTTGACAAAGTATGGCAGTGCTCAAAATGTAGATACCATGATAGCTAATTGCAAAGAACGTCCTACATGTTGCATCCAACTATATCATCTTTCTTATTCCAAGGACTGTGTGAATAACAACTTCATCTTGGTTAGGAGTTGTTGGAATAAAAAGGGAAGGGGGCATTGGAGACAGAATCGTATATTAAATAGTCATGAAGACTTGAAAAACACTTGTTCTTCATGGACAGTATAATGTTTGTATAAATAGGTTTTTAGTGGAGCTATTAAATGGAGCTATTAAGATAAAAATAGATTAGTCATGTGCCTCCATGAACAGGCTTTGCTTACCAGTGACATATCACTGGATTATCAAATAGACGAATGAAGATACGGGATAAAGTATAAGTTTTGACTTTTTAGTAGTAATTCAAAAACATTTTTACGTATGGAAACAAATGAAAATATATCATGGAGTAGAATTCAAAATTCAGGTGAATTTTTTAGCTACAATTGAAGATGTCAATGATCATTATTTTGCTTTTGTCAGGCACTTATGACAAGTTTCTAAATCTCGAGGGTAAGTGTTTGATTTTCTTTAGTAAAAAACCTTTACTGGAGATTTTCAAAATTTACTACAGAAATTCTGAACCTAACTGACAATATTACTGATCAGTCTTGCTTAAGATATGAATTATTCCTAAAAATGATCACGATCACGACCATCCTGTTGTTCGTCGATTGCCTGGAGCAGGCCCCAGTAATGTTTCCTTCGTCCTAGCCCTGAGATTTTTTAAAAAGTGCCATATTAAAAGCTCTTCCAGGGTTAGGAGAATGAGACCCATCATTGTTACTGGTATATGGTATATTGGGTACACCACGGGTAGTTTGCCAGACTCTGCCGTGTGGGCAGGTTACATTCGGTAGCCTGCCATTTTGTCTAAAGTAAGAATGAGAAAATAAGGTGTTGCCCGGCTGCAAATGTGGCTGTGCGCTTCCAGGAGCTGGGTTTTATAGTCTCTGGGTCTTGGCCGTTGAGGGGATTACATGGCGCCAGGGGGCCAGTTGGTGAGTGTGACCCCTGCCTACTGGAATTTGGAGGATCTGGGTGGAGGATGCTCAGCCCCGATCCGAGCAGGCTTGGAGATCTCAGCCCCAGGAACCACATGCCTTTGTTCCTCTGCCGGTACCTTCATGCGTGTGGAGAGTGGTCTCAGCATGGTGGTGGCTGGTTCTGGAGGTCTTCGGCTGCCGGAGCCCTGGTCGGGGCACGGAGGGAAATTCAACCCGCTCCCCTCCAAGGGTACCTAGAAACATACCAACCAATTCTAATTTTAGACCCAATTCTTATAACAACATATAGTCATGACTTTCTCTTCATTTACTAACCCTATACTGTATTCAACTATACCATTAACTAAGTCAATTGTGTTGACTTAGAAACAGTGTCAGTAAAATGAGAAACCATTGTCAAAATAAAAAATAATAATTAAAAGTTTGAAATTCGCATTACTACTATATCCTGTCAATTTCAATGGTCAAATTTCCAGTGAATACCAGAGAGTGCTCACTTGAAGTACGTGGTAGCGGGGACCGAACCCGGGAACAGCCACTTGCAAGGCAAGTGCCTACCCACCATTCTATCACTCCAGCACAGCAGTAGGGCATTTGCCTTGCGTGCAGCCAACATGGCCGACCCGAGTTCGATTCCTCCGCCCCTCTCGGAGAGCCCGGCAAGCTGCCGAGAGTATCTCGCCAGCACAGCAGAGCCTGGCAAGCCACCCATGAAGTATTCGATATGCCAGACACAGTAACAACAAAGTCTCCAATGGAGACGTTACTGGGCCCTCTCGATCAAATCGACGATCAACGGGAGAGCCGTTACTATATCCTGTCATGTCTCAGAAAATTATCTGACACACAATCCATCTTCCCACTGCAAAATTAAACAGTTTACTTGGAAACACAAGTTTAGAGAGCTTCACACAAAGCCCATCAAATGTAATGTATTTTTTTTCAGAGAGAAATACTGGAAACATGTATAAATTCCTATAAATGGAATATTTTAAAGAAAAATATTTTTTCTTTCAAATAAAAATTGTTTTCTCTTACTTATTTTATTTTTAAATTATTTATTTTATATTTATATTTAATTTATATTTAAATTTATATCTATATATTATATTTTTATATTTAATTTAATTAATATATAATTTATATTTAAATGTGGAATTACAGAGTTATTCATAATAGGGTTTTAGGCATCCATTGTTTCAACACCAATCTCTTTACCAGTGCCCACTGCCTTCCACCCACTTCCCTCCCCCTCCCAGTGCCTCCCACCCACGAGTCTGCTTCCCGGGGACACTTTTTTTAATAATTTTGCATTATGATTTACAGTTTCTGACAGGGTTTTATGCCTGACACTTTACCACCTTCACACCCCCTCCTTCTCCCTTGATCTAAGATGCCCTAAGATGCCCTCCCAGCCATCTCAGGTTACCACTGCCTCCCATTGACTTCACTTCTCATGCTATTTGTTTCCACTGATTTGGTGTAAACAGATCTAATCTTATAAAATGGAAAAAAAATGTGTGGACTGTGAGAAGTTGCATGATAATAATGATAATATTAGAATCCACTGCATGTAAATGCATTGTGATATTCCAGATTAGATATGGCAAAAGAAAAGTGACATTAGATGAATACAGGAGAACATCCTGTGTTATTTTTGAAACATTTTGTAAATCAAAATTATTCCAAATAAAATGTCTATTAAGACTTTTAAAAATAATTTACTTAAACAATATAAAAATAGAAATATTAGTCGATGGGAAGGGATGGGAAATGCATACTGAAAGTAGACTCTAGACTAAACATGTTGGCCACTTATTACTTGCATTGCAACCCGTAGCACCACAAAGGAGAGAGAGAGAGAGAGAGAGAGAGAGAGAGAGAGAAACATACAGACAGACAGACAGACAGACAGACAGAGTAAAAGGGAATGTATCTGCCACAGAGGCCTGGGGTGGGGGCAGAGAACGGGGGAGGGCGGGAGGGATATAGGGAGCACTGGTGGTAGAAAATGTGCACTGGTGGAGGGATGGGTATTTGATCATTTTATGACTTGAAACGTAATCACGAAAGTTTGTAAGTCTGTAACTGCATATCAGGGTGATTTATTAAAAAATAAAAAACTTTAAAAAAAATTCTTGACAGTTTCAAGGCAAGGATAGAAATTTCAAAATGTTCATTCTGTTACTTGACTAGATATTTACAATTATTTACTCATTGTCATTACAAACTTTGTTATATTGGATATTCAATCTAGCTCCATCTGGGTATTTTAAGTCAAATGTTCATTTTTTTAATTGCCACTCATTAGAACTTGGCAGTTAATAATGTTTAAGACATATCACTTTTTCACATATGTTTAAAAAAAAGATTTTTCAACCCTTCCTACTGGCATTACTTATGTTAAGAAAGCAAAGGTGATAAGAAGTTTTCTCTACCTTTTGACATTTCATTTATTTCCATACTTTTAGTCATTCAAGTTCTGAGACACAAATAGCCCCAGAAAATTTATCCATATACATATATTAGTGTATATATAAATAAATAGTATAAATAAAGTCTCTATAAATATGTACTATATATTCAATATATATACATCTATATCTCTTTCCATATATGTATGTAGGTGTGTATATATGTGCATATATATAATGCTCCTTGAGTTTAGAGGACCAAAATTCATTTATGACTTATTAATGCAAAATGGAACACCCTGAGTCATCCTTCTTAATCTCCAATGTACAAGTTTTTAAAACTGTTTGTCTTCCTTAGTTTATCTTTCTGACTTTCAAGTAACACCTATTTGTTTCCATACTTTTAGAATTGTTCACCACTTCCCTTTTGGAGATTCACTACATAATTGTTATTTCTTTATCATGCTTTTTAGTGCTAGTTGAAAGATCCTTACATTCTCTATGGTGATTGAAATCTCAGACTATTAATCTGAGAAAATTTTGATCTCGACTCAGATGACTGTATTTTCCTAGCCATATTAATTGTTTATCCTCAGTTTTTAAATTAAAGTAACCTTTTTAATACTATTGTGTTAGGTGTATGTGTTAACTTTATGTTCAGACTATCAGCTTTACAAATTATTCTTCACCATAAAAATTTACTGATATTATGATTCACCTTCCCTTTATCTTTTGGAAATCAATAATTCACCTTCTACTCTAAGACTTACATTAATTAGATATTTGATATTAGATATTATATTAAATACATTATCTATTTATCTTCTTCATATACAATTTTGAGGAAAATCACAACTTATTTTTGTCTTTCACTAACTTATTTTTCTAGTAATATTACCTGTTAGTTCTATCAATATTGCTATAAGTAGCAAGATTTCATCCTAGTGTTTATAGCAGAATTGTATCCTATTGTGTGTATCACGTTTTCCTTAATTATTGGTTTACATAAAGCTCTTTTAATTAGTATTTTTTATTTTTTGTAAATACTAAGGAGAGAGTGACTGAATTATATGGAATTTTACTTTATTTATTTTGGGGGCACAGGCATCCTATTACATTCCTACAAAAAGGATACAAGGGATCCCTTCCATATCCTCTTCAATATTTGTTTCCTTTTTTTCGGTTACCTATTCTCTTTATTTTAGGTATATAATAAGGGCTCAGAAAACAGTAATATTCATTTTTTAACATTTTTATCATATTCAGATGGTATCTAAGAATATTCAGTAATTCATTCTTTAGCCAAAATTTTTTTTCCTGTAGCATATTCAAAGAGAATGATTTCTACTCAGATCTGTTCAATAGCCACGTACACCTGCCCACGTACCAAATTCTGCAGGATGGATATGTCGTTCCCAACGTTCTCCCTTCTGAAATCTGACACGTCATCTCGTCGGTAAAGAAACAAAGAGAATCTGGCCCAGACAAGGTCAGACCTGAACACCTGAAGAACCTACGGTCAGTACTTATCAATATACTGGCTTGGCTTTTCACACGCTACCTGTCTGAATACAAGGTTCTGTATGGAAAACCAGCAGGACTGTACTACTATACAAGAAGGGAGACACATGACATTGGCAACTATCACCCAATCTGCCTATTGTCTGTCATCTACAAGCTATTCACTCGAGTCACCCTGAATAGGATTGGCAGAACACAAGATGAAGGACAACCATGCAAGCAATCTGGGTTCTGAAAAGGATTCAGCACCATCGACCATATCCACACGATAACCAAGCTCATTGAGGTTTCTCGGGAGTTCAAGATGCCGCTCTGTTTAACGTTCATTGATTTAAAGAAGGCCTTTGATTCTGTTGAGATGGAAGCGGTCATCGAAACCCTAGACAATCAGGGCGTTCAAACTCAATACATCTGGATCCTCAGTGAGCTGTATTATGGATTCACTACCAGGATCTTACCATTCAACAAGGAAGTGATCATTCATATCAAGAGAGGGATTCAGCAGGGTGGTACCATTTCACCGAAACTCCTCAGTGCCGCCCTTGAGAACATCATGTGATGAGTGGTATGGGAAGGAATAGGAGTGAAGATAGACGGTCGGTAATTACACACCTCCCCTTCACTGATGTCATCATTCTAATAACATGAAACACTAGCCAAGTGGCACAAATGCTGGCAGACACTACAACTCCTTCTGGCCAGAGTGTGGAAAATACGTGCCATAATAGTAGAATCTGAAATAAAACATGACTCAGTTAATACATTTTAGAGGATCACTTTGACTGATTTCTCCAAAGAGATTTCAAATGAGCAAGAACAAAACTGTAGCATTGTCCTCCCATTGTTCATCAATTTGCTCGAGCGGCCACCAGTAACATCTCCATTGTTAGACTTGTTGTTACTGTTTTTGGCATATCAAATATGCCACGGGAGCTTGCCAGTCTCTGCTGTGAGAACGGGATACTCTCAGTAGCTTGCCGGGCTCTCCGACAAAGATGAAGGAATTGAACCTGGGTCAGCTGCGTGCAAGGCAAATGCCCTACCCTCTGTGCTATCACTCCAGCCCAATAACAGGAGTCAGATATCCATGGCAATGATCTGAATGAAAGAATGAGTAGGACAACAGCTATATGGAACTGAATGTATTTGAGACATACTTTGGAGACATAAGGAGTAAGCTGAATATCCACTCCCTCCTAAGGGAGTCATACAATAGTCCCAGGAATTTGTGGATATGTTATGAGATACGACAAAAGAGATTCTTGTTTGTGTAATGGATATTACACACCTTAAAACGTGGGGAATACCTTTATCTAGGTGGCTTCAATAAAGTTACATGAGCTCTTAAAAGGAGAAAAATCATTTTATCAAAAGCAATATAGACATTCAAAAAGAGGTAATGTTTAAAGAAGTCAGAGGTTACTAGTGAAGAAATAATTTTGCAGACTCTGGCTCCTGGGAAAAGCAGAGGCTGTGCCAAAACCAAGGCTGTCAGACAGGGCACAGGTCATGGTGCCCAACGTAAGCAGCTGCATTATAGCATTCACTGAGTCCACTAGGGCCCCAGAAAAGGTAAAGGCGACAACTATCCATTTAAAAAGTAAATGCTGTCTTTAAAATTCCTAGATGTCATATGAATGCTAAAAGCGGCCTATGATTTACAGAGATGAACGGACTTTAGGGTTGGAAAAAGGAAGTATTCCTAAGGTACACAGCTCCCACCTCATTGCCCTGTGAGCGTGCAGCAACACACACACACAGCCCCATGAAAAGGCTCAGGATATTTCAAGCTGCCTTGGAATATTAGAAATCAAAATACATATTCAGTTTAGATGTCTAATAAAAAATAAAGGCACATTTGTTGTACATGTGAACATCTGAAATGCCATTCACATTCTGACTACCACAGTCATCGTTGCTCATCAGAATAGAAGATGTAGATCAGGAGTTTATGTAGTAAAGCATGACATGAAGAGGTGAATATCTGTGGTAGAAAATAAAAGCTTTGACACTAAAAAAACTCTGTCTTGTGTGTATTGCCAAGAAACAAGGTAGCTACGGGAAGATATGCAAACTGTCACTGCTTGAAGGTGAGGGTGAGAATGACACTGGGAAGCTCCCGTGCTTGTGTGAGTCTGAACGTGCTCCTGTAATTCCTGAACTCCCTGTAGTTATCAGATTTCAGTAGATTTTTATGCATTGCATTTTTATGATTTTTTTTCTATTTTTCATCAGATTTTCTGATTATCAACTGATAGGCTTGAGAATTAGCAAGATAACTAATTTTGTGATGAATTGTTATAAATGCACATATTTTCTTAACAAACTAATCTCAAGTTCTTGTTTGAATAATGAAATAATTAAATAGAATTTGGATATTGGTATACTCTATAATAATACCTAGGTAATTATACATTTTAATTTTAATACTTTCATATGAATTTATCTCTGGTTAATTTTGAAATTACTCTGAAAAAAATATCTGGGATTTTTTTACTCTATGCCCTCTATGCCTATAAAACTATGTTCTTAGTTAACCACAGAAAGTATTATGATTTAATAAACTTGGTGAACATTACTACAGAGGAATTTATATTAAATTGGTTTTGAAAAAGAGGAAATATAGGATGATAAAGATAACTAATTACATGCATGGAACTTTTACAAAAGAACAGATAAAATTTTATTGTAGGTATCTCTAAACAACATAAATGGTAAAGACTAGAACAAAAGTGATGTTCCTTTTTATTGGAATTCTATTTTTATAAACAGAACATAGTATTTTATTAATGAAACATTCTCTAAACCTAAAATTGTACAGTGATTATGCTTTCCAATATTTCATATTTGATTTTATTTACACATAATCTATATTCTATATTCACCGACCAAATTATTTCTTGTTTTCTGTTTACCGAATTCTTGCATTAGTTAATGCTTCTTTAAAAACTTCTTTATGATTTTCTCTGTGAGATTAGTTATATAATATTGCTTTGTTTAAATAACTGTTGAGACATTACATCTTATCAAACACCTACAATATGCTCAGAAGTCTAGTAAACATTGTAGAAGAAACAAAATAGTGATAAAGTTAATAATGGAATCAACAATGGCTAATATATATTTGAACAATTTTACTCGAGTATTTTAAAATATTATCTGAATTGTCTCTTTTTATTTCTCACAACCTAAGGAAGTATATCATTACCCTTCTAATATAGGCATTAAGTTTTAGGTAAATCGAGAAAATTATCGAGTAAATGATCACCAAGATTTAAAGCAGATGTTTCCTAGGTGATTCTGGGGGAGTTACTTCAGAATTGGAGAGACAAAAGTTTACCCACACACACACCAACCACTAAGGCCATCTGAAACAGTACTAGGTCATTGTTTATGCCTAATATGATGTCTCTCATCCCATGATATGGTAGAGACCAAATAAATAAAAAGGAGTATGGGTCATAGTCCACTACTACTGTTCTTTAGAGATCAATGAAGGACAATGAGAAATGGCATAGTAAAGGCCCCCCGGATAACAATGAGTCATGGTTGTTTCTACTACACAAAAGGAGGTGGGTTGTTTGGGCAACGAATATAGTTTGAGGAATGGTGAGAGAATAGGAGGAAGTGGCAGTGAGATCTCGCCTTGGCACTTGGCTCAGCAGTCTAGCTACAATGTGGATGTGGAGTAAATACAGGAGAGTGAGAGCAGCATTATCAGTATTTTATTTCATGTATTTGTGTAATATTACTCTGGCAGGAAAGAGATTGGAAGACTATGTAGAGTCATCATGGACATTATAACTCAAAGAAGCATACAGAGAATTGCACTCAAGTCAGGACACTTAAGGAGAAGTAGAGGATATATAGCTATTGAATGTTTACTATCTGCCACATGAAAGTCTAATTGTATACAAAAAGTATATACACTGATAATGTTTGAAACAATTTTTATGTGTGGTATTCTGACTTAGGCTCAAGGTTTGTTTCAGAAGTTAATAACTGACATTAAGCAAATTATATTGACTTTCATTGCCTCATTTAACAACAAGACACTTGTTGAACATTATCATATGATAAACATTGGGGTAAGTCATAATCCTGTACTAAAGAAGCTCATAAGGTTAGAGGGATAAAGATTAATATGAAAGTGTATTTACATTTTTAATTGCTGCCATAATAAATTATCATTTAGTGTCTCAAATCATCAAAATAAAGCCAAAAATAAATTTATTCTCAATTTTATGCTTCAGAATTTCAGGCTGGTTGGATTCTTTGCTCCTATCACAAGATCGAAATCAAGGTTTTGTTTAGCTGGGCTCTTACAAGAAAATCTTAGAAAGAATGTACTTCCTAGTTCATTCAGTTGGCAGTACTAATTGCCTTTGACTAAAACTGAAGAAAATTTCTTTGATAACTGTCAAGTGGGGCCTCCTTAAAATCCTTCAAAGATCTCTCTCCACTCCAGAAACAAAAGCTTCAACATCACAGTCAACAAGTGCCTTCCATATCTGTCTTAACACTTGGAATCTGCCTTTACCTTGTACCACGTTTCTAAGGTGGGAAAAATATTTCTCATTAATTTTTTAAAATTTTATTGAATCACCATGAGATAGTTACAAGCTTTCATGTTTGGGTTCCAGTCAGACAATGATTGCACCACCAATATCCCTGGCATACCCCCCTTTCCAACCCTCCCACTGCTTCCATGGCAGATAATATTCCCCATACTATCTCTCTCTCTCTACTTTTGGGCATTATTGTTTGCAATACAGATACTGAGAAGTTATCATGTTTCGTCCATTATCTATATCTACTTTAAGCACATATCTCCCATCATTTTCTTAGTGATCCCTTCTCTATTCCAGCTGCCTTCTCCCCTTTGTTCATGAAGCAGGCTTCCAGCTGTGGAGTAATCTTCCTGGCCCTTATATCTACTGTCCTTGGGTATCAGCCTCATTTTATGTAATTTTATACTCCACAAATGAGTGCAGTCCTTCTATGTCTGTCCCTCTCTTTCTGACTCATTTCACTTAGCATGATACTCCCCAGGTCTATCCATTTATAAGAAAATTTAATGACTTTATCTCTCCTAACAGCTGCATAGTATTCCATTGTGTAGATGTACCAAAGTTTCTTTAACCAGTCATCTTTTCTCGGGCACTAGAGTTGTTTCCAGATTTTGGCTATTGTGAACAGTGCTGTAACGAACATATAAGTACTGATGTCATTTATACTGTGTTTTTTTGCATCCTGGGGAAATATTCCCAGAAGTGGTATTGCAAGGTCTTATGGAAGCTCAATTTCTAGTTTTTGAAGGACTGTCCACATTGTTTTCCAGAAAGCCCGGACCAGTCGGCATTCCCACCAATAGTAAAGAGCATCCCTTTTCCCCCACATCCATGCCAGCACTGGTTGTTTTTGTTCTTTTAAATATGTGCCAGTCTCTGTGGTGTGAGATGATATCTCATTGTTGTTTTGATTTGCATCTCCCTAGTGACTAGCGATGTGGAGCATTTTTTCATGTTCCTTTTGGCCATTTGTATTTCTTTTTTGAGGAAACTTCTGTTAATTTCTTCTACCCATTTTTTTGTTGGGGTTAGAGGTTTTATTCTTGTACAATTCTAATAGTGTCTTGTATATCCTGGATATTAATACCTTACCATATGGGATGCTGGGAATAGAACCCGGGTCGGCTGCGTGCAAGGCAATGCTCTACCCGCTGTGCTATCGCTCCAGCCCCAGGGCTGGAGCGATAGCACAGCGGGTAGGGTGTTCGCCTTACAAGCGGCCAACATGGCCGACCCGAGTTCGATTCCTCCGCCCCTCTCGGAGAGCCCGGCAAGCTACCGAGAGTATTCGATATGCCAGACACAGTAACAATAAAGTCTCCAATGGAGACGTTACTGGGCCCGCTCGAGCAAATCGACGATCAACGGGAGGGCCTTTACCTTTACCTTTATTAATACCTTATCAGATGGGTATTGGGCAAATATTCTTTCTCATTCTGTGGGAACTTTCTGTAATTTGGTCACTTTCTTTTTAAGTACAGAAGCTTCTTTTTTTAAGATTTTATTATTGAATTACTGTGAGATAGATCTTTACAAAGCTGTTCATAATTAGGATTCAGTCATATAGTGTAACAACATCCATTCCTCCACCAGTGTACATTTCCCTGTGTCCCCATTTTCCCACTCTTCATTCCTCCTGCCCACCTCCAACCTGCCTCTATGGCAGGCATTTTTATAAGGTCTATTTATTTTTTTTTCTTTTTTTGGGGTCACACCCCAAAATGTGACCCAAATGCACAAGGGTTACTTCTGGTTTTGCACTCAGGAATTACTCCCGGTGGTGCTCAAGGGATCATATGAGATGCTGGGAATTGAACCAGGGTCGGCCACATACAAGGCAAACAGCCTAACTGCTGTGATATCGCTCCAGCCCCTAAAGTCTATTTTTTTAAATTTTTTAATTTGTGTTAATGAACCATCATGAGGTACAGTTGTAGACTTACAAATGTTTGTGCTTGGGTTTCAGCTATAAAATGATCAAGTAGTTTGATGAAGTCCCATTTGTTTATGTTTGCTTCCACTTGCATGGTCACTGGATGTTTCATCCTTAAAGATGCTTTTAGCTTTAACATCCTGGAGAGTTCTGCCTACATTTTCCTCTATATACCTTAGTATTCATGTCTGATATTGAGGTCTTTAATCCACTTTGATCTGACTTTTGTGCCTGACGTTAGACAGAGGTCAGAGTTCATTTTTTTGCAGGTAGCTATCCAGTTTTCCCAGCACCACTTGTTGAAGAGGCTTTCCTTGTTCCACTTCACGTTTCTTGCTCCTTTGTCAAAGATTAAATGGTCATATATTCGGGGGTCTGTGACAGAATATTCAACTCTGTTCCATTGATCTGCAGGTCTGCTTCTAGCCCAATACCATGCTCTTTTAATTACGACTGCTTTTTAGTATAGTTTGAAGTTGGGGAAGGTTATCCCACTCATCTTCTTTTTCCCAAGGATTGCTTTAGCTATTCGTGGGGGTTTATTGTTCCATATGAATTTCAGGAGTGTTCTGTTTATTTCTTTTAAAAATGGAATGAGTATCCTGATAGGGACCACATTAAATTTATATAGTGCTTTGGGCAGTATTGCCATTTTGATAATGTTAATCCCCCCTATCCATGAGTAGGGGATGTATCTCCATTTCCTAGTGTCCTCTTTTGCTTCTTAAAGTAGTGTTTTGTTATTTTCTTTGTATAGGTCCTTCACCTCTTTGGTTAAATTGATTCTGAAGTACTTGATTTTCTGAGGTGTTATTGTGAATGGGATTTTTTTAATGTTTCTTTCTTCTCTTTCGTTATTTGTGTATAAGAAAGCTGGGGACTTTGGGGTGTTAATTTTGTAGCCTGCCACTTTACTATACTGACCTATTGTTTCTAGGAGTTTTTCTGTAGAGTCTTTAGGGCTTTCTAAGTATAGTATCATATCGTCTGCAAATAGTGATAGCTTGACCTCTTCCTTTACTATTTGTATGCCCTTGGTATCTTTTTCTTCCTAACTGCTATGACCAGGACTTCCAGTACTATATTGAATAGGAGAGGCGAAAGCAGGCAACCTCGCCTTGTGCCCAATCTTTGAGGGAAGGCCTTTAGTTTTTCCCCGTTGGAAATGATGCTTGCCATGGGCTTGTGGTAGATGATTTTAACTATATTGAGGAAGGTTCCTTTGATGCCCATTTTGCTGAGGGTTTTCATCATAAACAGGTGCTGGATCTTGTCAAATGCTTTATCTGCGTTTATTGATATGATCATATTGTTTTTATTATTTCTTTTATTGATAAAGGTAAAGGCCCTCCCGTTGATCGTCGATTTGCTCAAGCGGGCCCAGTAACGTCTCCATTGGAGATTTTGTTGTTACTGTGTCTGGCATATCGAATTCTCTCGGTAGCTTGCCGGGCTCTCCGAGAGGGGCGGAGGAATTGAACTCGGGTCGGCCATGTTGGCCGCGTGTAAGGTGAACGCCCTACCCGCTGTGCTATCGCTCCAGCTCCAGCACAGCGGATAGGGCGGGTATTATTACTTTCATCAGTAATACCTGGGTGGGCGGTTAAAAGATATTCTCAGGAACGTTGGTGCTATTGGTGTGTGAAGTCTGTCTCAGTTCTCGTCCCCTTGCAGTTCTAGGTTGAAAACTGGCTGTGCAAGATGTCTGTTGCATCCCGCGGCTCCGAATGGAGCCCGGCACACCCAATTCTCTAATTCTAAGGGTTCAAATTATTAGATTAGATCTACCTGCAAAATTCAAGTACTCTCTCCAATTAAAAAGGTCAGCATTCTTAATTACATCTTCAAAGTTCTTTTCACTGTATAAAGCAGTACTGTCCTTCACTGTAGCACTGTCCTCCCATTATTCATCGATTTGCTTGAGTGGGCACCAGTAACGTCTCCATTGTGAGACGACTTGTTACTATTTTTTGGCATATTGAATAAATCATGGGGAGCTTGCCAAGCTCTGCTCTGTGGGAGGGATGCTTTCGCCTAGCTTAACAAGCTCTCCGAGAGGGATGCTCTACCCACTGTGCTATCATTCCAGTCATCTGGCTGTGACATCTGTCACCTATTGACCGCCAGGGTCGATTCAGCTGATCTGGCTAGCTAGGCGGGTTTCCTCTTCCTCCCTCACTGCTCCATATGCGTCTTTCCCAAAGCTGCACGCTCGGTCGTAGAAGATGGCTTTCCCCAAATAGAGATGGACTATTCTTTGGTCCAGGGTATACCAGTAGCTGCGCTCCCCAGCTAGAACCTCCAAACAAGCTTCCATTGTATAATAATGATCATAAATTAGAAAGATTAGAATTCTGAAATCTTTAGAGTGTATGTGTACTGTGAAATTCTTCAGATGTAATCTTTCAATATTTCATATATTCTTTCTATATTTCAAGATCAGGGATATAATTCAAGTGGCAGTGCACATGCACCAGGCCCTGCATTCATTCCCAGCACCACATGGCCCAGTAAGTGCTACCACGTGTGGCCCTGATTACAAACAGAAACAACTATCTCCAATTATTTAGTTTTCTTTGTCTCCCAATGGCTCTACCTGCCAGCTTGCTGCTGGCAACAAACTAGAAATTTTGACTAATTTCTTTGCCTTTGCATGTGTTTACTCACTGATAGTCCCATCTGTCAGGGTACAGTGATTCTCCTAAAGGTATATTGATGACAGGTCATTTTTTTTTTGCTTAATCTCAGTTTAAGAATACTAGTATTGATCACTTACTAAAAAATTGATACTCAATTTTTGCCAAAATACTTTTGTTTTCTTTTTCTTTTTAATTTTTAAACTATTACTCTTGGAAGACCTGGAAGGCTGCTGAGAGTATCCTGCCCACATGGCAGAGACTGGCAAACTCCCGGTAGTGTATTTGATATGCCAAAACCCAGTTACAATGATGGGTCTCATTCCCCTGACCCTGAAAGAACCTCTAATATGGCACTTTCTATAATCTTAGGGCTAGGATGAAGGAGACGTTATTGGTGCCTGCTCGAGGAAATGATGAACAACAGGGTAACAGTGATACAGTGAAACTATTATATCCTATGATCTAATTCTCAGTTTAAGCAATGAAAATTTATTTAATTTATTTTTTATTATGACACAATGGGCTGGAGTGATAGCACAGAGGTAGGGCGTTTGCCTTGCACGCAGCCAACATGGCCGACCCGAGTTCGATTCCTCCGTCCCTCTCGGAGAGCCTGGCAAGCTACCGAGAGTATCTCGCCCGCACAGCAGAGCCTGGCAAGCTCCCTGTGATGTATTCGATGTGCCAAACACAGTAACAACAAAGTATCCAATGGAGACATTACTGGGCCTGCTCGAGCAAATCAATGAACAACAGAAGGACAGTGACAGTGACAGTATGACTCCATAATTTACAAAGCTATTAATAGTGGAATTTCAGGCATACAATGTTCCAATACCAATCCTATTACAAGTCTGAACTCCACCAATAGCCCCACTTTCTCTTTCACTCTCTAGCCCGCCTCCTTTCTTGAAAGACTTATTTATTTATTTGTTTATTAATTCATTTAGGAGGTAGTGCACATCAATTTCCACAGCTTACTCCTGGCTCTGCACTCAGGGATCACCCCTGGTGATGCTTGATGGGCACATGTGGTCAACCGAGAAAGTATTCCCCCCTGCTCACTCTCTGTCCTGCTGTTCTAGTATTTCTCATGTATGATGAGCATCATCACAATATTCATTTATCCTTTCAATTGCTTCTGCAAGTCCAGAGACAACTGATAAATCTCCATGAATGAATGACTGCAGCATGGGGAAGGGACTCGATAAGGTTTGAGACCAGATTCATGGGCAATGGGAGGGAGTGCTAACTCCCAAGCAAGAAGAGATTTGTGCCTGGCAGGGTCAGAGTGAGCATGTGGAGACCTGTGTATGGAGTGAGAAACATTTGGAAGATAAAATCAAAAAGAGCTTTGCTGATAGATGAATTATGAGGATGATTAGGAGGGAGTTGTTGAGATTTCATGATTTTCCGAGGCTTTGTGAGGCTTGTTTATTTTAAATATAGGGACATTTTAGTATTAATTAATTAATTTTACGTTATTTAAACACCATGTTTTACAAATTTTTCATGATACAGTTGTAATGGGCATTTAATTCTACCAATTCCACCACCAGTAGGACATTCCCTCCACCATTGTCCCCAATTTCTCACACACCCCTCTTAGCAGACACAACTATTTTATATTCCTTGCTACAACAAAATGACTAATGGAATTATTAAAAATTACTTTATTAAAAGAAAATTTGTGAAACTGGTTATATTAGAGTCATTTTGTGAGGAGTTGCTAAACTATTGCTAATTGAAATTTCTGCTTTGTTGTATGCTTACTGAGCTTAGTTGGCTTTTGTGCTATTTTCCCATAGAATTTGGTGTGCTCCTACTGGGCTGCTAGTGTTGTGAAATTTGGAGCTATACCTGGAACTCTTCGTTGGTTTGGCATCTTTGCAGAGATTAGTCATGAACCATGACATTGGGCCTTTTGCACGGTTTACCTGATGATGGCTCTGGGGGGTGCGTGCAACAGCACTAGAGGTTCCTCAGAGTGAGGACTTAGCCTGTAGCACTCCTGAAGCTGGCACGGCACACTGGAAGACCACCAGTGTGCTGTTAGTTTTAGCAGTTGGTGTGCGTTTCTTTTGAAACAAGTTATCCGACATTTTTTTTCTTATCAAACAATTTAAACCTTCATGCACTGTAGCACTGTCCTCCCATTGTTCATCCATTTGCTCAACTGGGCAGCTCAATGTCTCCACTGTGAGACTTCTTGCTATTTTTGGCATATCAAATACACCATGGAGAACTTGCCAGGCTCTGCTGTGTGGGTGAGATACTCTCGGTAGCTTGCCAGGCTGTCTGAGAGGGATGGAGAAATTGGACCCTGGTCGGCTTTGTGCACTACTAACTCCCTACCCGCTGTGTTATCACTCCAGCTCAACACATGGTAGGTACACTATAAATAGGCACTAATTATCAGGGAAGTCCTTTCTTCCTTCATATAGGTATAGATTCGTGAATCAACAATATTGAGCATACATTTACCACGTGCCATCATGATTTAAAAAATCTTTTAATATAGTAGGATATTGTTGGGTTTCAAAGCTCCAACCTTGGGGCCCCAGTCTTAGACTCAGGGGTTTTATTACTTGTGTTGCCCTGTGTCCCCTGCAGTTATGCTTTGAAGACAGGAAGGTATATTGGTGAGGGCATTAAATTAGGGAAGGCATATAAGTGAGGCATTAGGAGTGAAAAACTTAGATCTCATAATTTATTGAATTTTGGAAGGACCAGTCCGAAGCTCTGAGGTCGTACACTATACTACTATATTTAAAGATTTTTATAATAATGGGAAGGGTAAGAAAGAATCTCTTGAGCGAAATAATTAGAGTTCAGGAATTCTCACGTTTAGAATAAGTATTTAACATTCACTGAAATGTAACATCATTTATAAAACTGGTATTAATAAAAACACTAGTTTCTATGGGAAACAAATGGCATTATACATATACAGTTATGCATATATAGTACTAAATAGTACCTAAAATTTGGTAAGTGCAGAATAGCTGTCTATTATTATATACTATAATTTCAAATTTTACCTACAAGAAAGCCATTGATCAGCATCAACAGTCCTTCCCATTTTCTGATAAGTCGTGAATCCAAGGCTGAAACCAGTTATTTCTTACCTGAAGTTTTTTTCCCCTTCAGAAATATTTCAACATGTAGAGCAATCAGTTTTGTTTGTCAGTAATTTTGGCAAGAAACATGAGAAAGAAATCATATGTGACTAATTTCAATCTGAGAAAGTTAAACAGTAACAATTTCTGGAATCCTAGAAAATCTGTGGAATGGTATAATAAAATAAGTGGAAACAAGGGAGGTCAAGTAGTAGAAAGTAGCCAGAATGAGCAAGTGAACAGGGCCCAGACACTTACTGCAGTGGTATTATATACTGATCCAGACACCTCCAAAGGCTCTGAATGTTGAACATAATAGATGTCTCCACTAGCATGGGTCTTGGGTTTCGTAACTATCAACTCTGATAATTTTGATTGAACTCCCTACTGGTTTTGTTTTCTTTTAATCTTACCCTCCAAATTAAGATCTGCCTGAGCTTTTTACCAAAAACACTATTATCAGATGAAGTATGTCATTATTGCACCAATTTTTACATTGAATTTCTAAACACTGTAACCCTCAGAATATGACAATATTTGGAGGTTTCTCACAAAATAATTCCACTTAAAAGAGTAGTAATGGAGTAATGGGCTTTTTCCACTCTGGGTAAGCCCATGCTCTCTCTTGAACACATAGTCCCTGATTCCTCACCCTTCACATATCTCTACATAAATTTCTTTCAATAAAGACTATCTTGCTTCAGGGCCTACAGTGGGTAGGACATTTGCCTTGGACATAGCTGACCTGGGTTCAGTGTTCAGCTTCCTCTAACATTCCTCCAAACCCTTCCAGTAGTGATACCTGAGTCTAGAGTCAGGAGTAAGCCCTGAGCACCACAGGGTGTGATCCAAAAACAAAAGATAAATAATCAAACCTATGTTGCTTCACACACACACACACACACACACACGCATGCACACACACGAGTAGTAGTGATCCCTCATCCATTATGGATAGTATCCTCATTGGGAAGGTAATTATTATAAGGACATATAATATGAAGATCCCAGGAAATATCAGACATGATTAAGCCAAGGAGACAGACATTGGTCAAATAGTTCTGAAAAGGAACCAACTCTACAAGCATCTTGATTTTAGCCTTTGAGTTTTCAGAATTATATATTATATAACATGTAATCAATACATAATATACAATAATCAATTTATATAAACTGAATTATAAATTAATTCTCTTTAAGCCATCTAATCAGTGGGACTTTGTTATGGCAACTTTATCAAACAAATATGAAAGTGTTTAAACAGTAATACACTGCTGTCTCTGATGTTGCCATTTTCTCTGTTGGCAGTAAATGTATTCTTCTTAGCTTTAAAATAAGGTCCAATATACCAAGTGTAATCTGCACTTTTATATCAATGGTCTCAAATTTTTCACATAATAAACATGATGACATATAGAATGTTCAAAAAGAATGTTTCCTAAGAAAATTATTCATATTGACTTATTAAAAAAGATGAATTCTTTGGGCAATTTTGCCTCATGTGCAGTAATTATGTATATCAGCACTATAAAGCTATTATATATATACACGATTATCACCATATTATTATATTACTAAAGTCTGACTTTTTTAAAAATCTAGCATTTATAGGCAGCTTTGAGGAGTCGGGGGAGGAAGTTCAAAGGACAGGAGCTCATGTGTGCTTAATCCAGCCCTTCATGCCCCTCCTCTTACAGCACTGTTGCTATGGCCTTGGTGGTCTCCAGCGGTGCAGACAAATGCCACTGAATTGTCAGCCCCGCACAGCTGAGCTAAACATCATGGGTATTTTTCTCCTGGTATTTCTAATGTGTAGAGGAACTTCATCAGAAGGAAATTTTTTTTAATGTTTCACAGATTCTTGTATAATTCGATATGAAGTTTTACCTAGGGCCAGAGAGCTAGCTCAATGGACTGAGTGCATGCTTTACATCAGGGGTCCTGGATTTGATCTACAATTCCACATGTCCCTTAAGCACTGCTGAGAAGAATTCCCAAGAACCCAGTGAGGATTAATTCCCTGAGTACTGCTGAGTGTGGCTCAAGAAAACAATTAAACAGAAATTAAATTTAGAACTTTCTTGGTATCCATCATTTAAAGTTCCGAAATGCCTCTTTGATCTCATATTAAGCATAAATATTAAGTAAAACTCAAGGTGAAAGTAGCAGTAGTATGATATGAACGTGATGAAATATGGCATGCCTGAAGAGTGGAGTAAAATACTGTTTTGCTCAGGGTCAAATTGGTGCTAGCATGTTAAGACTCAATCCCAAAACAATCAAATAATTCAGGTATTATATCCCCATTTCATAGGGGAAATGATTGAGATCAAATAAGGTAACAACTTTTATATCTCATCACAGAGAAAGTGCTAGTATTGACTTTGACATTGATTTTTGACAAGTACTCTTTCCATGTTATTCAGGCTAATTATCTCTCTATATAGGCAAAGGCATTGATGAAAATATAAAATATTAAACACACATAAAAATATATTTGAAAAAATTTTAATATATAGAATTAAAAATTACTGAGTTTTTTAAAAGTATTATTGGTCTGTGAGCCAAATAGAATAGAAGGCCAAGTACTTGTTTTGCATATAGTTGTAGCAGTTTTTATGGTTATATTTTATATTTTTTTATTTTGCATGTGTTTATAGCAGCTGCAACCCTGGCTTAAATCCCTGCACTACATATGGTCTCCTGAACATGTGAAGAAAAAGTCAATTAAAATAGAAATTACATAACATGTAATTTTAATTTTAGTACACCAAAATGACCAAGGGTTACAAATGAGCACAGAACCAGAAATTTCTCCTGAACCCTACCCTGTGTAATCCCCACCGAAATGTTCTTCAAATTTACTTACTAGTTTTTCAAATATTTTGTGAACTACTTATATTTGAACTTTAAAAAATATTTTATAATATGCTTATAGAAATACAAATGTTTGTGCTCATGTAACAGTCCATGTAACAGTCACACTCAAGAATCAGGAGCCACTTATTAATAAAAATCACATATTAACATGAATCTGTGACATGTTCTTCAGTTAGTAGTAATAAGGCTCCGTAAGATCTGACCAGATCTAAGAACAAAAAGGAACTAAGAGGAAGTATAAGATAAGTATAAGATAAGTTAACTTATCTCATGGAACCCAATTTCCCAAGCCTGTGTCAAGGAGAAACAACTAGGTTAGGACAAAAGTTTTTTAGGATAGAGAAAATGTCAGAGGTGGGAGCATCTGAACCTTATGACTGGCCTTTTCATTTCATACTTCTCTGTGTGAATTTAAATCCTGTACCATGGAAACGACAAACACCATCCTAAAAGAAGTCTTCTGGCTTGTGCTATCTTAACTTGAAAATAACTGCTTTGTAGTAGAGCTTGAAGTTAGGTAGGTTGATTCCTCCCATTTTCTTTTTCCCAAGAATTGCTTTAGCTATTCGTGGGGGATTATTGTTCCATATAAATTTCAGGAGTGTTTGCTCCATTTCTTTGAAGAATGTCGTGGGTATCCTTATAGGGATTGCATTGAATTTGTACAGTGCCTTGGGAAGTATTGCCATTTTGACAATGTTGATTCTCCCCATCCATGAACAGGGGATATTTTTCCATTTCCTCGTGTCCTCTTTTATTTCCCGAAGTAGCGTTTTGTAGTTTTCTTTGTACAGATCCTTTACTTCCTTAGTTAAGGCGATTCCTAGGTACTTGATTGTCTGGGGCACAATTGTGAATGGAATTGTTTTCTTCATGTCACTTTCTTCTCTTTCATTATTTGCATATAGGAAAGCCATGGATTTTTGGGTATTGATTTTATAGCCTGCCACTTTACTATACAAGCCTATTGTTTCTAGGAGTTTCTTGGTAGAGGTTTTAGGGTTCTCTAAGTATAGTATCATGTCATCTGCGAATAGTGAGAGCTTAATTTCTTCTTTCCCTATCTGGATGCCCTTAATATCTTTTTCTTGCCTAATCGCTATTGCAAGTACTTCCAGTACTATATTGAACAGCAGTGGAGAGAGTGGGCATCCTTGTCTCGTCCCTGACCTTAGGGGGAAGGCTCTCAGTTTTTCCCCATTGAGGATGATGTTTGCTGTAGGTTTGTGGTAGATGGCTTTAACTATATTGAGGAAAGACCCCTCTATTCCCATTTTGGCAAGGGTTTTCATCATCAATGGGTGCTGGATCTTGTCAAATGCTTTTTCTGCATCTATTGACATGATCATATGATTTTTATCTTTTCTTTTGTTGATATGATGGATTATGTTGATTGATTTCCAAATGTTGAACCATCCTTGCATCCCTGGTATGAATCCTACTGAGTGCTTACTATATGCTGACACCATGTAAACTTCATTACTATCATCATCTGCATAAGAGTGTTAATAAAGTAAGTAAAGGCCCTCCCGTTGATCATCGATTTGCTCGAGCGGGCCCAGTAACGTCTCCAATGGAGACTTTGTTGTTACTGTGTCTGGCATATCCAATATGTCACGGGGAGCTTGCCAGGCTCTACTGTGCGGGCGAGATACTCTCGGTAGCTTGCCGGGCTCTCCGAAAGGGGCGGAGGAATCGAACTCGGGTCGGCCATGTTGGCTGCGTGCAAGGCAGACGCCCTACCCGCTGTGCTATCGCTCCAGCCCTAAGAGTGTTAATAAATTTATTTTCTATATTCAATAGGTAACTACTCAATCTTCACCAACTAACAAGAAACATAATAAAAATCCACATTCCTAATATATTAAGTTTGTTTAGTAAAGTATGATACTAACACTCATGGGGTGTTAGGGAAATGTTCAACTGTTTGTTACCTTGTAAATTAAACTAAATGACCAGAAATGATGCAGAAAAGTCTTAATTCAGACATATGGTGGTTAACATACCTATGCTTATACTCTTGGCTATAAAAAATAGAAATATCATGCCATGTGCTATATATGGTTGATTTTTAATTGTAGATGGCCTGACATTCTGGTTATTTTCCTACCGATTTATCTATTTTTTATGGGAGCGATATTCAGCCGTGCTTGGGGCATATTCTTGTCTATGTATTTAGAAATCACTCCTGGCAGGACTCTGTGAGTATATGAGGTGCCTTGTATCAAACCTGGGTCAGCTGCATTCAGGGTAAGCACCTTACCCATTGTACTATTTCTCCAGTCCCCAATTAATGTTTATAAGTGAAAAATATTAATATTTTAGTCAGACTATGATTCCTTAATTGCATATTATCAAAGGCCTTTATGAATAGAATAGTAAAAAATTCAGATAACTCAATTGCCTTACAAACATAAATATAAAACAATGTTATAGTTCACAAATGATAATTCTTAGCAGGAACAAAGGTTTCATTTACTTGTGATATATATGAACAAATCCTCTTATTATATAAAGGAAAACACAGTTAAATAGAAAATAGGTAATGACTCTGACTCGGACACTAATAAATTTGAGGCATGTTTCTTTAGCACCATTTATTCAAAATAGCTTTTAATAACTGAGTTAATGGCAGAAACTGGACAAAACGCTGAGTACAACAATAAGAAACTCCATCTGTCCAGCAAAGAGAAAGCAGTATATCTGACTTGTATATCAAATGGTTTCTGTCAGGTTTATGGTGGTGATATATGTAATCAATGTTTGAAATTAATGGAGAATGAACTCAAAAAGAACAAGAGTAAAATATGCTCTAGTGATTTTACATAAAATAAATTTATTGGTAAGATTGGGCTCCACACTATAGAAAAATAGCTTGCAAATTCTTTTGCCTTAAGCAATGTTCAATAGGAGACTGGAAATGATTCTTAGCATTATGAAAAAAAGAAAGGAAGAAAATATAATAGTAAAATTAAGGAATGCTAGGAAGATATTTATATTATAGACACAAATGAATTGATATTGCTTGAGATATTAGTAGATTTTATTGGAGTTTAAACTAGAGAAAAGAAATAAATTCCAATCATTTTTAGTGAAGTAAAGAAATGTGAAGAGCCCACAAGAGCCTTGGGATTCAGAGTAAGAAAATACAGAATACATGGCAAAGGGTCTAAGCTAACGGGTTTGTTAGTCTACACTCAAAGGTCTGTTAGCCTGCTCTCCCAACAGTAGGGCACAGCTATGTGACCATCAGGAAGACATTCTGCTAGAAAACCTTCCCACCTATTGACCAGGTGTGATACAGGGCTTGCACACAAAATCAGTAATCGGAAATTCTGGGAGAAAAGCATGTTTGCAATGTTCAGTGCTAACTTCAATGTGTTATAATATTTAAACCCTACTAGTTTAATAGGACTATTTTTAGAGTTTCTATTTCATAATGAAAACTTTCAGGAATGAAGAAAAGAAAAATATTCTACAATGATTGTACAAAACTAATGTAAGATATAAATCTATGTTTTAATGGTTTTTTACATGTAAGCCATATTAGAAATCATTATAAGCTCTCTAAGAACACCTCATATAAGGGGGTTCAAATGACAAAATTTTCATTCATGAACATTAAAAATTATTACAGTGCACCTTTTTCTTGCAAATTTTAATACCATCCTTGCTTGTTTTCTAGAGAGTAGCTGTGGCAAAAGTGACTAAACTATGCTTAACACCTATTTGAAGAACAAATAAAATAAATTTATCTGAACCAAATCTAGATTTTATCTATGTTATTTTCTTAATCATTCTAAACTTCGGGTTCATCAACTGTAAAATGCTCATGATAATAGCACTTTGCCTTCTAAGTAGTCTGATGATCATAAATTTATTAAGATAAAGGAGCTATAGTGATAGCACAGCGGGTAGGGCATTTGCCTTGCACATAGCTGATCCAGGTTCAATTCCCAGCATCCTATATATGGTCCTCTGAGCACCACCAGGAGTAATTCCTGAGTGCAGAGCCAGAAATTACCCAGTATATCGCCAGGTATGACCCAAAAAGCAAAAAAAAAAAAAATTATTAAGATAAAATTATAAAAAGGTGATTGGTAACCTAACAAACATAATTATTACTTTAATTTCAAGTCATTGTTTTATATATATACATTATGTTTTGTCTTAATTTTACTAATTTGATTTTTGGGGCTGGAGCGATAGCACAGCGGGTAGGGCATCTGCCTTGCACGCAGCCAACATAGCCGACCCGAGTTCGATTCCTCCGCCCCTCTCGGAGAGCCCGGCAAGCTACCGAGAGTATTCGATATGCCAGACACAGTAACAACAAAGTCTCCAATGGAGACGTTACTGGGCCCGCTTGAGCACATCGATGATCAACGGGAGGGCCTTTGATTTTTAAAATAGGAAAAAATGAAACTTGGGGAACAACAACATAAGAATTAGTTCTAGCAGTGGTTTCAACCTAGGGGAAAGGTAAAGGTAAAGGTAAAGGCCCTCCCGTTGATCGTCGATTTGCTCGAGCGGGCCCAGTAACGTCTCCATTGGAGACTTTGTTGTTACTGTGTCTGGCATATCCAATACTCTCGGTAGCTTGCCGGGCTCTAGATTTCAAATTTCTTCCTCTTTTCACTAAACTACATTAACTTTATTATATCCAAGTTTCCACTTTTTTCACTAATCCATCTTCAAGCATACACTTAAATTATTTTTAATTTTTTAAAAATTTTATTTATTTTTTGTAATGGGCTGGAGCCATAGGACAGTGGGGAGGGCATTTGCCATGCAAGAGGCCAACATGGCCAACCTGAGTTCGATTCCTCCGCCTCTCTCGGAGAGCCCAGCAAGCTATCAAGAGTACAGTGCCCGCACAGTAAAGCCTGGCAAGCTACCTGTGACGTATTCAATATGCCAAACAGAGTAACAATTGTAACAATGGAGACGTTGCTGGGTCCACTCGAGCAAATCGATGAACAAGAGGAGGATGGTGATGGTGACGTTTATTTTTTTGTAATGGATCCCGGTGAGGAGCAGTTACAGACTTACACCTTCAGTCATAGAATGCTCAAGTACCCATCCCTCCACCAGTGCCCATTCTCCACCACCAATAATCCCGGTGTGCTTCACCCCACCTCCACCTCATCCCCCCACCCCGCCCCACTTCTCTTTCTCTCATTTTGGGTGTTGTGGTTTGCAATAGAGGTATTGAGTGGCCATCGTGTTCAGTCTTTGGTCTATTTTCAGAATGCATCTCCCATTCCGGGCTGGAGCAATAGCACAGTGGTAGGGTGTTTGCCTTGCACACAGCCAATATGGCTGACCCGAGTTCAATTCCTCCGCCCCTCTCGGAGAGCCCAGCAAGCTACCGAGAGTATCTCGCCCGCATGGCAGAGCCTGGCAAGCTCCCCGTGACATATTCAATATGCCAAACACAGTAACAACTAGTCTCACAATGGAGACGTTACTGGGCCCACTCGAGCAAATCGATGAACAACGGGAGGACCGTGACCGTGATCTCCCATTCCAAGCAAGCACCCTTTACTTAGTGGTCCTTTATCTATCTGAACTGCCTTTTCTCCCAGTGTGTGAGGCCGAATTCCAAGCCGTGGAGAAATCCTCCTGGTTCTTATCTCTGCTATCCTTGGGTGTTAGAAACACTTAAAATTCTAAATAGAAATGTCTCAATCTCTTTTTCAGATTTAGTACAATTTGCTTTCCTGACAATTCTTTTGGCTATCAGGGAAAAATCCCTTCCAGAAGATGCGCAAGTGTTCTCTGTATAGATGACATTTCCTAAATGTGTTTTTATGTAAATTATTTAAATGTAATAGACATTTTTATAATTGTATTTTATAATCACATTATGTAAGTTCTATTTAAATGACATTTAAATGTAAATGTATAATTTCAGAATGTACAATTTGATTTGGACATAAAAAGACATGAAAAGAGTCATTATTCAATCAGTATGGATGAAAAAATCTGAACACATTGAAAGATAAAATGATGGTTCTAACAAGGTGGTCCATGAAAACAAATGGTACAAATCAATAGAGGCAACATGTGTGATCAACTAACTTGTAACTTCTGTTTTCTGTAGGTTCTCCTTAAAAATAAAATATGAGTAGTTTTCTAGAATATGAGATTTATCTTATTGTGTGTTATCTTTCCCTTCCTTCTTTCATTTAGTTTACCTTTCCTTTTTTCTCCTCTTGAAACATAATTTGACAGGAAAGAATAAATATGTAGATCAAATATCTTGTACCTTGATTTAATTTTTTTCTTATTTTTTTTCTGGTATATTTGTCAAATGGATCATATAATTGAAAAAAATTGGATTGCTATTCCGATGTTTTTTCTGTTTAGTTCACAAATTCTGTTCTAATCTTGAGGTATTTAATACATTACACTTAAGCTTCTGCATAAGGTCTGAGATACAGATCAATTTTAATTTTTTCCGTATGGTTATCCAGTTTTACCAGCATCCTTAAATGAAGAAGTTTTTCTTGCTCCCCTCCATGCCCCCAACCCCTTTGTTCCTAGATGTATGAGTATCTGTAGCAGTCAACTCTAATCCATATTTCAGTTGGTTATTTATTCCAGTATCATGCTAATTTAGTTATCACAGTGGTAGGGCATTTGCCTTATAAGCGGCCAACATGGCCGACCCGAGTTTGATTCCTCTGCCCCTCTCAGAGAGCCCAGCAAGCTACCGAGAGTATCTCGCCCTCACAGCAGAGCCTGGCAAGCTACCTGTGACATATTCGATATGCCAAACACAGTAACAACAAGTCTCATGATGGAGACGTTACTGGGCCCGCTCGAGCAAATCGATGAACAACAGGAGGACCGTGATGACTGTGAGAGTATCACTTAAAGTCAGGGGATTTTACATTTCCCAACTTTTTGTCTTCCCATAGTGCTGTTTGGACAGTTTTATGTTTCCATAAAAAAATTTACTAGTACTCATTCTTTGAAGAATGTCATAAGAATTTTAATGAAGATCACATTGCATCTATATAATACTTTGGGTAGAATGGACATCTTAACAATATTAATTCTTCAAACTAAAAATACGAAATTTTTTTCTTTTCCTGGTGCTCTTGAGCAGATGTGACCTTTGTGTCACCACCCTATGTGATTGCTATATAAACCAAGACTGTAAGAGAGAAGGGGCAGAGTCAGAATCCAGCGAGCAGAGTCAGAATTCAGAGTGAAGGGCTCCAGAGAGAGAGATTAGAAGAGACCAGAGGAGAGACTACAGAGACAGAGTGAGAAACAGAGAGACAGACACAAGAGAGCACAACGGCATGCACAAAAGCAAAGCACAAAGGAGGAATCATCCCGATCTGGTCCATACACATCTGCTCAAGAGCACTGAATGCGAGAGCTGCCCTAAGAGCCCACCAACAACACATCATCATGTTTGCATCCCTCCCCTGCGTGCGTAAGATATATTTTTTACAGGGTAGTCCTTTTTAAATTTCATTTTCTTCTAGTTTATTATTTTCATATAAAAGTTCGTTTGTATTGATTTTTGCATCCAACTCTTTGTATTTATTTATTATTTATAATAATTTAGTGGAATATTTAGGTTATTATATATGTTATGCTGCTTGAAAACAGTGATGCTTGTCTTTTTTTTCAATTCTGAAGTCTTGTTTATTTGTATTGCTGGACTGCTATGATGAGGATATCAAAGGCATGTTGAATATAAGTAAATAAACTAGACAGACAACCTTGCCTGTGCTCAATATCAGGAGGAGTGTTCAATATATTTTTTTTATCATTGAGTATGATGTTGGTTCTGGGTTTGTTATAAATGTCCATTCCTATCTTAAGAAATATTATTTATGACCCTATTTTATTAAGAGGCAGCACGGTTAATGATTATCATATTAGTATACAAAGTCACAGCATACTAGCACCACCACCAAAGAGCCATGGGCTGCCACCACTCTCCCTCTATCGCCTCTTCATTCCCTCCATTCCTTCCTCACAAAGCCAAACACTGCTTGGTAATCTGGGTTGTATAAGAGATTTTACTAATAGTCAATGGCAAATTTTGTCAGAAGCTTTCTTTGCATTGAATATGATCACTTGATATATATTTCCTTTTGTTGATATGAGGTACTACATTAATTGATTTTCATATGTTGAACCATCCTTGTATCCCTGGAATTAATAGTACCCGATTATCATGTATCAACGTTTTTTATATGTTGTTAGATTCAGTAAACTAAGACTTTGTTGGGTTCTTTTTCATGGTTGTTTAGGAATAGAATATTATGCTTAATGGAGTCAGACAAAAGGGGTAGATGCAGAATAATCTCTCATATGTGGACTCAAAGATTCACAGCAAGGTGGAAACAAAGGTTTAAAGGAAACAAAATGAGAGAACTGATGCACACAATTGAGTTGGGAGGTTTAGGAGAGAAGGGTTTTGGGGTAATTGGAAGAGGAAGGGTGATCACTGATGATGGGTGTGGTGTTGGAACTATGTGCATGAGAAACCATTATTAACATTATAATCTATATAATCTCAACAAAAATAGTTTAAAAATATTGGTCTGTTATTTTCCTTTTTAGTAGCATTACTATTTGTTTTATGCTAGGGCTTCATGAAACTGTTAGGAACAATTTCTGTTTCCTCAATATTGTGGAAGATATTGAAGAGTATAGGTAGTAAGGCATTTTGAAGTTTAATATACTTACCAGAGAACTGATCAGTGCCAAGTCTTTTGTTCCTGAGGAGATTTTTAATTAATATTTCAATTTCTTTGCTCATGATTGGTTTTTATAAGTATTCTATTTCCTTCTCATTCAATTTTGGGAGTTTATATTATTCTAAGAATTCATCCATTCTTTCTTGTTGCTCCAGCTTAGCAGTATAGTTGTTATAATAATCTCATAATCTTATATTCCTGAAGCGTCTGTTGTAATTTTCCCCTTTCATTCTTATGTTATATTTAAGCTTTTTTACTTGTGAGTTTTTATGCTATTGTTATTTGACTTGTGACATTTTATATCCTTTTTTTTCAGTTTTATTGTTCTTGTTTTGAGGTCATACCCAGTGATCTTTTTTTTTTGAAAAACAACTCCAGTTTTCATTGCTTTTTTTATTGTTTCCTTGATTTCTATATCATTAACTTCTCCATTTTTTAAAGTCACTTCTGCCTTTTTACTACCTTGCTATTCATTTTTGTTTCTTTTTACATAATCAGACTCTTTTGTTAGGATATTGTTTTGAGCATTTCCTTTTCCCTGTAAACTTACATTATGATTATTTTCTTCCTTAGTACTTCTTTTGTTGTATATCATAAATTCCAATTCTTTGTTCCTGCATTCTTTTTATTATTTATTTATTTATTTGCTTTTGGGATCACACCCGGAGATGCACAGGAGTTACTCCTGGCTCATGCACTCAGGAATTATTCCTGGTGGTGCTCGGGGGACCATATGGGATTCTGGGAATCGAACCCAGGTCGGCTGCATGCGAGGCAAAAGCCCTACCCGCTGTACTATCACTCCAGACCCTCTGCATTCTTTTCACCTTTCAAGTGTTTAAAATTTCTTCAATTTATTATTTAATCCAATTGTTAGATAGTTGAAGTTGTTGAATTTTCAAATATTAGCATTTTCCCTAATTTTGTTTTCATGTTAATTTCTAACTTAATAGTATTATGGTCTAAGTGAGAAGATGCTTGAGATGATTTTCTGTTTTTGTGAATATCCATTCTACTTTAGTTTTAAGTCATTCCCTAATATATAGCCTATTCTGGCAAGTGTTCCATGCTCACTAAAGAAAAATATACATACAGTTTTTTGAGAATGCAGGATCCTGTTTGTCAATTACTCATATTTCTCTCAGTTGTTCACTGAGGCCTCTTGTTTTCCTTACTGATAATCTCTCTTATTGATTTGCCCAATAATGGAGTATGGTGTTGAAGTTCCCTGCTACTACTACGCTTCCATTAGCACGCAGTTTCAGGTCTTTTGGCAGCCGGTCTCCAAGATTCAATTTTGTTAAGCAGCAGAAGGTTCCGTTTTGTTCCGTAGGCCATCTAGTCACTTTGAAGAAGCATTCAATCCATTGAAATTTGGAGAAAGTATTGATCTAATGGATTTTCTTGCTAATTTTTCTGTGGTGGTTCTGTTTTTTCCCTTTGCCTTTTTTTTCTAACAAAAGGATATTTAATATTCCTTGTGGAGCTGGTTTAGATAGATATAACAAATATTTCAGCTGTTTTTTGTCTGAGAATGTTTTTATCCACCATCACATATGGATAAAAGTTTTGCATGGTAGAGAACTCTAGGTTGAGCGTTTTTTTTTTTTTTTCATTTAGGACTGTTAGTATATTATTGACTGTAGGGTCAATCTGAGATGTTTGTTGCAAATTTTATATTGGTTCACTTGTGTTGAAGTTTTGCTTCTCTCGTGTTGTTTTAAGTAATCTCTCTCTGGTTCTTATTATTTTATTATAAAGGTAAAAAGGCCCTCCCGTTGATCGTCGATTTGCTCGAGCGGGCCCAGTAACGTCTCCATTGGAGACTTTGTTGTTACTGTGTCTGGCATATCGAATACTCTCGGTAGCTTGCCGGGCTCTCCGAGCTTGCCGGGCTCTCCGAGATTATAATGTGTCTTTTTGTTGTTCTGAATTTATTTTGTTTAGTACTCTTTGGATCACGGGAATTTGTACACAGCTGTTCTTCAATCAAGAGAGGTATTTTCCACTAGCCATTCTTCTCTTAATTTTACATTCCTTCCATGGTACCTCTTTGATGTTGTCTATTACATTTCTTTTGTTTTCTTCAGCAACTGTTTTTGTATCTCTTTTCTTTTGCCATTTCTTGTTTTTTTTAAATTTTTTTCATTTTTTATAATTTTATTTATTGAATCACCGTGAGAGCAGTTAAAAAGCTTTCAGGTTTAAGTCTCAGTCATACAATGAAACACCCGTACCTTCACCAGTCCCCATTCTCACCACCCAAAACCCCAGTGTACCCCATCCCACACCCTCCTCCTACCTGTGGGGCAGATGATTTCTACATTACTCTCTCTCTACTTTGATTACAACCAATATTTCGACACAGATCCACCATTATTATTTGGGATTTTACCCCAACACTTAGATCTGCCGAAAAGACAACAGTAGACAATTTGTTTTCTATTGCTGGTTACAAATAACATATGATGTCACGTGAGTGCAGTAGTGGCCACGCGATATTGAAATTCCAAAATTTTAAAAACTAAATCTGGAGTGACTTCTGCCAAAATCCGCTGGGTTCAGAGATTTGTTCCTGAGTCTCTGGGATCATGGCCATTAAACAGCTTGATCAGGAGCCATAGAGGCCGTTTGTGGGCGGCAACTCAGGGTCTCATTGGGGTGGGGAGGAAAGAGGCTGATCCAGTCCCATCCCATGAGGCCCCGTGTGTCTCGTCACTGCGGGCCCAATCCTTACTGTCCAGTGGTCTCTGTAGGATGAAGGCCACTGAGTAGCCAAGGGGTAGCAGGCAAAGGGACAGCACCCTTTCCCTCCTTGGGTGGCCAGGCAGCAGTGACCTACTGCGGGGTCCAGATGCATTTCTGCAAAAGCCGCTGGGTTTCGAGATTTCTTTCTGAGTCCCTGGGATCAGGGCCGTTAAGCAGCTTGATCAGGAGCCAGAGAGGCAGTTTGTGGGCGGCACCTCGGGTCTCATTGGGATTGGGAGGAAATGGCCAGCTCACCCCCATCCCATGCAGCCCCACATCTCGTCACTGCAGGTCCAAACCTGACTGTCCAGTGGCCTCTGGAGGATGGTGGCCACTGGGCCGCCAGGAGAAACAGGCCAAGGCATGAAACCCATTCACACCTGGGTTGGCCCAGCACTGGTAACCTACTGCAAGGACTGGACACATTTCTGCCAAAAGCCGTTGGGTTTTGAGATTTGTTTCTGAGTCTCTTGGATCATGGCCATTAAGCAGTTCGATCAGGAACTAGAGAGGGTATGCCTCTAATTATATAGCTGAGTTGGAGGTGATTTGTGGGTGTGTCTTCCACATACCTAACTTTTGGCTGTTTACTTAATTGATAAACTTTGCCCCAAGTTTTTGGGGTCTGGCCAAAGGCACAGCAACAATTTTGGGGTATCTGGATGTCTGAAGGTGCCATTAGGCTGCTGATGCACTTGCATCACAGGTACAGATTGACCTGCTAGCGGCACCATACCACCGCCTTTTCTTGTTTTTAATGATATCTTGTATTTGTCTTCAAGGTCTCTGGTTTGTTTTTCAGATTTCTCCATTTTGCTCCTATGAATTTATATATTGTATTCTTTAACTCACTCTTTCTATTTTACTAGAACAAAGTATTTAATATTTTCATTATTGAGAGTTTTGATAAACTTGAGTATTTTGTGGACTTCTGCTCCCATCTGCAGTAGCAGCTGAGTTACTTTGCTTTTTTCAGTTCAAAGGAATAAAAAAAAGAAATATAGATTATTAGAGGAGGTTGTGTTATGTTTACTTTGGTATCTCTATCATTATGCATGACATAAAGTTAACAAAAATGAATTTGTCTGACTTCTACATCATAAGAGTTATAGCATTTAAAATGAAAGCTCATCACAAATTACATCCCCCATAATTCACAGAGACTTTAGGCATCCAAAGACAATGTTTGAGGACCTGAGAGATACGTAAGATGCTTTTGTAGCACAAAGTCAACCTGGGTTCTATCCGCGATATGACATAGTTTCCCCTGAGTCCAGGCAGAAGTGATCCACTGGTCCCTGGCACAGACCTTGGAGTAAACCCAGAGCACAAGTGTTCATGCCCACCCCTCACCAAAATACATAATATTTTGTTTGGCTGGTCTGGATTATCTGAGAAGCCTACTGTTATTGACTGCCTTTGAAATGAAGTTAAACTTTATTATTTTTTCTACTTCATAAAGCATGTTTGTATTTTCTAAAATATAAAAACTCATGTGACACTAATTTTTTTTGTTTTGTTCTGGGGCGGCACCTAGAGGTGTTCAGGAATTATTACTGGCTCTATGATTAAGGATAATTTGTATTAGTCCAGGGAACCATGGACTAATTGACTAATCCAGACATTGAAAGTAAATAGGATTTGTTAATATGTAAAAACACTGTTCTCAATCTCTAGATCTTTCTTAATACTCTCTCCTCTTGCTCTTCCTTTTACTCCTTCTCAGATTCCTCTGGATACCTTTATAATTCTTCCATTATCCAAAAATGGATTTTCTTTTTCAAAATCCTTGATATTAGCCAAATTTTAGATTCTGGTAGATATATATCAGATTCAAATACCAAAGTATATTTTAGAATAAATTGACACAATAGGGTGGTATATTTCAGAATATACCACTGCCTGCCAGGTAAATTGTATAATATATATCTTATCCCAAATTAATGAATATTAGTTGTGATTTTACAAAGTAGAGTAGAATACTCATTTGGTAGTTCTCACCAGCTTAAAGCTAAGATGTTAGTAGAATTTCTGTGTCACTTTCTAGTCTCTAGAGTTTATCATTTAGATTATTGACAGAACTGATGATACTTTTGTACCTTACTTCCTCTGTTTCTTGTTCACTTGCTCTCTCTAGATCCTAAAGTCAACCCAGGATTGTGCCCCCCTTTTCCATCTTCAAAAGCAACAATAGCAGATTCCCACACTGTATCTCTGTCCATGTCTCCACAGGCCAGAAAGTCTTTAGAAACATTTTTGTATCTTAGGCAACATGTTATAATAGTGCTGATACTCATGTGTTCCATATACAAACACACTGTACCTTCACCATGCAACATGCCCGAGATCCTCCAGCCAGGTTCTTCATCCTTTCTATTCCTCCTCTTCCTTAAACTCCCCCTCTTCCACTTTTTGGTAAACTTAATTTTGTAATAAATACCTAGAGTTTGTCATAATTTGATACTGTCTGGGTCCTTGTTTCACTTCTCTATATAGCATAAATGGCTAAGATAATTCTATATATGTCCTTCTCCCTTTGACTTATTTCACTTTAAACGCTGACCTAAAAAAATGTGAAGTGGAAAAAGGAAAGCTTCTTTAAGAAGGGGTGCTAGGAAAACTGAACAGTTACCTGCAAAAAAAAAATGAACTCTGACCTCTGTCTAACACCAGGCACAAAAGTCAGACCAAAGTGGATTAAATACCTCAATATCAAACCTGAATCCATAAGGTACATAGAGGAAAATGTAGGCAGAAACCTCCATGACATTGAAGCTAAAAGCATCTTTAAGGATGAAACACCACTGACTGAGCACGTGGAAACAAACATTAAAAAAAACAGAACTACGCTGAACTAACAATCTTCTGAACCTCAAACGAAACAGTAACCAAAAATCAGAGAGAGCACACAGAATGGGAAAGAATATTTACCTGATACCCATCTGAAAAGGGGTTAATATCCAGGATATACAAGACACTAGTCAAATTGTCCAAGATAAAAACCTCCAACCCCATCAAAAAATGGGGTGAAGCTTTCTCAAAAAAGAAATACAAATGGCGAAAAGGCACATAAAAAATGCTCCACATCGCTAGTCACTAGGGAGAGAAAATCAAAACAACAATAAAATATCATCTCACACCACAGAGACTGGCACACATTCAAAAGAACAAGAACAACCAGTGCTGGCATGGATATGGGGAGAAAAAGACTCTCTTTCATTGTTGGTGGGAATGCTAACTGCTCCAGCCTTTTTGGAAAACAATATGGACAGTCCTCAAAAAGCTAGAAATTGAGCTTCCCCACAATACCAATTCTGGGAAGATTTCCTTAGGGTGCACAAAAGCACAGTAGAAATGACATCTGTACCTGTACGTTACTTGCAGCACTGTTCATAATAGCCCAAACCTGGAAATAACCCAACTGCTCGAGAACAGATGACTGGTTAAAAAAATTTTGGTACATCTACATAATGGAATACTATGCAGCTGTCAGGAGAGATGAAGTAATGAACTTTGCTTATAAATGAATAGACATGGAGAGTATCATGCTAAGTGAAATGACTCAGAAAGAGAGGGATAGACATAGAATGACTGCATTCATTTGTGGAGTATAAAAAGTATAGTCAAAGTGACATCTGCACTTGTTTGTTCATTGCAGCACTCTTTACAATAACCAAAACCTGGAAAAAATCTGAGTGCCCGAGAACAGATGACTGGTTAAAGAAACTTTGGTACATCTACACAATGGAGTACTATGTAGCTGTTAGAAAAGATGAAGTCATGAAATTTACATACAAGTGGTACTACGTGGAAAGTATCATGTTAAGCGAAATGAGTCAGAAAGAGAGGGGTAGACATAGAAAGATTGCATTCATCTGAGGAACATAAAGTAACAAACTAGGAGACTAACACCCAAAAGTGGCTGAGATTAGTACCAGGAGTTTTGCTCCAAGGCTTGGAGGCCAGCTACACATTCTAGGGGAAAAAGGAATTCAGATAGAGAAAGGAGCACCAAATAAAAGGTGTTGGGAGGATCCCCCAGGATGGGAGAAGCATGCTGAAAGTAGACTATAAACCAAATGTGATTGCCACTCAATGCTCTTTTGCAAACCATAGCACCCAAAAGGAGAGAGAGAACAAAAGAGAATGCCCTGCCACAGAGGTAGGGTGGGATGTGGGGGATGGGGGGTGGGAGGGACACTGGGACCCGTGGTGGTGGAAAATGGGCACTGGTGGAGGGATGGGTATTTGATCATTGTATAATCGAAACCCAAGAACAAAAATTTGTAAATCTACAACTGTACCTCATGGTATTTCACTAATAAAAATTTTTAAAAAATAACATGATATGAGACTGACACCGAAGGACAGTAGACACAAGGGCCAGAAATATTACTCCATAGTTGGAAGCCTGCCTTATGAGCTCGGGGAGAAGGCAGCTGGAATAGAGAAGGGATCACTAAATCAGTGATGATTGGAGGGATCATTTAGTATAGTAAATGTGTGCTGAAAGTAGATAAAGGACCAAACATGATAGACTCTCAGTATCTGTATTGCAAACCATAATGCCCAAAAGAAGATAGAGAGTAAGGGAAAAATTGTCTGCCATAGAGGCAGGGGCAAGACTGGGTGGTGGAAAATGTGCACTGGTGGAGGGATGGGTGTTTGATCATTGTATGACTGAAACTCAAACATTAAAGCTTCGTAACTGTAACTCCTGGTGATTGAAAAAAAATACATAAGAATAAAAGGTATTTTGTCAGAAAAGTAAAAAATAAGGCTTATTTCTAATTGTGAAATTAAAAAAATATGGTGCCCTACAATTATATCTAAACAATAGAAAATTGCAAGATTTCCTCATTTAATCTTTTCTTACAGCTGAATAGTATTCCACTGTATTTATACCACAACTTAATTCACTGATCATTTTTGGACATTTCAAATACTTTTAATAGGTTATGTAATGACTAGTTCTGCCTAATTAATAGGACATTCTCCTCACCTCAAGCTAAAAAACCTAAAGCATATCTTAATTACTCTTGGCAAATAAAATAACTGTCACTGACACTGTCCTCCCGTTGTTCATCGATTTGCTCGAGTGGGCCCAGTAATGTCTCCATTGTGACAATTGTTACTGTGTTTGGCATATCGAATATGCCACGGGCAGCTTGCCAGGCTTTGCCGTGCAGGCGAGATACTCTCAGTAGCTTGTCGGGCTCTCCGAGAGGAGCGGAGGAATTGAACTTGGGTTGGCCGCCATGTTGGCCGCCTGCGAGGCAAACACCTTACATGCTGTGCTATCGCTCCAGCCCAATAAAATAACACATTCACATATTCTAGGGTTTGGGGTATGGGAATCTTTGAGAGAATATTGTTACACACATATAGCTGGTAAGTGATACAATTTAGTTAATGGGATAGATTAATCTGTTGACCTTCTATGCCTCATAGCTAATAATTTGGTAATAATATAATTAACATTCAATAATAATTTACTTTTTGTACATATGCAAGTGAGCTGAATGTAAGAATAGGAATAATTCTTCCTTATATTCACTTGATCACTTGATGCCCCATTATTCATCTATTTACTCAAGCGGGTGCCAGTAACGTCTCTATTCATCCCTGTTGCGTGCTAGCGAAACCCAATGGCATCTGTTCATTCTAGGAACATGCAGAGCCTCAAACCGATCATTCAGGGTCTTGACGAAGAAGTATGACCATCTTGTAGGTGGGCGTCTATGCGATCTTTTAACAACCCATGGAATCCAGTCAGTAATGACTGGAGTCCAACGGTTGTCTGTAAACCTCATTACGTGTCCAGCCCATCTGAATTTTGATGCCTTGGCAAATGAGACAGCATCCCTGATTCTTGAGCATTGACAGAGATCAGAACTCCGGATTCTATCTCTCATTTGAGTCAATCATGATATTCCAAGCATAGCTCTTTCAATTCCTCTTTGAGAGACCCGAATAGCATTCTCATCCTGTTTTCGTAGGGCCCAGGTCTCTGAGATATATGTTAATGCAGGAAGAACAGTGGAATCGAAGAGAGGTGCTCATAGCTGGAGGTTCTTTGTCCTCTTAGTTATTTATTCAACGCTCTTGAAGGCATTCCAAGCTGCTCTTTTCCTCCTGCGCAACTCAGGTGCCAGGTCATTCATCATGTTGATTTCTCGACCTAGGTATATATAACTGTTGCATTCGGAGATGGTGGTTCCGTTAAGAGTGAATGGAGCATCAGGAAAAAGGCTGTTTCTCATAAACATTATCTTTGTAAGATTCCACTGTAGTCCAACCTTTCCACACTCACGGTCGAACTCGGTCAGCATTTGGGCCGCTTGGTAATGTTTGGTGTTATTAGAACGATGTCATCAGCAAAGCGGAGCTGGTGTAGTTGCCGACCACCTATCTTCACTCCCATGCTTTCCCATTCCAGTCATCGCATGATGTTCTCGAGGGTGGCACTGAAGAGTTTTGGTGAAATGGTATCACCCTGCCGAACCCCTCTCTTGACATCAACGATCACTTCTTTGTAGAATGGTGAGATCCTGGTAGTGAATCCGTAATAAAGCTCATGAAGGATTCTGATGTATTGAGTTTGAATGCCCTGATTGGCTAGGGCTTCTATGACCGCTTCCATCTCAACAGAATCAAAGGCCTTCTTTAAATCAATGAACGTTAGACAGAACGGCATCTTGAACTCCTGAGAAACCTCAATGAGCTTAGTAATCGTGTGGATATGGTCCATGGTACTGAATCCTTTTCGGAATCCGGCTTGTTCACAAGGTTGTCCTTCATCTAGTGTTCTGCTAATTCTATTCAGGATGACTCAAGTGAACAGTTTGTAGATGACAAACAATAGACAGATTGGGCAATAATTGCCAATGTCGTAGATGTCTCCCTTCTTGTATAGTAGTACAGTCCTTCTGGTTTTCCATTGGGATGGAACCTTGCATTCAGACAGGTAGTATGTGAAGAGCCGAGCCAGTGTATTGATGAGTACTGATGGTAAATTCTTTAGGTGTTCAAGTCTGATCTTGTCTGGGCCAGGTGCTCTTTGTTTCTTTACCTACGAGCTGGCATGTTGGATTTCAGAAGGGAGAACATTGGGAACGACATATCCATCCTGCGGAATATGGTATGTGGGCAAGTTGACGTGGCTATTAAAGAGATCTGAGTAGAAGTCATGAACAATCTTCTCCATTGCCCTTCTGGAAGATGTGATAGATCCATCAGGATGTCGGAGGGCAGTCATCTTGGTCTTGTAGTTGGTGAAGGACAGGCGGGCATTACGAATGCGGAAAAGCATTCCTGGCTTCTGCCGCATCTACCAGCACCACTGCTCTCCTGTCTTTGAGGTCATCCTTTATGGCTTCTCTGCATTGTTTTGCCAGCTTGGACATTCGCTTGCGGTTGCTTGAGGCATGTCCCAAGCCACATTGGCGACTAAGTTCAAGAGTGTTTGAAGTAAGGTGGCTTTTTGTGGTTATCTCTCTCTTGGCATTCCTCGCACAATCATGGAGGTGCTGAAGCATTCGATCGTATTCCTCATCAATGTTGTCAATGACGACATCTTCCCGTGTTGCCACAAAAGAGCCATAGAGCTCCCAGTTGGTGGTCATTCTGCGAGTTCTCTTCTTAAATTTTGCATTCTTTTCTCCGTGTTCTCTGAGGTAGAATTTTGCATGAAGGAGATGGTGGTTCGATCCTGTTTGGAATTTGGGACAACAGCAACATCGGTTAGGCAAAACCGCCGATGTTTGTGATGGTCTATTTAATTGTGGAACCGTCCACCAGGAGACTCCCATGTTCAACGTTTAGATTCAGCCTTTTGGAACTGTGAGTTACCATGGAAGGTCTTGGTTGACATGATTAACTCAGACAGTCTGTCACCCTGTTTGTTCCATTCTAGGCCATGGGTCCCGATGTGGAGTTCATCAGCTGATCTTGGCATTAAAATCACCGACAATGATGTTGTAGAAGGTGATCTTCTTTATAGAACTTCTCCAGCTCCATGTAGAACTTCTCAATTTCTCTTTCACCATAATTGGATGTTGGTGCATAGACAACAAAGATAGAAACTACCGGCAGTGAGTCACATCTATTCAATTGTAATCGTCCGACTCGGGTTGTTAGGCATTTGAATGAATCGATGCTCATGGCTAAGTTTGTGTTGACAAGGATACCGACACCACCGACGCCTCTTTTGTCACATGTTCCAAAGAACAGTTCTTCTGCAGTGTCGAAAACAGCGTGATGTGATTGTTGTCTTCTCGTTTCGGTCAGACCAATGATGTCGTACTTGATCTTTCGCACTTGTACCATCAGGTCCTCGATGGATGCATCAGATGCCAGTGTACGTGCATTAAAAGTACAGACAATCATTTTTGTTTTTCTTCGTTTTGGCAGCCTATTTCTGCCTTGGAATTTTATCAGCCTCTCCTTCCACATTCTTCTCGACTCTGCTGTATTCAGGGTCAGGGGAATGAGATCCATTTTTTTTTTTTACTGGATTTGGCATATCAAATAGACCACGGATAGCTTGCCCGGCTCTGCTGTGTGGGTGGGATATTTAAGGTACCCTGAAAAATTAAATGAATGTAAATAAAAAGTCATGTGGCCGTGAATGCTTGGTATGATAATCTCTGGATCCTGGCTGTTGTTGGGGTTACACGGCCGTTGGTGGGTGTAACTTCCTTATATTATGTTTTATATGTTGTATTTAATTTTTTAAACCAACTTCTTGATAATATTAGCAAAATACTATATGAATTTCAGATGCGCATCATTATAAGTCAACGTCTATTACTACTATACTAATTCTACCACTAATAAGTTAAATTTGAACAAACCAGTTGGCATACATGATAGAGATTAGAATGAGGATTTTAGATTGTTGTTGGAATATGGATTTTGAGTAACAGATCTAGTAGGAAGTCATTTATATCTTCTTAGGAAGTTACTCAGTAGGAAGTTTCTTATGTATCCCATAGGTAATAGTCACAAGCAGAGTCCTGGTATCATATTTCCTTTCTAGATGCAAAATTTAATCACTGAAATTCTGTTAAAATTATTTTTATATTTTAAAGTGTCAGGATTTAAGAATTACTTTTAAATGAAACACATTTTAAAACATTTCTTAATTATATTTTAAAAATGCTTCAAGGGCTGGAGAGATAGTATGGAAGAAAGGTTTCACATAGAGAGCCCTGGTTTGATCCCTGACACTGCATTAGGTCTCTGAGTACCTCTAGCAGTGGTTCATGAGGATGATTCCAGGAGTAATCCATGAGCACCATGCATGTAACCCTAAAACCAAACTAAACTAACCCAAACTAAAACAACTTTGAGAGAACATTTTATTTTATGAATAACTAAGCTTTCTGAAAAATATGTCTATTTAAGTTTGGACTAAAGATTCTCCATATTTTTCCAAAGAAAAACTCACATTACCAAAAAAAAATGAAGTTATATTTTATTGTCCCAAATATAAGTCTTTAGACTCTTATATTTCATCAAAATTAGAGTCATGTTTCTCAATATCATGGTTATTGAGCAAATATTAATGTTTTTATAAGGTCTGTAAATGAAACTCCCAAGGGGAAACAAAGTTTCCTTTGTGGTCTCCTTTTCTTCAATAATCTCTTGCTCTTCCATTCCAAAAACATCCCTATATGTTTTTCTGATTTATCAAGGTTATAAATCAATTCAAAACAGTGGTTATGTCAGCGTCATGTTCTATCCCTAGAGAATAACAAATCATTCTGTCATTATGCTGAAAACATCATTTACTACATAAATCATAGTTTCAAACTGGTCCTTTCAACATTACTAAAGAAACTGGAGACTAAATAAGGTAGAAAAGAATGGATGTTTTAAAATATTATTTCATAAATAATGGTTGCAGCTATTTTAAAAGACAATAAGAGAAAATTATTTTAGTTGTAATAAATGTATTTTCCACATTTATCTTTTGAATTTTACTAAAGCATTGTGATTTAGAATTATTCACAATTGAGTTTTAGAATAAGATATTGCAGCACTGATCCACTACCATGTCAACTTCTTTCCAACAGTGTTCCAAGTTTACATCCCATGCCCTGTACCCCCTCCCCTCCAGCTTACTCTGTTGACTGACACCTTCCTAAATTTGGTTGTTAAAGTTTGGGTCTCTTGATTTTAGTGTTGTTGACTCTGTGATTTGGATATTTGGCTCTGCCATTCCATAACACTACCTTTGTACCTTAATTTCCTGACCTGTCCCCCATAACTTCTTATCTGTCCCTTCTCTCCCTCCTCTCCACTTTTTCTTTCTTTCTCTCCCCTCCTCTCCACTTTTTCTTTCTTTCTCTCCCCTACACACTGGTGCCAAGGTTGATCTAGGCATCCCCTCTTTTCAAGCATGATTTCCCCTCAGCCAGTTATTCTAAATACAACATGTAAGTGATAGCCTGTGTTTTCCCTTCTTCTGGCCTACTTCACTAAACATGATGTCTTCTAGTTCCATCCAACCCTCTGGCAAACAGTAAAAGAATACTCTACATTTATCATTTAAAGGAGGGTGAATAATTCTGATAGTTCTACAGTGAACTAGGAGAACCTCTGCATGTTTTTAGCAACTCTTTATATTTTTCTGTAAATACTTTTGTTTTCTAGAGGGAAGCACATCACCTGATGATATAATATTAGAGAAATTTCAACCAGTTATGTATTACTTTATATTTTAAGTTAGTCAATCATCATAATTTTACAAAACATTTAAATATAACAGACAAATTAAAAGTATATAAGGCTCATGGTATGTAAGATAATCTAGGGCAGAAAAATACTATAAAATTATTAAATTTATTTAATTTTCTTTCTGGACATAATGAATACTGAGAATTAAATGTGGAATTACAGATTATATCTTAGTCAATGTAGCTGTGTGGAAATGATGTGTTATACACATTCTTGACAAATACAGAGAACCAGCCGAGTTATTCTCCACACATTATTTTTATATCCTTTCAGGGTATTGTGTTATAGATAATAGGGGGACAACACTATGAGTCCCTGAATGACAGTGTAAAACATATATTTTATCAATTTATATTGAGCTATAAAATAAACTAAGGGACAATCATTATTTTAAGCCACTAAGATTTGTAGTTTGTTTACTATAGCAATTAGGAGGAATCAACCTAACACACATCTCATATAGGTTTTAGCATCTAAAAATAAAAGTTACCAATCTAGTAATTAATTTCATTTTTATTAGAAAAAGATACTTTTGGTTTTAGGAGCACATCTGGTATTGTTAAAGATGCCATGAAGTACCAGGGATCAAACCTGGGCCATCCATGTAAACCTGGGCCATCCATGTGCATAGCAAGTGCTCAGTCCATTGGAACTTGGGCCTCAGATGCTGAACCTAAAAAAGTATTTTAGACTATAACCTGGTAATAAATGATATGATTTGAATTTTGCATAGGGATATATTACCATTAACCATTTCTTTAGACAACTGTTTCTAAGCACGACGAGGATTAAATTATACTATGAACTCTAGACAAACAAAGTTTATAGAGATTTAAGCAACTTCAGCTAACAGAGTAAATATTTCACTGGACATGAAAAGGAAACAATTTTTTTATAGATGAAAAATAAGGTCAAAATAAAACGACTTGCCAAAGTAAGATTGTTACTAACATTTCTGTTATTAAAGATGATTTTATGAAGCTATATTTGTTAATTAGAGCTATTAGAACATTAATAGGTGCACTAATAATATCTAATAGTGTCCTGGAGCAATAGCACAGCAGGTTGGGCATTTGCCTTGCAAGCGGCAGACCTGGCCAACCAGAGTTTGATTCCTCCACCACTCTAGTAGAGCCTGGCAAGCTACCGAGACTATCTCGTCCGCATGGCAAAGCCTGGAAAGCTACCCGTGACTTATTAGATATGCCAAAGACAGTAACGAGTCTCACAATGGAGATGTTACTGGGCCTGCTCGAGCAAATCGATGAACAACGAGAGGACAGTGCTACAGTGCTACATAGTGTCCTGATGGAGACATATAGTCAGAACCTTGTCATTTGATGGAGATTGCATATCATATCACCAGGGAAGGGGGGAAGAGGAACTGTTTAGGAGCTTCAGATGAAATTAAATTAAAATTTATATAAAAACATGAACTCCACACCACTAATAAAAGTCAGAAGCATGGGTTAAAGGTTAACATTCACTAAATTTAATAAATCACATGAAATAAAATAATTTTCAATTAAAATAGCATAATCGCTCTGTATCATGATAAACTACAATTATACTTGGGATATGGTTCTAGTGGTAAGTCATATATTTAGCATTTTCAAAGACTGGATTTTGACTTTAACATTGTATGGCTTCCAGATACCACCAGGAGCGACCATAGTGGTCAAAGTTGCACCAGACATTATGACCTCTATAATGAAGTAAATATGATAAACAATTTTAGTTAATAAAGAGCAGCTCAAAAAAACTTGAAAAGGTAATTAATAGAGACATATACAGTATACATCACCGACAAAGGTTTTTATAAACATACATATATTTCAAAAAGTAAAAGCAAATGGACACTCAATAAAAGTGGATAGATATTTCACAGATAAGCAGCACATAGAAAGGATGTTGGTTGAAAGAATTACTAATTAGATAAATGCCAATCAATATTCATTTAACTGCATTTATATCCTATTGTTCGTTCCATTCTAGGCCATGGGTCCCGATGTGGAGTTCATTGACTGATCTTCTTGGTCCTATCTTGGCATTAAAATCACCGACAATGATCTTGTAGAAGGTGTGATCTTCTTTATAGAACTTCTCCAGCTCCATGTAGAACTTCTCAGTTTCTCTTTCACCATAACTGGATGTTGGTGCATAGACAACAAAGATAGAAACTGCCGGTAGTGAGCCACATCTATTCAAGTGTAATCATCCGATTCGGGTTGTTAGGCATTCGAATGAATCAATGTTCGTGGCTAAGTTTGTGTTGACAAGGATAACGAAACCACTGACGCCTCTTTTATCACATGTTCCAAGGAACAGTTCTTCTCCAGTGTCAAAAACGGCATGATGTGATTGATGTCTTCTCGGTTCGGTCAGACCAATGATGTCGTACTTGATCTTTCGCGCTTGTACCATAAGGTCTTCAATGGATGCAGCAGATGCCAGCTTACGAGCATTAAAAGTACAGACAATCATTTTTGTTTTTCTTCGTTTTGGCAGCCTATTTCTGCCTTGGTATTTTATCAGCCTTTCCTTCCATATCCTTCTCGACTCTGCCATATTCAGGGTTAGGGGAATGAGATCCATTTATTACTGGATTTGGCATATCAATTTGGTCTATTTGGCATAGACCACGGATAGCTTTCCAGGCTCTGCCGTGCAACAGGGTGACAGACTGTCTGAGTTCATCATGTCAACCAAAACCTTCCATGGTATCTCACAGTTCCAAAAGGCTGAATCTAAACGTTGGTCATGGGAGTCTCTCAATGGACGGTTCCACAATGAAAGACCACATCATATTCAATTGGCGGTTTTGCCTAACCGATGTTGCTGTTGTCCCAAAATTCCAAACGGGATCAGACCACCGTCTCCTTCGTGCAAAATTCTACCTCACAGAATGAGGAGAAAAGAATGCAAGGTTTAAGAAGAGGACTCCCAGAACAACCACCAACTGGGAGCTCTTTGGCTCTGTTGCGGCAACATGGGAAGATGCCGTCATTGACAACATTGATGAGGAATACGATCAAATGATTCAGCACCTCCATGATTGTGCGAGGAATGCCAAGAGAGAGATAACCACAAAAAACCGCCTTTCTTTGAACAGTCTTGAACTTATTCACTAACGTGGCTTGGCACATGCCCTAGGCAACCACAAGCGAACATCCGAACTGGCAAAAGAGTGCAGAGAAGCCATCAAGGATGACCTCAAAAACCTCTCAAAAACAGGAGAGCAGCAGTACTGGTAGATGTGGCAGAAGCTGGGAAAAGCATTCCTAATGCCTGCCTGTCCTTCACCAACTACAAAACCAAGATGACTGCCCTCCGACATCCTGATGGATCTATCACATCTTCCAGAAGGGCAATGGAGAAGATTATTCATGACTTCTACACAGATCTCTTTAATAGCCACATCCACTTGCCCACATACCACATACCACATGATGGATATGTCGTTCCCAATGTTCTCCCTTCCAAAAACCAACATGCCATCTCGTAGGTAAAGAAACAAAGAGCACCTGGCCCAGACAAGATCAGACCTGAACACCTGAAGAACGTACCATCAGTACTCATCAATACATTGGCTCAGCTCTTCACACGCTACCTGTCTGAATGCAAGGTTCCATCCCAATGGAAAACCAGAAGGACTGTACTACTATACAAGAAGGGAGACATCCACGACATTGGCAACTATAGTCCAATCTGCCTATTGTCTGTCATCTACAAACTGTTCACTCGAGTCATCCTGAATAGGATTAGCAGAACACTAGATGAAGGACAACCATGTGAACAAGCCAGATTCCGAAAAGGATTCAGTACCATCGACCATATCCACATGATTACTAAGCTCATTGAGGTTTCTCCGGAGTTCAAGATGCCGCTCTCTCTAACGTTCATTGATTTTAAGAAGGCCTTTGATTCTGTTGAGATGGAAGCGGTCATTGAAGCCCTAGCCAATCAGGGCATTCAAGCCCAATACATCAGGATCCTCCGTGAGCTGTATTGCGGATTCACTACCAGGATCTCACCATTCTACAAAGAAGTGATGGTTGATGTCAAGAGAGGGGTTCGGCAGGGTGATACCATTTCACCAAAACTCTTCAGTGCCACCCTCGAGAACATCATGCGATGACTGGAATGGGAAAGCATGGGAGTGAAGATAGATGGTCGGCAACTACACCATCTCCGCTTTGCTGATGACACTGTTCTAATAACACCAAACATCAGCCAAGCGGCACAAATGCTGAACGACTTTGACGGTGAATATGGAAAAGTTGGACTACAGCTGAATCTTACAAAGATGTTTATGAGAAACAGCCTTGTTCCTGATGCTCCATTCGCTCTCAACGGAACCACCATCTCCGAATGCAACAGTTATATATACCTAGGTCGAGAAATCAACATGATGAATGACCTGGCACCTGAGTTGCGCAGAAGGAAGAGAGCAGCTTGGAGTGCCTTCAAGAACGTTGAAGAAATAACTAAAAGGACAAAGAACCTCCAGCTACGAGCATATCTCTTTGATTCCACTGTTCTTCCTGCATTAATATATGCCTCAGAGACCTGGACCCTATGAAAACAGGATGAGAACGCTATTCGGGTCTCTCAAAGAGGAATTGAAAGAGCTATGCTTGGAATATCATGATTCACTCAAATGAGAGATAGAATCCGGAGTTCTGAACTCTGTCAATGCTCAAGAATCAGGAACGCTGTCTCATTTGCCAAGACATCAAAAATCAGATGGGCTGGACACCTAATGAGGTTTACAGACAACCGCTGGACTAGAGCCATTACTGATTGGATTTCATGGGACATCAAAAGATCACGTGGACGCCCACCTACAAGATGGTCAGACTTCTTCGTCAAGACCCTGAATGATCGTTTTGAGGCTCTGCATGTTCCTAGAATGAACAGATACCATTGGGCTACGCTAGCACGCAACCGGGATGAATGGAGACGTTACAGGCACCCGCTTGAGTAAATCGATGAATAACGGGGATTAAGTGATTAAGTGATTAAGTGATATCCTATTGAAAATTTTAAGGTCTAAAATTGAGAAAAATTAGAAAAGTGAGCCACAGAAATTATATTATCCTATAGCTTAAGAAGATGAATCTGGATTCTTTGTATAAGATATCACTTGTCTTTTTTCTTTCTATTTGGTCCAGATTTTCATAGCTTGGTGACCTCTAGTGTACTATGATCTGATCCTGTCCCAAGCCATTCTCACCTTACCTTCAGTGTACTTGCATTACTGATGTGGAATCTGTGTAGGTATTAGGATCTGCCTCAGCTAAGCCTCCTTGCTAGAACTTGCTGCCCTAACCTGGCCCTGGGCTTCCCCAGGACTGTGCCCGGGAGATTTCCTGTTTCTGCTTCCTTAGTGCCCAGCCCTATTTATGTGTGTGTGGGTGAGGCCCCCGTGCTGCAGCTCTCTGGGAGCTTGGGAGGAGGTAGGGAGCAAGGGAAGAGGCCTCCTTTGGACATGGGTACCACTACTTTATAAAAATATTTGACGTCATTTTCTTATTTTTAGTCTTTATATAATCCTTGTTATATTTACATTTACTTTATTCATGGTTTTATAGCCTACAAAAAACTTTTAAAATATCAGTACTGCCTTAAGCATAGGCGAGATGGCCCTTTCTCAGATGCGTGCTGAAAGTAGACTAAAGACCAAATCTGATGGCCACTCAATACCTCTGTTGAAAACAACAACACCGAAAAGGAGAGATAACAAAAGAGAAAGCCCTGCCACAGAGGCGGGGTGGGGTGGGGGGCTGATGGTTTGGGAACATAGGTGGAAGAGAATGGGCACTGGTGAAGGGATGAATAAACGATTATTGTATGACTGAAATAAGAAAGTTTGTAAGTTTGTAACTGTACCTCACAGTGATTCACTAATAAATTTTTTTTTAAAAAAAGAGGCAAGAAAAAGACATAATTAAAAAAGAAAAAAAAAAGAAGGCCCTTTCTCTGGATTCCAACTTTGGGTAACTTCATTAATTGAATAAACTTCCTCATAATTTTATAAATTTTTCTCCAAAGACAGCTCAGTGAGGCATCTCCATACCAGGTGAGAAACTGTGGACCTTGGCTATGGTTCTTCCCCAGGGGCACTAACTCATCTGCTGCTTCATGATGGGATTAACCCAGTGCTCTTACATAGCCCTAATTTGAAACTTCAGGGTCATTTCAGGACTAAAAAAATCTTATTTCCAAGAAAGTAGGCTGACTCAAAGAAATGCTCCTACAGATCAAACATTTATTCATTAATCGACTCACAGGAGATTAGAAAATTGGAAAGATCTGTCATACTAATTTGGGGTGACTCAATTAATTGATAGACAATGATTCTACAAATCATCTTGTTTTAAGGCCTACAGTTCCAAAGCATATTGTTGGCTTCTCTCTATTAAAGTAACAAAATGAAATTTTTAGTTCTGGAAATAATTTACATCATCACAACTGGGACCTGCTGTATCCGACCGGCAGTGGTTTTCCACTGCTTGATTTTGCAATCAGGATCTCTGGAGTGTCCCAGTATCTTTTCTTTGATTTCCCAAGTCTGATTCTATTAATATAAATCACTCTATTTCTCTCAACACTCCAATAGCTGGAGTGTGTTCCATCTCAAGCTGCCAACTTTTCAGAAGTAAAAATTATTACAATGTCAAGTGCAAATAGCATTTTAATCTGTCAGGGCCATTATAATATCAGTAAACATAAATATTCTTTTATTTTAGCTCCTTTCCAATACAGGTTCATGCAAGAAGTTTGCAAGTGAAGATACTGTTTTCGACCCATCTTCTACTCAATGTTTTTCACTTCCCTATGCACTCCTCAAAGAGTTAGGATCCTATCATTAAATCTTATATGATATTTTCTGACTGTATTGTCCTAATTATGGGCCAAATTCATTGATTGAAGTTGGGGCCTGTCTGAATCACATGGAAGTGTGGTGGAAGAGATTCCAACAAGGTCATTTAGATTTTGTTACAATTTTTTTTGGGGGGGGGCTAAGAGATAATACAGTAGGTAAGGCGTCTGCCTTGCTGACAGCTGACCAGGGTTCAGTCCCTGAAACCACATATGGTCCCTCCCCTGAACCTGCCAGGATTGATTCTAGAGCACAGAGCCAAGAGTAAACCTTGATCATAGCCAGGTGTGATTCCCAAACCAAAATAAATAAATAAATAAATAATTTTAAAGGATAATTAATAGTGCTTTGACCAATGTCCCAAAGTTCTTACTACATTAGAACAAAAGAAGCCATAATAATCTTCATGAGTATTATAGTAGATATAAAAAGTAAAAAAGTAAAGGCCCTCCCATTGATCGTCGATTTGCTCGAGCGGGCCCAGTAACGTCTCCATTGGAGACTTTGTTGTTACTGTGTCTGGCATATCGAATACTCTCGGTAGCTTGCCGGGCTCTCTGAGAGGGGCGGAGGACTCGAACTCGGGTCGGCCATGTTGGCTGCTTGCAAGGCAGACGCCCTACCCGCTGTGCTATCGCTCCAGCCCCATAGTAGATATGAAATAGGGGTAAGACACCTAGTATGTATCAATACAGCAGTAATTGAAGACATTAGTTCAATTGAAAGAAATACAACTGCATGGACATAGAAATACATCAAATCATTAAGTGCAAGGTATACATATTACAAATATCAAGTAGTGTATATATTTTATGTAAAACTTGTAATATACCTTCTGTAATTATGTATTTTAATGAATGAATAATGTACATAATAATATGTACTTGAAGGTAACAAGATAAATACAAAATTTTAATATATATTTTTTCAGAAATAGTGGGAAACTTAATATAGAGTAAGTTGTTTTCCCATCCCCTTACATAATCCTATAGTGTATACATTTTTACCAAGGAGGTATGTACAAATTCATTTTTCATAGAATATTAAAATAAATTCAATTTTTATAAATAGAAAACATATGCAAATATCTTCCAAGAGACTGATTAGATTTATTCTCATGCTGAGTTGATTAAAATTTAATACTAGGGAAATGATAAAAGTAAATACCAACGTACTTGCTAGAAAATAGGTAACATTTAGACTCTGCATTTTGTGAGTCAAATGTAGAATATACATTTTGTTTTTATATTCCAAGTCTGAGTCACTCTATAATATCTGGAACTTTCTTTTGAATGGAACTATAGGTTTTAAAGATATATTTTCACACTTATTTATGAATATTTTACAACATTTAGGAAGATATATTATTTTATTATAGCTCTTACTCCAACATAATAATTCTTTTATATACACAATATTTTTGTGCCAATCATTGAGTTTTTTCTAGGGAACGGAAGTTTTACTTCAAAATAGGTGTCTGTTTCCTGGAGGGATTTGTCCACTATGTCATTCTGAAACACCTACTTCTTAATCTAACACAATCTGGAATTCTCAATCGTTCGTCCCTACTGGAGTTTTTATCCTTTTGTAGTTAGAGCTTACACACACTTTTCGAGAGACTAGCACATTTCTTGTATCTGGTGCTAAGATCATCTCGAAGTAAAAGTATTTTCTATTAGGGATATTTGGATGATCTTTGTATTTCCCATTCTTTCAGCCACTGAGAGACATGTTACTATCCCTTTAACTATCTTCTAAATAATTATCATACACAGACTAATTAAAGTGAAATTTTATTCTCATCTTCTTGTATTTTTAATATTTTTAAAAAATGCAACTAATTTTGTTAAAGATGTCCATTTATATTTTTCTATTGTTTTAAGTATCAAGATTCAGTGAGGAAAGCAAAGATTCTATGAGCATATAAAAGGTAAATAATTTACAGTAGAAATGAGGCCTTGAAAACTGAGGGTAAATTAAGAAACTAAAGACCAGACAAAGCTTTGGAGGGGCTTCAGATAGGTCAAAGGCTGAAGGGGGAATCTGAGAATGTGCACAGGGTTATGTGGCTAGGAGGGACCACAGAGTGGGAGCTTCTCTGTGGGTAGGTGGAGGGCTGCTGGGAGGGGATCTGGGGACACTGGTGGAGGGACGGGTGTTGAAACATATGACTGACACTCAATCATGAACAGTCTTGTAACTGTATATCTTATAGTGATTAAATTTAAAAAAATTAACAACGACCAAAGAATTGGAGATTATGGGAAAGTCCATTGAAAACTTTCTGCTCATCCTCTGCCAATATGAGATCTTGGAGATGGTGCCTCTGTGCCTCTTCTCCAACAGCAATGTGAGTTAGAAGTGAGCCAGTGAGGATGCTCTGGCACCTGCCAGTTATGCCTGCTTCTACCTGTTATCATAAGTTACTTCAGATACTTTAAGGGTTAAGGTTCACTTCTGCCATTTAAAGCTGGCACAAGTTCTCTTTTGATCAGTTATAACTTAGCAAAATACAGGCTAAATGACTTAGAAAATTTTATTTCCCAGCTTAACCAAATCTCCAGAGCACAATCCAACCAACTCTAAATATTCTCCTAGCTCGTTGTGTTCATTTCAATGTTCCTCACTGCAACAATGTTCCATTTTGGCCATTATATAGTTATTGCTCTATGCACTCAGTTATTGCCTCACTTCTTTTCTGGACACTTGTGACAGTACCTCTAATTTCTATAAGCATAAAAGGCTGTGTCTTACTTTACCAACTTGCCAATTATCTGACTGAAATTTGGTAGGAATTTAATGCCTATTTTCTGAAGTGGAGTGAACAGAGAAGTGAAGAATTTGAAAGGTTTGGAAAAGGAAAATTTTCTTAATGAATATGTATCATAAGTGCTAGGCATTTTAGGAACAAGCTAAAAAAATCAATACTAGAATCCAGCTTATTTCAGTTTTGATTGAAAGGTAAAAGAAGTAAAGCAGGGTTGTCTTATTTTCACCTCTTAAACAAGTTACAGAGAAGCCAAGAAAATGATAGCAAAGTGTTGAAAGTAACTCAGGAAGACGGCAGGGCTTGCCATAAACATGACACAAATTGAAGATCATATAATCCCCAGATCCTAAAGTACTGATACTTTGTTTTTCTTACAGATTTTTTAAATTTTTTAAAATATTCTGGTAACAGTCATCGCTCTCAGCCTCTCCTCACTGTTCCCTCTCTTCAGTGGAGCTATTTATTGTTCCAACTTGTTCCATTTTCAGGCAGTATAATAAGGGAGAACACTAACTGGTTTTGAATCTTGGCTCCATTTGAATTTTTGAGACTCAGAATTTTCTTTAATAAACTTATATAATAAACTGGCAGGCTACCGAATGTAGCCTGCCCACATGGCAGAGTCTGGCAAACTCCCCGTGGCATACCCAATATGCCAAATACCAGTAACAATGATGGGTCTCATTCTCCTAATCCTGAAAGAGCCTTGAATATGGCACTTTTTAAAAAATCTCAGAGCTAGAATGAAGGAGATGTTACTGGGGCCTGCTCGAGGCAATCGACGAATAACAGGATGGTCGTGATTCATCGTGATTCGTGAAACTTATATAACTTACATTAGTATTTTCTATAGTAACTCACCATACAAATTTAATAACTGTAACTTTCTTTCCAATTCCTTCTTTCCAAGACTGATAAGCAGTAGAAGTAAACATTGTGGTTCCAACATGATCCCTGGATCTAACTGTCCTTGAACGAAGTCCCAATTTAGTCAACCATTCATAACACTCTCTGGGAGAAGTTCTACAAACTTCTAGTAACTACAAACTCACTTTCCCCCTTTTTTATAGTTATTCTGATTGATTTTCCATGTCTTTGATACTCAGTATTAACTTGTCCCTTTTTTCCTGCTTTCTCTTCTTTTCTCTTCCTCCATTTTTTCTTTCTTTAATATTTTTGTTTTGCTTGAGAGTGCTTGCAGTGTTCAGGCAACATTTGCACTTCTATCCTTGAGGTGGCTACCCGCAGGATTTAAGAGACCAGGTGATGCTGGAAACTGACCCTGGCTCCCTCATGCAAAGCCTTCCTCAGACAGTGACTGTCTCACCCCAGCCCTTTTCACTCCTTTTGTGATTTCCTGTATGTAGTTTTTCCTCAGTACTGTGCTGACAAATTTCCACAAATTTAGTGTCTTAATACAACACAATTTATTATTTATGATTTTGAGTTGAGAAATCCAAAGTCAGTGTCACTACTCAAAAATCGAAGAATCAACTCTCTGTTTAAGACTTTCTGAGAGGGAATGTATTTCCAGTCTTCTATTTCTGCAGGCCAGCTCTGTCCCTTGGCCTGAGACGTTCCTCTTTTGAAAATCAGGAGCATAGTACCTGGTCTTTTCCTCTCCTCTTTCCTCTTCCTGGTTGCCTTTTTATAACTTTCTCTGTCTCTGAATCATTTATCCCCCTCTTATCACCATGTGTGATCCTATTTCACTCACCTGAACAATCTAAAATAGTTACCCTTATAAGGATTCTTTCCTTAATGACATATGAAAATCTATTTTCACCATTTTGTCATGAGGAAACAGACCCTTTGGGATGCTGCTCTTTATTTTCCCAGATCCCATCCACCTTTTCTTTCTTCTTTTACTAACTCCTAACTCCTTACCTCCTTTCTACTGACCCTCTTATAATAGCTCATCTGTCCTTTTCTTATCATGTGTAGTCAAAATAATTGACTTTAATTTTTTTCAAACAAAAATATGTAGATAACATAGAAATTATAATATTTACTTAGATTATAAAATAGCTAAAATGAATGTAAGGTATACATAAATTAGATAGATGACTTGGTGCTGTTTAATTTGGTGTTTTGAACGCAAAATTCACGGTGTATATATAGTTCAAGTAATAGAAAAATATTTTGATGTAATAATGTGACTCAAATGTATAGTTAAACCCTAAGTGTTTTGCATAATTAAGAAGACCAGGGCCAGGTCTGGAGCGATAGCACTGCGGGTAGGGCATTTGCCTTGCACATGGCCAACCCGGGTTAGATTCCCAGCATCCAATATGGTCCCCCAAGCACCGCCAGGAGTAATTCCTGAGTGCATGAGCCAGGAGTAACCCTTGTGCATCACTGGGTGTGACCCAAAAACAAAAACAAAAAAATAAATAAAAAAATAAAAAAGAAGATGAGGGCCCCAGATCAATGTTAAAAGCTTTAGCCTTGAAAGTATACTTCATGAGATTTATCCCTGACATTGTCCACATATGTTTGAGACCATTTCAGTGGTTTTGCCTTTTACAAACCTGAATACTGCTGTGAAGTGTGCCCTCTTGGAGCAGTAATTCAGGTGTATGTGTGTGAGCACTACAATGAAAGTATGCAACTCCTGGTGAGTCACAAGTAAATATGTGTGCACCGTACCACAGTCAGAGTATTCCATCTGTACTTGGTGAGCACTACAGGCAGAAGATGTGTGAACAGCACAACTGAAGGGGTATTATCTCTGTACATGTACAATCAATGCAAATATAAGATGCAATCCTCTATGCTTAGTGAGCACTGTGACCAAACATGTGAGATTACAATCAATGCAACAACCACAATAACAAAGGGAATGGCAAGAAAAATAAAGATAAAGTTTAACAAAAAACTTTATATATGTATTTATATATTATATATGTAGTTTTTCATTAAACTTCATTTTTATACTTATATACTTATTTTTATAAATATATAAGGTTGGTAAGTTTACTAAGTAAGGTCTTTTATTATAACGGAAGAAACCAATGCAAAACAGTAAAACACAAAACCTGCTCTGTGAATTTAACCATAAGTTTTTTTTATTTAAAACGATATGTATAATATCTCAGGAAAAAATCAAGGATGAATAAACAGTGGTCAAACATTGTTACACATTGCAATTATTAAATAATAAAAATTTGTTTTCATGATACAATTTTATAAAGCCTTCAAAAAATGGAAAAAACTATCAATATAGCAGAAAATTGCTGGAAAAAAGAGCATTTCAGTGGGGAAAAGTCCTCGAGGCAACACTTAATATTAAAGTCATGCATTGATGCACCTCTTTAATACAGTGACAGAGAATATGCCTAAGGCTTTGGGGGGAACTGTTTAACACAGAAAACATTGGTGGCAGTTCCTGACATTTAGGAAGAATTGCATCTTTGGGTATGTGTTTTTGCAGTCGTAAAAGCAGTCTCCTGCACTTTATGACACAATATTTAGCTAAAGCTTACCTTGTGTTACGTAAGTGTTTTAAACATGTTAACTCATTAAATTATCACAGAATTTCAAGAGGTAGATGTTGTTATTATTTCTGTTTACTAGATGAAGAAACTGAAACTGAGAGCTCATATCATCTACTTGGTAAATAAAAAGTTATTTTGCTCTGGACTAGGGCTTACCCAATACATTCTAGCTTCTCATCTTTAAGGGACAGAATGTTATGGTTGGAAAGTGGAAACCCTTGCTGGGAGTATGTCAACAGTGATGCTTGGAAGCATAGGGTATCAGAGAAAGAGAATAGACTATAGAGATTAAAAAGCACTTCAGGTCAGGAATGGGGGATGCAGAAGGGAGGAAAGGAGGAAGAAAGAGTCACTGGAGACAGGAAGGAAAGGAGGGAGGAATGGAAGGAGGATGGAACAGGATAGGAAAAGAAAGGGCAAGATAAATTGGATAAATGAAGCTTGCAACTAAGCTTCGTTGCGTACTACTAGTAAAAGACCTCTCTCTTGGGGCCAGAGACATAGTCCAGGGGTAAAGGCACTTGCCTAAGTGCTGCTGATGGAGTTTGGGCTGACATTGCACAGGGTTTCCCAGAGTCAGTTTGTGGCCCCTGGCCACAGAGCCATAAGGTCTGAGCACCACAGCTGTGGCCTCCTGCCTGTTTTCAGTAAATACTTCACCAGACTGATAGCCTGCCTAGGAGTTTTCCTGAGGAAGGACAGTAGCCGCAGGCATCCTTATGTCTGTGCAGGTCTTTGCAGGTCCCTGACGAGACCAGGCAGTATCATGGAGAGGGCTGTGACGTCATTCAATGGAAAAGGAGAGGCCTGGGCATCTGCAGAGAGACCAAGACCCATCTACTTTAACTCTAGAATAAACCCCAACTTTTAATCCACAGAGTTCTGCCTGCAAATCTTTCATACAACTCTCAAGAACTCACCAGCATAGAAAAGTTTGTTTTCGCGCTAACATTGCCCAGCAGTTCCTAAAGGACATTTATCACTTTTGAGATGACTTATGCTCCAGTCATAGGGATAAACACTGAACATATGACCTCATTTAATCTTTCTAAACCCATATGGGATTGGAGGCAGTGGACCCTACTGGTGGCTTGTGTGAGGCAAAGAGAGGGGAAACGGCACCCCTGGACCAGCGGGGAAGGCTTGAACTCATGGTCTGGAAAGGTCATCCCAGCCCTGACACAAGGTTCCAGGTTCCTGTCCTAGCTCTCAGAAACTTCAGTAGTGGACAAACACTGAAGTAAAAGCAGATTCTACTTGGAGGCTTTAGGAAGGGGAACGAGGGAGAGAATGAAAGAGACTAATGGCTCAAGAGAGAACACCAGCTTCCCCAAAGACCCTATGCACACCCCAGCACTAACTATGCAAGCATGAAAGACACATCTCAAGAGGGGAGATGCAGGTACCATGTGGGCTTGTCCATGTGGGCACAAGTTGCACATGTGTTTAGGCAGTATATGCTTGCCCTTCCTTTGTTCAGGATGACTTTTATAGGGTTTTTCCAAGTTGTCTCAGGTGGGTTTTCCAGCCAGGTAAGTGTCTGTTGCTAGGGTGGTTGCCAAATGGTAGAGTTGGGAGTGGTCTATGGTCCTTTTTGATATTCCTTTCCAGGCTTTTGTTCTTGCTGGAGCTTCTCTTGGAGGTGGGATCCAGCCTTCTCTGGCACCAGGAAGATCTTATCAGGCCTAGGCCTTAAGTCTTGCAGATTCAGATCTATTGGATTTATTGCTTCTCACAGCATAGCCAGGCAAGCTACCAGTAGCATTTTTGATATGCCAAAAACAGTAACAATAACAGGCCTCATTCCGCTGACCCTAAAAGAGCCTCCAATGAAAGACAAGTAAGGACGAGTAAGGAGAAGCTGATAAAATCTCAGGACTCGGATGAATGGAGACGTTACTGACACCCGCTTGAGCAAATTGATGAACAACAGGACAACAGCTATACAGTGATACAGTGATACTTCTCAGATAGTCCATTGCCATGGGGGCCCTTCTCTATATACTTGCATACAACAGAATTAGCGTGTTTTGCCTTGCAAGCAGCCAACCCATGTCCGATTCCTTTGTCTCTCTCGAATAGCCTGGCGAGCTACTGAGAGTGTCCCGCCTGCACGGCAGAGCCTGGCAAGCTCCCCGTGGCATATTTGATGTGCAAAAAACAGTAAGAAGTCTCACTATGGAGACGCTACTGGTGCCTGCTCGAGCAAATTGATGAACAACGGGAGGACAGTGCTACAATCCAATAATATTGGAAAGCTGAGTTTCAGAGAAATTCAGTATTTCAAGCCACCTGGAAAATACAACTAAAGAGCCTGAGTATTAATGTAAAATACTCTCCCCAAATTGATGTATGCTTACTCAACCACAAAACTTCTTGCTACAGCTCTGCATAAAGAGAAGTGTCAATGCTCCTTGGAAAGTGTTATAACTTCGTCACTATTAAACACCAAAATAGCAATGTTAGGGTGTCAGCATGGTAAAGTCTATTTCAAATATACATTCCTGTTTCTATTTTTAAATTCAAGCATTTGTAAAGGATTTACTGAAATATAGTGGAGTTCATTAAAAGTTATTTCTAATGATATTTAATTGATCATTTTACTGTCATACTTTTTTGAATGGTAAACAGCCCAACTTCCCTTCCTCATATACAGACCTGCTTACCTAAGAGAGATGGGAAGAACTCTCCCTCTTGCTACAAATCAAAGGTTGAGCTAATGTTTATTAATATTCACAAAATATTGTGTCATTTTAAATAAGTTATTTGTGTTTGTTAATAACAAAGTTCCGCATAACCCAAGTAATGCGGAACTTTGTGACCTTGGAATCTGAACTGAAGTGGACCTGGAAACAGAGATCTTCTGCCTGCCTCTCCCAGTCTCCAGAGACCCAGGGATCACACCCACAAGCCACTCCCTGCCGGCACCAGATAATCTCCTCATCTGCCACCCTCCAGAACTCAGGGCTACTCCTCTCAGAAGGGAGTATAAAATGAGGCCCCCATAACCATGCCACCGAACTCCATGCCAGGCTGTTTTAACTCAGGACGCCCCAGAGTGGGGTGGGGGAGAACCCTCCCCACGCCAAGGGACCCAGCCTTGGCAGCCGACCTCCACTACTACCAAACTGCCGCCATTTTCCAGGCAGCTTTCTGGACTGTGCGGCCGCTTTGGACACATTATAGGACATTTTCTACCCATTTTCCATAGTTGCCACACCATATTTGATGGGGTTCAGACAGTAGTCAACAAATCATAGAGAGAAATATAAAAATATATGCCTCTTGGAGAGCCTGGCAAGCTCCCCATGGCGTATTCAATATGCCAAAACCAATAATGACAACGGGTCTCATTTCCCTGACCCTGAAAGAGCCTCCAATCATTGAGAAAAGACAAGTAAGAAGATTAAGCCAGCTAAAATCTCAGGGCTGGGAGGAATAGAGATGTTACTGGTGCCCGCTTGAGTAAATCGACGAACAACGGGTTGACAGTGATACAGTGATAGAGTGTTAATTTTGTAATATTTTGAAATTGTTTAGTTTAGTAAAATATTTGAGATAGAAACATGGAGGATCAAATATTTTTAAAATTAGAAATTTTTATTTAATTTACTTTTGGTATTTTTTTACTCCAATAAGGTAAATTCTTACTAAATATCTCTATTATTATTCATATGATTACAATAACTTTTAAGTGCCTTATCAAACAGCAAAGATTTTTAAAAATTTTTTAAAAAAATTTTATTAGTGAAACACCATGAGGTACAGTTATGCACATTACAAGTTTTTGTACTTGGGTTTCAGTTATACAATGATTGAGGACACATCCTTCTACCAGTGCCCATTCTCCATCCCAGTATCCCTCCTACCTCCCCAGGCCCCCCATCCCATCCCACCCCTGTGTCAGGGCATTCCCTTTTGTTCTCTCTCTCTCTCTCCTTTTGGTTGCTGCGGTTTGCAAAAGAGACATTGAGTGGCAATCATGTTCGGTCTATAGTCTACTTTCAGCATGCATCTCCCATCCTGAGAGGATCCTCACAACACCCTTTACTTGGTGTTCCCTTCTCTATCTGAGCTGCCCTTTCCCCTAGTATGTGCAGCTGGCCTTCAAGACATGGAGTGAACCTCCTGGTAATTATCTTGACTATTCTTGGATGTTACTCTCCTACTTTGTTATTTTATATCCCCCAGATGAATGCAATCTTTCCATGTCTGTCCCTCTCATTCTGACTCATTTCACTTAGCATGACACTTTCCATGTAGAACCACTTGTTAGCAAATTTCATGACTTCATCCTTTCTAAATGCTGCATAGTATTCCATTGTGTAGTTGTATCAAAGTTTCTTTAACCAGTCACCTGTTCCCGGGCACTCGGGTTTTTTCCAGATTTTGGCTATTGTGAACAGTGCAGCAATGAACATAGATGTGCAGATGTCATTTCGACTGTACTTTTTTGCCTCTCCGGGATATATTCCCAGGAGTGGTAATGCTGGGTTAAATGGGAACTCAATTTCTAATTTTTTGAGAATTGTCCATACTGTTTCCAAAAGAGCTGAACCAGTAGGCATTCCCACCAGCAGTGACGGAGATTCCCTTTCTCGTCACATTCGCGCCAACACTGGTAGCCTTTATTCTTTTGGACTTGAGCCAGTCTCTGTGGTGTGAGATGATATCTCAATGCCGTTTTGATCTGCATCTCCCTAATGATTAGTGATGTAGAGCATTTTCTCATGTGCTTTTTAACCATTCAGATTTCTTCTTTGAGAAAGTTTCTGTTCATTTCGTCACCACATTTTTTTAATCATTTTTTTTATTAGTGAAACACCATGAAGTACACTTATAGACTTATAAATTTTTGTGCTTGGGTTTCTGTTATACAATGATCAAGTACCCATCCCTCCACCAGTGCCCATCCTCCCCCACCACGGGTCCTAGCATCCCTCCCACCCCCCATCCCCCCCCCCATCCCACCATGCCGCTGTGGCAGGGCATTCCTCCCTGTTCTCTCTCTCTTCTTTTGGGTACTGTGTTTTGCCAGAGAGGCATTGAGTGGCAATCATGTTGGGGTTGGATGTTTTCTTCTTGTGGAGTTCAACCAGTGCTTTGTATATCCTTTTTATCAACCACTTATCAGATGGGTCTTGGGTGAATATCCTTTCCCATTCTGTAGATTGTCTTTGTATTCTGGTCACTGTACTTTTGAGGTGCAGAAGCGTCTTAATTTAAGATAGTCCCATTTGTTTATGTCTGTTTCCACTTGGATGGTCAGTGGAGTGTCGTCTTTGAAGATACCATTAGCCTCAATATCTTGGCGGGTTTTGCTGACGCTTGTCTTCAATGCACCTTATGGATTTTGGCCTGATACTGAGATCTTTAATCCATTTTGATCTGACTTTTGTGCGTGGTGTTAGGTGGAGGTCAAACAGTAAAGATTTTTTTATGGGGCTTTTTACTGTACTTCCTCACAGGAATTTTTGCACGTCTGTGGAAGACATCTGTATATATCAGAATTCAGACACAAATATCATTCACTTTGTCTCATCATGGAAATAAAAAAATTAAAATGAGCCTTATTCTTATTCATGCTTGCTTTATTATTTATCTCATTTTTAAATGAGGGCTGCAGAAGCAGTGCTAAAGAGAGAACTTGCCTTCCACATGACCCGCTCCAGGTCACTCTCCAGCACCCCCCTGAGCCCAGCTAGGGTTGTTCCCCTGCCATCAGCCCCATGACATTGAGTCGGAAATAGGCCCTGAGCACTGCGGCATGTGGCATTCCCCAAACAACTACAAAAATAAATAAATAAATAAATAAAAAGCAACCCAAGTTTTAAATGCCTTTTGCGAAATTTTTAAAAAATCATTCCAAGTTGTAAGCACCTATTATTGAATTCCTTTTCTGCTCTCTACTTTTGATCTTTGACTTCACTTGTTTAGTTTTTGTTGTTATTGTCTTTGCCAAACACATTTCTGTATCCTTTCTTATCTGAGCTAAGGAAGTTTCCCATTTAGGGTTTTGTTCCTTTGGGGTTATTTGGGGGCCACACCTTGTGATGGTCAGGAGCAACTCCTGACTCCTGACTCCAGCAGTGCTGGGGACCAAACTCAGGCCTCCCCACTGTAAGACATGTTCTTTGAGCTATCTCCCCACTCCCCAGCCTCACTACTTTTTAAACAGCATTAATCATTCAAAATATTCTCATGGGTATTGCAATGGTAAATGATAATTCCAACAAAGATATACTACAACAGCTCCTGGCCTCTACCCACGCAGTTTTTACACAGAGATGAAATCTTTTTTTTTCCTTTTTGAGTCACACCTGGCGATGCACAGAGGTTACTCCTGTCTCTGCACTCAGGAATTACCCCTGGCGGTGCTCAGGGGACCATATGGGATGCTGGTAATCGAACCTGGGTCAGCCGCGTGCAAGGCAAACACCTTACCCGCTGTGGTATTGCTCCAGCACCTGGAGATGAAATCTGAAGCTGGGCCTGCGAGGGTAAGTAGTGGGGGAAATCATGTGTGTATCATCTATTTGGTGTTCAGGATTATAACTACAGTAAACTGTATGTTTGTGTTTTTTGTTCAGATCAAATGAGAACTCTGTTTTTTCACTTACCAATTCTGTGGTTTAGGCAACTGAATTTTGTGTAGTACTTACATAGAATTATGTTGTGTTTAATTATATCCTGAAAAATATTCAAGTAGTTTTATAAGCATATTTTATGTACAGACTATACCGTTTATTTCAAAGTTTAACTTGGATCCAAATACTGTGTATGATATTTCATATGTAAGACTTAAGCCAAACAATTTTTAGAAAATATATTTAGCTTATTTTACCTGAGGGTTCAAATTTAATGCAAGCTGTTGTTAGTCTGTTTGTCAAAGCATGTCATTGTGTATTCTTATTGCCTCCAGGACAAGATGTGAAGTGTCTGGATTTCGGAGAAGCAGACTGCAGTCTGTTCTTAACAACCCCTCCCCACCTTCTGCTACTGACTCGCTTAAGAAGTGATCTGAAGAAGGCCAGCTTGACTTAGGTATAGGTAAAATGCCAGGCTTACTGTAGAAACATATGATATTTCAAAATCAAGTTCCAAAAAGCATGATATGTGCTAGAATGTTGAACCTGATACAGAAGCATGCGGTACACAACATACATACCCACAAAGACACACATGTGAGCACACACACCTCACTTTATGTACATAAAATACTTTTCCTGGAAGTAAAAGGAAGTAAATATCTTCCAATAAAACGATACATAAACAGATATATATATTTATTTATGTAAGTCGATTTGCTCGAGGGGGCCCAGTAACGTCTCCATTGGAGACTTTGTTGTTACTGTGTCTGGCATATCAAACACTCTCGGTAGCTTGCTGGGCTCTCCGAGAGGGGCAGAGGAATCGAATTCGGGTCGGCCATGTTGGTGGCTTATAAGGCGAACGCCCTACCGCTGTCCTATCACTCCAGCCCTGATAGCACAGCGGGTAGGGCGTTCGCCTTACAAGTGGCCAACATGGCCGACCCGAGTTCGATTCCTCCGCCCCTCTCGGAGAGCCCGGCAAGCTACCAAGAGTATTTGATATGCCAGACACAGTAACAACAAAGTCTCCAATGGAGACCTTACTGGGCCCGCTCGAGCAAATCGACGATCAACGGGAGGGCCTTTACCTTTTACCTTTATGTAAGTATATAAAGTACATAAAATCTTATGGATATATTTTCATAGAAAAAGAAGAAATGCAGAAAAAAATAGTGCAAACTGTGTACATATCCTTGTTTCTTCCCACTCCCCTTCTTGAATGGTCTCCCTATGGCTGCTGGTGTGGACCCCTTCAGGAGTTCCATTCCCAGAGAGGAGATTATCAATTAACTACACTGAGCCATCAGTACTACAGTAATAGTTCACCCGATGAGACTTACTATTGTGCAGTGTTGTACTGAGAGATTCCCAAGGCATAATCTTGTGTGCTTGTGTGCATGACCTTTCTCTCTTAAAAGAGTGTCATACCATACTGTCTACTCTGGGTTAAAATTTTTATGCATTAATTATAACTTATAATATTATTCTCATTTTACAAATAAGGAAACTGAACTCTGAGTCTGAAAGAATTTTTTGTCACTCCCCGTCCCCCCCATGCACACACACACACACACACACACACACACACACACACAGTTTCCTAGCTATCATTGCAGGGTGGTGTGGGAGGTGTGTGGGTGGGTGGAAGTTGCCATGACCAGGACTCACACTGCCTGACTTAAGAATCTAGGAGTTATGAATTTTACCATCTTTAATTTTCATATATTCATGATGTCTAACACATACTCAAAGAACTGTACAATCTGAATAAAATTATTTTTCCCTTATGAATATCTTTGTAATGTAACTCATAAAAGAACAAAGGGCAGTGCTTGGGCTTCAAAATTTCCCATAAAGTAAACAATAAAATGTCATAAAACTGCAAAATGAAAAGGAAGTGTTCCATAATCTCTGAGCAATTTCCTCCCAAGGCAATGTTGAACAAACAGGCCAAAGAATATTTTTATCAAGGGTATTCTCAGTATTAGAAAAGCAATCCCCAATTCGATAAGCTGTGCTGAAAATTGCATTTCCTAGTCTTCAGTTTTAGCACCTCTTTATTTCATGTAAATGGATAAGCAAATCAGGGTAGTTGAATTTAGATGCAAGTCACTTATATTCACAGTAGCCATTGATTCTACAGATGATTTACTTGCTCAATCTCCCTAAAATTCATACTGTGAAGAGAAAAATGTGACTGGCTCAATATGAAACAGTTACTCATAGCACAGTGGGTAGGGCATTTGCCTTGTACGTGGCCGACCAGGCTGATCCGTGCTCGATTCCTCCGCCCCTCTTGGAGAGCCCGGCAAGCTACCGAGAGTATCTCACCTGCACGGCAAAGCCTGGCAAGCTATCTGTGATGTATTCGACATGCCAAACACAGTAACAACAAGTCTCACAATGGAGACGTTACTGGGCCCGCGCGAGCAAATTGATAAGCAACAGGAGGACAGTGCAGTGCTACAGTGCTATTATTTATACATTAATGAAGAGGAAAATATCAAAGTCGAGCAACCTATACCTGTTTGCTTTTCTAATTTTTGGAACAATTAGTGAGTCTGTTTTGCTTCGGGAGGAAATGAAATTTTAGAAATTTAAATTTTAGAGCAGGTAGCAGGTGATATTAAAACTAGGCAGAACTCAATAGTTAATTTTGTTTTGCTATCGTATTGTAGAGGAATAATAGTTTACATATAATAGGCATAGACTGTGTTCACTAATTTCTACGTCAATCACTAAAATAATAAGTTAGTTAAACTGAGCATAACTGTTCTCATTAGCATGAGATGGGAACTACGGACTCCACCCGCCCTCTTCCTCTCAGCATGACATGGTCTGGATGGAAGAAAGCCTTGCACCCAGGAACGTGAGGGACACCTCCTCACCAACCCTTGCTCCTAGATTAGAGAGTATAAGGTAAAAAGCCTCATATATCTCTGATAATTTTTTTCATAAAATTTCTCTAATAAAGAATAATATGCTATTATATCTTTAATAAAGTAGATTCCTAAGACCTTATTGAATTTGATATGACATTTTGATCCTCATCTGCATTTTCTCTATGTGCTGTCTATGTCTAAAAGCCACAACTTTTCCTAGTTTTAAATTTAATGTTGGAAACCAAATATGAAATGATGTCTGTGTTTACCAGAACATTTTCTTTTCTTCCCTGAGACATTTTCTATCCCTCTTACAACTCAACAAGATTGTACAAATGGAATTTAGCCTGCTATAACTCGGTTATATCACTTGGTGGATGTCATTTGGTTCCCTGATCCTAAACACATTGTGTGTCTTCTCAATTCTCTTGGTCTCCACTAAAGCCTATAAATCAAAGAAACCAAGAGAGTTGAACTGCATGATGGAAAGAGATAAGCTCCCCAGGACAGTTTATAAGGAAACCGTTGAAGGGGTGATGGGGTGAAAAAGTTTTATTGTATTGAGTGATTGAAATTAAGACTATTTTACATTCATTATTATATTATATTGACTATATCACTAAGCTATAGTTATATTTTATACTCCATTTTATGTGAGAAATCATGTATGACCTTCAACATTATTTCATCTATGTTCTATGCTTGCTAAACTACCCCCTAAGAGGATAGTTCAAAGGCAGCTCAGGATTTTCAGTTTAATCACCGTTTATCTAAAAAGTCTGAAGGGATATTAGGAGTAGAGTGATGAATAAGAAAGTTACTTTTTTCTCATGAAGCTCATTTTACTTTATCATTGTATTATTTATTTATTGTTATGATTGACCAATTCAGATTTTGTACTCAAAAGGAGTGTTTAGAGTCCCAGAAAACCACTCTCAGTTGTACCTGTTAAACACAAGCAGGCAAGGCCAAATCCCAAAGACTAGGGAAAATGAAGGAAGATCCCACCTGTTGGTACTTAGTGCTCAGTGTTTTTCAAGTTCACACCTGCAGTGCTGGGAGAGGTGGTGTCATTGGATGTGAGAACCAAGGAAACATGCAGATCATGGTTCTTGAACCCTTTGTGACCTTTCCAGCCTTGTGAGACTTATTTTATGTGCGATGCATACTGTACAATATTAAATTTAATTTATAATAAAACACTGTACTAATCATATTAAATTATAATAAAATGTGTTTTAAAAATAAAGCAAAAGAATTTTCTTAATTCAGTGATATTCTTCTACCTAAGAGGACCTAGCACATGGAAGTTATTGATGGAAATGAAATAATGTAGGTTCTTCAGGGAATATGCTGTCCCTTTTTGCCTCATGTTCATACCTGTGGGAAATTATTGAGGCATATTTTATAAGTAGAGTGTTGAGTTACAAGACAGAATCCACTCTAGGTTCTAAAGTATTAAATGCTTGCCTAGTTGTTAATGAAGATGTTCTGGTACTTTGATATCTCTTTATATTTTTACTTTAACTTTTCATTATTTTTCGATTTCTATCTACATATACTAGGCAAAACCATATGCTGAACTTATAGAGTACAACAAGTTACATTGTATTGTTTGTGATTCATTACTTAACCATGCATATTTTATTCTTGATGTTTCAATATAACAATGTTTTTTGCCATACAATGAATAAGGATATGACAATTAATAGTTACACATTCTTTCTCTGGTACAATAAAATTCCAGAGAGACCAAACTCTCAAAGCTATCCTTAGTTTGTATATTTTTATATTTTGGGGGGAACAGTGTTCATCATTCTAATACCCTTGACTGTCTTGGTCCAATTTGGGGGCAAGTAGTAAGTAAAGAAAATTATTTCTATGCTTTGTTAGAGGTGATGTTAATTGATCTTTGGAGAAAGTAAGACTCAATTAAGCTACCTATAAATTGTGTCTAAATTGTATGTACAATCATATTATTATTATAAAGGCTGAGTACATATCAAAGTCACCTATTTAGAAATTATAAAAATTCGAATGTCCATACCTCATCATAGATCAGGAGCAACCAAATGCATACTATATTTGGGAGGCACTTTAGCAAGTTATGTTTAACTGCCTTGGATCAAGTATATGATACATTTATTTACCATTATATTCTGCACTAAATTATGTGAATGGCAACTGAATAAGTTACCTTCTTCCCATAAAATAGAATCAGATGAGAGACACTGGGAACCTTCCAACTTAGCACATTGTCTTCCAGCTCCAAAATATGTGAACAGGGATGAAGGATCCAAACACCTAGCAGAGTCCATTTCCAAACACACTTTACTTTCCCTGAAGCTGCTTGTGCAGCCAAGCAACAACCATTTTCCACCAACCTCGTACCATGCATCTACTTGTAAACCACATGGACTCACAGCAGACCAACCTCCCCTAATGATTGCTTCCTCTTGGACTGGCACTTACCATCAACTGCCTCTTCTTTCTGCTGCTCAGTCCTATTTCCTTTCATCTAACCTCCTCTGACAGATTTGCCCACGAGTAAGCAGGAGCTGGCTGGACTGTGAGCTTTTACCTACAGGTCAGAAATCCCAACCCACAACACCATAGCTTCACAAGGTCAGAAACGCTTTTTCCAGCACAACTTCTTTGCTCCTCTCTGCGTTGTTTCTGCCCACCCTAAATCACATGGGAGCCAAGCCACAGTTTCAAAGGAGTCCTACACCCATGCATGGGCATCAGTTAGGTGGTCCTCAAATCTCTGCCCTCAGATCGAATCATTTCTCAGCATCACAAGAGCCACATGACCACATGATAGCTCTGTGCCTCAAATCCCACAAGGCACACACGTATACTTCATTTTTGCTGTTTGGATGTCACACCCAGTAATGTTCAGGGCTTACTCCTGATTATTCATTTAGGAATAATTCCTAGTGTTGGGTTCCTAGAGTTAAATCCTCATTGGCCACCTGCAAGGCAAGCAGTAATTCTGCTTTACTACCACTCTTGCCTACACGTGTATACTAGAGTGAGCCCACAGAATCAGGTGGAGCCTAGGATGCCTCCAGAACATAGTTCTAATTATAACTCATTCTAACTCTATTCACCTACTTCAGATGAGGAAAAACATGTCACCAGATGATAGTCATAGTAACCAATCATAGAGCCTCAAATTGTAGCCATGGAAAGTCAGGGCCATTGACTTTAAAGTGGCTCTGTAATATACACCCAAAATTCTAAAAAGAAAAGAAAAGAAAAGAAAATGTACTGGGTCAGATATAAGAGAGGATAAAAAGAAAAGCACCTGTCTAAATTTTTTAGAGATATGTTTTAGGAAGCGGGCAATGAACTACAAAGATTCAACCACAGCCAACAGCACTGGCGATGTCTCATAGTTACTCACCAAGTGTGATGAGTGGAGATAATATCCTGGAACTTCCTATAAGTACCAGTCACTTTATAACCTCTAAGATAATGACTTTAGTGACCACTGTGATGAGGATGCTTAAGGTGCTCAGAGAAACATTGGCATAGATAGTAAATAAAACACAAGAGACTATGCGAGAAGAAATAAGAAGATTACATCTGAAGTAGCAAAGGATTGTTAGGTGAAAAAAACTCAGTGGAAGACCTCAGCATTGGAGTAATAGCAGCCGAGGAAAACTAGTCAGAATGCAGAAAACCTTTGAAGATAATAGAAGATAGAACAAAGTCTCAAAATAGATGAATTGTACACCAGAGAACTCTGGGATAAGTTCAAGAGCAACAATATAATAATCACTGGAATTACTGATGAAAAGGAATCAAAAGAATCAAAAGAAATCATAAAGAAAAAATTCCAGATTTAATATCTGTATGCAGATTCAGAAACCTTAAAAGTTCCAGCCAAAATAGACACAAAGAAAATTACTATAAGACACATTGAAATTAGTGTGATAAAAACCAAAGACAGAGACATTATTTAAAGTAGCAAGATTAAAGAACAAAAATTCAAAGAAAAACACTAAAGACTCAAAGTAGATCTATCAAGTGGAACAGTATGAGCCAGAAAAATATGGGTAGATATTGTTTTAAAATATCATTCTCGAGATATAGTATCATATCATCTGCGAATAGTGAGAGCTTGACTTTTTCCTTTCCTATCTGGATGCCTTTGGCTTAGAACACGACCTAACACCATGCACAAAAGTCAGATCAAAAAGGATTAAAGATCTCAACATCAGGCCAAAAGCCATGAGGTACATTGAAGACAAGGTCAGCAAAACCCTTCACGATACTGAGGCTAACGGTGTCTTCAAAGACGACACTCCACTGACCAACCAAGTGAAAACAGAGATAAACAAATGGGATTATTTTAAATTAAGGAGCTTCTGCACCTCACATCACTAATCATCAGGGAGATGCAGATCAAAACAACAATGAGATGTCATCTCACATCACAGAGACTGGCTCACATCCAAAAAAATAAAAGCAACCGGTGTTGGTGTGGATGTGATGAGAAAGGGACTCTCCTTCACTGCTGGTGGGAATGCCAACTGGTTCAGCCCTTTTGGAAAACGGTATGGACAATTCTCAAAAAATAAGAAATTGAGCTCCCATTTGACCCAGCAATACCATTCATGTATCCTGGAGAGGCAAAAAAAGTATAGTCAAAATGACATCTGCACATCTATGTTCATTGATGCACTATTCACAATAGCCAAAATGTGGAAAAAACCTGAGTGCCCAAAAACAGATGACTGGTTAAAGAAATGTTGGTACATATATACAATGGAGTATTATGCATCTGTTAGAAAAGATGAGGTCATGAAATTTACATGCAAGTGGTACTACATGGAAAGTATCATGCTAAATGAAATGAGTCAGAAAGAGAGGGACAGACATAGAAAGATTGCATTCTTCTGGGGAATATAAAGTAACAAAATAGGAGACTAACACCCAAGAATAGTCGAGTTAACTACCAGGAGGTTCACTTCATGTCTTGGATGCCAGCTGCACATGTTAGGGGAAAGGGCAACTCAGATAGAGAAAGGAGCACCAAGTGAAGGGTTTTGTGAGGATCCTCCCAGAATGAGAGATGCATGTTGAAAGTAGACTATAGACCGAACATGATGTCACTCAATGCCTCTTTTGCAAACCACAGCATCCAAAAGGAGAGAGGAAACAAAAGGGAATGCCCTGACAAGGGATGGGGTGGGGTGGGGTGGGGGGAATAGGGGGTGGGAGGGATACTGGGAGCATTGGAGGTGGAGAATGGGCACTGGTGGAGGGATGGTAATCATTGTATAACTAAAACCCAAGCACAAAAATTTGTAAGTATACAATTGTACCTCATGGTGTTTCACTAATAAAAGTTAAATAAATATTAAATAAATAAAACCTAAAAAACTACTACAAAATTATGTAAATGAATTCTTTTTTCTAAATATTCTCATGCAGTATCAATTTTCTGATCTCATCCATCAAGAGACCAGCATTGGCAGGATAGATCAGAAAACTAATCCCAATTAGCTGCTGCCTGTGAGAGACATATCTGAAAAGCAGGATAAATGCAGGATCAGTCTCAAAAACAATCTTACAGTAAACTAATTTCTGTAAGAAGGCAAGGTGTCATACTTTTTTCAGACAACACATATTTTAAAACGCTATGAATGGCAGGAATGGTGATTTATTGATGATTATGGGAAATACACAGTAAGAAGAACTCACTCCATATATATATAGAGATGAATGGTAAATCATTAAAAAACTAAAATCCAAAATGATCTAAAATAGTAGATCATTAAAAAACTAAAATAACTGCTGATAGACCTGAAGAAAGATATTGACAGCTAAACAAAAGTAGCTCAAAACATTAATGTCCTGCTATTGCTGTTGCATAGATAAACTAGACAAAACTCAGTAAGGAAATGCTGGCATGAAGGAAGAAGTAGAAGACATCAATTTAGAAATTTATATAAGACTTTTTATCACCCAAACTGGAATAGACATTCTACTCTAGTGCACATGGGACATTCTCTGAGATAAAACACATTCTACTTTAGAACATGCAGAATATCTCCAAGATAAACCATAGATAGATAACAAAACATATAACTGCATAAAATTAATAAGACAGAAGTTATATCAACTATTCTTTGAGGCCTGGGGCTGGAACGATATCACAGTGGTAGTGCGTTTGCCATGCGCGCAGCCGACTCGGCTGAGCCGGGTTCGATTCCTCCGCCCCTTTTGGAGAGCCCGGCAAGCTACCGAGAATATCTCGCCTGCACGGCAAAGCCTGGCAAGCTACTCGTGACATATTCAATATGCCAACACAGAGTAGCAACAAGCTCACAATGAAGACGTTACTGGGACCACTCGGGTAAATCGATGAACAACAGGAGGACAGTGACAGTGATTCTCTGAGGCCATGAAGCTTTGAAAATAGAAACTAATCACAAAAACAAATGGAGAAGTGACTAAAACACCCTAGAAATCTGACAGCAGCTCCTTACAATCAGTGAATCAAAGATAAGATCAGAAAAGAAATCAATAGGTATATAGAAAAAAAAAAGAATGAAGAGACAACTTTCCAGAACATAAGGGACACAGCAAAAGCAGTGTTAAAAGAGAAGTTTATAGCAAAGCAATTATTAATTAGGAAACCAGAAAAGGCCCAAATAAAAGAAATAGCTTAGTACTACAGATTATTGCCTAAAATAATGACCAACAAAGGTATCTCATAGCAAGTAGAAGGAAGGAAATACTAAAACTTAAGCAGAAATCTATGAAGACAAAATTTAAAAGATCAATAAAATCTAGCTGGTGCAAAACTAACAAACTATTAGCCAGACTCACAAAAGGATGAAGAGAAGACTTTAATATATGAATCAAAAATGAAGAACAGAGATGTCACAACAGATAACAAAGAAATTCAAATGGTAGATAGGGATTAATATAAAAGCAAAGAACGAAAAACAAATGGGTACATTATGGACTCATAAACTTTCAATGCAAGAAGAAACAAGAAGAAACAGATCAACAAAATAACCTATAAAGAAAATTGAATTAGTAATAACAAGTATCTCCCCACAACAGTAGCCCAAAACCAGATTGATACTCATAAACCTTTAAAGAAGACCTAATTTTAATCCTATCCAGGATCTTTGAGAAAATTGAAGAAGCAGAAACTCTCTCAAAGAACTTCTAAGAGAAAATCATTAACCCACTATAGAAAACAGACAACGGCATCCTAAAAAGAAAACTATAGGCCTACATCTCTGATTAATATAAAAACAAATATCTTCAATAGAATATTAGTAAACAAATGTAATAATATAGATCAACAAAAAGATTATACATCATGACCAAATTGGATTTATACCAGGGATGCAAGTATGGCTTAATATATTATAGCAAATCAACACAGTACACCATATCATTACCATTAGCAAAAATAAAACCATACGACTGCATCAACAAATGCAGAAAAGCATTTGAAATGATCAGTACCCATTCATGATTAAAACTCTCAATAAAATGGGGATAGAAGGAACTTGCCTCAATAGAATTAAAGCCATTACCACAAACCCAGAGCTAGCATCTTATTTAATAGAGAAAAAATAAAATTCTTCCACTACGATCAAGCACAAGACAAAGTTGTTCACTATCACTACTATGCATAACAACGGGAATCTTGGGCATAGAAATTAGGCAAGGAAGATACTAAGGGCATCTTGATTTAAAGAGAAGTCAAACTATGACTATTTTGATAAAATCATACTCAGAAAACCCTAACTATCTACAAAGAACCCTTTTAAATAGTAAACTTGAACAATAATGTGGCAGTCTATAAAATCAGCATGCAGAAGTTTATGACATTTTTATATGCAAATAGCAAAATAGGAGAGAAATAAACACCATTCACAATTTCACCTCAAAAATTCAGGTATCTGGGAATTAGCTTCACGAAAGAGATAGAAGACTTACACAAATAAAAGTATATTTCACTGATAAGAGAAATAAGACATAAAGAGAGGGAAACATCTCTCTTCATGGATTGGAATGATTAATAGTGTCAAAATAACAATCCTATCAAAAGCAATATGCATATTCAAATGCAATTCCCAAAAAAATACCAATAACATAACATTTTTTAAAGACATAAACCAGATGCTGCTGAAATTTGTATGGTAATTAAAAAAAAAAACATGACTAGCCAAAGTAACCTTAGTAATAAAGTGGGTGGGAATTCCTTTTTCACCCAATGTTAAATTATACTACAAAGCTATAGTAACTAAAACTGTGATCCTGGAAGAAGGACAAACTCTCAGACTAATGGAAAAGACTTGAGAGCCCAGAAAGACACTCAAGTTTATCTGTATGTCTCTATATGATCAACTCATCATTGACAAAGATCAAAAGAGGAGAATGTGAAGGAAAGAAAAATAAAAGGTGTTGGAAAAATTGGTCAGACATATATACAAAAAATAAACCTAGTCTCTCAAAGACATAATGGCAGCCAGTCAGTATATGAAAAAATATTTTGAATCAATAAACATCAGGGAAATGAAAGTCAAAACAATAATGAGCTATCACCTCACACATTAAAGAGAAAAAAGCAACCAGTTCAGAGTGGATGTGGGAAAAAGGAATTATTATACATTGGTGGTGAAAATTTAAATTGATCCAACCTTTCTAGAAAACATTATGGACATTTCTGAAAAAAAACAACAACTAAGAATTAAGCTTGCATATGAATCATCAATTGGACTTCTGAGGATCTCCCAAAAAAGGCAAAAAATATTCAGAAAATACATTTGCATCCCCATCTTTATTGCAGCATTGTTCATGAGAGAAAAATCTGGAAACAAACTAAATGTCTCAAAACAGAAAATTGGATAAAACAAGTGTTGTATATATCCACACTGGAATATTACTGGCTTATAAGAAAAGATAAAATCTTGCAATTTGCTGCTACATGGATAGAATTGGAAGGCTTCATGCTGAGTTAAGTTAACCAGGAGGAGAAATACATAAAGAGAATAACTTTTCTCATATGTGGGGTGTAAGGAACAATAGTATGTGATAGCAAATATCTATGAGCAGCATAATCTAAGAACTGTTCCACAAGATCAAGTTACCATGGCAGTGATGTGTGTGTATATGTGTGAAGATGGATGTTGAGGAAGGATGTAAATGAGGGGGAGACATTGAGACAATGGTAGAGGAAACAGACTGTGATGGAATGAGGTGTTGACATACTGTATTCATGAAACCCCATCATCGACAGTACTGTAAAATTGTAAATTATCGTGACACATATGTGTTAGTAAATACACATGTGTATATGACTAAAAGTCTGAAATATAAAGGAATGATCAGAATTAAATAAAATTATCACTGTCACTGTCCTCCCATTGTTCATTGATTTGCTCGAGTGGGCCCAGTAACATTGTGAGACTTGCTACTGTGTTTGGCATATCGAATATGTCACGGGTAGCATGCCTGGCTTTGCTGTGCAGGCGAGATACTCTCAGGAGCTTTCGGACTCTCTGAGAGGGGTGGAGGAATCAAACTCAGGTCGGCTATGTTGGCTGTGTGCAAGACAAATGCCCTACCTCCTGTGCTATCACTCCAGCCCATTAAATTATCAATACCTAATAATGTATGGAGAAAGTTTCTCAACATCCAACAAAAAGCACTCCAAACACCAGATGGGTACACTAAAATTTTACTCAATTATGATACAATCCAGTAAAACAACACATTTCACAGGTTATCGCAAGGTCCTACAAGATTGCCCTCCCACTTCACTTTATATTCTAACTTTAAGCATAGGTCTTATCCAAACAACTGCTGACACATTTCAATAACCCACTCCTTGGACTTCATATGCCAATTCCAAGACTAGATTCCTCCATGCTTTTTCTGGCCTCCTAGTACCAACTGAATCAAAAGTATCCGTAAACCGCTTCTAATATTTGATTTATTTGTAAAGTATCTCCTACTAGACATATTGAGGGTCCTTTATTCTCCCCACCCTAAGTTGAGTACACATTCTTCTCCAGTAAACACAGGCCATTCTTCAGGAGACTAACAGGCTGGGTCACAAGATATCTTTATAAAGTCAAGTAGATAGAAATATTTCAACTATCCTAGTGGACCATGATGTTTTGAAAATGAAAATGAAACTCAATGGAAACATACAAAAATTCAAACACTTGTAAATTAAACCAAAAGTAAGACATTTTATAAATAAAAAAGATAAAAATAGAATTTCTGGTAAAATAAAGATGCATAGGAGATGAATTAGCAAACGGCCAATGGCGAGACAACAGGAGAGTTGGTCTATAGAACTGAAATTACCTGGAGGTAGAGGTGGGGGAGTGAGGAGGATGGGAGGAATCTTTTGTACATTTGTGGTAGGTTCTGTGTTGGAGGTAAATATACTTATGAACTATCATTAACAATATTGTAAAACATGGTACATCAATAAAATCACTTCACTTGATCACTTGACATCCTGTTACTCATCAATTTGCTCTAGTGGGTGCCAGTAATGTCTCCATTTCTCCCTGTCACATGCTAATGTAGCACAATGGTGTCTGCTCGTTCTAGAAACATGAACAGCCTCAAACCAATCAGTCAGGGTCTTTTTTTATGTAGGAGTACTGCTATTTATTCACCCACTTATTGGCTGATTGAATTGGGCATAAACTCTACCTCACTTTTGTTTTTTCATTTTTTATAATTTTATTTATTGAATCACCGTGAGAGCAGTTACAAAGCTTTCAGGTTTAAGTCTCAGTCATAAAATGAAACACCCATACCTTCACCAGTGTCCATTCTCGACCACCAAAAGCCCCAGTATCCCCGTCCCACACCCTCCCCCTACCTAAGGGGCAGATGATTTCCACATTACTCTCTCTCTACTTTGATTACATTCAATATTTTGACACCAGACCCACCATTATTATTTGGGATTTTATCCCAACACTCAGATCTGCTGAAAAGTCAACAGTAGACAATCTGTTTTCTATTGCTGGTTATGAATAACATATGATGCCTCATGGCTGCATAAGTGGCTACGCAATTTTGAAATTCCAAAATTTAACAATTAAATCTGGAAGGAATTCTGCCAAAAGGCACTGGGTTCCGAGATTTTTTTCTGAATCTCTGGGATCATGGCTGTTAAGCAGCTTGATCAGGAGCCAGAAAGGCCGTTCATTGGCAGCAACTCGGGGTCTTGTTGGGATGGGGAGGAAATGGCCGGCAACACCCCCATCCCGTGAGGCCACACGTGTTTTGTCACTGTGGGCCCAAACCAGACAGTCCAGTGGCCTCTGAAGGATGGTGGTCACCGGGTCACAGGGGGAACAGGCCAAGGCACAAAACCTATTCCCACCTGGGATGGACCAGTGCCAGTAACCTACTGCAGGGACTGGACGTATTTCTGCCAAAAGCTGCTGGGTTCTGAGATTTGTTCCTGAGTCTCTGGGTTAATGGGCATTAAACAGCTTGATCAGGAGCCAGAGAGGCCGTTCCTTGGCAGCGACTTAGGGTCTCATTGGGATGGAGGGAAAGGACCGACTCCACGCCCATCCCATGAGGCCCCACGTGACTTGTCACTGTGTGCCCAAATCTGAGTGTCCAATGGTCGCTGGTGGATGGCGGCCACCAAGCCACCAAGGAGGAGCAGGCAGAGGGACAGCACCCTTTCCCCCCTGAGGTGACCCACGACAGTAAACAACTGCATGGTCCAGACACATTTCTGTCAAAAGCCACTGGGTTTCAAGATTTTTTTCTGAGTCTCTGGAATCATGGCCACTGAGAAGCTTGATCATGAGCCAGAGAAGCCGTTCGTTGGTGGCGACTTGAGGTCTCATTGGGATGGGGCGGAAAGGGCCAGCTCCACCCCATCCTGTAAGAACCCACTTGTCTCGTCACTGCGGGCCCAAACCTGACTGTCCAGTGATCTCTGGAGGATGGCGGCCACCAGGCCAACAGGAGGAACAGGCCAGGGCATGAAACCTATTCCCACCTGGGGTGGCCCAGCACAAATAACCTACTGCAGGAACAGGATGCATTCTGCCAATAGCCATTGGGTTTTTAAGATTTATTTCTGAGTCTATGGGATCATGGCCATTAAGCAGTTTGATCAGGAACCAGCGAGGCCAAGCCTCCAATTATATAGCTGGGCTGGAGGTGGTTTCTGGGTGTGTCTCCCACATACCTAATGTTTGGCCGTTTACTTTCTTGATAAACTTTGTCCCAAGTTTCTGGGGTCTGGCCAAAGGCACAGCAGCAATTTTGAGGTATCTGGAAGTCTGAAGGCGCCATCGGGCTGCTGATACACTCATATCACAGGTACAGATTGACCTGCTGGCAGCACCATAACCCCTCGTTCAGGGTTTTTATGAAGAAGTTTGATGATCTCATAGGTGGGTGTCCACACGATCTTTTGAAATCCTGTGGAATACAGTAGGTAATGGCTCTAGTCCAGCGGTTGTTTCCAAATCTCTTTTATGTGTCCAGCTCATCTGATTTTCAATGCCTTGTAAAATGAGACAGCATTCCTGATTCTTGATGGTTGATGGAGGTCGGAAGTCTGGATTCCTTCTCTCACTTGAGTGAAGCGTGATATTCCAAGCATAGCTCTTTCAATTCCTCTTTGGGAGACCCAAATAAAGTTCTCATCCTGTTTTTCTAGGGCCCAATCTCTGAGGCGTAAGTTAATGCAGGAAGAACAGTGGAATCGAAGAGATGCGCCCGGAGTCGGAGGTTCTTTGTCCTCTTAGCTTCTTCTTCGATGTTCTTGAAGGCGTTCCAAGCCTCTCTCTTCCTCTTGCTCAACTCAGGTACCAGGTCATTCGTCATGTTGACTTCTGGACCTAGGTACACATAACTGTTGCATTCGGAGATATTCATCCCGTTGAGAGTGAATGGAATGTCAGGAATGAGACCGTTTCTCATGAACATTGTCTTTGTGAGATTCAGCTGTAGTCCGACCTTTCCACACTCACGGTCGAAGTTGGCCAGCATTTGTACTGCTTGGCTGATGTTTAGTGTTATAATAATGATGTCAACAGTGAAGCGGAGGTGTGCTGTAGTTGCCAACCATCTATCTTCACTCCCATTCCACCCATTCTAGTCATCACATGACGTTCTCGGGGGTGGCATTGAAGAGTTTTGGTGAAATGGTATCACCCTGCCGATACACTCTCTTGACATCAATGATCACCTCCCTGTAGAACGGTAAGATCCTTGTAGTCAATCTGCGTTATAGCTCACGGAAGATCCTGATGTACTGATTTTGAACGCCCTTTTTGGCTTAGGCCTTGATGACTGCTTCCGTCTCAATAGAATCAGAAGCCTTCTTTAAATCAATGAATGTTAGGCAGAGCACCATCTTGAACTCCCTAGAAACATTAATGAGCTTGAATATCATGTGGATATGGTCGATTTTGCTGAATCTTTTGTGGAAACTGGCTTGCTAGCATGGTTGTCCTTTAGTGTTCTGCAATTCCTATTCAGGATGACTCGAGTGAACAGTTTGTAGACGACAGACAATAGGCAGATTGGGCGATAGTTGCCAATGTCGTAGATGTCTCCCTTCCTGTACAGTAGGACAGTCCTGCTGGTTTTCCATTGGGATGGAACCTTGCATTCAGGCAGGTAGTATGTGAAGAGCCGAGCCAGTGTATTGATGAGTACTGATAGCAGATTCTTCAAGTATTTGGGTCTAACATTGTCTGGGCTGGGTGTGGTTCACTTCTTTACTGAGAAATAATGTGTCAGATTTCAGAAGGGAGGACTTTTGGAATGACATATCCATCCTGCGGAATTTGGTATGTGGGCAGGTGGATGTGGCTATCAAAGAGATCTGTTTAGAAGTCATGGATAATCTTCTCCATTGCCCTTCTGGAAGATGTTATAGATCCATCAGGTCGTCAGAGGGCAGTCATCTTGGTCTTGTAGTTGGCGAAGGACAGGTGGGCATTACGAATTCTTTTCCCAGTGTCTGCCGCCATCTGCCAGCACTGCTGCTCTTCTCTTTTTGAGGTCTTTCTTTATCACTTCTCTGCACTGCTTTTCGAGCTCGGACATTCGCTTGTGGTTGCCTGAGGCTTGCATCAAGCCATGTTGGTGAATGAGCTCAAGAGTTTTCGAGGTCAGGCATCTTTTTGTGGCTATCTCTCTCTCAGCGTTCTTCGCACAATCATGAAGGTGCTAAACCAGTTGACAGTATTCCTTGTTAATTTTGTCAATTCCTTGTTAATTTTGTCAATTTTGTCAATTTTGTCAATTCCTTGTTAATTTTGTCAATTTTATCTTCCCAGGTTGCCACAATAGTGCCAAAGAGCTCCCAGTTGGTGATCGTTCTGGGAGTTCTCTTCTTATACTTAAACTTTGCAGCCCTTTCTCCTGCTCAGTGAAGTAGAATTTTGCATGAAGGAGACCTTGGTCTAATCCGTTTGGAATTTTGGGACAACAGCAACATCGGTAAGGCAAGACCATCGATGGAATATGATGTGGTCAATTTTGTTGTGCAACCATCCACCCGGAGACGCCCAGTCCAAGGTTTAGATTTGGCCTATGGTCTTGGTCGACATGGTGAACTCGGACAGTCTCTCACCCTATTCGTTCCATTCCAGACAATGGGTCCCAATATGGAATTCTTTGGCTGAACTTCTCGGTCCTATCTTGGCATTAAAATCACCAACAATGATCTTGTAGAAGGTGTGGTCTTCTTTATAGAACTTCTCCATCTCCATGTAGAAATTCTTAATTTCTCCATCATCATTATTGGATGTTAGTGCATAGGTAACAAAGATAGAAACTGCCAGAAGTGAACCACATCTATTCAAATGTAATCATCCGATTCGGGTTGTTAAGCATTCGAATGAATCAATGTTTATGGCCAAGTTAATGTTGACCAGGACTTTGACACCACTGATGCCTCTTTTGTCACATGTTCTGATGAACAGTTCTTCCCCAGTGTCCAAAATGGTGTGATGTGATTAATTCCTTTTCTTCTCAGTCAGACCAATGATGTCATACTTGATCTTTCATGCTTGCACCATCAGGTCCTCGATGGATGCATCCAATGCCAGCATACGTGCATTGAAAGTACAGACTGTTATTTTTGTCCTTCTTTCTTTTGGCAGCCTAGGTCAGCCCTGATATTTCTCAGCCTCTCCTTCCTCATCCTTCTTAATGCTGCCATATTGGTGGCTTTTTCTGGGTCAGCAGAATGAGATCCATTGTATTTACTGGTTTTGGCATATCGAATACACCAGGGATAGCTTGCCAGGCTCTGCCGTGTGTGCAGAACACTCTCAATAGCTTGCCAGGCTCTCTGAGAGGGATAAAGGCTTTTAGGGCGGCCTCTAATCATCCTTTCAGGTGTTCCCATGGTTCAAACCATATTTCAATGCAATCAAATATAGTGCGATAATTTTGTATTAAGTGTTTTATGATGTGTCGCGTGGCCGCGTTGTGGCTGCGCGGTCCAGAAAGCATCCTGCAGCGCGTCGGCAGCTGGGTAGTGGAGGTAGTGGAGGTAATGAAGGTCTGCTGGGCTGCTGGAAGCAGGCAGAGGATCTCTGTTTCCAGGTCCATTGAGCCTGGAGTTTGAGGTCACAGAGTTCTGCTTCCCTTGCTCTGTTGGGCTTCACTCGTGTGTAAGTCTTGGCCTGAGTGTCCGGAAAGCATCCTGGAGTGTGTCAGTGTCTGCATAGTAGAGGTAGTGGAGGTAATGGAGGTCTTCTGGGCTGCTGAGAGCAGGCAGAGAATCTCTTCTCCCAGGTCTGTTGAGCCTGGAGTCTGAAGCCTTAGACCTCTGCTTCCTTCACTTGGTGGGTCTTCACTAATGTGTGAGTCTCAGCCTGAGTGTCCAGAAAGCATCCTGGAGCGTGTTGATGGCTGCGTAGTGGAGGTAATGGAGATAATGGATGTCTGCCGGGCTGCTGGGAGCAGGTAGAGGATCTCTGCTCCCAGGTCCGTTGAGCTGGAGTCCAAGGTCACAGAGTTCCGCTTCTCTTGCTCTGTGTGGCTTCACTCGTGTGTGAGTCTCGGCTTTCAGAAAGTGTCCTGGAGCGTGTCGGCAGCTGCATAGTGGAGGTAGTCTCATCAATAAAAAAATTGAGGAAAACATATAAGACATCTCACAAAATTCAGGAGTATTTTACCTGTTAGATTACTGGTTTATTTTAATTATGTGTAATTATAATAATGCATATTTATATATGTTATTATATATAATTCATGAATAAAATATGGAAAAGTAATGGATTTTGATGACAAACTATCACCAAATCTTCATATATCCCCAACCAGGAAACTTCTGAGTCTTCTTCTTTTGGATTTTTATGGAGGCATTATTACACCTTCAGGATGTATTATGTCATTGGATTGGTGATTGAAACACATTCTTTAATCCCTAAATCGTTAATTCCTCTCAGGTATTGTAGAATAAAGATAAAAGTGAAGGTTTCATACTATATTTAACCTCATAATCATTACAGATTACATGCCAAATTTTTGTTTGAAAAAGTGGGTGACAATTATATAAAGCATATTTTTAATAGTACTAGTATTATTACTTGAAGTGTCATTTATTACCAACCTGACTTTGAAGGAGAATTAGGATCTACAGAATACTCACATATAAAAATTGAATAGCTCAGTGTAACACAGATCGTGTGTGTATGAGTGTGTGTGTGTGTGTGTGTGTGTGTGACAATTGAGTGAACATATTTCAGGTCATATTTCAACATCTTCAGTGCCACCCTCGAGAACATCATGCGACGACTGGAATGGGAAAACATGGGAGTGAAGATAGATGGTCGGCAACTACACCACCTCCGCTTTGCTGATGACATCGTTCTAATAACACCAAACATCAACCAAGCGGCACAAATGCTGAACGACTTTAACCGTGAATGTGGAAAGGTCGGACTACAGCTGAATCTTACGAAGACAATGTTTATGAGAAACAGCCTTGTTCCTGACGCTCCATTCACTCTCAACGGCACCACCATCTCCGAATGCAACAGTTACATATACCTAGGTCGAGAAATCAACATGATGAATGACCTGGCACCTGAGTTGCGCAGGAGGAAGAGAGCAGCTTGGAATGCCTTCAAGAGCATTGAAGAAATAACTAAAAGGACAAAGAACCTCCAGCTACGAGCACATCTCTTTGATTCCACTATTCTTCCTGCATTAACATATGCCTCAGAGACCTGGACCCTACGAAAACAGGATGAGAACACTATTCGGGTCTCTCAAAGAGGAATCGAAAGAACTATGCTTGAAATATCACGATTCACTCAAATGAGAGATAGAATCCGGAGTTCTGATCTTCGTCAACGCTCAAGAATCAGGAACGCTGTCTCATTTGCCAAGACATCAAAAATCAGATGGGCTGGACACGTAATGAGGTTTACAGACAACCGCTGGACTAGAGCCATTACTGATTGGATTCCACGAGATATCAAAAGATCACGTGGACGCCCACCTATAAGATGGTCAGACTTCTTCATCAAGACCCTAAATGATCGGTTTGAGGCTCTACATGTTCCTAAAACGAACAGATACCATTGGGTTACGCTAGCACGCAACCGGGATGAATGGAGACGTTACTGGCACCCGCTCGAATAAATCGATGAATAACGGGGATTAAGTGATTAAGTGAAGTGATTTCAGGTCTGAAAAAATGTTCACATTTCAAACTTTAGTGGAAATAATTTGTGTTATAATTCAATTAGATAAGAAAATTTCCTACAGTTTTATGAACTACAGACTTGTAAAGTTGAATGTTTTTTGTTGAATTGAAAACTTTACAATGATCATAGTGCTATGACTGGTTTTGTCATCTGACAAACCATCTAGAGCCATTCACATGCGATGTTTATCTCATCACTCTGTTGCAGTGTATAATCTCCAAATTCATCTTTATACATTGGAAATTACTTTCTCTTTGAAGCATTTGATGAGAATTACAAGTGAGATAACATCACAAATCTTGATTACTCAAAGCATCTTGTTTCAATGATGGGCATTTAATTTTTCTAATGGGCATCAGTTGCTAATCACAGCTCATCAGTCTCTCATTGTAGAATCACTCCAAGAGGCCTTTACAGGGTTTGTTTACACATACTGACAATATGTGTGAGCTAGAGGCTCATGCTGCACCAGAACACAAAAGTACATTCATATGCCCCTGAGAGCACATTGCTACTCTGTACACCTTTTAAATGGAATGACAAATCGAATCATACCATGCTCTTGATACAATCAAATGCTATAAACCAATTTATTTTATTTGTTTGTGTTGGGGGTGCTCCCAAGCAGTGTCCAGTGTGTCCCAGAGTCCACTCCTGCTGAGACTTGGCTAAAGAGCTTGATGGTTCAAGGGTGTGATCCTGTTCAGGCCCCCGCCCGAAGTGCTCAGACCCCAGGGCAACCCTGGCAGTGCAAGGGGGCTTGCAGCTCTGCACTTAATGGGACTTGGGGGCCATGTGTTGCCAAGGAACAAATTGGGGTTCTGCTCATATAGTTTTGTGCTGTAACCTTTATAAATCAGTTTTTGGTCTAGAAGGATATGATAATTGTGCCAGAAATATGGCCCAATCCAAGCAGGCCCCACCCTCAAGTACCTTCAAAGTTACCTCATTGACATAACTAGACAATTATTCTCAACACTTAGGCAATTCTAAGGGTCTGCGGAGTTGTAACCCAGAAACCATGAATGGTTTTGCAATAGTAAATACTTTAATTTGTAATAACCAAAATATGCTTTCATACAAATAACAGTATTAGAAATGTGACAAGACAAGGTTTTATAGCGTCAGTTATTTTGATCTGTCTCCTATCATTGTCATTTTCCCTGTCAGTCATAAATTTTAGCCATAGAAACCATTTCCATGGAAACCGAGATAACCTATTTTCTTAAGACTGAGTTATATTTCACAGAATGGCTTTATGAGGATGGTCTCTGGCTTTTCTTTCTCTTCCTAAAATGACTATAGGATTAACTGAAATTAAGTGGAATTTACTCTACTTTCCCTGTTTTTATTGTTCTTATAGGCAGAATTGAGTTTCAATATAGCTATTGGAAGATTTTTTTTTAGTTTTCTTTGTGTATTTTTTGCATATTTTTCTGTATGTAACTGTAGCTGACAACGTATAATTTTAGCTGACATTTAGAAGCATTCTGGCTCATTTTGGTCAGGATGTCCCCACTGTCAGGCATGGCACTCAGAATCACTATATTTTCAGTCAACTCTAGGTCACTTCATAATTCTTTGGAATCAAATCCCTCTCCATGACCAGCTCAGCAATTAACTGTTGACAAAGAAATTCTTTGATGGGGCTGGAGCGATAACACAGCGGTAGGGCATTGGCCTTGCATGCAGCTGACCCTGGTTCAATTCCCAGCATCCCTCATGGTCCCCTGAGCACTGCCAGGAGTAATTTCTGAGTGCATGAGCCAGGAGTAATAACCCCTGTGCATTTCCAAGTGTGACCCAAAAAGCAAAAGAAATGTACAATAAAAAATAAGTAAATTCTTTGCTAAACTGTAAAATTAGTTTACTGAATCCTGAACAGGGAGAGAGAGCAGATGAGGTGAACCAGACACTTGCTGGCTAGGTTACTTTTGGCAAGAGCATCTCTCTGAAGCACAGCTTCCACATATGCAGAGAATAAGAATCTCTACAATATTCTACTGAGTGAATATACAAAAAGCACAGCGAATGGTAGGAATTGTTTCTTTCAGGCAGGAAAAGGACCCCTATGGGTGTCTGTTCCCAAATCACTGAAAACTATGAATCTGTTGCCTACATGGAAAAAGAAAATCAGTAGCAGGGATCTAAGTTGGAGACCTTGAAGTGTAGATATTATCCTGAATTATTCAAATATGCTCAAACTAACCACATGCAATCTTCAGAAACGAGGAGTGGGAAGTCTTTGAAAAACGAGGAGTGGGAAGCTTTGCTTTTGAAGAGTGACATGCCAACTGAATAAGGGTTGAGTGATGCAACATTGGAGAATATCTGAACATAAATAAGAGGGTTGTGAGCCATGTGATAAAGGTATTCTGTAGAAACTAAAAACAATTGAACAAAAAGGAAAACATTCTCGCTTTAAATCTTACAGAAAAGAACACACCCTTACAAAAAAATATGCCCTTACAACACACTAGTATTAGATAATAAATTTGTCTTGTAAAACTTCTGTTTTTATAATATGTTGTGTTAGAAAAAGAAAGTTAATATTGCATTTTTATTATAAATCATGTAACTAATAAAAACCTACACTTTATTTAGGATGACCTTGGATTTCTGGTGTTAGTGGATTCTATATAAACCTCATGTACCCTTGTCTCTATAGTTTAGGATGTCTGATTCCTGGGGGGAAAGAGTTTAAGTTCAATTATTCCTGTGTAGTTTCCCCTGTAGTTATTTATGGCACCCATGAGGGTGTGATTCTTAAGTACAGCCTGAAAACTCTGGTGGTCCGGTCAGGGACAAGTCATTTTAGAAATCTGTACTAACACGGAGGTTATTGGAATCTTCTCTCTGAGACGTGAGATGGCTGAGGTTCCTAGGGAACAGTTCGTGAGTCCCAGCAGCCATGGGTGCTCCCTGACTACAGTGGATTTTGCTTGACATAAAGGGAGTCTTCTCACTGGGGGTCTTGTGTCTGGAAGTCATGAGTTAGGGGACACAAATACTGCCACTCATATAGCTTTCACTTTGTTCAGAAGCAAATATATATATATATATATATATATATATATATACATATATATATATATATCAATAAATACCTCAAGGAAAGTATTTTATCTAAACACTTTGAATTTTTTTTATCTAAATTAGAGATCTATGGATCAACGGTAACCAAAATAGAAATAATCGACTATGGAAAAAACTCACTCAAATAAGTGTTCTATAATGCTATAGTGGTAGGGCTTTTCCCTTGCATGCAGTGTGCCCAGCTGAGCCAGGTTCAATTCTTCTGCCGCTCCTGGAGAGCCTGGCAAGCTACCGAGAGTATCTTGCCCGCACGGCAAAGCTTGGCAAGCTACCAAGGATGTATTTAATATGCCAAACACAGTAACAGCAAGTCTCACGATGGAGACATTACTGGGCCCGCTCGAGCAAATTCATGAACAATGGGAGGACAGTGCTACAGTGCTAGTATTATTAGTATTATTTATTAGTATTATGTTGCTTCTTCTAGAGAGATAGAAAAACATGATGGGATGATGGAAAATGTACCCCAAACAAATGAAGACAAGACTATTTTGGAAGCAAACACAGATGATCCTTAAACAATAGGACTTTGCACAAAACCACTTGTATAGAGTTTATTTATTATTTTAAGGATAAGTTCAGTTGACTTTCTATCTGAAGGGTCTACATTCATGGGTTTGAACAACCATAATGTCATTTGGTTGACTATAATTTGGAACCCTTAGATATAAAGAGATATGAGCAACCAGATTTTTGTATCTGGAGAGGTGGGTCCTGAAATTAATCCAATGTAGTTACCAAGCACACTGTAGTCAACTTTTGGAAACTCAAAAGTTATATAATAATTTTGATTAATGATAAAAATTATTTCTCTTACCTGCTGCCCACCACATTGTACAATGGCCAGGTATAATTATTTACTTGAAATGGAGCAGAGTAATGATGAGAAAAAGTGACTTCTGGCTGAAACATTTAGACTCAGTCAGGGTGTGTGTGGGGGTGGTAGAGGGTGGAGAGGTGAGCTGAAGTAGTACAGTGAAAAAAATTAAGTGGTTCTTAATAGAAACAGGTTGTTCTCCTGGGGAGAGAATTATTTGGATTTTAGACTGTGGTTCATTGGGACTGCATATTGCTTTGTAAGGGAGATCAAACTTCTGTCTTCTTGTCCCAAGGACAAACTTGGGAGTTTTCAAAAGGAAATCCTTTTAAAAAATCAAAGATTTATCTCCAAATATCCATTCTTTAGTTCCTATGACTAGATGGGAAAAAAACAAAATGAATATTTTTAAAAAGTGCCAAGACATACCTTTTACTCTTTCTTGGAAAATAACCACTGCATTGGTTATTGGTGGGTCCTGAAATTAATCCAATGTAGTTACCAAGCACACTGTAGTCAACTTTTGGAAACTCAAAAGTTATATAATAATTTTGATTAATGATAAAAATTATTAATTGGTACTCTACCAACACAGTAACAGCAAGTCTCACGATGGAGACATCACCTGGAAGCTCGTTAGGAACCCAGATTTCCAGATGATCCTCGACCTCCTAAACCAAGAATCTGCATTTCAGAAAGATCATCAGGCAATGCCAAAAACAAAGTGTAGACAGAGTGACTTTTCTCTAAGTCAGTGTTTTGCTCATATTCCTGTGACAGAAAATTCAGAGAAACTGCAAAATAAAACAACTAAAATATTTTTAAAATATTTAATAAAAAAGGCTTCATCTCATAACAATTAAATCAGAAGCCGTGGATATAAGCATGAATAAATCAAGTTCTAAATGCATTACAAAGGTGCGTAGAAATTGGTTCTTTGATTGGAATAAATAAAATGAAACCATCTTCAAATAGTCATTAACCTCAAGTATGGAATTTTTAAAATATATTTTAAAATAAAATGATATTGAATAGATCTTCATTATAAAAGGATGTGCTATGGTTTCTAAATATCTTTTGGGTGATTTCAATGTATGTTAGAATTGAGAACTATTATTGTGAAAAAAAAAAGCAACTCATTAATTCTACTACCTAACCAAAATTATATTTGCTCTAATCACCTAAATGTGTCAGGGAAGGGGGTATCTTTAGGTGCTTCATTCACTACTCTCCACTTAGAATTCCAGCCCATCCCTGCTCATACTAGTTCAAGGTCTCCCTAGGTGACCAGGAGCAATAAACCATAGTCAAGAATAGTGAGATAATTTTGCTTGCACAGCATAAGAGCTAAAGACATGCAGTTCAGTCTAATCCTGGTAAGTTTTCCTAGAACTTCTGACCAGTCTTGTGCAAAATTCAGGGATAAAATTTGTGCCATATTTACCTACTTCTTAATACTTATGTCTTAAAAAATAACTCTCATTCTTCACCTTAATAAACATTAACTCATAATGACCATTCCTCTAATCAAGACCAAGTAGCTTTGGAGAAATTAATTTAAATTTTTCACCTTACAGCAGTATTAACTGGGACATTGGTGGTGAGAAATGTACACTGGTGTAGAGACAGGTCCTGGAACATTTTATGACTGAAACCCAGTATAAACAACTTTGCAGAGAAAAAAAATAATTAAATTGAATTAAATTTTTTAAAAGCAGCATTAAGTGAGGGGCAAAATTGGAGAATGGTTTCCCTCTGGCCCTGTATTTTAGTAGGCATAGAAGAGGTAATTGGTTAGAAATAATAGAAGAAGAGGTAATGGTAATTTGAAATTAGCACTGTAACACTGTCCTCCTGTTCATCGATTTCCTCGAGTGGACACCAGTAATGTCTCCATTGTGAGACTTGTTACTATTTTTGGCATATCGAAAATGCTATGGGAAGCTTGCCAGCCTCTGCTGTGTGGTGGGATACTCTCAGTAGCTTGCAGGGCTCTTCCAGAGGGATGGAAGAATCAAACCCAGGTCGGCCTCATTCAAGGCAAACGTCCTGCCTGCTGTGCCATCTTTCCAGCCCGATTTGAAATTATAGGCATAAATAAAACAATAGGCTTGTTCAAAAATTGCATTAAATTTTATAATATTTAAGTAGGCTGGAGTTAGGTAGGGAGTTGCCTTACAAGTGGCCAACATGGCCGACCCGAGTTCGATTCCTCCACCTCTCTCGGAGAGCCCAGCAAGCTACTGAGAGTGTCTCGCCCGCAGGGCAGAGCCTGGCAAGCTACCCGTGACGTATTCGATATGCCAAACACATAACAAGTCTTACAATGTTACTGGGTCTGCTCGAGCAAATCTATGAACAACGGGAGGACCATGAATATTTAAATATTATCACTCTAAATGCAGAAATATAGGATTACTCTCCTGAAAACATAAATGAAGGACCAGGTAGACTTTCTTTTCTAATATCCAAGTAGAGGTGTCTATGAGGTGAATTTGTGTAGATGTGTATATAACCAGGTATGCCTGTTAAAGTGTGGTTGCTTACAGTGACTCTCCTTAACAGGAAAGCTTCCCAGTCTCACCATAAGGGAAGTAAATAGCTGAATTTTTATGCTGTTAAGGTAGAGCAAGTGAAGCAGCTGTCAGTGGTGTGTTGTAAGCTCCTGGAAGAAGCTTTCCTGGGAATCAGGTAATGCTGAGTATGAATTATTTTCCACAGAAAATCTGTGGTTAAACATTTACCAGCAGATCATTGGATGGTTTATAAAATGCTTTATTATATCCAAGGCTATCATGGAGATGAGAAACAGTACATTAAGGCCTTGTGCAAAATGCTTATTATCTTTTCTAATTCTTACACCTATTCTGCAAAATAGTTTCTTACTATTTATTTTATGCCAGTCTTGGACAATGTGTGTGACAGTGCGCCTACACCTACCCGAGGGTGTGATGGGCTGTAATGATAGCCTAAGGTGCAGTTGGAGGATCCTTGATTTTTGTTTGCCCAAATAAAGTCGATTTCCAGGGGTATGGCATTTCTCTTCTGAAAAAACTCTCTTCTGAAAATGGAGTACTATGCCAAATATTTTTGAGAAACTCTGTTTTATAGGAATAAGATGAGGTTTAAAAAGTAAAGCTGTGGGAATGGAGCGATAGCTCAGCTGGTGAGGTGTTTGCCTTGCCCGAGTTCGATTCCCAGCATCCCATATGGTCCCCTGAGCACTGCTGGGAGTGATTCTTGAGTGCAGAGCCAGGCGTGGCTCCTGCGCATTGCCGGGTGTGACCCAAAAAGCAAAAAATAAATGAATGAATAAATAAATAATAAATAAAAAGTAAAGCCAAATGTCCAAGATTAAGTCCCATAACAAAGCTCTGTCTCTAGCTTACAGTCCTAGTGTGAAGCCCGTGCCTTTGTTCTGCATATACTAATGTCCAGGACATTGTATGCTATATCACTTTGCTTAACAGATACTTGTTGAATAAACAAAAGATTGTACATGAAACTTAGTTTTGAAAAAGGAGAAATAGAAAACCATTTCTTTCCTAACCAGTTTAACATTCTTGAAGAAAAAGTCTAGGAGTAAAATTAAAATGAGTTAGCTCAAAACTAACCCCATGAAATGGAAAAGAGAACTTTCTTCCCATGGGTGCCTTTGTGCAAGGCAATGACTGTGACAAAAATTACATCTATTCTCTTTGTTCAGGCAACCCAAAACCCAGCAGGTTTGTGATTATTGTCCCCCATTTACATGAAAATGACACTCCAAGGAGTAGTTTATCTGAGCTCCAGAGCAAGGAATGTTTGCCTACATGGTCCCACTCTGCTGGATCAAAGAAAGTTAATTCTTCAGTTAGCTGGTCACTGTTGCTCTAGATATCGTTGCCTTTTTCTGTCCTCAGTTGTCAAAGCAGGAATTCATGCAATTTGCCAGAAACTAAATAGTACTTGTCATATTCTTTGCAGAGAGTTATACTTTTGGGTGATAGTCAGTAAAAGTTTGAAAATTAGTATAACATGAGTCTTTTTAAAAAAAATTTTATTAGTGAATCACTGTGGGGTACAGTTCAGACTTACAAACTTCGATGCTTGCATTTCAATCATACAATGATTGAGTGCCCATTCCTAAACCAGTGCCCATTCTCCACCACCAATGATCCCAATATTCCTCCCACCACCCCTATCCCATCCCCTCCAACCCCAACCTGTCATTCTGGGAGTTATCTTCTTAAACTTTGCAACCCTTTCTCCCCACTATGAGAAGTAGAATTTTTCACGGAAACAGTGGTCTGATGCCGCTGCCATGCTCCAGGACGCTTTCCAGACCCTCCGGATGAGACTCGCACTTGAGTGAAGCCCCACAGAACCAGGTAAGTGGAACTCTGAGACCTTGGACTCCAGGCTCAACAGACCTGGGAACAGAGATCCTCTGCCTGCTCCCACCAACCTCAGGTGACCGAGGGATTAAAACCAGGAGCCCCACCCTACCCTGCCCTGTCTGCTTCCACCAACCACTGGTGACCCAGTAATTACACACAGAAGACCCACCCTACCAGTACCAGATAAATACCTCCAGCTCAAAAAGAAAGTTAAATAAATAAATAAATAGAAGAGTCATATGCACCATGAATAAATCAAACCATCAAATTAAATCTACATTTCAGAATAGCATCCAAAGCTTTGGAAATTTTTAATCATGTGCTTTCATCCAACTTTCTATTTCCCTAATTAGCTCCAGAGACTGGGCTTTAGCCATCATCAGAGTTTCTACCACTTTATGAATCCCTTATCCTTTGCCTCAAGATGTAGAGTTCTCTTTAATACTAAACATCTTTTATTTCTACTTGGAAAACTCAACTTATTTTTCAGGAAAAAAATGTTAATTGATTTATTTATTGAACAGTCATTATGCACCAGGTGTTTTTATGTATCCATTCTAGGGCTGGTCCTGTGAACATGAAAAAAATATGGCCTCTATTTTTTTAAGTTTTTTTAAAAAAATTTTTTTTTAATTTTTTAAATTTTTTTTAAATAATAGGTTAAAAATATAAATATGTCAAAACACCAAAGGAAGAACTTTAAACTAAGAGTGAGGCCTTCTAAGTATAATATTCTTTCCAGGTCATAACCTCAGGTTTCTTTTACTTATTTTCTCTCTTATTGAGAATATGTTGGCTCACTATTTGCCTAGTGAGAAAGAATACAAATTTTATACTTCATTGTTTTTAAAGAAAAAACATGACACAGAATGCTAAGAGTGTTTGTATTTGTAGTTCTCATAGTTTGGGGGAACCTTAGCACCCTGCACTTTGTCTCACTCCTTGCCTCTCTTCTCGCCTGTGAACATTGCCAAGGCACTAGGTATTTGACAAACATCCTCAGCAATGCAGTTTTGTGCTTTGGTATCAAGGAAACACAGAGATTTATACTTTTTGATTTTGAGTCTAAAAATTTTTGTGTCATATTTACTGCACATAGAGAGATAGAATTAATACCACTTCATGAAGTTGCTCAACATTTATTGGTAAGTGAAGTTATGTGATTAGCATGCTTCCCCAGTGGTCAGCAAGCTGAACTAGACTTCCCTCTTTGTTCCATTTACTGACTAAAAGTGAGATTTGAGCACCATTTATAGACTAAAATGTTTCTGGAGATCATAGCAGCCCTTTTTCTTATCCTTTATGGTATATCTCTAAAATAGCAAACTATGAACTGAAAACATTTTTACTATTACAGAATTCTTTTTATTAGCTCAGAAAACATGTTACCCAGGAGTAAAGAATTTGAAACATAAAGAATTTGAGACTGTTTATTATATATATGTGTATATATATGAGGATTTGAAGCATGGATTATATAAGTAGAATGAGATCCCATGCTTACAGGTATAACAATATAATATGTTGTCATTTAGAGCTTAGAATCTAGGTGATCAAATATCTTTTCATCTCTAGATCCTTTATCAAAAAATGTTATATTCAATTACTCTTTCTCTTTTCTTCTCCCACAGCCCTTTGGACATATTGGAATAATATCCTAAGGTCATGTGATATTGAAATTCCTTGTCTGATTATGCTTTCAACTGGAATTCCTTAAAAATAGTCTATAATTATACAACTTTTATACTGGGTACATAACACAGCAAATTGTCAAAGTCAATTTAATAAATAATGTTTTGATGAAAGAAAAAATATGTGGGTCCAAAATATTTTGAGGTATCATCTATAAAAGTTGTGAGTCATTGGCATGGGCATAAGAAGATTCACAACTGAGTCCCAGCTCACCCATGACGGGGAAGAGGCTGTTAGGAAACTCTCTAACAACTGCGAACCTCACATCTTCACTCCTGTATTACTAGCCTCCACATCTAACTACTGATTCTTACAAGTTTCCTTGAAAATGTTAACCCTCTTGATTTCAAATGAATATTGTAATAGTTGTTTAACTGTTTTTTTCTTAGCCCTTTCTCCCTTAAATCTGTTCTACACAATGATGTTAGTAATCAATTTAAATGGAAGAATCTGGAAGCAAGGCACTTGGCATAAATGGCATAGGACATTTTTTAAATGTCTAAGAGATTGAGTAGTATAGCAAGGGAAGAGGAAACATTTATGCAGAAAAAGAACATGATATTCTCTGAGTGGGAGTTTGATTTTCAAACTCATGTATTATGAACAATTAAAGATTCTGGTGACAATTATATTACTAGTTTATTGCATTTTTAGCATAGTTCGATAAGATAAATTTCAATATACCATGGGCCACTGTTGAGAATAAAATATAGGCCTTATACATGCTCTATAATCATATTCTAAATTTCAGAATTCCTGGAGAGATCTCTCATACTCTACCTCACTCATGTACCAAGAGAAGCACACATTTGTTTAGGTTTAATATCCACGTCTGTAATATCTTATATAAGGGTTTAATGGCTCCAGGACGAAATACTACCATCTTCACACACTTTCCTCTTATGGTATTGGGAAGGTGAAATGGTGGTGGGGTTGATGTTTGAATATTAAATGTAATGAATTATTGTAAGCAACTTTATTAAAATAAAATAAAATAAATCCCAGCTGGAGATGTACAGGGAAGTATGTGATGCCTGATGATGAGTAATGGCTGTGATCTGTTCCCAGAGTTACTTTTTTCTTCTTGTGCAGTCTCCAGGACAGGAGGAAATGCCAAAAAAAAGGACCCTTTATTTTTCTTCTTTTGGGGGGGAAGGGGGTACACACCTGGCTATGCCCAGGGCTCATTCCTGACTCTGTGCTCAGAGATCTCATTCTTGGAGGTTCTCAGGGGACCATGTGGGGTCCTGGGGATAAAACCCAAGTCAGCCAGGTGCAAGGCAAGTACCTTACTTGCTGTTCCTAATCTCCCCATGCACCCCATGAGGATCCTTTTGAACTCTGAGTAACGGCTTCAGTCTCAGTCATCCACAACTTTGGATAGGATAGGGCAACATTGCTGACACACCCTCTGGGGTCTGGGGAAGGCAGAGTAGGTCCCTCAGGTTGGTTCAGCTCCACTGCCATGCAGACTGCAGCAACTTAGATAAGTGAGTGGCATTTTTGCCAGCTCACTCTTTCTTGTTCCCATTGTGGGCTAGTGATGGTTGAGACCGAAGCTCAGAATTGGAAAGAGAATAGCTATTTCAAGGCTCCTGTTTTCAGCGTTTTCATCTGTGTAGGGAGTCCATGGGAGCAGGGGGGAACTCCAGGACATATCTGCAGCCATCGCTCTGCCCATATCCCTGGACCCTCCCCTGAAGCCACCCACATCTCTGGGGGTGGTGCCTGGCTACGTAGGTGTGGAGATCCTTGGCTGAGAATGACAAAATAATAGATCGGTGTCACTCCAAAGTAAGGATGATAAGAATGATTATCACCCTGGAGCTTGTGAGAAATGTGAAGTTTGTTTTTTTTTTTAATTTTATTGAATCACTGTGAGATAGCTGCAAGCTTTCATGTTTGGGTTACAATCACAAAATGCTCAAACACCCATCCCTCCACCAGTGCACATTCCCCACCACCAATATCCCCGGTATACCTCCCCTTTCCCATCCTTCCCCTGCTTCCATGGAAGACATGATTCTCCATAATCTCTCTCCATTTGGGGGCATTATGGTTTGCAATACAGACACTGAGAAGTTATCATATTTGGTCCTTTATCCACTTTATGCACACATTTCCCATCCCGACCGATTCCTCCAGCCATCTTTTTCTTAGCTATCCCTTCTCTATTCCAGCTGCCTTCTCTCCTTTGCTCATGAGGCAGACTTCCAGCTATGGAGCATTCTATCTGTCCAATGTATCTACTATCCTTAGGTGTCAGCCTCATGTAATGTTGTTTTATACTCCACGAATAAGTGCAGTCCTTCTATGTCTGTCCCCCTCTTTCTGACTCATTTCACTTATCATGATACTCTCCATGTCTATCCATTTATAAGCAAAGTTCATGACTTCGTCTCTCCTGACAGCTTCATATTCCATTGTGTAGATATACAAAAGTTTTTTTTAACCAGTCATCTGTTCTAGGGCACTTGGGTTGTTTCCAGATTTTAGCTATTGTGAACTGTGCTGCAATGAACATATAGGTACAGATGTCATTTCTATAGTGCTTTTTTGCATCCTCGGGATATATTTCCAGAAGTGGTATTGCAGGGTCCTAAGGAAGCTCAATTTCTAGTTTTTGAAGGACTGTTCATATTGTTTTCCAGAAAGACTGGACTAGTGGGTATTCCCACCAACAGTGAAAGAGTGTCCCTTTTTCCCCACATCCACGACAGCACTGGTTGCTTTTGTGTGTGTGCCAGTCTCTGTAGTGTGAGATGATATCTCATTGTTGATTTGATTTGCATCTCCCTGATGGCTAGTGATGTAGAGCATTTTTTACTGTGCCTTTTGGACATTTGTATTTCTTTTTTGAGGAAACTTATGTTCATTTCTTTTTTTTTTTTTTTTTTTTTTTTTTGCTTTTTGGGTCACACCTGGCGAAAGGTTACTCCTGGCTCTGCACTTAGGAATTTCCCCTGGCGGTGCTCAAGGGACCATATGGGATGCTGGGAATTGAACCCGAGTTGGTTGCGTGCAAGGCAGATGCCCTACCCACTGTGCTATTGCTCCAGCCTCAATTCTGTTCATTTCTTCTCCCCATTTTTTGATAGGGTTGGAGGGTTTTTTGTACAATTCTACTAGTGTCTTATATATCCTGGATATTAATCCCTTATTAGATGAGTATTGAGTAAATATTCTTTCCCATTCTGTGGTATTGAGAAATGTGAAGTTTGAGGTTACACCACAATCAGACACAAAGATGATTTATTTATTTAACTTTATTTTATTATTTTATTTTTTATTGAATCACCATGAGATACAGTGTCACAAAGCTGTTCATGTTCAGGTTTCAGTCATACAGTGATTCAATACCCATTCCTCCACCAGTGCAAGCACATTTCCCACCACCATTGTCCCCAGTTTCCCTCCTGCCATCCTTTGCCCAGCTTGTCTCTATGGCAGGCACTTTCCTTCTCTCTCTCTCTCCCTCTCTCTCTCTTTCTCTTTTCCTCTCATATTTTGGGCATTATGGTTTTCAGTACAGATACTGAGCAGTTATCCTGTTTGTTCCTGTACCTATTTTCAGCACGAGTTCTCATCCAATGATCATTTCCAACTATCTTTGTCACATTGCTCCCTTCTCTATCCCATCTGCCTTCTCTGCAATACTTGAGGTGGGCTTACAACTGTGGAAAAATCCCCTGGCCTCTTTTTTCTACTGTCCTTGGGTATTAGGCTCATATCTCATACTATGTTTTTATATCCCACAAAAGAGTTCGGTCATTCTATGTATATACCACTACTCTGACTCATTTTACTCACTATAATACTCTATGTGCATCCACTTATAAGTGAATTTCTTGACTTCATTTTTTTCCTAACAGCTGCATGGTGTTCCATTGTGGAGATGTACTGTAATTTCTTTAACCAGTCATGTGTTCTTGGGCACTTGAGTTGTTTCCAGATTCTGACTATTGTGAATAGTGCTCCGATAAACATAGAAGTGCAGATGGCATTTCTGCTGTGTGCCTTTGGGCCCCCAGGTATATTCCCAGAAGTTGTATTGTTGCATCATACGGAAGCTCAATTTCTAGCTTTTTGAGGAATGCCCATATTGTTTTCCAAAAAAGGCTGGAGTGGCCAGCATTACCACCAAAACCGAAGAGTCACTTTCTCCTGCATCCATGCCAGCATATTGTTCTTTTTGATGGGTGACAATCTCTGTGGTATGTAATGATATCTCATTATTATTTTGACTTCTATCTATGTTTTAAAAAACCTGCAAGAGATTCTTTTGTACCTTTAAATTTGAATTGCATCGAGAATACCCCTGACTAGGTGGGGCTTGCAGTGCTAGACACAAGAGGAAGGCTTTGAGAGGTAGCACAAGATTCAGCAGCAACAAACCAGGTGACAACTCCAGACCTGAAACTTGTAGGTAACATAACCACAAATTCCCACACATTGTACCATTCACACATAGGCTACAAAGCAATGCTGCCTGCCATCTCCTACATGTGTCTGTTGCTTCATCATTTGGTAACATCCACCTTCTTTCAGAAGGCTCTTGATTGTTAGCTTTATTGGAACTAGGTAAAGGTAAAGCCTGGCAAGCTCCCCGGGATGTATTCGATATGCCAAACACAGTAACATTGGAACTAGATTGGATTTAAAAAATTAAAATCTAATGGGTAGGAAGTGAGAAGGATTTTTAAAGAAAAAATTCTGGGGTGTAATAGTCTAAGCTTTCTAACCATGGTACTATTTAAAACTTTTACCCAACTTTCTATTGTTAAATAATATAGAAAATTCCAGTTTAGGAGACTATTGAAGAGGTAAAGGTAAAAGGCCCTCCCGTTGATCGTCGATTTGCTCGAGCGGGCCCAGTAACGTCTCCATTGGAGACTTTGTTGTTACTGTGTCTGGCATATGGAATACTCTCGGTAGCTTGCCGGGCTCTCCGAGAGGGGCGGAGGAATCGAACTCAGGTCGGCCATGTTGGCCGCGTGTAAGGCGAACGCCCTACCCGCTGTGAAGAGGAGTGGGGAATATTGAAACAATGAGAGACACTTTGCAGTAAAACACTCACCTGTAAGATCCGCAAGTATCTCAAAGGATAGGCAGGAAGAAATTTTCTTTTGTAAATAAAGAAGAGTAGAAAAATTAGGCAGGAGTAAGATGAACAGGTAGTGACTTTTCTTGGGTCAGTTCATTCTCATTAGGGGCCTGTAAATCATAGTGTGTTAATCCATACCCAGACGCTGCACGCAGATATTCTGTTCAGACTGGATGGTGCCTAGAACCAAATCAGCTGTTCATTCAATGGTAATGGAGGGGGAGGCCGTGTGTGTCTATCTGATCTTGTCCTAGGTAAATTCTCTGGTTTTTGCATGGCCACATGGAAAGGGTTGTTTCTGTCTGGTAAGAAAGCCATTTTCTTAATGCACTAAAGGATTTTGGGCTGGAGCAATAGCACAGAGGGTAGGGCATTTGCCTTGCACGCAGCCGACCCGGGTTTGATTCCTCTGCCGCTTTCGGAGAGCCCAGCAAACTATCGAGAGTATCTTGCCCACGAGGCAAAGCCTGGCAAAGTCCCCATGAAATATTCGACATGCCAAAATAGTAGCGGCAAGTCTCATGATGGAGATGTTACTGGTGCCTGCTTGAGCAAATCGATGAACAACGGGAGGACAGTGCTACTGTTGAGAGAAGTGCATCCAACAGTAGCTTTTTTGGAGTTTTGTTTTGCTTTATTGGATCACACCTGGCAGTGCTTACTCCTGGATCTGCCATAAAAGATCACTCTTGGAACCCAGACGCGCGGCCCGCCGAGTGACCCCCGCCGGAGGAGAGCGCGGACCCCAGCCCCCAGCGTGCGTCCAGATCCGGAGCAGCACGCCCGGCAGCCCACCGGCCCCTCCCATCCAGCTGGGTTGGAGGACCCCAGCGGAGCCCCGCCCCTGAACCCAGACGCGCCGCCCGCCGAGCGAACCCCGCCGGAGAACAGCGCGGATCCCAGGATCCTGGGAGGGAGTGGCCTGGGATTGTCTAGGGGCGTGGCCTCTAAGAAGGGGGCGTGGCCTCCTAAAAGTGGGCGTGGCCTGCTTCCGGTCGCAGGTATATCACTCACTTCAAGCAACTTGGACCTTCATCCTTTCATCCTTTTCGTCAACTTGTTACCTAATACCAAACAAAATTTCTCGCCTCTTCTACTACAATTCAACAAAATCCCACTCGCCTACTCCATTTCCAACAAAAGTTCAGTTGGAAAATAGCTATACAAGCTCAGTAGTAAATAGTAACACCTCCAAAAGTTTCACTCAATGTCAGTTATAAAACAAAGAATAATGCCTGATTGAGAAGAAGGTCAGACTCAGAAAGGTAGAAGAGGCGCATCTAGCAGCAACAAAGCTGAACGGCTCCTGGCAGCCTCTCCTCACTCAACTAGAACAGTAGCAGCGAGTGTGAAGGACCAAACCACACTGGTCACAATGGTAAAGCAACGCAAAAGCCCACCAAACTTTCTTATTCACGAGGCTAGCCCAGACGACACCAACAGTACTATAGCATTAGACAACCTCTCTGACAAGGAATTCAGAATGGAGCTACTCAGGATGCTTAGGGAACTAAAAGAAACAATGGAAACCAATGCCAATAAAAGACAAGAGGATTTGAAGGCAGAAATGAGGAAAATGCAATCGGAAATGTCGGACCTGAAAAATCTGGTAGCCGAATTGAAAACCACAGTGGAAGGCCTCAGCAGCAGAGTAACAGCGGCTGAGAACAGAATCAGTGAGCTCGAGATCAAGTTCAGAGTCTTGTCAGAAAACAGCAGAAAATGGAAAAGAGACTCACAGTTCGAGAACAGATGGCAAGAGAAGATCGTGACGAAGCCAAGAGGGGTAACATAAGAATTATTGGAGTCCCAGAGGGACGGGAAGAAAACCTTGATGAAGAAGAAACTGTCAAAGAAATCATTGCTACAACGTTTCCAGAGCTGAAGAAAACTTGTGACCACATCCAGGAGGCCCGAAGGGTAACGGCTAGAAGAAATCCGAATAAAAATACCCCAAGACACATCCTGATCAAAATGACCAAAACTTTAGACAGAGACAAAATTCTAAAAGCAGCAAGATCGAAGAAAGAAATCTCTTACAAAGGAGCATCCTTAAAATTCACAGCTGATTTTTCTGATGAAACCCTCAGGGCCCGAAAACAGTGGTGGGAGATAGTGAAAAAACTCAATGAAATAAATGCTTCTCCAAAAATACTTTACCCAGCGAGACTCTCATTCATAATAGAAGGAACAACACACAGTTTCACGGACAAACAACAGCTCAGGAACTTCATAGACTCAAAACCATGGTTACAAGTACAACTAAATGGGCTACTTTAAGGCAAGACAGGCCTCTCAAATACACCAAATTTCAACAGAACAATGGGACAAAATCCCATAACAATAATCTCTCTCAATGTCAATGGGCTAAACCCACCAATTAAAAGACATAGAGTGGCAGGATGGATTAGAAAATTGAACCCAACATTCTGCTGCCTGCAAGAAACGCATCTCAATAGTCAAAGCAAACACAGACTCAGAGTCAAAGGCTGGAAAACAATCCTACAGGCAAACAGCTCCCAGAAAAAAGCTGGGGTAGCTATCCTAATATCAGACCACATTGATTTCAGAGTGAAGAAGGTCATAAGAGACAGTGAAGGCCATTTGCTATTGACCAAAGGATCTGTACAACAGGAAGAACTTACAATAATAAATGTATATGCACCTAATGAGAGACCAGCCAAGTACTTAAAACAACTACTCATAGATTTGGAAAAAGACATCAATAGCAACACAATACTAGTGGGAGACTTCAACACTGCTTTGTCACCTCTTGATAGATCAACCAGACTCAAGCTTAGCAAGGACATACTTCATCTGAGGGAAACAATGGAAGAAAGGGGCTTAGTAGATATATACAGGACACTTCATCCACAAAAAGCTCAATACACATTCTTCTCAAGCGTACATGGAACGTTCTCCAAGATAGACCACATGCTGAGCCACAAAACATGCCTCCATAAAATTAAGAAGATAGAGATTATATCAACAATGTTCTCAGACCATAATGCGCTGAAATTAGTAGTAAATCACACACAAAAACAGAAAACTAAATTAAACACATGGAAATTAAACAGTGCGCTATTAAACAACGAGTGGCTTAGACAGGAAATTAAAGAGGAAATCAAAAGATTCCTAGAAACGAATGAAAATGAGGACACGAGTTACCAAAACTTATGGGACACAGCAAAAGCGGTCTTAAGAGGAAAGTTTATAGCTCTACAAGCATTCCTCAGAAAGGAGGAGCGAGCCCACATAAATAAACTAACCTCACAGCTTAAGAACTTGGAGAAGGACCAACAAAAGGAGCACAACCCTAACAGGAGGAAGGAAATAATAAAACTCAGAGCAGAGATTAACGAGATGGAAACCCAGAAAACAATCCGAAAGATCAATGAAACCAAGAGCTGGTTCTTTGAGAAAATTAACAAAATCGATAAGCCCCTAGCAAAACTCACAAAGAAAGGGAGAGAGAAAACCCTAATAAACCGAATCAGAAATGAGAAGGGGGTCATTACAACAGAAACTACAGAAATTCAAAGGATCCTCAGGGAGTACTTTGAAAAGCTTTATGCCACAGAACATCAAAACCTCGAGGAAATGGATAAATTCCTAGACTCCTACAGATTCCCAAGGCTGAACCAAGAAGACCTGGAATACCTGAACAGACCTATCACCATCAAGGAAATTGAAATGGTAATAAAAAGTCTCCCCAAGCACAAAAGTCCTGGCCCGGATGGATTCACCAGTGAATTCTTCCAAATCTTTAAAGAAGACTTACTCCCAATCCTCTTTAAGCTTTTCCATGAAATTGAAATATCAAATGCACTTCCGAACAGTTTCTATGAAGCAAATATCACACTGATACCAAAAGCAGACAGAGATAACACAAAGAAAGAGAACTACAGGCCGATATCCCTGATGAACACAGATGCAAAGATCCTCAACAAACTACTAGCAAATAGAATCCAACTACTCATCAAAAAGATCATACACCATGACCAAGTAGGATTCATCCCAGGGATGCAAGGATGGTTCAACATTCGGAAATCAATCAACATAATCCATCATATCAACAAAAGAAAAGATAAAAAGCATATGATCATATCAATAGATGGAGAGAAAGCATTTGACAAGATCCAGCACCCCTTTATGATGAAAACCCTAGCCAAAATGGGTATAGAGGGGACTTTCCTCAACATAGTTAAAGCCATCTACCACAAGCCTACAGCAAGCATCATCCTCAATGGGGAAAAACTGAGAGCCTTCCCTCTAAGATCAGGGACGAGACAAGGATGCCCACTCTCTCCACTGCTGTTCAATATAGTACTGGAAGTACTTGCAATAGCAATTAGACAAGATAAAGATATTAAGGGCATTCAGGTAGGAAAGGAAGAAATAAAGCTCTCACTATTCGCAGATGATATGATACTATACTTAGAGAACCCAATAACCTCCACCAAAAAACTCCTAGAAACAATAGACTTGTATAGTAAAGTTGCAGGTTATAAAATCAATACCCAAAAGTCCATGGCTTTCCTATTCGCAAACAGTGAGAGAGAGGAAAGCTATATGAAAAAATCAATCCCGTTCACAATTGTGCCCCAGAAAATCAAGTACCTAGGAATCAGCTTAACTAAGGAAGTAAAGGACCTGTACAAAGAAAACTACAAAACGCTACTTCAGGAAATAAAAGAGGACATGAGGAAATGGAAAGACATCCCCTGCTCATGGGTCGGAAGACTTAACATTGTCAAAATGGCAATACTACCGAAAGCACTGTACAAATTCAATGCAATTCCTATAAGGATACCCATGACATTCTTCAAAGAAATGGAGCAAACACTCCTGAAATTTATATGGAACAATAAACCCCCACGAATAGCTAAAGCAATTCTGGGGAATAAGAAAATGGGAGGAATCAACCTCCCTAACTTCAAACTTTACTACAAAGCGGTAATAATCAAAACAGCATGGTACTGTAACAAAGGCAGAACTGCAGACCAATGGAACAGAGTTGAATACACTGACATCTCCCCTCAATCATATGATCATCTAATCTTTGATAAAGGTGCAAGAAATGTGAAGTGGAGTAAGGAAAACCTCTTTAACAAATTGTGCTGGCATCACTGGACGGCTACAGGCAAAAAAAATGGGCTCAGAACTCTGCCTAACACCATGTACAAAGGTAAGATCAAAATGGATTAAAGACCTCAACATCAGACCAGAAACCATAAGATACATTGAAGACAAAGTTGGCAAACCCTCCATGACATTGAGGCTAATGGTATGTTCAAAGATGACACGCCACTGGCTGAGCAAGTGAAAACAGAGATAGATAAATGGGACTATCTTAAACTAAGAAGCTTCTGTACCTCCAAAGAAACAGTGACCAAAATACAAAGACAGTCTACAGAATGGGAAAGAATATTCGCCGAATACACATCTGACAAGGGGTTGATATCAAGGATATACAAAATACTGGTTGAACTCCACAAGAAGAAAACATCCAACCCCATCAAAAAATGGGGCAATCAAATGAACAGAAACTTTCTCAAAGAAGAAATCCGAATGGCAAAAAAGCACATGAGAAAATGCTCTACATCATTAACCATCAGGGAGATGCAGATTAAAACCACAGTGAGATACCATCTCACACCTCAGAGACTGGCCCACATTCAAAAGAACAAAAGCAACCGATGCTGGCATGGATGTGGCGAGAAAGGGACACTCCTTCACTGTTGGTGGGAATGCCGACTGGTTCAGCCCTTTTGGAAAACAGTATGGACGTTCCTCAAAAAATTAGAAATTGAGCTCCCATTTGACCCAGCGATACCACTCCTGGGAATATATCCCAGAGAGGCAAAAATGTGTAGCCGAAGTGACATCTGCACTTGTTTGTTCATTGCAGCACTCTTTACAGTAGCCAGAAACTGGAAGAGACCTGAGTGCCCAAGAACAGATGACTGGTTAAAGAAACTTTGGTACATCTACACAATGGAGTACTATGTGGCTCTTAGAAAAGATGAAGTCATGAACTTTACATACAAGTGGTACAATATGGAAAGTATCATGCTAAGCGAAATGAGTCAGAAAGAGAGGGATAGACATAGAAAGATAGCATTCATCTGGGGGATATAAAATAATAAAATATGAGATTAATACCCAAGAATAGCTGAGAGCAACTCCAGGAGAATTACTCCATAACTTAGAGGCCAGCTGGGTATTCTAGGGGAAAGGACAATTCAGATAGAAAGGGGAACACCAAGTGGAAGGTGTTTGGAGGATCCTCCCAGGAGGGGAGATGCAGGTTGAAAGTAGACTGGACTGAACATGTTCGCCACTCAATGCCTCATTGGCTGATCACAACACCCAGGAGGAGAGAGAAAACAAAAGGGAATGCCCTGCTACAGTGGCAGGGGGGATGGGGGGATGGGAGGATGAGGGGGGGATATTATCCTGGTGGTGGAAAATGGGCACTGGTGGAGGGATGGGTATATGATCATGGTATGACCGAGATCCAAGCACAAAAATTTGTAAATCTACAACTGTACCTCATGGTGTTTCACTAATAAAAAAAAAATAAAAAAAAAAGATCACTCTTGGAGGTGTACCGGGGACCATATGGGATGCTTGAAACTGACCTTGGGTTAACTGCACAAAAGGCAAGTTCTCTGTCCTCTATACTATCTCTCTGGCCCCAAGTATACTATCTCTTAAAGGTATAACTTTGAGATAAATGAACCACATTAATCTGAGAATATAAAATTTACTGTGATTACAAAAATACCCTTGATCTAAAATGTTCTTTTCCAAAAGTGATTATTTAAAATATTTACATTTTAGACAATAGAATTAAAATAATATCTACTTTTACTATTACATAAAAATATATACTTGATTGTTTCTATTTTATATATTGATATATGTTACCAATATGCACATATATATTCTCATAAACCGATATATTTATCTGTATTCAATTATTTAGCATAACAATTCTGTGAGGATAAAATGAAATATTTAGTATCATGCAGGAGTTTGAACCAAAAATATTCCAATATTTCTTTCTTGGAAAAGAAGGGATTAAGTATCTCTGATTATAAATTAACCTCCTGGTGAGCAACTACTTGCCAGTATATTAAATTATCTCAGTTCCTATAAAAGAAAGGTCCTGCTTTGTCATTACCCTCAGACTCCTTTTGTTGAATTAATGAAGTTCAGAAAAAATGGTTCCTTGGAAAATACAATAAGTTTATTTAACAAGAAGAATGAAAGCATCTATATGTATAAATTGAGAATGAATACTGTAGCAAGAATTAGGGAATAGAAAGCAGTTTGTTTTATTCACAAAGATAGCTATAAACCAAAAGCCTGAAACATCTTGAGCTGTATCAGATGAGACTGAGACCACGATGATAGATAAGCACTTTAAAACACATTCTTGTTGTTGAATACAGTATGAAAACTGGAAGAATAAACAGGAGTTATAGGAAGTACAAGCTTGTGATCTTTTTGTTGGTTGTGGGAGGACAATTTGACACAATATAATCAGATTATTATAGTACAGGAGATAGGTAAAGCATGAGATTGATCCCAAATAAATTACTGAAACATCAAATAATCTCCTGAGTAAGAGCCAAGCACAGCCCTGAGCATCCCCTGATATGGCTCAACCTCTTTTCTCTCTCATACTCAGATTTTTGTCTTTAGGAGGGAAAAAAATGGGAATGACAGAATCCCTAAAGTTTGTCTCATTGTAAGTGTGTGAGGGGAAATTTCATTAAGCTTATTCAGTTAGTTCTGTCAACTTATTAGCAATCTAAGTATAATTGGCCTAGTTCCATAGATTGCAATTAAGAAACACAAGATAATTGTGAGTCTTTGGGAGCCCAAAGCTCATCGTTCTTCCACTTCAGAGAACGAGAGAGTGAGAGCATCACAACCTGTTCTTTGAGATGTGCTTCTAATTCTATTCCATGTAGAGAAGCCAAACATAAACGCAACATAGAATACTCTGTAAACTGAAAAATCTAACTTACAAAATAAAATTATGCCTATTACTCTAAATTTAAAGCAGATTGTAATAAGTTCTGGAAATGAAGGTAAAACCAAGTTTTCAAAAGGAAAATTTTTGAATACAATAATTTCTCACATATATTTGTGTTTTGTAAGTATTATTTTTCATACATCTTCTAAATTATTTAATCTTTATTACCATTTTGAGTGAGTGTGGAAAGGTCTAATTGCAGCTGTGTCTCACAAAGACAACGTTCATGAGAAATGGACTCATTCCTGATGTTCCATTTGCTCTGAACAGAACGAACATCTCCGAATGCAGCAGTTCTGTGTACCTAGGTCGAGAACTCAACATAACTGCGATATGGCACCTGAGTTGCACAGGAAGAAGAGAGCAGTATGGAATGCCTTCAAGAGCGTCGAAGAAATAGCTAAGAGGAGGAAGAACCTCCAGCTCTGGGATCATCTGTTCGACTCCACCATTCTCCCTGCACTAATGTACACCTCAGAGACCTGGGCCCTATGAAAACAGGATGTGAATGCTATTCGGGTCTCCCAAAGAGGAATCAAAAGAGCTATGCTTGGAGTATCACGCTTCACTCAAGTGAGAGAAGTAATCTGGAGTTCTGACCTCTGTCGTGGATTGAAAATCAGAGATGCAGTCTCATTTGCCAAGGCATTGAAAATCAGATGCGCTGGACATGTAATGGGATTTGGAGACTACCGCTGGACTAGAGCCATTACCGACTGATGTCCCATTTCCATGGGACATCAAAAGATCGCGTGTCTGCTCACCTACGAGATGGTCAGACTTCTTCGTCAAGACCCTGAATGAACAATTTGAGTCTCTTTGTTTTCCTGGAGCAAGCAGAAGCTATTGGACTACACTAGCACGAGACAGAGATGAATGGAGACATTACTGGCACCCACTCCAGCAAATCGATGAGTAATGGGATGTCAAGTGATCAAATGATCATTTTGAGTCTTTTTATAGTGTTATTTAGATAAATAAATATTATGTAAAGAACCACGTACCAAATACTATGAAGTTAAATACAAAGAGTAAAATTGATTCTTCTTTATTAGAAATTGGCTAAAGATACCTAGAGATTTGAGTCAGACAGAATTAAAATCCTAATTTGCTACTCATTAGTTGTATGAATATTTTGTCATAAATTCTCTGATCCTTCATTTTCATATGGGCATTTAGAAGGATACCAGGCAAAGGGACTTTTAAATCTCTAATGGATGCCTTTTATAAGTGTTTCATATTCAAGATCACAAGTTGACTATACAAATACAGTACATCTGTGGAGGCTTGAGTTGCGAGGATCTACAGTTTAAAATCTGATCCGTAATCAGGAAAGCGAATATTTGCTCAAATCTGGGTCAGTACATCTAGGAGTAAGAAAAAAATGTTTGTAGTTTGGTGAAGACATTTTACATCATACATATTACTCTTAGCCAGGAGGTATCACAGAGATGTGTCCAAGTGCCATTTCCCCATTTATTTCCATACATACACAATTACTAGAAAATGTCCATTTCCTATGGGTATTGGCCTATGGGACAGAATACATATAGTTTTTTTAGCTAGTATTTCCAAGTCATGGAAAACAGCAGAGACATCTCTAAATTAGATAGACACACTAAAATCCCATATGTGAATGATGAACAAGTTATTTATCTTATTGATTCCCAATTTACTACTTATATTACTGTTTATTTTTATCTTGCTCTGATTATTTCACACTCCAGTGACTAATTAATAACCTCCTTGCTTGCAGAAAGACAATATTAATACTTAGATAAATCTATAGACCCTTTACTTACTAATTTTCCTTCACCTTTTTCTTGTTTAGTTTATACCAAATAGGGTCTCAAGGGTTAATCTCAGATTCATCCTCATGGGTCAAGCCTGGTGGTGCTCAGAAGACCAGGGAGGGTCTCCCAAATCCAGTTCTGCATACAAAGCGTAAACATATCCCCAGTGCCTTACTTTGCCTTTACAGTTAGTACATTTAAGCAGTTCCACAGCTTTAGAAAATTGAGAACTTTAATATTTTGAAAGCAAAAAGAATGAATATATATAAATATGTATTCAAAATAATCATTCAAACTTTCTCAAAGATTAGTGAGCACTGTAAATAAAGCTCTGCATCCTTCTTAATACTCTCTCTTATATACCTAAAATTATAAGCAGTCACTATGCTTACAGATTTAACATTAAAACTCTACCTGATCATACTTTTATTAACATTACATTGAGAAGATTATAAATATGTTATTATTGTAGGTTTTTATAAACACTAGCATTTTTATGCCTTAAGCAATATCTATCTTCTGAATATTTAATCTTCTTGGGTAGCATGCAATATGTGAAATTAACTTCTGCTGCCAGATTCCCCAGACTTGATAAACCCAAAATTCTAGAATATAATATTAAATGATGTTATGATATGTAATTTTATTTCCTCTATGGGTTTGCTGTTCTATTTTAACGAAGTTGAAAAGCAGCAAAACTTTTGGAAAATAGAATAATTTCTCCTAAAATTCCTAAAACATAATATAAATTTTGCATAGATTTAAAACATACCAATGAAAATGAAATTATTTACAAGAGTTGAGAGAACAAAGGAATTGTTCTAATATTCACACAAAAACTAAAACATCTTACGTGGGTGAATGTCATAATTGGTATTGTCTTCTACTTTAAAGCACAGAAGTAAGTGTAGTATTGAGCTGCTTGTTAGTACCAATAAAAATGGTCTTTCTTGCTTTCCAACACACAGGCAGGAAAGCAGTGTGTCAGAAACATCAAGAGAAAGGGAAATTAAGTCACGAGACATGAAACAGAACCCCTGGACCAATATAATTCTAGCTGCCGCCATAATGAGTAAGAATTGGCACAATACAAAATATCTGCCTTATTAAGACAGCTTTGTAAATATTTTAATGGGGCTATATTACAATGTCTAATGAATAAAAGAAAACAAATTATAACTATTAATCTAAATAGTTGTAAGCTAAATGGTTAAAAAAATCTTTAATACCTACCCACTCAGTAGAGAGAAAACTTGGGATGAGTGAATATGGAAATATGAAATCTGGGGAAAAAAAGCTTCACCAGTTACTACAAAATCACTCACTTTTTGTTCTTGAAATGAGCAGGTCCCCTGCCCTATTCTGCCTCCAAAATGAAATGTTTCCCCAACTTAGGGACTTTATAAATACTGTTATTTTATGGGGAGGAACATTCTCTCACCACCCACCTCCCCTCTATATTTCCCTTTAAAATTCATCTTATCTTTATCACATATTATGCCAATCAGTGCCTCAATTATTTCCTCTGAATATGATCAATGTACAGAAATACTCTTTGGGAATACTTTTTTGTGGTGGTGGTGGCGGTGCTCATAGCGCAAACAAAGATTTTTCCTGATACTGGCATTTTTCCTGGCAGTGCTCAGGGGATCATATGTTATGAGTATTTTTAAATTCTTTAAAATACTTTTAAGAACTTTAAGTTTTTTAACTTAATAACCACTTCCCTTTAGACCATGCATTAAAAAAATAGTACTCATGTCTGATTTTGCTCATTATTCTATTTTTAGCACAATTGTAGCGCCTGTTACATATTAGGCTTTAGTAAATATATGTTGAAGACTATATCTATGAATAAAATGACATTTGTACTTAATATGGTGCTGCTCGGCCCCATTGATTCATTGGGCAAGTGTGAAACTACCGCTTGGCAAGGTGGCAGGTGTTCAGTGCCCAGAATCGAAGAGGGGCACGTGCATGTGACTCATGCACTCCAGCTCTCTGAGCTGCATCCCCAGCCTCTGCTCTAAGGTTGAAAGAGGCCCTTACCTTAATCATCATGACTATAACCCCTTCTGCTACGTCAAAAGGTAAGAATAACAGTCAAAAGGTAAGAATAACAGTGTAACGGATAAGATAGCATGGCAGAAGACACTGTCAAGGCTAGGAGTGTGTGACTAGTGGTTCCTGTGTGGTTAGAAACGAGAGGCTCCATTAAAGATCCAAATATAACCCTCATTCTGATCTACCTTAGGGATTTATTTCTTTCTGTCACTCTGTCACTGTCACTGTCCTCCCATGGTTCATCGATTTGCTCAAGCGGGCCCAATAACATTGTGATAGTTGTTGTTACGTGTTTTGGCATATCGAATACGTCAGGGGTAGCTTGCGAGGCTTTGCCATGCGGGCGAGATATTCTCGGTAGCTTGCTGGGCTCTCCAAGAGGGACGGAGAAATTGAACTCGGGTCGATTGCGTCAGCTGCATGCAAGGCAAATGCCCTACCCGCTGTGCTATTGCTATTTCTTTCTGTTAAGATTTTTTATATTCCAGATGCTTGTTAAAACCAATACTATAAATTTTGTGCTTGGGTTTCAAATATACATTGATCAAATACAACTGTACCTCATGGTGTCTCACTAATAAAAATTTAAAAAAATCATTAAAAATTTAAAAAAAGAAAAAAATTCAAATAAAAAACCCAATACTATGTTCAGTGTTGTCACTGTAACTAATATTGGCACAAGGAGCTAGGTTATCAGTGTGCATTGCTAATACTAGATATCCATGTGGCGGCAGATGAGAATAGCACCCTTAACACTGTGGTGAAATGGCTACAGCAACAGTGATATTATAATTGATGTGAATACTCAAATAAAGCAAGTATCTATTTTTGAGAAATACAATAGGTGTGTTTACTATAATTGATGTGAAGGTGGAGGAGAACCCTAAAACTTTCTCTGGCTTCAAGATGCTGAGTTTCTGGTGCTCAAATTCTGATGAATTTAAAAGAATTTCACTTCAAATCCCAATGAAAGTGATAGGGGAAATTTTTTGTCTAGCATATATATGGGATATTATTTTTGACAATTTTTTAAAAATTTAAGCTTAGGTCCATGTAATCGCCACCCCACACAACAGGTACAGCTGGCACTCACTCCCCACCCCAATTCAACTCGGTACCCAGAAACCCAGCCTCCACCACCGGCCCCCAGGCAGAGGCCCCTCCAGCACCTCGAACCACTTCCACAGCCCTCCCCAACAGGTCTGCGGACTAGCATCTGGACTGGCTGGGGGCGTGGTCATCACGCTATGGGCGTGCTCTCAATTGCAAGTGGGCGTGGCCTCCCAAAGTGGGCTTGGTCTTCTACGGAGCCACCGTTGCTAATGCGACCACAGTTATATTTCCCACCACCAGCACTCTGGACCCTCACCCTAATTCTGTGGGGAAAAATTTCGGCCATCTACACTACAATACAATAATAATCCACTGGCCTATTCCAAGTCTAACAAAAGGACAATACACAATAGAAGCTGTATAGAACACCTCCTACAAACCTTCACTAGATGCCCGTCATAAGCCAGAGAAAAAATGCCAGAAAAGATGCTCAGACCCTAGAAAGAGAGAAGGGTGTCCACCAGCGACTGGCCTCATCCAAAATACTTTCCCACAGTAAGAGTTAACAGTGCTGGTGAATTTCAGGGTTTTACCACTAGACAAAAAAAAAAAAAAAAAAAAAAAAAAAAAAAACCCATGAAGAAACAACGCAAATCTCCACTACAAGGTAAAAATGAAGAAAAGATTCCCGAACCCTCAACTCGGGTGGCATACAAATATCCTCTCTCCGATAAAGAACTCAGGGACGAAATGCAGAGGATGTTCAAGGACCTACTCAAACAATCAATGGAAGAGATATCCAGAAAACTAAAAGAAGAAGTGAAAGAAACAATAGAAAGGTTAGTCGAGAAAATATAGGAAGAAACGAGAGCAGAAACAAAAAATGCTACAGAAAGATGTGTCACAGATAAAAGACTTGGTAGATGTAATTAAAAACTCAGTAAGTGCCCTTAGCAATAGGATAAGTTTAGCGGAAGAGAGGATCAGTGAACTTGAAGATGAACAACAGAAATCCCATAGGGAAAAACAAGCAATGGAAAAGGATCTCAAAATGGCTCTTAGGAGAATCAGAGACCTAGGGGATGACGTCAAGAGGAACAGCATTAGAATCATTGGAGTACCAGAAGGGCAGGGAGGCAACCCCAATGAAAAAGCCACAGTCAAAGAAATCATTGCCGAAAAGTTTCCAGAGTTAAAGAATGCAGACATACAAATCCAAGGAGCCAGAAGGGTGCCAGCAAAAAGAGACCCTAATAAAAACACTCCAAGGCATATCATGATCAGAACAATGGATGCTATGGAAAGAGACACAATACTACAAGCAGCAAGGTCAAAGAAGGAAATCACGTTCAAAGGAGCACCCCTTAGATTTACAGCAGACCTATCAGAGGAAACCCTCCAAGCCCGAAGGCAATGGTGGGATATAGTGAAAAAAATCAATGAAATGAACGCCTCACCAAGAGTACTTTATCCAACTAAACTCTCACTCAAACTCGATGAGACGATACACCATTTTGTAGATAAACAGCAGCTTAGGAACTTCATAGACTCAAAACCAAATCTAAAAGATGGATTAAAGGGGCTCCTGTAATAGAAGAAGGAAAATACTTAAAAATACAACCAATCCCTACAGAAAGATGGCACAAAAACCCATGACAATAATCTCTCTCAACGTCAATGGTCTAAATGCACCAATCAAGAGACACAGAGTGGCAAAATGGATCCAGAAACAGAAACCAACATTCTTCTGTCTACAAGAAACTCATCTGAACAATCAGAGCAAAAACAGACTCAAAGTAAAAGGATGAAAAACAATCCTGCAAGCAAACAACTCCCTCAAAAAAGCTGGGGTGGCCATACTAGTATCTAACAACGTTAATTTTGCATTGGAAAAGATTAGAAGGGACAGCAAAGGGCACTTTCTCTTCATCAAGGGATACGTGCAACAGGAATAAATCACACTCTTAAATGCATATGCACCTAATGAGGAAACAGCTAAATACTTGAAACAACTGCTAACAGATATCAAGGAGGACATTGGTAGCAACACAATAGTAGCTGGAGACTTCAACATCGCCCTATCACCTCTGGATAGATCAACAAGAACAAAATTCAGCAAGGAAACATTGGCTTTGAAAGAAGAAATAGAAGTGAAAGGACTTATAGACCGATACAGGGCTTTACACCCCAAAAAGAAAGAATACACATTCTTCTCCAGTGTGCATGGAACATTTTCCAAAATAGACCATGTGCTAGGCCACAAAACATACCTAAATAGAATCAGGAAAATAGAAATACTACTAACAATTTTTTCAGACCACGATGCACTGAGAATAGAAATGAATTACACACAGACATGGAGAACCAAATCAAACACCTGGAAACTAAACAACTCAATGCTAAGCAACGAATGGATCAGGAAGGAAGTCAGGGAAGAAATCAAAAGATACCTGGAAACAAATGTGAATGAAGACACGAGCTACCAGAATTTATGGGATGCAGCGAAAGCCATATTAAGGGGAAAATTTATAGCTCTGCAAGCATACCTCAAGATGGAAGAAAGGATGCACATAAACAACTTGACTTCACAGCTCAGGATCCTAGAAAAGGATCAACAGAAGGAGACCAAAGTAGGCAGAAGGAAAGAGATCATAAACCTTAGAGCAGAAATCAACGACATGGAAACCAACAAAACAATCTGAAAGATCAATGAAACTTAGAGTTGGTTCTTCGAGAAAATAAATAAGATAGATAATCCACTAGCAACACTCACAAAGAAACAGAGAGAGAGAGAACCCTAATAAACTGAATAAGAAATCACAACAGAATATCACCACAGAAACCAAAGAAATTCAAAAGATCATCAGAGGCTACTTTGAAAGTCTGTATGCCACGAAACGTGAACCTAGAAGAAATGAATACATTCCTGGATTCCTGTAATCTCCCGAAGCTGAATCAAGAAGATATAGAGTACCTGAATAGACCTATTCATATCAAGGAAATTGAAACTGTAATCAAAAGTCTTCCCAAAACCAAAAGCCCAGGTCCAGATGGATTCACTAGTGAATTTTTCCAAACATTTAAAGAAGACCTATTACCAGTTCTCAAGCTTTTCCAGGAAATTGAAAAAACAGAAATCCTCCCAAACAGTTTCTATGAAGCCCATATCTCCCTAATACCAAAAGGAAACAAAGACACCACAAAAAAAGAAAACTACAGGCCTATATCCCTGATGAACACGGATGCAAAGATTCTCAACAAAATACTAGCAAATACGAAGCAAATATCACACTGATACCAAAAGCAGACAGAGATACCACAAAGAAAGAGAATTACAGGCCGATATCCCTGATGAACACAGATGCAAAGATCCTCAACAAACTACTAGCAAATAGAATCCAACTACTCATCAAAAAGATCATACACCATAACCAAGTAGGATTCATGCCAGGGATGCAAGGATGGTTTAACATTCGGAAATCAATCAACATAATCCATCATATCAACAAAAGAAAAGATAAAAAGCATATGATCATATCAATAGATGCAGAGAAAGCATTTGATAAGATCCAGCACCCCTTTATGATGAAAACCCTAGCCAAAATGGGTATAGAGGGGACCTTCCTCAACATAATTAAAGCCATCTACCACAAGCCTACAGCAAGCATCATCCTCAATGGGGAAAAACTGAGAGCCTTCCCTCTAAGATCAGGGACGAGACAGGGATGCCCACTCTCTCAACTGCTGTTCAATATAGTACTGGAAGTACTTGCAATAGTGATTAGGCAAGAAAAAGATATTAAGGGCATTCAGGTAGGAAAGGAAGAAATCAAGCTCTCACTATTCGCAGATGATATGATACTCTACTTAGAGAAACCCAATAACTTCCACCAAAAAAATACTAGAAACAATAGACTCGTATAGTAAAGTTGCAGGTTATAAAATCAATACCCAAAAGTCCATGGCTTTCCTATACGCAAACAGTGAGAGAGAAGAAAGTAACATGAAAAAAACAATCCCGTTCACAATTGTGCCCCAGAAAATCAAGTACCTAGGAATCAGCTTAACTAAGGAAGTAAAGGACCTGTACAAAGAAAACTACAAAACACTACTTCAGGAAATAAAAGAGGACATGAGGAAATGGAAAGATATCCCCTGCTCATGGGTCGGGAGACTTAACATTGTCAAAATGGCAATACTACCGAAAGCATTGTATAAATTCAATGCAATCACTATAAGGATACCCATGACATTCTTCAAAGAAATGGAGCAAACACTCCTGAAATTTATATGGAACAATAAGCCCCCACGAATAGCTAAAGCAATTCTTGGGAAAAAGAAAATGGGAGGAACCAACCCCCCGAACTTCAAACTGTACTACAAAGCGGTAATAATTAAAACAGCATGGTACTGGAACAAAGGCAGAACTGCAGACCAATGGAACAGGGTTGAATACACTGACATCTCCCCTCAATCATATGCTCATCTAATCTTTGATAAAGGTGCAAGTAATGTGAAGTGGAGTAAGGAAAGCCTCTTTAATAAATTGTGTTGGCATCACTGGACGGCTACATGCAAAAAAATAGGCTCAGAACTCTGCCTAACACCATGTACAAAAGTAAGATCAAAATGGATTAAAGACCTCAACATCAGACCAGAAACCATAAGGTACATTGAAGATAAAGTTGGCAAAAACTCCATGACATTGAAGCTAATGGTATCTTCAAAGATGCCATGCCACTGGCCGAGCAAGTGAAAACAGAGATAGATAAATGGGACTATCTTAAACTAAGAAGCTTCTGCACCTCCAAAGAAACAGTGACCAAAATACAAAGACAGTCTACAGAATGGGAAAGGATATTCACCGAATACACATCTGACAAGGGGTTGATATCCAGGATATACAAAATACTGGTTAAACTCCACAAGAAGAAAACATCCAACCCCATCCAAAAATGGGGTGAGGAAATGAACAGAAACTTTCTCAAAGAAGAAATCCGAATGGCAAAAAAGCACATGAGAAAATGCTCTACATCATTAATCATCAGGGAGATGCAGATCAAAACCACAATGAGATACCATCTCACACCTCAGAGACTGGCCCACATTCAAAAGAACAAAAGCAACCGATGCTGGCATGGATGTGGCGAGAAAGGGACACTCGTTCACTGTTGGTGGGAATGTCCACAGGTTCAGCCCTTCTGGAAAACAGTATGGACGATTCTCAAAAAATTAGAAATTGAGCTCCCATTTGACCCAGCAATACCACTCCTGGGAATATATCCCAGAGAGGCAAAAATGTATAGTCGAAGTGACATCTGCACTTGTTTGTTCATTGCAGCACTCTTTACAATAGCCAGAAACTGGAAGAAACCTGAATGCCCAAGAACAGATGACTGGTTAAAGAAACTTTGGTACATCTACACAATGGAGTACTACGTAGCTGTTAGAAAAGATGAAGTCATGAAATTTACATACAAGTGGTACAATATGGAAAGTATCATGCTAAGCGAAATGAGTCAGAAAGAGAGGGATAGACATAGAAAGATTGCATTCATCTGGGGGATATAAAGTAACAAAGTATGAGATTAATACCCAAGAATAGCTGAGATCAGCACCAGGAGGATTACTCCCTAACTTAGAGGCCAGCGGGTATCCTAGAGGAAAGGGCAGTTCAGATAGAGAAGGGAGCACTAAATAAAGGATGTTTGGAGGATCCTCCCAGGAGGGGAGATGCATGTCGAAAGTAGACTATGTACTGAACATGTTTGCCACTCAATGCCTCTTTTGCAGATCACAACACCCAAAAGGAGAGAGAAAACACAGGTGATTGCCCTGCCACAGAGACAGGGGGATGGGGGGATGGGGGTGGGAGGAATATTATCCATGGTGGTGGAAAATGGGCACTGGTGGAGGGATGGGTATCTGATCATTGTATAATTGAAACCAAAGCACCAAAAATTGTAAATCTACAACTGTAAAAAAAATAAAATAAAATAAAGGGAAAAAAAATTTCAAAAAAAAAGCACACAAAGATAAAATGAAAAAAAATACTAGCAAATAGAATTCAACAACTGTTCAAAAAAATCATAAAGCATGACCAAGTGGGATTCATCCTAGGGATGCAATGATGGTTTAACATTCGTAAATCAATCAACATAATCCATCATATCAACAAAAATAAAGATAAAAATCATATGATTATATCAATAGATGCAGAGAAAGTATTTGACAAGATCCAGCACCCCTTTATGATGAAAACCATCGCCAAATTGGGGATAGAGGGGACTTTCCTTAATATAGTTAAAGCCATTGACCACAAGCCTACAGCAAGCATCGTCCTCAACGGGGAAATACTAAGAGGCTTCCCCTTAAGATCACGGACAAGACAAGAGTGCCCACTCTTTCCACTACTGTTCAATATAGTACTGGAAGTACTTCTAATAGCGATTAGACAAGAAAAAAGAGATCAAGGGCACCCAAGTAGGAAAGGAAGACATCAAGCTCTCACTATTCACAGATGATATGATACTATAGTTAGACGACCCTAAAACCTCTACCAAGAAACTCCTAGAAACAATAGATCTGTATAGTAAAGTTGCAGGCTATAAACTCAATACCCAAAAGTCCATGGCTTTCCTGTATGCAAATAGTGAGAGAGAAGAAAAGGACACGAAGAAAACAATCCCGTTCACAACTGTGCCCCAGAAATTCAACTACCTAGGAATTAGCTTAACTAAAGAAGCAAAGGACCTGTACAAAGAAAACTACAAAAGGCTGCTTCAGGAAATAAAAGAGGACACAAGGAAATGAAAAAAAAATCTCCTGTTCATGGATCGGGAGGATTAACATTATCAAAATGGCAATACTTCCCAAAGCACTGTACAAATTCAATGCAATCCCCCTTAGGATACCCATGACATTCTTCAAAGAACTGGAGCAAACACTCCTGAAATTTATATGGAACAATAAGCCCCTACATGTGGCTAAAGCAATTCTTGGGAAAAAGAAAATGGAAGGAATCAACGTCCCTAACTTCAAACTCTACTACAAAGCAGTAATAATTAAAACAGCATGGTACTGGAACAAAAGCAGAACAGCAGACAAATGGAACAGAGTTGAATATACTGACATCTCCCCCCAAACATATCATCACCCAATCTTTGATAAAGGAGCAAGAAATGTGAAGTGGAATAAGGAAAGCATTTTTAACAAATGGTGCTGGCAAAACTGGATGGCTACATGCAAAAAAATGGGCTCAGATCTCTGCCTGACATCATGTACAAAAGTAAGATCATAATTGATTAAAGACCTCAACATCAGACCGGACTCCATAAGATACATTGAAGATAAAGTCGGCAAAACCCTCCATGACATTGAAGCTAATGATGTATTCAAAGATGTCACGCCACTGACCAAGCAAGTGAAAACAGAGATAGACAAATGGGACTATCTTAAACTAAGAAGCTTCTGCACCTCCAAAGAAACAGTGACCAAAATACAAAGACAGTCCACAGAATGGAAAAGGATATTCGTCAAATATACATCTGACAAGGGGTTGATATCAAGGATATACAAAGTACTGGTTGAACTCCACAAGAAGAAAACACCCAACCCTATTAGAAAATGGGGCGAAGAAATGAACAGAAACTTCCTCATAGATGAAAACCGAATGGCTAAAAGACACTTGAGAAAATGCTCTACATCCTTAATCATCAGGGAGATGCAGATCAAAACAACAATGAGATATCATTTCACACCACAAAGACTGGCCCACATCCAAAAGAACAAAAGCAACCGGTGCTGGCACGGATGTGGCGAGAAAGAGCCCCTCCTTCACTGCTGGTGGGAATGTCGACTGGTTCAGGCCTTTTGGAAAACAGTATGGACGATTCTCAAAAAACTAGAAATTGAGCTCCCATTTGACCCAGTTATTTCACTCCTGGGAATATACCCCGGAGAGGCAAAAAAGTATAGTCAAAGCTACATCTACAGTTGTCTGTTCATTGCAGCACTGTTTACAATAGCTAGAAACTGGAAAAAACCTGAGTGCCCAAGAACAGATGACTGGTTAAAGAAACTTTGGTACATCTACACAATGGAATACTATGTAGCTATTAGAAAAGATGAAGTCATGAAATTTACATACAAGTGGTACTACATGGAAAGTATCATGTTAAGTGAAATGAGTCAGAAAGAGAGGGATAGACATAGAAAGATTGCATTCATCTGGGGAACATAAAGTAACAAAATAGGAGACTAACACTCAAGAATAGCCGAGATAAGTACCAGAAGGATTACTCCATGGCTTTGAGGACAGCCGCACATGTTAGGGGAATAGGCAGCTCAGATAGAGAAGAGATCACCAAATAAAGGGTGTTGGGAGGTTCCTTTCAGGATGGAAAATGCGTTATGAGAGTAGATTATAGTCTGAACAAGATTGCCACTTAATGTCTCTTTTGCAAACCACAGCACTCAAAAGGAGAGAGATAACGGAGGGGAATGCCCTGCCACAGTGGTAGGGTGGAATGTGGGGAGGGGGGGTGGGAAAGATACTGGGACTGTTGGTGGTGGAGAATGGGCACTGGTGGAGGGATGGGTATTTGATCATTGTATAACTGAAACCCAAGCACAAAAATTTGTAAGTCTACAACTGTACCTCATGGTGTTTCACTAATAAAAATTTAAGGAAAAAAAAGTATAGGTATATTAAATACAATTATCAGTTTTATTTAAAAAATATTTAAGCTTTCAGTGTCTGTTTCTACATAATACTATCTATTTGTAGGGCTTAAGAATAATTCAATTGAAGAGAAAATATAAAATTTTATACAAATTATATACCACAATCCATGTTTTATTTTAGTATTATAATAGGATAAACTCCTTATATATTCCCTGTAAGTAGTTTGCATAGACTGAAAGAGAGAAGTTTCAGTGCCTATAAAATCAGGGTTAGAATGTCATGATCATTATCTGTGTCTGAAAAGGCAGTTGCATTGCACAGTTACTTTGACAATACTTTCCCTTTTATATTTATTTATTTGTTGGTTTTGGTTTTGGGGCCACTGTAAGTGATGCTCACTCCTGGCTTTGTACTCAAGAAATACTCCTGGCAGTGCTCAACAGACCATATGGGATGCCAGGGATCAAACTGTGGCTGGTCGCATGCAAGGCAAATGCCCTACATGTGGTACTGTCGCTCTGACCCACCTGATTTCTTAGATCATCAGAGCATTCACTTGCCTTTACTCACAGTAAAAAATTTAATTAAAAATTAATTAAAAAATTTAAAGTTTTATAGCATGTAACTGTCCGAAGGAATGCAAAAATCTGCAAGGTTTGTTTTGTTCTTTCCTGTAAATAAGGAATAAGCTCTATAAAAGAAAGATTGTTCTATCCCTGTCAAAAACTCATTTGTTCTGTAATAGGATGTAGTCTTTTTACTCCTATTCTTCTAAAATACAATAAATTTTTTATCTAAGATAAAATAAAAATTCATTAAATAGTTATTAATATTCACTCTTAACTAACCATGAATCAGATGTATATATCAGATGTATATATAGCATAATGAGCAAAACAAATGTGATTAACATGCCATAATACAAACTATGCAGACAACCATGTTAAATACTACTCTCTTAAAAACATCTAAATCTGTGGTTATCAGAGACAAAAAAGAGGAATATATACAGGAGACTGACACTGAGTAATAAGCTAATTTTTTCAAGTAAGTATATTCTCGGGGAGCCTGGCAAGCTACCAAGAGTATCCACCCGCAATTCAGAGCTTTGCAAGCTCCCCGTGGCATATTTTATATGCCAAAAACAGTAACAACTCTCACAATGAAGATATTAATGGTGCCCGCTGGAGCAAATTGATTAATAATGGGAGGACAGTGCTACTGTGCAGTGCTACAGGTATAATCTATTTTAAGACAGAAATATTGATACCATTTATGAAAAATGCTACTTTGACATTACTAAAGAAAAGGAGATGATGGGGTGGAAGTCAATAAAATGTTCTAGAGGAATAAAACAAAGTCCACTCTGTTCTAGCTAACATTTTCATAATGTGGGCATTGACAGAGATAAACTGAAATAACACAGGCCTTCTAAAACTCCCCATCTAGATTAAAAGAAAATTATAAGAATATGTCATGTCATAGTGAATTAAACCTGTACTCAGAGGATAAACATAACAGATAAATTTAAGCTAATGTTCAAAGATATTTGCTGGAGCGATAGCACAAAAATATTTGGCTGGAGTGATAGCACAAAGGGTAGGACATTTGCCTTGCAGGTGGTTGACCCAATTCCTTCATCCCTCTCTGAGAGCCCAGCAAGCTAATGAGAGTGTCTTGCCCACACGGCAAAGCCTGGAAAAGTCCCTGTGGTGTATTTGATATGCCAAAAACAGTAACAAGTCTCACGATGGAGACGTTACTGGTGCCTGCTCGAGCAAATTGATGAACAGAAGACAGTGCTACAGACAGTGCAGTTGAAAGATAATCTCTTCTTGAATTCTTATCTGCACTAACTTAGAATCTTTTACAAATGTTACCTGCTGCCTGATGTATCAGACATAATTTGTTATTCATCTAACTTTAACCTTTCCAATGTCAGGTGACCCTCATTTACCAAGGCATCAAAGAAGAGAACGGAGGAAGGAAATAATGATTAATCCATGGTCTTTTCCCTATTTATATTTTTTCTTCTTTCCTTATAAAGATTTTATTTTTATTTTATTTTCTATTGATTTCTATTCAAACCTTGCATGCTCCCTGAAGCTCTCATTTTATTTTTAAACAGCTCCTCTTAATAGCCAAAATTTTTGTAGAATGTTTCTATCTAGAGTCAGCTAAATCTTCACTTGCTTAAGAAAGTCCTACTTTATCTTACTGTGTAGATTAGAGCTTTCATTCTCAGTATATTTCATTCTCTGTCTATTATTAGAATATTAGAGATGCTTTTAAAATTGCAGACGCTTGAGACTTACTCTCAGAGATCAGGGCTTAGTTGTGTGCCTCCCTCATCCATATTTATTAGAAGCATCCCAAATGATTACTGTGTACCAAGAACTTGAAAACTTATTTAGGCTGAGAGATTCCCTAGCGAGATTATTATTTTAACTAAGTTTGTTTGTTTCTACACAGGGCTGGCACATTATATGAGCTCAATAAATGAATACAAATCAGGGAAAGGCTAAATCACTTTGTTAACTAGATCCATAAAAATTTGTGGTGTTCTCATTTACTTTTTCAAAATTGTTTTGTAAAAATTATAGGTCAATATTTCTAATGAAAATTGGAAATTCTTTTAGCTAAAGAAATTTAACCTTATCCAAGTTTTATCACATTATAGAAGCATCAGACTGAAACCACATGAGAGCATAATTCCCAAGATAGCCACATCATTAACTCTCCTCCACCCCAGGATAACAAAGAAATGCTTGCTTGAAGGGAGATTAATAAATAGGGCATATAAGGTTACAAAATCTAAGAAAGGAGCAAGTCTGACATATTTAACTAAAATAGTAAATAATTTTTTGATAATGTATTCCAAAGAGATTGAACAAGTTTCTTTGCAAAACAAAATAATGAAAAACTATCAAGATGACTGAATACTCATTAATTTGTGTGTAAATTAATGAGTAAAGTCCAAATGACTCAAATGAAGAAAGACCAAAATATATTAAATGATTAAAAACAGACCTAAAAATAATATTGATGGCAACACAACAGATATAGGAGACACATCTTTTTCTTCAATAAAATGATAAATTAGACAGAAAATCAACAAAGAAGCAATTGTCCTAAGTTATAAATTAATTCACATTTGTTTAACAGACATCTATAGGATACTAAAAACCCCCACATGTTATTGTCAGTATTTTCAGTTTTACACTGATCATCATGATAACATATTAAGTTGATAGAAATTAATAATGATATTATAAAAATTGAAATTATATCACATATCTTTCTGATTACAAAGGCAGAAAACTGGAAATCAATCACCAAAATAATACTGAAGAATTTCAACCTATCAGACAATAAATGGTGTATGAACTAAACAAGTACTAGGTCAATGAGAAAATTAAAGGGATAACTTGAAAAATATAAAACAAAATAAAAAATAAAATCCAAACTATCAGAACCTATGAGACACATCAATAGTATCACTAAGGCAAATTCATAGCAATATAAGCATACACAATGATAAATTAAAAAATGATTCAATTTATACTTAGAGGAGCCTAAAAAAGACCAAATAAAGGAAAAACTAGTAAAAGTAACAACTAATAAATTTCACTTTTTCATTTTTCATTTCATCATCCTGTTAATCGTCGATTGCCTGGAGCAGGCCCCAGTAACGTCTCTTTCATCCTAGCCCTGAGATTATATTCAGGGCTCTTTAGGAGAATGAGACCCATCATTGTTACTATATTTGGCATATTTGGTAGGCCGCGGGGAGTTTGCCAGACTCTGCCCTGTGGGCAGGCTACATTCGACAGCCTGCAAGTTTGTCCAAAGTAGGAATGAGATAATAAGATGTCGCGCGGCCGCAAATGCGGCCGCGCAGTTCCGGGATCTGGATTTTATAGTCTCTGAGTCTTGGCCGCTGATGGGATTACACGGCGCCAGGGGGCCAGGTGGTGGGTGTGACCCCCGCCTACTGGAATTTGGAGGATCTGGGTGGAAGATGCTCGACTCCAATTCGAGTAGGCTTGGAGGTCTCGGCCCCGGAACCCGCGTGGCTTTGTCCCTATGCCAGTACCTTCAGGTGTGCGGAGAGTGGTCTCGGCATGGTGGTGGCTGGTCCTGGAGGTCTCCGGCTGCCGTAGCCCTGGCCGGGGCGGGGAGGAAAGCTCAACCCGCTCCCCTCCAAGGGACTCCGGGAAGGAACACCGAGGCGCGGGGGCAGAGACTGCACTGCTCTCGTCCGGGATCTGGATTTTATAGTCTCTGAGTCTTGGCCGCTGATGGGATTACACGGCGCCAGGGGGCCAGGTGGTGGGTGTGACCCCCGCCTACTGGAATTTGGAGGATCTGGGTGGAAGATGCTCGACTCCAATTCGAGTAGGCTTGGAGGTCTCGGCCCCGGAACCCGCGTGGCTTTGTCCCTATGCCAGTACCTTCAGGTGTGCGGAGAGTGGTCTCGGCATGGTGGTGGCTGGTCCTGGAGGTCTCCGGCTGCCGTAGCCCTGGCCGGGGCGGGGAGGAAAGCTCAACCCGCTCCCCTCCAAGGGACTCCGGGAAGGAACACCGAGGCGCGGGGGCAGAGACTGCACTGCTCTCGTCCGGGATCTGGATTTTATAGTCTCTGAGTCTCGGTCGCTGATGGGATTACACGGCGCCAGGGGGCCAGGTGGTGGGTGTGACCCCCGCCTACTGGAATTTGGAGGATCTGGGTGGAAGATGCTCGACTCCAATTCGAGTAGGCTTGGAGGTCTCGGCCCCGGAACCCGCGTGGCTTTGTCCCTCTGCCAGTACCTTCAGGTGTGCGGAGAGTGGTCTCGGCATGGTGGTGGCTGGTCCTGGAGGTCTCCGGCTGCCGTAGCCCTGGCCGGGGCGGGGAGGAAAGCTCAACCCGCTCCCCTCCAAGGGACTCCGGGAAGGAACACCGAGGCGCGGGGGCAGAGACTGCACTGCTCTCGTCCGGGATCTGGATTTTATAGTCTCTGAGTCTCGGCCGCTGATGGGATTACACGGCGCCAGGGGGCCAGGTGGTGGGTGTGACCCCCGCCTACTGGAATTTGGAGGATCTGGGTGGAAGATGCTCGACTCCAATTCGAGTAGGCTTGGAGGTCTCGGCCCCGGAACCCGCGTGGCTTTGCCCCTCTGCCAGTACCTTCAGGTGTGCGGAGAGTGGTCTCGGCATGGTGGAGGCTGGTCCTGGAGGTCTCCGGCTGCCGTAGCCCTGGCCGGGGCGGGGAGGAAAGCTCAACCCGCTCCCCTCCAAGGGACTCCGGGAAGGAACACCGAGGCGCGGGGGCAGAGACTGCACTGCTCTCGTCCGGGATCTGGATTTTATAGTCTCTGAGTCTCGGCCGCTGATGGGATTACACGGCGCCAGGGGGCCAGGTGGTGGGTGTGACCCCCGCCTACTGGAATTTGGAGGATCTGGGTGGAAGATGCTCGACTCCAATTCGAGTAGGCTTGGAGGTCTCGGCCCCGGAACCCGCGTGGCTTTGTCCCTCTGCCAGTACCTTCAGGTGTGCGGAGAGTGGTCTCGGCATGGTGGTGGCTGGTCCTGGAGGTCTCCGGCTGCCGTAGCCCTGGCCGGGGCGGGGAGGAAAGCTCAACCCGCTCCCCTCCAAGGGACTCCGGGAAGGAACACCGAGGCGCGGGGGTAGAGAATGCACTGCTCTCGTCGGGGATCTGGATTTTATAGTCTCTGAGTCTTGGCCGCTGATGGGATTACACGGCGCCAGGGGGCCAGGTGGTGGGTGTGACCCCCGCCTACTGGAATTTGGAGGATCTGGGTGGAAGATGCTCGACTCCAATTCGAGTAGGCTTGGAGGTCTCGGCCCCGGAACCCGCGTGGCTTTGTCCCTCTGCCAGTACCTTCAGGTGTGCGGAGAGTGGTCTCGGCATGGTGGTGGCTGGTCCTGGAGGTCTCCGGCTGCCGTAGCCCTGGCCGGGGCGGGGAGGAAAGCTCAACCCGCTCCCCTCCAAGGGACTCCGGGAAGGAACACCGAGGCGCGGGGGCAGAGACTGCACTGCTCTCGTCCGGGATCTGGATTTTATAGTCTCTGAGTCTCGGCCGCTGATGGGATTACACGGCGCCAGGGGGCCAGGTGGTGGGTGTGACCCCCGCCTACTGGAATTTGGAGGATCTGGGTGGAAGATGCTCGACTCCAATTCGAGTAGGCTTGGAGGTCTCGGCCCCGGAACCCGCGTGGCTTTGTCCCTCTGCCAGTACCTTCAGGTGTGCGGAGAGTGGTCTCGGCATGGTGGTGGCTGGTCCTGGAGGTCTCCGGCTGCCGTAGCCCTGGCCGGGGCGGGGAGGAAAGCTCAACCCGCTCCCCTCCAAGGGACTCCGGGAAGGAACACCGAGGCGCGGGGGCAGAGACTGCACTGCTCTCGTCCGGGATCTGGATTTTATAATCTCTGAGTCTTGGCCGCTGATGGGATTACACGGCGCCAGGGGGCCAGGTGGTGGGAGTGACCCCCGCCTACTGGAATTTGGAGGATCTGGGTGGAAGATGCTCGACTCCAATTCGAGTAGGCTTGGAGGTCTCGGCCCCGGAACCCGCGTGGCTTTGTCCCTCTGCCAGTACCTTCAGGTGTGCGGAGAGTGGTGTCGGCATGGTGGTGGCTGGTCCTGGAGGTCTCCGGCTGCCGTAGCCCTGGCCGGGGCGGGGAGGAAAGCTCAACCCGCTCCCCTCCAAGGGACTCCGGGAAGGAACACCGAGGCCCGGGGGCAGAGAATGCACTGCTCTCGTCGGGGTTCTGGATTTTATAGTCTCTGAGTCTTGGCCGCTGATGGGATTACACGGCGCCAGGGGGCCAGGTGGTGGGTGTGACCCCCGCCTACTGGAATTTGGAGGATCTGGGTGGAAGATGCTCGACTCCAATTCGAGTAGGCTTGGAGGTCTCGGCCCCGGAACCCGCGTGGCTTTGTCCCTCTGCCAGTACCTTCAGGTGTGCGGAGAGTGGTCTCGGCATGGTGGTGGCTGGTCCTGGAGGTCTCCGGCTGCCGTAGCCCTGGCCGGGGCGGGGAGGAAAGCTCAACCCGCTCCCCTCCAAGGGACTCCGGGAAGGAACACCGAGGCGCGGGGGCAGAATCTGCACTGCTCTCGTCCGGGATCTGGATTTTATAGTCTCTGAGTCTCGGCCGCTGATGGGATTACACGGCGCCAGGGGGCCAGGTGGTGGGTGTGACCCCCGCCTACTGGAATTTGGAGGATCTGGGTGGAAGATGCTCGACTCCAATTCGAGTAGGCTTGGAGGTCTCGGCCCCGGAACCCGCGTGGCTTTGTCCCTCTCCCAGTACCTTCAGGTGTAGGGAGAGTGGTCTCGGCATGGTGGTGGCTGGTCCTGGAGGTCTCCGGCTGCCGTAGCCCTGGCCGGGGCGGGGAGGAAAGCTCAACCCGCTCCCCTCCAAGGGACTCCGGGAAGGAACACCGAGGCGCGGGGGCAGAGACTGCACTGCTCTCGTCCGGGATCTGGATTTTATAGTCTCTGAGTCTTGGCCGCTGATGGGATTACACGGCGCCAGGGGGCCAGGTGGTGGGTGTGACCCCCGCCTACTGGAATTTGGAGGATCTGGGTGGAAGATGCTCGACTCCAATTCGAGTAGGCTTGGAGGTCTCGGCCCCGGAACCCGCGTGGCTTTGTCCCTCTGCCAGTACCTTCAGGTGTGCGGAGAGTGGTCTCGGCATGGTGGTGGCTGGTCCTGGAGGTCTCCGGCTGCCGTAGCCCTGGCCGGGGCAGGGAGGAAAGCTCAACCCGCTCCCCTCCAAGGGACTCCGGGAAGGAACACCGAGGCGCGGGGTCAGAGACTGCACTGCTCTCGTCCGGGATCTGGATTTTATAGTCTCTGAGTCTCGGCCGCTGATGGGATTACACGGCGCCAGGGGGCCAGGTGGTGGGTGTGACCCCCGCCTACTGGAATTTGGAGGATCTGGGTGGAAGATGCTCGACTCCAATTCGAGTAGGCTTGGAGGTCTCGGCCCCGGAACCCGCGTGGCTTTGTCCCTCTGCCAGTACCTTCAGGTGTGCGGAGAGTGGTCTCGGCATGGTGGTGGCTGGTCCTGGAGGTCTCCGGCTGCCGTAGCCCTGGCCGGGGCGGGGAGGAAAGCTCAACCCGCTCCCCTCCAAGGGACTCCGGGAAGGAACACCGAGGCGCGGGGGCAGAGACTGCACTGCTCTCGTCCGGGATCTGGATTTTATAGTCTCTGAGTCTCGGCCGCTGATGGGATTACACGGCGCCAGGGGGCCAGGTGGTGGGTGTGACCCCCGCCTACTGGAATTTGGAGGATCTGGGTGGAAGATGCTCGACTCCAATTCGAGTAGGCTTGGAGGTCTCGGCCCCGGAACCCGCGTGGCTTTGTCCCTCTGCCAGTACCTTCAGGTGTGCGGAGAGTGGTCTCGGCATGGTGGTGGCTGGTCCTGGAGGTCTCCGGCTGCCGTAGCCCTGGCCGGGGCGGGGAGGAAAGCTCAACCCGCTCCCCTCCAAGGGACTCCGGGAAGGAACACCGAGGCGCAGGGGCAGAGACTGCACTGCTCTCGTCCGGGATCTGGATTTTATAGTCTCTGAGTCTTGGCCGCTGATGGGATTACAGGGCGCCAGGGGGCCAGGTGGTGGGTGTGACCCCCGCCTACTGGAATTTGGAGGATCTGGGTGGAAGATGCTCGACTCCAATTCGAGTAGGCTTGGAGGTCTCGGCCCCGGAACCCGCGTGGCTTTGTCCCTCTGCCAGTACCTTCAGGTGTGCGGAGAGTGGTCTCGGCATGGTGGTGGCTGGTCCTGGAGGTTTCCGGCTGCCGTAGCCCTGGCCGGGGCGGGGAGGAAAGCTCAACCCGCTCCCCTCCAAGGGACTCCGTGAAGGAACACCGAGGCGCGGGGGCAGAGACTGCACTGCTCTCGTCCGGGATCTGGATTTTATAGTCTCTGAGTCTCGGCCGCTGATGGGATTACACGGCGCCAGGGGGCCAGGTGGTGGGTGTGACCCCCGCCTACTGGAATTTGGAGGATCTGGGTGGAAGATGCTCGACTCCAATTCGAGTAGGCTTGGAGGTCTCGGCCCCGAAACCCGCGTGGCTTTGTCCCTCTGCCAGTACCTTCAGGTGTGCGGAGAGTGGTCTCGGCATGGTGGTGGCTGGTCCTGGAGGTCTCCGGCTGCCGTAGCCCTGGCCGGGGCGGGGAGGAAAGCTCAACCCGCTCCCCTCCAAGGGACTCCGGGAAGGAACACCGAGGCGCGGGGGCAGAGACTGCACTGCTCTCGTCTGGGATCTGGATTTTATAGTCTCTGAGTCTCGGCCGCTGATGGGATTACACGGCGCCAGGGGGCCAGGTGGTGGGTGTGACCCCCGCCTACTGGAATTTGGAGGATCTGGGTGGAAGATGCTCGACTCAAATTCGAGTAGGCTTGGAGGTCTCGGCCCCGGAACCCGCGTGGCTTTGTCCCTCTGCCAGTACCTTCAGGTGTGCGGAGAGTGGTCTCGGCATGGTGGTGGCTGGTCCTGGAGGTCTCTGACTGCCGTAGCCCTGGCCGGGGCGGGGAGGAAAGCTCAACCCGCTCCCCTCCAAGGGACTCCGGGAAGGAACACCGAGGCGCGGGGGCAGAGACTGCACTGCTCTCGTCCGGGATCTGGATTTGATAGTCTCTGAGTCTCGGCCGCTGATGGGATTACACGGCGCCAGGGGGCCAGGTGGTGGGTGTGACCCACGCCTACTGGAATTTGGAGGATCTGGGTGGAAGATGCTCGACTCCAATTCGAGTAGGCTTGGAGGTCTCGGCCCCGGAACCCGCGTGGCTTTGTCCCTCTGCCAGTACCTTCAGGTGTGCGGAGAGTGGTCTCGGCATGGTGGTGGCTGGTCCTGGAGGTCTCCGGCTGCCGTAGTCCTGGCCGGGGCGGGGAGGAATGCTCAACCCGCTCCCCTCCATGGGACTCCGGGAAGGAACACCGAGGCGCGGGGGCAGAGACTGCACTGCTCTCGTCCGGGATCTGGATTTTATAGTCTCTGAGTCTCGGCCGCTGATGGGATTACACGGCGCCAGGGGGCCAGGTGGTGGGTGTGACCCCCGCCTACTGGAATTTGGAGGATCTGGGTGGAAGATGCTCGACTCCAATTCGAGTAGGCTTGGAGGTCTCGGCCCCGGAACCCGCGTGGCTTTGTCCCTCTGCCAGTACCTTCAGGTGTGCGGAGAGTGGTCTCGGGATGGTGGTGGCTGGTCCTGGAGGTCTCCGGCTGCCGTAGCCCTGGCCGGGGCGGGGAGGAAAGCTCAACACGCTCCCTTCCAAGGGACTCCGGGAAGGAACACCGAGGCTCGGGGGCAGAGACCGCACTGCTCTCGTGCGGGATCTGGATTTTATAGTCTCTGAGTCTCGGCCGCTGATGGGATTACACGGCGCCAGGGGGCCAGGTGGTGGGTGTGACCCCCGCCTACTGGAATTTGGAGGATCTGGGTGGAAGATGCTCGACTCCAATTCGAGTAGGCTTGGAGGTCTCGGCCCCGGAACCCGCGTGGCTTTGTCCCTCTGCCAGTACCTTCAGGTGTGCGGAGAGTGGTCTCGGCATGGTGGTGTCTGGTCCTGGAGGTCTCCGGCTGCCGTAGCCCTGGCCGGGGCGGGGAGGAAAGCTCAACCCGCTCCCCTCCAAGGGACTCCGGGAAGGAACACCGAGGCGCGGGGGCAGAGACTGCACTGCTCTCGTCCGTGATCTGGATTTTATAGTCTCTGAGTCTTGGCCGCTGATGGGATTACACGGCGCCAGGGGGCCAGGTGGTGGGTGTGACCCCCGCCTACTGGAATTTGGAGGATCTGGGTGGAAGATGCTCGACTCCAATTCGAGTAGGCTTGGAGGTCTCGGCCCCGGAACCCGCGTGGCTTTGTCCCTCTGCCAGTACCTTCAGGTGTGCGGAGAGTGGTCTCGGAATGGTGGTGGCTGGTCCTGGAGGTCTCCGGCTGCCGTAGCCCTGGCCGGGGCGGGGAGGAAAGCTCAACCCGCTCCCCTCCAAGGGACTCCGGGAAAAAACACCGAGGCGCGGGGGCAGAGACTGCACTGCTCTCGTCCGGGATCTGGATTTTATAGTCTCTGAGTCTCGGCCGCTGATGGGATTACACGGCGCCAGGGGGCCAGGTGGTGGGTGTGACCCCCGCCTACTGGAATTTGGAGGATCTGGGTGGAAGATGCTCGACTCCAATTCGAGTAGGCTTGGAGGTCTCGGCCCCGGAACCCGCGTGGCTTTGTCCCTCTGCCAGTACCTTCAGGTGTGCGGAGAGTGGTCTCGGCATGGTGGTGGCTGGTCCTGGAGGTCTCCGGCTGCCGTAGCCCTGGCCGGGGCGGGGAGGAAAGCTCAACCCGCTCCCCTCCAAGGGACTCCGGGAAGGAACACCGAGGCGCAGGGGCAGAGACTGCACTGCTCTCGTCCGGGATCTGGATTTTATAGTCTCTGAGTCTTGGCCGCTGATGGGATTACAGGGCGCCAGGGGGCCAGGTGGTGGGTGTGACCCCCGCCTACTGGAATTTGGAGGATCTGGGTGGAAGATGCTCGACTCCAATTCGAGTAGGCTTGGAGGTCTCGGCCCCGGAACCCGCGTGGCTTTGTCCCTCTGCCAGTACCTTCAGGTGTGCGGAGAGTGGTCTCGGCATGGTGGTGGCTGGTCCTGGAGGTTTCCGGCTGCCGTAGCCCTGGCCGGGGCGGGGAGGAAAGCTCAACCCGCTCCCCTCCAAGGGACTCCGGGAAGGAACACCGAGGCGCGGGGGCAGAGACTGCACTGCTCTCGTCCGGGATCTGGATTTTATAGTCTCTGAGTCTCGGCCGCTGATGGGATTACACGGCGCCAGGGGGCCAGGTGGTGGGTGTGACCCCCGCCTACTGGAATTTGGAGGATCTGGGTGGAAGATGCTCGACTCCAATTCGAGTAGGCTTGGAGGTCTCGGCCCCGGAACCCGCGTGGCTTTGTCCCTCTGCCAGTACCTTCAGGTGTGCGGAGAGTGGTCTCGGCATGGTGGTGGCTGGTCCTGGAGGTCTCCGGCTGCCGTAGCCCTGGCCGGGGCGGGGAGGAAAGCTCAACCCGCTCCCCTCCAAGGGACTCCGGGAAGGAACACCGAGGCGCGGGGGCAGAGACTGCACTGCTCTCGTCTGGGATCTGGATTTTATAGTCTCTGAGTCTCGGCCGCTGATGGGATTACACGGCGCCAGGGGGCCAGGTGGTGGGTGTGACCCCCGCCTACTGGAATTTGGAGGATCTGGGTGGAAGATGCTCGACTCAAATTCGAGTAGGCTTGGAGGTCTCGGCCCCGGAACCCGCGTGGCTTTGTCCCTCTGCCAGTACCTTCAGGTGTGCGGAGAGTGGTCTCGGCATGGTGGTGGCTGGTCCTGGAGGTCTCTGACTGCCGTAGCCCTGGCCGGGGCGGGGAGGAAAGCTCAACCCGCTCCCCTCCAAGGGACTCCGGGAAGGAACACCGAGGCGTGGGGGCAGAGACTGCACTGCTCTCGTCCGGGATCTGGATTTGATAGTCTCTGAGTCTCGGCCGCTGATGGGATTACACGGCGCCAGGGGGCCAGGTGGTGGGTGTGACCCACGCCTACTGGAATTTGGAGGATCTGGGTGGAAGATGCTCGACTCCAATTCGAGTAGGCTTGGAGGTCTCGGCCCCGGAACCCGCGTGGCTTTGTCCCTCTGCCAGTACCTTCAGGTGTGCGGAGAGTGGTCTCGGCATGGTGGTGGCTGGTCCTGGAGGTCTCCGGCTGCCGTAGTCCTGGCCGGGGCGGGGAGGAATGCTCAACCCGCTCCCCTCCATGGGACTCCGGGAAGGAACACCGAGGCGCGGGGGCAGAGACTGCACTGCTCTCGTCCGGGATCTGGATTTTATAGTCTCTGAGTCTCGGCCGCTGATGGGATTACACGGCGCCAGGGGGCCAGGTGGTGGGTGTGACCCCCGCCTACTGGAATTTGGAGGATCTGGGTGGAAGATGCTCGACTCCAATTCGAGTAGGCTTGGAGGTCTCGGCCCCGGAACCCGCGTGGCTTTGTCCCTCTGCCAGTACCTTCAGGTGTGCGGAGAGTGGTCTCGGGATGGTGGTGGCTGGTCCTGGAGGTCTCCGGCTGCCGTAGCCCTGGCCGGGGCGGGGAGGAAAGCTCAACACGCTCCCTTCCAAGGGACTCCGGGAAGGAACACCGAGGCTCGGGGGCAGAGACCGCACTGCTCTCGTGCGGGATCTGGATTTTATAGTCTCTGAGTCTCGGCCGCTGATGGGATTACACGGCGCCAGGGGGCCAGGTGGTGGGTGTGACCCCCGCCTACTGGAATTTGGAGGATCTGGGTGGAAGATGCTCGACTCCAATTCGAGTAGGCTTGGAGGTCTCGGCCCCGGAACCCGCGTGGCTTTGTCCCTCTGCCAGTACCTTCAGGTGTGCGGAGAGTGGTCTCGGCATGGTGGTGTCTGGTCCTGGAGGTCTCCGGCTGCCGTAGCCCTGGCCGGGGCGGGGAGGAAAGCTCAACCCGCTCCCCTCCAAGGGACTCCGGGAAGGAACACCGAGGCGCGGGGGCAGAGACTGCACTGCTCTCGTCCGTGATCTGGATTTTATAGTCTCTGAGTCTTGGCCGCTGATGGGATTACACGGCGCCAGGGGGCCAGGTGGTGGGTGTGACCCCCGCCTACTGGAATTTGGAGGATCTGGGTGGAAGATGCTCGACTCCAATTCGAGTAGGCTTGGAGGTCTCGGCCCCGGAACCCGCGTGGCTTTGTCCCTCTGCCAGTACCTTCAGGTGTGCGGAGAGTGGTCTCGGAATGGTGGTGGCTGGTCCTGGAGGTCTCCGGCTGCCGTAGCCCTGGCCGGGGCGGGGAGGAAAGCTCAACCCGCTCCCCTCCAAGGGACTCCGGGAAGGAACACCGAGGCGCGGGGGCAGAGACTGCACTGCTCTCGTCCGGGATCTGGATTTTATAGTCTCTGAGTCTCGGCCGCTGATGGGATTACACGGCGCCAGGGGGCCAGGTGGTGGGTGTGACCCCCGCCTACTGGAATTTGGAGGATCTGGGTGGAAGATGCTCGACTCCAATTCGAGTAGGCTTGGAGGTCTCGGCCCCGGAACCCGCGTGGCTTTGTCCCTCTGCCAGTACCTTCAGGTGTGCGGAGAGTGGTCTCGGCATGGTGGTGGCTGGTCCTGGAGGCCTCCGGCTGCCGTAGCCCTGGCCGGGGCGGGGAGGAAAGCTCAACCCGCTCCCCTCCAAGGGACTCCGGGAAGGAACACCGAGGCGCGGGGGCAGAGACTGCACTGCTCTCGTCCGGGATCTGGATTTTATAGTCTCTGAGTCTTGGCCGCTGATGGGATTACACGGCGCCAGGGGGCCAGGTGGTGGGTGTGACCCCCGCGTACTGGAATTTGGAGGATCTGGGTGGAAGATGCTCGACTCCAATTCGAGTAGGCTTGGAGGTCTTGGCCCCGGAACCCGCGTGGCTTTGTCCCTCTGCCAGTACCTTCAGGTGTGCGGAGAGTGGTCTCGGCATGGTGGTGGCTGGTCCTGGAGGCCTCCGGCTGCCGTAGCCCTGGCCGGGGCGGGGAGGAAAGCTCAACCCGCTCCCCTCCAAGGGACTCCGGGAAGGAACACCGAGGCGCGGGGGCAGAGACTGCACTGCTCTCGTCCGGGATCTGGATTTTATAGTCTCTGAGTCTCGGCCGCTGATGGGATTACACGGCGCCAGGGGGCCAGGTGGTGGGTGTGACCCCCGCCTACTGGAATTTGGAGGATCTGGGTGGAAGATGCTCGACTCCAATTCGAGTAGGCTTGGAGGTCTCGGCCCCGGAACCCGCGTGGCTTTGTCCCTCTGCCAGTACCTTCAGGTGTGCGGAGAGTGGTCTCGGCATGGTGGTGGCTGGTCCTGGAGGTCTCTGACTGCCGTAGCCCTGGCCGGGGCGGGGAGGAAAGCTCAACCCGCTCCCCTCCAAGGGACTCCGGGAAGGAACACCGAGGCGCGGGGGCAGAGACTGCACTGCTCTCGTCCGGGATCTGGATTTGATAGTCTCTGAGTCTCGGCCGCTGATGGGATTACACGGCGCCAGGGGGCCAGGTGGTGGGTGTGACCCACGCCTACTGGAATTTGGAGGATCTGGGTGGAAGATGCTCGACTCCAATTCGAGTAGGCTTGGAGGTCTCGGCCCCGGAACCCGCGTGGCTTTGTCCCTCTGCCAGTACCTTCAGGTGTGCGGAGAGTGGTCTCGGCATGGTGGTGGCTGGTCCTGGAGGTCTCCGGCTGCCGTAGCCCTGGCCGGGGCGGGGAGGAAAGCTCAACACGCTCCCTTCCAAGGGACTCCGGGAAGGAACACCGAGGCGCGGGGGCAGAGACTGCACTGCTCTCGTGCGGGATCTGGATTTTATAGTCTCTGAGTCTCGGCCGCTGATTGGATTACACGGCGCCAGGGGGCCAGGTGGTGGGTGTGACCCCCGCCTACTGGAATTTGGAGGATCTGGGTGGAAGATGCTCGACTCCAATTCGAGTAGGCTTGGAGGTCTCGGCCCCGGAACCCGCGTGGCTTTGTCCCTCTGCCAGTACCTTCAGGTGTGCGGAGAGTGGTCTCGGCATGGTGGTGGCTGGTCCTGGAGGTCTCCGGCTGCCGTAGCCCTGGCCGGGGCGGGGAGGAAAGCTCAACCCGCTCCCCTCCAAGGGACTCCGGGAAGGAACACCGAGGCGCGGGGGCAGAGACTGCACTGCTCTCGTCCGGGATCTGGATTTTATAGTCTCTGAGTCTTGGCCGCTGATGGGATTACACGGCGCCAGGGGGCCAGGTGGTGGGTGTGACCCCCGCCTACTGGAATTTGGAGGATCTGGGTGGAAGATGCTCGACTCCAATTCGAGTAGGCTTGGAGGTCTCGGCCCCGGAACCCGCGTGGCTTTGTCCCTCTGCCAGTACCTTCAGGTGTGCGGAGAGTGGTCTCGGAATGGTGGTGGCTGGTCCTGGAGGTCTCCGGCTGCCGTAGCCCTGGCCGGGGCGGGGAGGAAAGCTCAACCCGCTCCCCTCCAAGGGACTCCGGGAAGGAACACCGAGGCGCGGGGGCAGAGACTGCACTGCTCTCGTGCGGGATCTGGATTTTATAGTCTCTGAGTCTCGGCCGCTGATGGGATTACACGGCGCCAGGGGGCCAGGTGGTGGGTGTGACCCCCGCCTACTGGAATTTGGAGGATCTGGGTGGAAGATGCTCGACTCCAATTCGAGTAGGCTTGGAGGTCTCGGCCCCGGAACCCGCGTGGCTTTGTCCCTCTGCCAGTACCTTCAGGTGTGCGGAGAGTGGTCTCGGCATGGTGGTGGCTGGTCCTGGAGGTCTCCGGCTGCCGTAGCCCGGGCCGGGGCGGGGAGGAAAGCTCAACCCGCTCCCCTCCAAGGGACTCCGGGAAGGAACACCGAGGCGCGGGGGCAGAGACTGCACTGCTCTCGTCCGGGATCTGGATTTTATAGTCTCTGAGTCTTGGCCGCTGATGGGATTACACGGCGCCAGGGGGCCAGGTGGTGGGTGTGACCCCTGCCTACTGGAATTTGGAGGATCTGGGTGGAAGATGCTCGACTCCAATTCGAGTAGGCTTGGAGGTCTCGGCCCCGGAACCCGCGTGGCTTTGTCCCTCTGCCAGTACCTTCAGGTGTGCGGAGAGTGGTCTCGGCATGGTGGTGGCTGGTCCTGGAGGTCTCCGGCTGCCGTAGCCCTGGCCGGGGCGGGGAGGAAAGCTCAACCCGCTCCCCTCCAAGGGACTCCGGGAAGGAACACCGAGGCGCGGGGGCAGAGACTGCACTGCTCTCGTCCGGGATCTGGATTTTATAGTCTCTGAGTCTCGGCCGCTGATGGGATTACACGGCGCCAGGGGGCCAGGTGGTGGGTGTGACCCCCGCCTACTGGAATTTGGAGGATCTGGGTGGAAGATGCTCGACTCCAATTCGAGTAGGCTTGGAGGTCTCGGCCCCGGAACCCGCGTGGCTTTGTCCCTCTGCCAGTACCTTCAGGTGTGCGGAGAGTGGTCTCGGCATGGTGGTGGCTGGTCCTCGAGGTCTCCGGCTGCCGTAGCCCTGGCCGGGGCGGGGAGGATAGCTCAACCCGCTCCCCTCCAAGGGACTCCGGGAAGGAACACCGAGGCGCGGGGGCAGAGACTGCACTGCTCTCGTCCGGGATCTGGATTTTATAGTCTCTGAGTCTTGGCCGCTGATGGGATTACACGGCGCCAGGGGGCCAGGTGGTGGGTGTGACCCCCGCCTACTGGAATTTGGAGGATCTGGGTGGAAGATGCTCGACTCCAATTCGAGGAGGCTTGGAGGTCTCGGCCCCGGAACCCGCGTGGCTTTGTCCCTCTGCCAGTACCTTCAGGTGTGCGGAGAGTGGTCTCGGCATGGTGGTGGCTGGTCCTGGAGGTCTCCGGCTGCCGTAGCCCTGGCCGGGGCGGGGAGGAAAGCTCAACCCGCTCCCCTCCAAGGGACTCCGGGAAGGAACACCGAGGCGCGGGGGCAGAGACTGCACTGCTCTCGTCCGGGATCTGGATTTTATAGTCTCTGAGTCTTGGCCGCTGATGGGATTACACGGCGCCAGGGGGCCAGGTGGTGGGTGTGACCCCCGCCTACTGGAATTTGGAGGATCTGGGTGGAAGATGCTCGACTCCAATTCGAGTAGGCTTGGAGGTCTCGGCCCCGGAACCCGCGTGGCTTTGTCCCTCTGCCAGTACCTTCAGGTGTGCGGAGAGTGGTCTCGGCATGGTGGTGGCTGGTCCTGGAGGTCTCCGGCTGCCGTAGCCCTGGCCGGGGCGGGGAGGAAAGCTCAACCCGCTCCCCTCCAAGGGACTCCGGGAAGGAACACCGAAGCGCGGGGGCAGAGACTGCACTGCTCTAGTCCTGGATCTGGATTTTATAGTCTCTGAGTCTCGGCCGCTGATGGGATTACACGGCGCCAGGGGGCCAGGTGGTGGGTGTGACTCCCGCCTACTGGAATTTGGAGGATCTGGGTGGAAGATGCTCGACTCCAATTCGAGTAGGCTTGGAGGTCTCGGCCCCGGAACCCGCGTGGCTTTGTCCCTCTGCCAGTACCTTCAGGTGTGCGGAGAGTGGTCTCGGCATGGTGGTGGCTGGTCCTGGAGGTCTCCGGCTGCCATAGCCCTGGCCAGGGCGGGGAGGAAAGCTCAACCCGCTCCCCTCCAAGGGACTCCGGGAAGGAACACCGAGGCGCGGGGGCAGAGACTGCACTGCTCTCGTCCGGGATCTGGATTTTATAGTCTCTGAGTCTCGGCCGCTGATGGGATTACACGGCGCCAGGGCCCAGGTGGTGGGTGTGACCCCCGCCTACTGGAATTTGGAGGATCTGGGTGGAAGATGCTCGACTCCAATTCGAGTAGGCTTGGAGGTCTCGGCCCCGGAACCCGCGTGGTTTGTCCCTCTGCCAGTACCTTCAGGTGTGCGGAGAGTGGTCTCGGCATGGTGGTGGCTGGTCCTGGAGGTCTCCGGCTGCCGTAGCCCTGGCCGGGGCGGGGAGGAAAGCTCAACCCGCTCCCCTCCAAGGGACTCCGGGAAGGAACACCGAGGCGCGGGGGCAGAGACTGCACTGCTCTCGTCCGGGATCTGGATTTTATAGTCTCTGAGTCTTGGCCGCTGATGGGATTACACGGCGCCAGGGGGCCAGGTGGTGGGTGTGACCCCCGCCTACTGGAATTTGGAGGATCTGGGTGGAAGATGCTCGACTCCAATTCGAGTAGGCTTGGAGGTCTCGGCCCCGGAACCCGCGTGGCTTTGTCCCTCTGCCAGTACCTTCAGGTGTGCGGAGAGTGGTCTCGGCATGGTGGTGGCTGGTCCTGGAGGTCTCCGGCTGCCGTAGCCCTGGCCGGGGCGGGGAGGAAAGCTCAACCCGCTCCCCTCCAAGGGACTCCGGTAAGGAACACCGAGGCGCGGGGGCAGAGACTGCACTGCTCTCGTCCTAACTAGTTAAGTTAGTTCGCATTAACTAATAAATATTAAAATATAAACAATGAATTAGAGTTTATGACAACAGAGAAATACAAATAACCTCAATTTGGAAACAACTCCACTGGCTGGGAAAAGCAAAAATAAACAAATGCACTACTTTAGATTTGAAGAAAAAAACAAAACAAGCAAATAGCTACTTTTTCATGGCAAAACAACAGAACAAAAAATGCATTTAATGTTGGAAAAAGATATTCGTGAACCATTTATCTTATATTTTTTAACATGCAAAACACACCAAGAACTCACACAGCACCAAAATTTTAAAAAAATCAACCATATTAAAAAGGTAAAGGTAAAGGCCCTCCCGTTGATCGTCGATTTGCTCGAGCGGGCCCAGTAACGTCTCCATTGGAGACTTTGTTGTTACTGTGTCTGGCATATCGTATACTCTTGGTAGCTTGCCGGGCTCTCCGAGAGGGGCGGAGGAATCGAACTCGGGTTGGCCATGTTGGCTGCTTGTAAGGCGAACGCCCTACCGCTGCGCTATCACTCCAGCCAACCATATTAACATATGCAAATAAAAAGACATCTTCCTTCTGCAAAAAGAGATGAACGTATGGCCACAGCAACAAGGAAAAAAACTCAACCTGACTAATTGTTCATGAAATGCAAATCAAAACTCTAATGAGCTATCCCCTTAGACCCATGGAAAAGCCTACCTCAAAAAGATTTGATACATGTTGGCGTAAATGTGGATAAATAGGTGCTATTCTACTGTTGGGAATGCAGATTGACACTTGCTCTAAGGAAACTGAGAGGCAGTCCAGCCGGTAGGTGCACTTCTTGCCTGCTGACAAACCGGGTTTGTCCCTGGAATCCCATATGGTCCCTTGAGCCCATCAGGAGTGATTTCTGAGTGCAGAGCTGGGAATAGTCCCTGATCACCACTGGATGTGGTCAATAAGCCTCCCCCCCCAAAAAAAAAGAACCACAGAAAATTCCATAGGATTCAGCATTGCCACTGTTAGGCTTTATTTTTTTAAGCTTTTTGAAAAAATAACTACTAAATTATTTTCATTAAACTAAAGTATATGAAAATAATTTTAAAACTATATTTATATTCCTACATGTTTAGGACTATAATTCACAAAATAGCATCAACCTAATTGTTACTGAACATGTAGCTGGTAAAGAATATTTACACCTTAGTGTAAAAGCTCGGTGGAATATAGTAGACATCTTTTGTAGACATCTTTTATTCTTAAGTCATTGTTTCCTTTTGCAATGAAGTCACTGTCACTGTCACTGTCCTCCCATTGTTCATCGATTTGCTCGAGCGGGCCCAGTAACGTCTCCATTGGATACTTTGTTGTTACTGTGTTTGGCATATCGAATACGTCACGGGGAGCTTGCCAGGCTCTGCTGTGCGGGCGAGATACTCTCTGTAGCTTGCCGGGCTCTCCGAGAGGGGAGGAGGAATCGAACTCAGGTCGGCCATGTTGGCTGTATGCAAGGTAAACACCCTACTGCTCTGCTATCACTCCAGCCCCCAGTAGCTTGCTGTGATCGTTTAGAGGTTAGTATTGCAATGAAGAAGCTTCTTAATTTTATGTAACCACATTGTTTTATTTTTGCTTCTGTTTGCTTGGCAAGTGCTCTTCATCACGGATATACAAATCAACAACACACACACACAAAAACCTTCATCTACCATTGGTAAGAATGTCGCAAATGGTTAAACCTGTTTAGAAAACAATTATGAGAATTTCCCAAAATACTAATAACAGAATCTTCCACTTCTTAGCATATACCTGAAAGGGCCTAAAACCACTACATTAAAAAAGAAAATTGTTCACCTGTGTTTTTTGCTGCATTGTTCACTAAGGTTAAGATCTGGAAACAATCCAAGTGTACTAGTAGAGATGACTTTACTTACATACATTATAGAATATTACTTAGCTATAATAAAAATAAAATCATGCTTTTTGCTGCTATATGAATGGAACAAGAGGATATAATGCTGGGTGGAGTTAGCAGAGGAACAAAATAAGTATGATCTCTCTCTTATGCTGTATATGAAGAAACATTGTGAGAGGACAAGTGGCTAAAGGAAAGAACTTCAGAGTTGATCTGCAGAATTAAAATTGTCTGGGATGGATCAATAGTACATTGGGTAGAGTGCTCATCTTGCACACAACTGACCCATGTCATATTCCTAGTACTCCAATAAAAGTGGGGAAAAATTATAAGCTATTGAATTTTGCTACAATATGGAACTGGAGGGTGTCATACTTAGTAAAATAAGCATAAATGAAAGACCAATCTAAATGATCTCACTCATATATATAAGGAAACAAGCAAGGGAATAGACAAGATCCAGTGAAAGCAAACTCTGAATGTAAAACAACAGAACAGATGTTACCAAAGAAGTGGGAGCAGGAGGATTGAAGAATCCAATGAACTTTTGGGTGAGGTTACTGGCATTTTGGAGGTGGGTGTGGTAACATTACAAGCCTAAAACACATAGCCTTGAAACCCTAGGTTTTCTAATAAAATAAATGTAACAGCACAAAAGGAAAAATAAAATAAGGCTTTCAAGATGAGACAATGCTCACATTTCACAGACACTCTGGATCCTGACATAGTCCAGAAACCAAATGCTGAATCAATTTGGTTAATGAAACTTTTGTATAATGTAAATGTAACCCTTAATTATGTGAATTTTAAGTCATTAATGTCTCTAATATTTTGTTCACTTAACTTTAAAAAATATTAATACCTCAGCTGTGACATTTTAAAACAGTTTTTAGAACACAAGAGTAAGCAATACAAGAATTTAATCATGGATGCACCTATTCTGAAAACAAAACCTAAATTTTTCCACACAATGAAGGGAACACACACACATATCTGTATGTATTTGTGCATATACCTATGAAGAATCTAAGCATTTTTTAAATTTGAAAAATAAGAAGTTTCTAGTTGTTATCACAAAGATAGTAAGATTTAATCTTTGAGTAGAAAGCTTATTACGGGCTTTATATTTCCAGTAATTTGCCACTGATGTTTCTAAGAGTCTTTATGTTTATGTGAATGAAAATCTGTACACCATACTTTTTTTTACGATTTATATTATTTATCTAATACCTCCAATATCCTCCATTACCTCCACGACCCAGCCGTCACCACGCTCCAAGCTGCTTTCTGGACCACTCGGGCTAAGCCTTACACATGAGTGAAGCCCCACAGAACCAGGTAAAGCGGAACTTTGTGACCTTGGACTCAAGGCTCCTATAGGACCCGGAAACAGAGGTCCTCTGCCTGCTTCCACCAATCTCCGGTTATCCAGGGATCACACTCAGAAGACCCACCATGTCAGAGCCAGATAAATACCTCATCAGCTGACCTCCACTACCCAGCCACCGCCATGCTCCAGGCCACTTTCTGGACACATCATAAGATACTTATACTCATTTTTTATTATTATGGCACCATATTTGATGGGGTTCATATATGGTGTGAAACATGGGAACACCTGCAAGGGCGATTAGAGGCCACCCTAAAAGTCTCTATCCCTCTCAGACAGCCTGGCAAGCTACTGAGAGTATCCCACCCACACAGCAGAGCCTGGAAAACTATCCGTGGTGTATTTGATATGCCAAAAACAGTAAATACAATGGGTTTCATTACCCTGACCCTGAAAGAGCCACCAATGCGGCATTAAGAAGTATGAACAAGGACAGGCTGATGAAATCTCAGGGCAAACTAGGCTGCAAAAACGATGGACTAAAATGACTGTCTGTATTTTCAATGAATGTATGCTGGCATCGGATGCATCTATCCAGAACCTGATGGAACAAGAACAGAAGATCAAGTACAAGATCATTGGTCTGAGCAAGACGAGAAGGCATTGATCACATCACGCCATTTTCGACACTGGAGAAGAATTATTACTCGGAACATTTGACAAAAGAGGCATCGGTGGTGTCAGTGTCCTTGTTAATACAAATTTGGCCATGAGAATTGATTCATTAGAATAACTAACAACCCGAATCTGATGATTACACTTGAATAGATGTGGCTCACTGCAAGAACTTTCTATCTTCGTTGTCTATTAACCAACATCAAATTAGAGAAGAGGAAATTGAGAAGTTCTACATGGAGCTGGAGAAGTTCTATAAAGAAGACCACACCTTCTACAAGATCATTGTTGATGATTTTAATGGCAAGATAGGACCAAAAAGATCGGCCAAAGAACTTCATGTCGGAACCCATGGCCTAGAATGCAATGAACAGGGTGAGAGACTGTCTGAGTTCATCATGTCAACCAAGACCATCCATGGTAACTCACAGTTCCAGAGGCCGAATCTAAACATTGGACATGGGAGTCTCCCAGTGGACAGTTCCACAACAGAATTGTCCACATCATATTCAATCGATGGTTTTGCCTGACTGTTGTCGCCGTTGTCCCAAAATTTCAAACAGGATCTGACCACCATCTCCTTCATGCAAAATTCTATTTCACAGAGCAGGGAGAAAGCGCTGCAAAGATTAAGAAGAGAACTCCCAGAATGACAACCATCTGGGAGCTCTTTGGCACTCTTGCGGAAACACGGGAAGATGCCATCTTTGATGACATTGATGAAGAATACAATCAACTGGTTCTCCATGATTGTGCTAGGAATGCCAAGAGAGGTAAAGGTAAAGGTAAAGGCCCTCCCGTTGATCGTCGATTTGCTCGAGCAGGCCCAATAACGTCTCCATTGGAGACTTTATTGTTACTGTGTCTAGCATATCGAATACTCTCGGTAGCTTGCCGGGCTCTCCGAGAGGGGCGGAGGAATCGAACTCGGGTTGGCCAAGAGAGAAAGCCCAAAAAAGATGCCTGTCTTCAGAAACTATCGTTCTCATTTGCCAACATAGCTTGGCATGAGCCTCAGGCAACCACAAGCCAACGTCCAAGCTTGCAAATCAGTGCAGAGAAGTGATAAAGGAAGACCTCAAAGAGAGAAGAACAGCAGTGCTTGGTGATACAGCAGAAGCTGGGAAAAGCATTCACAATGCCCACCTGTCCTTCGCCAACTACAAGACCAAGATGACTACCCTCCAACGTCCTGATAGATCTATCACATCTTCCAAAAGGACAATGGTGAAGATTATCCATTATTTCTACTCAGATATCTTCAATAGTCACGTCCACCTGCCCACATATGTCATTCCCAATGTTCTCTCTTCTGAAATCCAACACACCATTTCGTCAGTAAAGAAGTGTACAGCACCCAGCCTAGACAAGGTCATACCCGAACACGTGAAGAATCTGCTGTCAGTACTCATCAATACACTGGCCCAGCTCTTCACACACTATCTGTCTGAATGCAAGGTTCTGTTCCAATGGAAAACCAGCAGGACCATTCTATTGTACTAGAAGGGAGACATCCACGACATTGTCAACTATTACCTGATCTGCCTGTCGTCCATTGTCTAATAGCTGTTCACTTGAGTCATCCTGAATAGGATTGGAAGAACACATAGATGAAGGACAACCATGGGAGCAAGCCGGGTTTCGAAAAGGATTCAGCATGATGGACCATATCCACATGGTAACCAAGCTCATTGAGGTTTCTCGGGAGTTCAAGATGTCACTTTGTCTAACATTAATGGATATAAAGAAGGCCTTTAATTCTGTTGAGACTGAAGCGGTCATCGAAGCCCTAGCCTAACAAGCATTCAGAATCAATACATCAGGACCATTTGTGAGCTATATTATGGATTCACTGCCAGGATCTCACCATTCTACAAGGAAGTGATCATCAACATAAAGAGAGGGGTTTGGCAGGGTGATACCATTTCACCAAAACTCTTCAGTGCCACCCTTGAAAATGTCATGTGACGACTAGAATGGGAAGGAATGGAATTGAAGATAGAATGTCGGCAACTACACTACCTCCACTTTGCTGATGACATCGTTCTAATAACAACAAACATTAGCCAAGTGGCACACATGCTGGCAAACTTCGACTGTGAGTGTGGAAATGTTGGACTGCAGCTGAATCTCACTAAGACAATGTTCATGAGAAACGGACTCGTTCCTGACATTCCATTTGCTCTCAACAGAACAAACATTTCCAAATGCAGCAGTTATGTGTACCTAGGTCGAAAACTCAATATGACAAATGACATGGCACCTGAGTTGCAGGAGGAAGAGTGTGTTGTGGAATACCTTCAAGATTGTCAGAGAAATAGCTAAGAGGACGAAGAACCTCTGGCTCTGGGTACATCTCTTCGACTCCACCATTCTCCCTGCACTAACACACCTCAGAGACCTGGGCCCTACGAAAACAGGATGAGAATGCTGTTTGACTCTCTCAAAGAGGAATCAAAAGAGTTGGGATTATCACGCTTCACTCAAGTAAGAGGAGGAATCCAGAGTTCTGACCTCCATCGATTATTGAGAATCAGGGACACTGTCTCATTTGCCAAGGCATCGAAATTCAGATAGGCTGGACATGTAACGCGATTTGGAGAAAACAACTGGACTGTAGCCATTACCAACTGTATTCCACGGGATGTCAAAAGATCACATGTCCACCCATATATGAGACAGTCAGACTTCTTCATCAAGATCCTGAATGCATGGTTTCAGGCTCCTTGTGTTCCTGGAGTTAGCAGATGCCATTGGGCCACACTAGCATGTGACAGGGACGAATGGAGATGTTACTGGCACCAACTCAAACAAATTAATGAGTAAAGGGATGTCAAGTGATTAAGTGATTTATCTAATGAATAAATGATGCATTTATAAATTAATTCATCTTGAGTTTTATTCATTTAGAGAAAACCATCTTTTATCATTTAAAAACAGTGCTATACATTTTTGTATAGATACCATATAATTTATAAGAACATCATTTATTGACAGAATTTGATTATTCTCAGACATTTACTTTTTAAAATAAAACTCAATACTCATTTTGAGGAATGTGTAACTTTCAGTTTAGTAATACATTCTGTGTATATAAATATGACTTGAAAGATTATAAAATAAAGATTTCCATATGAAGTAGTTATGAACGGTTTTACTTTTTGCTTAATGCAGTGGTTTTCATCTAACTTTTCTTAGTTTATATTTCCAAAACTCTGGATTCTTTCTCTCATTTGAGTGAAACGTGATATTCCAAGCATAGCTCTTTCTATTCTTCTTTGGGAGACCTGAATAGCATACTCATCTTGTTTGCGTAGGGCCCAGGTCTCTGAGGCATATGTTAATGCAGGAAGAACAGTGGAATCAAAGAGATGTGTCCGGAGCCGGAGGTGCTTCATCCTCTTAGCTATTGCTTCGACGTTCTTGAAGGCGTTCCAAGCCGCTCTCTTCTTCCTGCGCAGCTCGGGTGCCAGGTCATTTGTCATGTTGACCTCTTGACCTAGGTACACATAGCTGTTGCATTCAGAGATGGTCGTTCCGTTGAGAGCGAATGGGGTGTCAGGAACGAGGCTGTTTCTCATAAACATTGTCTTCGTAAGATTCAGCTGTAGTCCTACCTTTCCACTCTCACGGTCAAAGTCGGCCAGCATTTGTGCCGCTTGGCTGATGTTTGGTGTTATTAAAACAATGTCATGAGCAAAGTGGAGGTGGTGTAGTTGCCGACCATCTATCTTCACTCCCATTCCTTCCCATTCCAGTCGTCGCATGATGTTCTCGAGGGTGGCACTGAAGAGTTTCGGTGAAATGGTATCACCCTGCCACACCCCTCTCTTGACATCAACGATCACTTCTTTGTAGAATGGTGAGATCCTGGTAGTGAATCCGCAATACAGCTCACGGAGGATCCTGATGTATTGGGCTTGAATACCCTAATTGGCTAGGGCTTCAATGACCGCTTCCGTCTCAACAGAATCAAAGGCCTTCTTTAAATCAATGAACGTTAAACAGAGCGGCATCTTGAACACCCGAGAAACCTCAATGAGCTTGGTTATCGTGTGGATATGGTCGATGGTACTGAATCCTTTGCAGAACCCCGGCTTGCTCGCATGGTTGTCCTTCATCTAGTGTTCTGCCAATCCTATTTAGGATGACTCGAGTGGACAACTTGTAGATGACAGACAATAGGCAGATCGGGTGATAGTTGCCAATGTCATGGATGTCTCCCTTCTTGAACAGTAGTACGGTCCTGCTGGTTTTCCATTGGGACGGAACCTTGCATTCAGACAGGTAGCGAGTGAAGAGCCGAGCCAGTGTATTGATGAGTACTGACGGCAGGTTCTTCAGGTGTTCAGGTCTGACCTTGTCTGGGCCGGGTGCTGTTTGTTTCTTTACCGACGAAATGGCGTGTTGGATTTCGGAAGGGAGAACGTTGGGAACGACATATCCATCCTGTGGAATTTGGTATGTCGGCAAGTGGCCATGGCTATCGAAGAGATTTGAGTAGAAGTCATGGATAATCTTCTCCATTGCCGTTCTGGAGGATGTGATGGATCCATCAGGACGTCGGAGGGCAGTCATCTTGGTCTTGTAGTTGGCGAAGGACAGGCGGGCGTTACGAATACTTTTCCCGGCTTCTGCCGCATCTACCAGTACTTCTGCTCTTCTCTCTTTGAGGTCTTCCTTGATCGCATCTCTGCACTGCTTTGCAAGCTCGGACTTTAGCTTGCGGTTGCCTGAGGCATGCACCAAACCACGCTGGCGAATTAGCTGAAGAGTTTTCCAAGACAGGTGTTTATTTGTGGCTATCTCTCTCTCTCGGCGTTCCTCGCACATTCATGGAGGTGCTGAACCAGTCGATTGTATTCCTTGTCAATGTTGTCAACAATGGCATCTTCCCATGTTGCCGCAATAGTACCAAAGAGTTCCCAGTTGGTGAATGAGAGAAAGAATCCGGAGTTCTGACATCCGTCGACGATCAAGAATCAGGGATGCTGTCTCATTTGTCAAGGTGTCGAAAATCAGATGGGCTGGTCACGTAATGAGATTTAAAGACGACCGCTGGACTAGAGCTGTTATTGACTGGATTCCACGGGATGTCAAAAGACCGCGTGACCGCCCACCTACCAGATGGTAAGACTTCTTCGTCAAGATCATGAATGATCGGTTTGAGGCCCTTCATGTTCCCGGAGAGGACAGATGCCATTGGGCTACACTAGCACGCAACAGGGACAAATGGAGACGTTACTGGCGCCCGCTCGAGCAAATCGACGACTAACGGGAAGTTAAGGGATTAAGTGATATTTCCAAAAATATTACCACACCCTTCTCCACATAGTGTATTATTAAACTTATGAATCTGCTTTATTTGTTATGTAAAACATAGAATCTTAGTATTCAACTTTCATTTCTGATATTAAATGTTTTTATTTATAAACTTATAAATAAAATGTTTTTATTTATAAACTTGTATTTTCCCCACATATCATCTATAGATTGAAGATTAATATCTATACAAAGTGGGTAGGGCGCTTGCCTTGCATGCGGCCGACTTGGCCGACCTGAGTTTGATTCCTCCTCCTTCGATTTTTCCGCTCCTCTCGAGACCCCTGCAAGCTACCTAAAGTATCTAGCCTGCATGGCAAAGCCTTGAAAGCTACCTGTGACATATTCAGTACGCCAAACACAGTAACAGGTCTCACAATGTTACTGGACCCGATTGAACAAATCGATGAACAACGGGAGTGACAGTGACAGTGACAATACTTTAAAAGAAATAAGGAAAAAGAAGTAGACTTCTTGCTATACTTAATCTTTGTCCCCTTTCTCATTTCTTTTAACTTTTTATTCACTTTTTGAAGTTTTTAAAAGAAGAGTTATTTGACAAGTTTGACAGGACAATGCATTTAAATGGAAATCACAGCATAAGAAGATATTTAAAGCAAAGCCTTAGAATTTCATGTGAACACCCAGACCTGAATCTTAAAGTATTGTGATCATATCTTTATATTTCCCAATTAACCTTTTAAGAGTTACATTAATTAGGTTTTTTAATTAATTAACATATGCAAGGATTTTTAAAAATCATACACAAGTGTCTTTCAACATCTAGCCAGTATTTAACAGTAATGTGGTATAATGGTAACTTTTAACATAATTTATCTGTAAACCTAAATAAACTGCCTGCTGACATGCATTCTATAACATTATTAACTTTACAAGAGCTGACAATTGTATATTTAAAGTTGTTATAGCCATATGAGTTTTGTATTAAAATTAATGAAACTTAAGTTCTTAAAGTAAAAATGATTCCTACCTAAAATAATCATAAATCAGAAGCTCTTAATGCAAACCACTTAATTTTTTAAATGTTGATGAAGCAGTGGCATGGAACAACTGCATTCCCCATCTCCATCGCCTCTCATCTATAGTGTACATCTTGACAACTCTTCCATTTCAGTCACCATGTTATAAAAATTGATTCATATCTCATGGTGATTATATACATATAAATTGATTCCTCTTTTAATTTTGTATTAGAAATATTTTTGAAGTACAATCACAAGATTAGTTCTTTGACACATATTGCAAATATTATTGACTTTTTTATTCAGCAATGAAATCTGCTTTTGGATGTGACTTGTTTTTATAGATTTCATTTATTTTGAAAACAACATTTTAACATAAAATATATTTTTAGTCATATTTGTTACATGTTTCACCTCTTTGTGTCCTTCTTTCATATTTCATGGTTGTTTAAGCTTTGTCCCAAGGTATTTTTGAGCCTTTTAAAAATTACAACATTCACATTTTTACTCACTTATACAAAATTTCTTTATTTTGTATAAGAACAAATGACTTTTAAAAAAAGAGCTTGTTAGCTTGTCTTGCTAGAAAATCTGTTTACTTATTGATGCGTTGGAAAACTAATTCGATGATTTATCTTCCATTTTGAATTTTATGTTTCCCTTCTACTATAATTCTTAAGTCTTTTAAAATCAGTTCTGAAATCTAATTGTAAGACTTTGGATCAGGCTTCCGAACATTTGTTTTCTAATGAATAATTCCAATGTGCATAAATATATGGGATAAATATGCTAGTGGGAAATGTTTGGTTTATTGATTCTGAAAATCATTTAAATTATGCACAATATTGACGACAGCTTATTTTTCCTCTCTCATTCAAGATTTAAGTGTAGTAATATTCACAATTAACCTGAGTCATAAGACTGAACATAAGTTATTTCAGAGGGAGTTTCTGACTACATAGCAGTTCAGAACTATGTTTGCTCAGGAGAGAGGATAAAATCTGTGCTCAACTGCAAGTGTGATTGGATTTGCAGATTAATAAAATGAGAAAGATCAAAGTCATATTATCAAGTAATTTATAAGCTTGCTGTTGTAGGAAACATTGTTCTGTGCCCCTAATCTTTCTAATCTTGACCTCACAGACAGGGTTTTCCATTTAAGACAATGTCATCAGGATGCAAAATTTAATCTCAAGCCAAATTACACTTTCTCTTGACATGGATGAGCACTCCCTTGGTGACTAAATTGACAACTCTATGGAAATTACAGACTTCAAACAGAATTTCAATTCCATTTAAATGGTGTTCGGCAGACCACTTTGATTTTTTGTGGTTACTAAAGAGAAAACTCAGCCAACATAATTACTGTTAACTAATTATGGTCTCTTTTCTTTCTAAAGTTTTTGTTTCTTTTGTTCTCATATTTATGACCCCAGTGTCATTCTGGTTGTTATGTAGATATTTTTGTATAAATATCTGTAAAATGCTATTACTGTTTCCTTCTTTTAGTGTGCTAAACTTTAGGTTTGATTACAATGAAAATAAAATATTTATTAGTTATTTAATAGATCCATCTTCCTAAACTTATTATTTTCATTTAAAATTTTTTATTGTTATCACTGGTTAAAAACATTATATGTTTGAGGTATAAACAGTTATGTTTCAATATTTGTATATTTTATGTTATGGCCAATACCAAAAAGGCAATTTTCATCTACCACTACACAATTGATCTCCTTTAACCTGTTCAACTCTCTGGAGCGATAGCCCAGCAGGTAGGGCATTTACCTCGCACGCTGCCAACTCGGCTGTCCTGGGTTTAATTCCTTTGCCCCTCTCAGAGAACCTGGTTAGCTACCAAGAGTATCTCACCCGCTCGGCAAAGCCTAGCAAACTACCCGTGACATATTTGATATGCCAAATACAGTAACAACAGGTCTCACAATGGAGACGTTACTGGGCCCGTTCAAGCAAATCGATGAACAACGAGAGGACAGTGTTACAATGCTAACCTGTTTCACCCATCCAACCTTTTCCTTTCTGTGAGAGAAGTTTTAAGGATAAACACATTTTTAGACAAAAGAAAATTTGAGGTCTCTGTTAGTTTTAAATCACAAATCATAAACCTATATTGATCTAAAGGGTAATGTGTTGGTAGATAATGAGATTCTCACCTTACTGATTCATATTATTTAGCAAAAGCATTGACTTAATTGAGATTATGAACTATTTAGTATCCTAAATAAGAATGATATGACATCTACATTATAACTGTATGTTAGTAATGCTGCATTTGGAAGTCAGAGTGATAGTACAGTGGATAAGATATTTGGGGGGATGGGGGTGGGAGGGATATTATCCATGGTGGTGGAAAATGGGCACTGGTGGAGGGATGGGTATCTGATCATTGTATAATGGAAACCAAAGCACAAAAAATTGTAAATCTACAACTTTAAAAAAAAAAAAATAAAGGGAAAAAAAGATATTTGCCTTGCACAAAAAACATAATATAATAATCAAATAATATTGCTGATCAACATTCCATCAAGAATATATAAAGGATTCTTTTATGATTTAAAAACACTTTTTATAGTCTTTATCACTTTGTCTATAATAAAAAGACTCAAACAGTATGATTCTATTTATCCTTCCCAATATTTTTGTATTATTTTCATCCATTAATTTTGAACGCATGTGTACATTCCATCCATGTCATTAATGAACATTTCATTTTATTTTAACATTTTATTAATTCCTAAATATGTTTATCCTACTTTTTTTGTTTTTTGGCCTCAACCATTTGTTCTCAGGCCTTACTCCTGGATATGTGCTCAGGAATCACTCTTGGTAGTGATTGGTAGTTTGGGTCTATCAGATCCAAACCATTGTACTACCTCCAGGTTCCTCATATGTTTTGGTAGTATGTTTAAAAGTGCTATTCTATTATCTTAGTCTCCTGCCCCTGCATCTGGCTGTCCTCACCGGGGCCCTTTGGAGGGGGGCGGGTTGAGTTTCCCTCCCCGCCCTGAGCAGAGCCCCAGCAGCCGAAAACCTCCAGAACCAGCCACAGCCATGCTGAGACTACACTCCACACGTCAGGACAAGCCTCATGCATGAAGGAACCGGCAGAGGAACCCAGGCATGTGGGTCCCAGGGCTGAGATCTCCAAGCCTGCTGGGACTGGAACTGGGCCTTCTCCCCCCAGATCCCCCATCTTCCAGTAGGTAGGCATCACACTCACCAGCTGCCATCAGCACCAGGTGGTCCTATCAACTGCCAAGACACAGAGATTATAAAACCCAGCTCCTGGAAGTGCGCAGCCACGATCTCATTTTTACTTTGGAGAACCCGGTAGGCTACTGAAAGTATCCTGCCTGAACGGCAGAGTCTGGCAAACTTCCCGTGTCATACTCAATATGCCAAATACCAGTAACAATGATAGGTCTCATTCTCCTAGCCCTGAAAGAGCATTGAATATGGCTCTTTTAAAATCTCAGGGCTAGGAAGAAGGAGACATTACTGGTGCCTGTTTGAGGCAATTGACGAACGACAGGATGATCGTGATCATGATTATCTTATTAGTTAGTCTGTTGATCATTATTCCTGATCATAATCCATACTCCTATTTTATGTCATGGCACTTCTAATTCGAAGCTTTGTTTAAAGATTTTCTTCTAGTCTGGGCTTTCTGATAATGAACTCTATCAGCTTTCTTCATCTAAAGTGTTTTGTTCTGTACTTGATGTAAAACTTGATATTTTTATTATGCAAAAAATCATTTTATATGGTGTGCATGTTTGTGTTTCTATTAAGCACAAAAATTTCTATTAAGCACAAAAAAATAGCCAGATAAGTACCAGGAGAATTACTCCATGGCTTTGAGGACAGCTGCACATGCTAGGGGAAAAGGTAGTTCAGATAGAGAAGGGAGCACCAAATAAAGGTTGTTGGGAGGTTCCTCTCAGGATGGGAAATGCGTGATGAGAGTAGATTATAGTCTGAACAAGATTTCCACTCAATGTCTCTTTTGCAAACCACAACACTCAAAAGGAGAAAGATAACGGAGGGGAATGCTCTGCCACAGTGGTAGGGTGGGATGGGGAGAAGGGGGGGTGGGAGAGATACTGGGACTGGTGGTGGTGGAGAATGGGCACTGGTGGAGGGATGGGTATTCGATCATTGTATAACTGAAACCCAAGCACAAAAATTTGTAAGTCTACAACTCTACCTCATGGTGTTTCACTAATAAAAATTAAAAGAAAGAAAGAAAGAAAGAAAGAAAGAAAGAAAGAAAGAAAGAGTGCCATCTCAAACTTTTTTGCATATTTTTGGTTAATTTACTTCAACATATTAGGATAGTTTTAGGTTTCATACTTTTGTACTTAGATTTTGATAAAAAGGGCTCAATTTGGGCTAATATTTCACTGCCTGGAAGCAAGGTAATTCACTGAACTTTAATAAAAATTCTTTAAATTAGGAGCAATTTCTGATCAGTTTGATGGAGACAGACTCTTCCCAGCCTCGTATTAGATCTAGACAATATTTTTTTCAGGGGTGACTTAGTGTACTGGCCAGATACACTTATACAAATTGGAAGTATCCTGAATCTTCCCTGGAGTCTCTGGAAGATTCAGGTTACTATCCTCTTTAGTATTCAGGTTACCATCCTCCTTAACATAATCTCTGATAATACTTGTTTGCTTACCTCCATTCTGAGCTCCACCTGCTCACCATAGGGACACTAATCCTAGGTTTTCTATTGCTGCCTCATTAACTAAACACTATCTTAGAGACAAGAGGAGGGTTTGTCCACTAATATCCTCTCTTGATAACACTCTCCTTCATCTCTGGATACACTCTAATTTATAACTGTTTTCTTCTATACTGATCTTTTATTTATACTTTTTTTAGTTGAGAGATTAATTTTTGTTACTCAGTCTTGCTTAAAAGAGTAATTCTGTTTTATCATCGTATTATTTGTACCACTAATCTATAAACTGATGAAAGTTGCCATGGAAGATGTTCTCGTTTCCTCTCTGTTTGCTATTCCAATAATGGTTTCTTATTTCTCAGCTTTGACATTTATTTTTTTGAATTAATAATTGGGACTGGGCCTCCTCCACGCAGACCCCCCATCTTCCAGTATGTTCCAGTATGTAGGCGTTACACCCACCAACTGCCCTGGGCCATGTAATCCCATCAACAGCCAAGACCCAGAGACTATAAAACCCAGCTCCCAGAATATTTTTATCTAGTTCTTACTCTGGAAAACCTGGCAGGCTACCAAAAGTATCCTGCCCACATGGCAGGGTCAGCCAAACTCCCCATGGCGTATTCAATATGCCAAAAACCAGTAACAATGATGGGTCTTATTCTCCTAACCCTGAGAGAGCCTAGAATGTGGCACTTTCTAAAATCTCAGGGTTAGGAGGAAGGAGAATTACTGGTGCCTGCTCAAGGAAATCAATGAACAACAGGATGACAGTGTGATACAGAAAATCAGGCACTTTTCTCAGCTGCTATCATCACACAGAGTTATGACACATTATGTTTATGTAAATAGTCATATATATAATAACAATATCCTCTATCTACTATAAATGCCTTTTGTAGGCTATATTTATTAATCATGGAGATGCTTTCATTCATCCTACATCCCAGGCTTGCCGATAGTACTAGCCTATATTAGTAAAACCTGAGAATTTAGTACTTGCCTGTATTAGTGAAACCTCAAAATTTATATCTTGAGTAATGTAATTGAAATATTAGTTAACAGGTACTTCTTTTTCAGTCTAAATATTGGTTAGCAGGAGCTTAATTTTCTCAGAGAAGAAATTTTATTCTATCACTAAGTACTTCATTTTGAAACAGCACAATTAACTTAAAAATAACCCTACTGGGCCAGAGAGATGGTAGAGTAGGGTGCTTGTCTTGCAAGTGGCCAACCCAGGTTTCATTCCTGGCAACACATTTGGTCCTCTGAGTCCCACCAGGAGTGATCCTTGAGCACAACACCAGCTGGGTATGCACTCCCGCGCCTCCCCCCCAAAAAACCTTGAAGCACTGGCCTGATCTAGAAGCTGCTGGTTCTCAGGGAGGTGGGTCTGAGCCTAAGTAGAGTCAGGAGTCATCAGCTGTGAGAACCACTGCCAGGCAGACACTCAGGAATATTATCCGCTACTTCAAATATGTGTTCCCCAGAGCACCTGGAAGCTTTGTGCTGAAGGCAATGTTTCAAGAACATTTTAAGTAAGAATTTTAAATAGTGTTTTATACTGGATTCATGACAGCACCCAACTTATATGACTGTAAATATTTCCAGAATACAATAAACCCCACTTCCATGCCAAAATGCTTCTTGCAGTGTGTCACTTTAAATGGTAATTATATTGCATAAAGTAGACAGATTGTGCAGCCTCAAAAGTGGAAAGAATATATGGTAAATCTGTCACCTACCCCCACAGCACACAGATTCTAAAGAGGAGAATTCCATTATTTCTGGGATAATCTTAATTTCTTATTCTTTTTTTTAAAGTACCTATTTTAATAAGGAGAAAAAGAATAACATTGAATAACTCTTAATAACACATACCATTTTCAATCATATTAATCTTTTATAGAAAACAAGGCTCTGGGGTGTTTTTAAAAATATGATTCCCCTACTTATTTATTTTAAATACTATTTATAGAAACTCAATATGTTCATAGCTCGCATTTTTATTATAATTTAGGTAGGTGATTGCAATAATATGTATAAATAAATAAAATTTACAGTATTGATGTAGAAAGTTACTGCACCCCACCACTACCAATGTTCAATGACCCTCCATCATTATAACTGTCATATTCTTTTATAATTATGCAAGCCATTCAAGCTTTTTGAGTCTATGTTCCTAACAGAAAAAATATAATTATCTTTACCTTATAGATATGCCCTTATCTCTTAAAAAGAAGATTTCTATGAAACACTGAACAAATTTTCAATGAAAATGCTAGCATGAAGAGATTTGGTAATTGCTTATCATATTTTCCCTAACAACCTTATATGGTAACTGAAGCATAATAAGTTGGTATATTTTTTGAATAAATACTTTTTTAAATCAAATAAGGGATGAAGCAAAAATGGATCATATAGGAGCATGAGAGAGAAAGAAGTGAGAGGAATAAGAGTTGGAAGAAAGGGAGAAAGGAAGAGAAAGGAAGGAAGGAAGGAAGGAAGGAAGGAAGGAAGGAAGGAAGGAAGGAAGGAAGGAAGGAAGGGAAGGAGGGAAGAGAGGAAGGGAAGTAGGGAAGAGAAGAAGGGAAGGAGGGAAGAGAGGAAGGCAGGCAGGCAGGCAGACACCCTTCCTGTGTACAGAGGTCCCAGGCCCTGAACCTGCACACAGAGGTCTTGTGACCATGTTTGTGACCATGTTGATTTCACTCACCAGTGCTGGGCACACAATGGTACCGAACTGTGACACTTACTGTGATCTTGTAGCAGCAAGGACACATGAGATGAAAGACATTAAATAAGCAATAATGCATTCAACATTTTTGAACCCTGGTTTATTTTGCTAAATGAGACCACAATTACTTAGCTTGAAGAGAAGAAGCCATTGCCTTTTATTTCCAAAGTGTCAGTTGGGTCAGACAGCTTTATCATCTCTTAGCATCACCACTGCCTTTTTTTGGAATAGGTAAGCACAAGTTCCTGGATACACTAAAATAGGTGCACTTGAACAGGGAGTCGAAGGGTGTGCAGTGTGACTTGTGAGCAGTGGGCATCTTCAGAGTAACAGCCAGCAGTGAGCAGAGTTACGGGCATTAACTGCGACTCAAACCGCTGTGACAACAAGCACTGGACAAGATCTGTGCCGATTCCCTGACCTGGATGAGCGGAAATCATGAAAGGATGAGCGGAGCCAGCAGAGGAAATGACAGGAACCATGGGTCCAGCAGCAGCATGGAGGTGAAGGGCAGAAACCGTGGCTTCCCACAGCACAGAAACCTGCTCATTTTGACTGACGTGAATGACAGCTGCCACAGTTATTCCCTCTCTACTATTACATAAATAGTAGAGATAATAATAATGTTCTGAAATGGATTTCAGACATGGTTTTCTTATTTTGGGGTAAAGTATTGACCTGCTATTTGACAAAAATGAAGGCAAAAGGAAAAGTTACATTCCCACATGCTGCCGCTAAATTGAAACCTCAAAAAGAGATTTTATTAAAGTAACTGCCTTTTTTTTTCTTTTCCAGAGAATTTATACAGGAAACCCCAGGGTACTTTTTTAGTCTTTTTAGGTTCTGATACTAGAATTCAAAAAAACATTTCATTTATTTTGCTCTGAAGTATAACTCATTAATTGACACACAAATAAATGGAACCAGCACAAAAGAATTAAAAGAATTTGCATCTTTCCCAGTAGACAAGTTCATTATTATTAATATCAATGAATATTTTTGTGTAGCTGTTTAGTAGACAAAAGCAGAAAAATTTTTAAAGCTGACAATGTAATTTCTCCTGGTAATCATTAATTGTGCAGCTGTATTATAAAAAAGGTGACTTGATGCCTTAGACCAGTTAATTGTTGTTGCTACTTTTAATTACGTGACTTCTCTTAGCTAGTCACCACATAGGTATCCTCATATTTCATTCTCATGGGAACAGCAAGTCAGCAATTGTGTCATTGTTTGGGGTTTGAGGAATTACCAAAGAAAATCTAACCAGAGAAAAAGTTGAGTTTTCGAAAGACTAACTGATATCCATTTTCATTATGTCCATTTCCTCAAATCAAAAGGGACTGAATATTAAAGGAGATCCCCCCAAAAAGAAAAAAAGTTTGAAACTTTCCTTTCATTAGAGAAAGAAGAAAGTTTATTAAATGTAAACACACGCACACATACACACACATACACACACACACACACGCACAAACACGCTTCACCACCACCATGACCATCACCTTCACTATCAGTAACACCAACATATTAGATCCTTGGCCTTGCTAAAAGTTATTTACTGAGGTGTCTTCATTAATCCTTTGACAATGCTGTTTATCAGGAGGATATTTGACTGATAAGTCAAAGAAACTTTAGAGGTTCAATTGCTTATTCCCCTACAAGTGATGAAATAAATATTTGAATTCAAAATATACAACACTGTGCTCTTTTTCCATACTGTAGTCTTTTACCACTTCACAAAACCTTGCAGAACTTCTGTTTTTGTATATGTTTTGTATGTGCAGGCACTTAAAGCATCATACTCATACATCATACAAAAAAAGCAGATTCCAATCACTTAGAGAATATCTAAATTGAAATAACATTTATGGAAAATTGTTATGTGATTTGCATAATATTTTTGAAATTATAAACTGAAATATTGACTAGTACCCCTTTTTATGTCAGACAAATGTCTGGTAGGCAGTGTGGGACTGTTGCTTATAGTCACAGTGTAGCTAAGGTCAAGGAAACAGCTTCCTATATCACTAGGCAACAGATTTTGAGAGGAGAAAGCAAGCTCATCTAGGCTTCCAAGTAATCCTCTCATAGCTCTGTGGGTAGGAATTCTTATTCCTCCATACAAATGAAGGATGGACAGCTTATGAAAATGAAAGAATCACCTGGGTCACAATGGCTCAAACCAATATTGACCCTATTCAAAAGACCCTTTTCTCCACTGCATCATGTGGTCTTCTTCATGCAGACAGATGCATGTGTTTTTATTTGTAACTATGATGTAGAAGCATTTCTATGCACATCTGTGCTTAAATGGCAAATATTTCTGATTGATTCTAACTTTCATCCCAATTTTGTTCTTGTATATTTAATAAATTTATCAATATGTAAAGAATATTCAATTTAATATATAAACATTGTAAATAGATTCCCTCTATTGGTTTAATTCCATTGCCTCATATAGTTACATACATTAGTAAGAAAATTTATGTTCTATTCTCTTAGCAATTTTTAATTATGCAGTTCAGTATTATCAACTATAGTCAGATTTTATATAATTTTCTCTTTTCTTCTGGTTTATCTCCAGGATCTTATTTTTAACTAATATATTCATCACATAGGGGTATGAGCAGAAAGTTGGACAGAATCTTCACTCATTACCTTTGCTGTCATGAATACCAGTAGCTAAGCTGAGTTCAGTATAATACCTGCAAATTGAATTAATTTCTAAATACCTTACTTTGTATTAGACATTGTATTGGGAATATTTATAAATTGTTTTATGAGTTTTCATTTTATAATGCTTATTGCTGATGATGTTGTCCTATAATTACTTTTATAAATATCTAGATTATGAGCCAAACAAGGTAAATTAAAATGTATTCTCAGATTTCAGTATGTCTGTATATAGAGAAAGGATATGTTTGCTCAATAAAAGCAGAAAAATAGAGAAAAAACTACTGTAAATGAAGATGAACTTGGATAATGAGAGGACAAAGGAAAACAAAGGCTGACTTGGTTAACAGAGAAGTTTTATACTTTCTAGAGGAGATCAGTGGACACACTGACAGGAAGCTGACTACTATGCTAACAAGATGGTACTTGATTTCTATTAAACTGCCTATCTATAAGATGAATTATATCTAGAAATAAATCACTTCCTATCAGTAATGTTCAAATATAATGTATATGAAAATTTAAAGGAATCTGGAAACACTTTCCATAACCATTTGTTATGGAATTCTCTCTTGAAAGTCATTACCTGTTTTCTTTGTGATGAGCAAAAACTGATAGAGGAAATATGCTTTATCAGAAGCAGGAGTGGATAGTTCAAGTCAAATCTCTACCACCCAGACCGTGATTACATATGCTTAATGCATCCCTGACAGAGATCCATTCATCATCTCTGGCTTCCACGGCACTCCTGGAACACAGTTCATCATAAAGTGATATGAGCAGAAAGTTACAAAGAATCTTCATTTGTCTCCTTTGCTACCCTGAATAGCAATAGTTTTCATCCTCAGGTCTTTTGCACCTTATTTCTTTCACATCTCTGTTTCAAAAGCCATAGAATAAATTGCTCCTTTTTGTTGGGGCTTGAGCAATAGTACAGTAGGTAGAGTGTTTACCTTGCGCACAGCCAACCCAGTTTGATCCCTAGCAGCCCATAGGTCTCTTGAGCACCTCTAGAAAATTGCTGAGCAGAGCCAGGAGTAACTGCTGAGCATCGCCGGGTGTGACCCAGAAAAAAAATTCCTTTTTGAAATTCTAGAGAAGCTTTGAATTTCCTAAAATAAAACCGTTGACCTTGAAGCTAAGATATCATTTGATAAGTCTCAGGTTTTACTGCAAATTGTGTGACTCTAGGGTAGTCAGCTCACTTTACCTTTCTGGGCCTCATTTGCCAAATAAAAATCTGACCAAAATAATATCTCGGGATTGTTTTATTATTTTAGTTTTGCAGTTAGGGCGATCAAATCCAGAGCCTCATATATCCAATACAGTCACCCTACCATTGAGCCACTTTAATATTATGTAAGAATAATTGTTATTTATCCTGCATTCACTGTCCCAGAGAATAACAGACTAGCTTATTGAAATAAAATAAGAAAGAATGAGTAACCAAGAGATTTATTAACTTACTGTAGATTTGTGTAAATATTAAAGGAAGCAAGCTGATCTGGTAGGTGAGGGTCTAGGAAAAATGTGCTGAAGATCTGGATTTCATTACTAAGGGGTGTTTATTTAGCAGATGTCCCACCAGTCAATCTATACATCTATATATCCTCACACATCAAAATAAGGATCCTTTGGAGTATTGAGCCACAGCTCTTGTTCCACTCAGCCTTTATACCACATCTCCTCCAGGTCCTTTAGGAGCCTTGGACCCCCTTTGTATGATACCTTTGGGAACAGCAGCAGTGATGCCAGCAGCTGAGATGTTGGATTCAACAATGCAGAACGAATGGTAAGAATGGAAATAGCAGTACGGTGACACGTGCACTTGTCACTCAAAGACGAAGTACAAACATATTCTGACTCTGCTATTCCAGCTTCTTATTCTGCATACATCTATCTGTCCTGAGGCATAAAAGGAAACAAATATGCAGATAATTGTTTCACAGAAAATTTTCTTCTACTATAAATACTATTTAGATGTGAAGATATGATAAACTTACATCTTTGTAATACTTTTTTACATTTTATTTTAGGTGCCATAATTTACAATGCTGTTGATGATTTCAGGCATAACACATTCTCCCACCAAACCCTCCCCCAGAGGGTTCACCTTCTTCCACTGTTGTCCCAGTGACCCCTTCCTTTGCCACCTTCCATTTCCATTTCCTTACACGTGATAAGTTTCCTATTGAAGACCACTTCTCAATTTATGTTGGCTTTGATATCTATCATTCCCATACTTTATCTCACTATGAGAGAGATCATTCTGTATCTGGTCTGTCCTTCTCAACAGACTAACTTCACATGTCTTTCTCTTTTCTTAAAGCAGAGTAGAATCCACTGGGTATATATTCGGTAGTTCCTTCATTCAGTCATCTATTCATGAATACTTGGGTTACTTCAAGACTTGGTTATTGTGAATAGCACTGAAGCAACATAGGCATGCAAATTTATTTTCTGAATAGTTTTTTGGGCCATTCAGGTAGGTGTTAAGAACTGGAATTGCTTTTTTATACTCTAAAATGAGTTCAGTCCTTCTATGTCTATCCCTCTCTTTCTGACTCATTTCACTCAGCATGATACCCTCCATGTCTATCATTTATAGGCAAATTTCATGAATTCATCTCTCCTAACAACTGCATAGTATACCATTGTGTTGAGGGTGAGTAAGTGGGGGGGGGTGTATTCTGGGGGCATTGGTGGTGGGGAATGTGCACTGGTGGAGGGATGGGTGTTTGATCATTGTGTGATTGTAACCCAAACATGAAAGCTTGTAACTATCTCACGGTGATTCAATAGAATTTAAAAAAAGAAGTGGAATTGCTCAGTCACATTGGAAGCTCAATTTATATTTTTTGAGAAGTGTTTATATTTTTTCCAAAAGCCTGAACCAGTCTATTCCAATCGGTAGTGAATAGGGGTCCCTTTTCTTTCTAATCCAATGTTTACTTATTGATCTTCAGTTTAGTTGGTCTAGAAGTTATAAGTGTTGTTGATGTCTATAACTCCTCTTGTGTTGTTGTCAATCTCTCCCTGCAGGTCCACTAATAGTTGTTTTAGATACTTTGATCATTTGATCATACTTTAGGAATATATAAACATTTAAGGATGTGTTAAATTCTTCCTGATGTAAATATCCCTTAATAAAAAAAAGACCATCTCAGGGAAAGAGTGACAGTACAGAGGGTAAGACATTTGCCTTACATGCGGCCAACACAAGTTCAATCCCCAGAACCCCATATGCTCCCCCAAGCTGAGCGATGAGTGATCCCTCAGTGCAGAGTCAGAAGCAGAAACTGAGCAACATTGAGTGTAACCCCAAACATAAATTTTTTTATAAAGAACAAGAGACTGCTTCTCTCTCATTTAACTTTTTTTAAACTTGAAGTCTTTGTTGCCTGATATATGTATGGACATCCTCCCCTTTTAAAGGGGATTGTTTGCTTGTAATATAGTTTTCTAGCTCTTGATTTTGCACCAGTGATTTCACTGACTATTCAAATGGATCTTTTGTAGGTAGCAGAAATTTGGGCTCAGTCGTCTAATACATTTTCAAACTTTCTGTCTCTTAATTGGTGCATGTAGATCATTTAGAGTGAGATTATTGAGATGGAATTTTTTTCTTATCTTTCTGAAGAAGTTAGATATTATTGAGAAATTTGTCTTGTCTTAAAGAGGGTCCTTCAGTCATTCTTGAAAAGTTTGTTTCAAGGCTATGAAGTTCCTTTAATTTTTAATATAAAAATAAAAATATACCAATTTTTAATGCTATAAGATAACCAATTCCTCCTGCAGACAAAAACATTGCTAGTGGGGGAACAGATTCTTCCCATATATTAATTCTACACTGGTATAAATTTGTCTTAATTGGTTAGCTGATGACTGTCACTGTCACTGTCACTGTCCTGTTGTTCATCGATTTGCTCGAGCGGGCCCAGTAACTTATTTATTGTGTCCATTTTTCCTTTTAATGATACAGTGTGGATATATATTTTAATTGCATGTTTCTATGACCCCTATTGTTTTTATTACCTTGACATCTGCTTTATCATTTCCTTTTATTATTTTTTCATTGTTTCTCAGTGTTTTTTGACAATCTTTACAAAAATCATCATTTTAATGACACACTTTTTACAAGTAGATTCCTCAAAATTTATCTAATAATTTTTTAATTGAATAATTATTGTTTTCATTTCTGCACAAACATAAACAATACTGAAACCAAAATCTGTTTTATGTTTCTTCCTTACCAAAGACCACTTCTACCACTTGTCATCCCACTGCTCATCGATTTGCTGGAACAGACACTAGTAACGACTCCATTTGTCCCTGTTGCATGCTAGTGTAACACAATGGCTTCTACACACTCCCGGAACACAAAGAGCATCAAACCATTCATTCAGGGTCTTAAAGAAGTCCGACCATCTCGTAGGTGGGCAGCCAGGTATTCTTTTGATGTCCCATGGAATCCAGTATGTAACGGCTCTAGACCAGCAGTCGTCTCCCCAAATCGCATTACATGTTTGGCACATCTGATTTTTGGCACCTTGGCGAATGAGGCAGTGTTCCTGATCCTAGATCATCGACAGAGGTCAGAACTCTAGATTCTTTCTCTTACTTCAATTAAATGAGATATTCCAAGCATAGCTCTTTCGATTCCTCTTTGGACTAGCCAAATAGCATTCTCATTGGATTTTTATAGGGCCCAGGTCTCTGAAGCGTATGTTAGTGCAGAAAGAACGGTGGAGTCCCAAAGATGTGCCTGGAGTCAGAGGTTTGTCGTCCTCTTAACAATTTCTTTGACTCTCTTGAAAGTGGTCCATGCCACTCTCTTCCTCCTGTGCAGCTCAGGTGCCAGGTCATTCATCATGTTGAGTTCTTGACCTAGGTACACATAACTGCTGCATTCAGAGATATTTGTTCTGTTGAGAGCAAATGGAATGTCAGGAACTAGTTCGTTTCTCATGAATATTGTTTTCGTGAGATTCAGCTGCAGTACGACATTTCCACACTCATGGTCGAAGTCGGCCAGCATTTGTGCCACTTGGCTAATGTTTGGTGTTATTAGAACGATGTCATCAGTGAAGAAGAGGTGTTATTGTTACTGACTGTCTATCTTCACTCCCATTCCTTCCCATTTCAGTGGATGCTTGATGTCCTCAAAAGTGGCAATGAAGAGTTTTGATGAAAATATATCACCCTGCTGTACCCACTCTTTTCATCAATTATCACTTTCTTGCAGAATGGTGAGATCCTGGTGGTGAATTCGTAATACAGCTCGCTGAGGATCCTGATGCACTGAGTTTGAACGTTCTGTTTGGCTAAGGCTTCAATGACCACTTCAGTCTCAACAGAATCAAAGGCCCTCCTTAAATCGATCAACATTAGACAAAGTGGCATCTTGAACTCTTGTGAAACCTAAATGAGCTTGGTCACCATGTGGATATTGTTGATCATGCTGAATGCTTTTTGGAACCCCACTTGCTCGCATGGTTGTTTTTCATCTAGTGTCCTGTCAATCCTATTCAGGGTGACTCGAGTGAATAACTTGTAAACGACGGACAACAGGCAAATTGGCAATAGTTGCCAATGTTGTGGATGTCTCCCTTCTTGTACAACAGAATAGTCTTGCTGGTTTTCCACTGGAACAGAAACTTTTATTCAGACAGGTAGCGTGTGAAGATCCAAGCCAGTGTATTGATGAGTACTGGAGGCAGATTCTTCAGGTGTTCGGCTCTAACCTTGTCTGGATCAGGTGTTGTATGCTTCTTTATTGATGAAATGATGTGTCGGATTTCAGAAGGGAGAACGTTGGGAACAATATATCCATCTTGCAGAATTTGGTATGTGGGCAGGTGGATATGGCTATCAAAGAGTTTTGAGTAGAAGTCGTGGATAACTTTCTCCATAGCCCTTCTGGAAGATGTGAAAGATCCATCAGGACATTGGAGTGCAGTCATAGTCATACCAAAAATACACATAAAGAAATTAATGAATGGAATCATCAGACTTTTCATTCTTTATTTTTTCTTTTGCAACACCATTTTCTTTTAAAAAATTGAAAATACATTTTATTACAATATTACACAAATTTCATGGGTGTATCATTGAAAATCAACAAGTCTGCACCCACTTTTCCCAGTTTATTCCCCCACCTTCATCATCTTTATATCTTATTAATATTTTATTGTGGTACTACATGTTATTTTATCAATTCATCAATTATGCACTTAGTTCATTTCTAGCTCCTGGCTATTACAAATAATGCTACAGTAAAGATGATAACACATTTATTAGTTTGTCTTATTAGTCTTTAGAGTAGGTGGAATCCCAAGACATACTTTATTCCAGTTCTTAAGTTCTGGCAATAGTCAAACAGATAAATGGAGCTAAGATCAGTGGCAGAAACAAGGGGGTGGGAAATGGGTTTAAACAAAGGTATGCTCTGGCTCCCATTCTTTCGCATTAGACTCTGAACAGAAACTGATTCTTTTGTATTTTTTTTAAATACTCAAAAGGATAATTGGATCACACAAGGTTTCTTTTTATTTAATTGTATTTATTTATTTTGTCGTATTGTCATATTTCTTTCCATAATTATTAAATCTATTTGAATCTCCTCCAAGATGTGTGTAATACAAAAAGATTGTTTTGCAGTTCATTCGGTCAGACCTTCCCTGCACCTACGGATCCTAGGGCCATCTCTGCAGGCCGGAGAGTGGTCTGGCAGGGCCCTCCGCAGCTGAGCTCTCGGAGAGGGGCAGAGGAATTGAACCCGGCTCAGGCAGGCCAGCTGCGCGCAAGGCAAATGCTTTTCTGCTGTGCTATCACTCCAGCCCAAGAGAAAAGAATGAGAGGTACAGCCCGCCACCAGGGCTTGGGACTCTCTCTCTCTGGGCATGCGCAGCTAGCTCGATCCCCTAGAACAGCCAGTTTTCTCCCTTAATCTGCGAGGGGACAGGAACTGAGGCCCAACTCTTGGCAACAAAGCTGAACGTCTCCGGGTACTCTCTCCTCATTCAACAAGGTACAGCCTGCCTCCAGGGCTTGGGACTCTCACTGGGCATACACAGCTAGCTAGATCCCCTAGAACAGCCGGATTTCTCCCTTGATCTGCGCGGGAGGGGAACTGAGGCCCACCTCTCGGCAACAAAGCTGAATGTTCATGTACGCTTGAGAAGAATGTGTATTCAGCTTTTTGAGGATGAAGTGTCCTGTATATATCTACTAAGTCCCTTTCTTCCATTGTTTCCCTCAGATGAAGAATGTCCTTGCTAAGCTTGAGTCTGGTTGATCTATCAAGAGGTGACAAAGCGGTGTTGAAGTCTCCACTAGTATTGTGTTGCTATTGATGTCTTTTTCCAAATCTATGAGTAGTTGTTTTAAGTGATTTGCTGGTCTATCATTAGGTGCACATACATTTATTATTGTAAGTTCTTCCTGTTGTACAGATCCTTTTATCAATAAGAAATGGCCCTCACTGTCTCTTATGACCTTCTTCACTCTGAAATCTATGTGGTCTGATATTAGGATGGCTACCAAAGCTTTTTATGGGAATTGTTTGCCTGTAGGATTGTTTTCCAGCCTTTGACTCTGAGTCTGTGTTTGCTTTGACTATTGAGATGTGTTTCTTGCAGGCAGCAGAATGTTGGGTTCAATTTTCTAATCCATCCTGCCACTCTATGTCTTTTAATTGGTGCGTTTAGCCCATTGACATTGAGAGAGATTATTGTTATGGGATTTTGTCCCATTGTTCTGTTGAAATTTGGTGTATTTGAGGGGCCTGTATTGCCTTAAAGTAGCCCATTTAGTTGTTCTTAAAACCATGGTTTTGAGACTATGAAGTTCCTGAGCTGTTGTTTGTCTGTGAAACTGTGTGTTGTTCCTTCTATTATGAATGAGAGTCTCGCTGGGTAAAGTATTTTTGGAGAGGCATTTATTTCATTGAGTTTTTTCACTATGCCCCACCATTGTTTCCGGGTCATGAGGATTTCATCAGAAAAATTAGCTGTGAAATTTAAGGATGCTCCTTGTAAGAGATTTCTTTCTTCGATCTTGCTGCTTTCAGAATTTTGTCTCTGTCACAGGTTTTGGTCATTTTGATCAGGATGTGTCTTGGGGTATTTTTATTCGGATTTCTTCTAGCTGGTACCTTTCGGGCCTCCTGAATGTGGTCACAAGTTTTCTTCAGCTCTTGAAACGTTGTAGCAATTATGTCTTTGACAGTTTCTTCTTCATCAAGGTTTTCTACCTGGTTTTGTGGGACTCCAATAATTCTTATGTTACCCCTCTTGGCTTCATCATGATTTTCTCTTGCCATATGTTCCTGAATTGTGAGTCTCTTTTCCATTTTCTGCTCTTTTCTGGCGAGTCTCTGAACTTCATATTCGAGCTCACTGATTCTGTTCTCAGTGGCTGTTACTCTGCTGCTGAGGCCTTCCACTGAGTTTTTCAATTCGCCTACCAATTTTTTCAGGTCTGACATTTCCGATTGCATTTTCCTCATTTCTGCCTTCAAATCCTCTTGTCTTTTATTGGCATTGCTTTCCATTGTTTCTTTTAGTTCCCTAAGCATCCTAAGTAGCTCCCTTCTGAATTCCTTGTCAGAGAGGTTGTCTACCACTACAATACTGTTGGTGTCTTCTGGGCTAGACTCTTCAATAAGAAAGTTTGGTGGGCTTTTGCGTTCCTTTACCATTGTGGCAAGTGTGGTTTACTGTTCACGTTCACTGTTACTATTCTGCTTGATATGCAGTGTGAGTTGAGATAGTCTTATAAGTTTTTGGCTACTGTTTTTCTAGTGGCTGAGCTAACCTAGAGGACGTTCCATCTAAGAGGGTAGCTTATGGTTCCTATGGCATATGTAGTGGGAGAATATTTTGTGGCCACGTTAGCGGCCGCGGCTCTGGAAGGGTCCCTGGCGCTGGGCGCCGGGCTGTACCTGGTTGATTGAGGAGAGAGTACCCGGAGACATTCAGCTGACCACATGCTGAGCCACAAAACATGCCTCCATAAAATTAAGAGGATAGAGATAGTATCAACAAACTTCTCAGACCATATTGCGCTGAAATTAGAAGTAACTCACACACAAAAACAGAAAACAAAATAAAACACCTGGAAATTAGACAGTGCACTATTGAACAATGAGTGGCTTAGAAAGGAAATCAAATAGGAAATCAAAAGATTCCTAGAAACGAATGAAAATGAGGACATGAGTTACCAAAAGTTATGGGACACAGCAAAAGCTGTGTTAAGAGGGAAGTTTATAACTCTACAAGCATTACTCAGGAAGGAGGAGCGAGCACACATAAATAACCTAACGTCACAGCTTAAGAGCTTGGAGAAGGACCAACAAAAGGAGCACAACCCGAACAGGAGAAAGGAAATAATAAAACTCAGGGCAGAGATTAAGGAGATGGAAACCCAAAAAAAAAATTCAAAAGATCAATGAAACCAAGAGCTGGTTCTTCGAAAAAATTAACAAGATCGATAAGCCTCTAGCAAAACTTACAAAGAAAGGGAAAGAGAAAACCCTAATAAATCGAATCAGAAATGAAAAGGGGGTCATTAAAACAGAAACTACAGAAATTCAAAGGATCCTCAGGGAGTACTTTGAGAAGCTTTATGCCACGGAACATCAAAACCTCAAGGAAATGGATAAATTCCTAAACTCCTACAGACTCCTAAGGCTGAACCAAGAAGACCTGGAAAACTTGAACAGACGTATCACCATCAAGGAAATTGAAATGGTAATAAATATTCTCCCCAAGCACAAAAGTCCTGGTCGGGATGGATTCACTAGTGAATTCTTCCAAATCTTTATAGAGGACTTACTCCCAATCCTCTTTAAACTTTTCCACAAAATTGAAATATCAAAAACACTTCCGAACGGTTTCTACGAAGCAAATATCACACTGATACGAAAAGCAGACAGAGATACCACAAATAAAGAAAATTACAGGCCTATATCCCTGATGAACACAGATGCAAAGATCCTCAACAAACTACTAGCAAATAGAATCCAACTACTCATCAAAAAGATCATACACCATGACCAAGGAGGATTCATCCCAGGGATGCAAGGATGGTTTAACGTTCGGAAATCAATTAACATAATCCATCATATCAACAAAAGAAAAGATAAAAAGCATGTGATCATATCAGTAGATGCAGAGAAAGCATTTGACAAGATCCAGCACCTCATTACGATGAAAACCCTAGCCAAAATGGGTATAGAGGGGACTTTCCTCAACATAGTTAAAGCCATCTACCACAAGCCTACAGCAAGCATCATCCTCAATGGGGAAAAACTGAGAGCCTTCCCTCTAAGATCAGGGACGAGACAAGGATGCCCAATCTTTCCACTGCTGTTCAATATAATACTGAAACTACTTGCAGTAGCGATTAGGCAAGAAAAAGATATTAAGGGCATTCAGGTAGGAAAGGAAGAAATCAAGCTCTCACTATTCGCAGATGATATGATACTATACTTAGAGAACCCAATAACCTCCACCAAAAAACTCCTAGAAACAATAGTCTTGTATAGTAAAGTTGCAGGCTATAAAATCAATACCCAAAAGTCCATGGCTTTCCTATACACTAGGAGTGAGAGAGAAGAAAGCTACATGAAAAAAACAATCCCATTCACAATTGTGCCCCAGAAAATCAAGTACTTAGGAATCAGCTTAACTAAGAAAGAAAAGGACCTGTACAAAGAAAACTACAAAACGTTACTTCAGGAAATAAAAGAGGACATGAGGAAATGGAAAGATATCCCCTGCACATGGGTCGGGAGACTTAACATTGTCAAAATAGCAATACTACCGAAAGCATTATATAAATTCAATGCAATCCCTATAAGGATATCCATGACATTCTTCAAAGAAATGGAGCAAACACTCCTGAAATTTATAGGGAACAATAAGCCCCCACTAATAGCTAAAGCAATTCTTGGGAAAAAGAAAATAGGAGGAATCAATCTCTCTAACTTCATACTGTACTACAAAGCAGTAATAATTAAAACAGCATAGTACTGGAACAAAAGCAGAACTGCAGACCAATGGAAAAGGGTTGAATACACTGACATCTCCCCTCAATCATATGATCATGTAATCTTTGATAAAGGTGCAAGAAATATGAATTGGAATAAGGAAAGCCTCTGTAACAAACTGTGCTGTCATCACTGGAAGGCTACATGCAAAAAAATGGGCTCAAAACTCTGCCGAACACCATGTACAAAAGTAAGATCAAAATGGATTAAAGACCTCAACATCAGACCAGAAACCATAAGGTACATTGAAGACAAAGTTGGCAAAACCCTCCATGACATTGAAGCTAATGGTATCTTCAAAGATGCCACGCCACTGGCCGAGCAAGTGAAAACAGAGATAGATGAATGGGACTATCTTAAACTAAGAAGCTTCTGCACCTCAAAAGAAACAGTGACCAAAATACAAAGACAGTCTATAGAATGGGAAAGGATATTCGCCGAATACACATCTGACAAGGGGTTGATATCAAGGAGATACAAAGTACTAGTTGAACTCCTCCAGAAGAAAACATCCAACCCCATCAAAAAATGGGGCAATGAAATGAACAGAAACTTTCTCAAAGAAGAAACCTGAATGGCAAAAATGCACATGAGAAAATGCTCTACATCATTAATCATCAGTGAGATGCAGATCAAAACCACAATTTGATACCATCTCACACCTCAGAGACTGGTCCACATTCAAAAGAACAAAATCAACCAGTGCTAGTGCAGATGTGGCGAGAAAGGGACACTCTTTCACTGTTGGTGGGAATGCCAACTGCTTCAGCCCTTATGGAAAACAGTGTGGACGATTCTCAAAAAATTAGAATTTGAGCTCCCATTTGACCCAGCAATACCACTCCTGGGAACATATCTCAGAGAGGCAAAAATGTATAGTCGAAGTGACATCTGCACTTGTTTGTTCATTGCAGCACTCTTTACAATAGCCAGAAACTGGAAGAAACCTTAGTGCCCATGAACAGATGACTGGTTAAAAAATCTTTGGTACATCTACACAATGGAGTACTATGTAGCTGTTAGAAAAGTTGAAGTCATGAAATTTACATACAAGTGGTACCACATGGAAAGTATCATGCTAAGCGAAATGTGTCAGAAAGAGAGGGATAGACATAGAAAGATTGCATCCATCTGGAGAATATAAAGTAACAAAATATGAGATTAATACCCAAGAATAGCTGAGATCAGCACCAGGAGGATTACTCCATAGCTTAGAGGCCAAGCGGGCATTCTAGGGGAAAGGGCAGCTCAGATAGCGAAGGGAGCACCAAATAAAGGGTGTTTGGTGGATCCTCCCAGGAAGGGAGATGCATGTTGAAAGTAGACTTTGGACTTAACATGTTTGCCACTCAATGCCTCTTTTGCAAACCACAACACCCAAAAGGAGAGAGAGAACAAAAGGGAATGCCCTGCCACAGAGGCAAGGTGGATTGGGGGGATAGGGGGTGGGAGGGATACTGGGACCCGTGGTGGTGGGAAATGGGCACTGGTGGAGGGACGGGTATTTGATCATTGTATAATCGAAACCCAAGCACAAAAAATTGTAAATCTACAACTGTACCTCATGGTGTTTCACTAATAAAAATTTTTAAAAAAAGGTTGTTTTGCTTCCACATCTTCTCCAACACATCTTACCCTTGGAGTAATATTTATTCTAATGGTATGCAGTGAGATATCATTGTTTTGATTTGCATTTACTTAAAATTAAGAAAAATAAGTATCGGGGCTGGAGCAATAGCACAGCGTGTCAGTTGTTTGCCTTGCACGCGGCCAACCCAGGTTTGATTCCCAGTATCCCATATGGTCCCTTGAGCACCTCCAGGAGTAATTCCTGAGTGCAGATCCAGGAGTAGCCCTTGTGCATCGCCAGGTGTGACCCAAAAAAAATCCAAAAAAAAAAAAAGTATCTTTACATGTTCCCATTGGCACATAAAATTTTGCATCTAGATTGATCAGGGATATTGGCTTACAGTTTTTTTATATTGTTATATGTTATTCTAATTTCAGAATCAGTCTAATGTTGGATTCACAGTTCTAGTTTCAAGCATAACATTATAAAAGAGTTTAAGAAGTATAGATATAAATTGTATAAACTTTTGGTAATATGTGGAACTAGAGAAGGGGATAGAATGATAGTACAGTGGGTAGGGCATTTTCCTTGCACACAGCTGAACCAGGTTCAATCAGTGGCACCCTGAACTAGCCAGTAGTGATTTTTGACTGCAGAACCAGAAGGAATCCCTGACATACAAACATACAGTCATGTATGTCTTTAAAACCAAAACCAAACAAACAAAATCAAAGATTTGGGACCAGAGAGGAGTACATCTGATAAATTGTCCTGCATGAGGTCAACTAGAGTTTACCTGATAGCACTTTCTGCCCTCTGAACACAGCCATGAATCCTTGATAATGTGTACCTTTGGGAAATAATAAAAACTTGAGAAGAGTTTGCTTATCACTGAGGTAGCTCAAAGACAGGAATACCAGATCCTTTTGACATAAACATCCTGAGACACCACCCAACTGCATCAATCCAAGTTCCCTCCCAGAGAGAGTAGACACTAGGTAAAAGAAGAAACTACAAAATAATCTATGATATTATGAAGAAACAATAGGCAGTGCAAGATTTTCCAGTGACAGTGACTGAATTAGCTTCTATGTATGCTGAGGACTACAGGAAAAAGTTACTTGAAGGGGGTGCATAAAATCTCCTGCAGAGACACCAAACTGTGAATAATTTTAGGTACCCTGGTGCCCAGGCTAGAACTCTGTTGTATTCCCAGAGTAGTGTGGGCAGTTTCCCCTCATTCCCTATACATCTGAAAGTTCTGGAAATCACATCTATCTCACACAGCCACTGTCATGTCAATCCATTTACCTAGACCGTAGTCTCTGTACAGCATGACACCTCCTAATTTATCAATAGTGAAATTCCATTAGGAGCACACCAAATTAGATGAGAAACTAAAATAGAAGCTATCTAAACTCAACAAACAAAAACAATAGCATAGAAGGCCAACTAGCCACAAACAACTTAATAAATTCTTAGACAAAGATTTAAACCCATGATCAGATATATTTTTCAAATAAAAATGCTATTTTCTCTTCTTGATTTTAATATTGTGCCTTTGTTATCTAATTAATTTCAACCTTAGAATGGTATCAATTTGTGCCTTATGTCTACATTAAAATAAAAAATTAAAACACAAAACATGTCCAAAGCTGAGCCGTTCCACCACCCTCTGCTCACTCATCTAGGTACTGGCCTGGTGGCAGGGACCCTACCTGGAGTTATTCTCCCCCATGGGAGAATAACTTATTACATATACCATGGGAACCATAAGTTACCCTCTTAGATGGAACTTTCATTAGCATAGCTTAACCACCAGAAACACATTAACCAATAATTCATTTAAGCCCATCTCAATTTATTCTGCATCTTAAGCAGAATAATAACAGTGAGCATGAAGGTCTAAACCACACAGGTCAAAATGGTAAAGCAAAGCAGAAGCCCACCAAGCTAACTTATTGAAGAGGTTAGCTCAAAAGACAACAGTAATGAAGTGCTAGACAACCTCTCTGACAAAGAATTTAGAAGGGAGCTACTGAGGATGCTTAGGGAGCTAAAAGAAGCAATGGAAAGCAGTTCCAATAAAAGACAAAAGGATTTGGATGTAGAAGTGAGGAAAATGCAAATAAAATTACAAATGAAAATGTCAGACCTGAAAAATCTGGTAGGCACAAGTAGCAAGGAAATAATAAAACTCGGGGCAGAGATTAACAAGATGGAAACCAAAAAAACAATCAGAAAGAACAATGAAACCAAGAGCTGATACTTCAAGAAAATAAACAAGATCGATATGCTTCTAGCAAAACTCACAAAGAAAGGGAAAGAGAAAACCCTAACACACCAAATCAGAAATGAAAAGGGGGGTCATTACAACAGAAACTACAGTAATTCAAAGGATCCTCAGGGAGTAGTTTGAGAAGCTTTATTCCACAGAACACGAAAACCTCGAGGAAATGGATAAATTCCTAGATTCCTATAGCCTCCCAAGGCTAACCTAAGAAGACCTGGAATACCTGAACAGACCTATCACCATCAAGGAAATTGAAACTGTAATAAAAAGTCTCCCTAAGCACAAGAGTCCTGGCCCAGATGGATTCACTAGTGAATTCTTCCAAATCTTTAAAGAAGACTTACTCCCAATCCTCTTTAAGCTTTTCCATGAAATTGAAATACCAAAAACACTTCCGAACAGTTTCTACGAAGCAAATATAGCCCTGATACCAAAAGCAGACAGAGATACCACAAAGAAAGGGAATTAAAGGCCGATATCCCTGATGAACACAGAAGCAAAGATCTGCAACAAACTATTAGCAAATAGATTCCAACAATTCATCAAAATGATCATACATCATGACCAGGTGAGATTCATCCCGGGGATGCAAGGGTGGCTTAATGTTCTGAAATTGATCAAAATAATTTATCATATCAACAAAAGAAAAGAGAAAAACCATATGATCATATCAATAGATGCAGAGAAAGCATTTGACAAGATCCAGCACCTGTTTATGATGAAAACCCTGGCAAAAATGGGTATAGAGGAGACTTTCCTAAATATAGTTAGAGCCATCTAAAACAAACCTACAGCAAGCATCATCCTCAATGGGGAAAAATTGAGAGCCTTCCCTCTAAGATCAGGGACGAGACAAGGATGCCCACTCTCTCCACTGCTGTTCAATATAGTACTAGAAGTACTTGCAATAGCACTGTACTGCCCTTGACCCTCTGCTACTACCTTGCTGTGTGTCTTTAAGTCCCACATAAAGGAGAGATCTTTCTGTGTCCCTTCCCTTCTGACTGATTTTACTCATCATGATGTCCTCTTGAGCGTGCATCTTGCTTGCTTTCTCTTTCAAACACATGTTCTCTCTTTAACATTTTGCTGGCAGATAGGTTGGGGGAAGTGAGGGCAATAATGTACTTTGGGAAAATAAGAAGAGATGACCCCTTCCTTAAGTAGCCCGAAGATATGAAGACCAGATCTCTTTGAGATACAAATCCTGAGCTTCTCAGTGATAGATAAAGAAATATGAGGCCAGAGAAGGGTGGGCCCCTCAGAAAAGGAGAAACTACAGAAGAATCTAAAGATTCTTATGAAATCATGAAATGACCATTGCCAGTGTGAAGCTTTCCTTGTGCCAATGCCCAGATTAAATTTTATGTATGAGGAGAACTCCGGGAAAAAATGAGCTCCCATTTGACCCAGCAATACAACTCCTGGGAATATATCCCAGAGACGCAAAAATATATAGTCGAAGTGACATCTGCACTTCTTTGTTCATCGCAGCACTCTTTACGATAGCCAGAATCTGGAAAAAAAATTGAGTGCCTGAGAACAGATGACTGGTTAAGAAACTTTGGCACATTTACACAATGGAGTACTATGTAGCTGTTAGAAAAGATGAAGTCATGAAATTTACATACAAGTGGTATTACATGGAAAATATCATGTTAAGCAAAATGAGTCAGAAAGAGAGGGATAGACATAGAAAGATTGCATTCATTTGGGGAACATAAAGTAACAAAATAGGAGACTAACACCCAAGAGTGGCTGAGATTAGTACCAGGATGTTTGCTCCAAGACTTGGAGGTCAGCCACACATGCTAGGGAAAAAGGGAGCTCAGATAGAGAAGGGAGCACCAAATAAAGTGTGTTATGAGGATCCTCCCAGGATGGGAGAAGCATGCTGAAAGTAGACTATAGACCAAACATGACTGCAACTCAATGCCTCTTTTACAAACCACAAAACCCAAAAGGAGAGAGAGAACAAAAGGGAATGCCCTGCCACTGAGGCAGGTGGGATGGGGGGGGGGGATGGGAGGGATACTGGGACCCATGGTGGTGGAAAATGGGCACTGGTGGAGTGATGGGTATTTGATCATTGTATAATTGAAACCAAAGCACAAAAATTTGTAAGTCTACAACTCTACCTCATGGTGTTTCACTAATAAAAAATAAAAAATAAGCATTTGGAGGATTCATATATAAAATCCTCCAGAAAGCTACTCAGGATTTTCTCTTTCAAGCCTGTATTCTCCCTAGAACACTTTTTTTTCTTTCTGGTTTTCCTCTGTAGAGAAGCTAATGTTCTCTCTTGTATTTCTCTCTCTCCCCTCACATATTTCTAAACAAATTTAATTCAATAAAAAGTTAACTTGCTACAGGGAGAAAGAATTTATTAATTTAATAAAAACAATTTGTATATTTTTTGTATGTTTGTGTTATTCAGGGAAATAAGTCTATAACTTTCTTTTATAGTGATAACTCGGTCAGTTTTAGGTATCAGACTATGTTTGCCTCACAGAAACTGTTTTTATTCCTGTTCCTTCAAATTTCTGGAAAATCCTGAAAAGAAAGTACCAGACATTCATGGCCTCATGCCTGGAATGCAAGAGCTTTCTCACTGAGATGGGTCTCGTACACTAACCATAGATATTTTAAGTCAGTCAAATCAGCATTGAATTTTAGATCCTTATATCTATAATAAAACCTTCTGCTACTCCTTGTCTGTGCTATGTAATTTTAGCTAATTTACTTAGTTTTAATATAATAATTCAGATAATTATTTGGGAAACTATTTAATTTATACTTTTAATTAATTTTCATTCCTAGAATATGAATACTACCATCAACAAAATCTTCAAAGTAGGGGATAATGTTCTTGTCATTATTGGACCCTAACTAAAAAGTTTTCTAATGATTGTTACTAAGGAGAAAAGTGAATAGTGGGAAATTTGGGGTGAAAATAAGAAGCCATAGACAACTTCATACCAACTGATAGGGTGTACTGGCATCAGAGTGTGTCTTCTCATCTCTGGTGGTTTGGGTCTTAGGGGAATTCAGAGGGGTAGATTTAAGGATTATTTGTTCTTTCAGAGGTCACTGTCCACCAAGTTGTCATGGGGTTTCTTCTAGACTGCAAATTTTCTGAAGTCCAGGTAAATTAGCTTTCAAATGCCAGAAAAGAACAATTTTCAAAGACAAGTACAAATCATATTTGGATTACACAAACTATCCCCTCTGTTAGCTTTAAAAATAGAAGGAATTCATGTGTCAAGTTAACAAGTATGTTAAAAAAAAATCTTTTGACATATGTAACCTTTTTCTTAGCTAGTATGCAATGCCTCTCTGTGTATTTTGCTGTTTTAAACTCTTGACTGAGAACCAAAAAATGAAATGTATGTGTGTTTTATAATTGAAGAAGTATCACCTGCTCTCGCAGTAAGCAAAGGGGCAGAGAAGACAAAGAGGAAAGGAGGGGCATTTGGACAACATGTAAAAGAGTTGAAATGGAGACAGTATCACTACGTATTTGTATCACCAAGGAAATCTGAGCAACAACTGAAAATAGTTCAGATTTTACAGGAATAAATGTGTGTTTTGCCCATTCAATTCCTGGTACCACATGGTCTCCTGAGCACCACTGGGTGGGTACAACCCTGGAGGTCTCCAAGCATGGTCAGGATGAAACAAATAATTGCATCACACAAGACCCAAGCATGCAGCATCCCAGAGACTGTGTACTGAACTTCTAGATCAATCGATAGATATAGGAATCAGTAAGAGGAACCCCAAGTCTTTTGAGCAACTCCTTAGAGCATCCTACCAAATGATAAAGAAAATATGAACCAGTAACCCTCCATTTACATACCGTTAGAATTCTGGTCCTCCTAAATTTGTCAGTCTCTTTGTGTCTAGTTCCAGATCCATGTAGTTAGGTCCAGTTTTCGCAATATCAAATATGGCCTTTAACAGGAAAAAGTGCTAGGACAGATTTAAGTTGGGAAGTAATAACTGAGGACCCTCAGAGACAGGGTTTGACGTCATTAGAAGAAAGAAAGAAATTGGAATGTGGCAAAAAAGAGTTTTTGAAGAGGTTTCTATGCTCTCTGGGTGGGATGGCCTCATCCTCTAGGATAACAACACCTCCCATATCATCAAAGTACCCTTGAGTTTACTTTAGTCCCTGTAAAAGCCCTTCCCAGAAAAATAAGATGCATCCACTAAAATCCTAGTTTCATCAGCCTAGTATTAAAATTTGAGCGAACTAAATTTGTAAGTCTAGTTTTCTGTGTTAGATAAGCAGTTAGAGGCCATATCCACTAAACATCCTCTCTCCTTCCTCTTGTAAGCACAGCCTTAACTTGTTCAGCATGTGGGCAAAAAGTGCCCGCTTCACCCACTTGCGTCTTTAAGATAGCAAGCCTTAGGCTTCAAGCTATAGTGGCTGTTCACATATTCTAAATTCAACAGTTCTAATTCTGGAATCAGAAGCAAGGGGATCTAAGGACAAATTATCTACACTTTTGTTTTCTAAATATGAATTCAAGGAATCTCCGTTGCAATTATAATTGCACTCTATAGTCCACTAAATAATATTTCCCCAAGAGCCCCATCAATGCTGTTAAATAGTCTACTTGTACTCAAAATAGCACAGAGAAGATCGTATTACAACAAAGATGAATCCTTCATAACTACAGAAAGTAATAGCTTGTTTCAATTCTGAAATTGTCTTGTAATGGCTAGGCACTTTGGATATTGAAAAATGAAATATTAAAAATAGTGCACAGGTTGATATGCTTCAATATGATGTTTTAGCAAAAATAAAATAGAGTGTGCTTTGCAGACCCAGAGGTTGATACTAGGTCTCATGCATGGGTTTCTTGAACTTGGGTTTCTTGAAAAATAGTCATACTGTGTGTGAGATGAAAAAAAGTAGCATGTTTTATTTTGTTCTATTACTGCACATTTTATTAAATTTCCCCTCTATTCATTCTTTTCCCCTACTTCCTCAGAAGAAAATACTCCATTCATTTCATTTTCAGAGTCCAACATAGTAGAAGTAGGTGGAAGAAATCTGGAAGAAAGGAAATAAAGAAGACATGAAAGAAGAGAAGTGAAAGGAAAGAAAGGAAAGGGGAAGGAAGGAAGGAAGTAAAGAAGGAAGTAATGAATGTAGGGAAGAAGGGAGGGAGAGAGGGAGCGAGGAGAAAGGAAGGAAGGAAGGAAGGAAGGAAGGAAGGAAGGAAGGAAGGAAGGAAGAAGAAAAGGGAGGGAGGAAGGGAAGGAGGCATGAAGGGAGAGAGGGAGGGAGGGAGAGAGGGAGGGAGGGAGAGAGGGAGGAAGGGAAAGATGAAGGGAGGGAGGGTGGGAGGGAGGGAGGAAGAAAGGAAGGAAGGAAGGAAGGAAGGAAGGAAGGAAGGAAGGAAGGAAGGAAGGAAGGAAGAAAGGAAGGGAAGGAGGGAGGGAGGCTCCAAAATTTTTCAATAACAGCTATGAGAAAAAATATATATAACACCAATAGGGGAGATTTCAAATATTGTCTTTTTTAAAACTATTGATCATTATAGAGATCAAGTGAAGAACATGATTAATCACAGTGAGTGATATTTCTAATTATGCTCTGTACATCCTTCTTACGTTCTTTTTCACTATGAGGAGAAATCTTCAAATGAAATCCTGAGACTCTCAGATCCCCTTATCCTAATAAATGTCCTGATCTTAGGATCCTCTCCAAAGAGACTGTTTTTCTCTTTCTTTCTCTTCATCTAGGCATCTAATGTGAGGCTGTTAACAGTCCTGGCCTATCAGTATCAAGAAAATACTACACAAGTGATTTTCTTAAGTTATAGATTCAATGATAGCTCTGATCATTTCAATTCTTGATGTTTTCACTTGATATAGGAACATGGAGTAAATCATAACCAAATGCTCCTCAAATTTTCGGAATTATTCAGATCCAGGGAATTTATTCAATATTTTTCTTGGTGTATTTAGATTCTGTATTTTTAACAAGTTCCCATATATGTGATTGACTTGCCTACCAAATTTTGAGAATAAGATATATGTTCATTTAAAAATCATGATATCTTAGGGGGTATGGTGCCGCCAGCAGGTCAGTCTGTACCTGTGAAGCGAGTGCATTAGCAACCTGATGGTGCCTATAGACGTCTAGATAACCCCCAAATTGATGCTGTGCCTTTGGGCAGACCCCAAAAACTTGGGCCAAAGTTTACTAAGAAAGTAAATAGCCATAAGTTAGGTATGTGAGAAACACACCCACAAACCACCTCTTGCTCAGCTATATTGTTGGAGGCATGGCCTCGCTGGGTCCTAATCAAACTGCTTAATGGCCATGATCCCAGAGACTCAGAAACAAATTTTGGCTTTTGGCAGAAATGTGTTTGTTACATGCAGTAGGTTACCAGCACCGGGCCATGCCAGGTGGGACAAAGTTTTGTGCTTTGGCCTGTTACCCCTGGTGGCAAAGTGGCTATCATCCTCCAGAGGCCACTGAACAGTCAGATTTGGGCCCACAGTGACAAGACACATGGGGCCTCATGGGATGGCGATGGAGCCGGCCCTTTCCTCCCAATCGCAACAAGACCTCGAGTCGCCACCCACAAACGATCTCTCTGGCTCCTAATCAAGCTGCTTAATGACCATGATCCCAGAAACTCAGAAACAAATCTGGAAACTCAGTGGCTTTTGGCAGAAATGCACCCAGGCGGTGCAGTAGGTTACTGTTGCCAGGCCACCCCAGGAGGGAAAGGGTGCTGTCCTTCCAGCTGCTCCCCCTAAGTGGATTGGTGGCCACCATCTTCCAGAGGTCTTTGGACAGTTAGGTTTGGGCCTGCAGTGATGAAACACACGGGGCCTCAGGGGATGGAGTGGAGCCAGCCCTTTCCTCCCCACCCCAACCAGATCCTGAGTCACCACCCACAAATGGCCTCTCTGGATCCTGATCAAACTGCTTAATGGCCATGATCCGAGAGACTCAGAAACAAATCTTGAAACCCAGTGACTTTTGGCAGAAATGTGTCTGGACCATGCAGTAGGTTACTGTTGCCGGGCCACCCCAGTGGGGAAAGGGTGCTGTCCCTTCCCCTGCTCTCCCTAGGCCATTGGACAGTCAGGTTTGGGCCCTTATTGATGAAACATGTGGGGCCTCATTGGATGAGGGTGGAGCCAGCCCTTTCCTCCCCACCCCAACGAGACCCCCGAGTCATTGCCCACAAATGGCCTCTCTGGCTCCTGATCAAGCTGCTTAACAGCCATGGTCCAAGAGACTCAGGAACAAATCTTGGAACCCAGCAGGTTTTAGCAGAAATCCCTCCATATTTAATTGTTAATATTTTGGAATTCCAAAATCATGCAGCCACTGCTTTGGCCGCATGACATCATATGTTATTCATAACCAGCAATAGAAAACAAATGGTCTACATTGCCTTTTTGGAAAATCTGAGTGTGGGGTAAAATCCCAAATAATAATGGTGGGTCTATATCTGTCAAAATATTGAATGTAATCAAATTAGAGAGAGAATAATGTGCAAATCATCTGCCCCACAGGTAGGGGGATGGCGTTGGATGTGGGGTATACTGGGGTTTTTGGCGATGGAAAATGGGTACTGGTGAAGGGATGGGTGTTTCATTGTATGACTGAGACCCGAAAGCTTTGTAACTGCTCTCACAGTAATTCAATAAATAAAATTATAAAAAAAATGAAAAAAATAAGTAAATAAAATCTTAACATCTTAAATGTAAACCTAAGAGAATAGCCTCCTCCACCTGTATAATGAGACACATAATGTTAAAAAAAAATTTAAGGATTTTTAACTCGGAAAGCCTGGCAAGCTACCGAAAGTATCTCGCCCACATGGCAAAGCCTGGCAAGCTACCCGTGACGTATTCCATATGCCAAACACAGTAACAATAAGTCTCACAATGGAGACATTACTGGGCCTGCTCGAGCAAATCAATGAACAACGGGAGGACAGTGCTGAGACAGTGCTTTAACTCATAATATAACATATATGGCATACTTATTTTTTCCTGTCCTTGTGATCACCTTAGTCTGGTCATTCTCAATCCAAAGAGTCAATCCCAAGTGAAAATACAAATGCTCAGACTTCAAGGGCAATGAGAATTCTTTAGCATGAACTTGCTAGCTTGTGTAAGGGCCTATAATTTCCAACTACATTGCTTATTTGTAATAGAATATTTAGTATAATAGTTGAGCCCATTAGGGATTTTCTACAGGAGTGAATTTCAAAAGTAGTTAAAAATCTGTATCATGTGAAGTGGCTGAAAATGCAGAATAAGTCCTGGAGTCCTCACACACTCTGACCTTGAGAGTTCAGAATGTCATGACACTGAAGTATGAAATATGTTTACCAGATGATTTCAGAGAAGCTCTCTTCAGACTCAGTGTTCTATTCATTGATCTCTAAGACTATCATTTTGCAAAGAAATGAACTGAGACCTGAAAGCTAGTTGTGTCCTTCTATTCCTTTAAGACTAGGGAATCTGGGGGTAGCTTTCTAGTGGGGTTCTTGGAAAGTATAAAATGACAGTGGGCAATTCACACGTAAGGAAAAATCAAGTGTAACAGCAGAAGAGATACAAAAATTAAAACGGAAATTGGATTCATCAAATTGATAAAAGCAAAGAAAATGGACACTTATTGCTGCAGTGTTTTTCTCATTCTTGGAAATTCCTGTGAGTAGAACTATGGAAAAAAAATCAAAGCCTCTCTGTCCCCCTAGGGGTTAATGAAAATCTATACATTAGCTTTACATTACATTATTTCCGTACAATTACACTCCTATGCTTGAAAGGGCAACCCGGCAAAGATTCATGCTCTTGGCAAGAGAGGTCAGACCCCACAGCCAGCCTCTCAGCATCCTTGAGAACAGCAGGGTCCTGAGAGAAGTCCAGAGCTCATAGGTAGCTCTGGGAACGGTGTTGTTTATGATCTTGCCTAGTCATCCTGAGCCGACTTCAGGAGGAAGAAGGTGTCCCTGTAAGCTCTGGGGTCAAAGGAGCAGGCGGGAGATGGGGAGGGCAGCAGGCCGCGTTTCCTGCAAAGCCCAGGAAACCTCAACCCAATGCCGACATCATTGGAGGGTAGAGACTGAACTTCCTTCACAACACCAAGAGATCTGCATTGAAAGAAAAACAAGAAGTTGCTTAACTAAAACATTTTGTTGCTTTTAAATAAGCCCAGCTGACAGCCTGCTTTAAGACCGGTCTCCCCACCGGGGCTGGCCATCCTGCATGAACTTCTATCCCCTGTAGATGCCAAAAGATTTGGATTCCATTTAAATTGGATTTAAATGAAAATCCGCGAGAAAAACCAATGACATGAGGACCAGGTCCCCATCAACCTGTTCTTCAGCCTTAATAGGCAACAAATCAAGGGGGACAAACCGATGACCAACGGGAGGACAGTGCTACAGTGCTAGATAGATAGATAGATAGATAGATAGATAGATAGATAGATAGATAGATAAAAATAAAATTAACAAAATCAAAAGCAAAAAACAAAAAGCAACTTGGAAGGTAAGGATAAGTGTGAGACAAAGAAAAATTAAAAATTTGAATTAATTTTACTGAGTAATGTAGAGCTGAAGTGACAAAACAAGTATCTGGGCCAGACTACTCTCTTGTTTTGTTTTATTTTGTTTTATCAAAGATGATCTTTGTGCTTGGGGACTCTAAAATTACTTGGCTTATTGTTGGGTTGCTTGGTCTTTATGCACTTGCCAAGTCAATGAGCCTGCAGTAGACTGTGAATACATTCTATGGGACTTAAGAAATGAAGTCAGACTCTGTGGCTTGCAACTATTGCACTCTGAGGAAAGTTAAAATCATAGCAGTGAAAGCAGAAATCCACCGTCATGGATATAAAATATAAGTTCCACACTAAAGATGCAAAACTAGAGAACACAGTTCTAACTAGTAACCTACAGGTGCTGGGTTTATGGACTACTCACACTGCTAGGCTGGAAGTGGGACTTAAAGTCAGAAAGATAGTACAGTGGATAAGGTGCTTGCTTAGCACATAGTCAATCCAGGTTCAATCCCTGGCACTTCAAGCGATTCCCTGAGCACCACCAAGAGTGACTCTGAGCATTGTGACAGTTACTCATGAAGGCAACCAGGTGTGGCTCAATAAAATAAAATTTAATAATTACAAAGCAAAAACTTTAAATATCATCTGTCCATCTTTGACTCTTATGGTGTATTCCTCTGCTATCATCTCAGGTTGTCAGTACACTATTTCTGTTACCAAGTTATCTAAATAAATTATTCAATTCAAAGACAAAGCCCTACCCTCTTCTACCAGGTTGATTGTATGTTCAATGAGATTTACACTGAACCAATTCACAGCTGGGGAGAGGTCTTTGTTCTTTTCTACTCCTCGATTCTGGCATCCTATAAGCCACTGCCAGTCCTCTTCCTCTTAGATGGACTCCCTCTTCTTCCTACTCCATCTCTGGAGCATAGAAAAAATATCATCAAATAAGAGTTTCCAGGGTAAAAGAAACACAGAGAGAGAGAGTTTATAAAGACTTCTTTCTGTATACTTCATAGCTATATCTACTTGATTTCCCTCATGAATGGATGATAATAAAGATTTTATATCTTCCTGATTCACCAAACATGAATGAAAGACAGAGATCCTCAAGTGTAGGGCCCGACTGACTTGAACTTTCCATTGTCTCAATAGTGTTACCTATTTGAGTTCAGATGCCAGAGACATGTACTTGGAGTTATAGAAAAGAGCATCGTAGTGGAGCAAAAGGTGAAAACTAAAAGTGATAAATCACTGACTTTATGGAGATAAGAGTGATAGTATGGCAGGTAGGGCATTTGCATGCAGCAAACTTGGTTTGATCCCTGACACCACTTATTGTCCCCTAAGCACTGCCAGGAGAGGTTCACCTACTATTGGTCCTCCTCCAAAAAATAAACTCTAAAGAAAGAGATGGCAGAGCAATAGGTGCTTGCCTTGCACGCAACAAACCCAGGCCCAAAAAACAAAACTAACAACAAATAGATAAAATAAAAATGAGCAGTCTTTTAGAACCCCTTGGAAGTGGACACGGTGTCACTCTGTACTACTAAAACATCAATGTATTTGCACTCTTATAAACCAGTATTCATCAACAATAAAACAAGGCTTGTCTTAGGTGCACCCACCAACCCATACTGCAGTGATGGCTCTGTGGGAAAAGCCGTGTCCTTAAATCCAACCTTAGACTCCAGGATCCCTGCGATAGGGCTGGTTTATCATTTCTAAGACTTTACTTGTTCCAATATCTACTGTCCTGGCTGTGTGCAAATGAGTTTATTGGCACATGCTCTAATAGGGGTCCTCTATGTTTCTTCTCTCTATTACTTGTCTAGTCTTCCCACCAATTTATTTGTGTTTGTTTTGAGGTCATACCCAGTGGTTCCCAGGGCTTACTCCCAGCAGGCTCTGGGGGCCACCTGGGATGCGGGTTTGGCCTATGGTATCCCCTCTGGTTTTACTACCCTTTACCTAGGGGTACTATCACCAATCTTCAGCTCAAAATGACTGCATTGGCTTTGCCCTAGTATCTATTTTCTATCCCTTTTGTGAGACTTCACACTTTATGTTTTACTTATGTGCTTAAAAATTCATTTTTCCCTTTCATATGCTAAATGTCTGTTCATCAGACTAGCATTCAACTTTCTGCTTATCTTTCTAAAATATTTCATTATAACAAAAATTCAATGTCTATAGTTTTAAAAATAACCCCCAAAGAAAAATAATTCTAATTGTTTAAAATATAGAAAATACTTCCCAGAATCACAATACCCTCTCAGAAATCAGAAAAATAAAAGTCATTTTAAATGTTAATCTCTAGAAAATCCTGGCAAAATGATATGCATTTTATTTTTGGTTTTTCGTTTTTGGGCTACACCTGGCAGTGCTCAGGGATCACTGCTGAAAATGTTCAAGGAACCATATGTAATGTCAGCTATGTACAAAACAAGTGCTCTATATACTATATTATCTCTCCATCCCGTGTATACATTATTTTCATTTATTCTACACATTTTTGTTATTTTTCTTTGTGAAATGATAGTGATAGTAGATGGCACTTGTTTTTCCAAATATACTTATAGTACCAAGGGAAGACTGGCCTTTCTAAGTTCTCCATTAAATTAATAACATTGTTCCAAGAAAAGCAATTACCCAGGATCCAGAATCTTAGTTGCCCGAGAGAGGGGCATGCTGAAGGTGGTACGGATCTTCGGTTAGCCTCACAGGGGTGTGTCTATGAATAGATCAGAGAAGAGAGGGAAAGAGGGAAAGACGATGAAAAAGACATCTTGTACTCATTATCTTCATTTATCTTTAGTATCTCAATTGTTTCTCATAAAAATATCCCAGAGGAGGTGGTATTACTTTTGTTTTACATACCAATAAACCAACATTCAAAACTTCAAATGAGTTCTTAAAAAGAGACACAGTTGAACCCGGACGCGCGGCCCGCGGAGCGAGCCCAGCAGGAGAAGGGAGGGAGGAGAGCGAGGACCCCCAGCGAGCCCAAGCCCCAGCGCGCGTCCAGAGCCGGAGCCCCGCGCGGCAGCACACCGGCCCCTCCCATCCAGGTGGGTTGGAGGACCCCAGCGGAGCCCCGCCCCTGAACCCGGACGCGCGGCCCGCGGAGCGAGCCCAGCAGGAGAAGGGAGGGAGGAGAGCGAGGACCCCCAGCGAGCCCAAGCCCCAGCGCGCGTCCAGAGCCGGAGCCCCGCGCGGCAGCACACCTGCCCCTCCCATCCAGGTGGGTTGGAGGACCCCAGCGGAGCCCCGCCCCTGAACCCGGACGCGCGGCCCGCGGAGCGAGCCCTGCCAGAGAACAGCGCGGATCCCAGGATCCTGGGAGGGAGGGGCCTGGGATTATCTAGGGGCGTGGCCTCTAAGAAGGGGCGTGGCCTAAAGTGGGCGTGGCCTACTTCCGGGCGGGCGGCCGCTTACGCGGCCGCAGGTATATCACTCACTTCAATCAACTTGGACCTGCATCCTTTCATCCTTTACATCAACTTGTTACCTAATACCAAACAAAATTTCTCACCTCTTCCACTACAATTCAACAAAATCCCACTCACATACTCCATTTCCAACAAAAGTTCAGTTCGAAAACAGCTATACAAGTTCAGTAATAAATAGTAACGCCTCTAAAAGTTTCACTCAATGTTAGTTATAAAACAAAGAATAACGCCTGATTGAGAAGAAGGTCAGACTCAGAAAGGTAAAGAGGCGCATCTAGCAGCAACAAAGCTGGACGGCTCCTGGCAGCCTCTCCTCACTCAACTAGAACAGTAGCAGCGAGTGTGACGGACCAAACCACACTGGTCACAATGGTAAAGCAACGCAAAAGCCCACCAAACTTTATTATTGAAGAGGCTAACCCAGAAGACATCAACAGTGCTGTAGTGTTAGACAACCTCTCTGACAAGGAATTCAGAAGGGAGCTACTTAGGATGCTTAGGGAACTAAAAGAAACAATGGAAACCAATGCCAATAAAAGACAAGAGGATTTGAAGGCAGAAATGAGGAAAATGCAATCGGAAATGTCGGACCTGAAAAACCTGGTAGCCGAATTGAAAACCTCAGTGGAAGGCCTCAGCAGCAGAGTAACAGCGGCTGAGAACAGAATCAGTGAGCTCGAAGATCAAGTTCAGAGTCTTGTCAGAAAACAGCAGAAAATGGAAAAGAGACTCACAGTTCGAGAACAGATGGCAAGAGAAGATCGTGATGAAGCCAAGAGGAGTAACATAAGAATTATTGGAGTCCCAGAGGGACGGGAAGAAAACCTTGATGAAGAAGAAACTGTCAAAGAAATCATTGCTACAGCGTTTCCAGAGCTGAAGAAAACTTGTGACCACATCCAGGAGGCCCGAAGGGTACCGGCTAGAAGAAATCCGAATAAAAATACCCCAAGACACATCCTGATCAAAATGACCAAAACTTTAGACAGAGACAAAATTCTGAAAGCAGCAAGATCGAAGAAAGAAATCTCTTACAAAGGAGCATCCTTAAAATTCACTGCTGATTTTTCTGATGAAACCCTCAGGGCCCGAAAACAGTGGTGGGACATAGTGAAAAAACTCAAGGAAATAAATGCTTCTCCAAAAATACTTTACCCAGCGAGACTCTCATTCATAATAGAAGGAACAACACACAGTTTCACGGACAAACAACAGCTCAGGAACTTCATAGACTCAAAACCATGGTTACAAATACAACTAAATGGGCTACTTTAAGGCAAGAAAGACCTCTCAAATACACCAAATTTCAACAGAACAATGGGACAAAATCCCATAACAATAATCTCTCTCAATGTCAATGGGCTAAACGCACCAATTAAAAGACATAGAGTGGCAGGATGGATTAGAAAATTGAACCCAACATTCTGCTGCCTGCAAGAAACGCATCTCAATAGTCAAAGCAAACACAGACTCAGAGTCAAAGGCTGGAAAACAATCCTACAGGCAAACAGCTCCCAGAAAAAAGCTGGGGTAGCTATCCTAATATCAGACCACATCGATTTCAGAGTGAAGAAGGTCATAAGAGACAGTGAAGGCCATTTCCTATTGACCAAAGGATCTGTACAACAGGAAGAACTTACAATAATAAATGTATATGCACCTAATGAGAGACCAGCAAAGTACTTAAAACAATTACTCATAGATTTGGAAAAAGACATCGATAGCAACACAATACTAGTGGGAGACCTCAACACCGCTTTGTCACCTCTTGATAGATCAACCAGACTCAAGCTTAGCAAGGACATACTTCATCTGAGGGAAACAATGGAAGAAAGGGGCTTAGTAGATATATACAGGACACTTCATCCACAAAAAGCTCAATACACATTCTTTTCAAGCGTACATGGAACGTTCTCCAAGATAGACCACATGCTGAGCCACAAAACATGCCTCCATAAAATTAAGAAGATAGAGATTATATCAACAATCTTCTCAGACCATAATGCGCTGAAATTAGAAGTAAATCACACACAAAAACAGAAAACTAAATTAAACACATGGAAATTAAACAGTGCGCTATTAAACAACGAGTGGCTTAGACAGGAAATTAAAGAGGAAATCAAAAGATTCCTAGAAACGAATGAAAATGAGGACACGAGTTACCAAAACCTATGGGACACAGCAAAAGCAGTCTTAAGAGGAAAATTTATAGCTCTACAAGCATTCCTCAGGAAGGAGGAGCGAGCCCACATAAATAAACTAACCTCACAGCTTAAGAACTTGGAGAAGGACCAACAAAAGGAGCACAACCCTAACAGGAGGAAGGAAATAATAAAACTCAGAGCAGAGATTAACGAGATGGAAACCCAGAAAACAATCCGAAAGATCAATGAAACCAAGAGCTGGTTCTTTGAGAAAATTAACAAAATCGATAAGCCCCTAGCAAAACTCACAAAGAAAGGGAGAGAGAAAACCCTAATAAACCGAATCAGAAATGAAAAGGGGGTCATTACAACAGAAACCACAGAAATTCAAAGGATCCTCAGGGAGTACTTTGAAAAGCTTTATGCCACAGAACATCAAAACCTCGAGGAAATGGATAAATTCCTAGACTCCTACAGACTCCCAAGGCTGAACCAAGAAGACCTGGAATACCTGAACAGACCTATCACCATCAAGGAAATTGAAATGGTAATAAAAAGTCTCCCCAAGCACAAAAGCCCTGGCCCGGATGGATTCACCAGTGAATTCTTCCAAATCTTTAAAGAAGACTTACTCCCAATCCTCTTTAAGCTTTTCCATGAAATTGAAATATCAAACACACTTCCGAACAGCTTCTATGAAGCAAATATCACACTGATACCAAAAGCAGACAGAGATAACACAAAGAAAGAGAACTACAGGCCGATATCCCTGATGAACACAGATGCAAAGATCCTCAACAAACTACTAGCAAATAGAATCCAACTACTCATCAAAAAGATCATACACCATGACCAAGTAGGATTCATCCCAGGGATGCAAGGATGGTTCAACATTCGGAAATCAATCAACATAATCCATCATATCAACAAAAGAAAAGATAAAAAGCATATGATCATATCAATAGATGCAGAGAAAGCATTTGACAAGATCCAGCACCCCTTTATGATGAAAACCCTAGCCAAAATGGGCATAGAGGGGACTTTCCTCAACATAGTTAAAGCCATCTACCACAAGCCTACAGCAAGCATCATCCTCAATGGGGAAAAACTGAGAGCCTTCCCTCTAAGATCAGGGACGAGACAAGGATGCCCACTCTCTCCACTGCTGTTCAATATAGTACTGGAAGTACTTGCAATAGCAATTAGGCAAGAAAAAGACATTAAGGGCATTCAGGTAGGAAAGGAAGAAATAAAGCTCTCACTATTCGCAGATGATATGATACTATACTTAGAGAACCCAATAACCTCCACCAAAAAACTCCTAGAAACAATAGACTTGTATAGTAAAGTTGCAGGTTATAAAATCAATACCCAAAAGTCCATGGCTTTCCTATATGCAAACAGTGAGAGAGAGGAAAGCTACATGAAAAAATCAATCCCGTTCACAATTGTGCCCCAGAAAATCAAGTACCTAGGAATCAGCCTAACTAAGGAAGTAAAGGACCTGTACAAAGAAAACTACAAAACGCTACTTCAGGAAATAAAAGAGGACATGAGGAAATGGAAAGACATCCCCTGCTCATGGGTCGGAACACTGAACATTGTCAAAATGGCAATACTACCGAAAGCACTGTACAAATTCAATGCAATCCCTATAAGGATACCCATGACGTTCTTCAAAGAAATGGAGAAAACACTCCTGAAATTTATATGGAACAATAAACCCCCACGAATAGCTAAAGCAATTCTGGGGAAAAAGAAAATGGGTGGAATCAACCTCCCGAACTTCAAACTTTACTACAAAGCGGTAATAATCAAAACAGCATGGTACTGGAACAAAGGCAGAACTACAGACCAATGGAACAGAGTTGAATACACTGACATCACCCCCCAATCATATGATCATCTAATCTTTGATAAAGGTGCAAGAAATGTGAAGTGGAGTAAGGAAAGCCTCTTTAACAAATTGTGCTGGCATCACTGGACGGCTACATGCAAAAAAATGGGCTCAGAACTCTGCCTAACACCATGTACAAAGGTAAGATCAAAATGGATTAAAGACCTCAACATCAGACCAGAAACCATAAGATACATTGAAGACAAAGTTGGCAAAACCCTCCATGACATTGAGGCTAATGGTATGTTCAAAGATGACACGCCACTGGCTGAGCAAGTGAAAACAGAGATAGATAAATGGGACTATCTTAAACTAAGAAGCTTCTGTACCTCCAAAGAAACAGTGACCAAAATACAAAGACGGCCTACAGAATGGGAAAGAATATTCGCCGAATACACATCTGACAAGGGATTGATATCAAGGATATACAAAATACTGGTTGAACTCCACAAGAAGAAAACATCCAACCCCATCCAAAAATGGGGCAATGAAATGAACAGAAACTTTCTCAAAGAAGAAATCCAAATGGCAAAAAAGCACATGAGAAAATGCTCTACATCATTAATCATCAGGGAGATGCAAATCAAAACCACAATGAGATACCATCTCACACCTCAGAGACTGGCCCACATTCAAAAGAACAAAAGCAACCGTTGCTGGCGCGGATGTGGCGAGAAAGGGACACTCCTTCACTGTTGGTGGGAATGTCCACTGGTTCAGCCCTTCTGGAAAACAGTATGGACGTTCCTCAAAAAATTAGAAATTGAGCTCCCGTTTGACCCAGCGATACCACTCCTGGGAATATATCCCAGAGAGGCAAAAACGTGTAGCCGAAATGACATCTGCACTTGTTTGTTCATTGCAGCACTCTTTACAGTAGCCAGAAACTGGAAGAGACCTGAGTGCCCAAGAACAGATGACTGGTTAAAGAAACTTTGGTACATCTACACAATGGAGTACTATGTGGCTCTTAGAAAAAATGAAGTCATGAACTTTACATACAAGTGGTACAATATGGAAAGTATCATGCTAAGCGAAATGAGTCAGAAAGAGAGGGATAGACATAGAAAGATAGCATTCATCTGGGGGATATAAAATAATAAAATATGAGATTAATACCCAAGAATAGCTGAGAGCAACACCAGGAGAATTACTCCATAACTTAGAGGCCAGCTGGGTATTCTAGGGGAAAGGACAATTCAGATAGAAAGGGGAACACCAAGTGGAGGGTGTTTGGAGGATCCTCCCAGGAGGGGAGATGCAGGTTGAAAGTAGACTGGGCTGAACATGTTCGCCACTCAATGCCTCTTTGGCTGATCACAGCGCCCAGGAGGAGAGAGAGAACAGGGGGGAATGCCCTGCCACAGTGGCAGGGGGGGATGGGGGGATGGGAGGATGGGGGGGGAGGGATATTATCCTGGTGGTGGAAAATGGGCACTGGTGGAGGGATGGGTATTTGATCGGGGTATGACCGAGATCCAAGCACAAAAATTTGTAAATCTACAACTGTACCTCATGTCGTTTCACTAATAAAAAAGAAAAAAAAAAAAAGAGACACAGTTCATCGCAACAAACCCAGTACTTGCACCCAAGCCCTAAGTTTTACATCACCCACTATAAATGATGATTATTAAGTGCAGTCCCTGACTGTTTCTGATGCTACATGGTTGGTGCATTGAATACTGTAATATGCTGTGTAAAACCCAAAAACAAAATAAAAGAAAAATAACTACTGTACACTTCTTGGAGATGCTTTTATTTATTCATATCAGAATTACACTGGGCTGGGGATATTGAGCAGTTTTGTAAAATCCCATCAAGTACAATTAGAGTTGCTTCTTTTGATATCTGTATTGTTAGTTGTTTTTAATTCATAAGAATGAGTTCATAATTGGATCTGTCTTCACCATTGCCAAAGTGAATTAAAGTGAATATTTCAGAAGGAAAAATTCTCCAGTTATAAATACAGACACACGAAGTAGTTCTACACATTACATGTTTTAAGAAAAATTTTATCCTGTTGTACGTAATCACAGTTTAGGAGACTTCAGGTGTCTGATATCTTTGAAATCTTAGACCTAAGTAATATCTGTATGTTTGACATCAATTTCCATTGAATGACACAATAGAGTTTTCATAGTACTTTTGACTAGCAAAGAACATTGTGGCATTAAGTCAGATATTTCAGATAGATAGATAGATAGATAGATAGATAGATAGATAGATATCACTGTCACTGTCCTCCCGTTGTTCATTGATTTGCTCGAGCGGGCCCAGTAATGTTTCCATTGAGACACTTGTTATTGTGTTTGGCGTATCGAATACATCATGGGTAGCTTGCCAGGCTTTGCCGTGTGGGCGAGATACTCTCGGTAACTTGCCGGGCTCTCTGAGAGGGGCGGAGGAATTGAACTCGGGTCGGCCATGTTGGCTGCATATATATGCATAAAGGAAGAAGGTATATCTCTAAGATACAGAATAGCACCAACAGTGTAATCTCAAAGGCCTGGCTCCACTGCTGCCTGATGCATGTAAGTATAAAGGTAATAGACAAAAAATTTCACTAACATCAGATTTGAACCCAGGTAATGCTGAAACTTGGGACCATGGGACCTTGGACTCTGGGCTCAACAGTTCCCAGGACAGAGATCTTCTGCCTGCTTACCCCAATCTCCTGTGATCCAGGGATCACACCCATATGCCACCTCCTGCCGGCACAAATAATCTTGTCATTGGTCACCTTCCAGAACTCATTGGCTGCTTCTCCTGGAAGGGAGCATAACATGAGGTCCCCATAACCATGCCACTGGACTCTGTGTCAGGCTGTTGTCACTCGGGGCACCCCAGATGGGGGCGGGTGAGAGCCCTCCACACCCCAAGGGACCCAGCCCCAGTGGCCAACTCCACTACCCAACCATTAGCACACTCCAGGCCGCTTTCCACACACTTGGGCTGAGCCTCACATATGAGTGAACATATTCCTGGACAATCATAAGACACTCCCTATGCATTTTTCATAGTTACCACACCATATTTGATGGGGTTCAGACAGTCGGCAACAAATCATAGAGGGATATATGTATATATATATATATATATATACATATATATATATCAGAGCCTGGTAAGCTACCTGTGGCATATTCAATATGCCAAAAACATTAACAAAAACAGGTCTCATTCATTTCAGGGATGGGACGAATGGAGACATTACTGGTGCCCGCTCAAGTAACTTGATAAACAACAGGATGATAGTGATACCGCAACAGTAAATATCAGATTGGAAGACAGTGGATTTAAGATTGAGAGAACCATCTGCGTATATGCTTGCAGTTTATACATAGACTAACAAGAAAATCCTTTTTTTTTTTTGCATGCTTACTGGTGGGCATAGTGGTAGTCAATAAACTCTCTTCTGGCAGAGGTCTTCTGAGGAATGCTCCATTGTATTTCAAATTCATTGATTTTCAAATCTAAACAAATATTGAGTTCACCCTGCATATTTATTTATTTATTTATTTAATTAGTGAAACACCATGAGGTACAGTTGTAGACTTACAAACTTTCGTGCTTAGGTTTCAGTTATACAATGATTGAGTACTCATCCCTCCACCAGTGCCCATTCTCCACTACTAATGATCCTAGTAGCTCTCCCACCCGCACACTCCATCCCCCCCACCCCCACCCCGCCTCTGTGGCAGGGTATTCCCTTTTGCTCTCTCTTTCCCTTAAGGTATTGTAGTTTGCAATAGAGGTATTAGAGTAGCCATCGTGTTTGGTCTATAGTCTACTTTCAGCACGTGTCTCACATATAGAGCGAGTCCTCCAAACTCCCTTTATTTGGTGTTCCCTTCACTAACTGAGCTGCATTTTCCCCCAGCATGCGAGGCCAGCTTCCAAACCCTGGATCAGACCTCCTGGCACTTATCTCAATTATTCTTGGGTGTTAAACTCCCATTCTGTTACTTTATATTCCCCTGCATCCTGCATATTATCTTCATTATAGTATGCTTTGAGGTTTGGACAACAGGAACAATCTTTGTTGTTGCAGGAGAGGGGCAAACTGTATCTGGTGGTACTGAGGGCTGTTACTGGCTAAGTACTCAGGGTTTGTTGCTAACAGCACTTAGGGGACCAATATGGAATTGAATTGAGGTTATCCACATGAAAGGGAAACTTAATCTTTGTAATATCTTTCTGCATTCTCAACAGCCTCTTCCCAGAAGAGTTTTCTGTGTATTTTTAAATGCAGACTTGATCATTTGATCACTTGACATCCCGTTACTAATTGATTTGCTCGAGTGGGCACCAGTAACATCTTCATTCATCCTTGTTGCGTGCTAGTGTAGGCCAATGGTTTCTGCTCATTCTACAAACACAAAGAGCCTCAAACCAATTGTTCAGGGTCTTGAAGAAGTCTGACCATCTCGTAGGTGGGCAGCCATGCAATCTTTTGACGTTCCATGGAATCCAGTTGGTAACGGCTCTAGTCCAGCCGTCATCTCCAAATCTCATTACGTGCCCAGCCCATCTGATTTTCAACGGCTTGGCAAAGAGTAAATGCAGATTTAACTCTAAATATATTTCCTTTTTACAAATTTTTAAATAAAATTAATTAAAATTTGGGGTGGTTGGAGAGATAGTACAGTAGGTAAGGTGCTTATCTTCCAATGGTTGAATCCATGCTTAATCCTGGCACCCTATATGGGGCTCCAGAGTTCCACCAGGCATGGACCCTAAGTGCAGAGTCAAGAGCAAGCCCTGAGAACTGCTAGAAACACACACCACACTCACACACACACACACACACAATTTTTTCACTTTTTTTTATTAAGCACCATGATTTAAAAAGTTACTCATATTTTGGTTTTAGACATACTATGTTTCAGCACCATGTTCCTACCAGATGAGACTATAAAATGAGGCCCCATAACCATGATTTTGAACTCCACGCCAGGAGTTTTCACTTGGGGCGCCCTAGAGAGGGCGGGAGACAGCCCTCCCCACCCCAAGGAACCCAGCCCTGGCAGCCGACTTCCACTACCCAACTGCCACCATGCTCCAGGCTTTCCATACTGTGTGGCCACTTTGTGGCTGCACAACACTTCATAAATAAGACACTTCCTACCCATTTTCCATGATTAACACACCCTGTTTGCTTGAGTTCAGGCAGTAAGCAACAAATCATCACTGTATCACTGTCATCCTATTGTTCATTGATTGCCTCGAGCAGACCCCAGTAATGTTCCTTCGTCCTAGCCCTGAGATTTTAAAAAGTTCCACATTCGAGGCTCTTTCAGGGTCAGGAGAATGAGACACATAATTGTTACTGATTTTTGGCATACTGAATATGCTACAGGGAGTTTTCCAGACTCTGCCATGTGGGCAGGATACTTTTGGTAGCCTGCCAGGTTCTCCAGAGTAAGAACTAGATGACAAGATGTTGCTTCTGGGAGCAGGCTTTTATAGTCTCTGGGTCTTGGCTGTTGATGGGATTACATAGCGCTGGGGGCAGTTGGTGGGTGTAATGCCTACATACTGGAAGATGGGGGATCTGGGTGGAGGAGGCCCCAGTCACAATCCTAGCAGGCTTGGAGATCCACTCCCCAGGTCCTGCACCTGAGTTCCTCTGCCAGGGCTCTGCCTGGGCAGGGGGGGGGGGGAGAGAAACTCAACCCACTCTCCTCCAAGCGGCCCCAAAGGAGGACAGTCAGGCGCAGAGGCAGGAGATTCTGCACTGTTCTCTTCCGGCAGCTGAAGACCTTCGGTTCCAGCCACAGCCATGCTTAAGACCACTCTCCACACGTTAGGACAAGCCTCATGCATGAAGGAACCGGGAGAGGAACCCAGGTACATGGGACCCAGTGAGTAGATCTCCAAGCCTGCTCAGATTGGGACTGGGGCCTCCTCCACCCAGATTCCCCATCTTCCAGTATGTAGGCGTTACACTCACCAACTACTCCATGGCACCATGTAATCCCATCAACGGCCAAGACCCAGAGACTATAAAACCCTGCAACAAATCATAGAGAAACATTATATATATATATATATATATATATCGGAGAACCCTGCAAGCTAAGGAGAGTATCCCGCCCACCGCCCACACAGGAGAGACTGGCAAGCTCCCTGTGGCAATATGCGACATGCCCAAACCAGTAACTATAACAGGTCTCATTCCCCTGACCCTGAAAAAACCTCCAATCGTTGGGAAAGACAAGTAAGGAGAGGCTGCTAAAATCTCAGGGCTGGAATGAATAGAGACGTTACTGGCACCCGCTCAAGTAAATCAATGAACAAGGGGATGACAGTGACAGTGATACAGTGATGTTCCAGCACCAATCCCACCACCAGTGTAATCTTCCCTCTACCTGGGTTCCCAGTTTACCTCCCCAATTCCCAGCCTGATACCTTGACAGGTACATTTTTAATTTTAGTTGGTGAAGTTTGGATCTTTCATTTTCAGTGTTGCTGAATCTGTGGTTCAGATATTTGTCTATTCTTCTCTTTCATACCACCAATATACTTGGATCCCCTCAAACCCTACTCCTTGATGCTTCCTATCTATCTCTTCTCCCTGCCTCTTCTTTTTTTCCTTCTCTGCCCCTCTCCTCTCTATACTCTGGAGCCAAGTGTGACCTAGACACCTTCTTTTTGGGGTCATTTTTGATAATACTAAATGTAAGGGAATTTAGACAATTAAATATTCCCTAATTTATTTATTGAGCTATTTGCTCAACAAACCTGTTCATTTCCAGTGAAACGTTGGAATAAAAGTGAGATGAAAGTTAACAGGTGGAGATATATATATATATATATATATATATATATATATATATTTTTTAAAAAATTGCACAACTGTGCTAAGGTCTAAATCCTTATCCTGTGCTCAGAGGTCACTCCTGGCAGAGCTCAGAGGACCACATACTGTACCGAGGGTCAAACCAGGGCAGGCTGTATGTAAGGCAAGGGCCTTAACCCTTGCGTTATCTCTCTATCATAAAGCTTCTCTAAAGTGTTGATTAAAGGACTACAGCCAGCATCACTGGAAGGAAGAAAGTGGACAATCTTGCCAATTTTTGACTCTGTCATATGAGTTCATTGTTTGGTGACTGGGCCCTGTGGTGCTCAGGAGTCATGCAGTGCCAGCTCTCAAAGTCTGACCTCACACGTGTTAGGTTCTGCCACATAAGCAATATCCTTGGCCCTAAAATGTGTACAGTGTTTGATGATTTATTACGGTGTGAAATATTATAATATTATGAATTAATTCATATGTTGCCATCAAAAGGGGGGGAGGGAGCACAAAAGAGAGAAGAAAATGGCAGGTCTCTGTTTCTTCGTGATTCTCAGGTTCTTCAATAATGAATATGCTTAGACTCAGAGTTAGACAGTAGAAAAGTTTATTGAAAAGCAGAAGAGAAAAAGAAAGGAGCTCCCCAAGTGGGGAGGAACTTAGTGTAGGACTAAGTTAAAAGGGAGTTTTGTGTGACCCCTTTTAAAGGCTCTTTGGTCAACTGAATTTATCATTGACATATGTTACAGAGATGCAAGGGAGTTACAGGAAAAGGCTCTTCCTGTAGACCCTTTTAGGTGGAAATTGGGACCTTTACTTTTATCAATTTGTAAATGTTACAAAGGATGTAAAAAAGTTGCAGGTAAACCTCTCCCTAGAGCCCTCTAGGTGGAAATTGAGATCTTTTCATTTGTCAATTGGCAAATGTCACAGAGGATGTAAAGAAGTCACTGGTTTGCCATTTTTAGCCATTTGCCTCTGGCATTGTGGGTTTACTGTGAGACTTAGCAGAATTATGTGGTCCCCTGGGAATTCCTGGAACATTAAGACAGGACCTTGGGGTTGAAGCATGTGTTAGGTGGATGGGGAGAGATGAAGCATCTGGCTAGAGAAAACTGTGGCTTCCTCTCTCACTGGCAAGGGGAAACTGAGGCTGTCTCCTTCAACTTTCTCCTTCAACCTTACCAGAGGAGTAGATCCTCAGGAGGAATAGAAGAAAAAGTTAACTCCCAAAGCTTTATTAACTTTTCTTTACTTCACTCAGGTCCTGAACCAGTTCATGTTCTACATTTTCCCCTTCATACTGAAGAATAAAGGCATTGCAAGAGGAATTATAATCAGCTAACCATCAGTGGCTGAATAAATAGCAGTACTCCTACAAAAAAAAAAGAGGAATTGTGAGATACTAATACTGTACGTTTTAGGAATTTAGTAATGAAGGGCTCCAAATTAAGTTTTGCCTGTAATTTTAATGGGTGTTTTTTTCAGTTTATGTAATGAGTGAGGTCCTAAAATGTTATTTTCCTGGGTTTGACTCTAATAGCCCATTGAAGGATCTCATTTTCCCAGAGAGAGGATTAACTTTGGGAAAGGAGACGTTGGTTTCCATTTCTTCTATTTTTCTTTCCCCTTCTATTCATCTCAGAACATATACTCAGGATATCTGACCATGAAGTGAGCTTTTCTCTTCCTGAAAAGGTCCAATACAAGTAGTGGACTGGAAAAATAAACAAAACAAATATGTATGAATGAAGTCCCCTCCAAACGGCATCAAAGAAGATATATGTGTTTTCTTTCTCTTATACTCCATCCACTTCTACCACCAGCAGGTTTACAGTTCTGGAGGAATACAGAGTATATGGGTTCAGTATCTCCTACATAAATCACACTCCTACTTTTATGTCAACATCAGCACGGATTTTAGTGTGTCAGTGGTGAGCATTGGTTCTTGGAAGCCTTCTTGCAGCTTTCCAGTGGTTCCCACAGTCATGCCAATTCTCAGGTGAGGGTGTCAATGAATCAGGAACTCAGTGGAGGAAGTCTGGAACCTGGGAGGGATGCCAGGACCCCAGTCTGAAGCTCCAGTTGACAGAAGTGGTAAGGAGACTAAATGAATCAGAACTTCACTGCCCACTTTCCGAATACTAAATCAGATGGTCGGATATGCAGTCGCACAAGACTTCAACTTCACACTGTAGCACTGTAGCACTGTTCTCCCACTGTTCATTGATTTGCTCGAGTGGGCACCAGTAACATCTCCATTGTGAGACTTATTGTTACTGCTTTTGGCATATCAAATATGCCACGGGGAACTTGCCAGACTCTGCCATGCGGGTGGGATTTTCTCAGTAGCTTGCCAGGCTCTCCGAGAGGGATGGAGGAATAGAACCCGGGTTGTCTGCATGCAAGGCAAGCACCCTATCCACTGTGTTAACGCTCCAGCCCAACTTCACACTAAAGACACTAATATTCCTGTAGAAGTATACAATCATGAGGTGCCCATCACGGTCTCTAGGAGTTGAGCAATTAAGAGCACATACGGGAGTGAACTACAAAAATTTACCCCAGACAACAGCAGAAACAATGCACAAGTTGCATAAAAGCCCACGAAGCCCAGAGTGAAGACAAGAGTCGAGAAGACTCTAGTATGTGGCTTCATCCACTCAGGGTTGTAGGTGGAATTAAGATTAACTGAGTGTACCTTTAGACCCTAGACAATCTTATTCACAGTTATCTCTCTTACAACATGTGGGGAAAGGCATTCTGAGCAGCTCTTCATAGAGACATTTTCATTTCTAACGACCTGGTTTTCCTCATCAATTGGAAATTCCAATCAGGACCTTTGTCAAAAACATTCTGACTTGGCTGATGAACTGTAAAGCTATCAATAATTGTGCTTGCCTTTTCTCCTTCCAAATTATTTGGTTCTCATTACGCAGAAATGATTAATGGTCATTCTATTTTCCTCTTCATTGGAAATGATTTTTGCACAGAAAGACCAAGGCTACACAGAAGGAAAAGTACCGAGAGAAACTTTCTTATGGGATTATAACTCACCAGAACATCTTGCTATAGGATAGCCATAAGTTATCCGTTGAGAGAATAAAAACATCTCCATTTAAAAATATGTCTCTAATTATTGAGGCTGGAGTAATAGTACAACAGTTAGGGCTTTTGTTTTTGCATGCAGCTGACCAGGGTTTGATCCCTGGTATCTGGTATGGTCCCCAACCCGCCAGGAGTGATTCCTGATCTCAGATCCCAGAGCGCCATTGTGTAGAGCTCCAAAATTTTAAAATATATACGTGCCTCTAATTTTAAGGTTATGTAATTCCTAAGTTTCTATTTTTCCATAAAATTTTGCGTATGTCTTTCAAATGTGAATGATAATATTATTGGATCATGGGTAAGGCATTCATTTCATTCAGCATTTTATTTTTACTTTATTCCCCCATTATGTTCTGGTCTATAAGACCAGATTTCTAAGAAACATACAAGGAGATTCTTTAAAAGACAGATGAACTTCCCAATCACAGACAGACATTCTACCTACAGCTCTACCATACCAGTTGAGGCTTGTCTTGGCTGAGATGACTGGGTTACACCAGAATGGGAAGCAAGCTCCTTCCTTCTGACCAGATCTCAGTCTCCTCTACACCTGACCTGCACTGTATTAAGGCCCACATCATGTCTCCTTCCTGACCTGCTTGCTGCTCCACAATTTTAAGTGAGGCTTAACTCAAGCTCAGATCACTGGGCGGGTCTACACAGGCGCTGGAGTTTGAGCTGCTCCCCGACTGTTAGATCCCAGCAGCCTCCATCCACCAAAAACCACATTAAGGGTCCTCACTACAGTTCCTGCAGCACACAGCCATGGCAGATGCACTCAGAAAAGCACATGCTTCTCACAGTTATGCTTTCGTTATTCGGTGAGGACAGGAAGAAAAGAAAGAGAGTATTTGGCAACCTAATCCATAAGCATCTTCCAGGGGATCTAACTACAAAGACTCAACCCCCACCCCCCACCCCCGCCAGCACAGCAAGAACACAAAAAAAAATCAATGTTAAAAACACATAAAGTCACTCACAAGTTTAATGAACAGAAACAATATCACTGGAGACATAAGCAACACCAACCAGCTCAGTACATCCTCAGATAAAGGATTTACTTCATCCGACATAAATAATTTATTCCATCTGAAACAGGAAGGAAACAAAGTGAGAAAGGGGTCATCTTTGGTGATGCCATGATGATTTTCAACAAGCTCAAAGAAATGATAGCACAGGTAGTAAACTAAGCACAATATAAGATTCAAAATGAAAAAGCTACCACAACCAGAAACAATAAATGAAGAGCATGATAGGTGAATATAAAAAAAATCTCATAAGAATAACAACATCTGGCCCACATTCAAAAGAACAGAAACAACCAATGCTGGCGTGGATGTGGCGAGAAAGGGACACTCCTTCACTGTTGGTGGGAATGTCCACTGGTTCAGCCCTTCTGGACAACAGTATGGACGATTCTCAAAAAATTAGAAATTGAGCTCCCATTTGACCCAGCAATACCACTCCTGGGAATATATCCCAGAGAGGCAAAAATGTATAGTCGAAGTAACATCTGCACTTGTTTGTTCATTGCAGCACTCTTTACAATAGCCAGAAACTGGAAGAAACCTGAATGCCCAAGAACAGATGACTGGTTAGAGAAACTTTGGTACATCTACACAATGGAGTACTATGTAGCTGTTAGAAAAGATGAAGTCATGAAATTTACATACAAGTGGTACAATATGGAAAGTATCATGCTAAGCGAAATGAGTCAGAAAGAGAGGGATAGACATAGAAAGATTGCATTCATCTGGGGGATATAAAGTAACAAAGTATGAGATTAATACCCAAGAATAGCTGAGATCAGCACCAGGAGGATTACCCCATAACTTAGAGGCCAGCCGGGTATCCTAGAGGAAAGGGCAGTTCAGATATAGAAGGGAGCACCAAATAAAGGATGTTTGGAGGATCCTCCCAGGAGGGGAGATGCATGTCGAAAGTAGACTATGGACTGAACATGTTTGCCACTCAATGCCTCTTTTGCAGACCACAACACCCAAACGGAGAGAGAGAACACAGGGGATTGCCCTGCCACAGAGGCAGGGGGGGATGGGGGGATGGGGGTGGGAGGGATATTATCCATGGTGGTGAAAAACGGGCACTGGTGGAGGAATGGGTATCTGATCATTGTATAATTGAAACCCAAGCACAAAAAAATTGTAAATCTACAACTGTAAAAAAATAAATAAATAATTTTTTTAAAAAAAGATGAAGTCATGAATTTTACATACAAATGGTACTACATGGAAAGTATCATGCTAAGCGAAATGAGTCAGAAAGAGCGGGATAGACATAGAAAAATTGCATTCATCTGGGGAACATAAAGTAATAAAATAGGAGACTAACACCCAAGAATAGCCGAGATAAATACCAGGAGGTTTACTCCATGGCTTGGAGGCCAGTGACACATGCTAGGGGAAAAGGGAGCTCAGATAGAGAAGGGAGCACCAAATAAAGGGTGTTGGGAGGATCCTTCCAGGACAGGAGAAGCATGCTGAAAGTAGCCTATAGACCAAATGTGATTGCCACTCAATGTCTCTTTTGCAAACCACAACACCCAAAAGGAGAGAGAGAACAAAAGGGAATCCCCTGCCACAGAGGCAGGGTGGGATGGAGGGCATGGGGGGTGGGAGGGATACTGGGATCTGTGGTGGTGGAAAGTGGGCATTGGAAAAAAAAAAAGAATAACAACATCTGAGCAAAAGGAGCAAGGAGCTCCAACATGAGAAAACTGCTAGGAAACAACATAAGGTGGAAAACAGCCTGAATAGAAATGATCAGCATATCAGGGGACTATGGGATGAGTTTTAAAGAACTAATACAATAGTCACTGGAATCAATGAAGAACAGGATGGCAAATGTGATAAAGGAACAACAGTTAAAGAAATCACTGAAAAAATTCCCCACCATTGAGGAATATAGGAACTGACATCAAAGAGAACTGATGGTTTTTAATGAAAATAGACACAACTAGGAAAGTTTCAAGACACATTACACTCAAAATGACAAAATCCAAGATATAGGCAGAATATTGAAAGCAGAGCAATTAAAAAATGAACTTACATACGTCTTACGTATAAGATGTGTAAAACTATCAAATGAGACTCCATGAGCCAGAAGAATATGGACAGATAGAGTACAAAAACTCAGTGAAATGTACACCTCACTAAGAATACTCTATCTAGCTTGATTATAATTCAGATGTGAAGAAACTGTACAGGGTTTCATGGACAGGTAACAGCTTAGTGAATTCATAGTCTTGAAACCAGTTTTTCAAGAAGGATTAAAAGAGCTCTTCTAAAGGACAGCAGATAATTCCCAATATGTGGCACTGAGTATGGTGTTCACTAATGCATATGCATATGGTTCTCCATGTAGGGTAACAGAGGATACAAACATAGAAATCAACCATCACAAGTGGACTTTTTATTGATTTATTTTCTCATAGTTTTATTTGCCGTTCCTTTAAGTTTTGTTGGTTGTATAAATTTGTTATATGCCTGCCAAGGAGACAAAATAGAATATGGGATGGTACCTGTGAACATTGGTGGGAGGACAAGAACACTGGTGATAGAATTGGTGTTGAAACATTGTATGCCTGAAACAAATTTGTTTTGTTTCAGGCATACAAACTATGTTCAATCTATGAACAACCTGGTAAATCACAGTGTCTTAATAAAACAAAGACCTTACAGTATAACCCAAATAAAGTGATGGCTTCAGTGAATCTTAGCAATAATCAATATATTATAACTTTGGTTTATCTCAGTAATTTCACTCAATGTCAATAGACTGAAATCACCAATCATGAGACATTGATTGGCAGGATGATCATAAAATTAAACCCAACTTGCTGCTTCAATCAAAGTACATGCCTGAACAATAACAGTAAGCACAGACTCAAAGTCAAAGACGGGATAACAATCCTACAAGCAAAAAAAATAAAAGACTTCAGAAAAGCTAGGATAGCTATATTTACATAAGAAAAATAGGTTTCAAATTAAAAGACCATAAAGGACAGGGATGAAAATTTCTTAATAATCAATACATCAAGAACTTACACTCCTAAACAATTATATTCCTAATGATGGTCCATCAGGTCCATCAAAGTATTTAAATCAATTGCCAATAGACATGAAAGAAGACATTGATAGTAACATAGCATTGTAGGAGACTTTCAACGATGTATAGATAAACTAGTCAAAAAAACAATGAACAGACAATGGCTTTGTAAAGAGAAATACAAGATATAGATATAGAGACATATAAAGGTCCATCACTTTACAAAAAATATGGCCACATTTGTTATGCAGCAAAACAATACATTCTCTAAAATAGACCATAAATTTGATCACAAAATATAGCTCCATAAAATCAAGAAGATAGAAATCATTTTAACTATCCTCCAGATCACAAAGCTTTGAAATGGAAGTTAACCATAAATAGAAATGAATGGAAAACACTTGGAAATTTAACGACTTACTGCTGAACAACCAGTGAGTCAAAGAGGATATCAGAGAGAAAATAAAAATTCTGGAAAAAAAACAAGAATGAAGATCTGAGCTACCAGAACATATGGACACAGAAAAAGTAGTGTTAAGAGGGAAGTTCACAGGAATGCAAGTGTTCATTTGGAAGTAAGAAAAGTCCCACATATATTACCTAACTATGCAGCTTAAGTAGTTTTAAAAAGACTAACAAAAGGAACCCAAAACTAGTAAAAGGAAGGAAATTATGAAACTTAGAAGAAATTAATAAAATGCAAGTTATAAAAATGGTTCAAAATATCAACTAAACCAAGAAATGATCATTGAAAGAATACGAAAGAAAGAAAGAAAGAAATATTTATGCCATCACTTAATCACTTAACTTCCCGTTAGTCGTTGATTTGCTCGAGTGGGCGCCAGTAACGTCTCCATTTGTCCCTGTCGCATGCTAGTGTAGCCCAATGGCATCTGTTCTCTCCGGGAACATGAAGAGCCTCAAACAGATCGTTCATGATCTTGACGAAGAAGTCTGACCATCTGGTAGGTGGGCGACCACGCGGTCTTTTGACATCCCGTGGAATCCAGTCGGTAACAGCTCTAGTCCAGCGGTAGTCTTTAAATCTCATTACGTGACCAGCCCATCTGATTTTCAACACCTTGGCAAATGAGACAGCGTCCCTGATTCTTGATCATCGATGGATGTAAGAACTCGAGATTCTTTTGCTTATTTGAGTGAAATGTGATATTCCAAGCATAGCTCTTTCTATTCTTCTTTGGGAGACCTGAATAGCATTCTCATCTTGTTTGCGTAGGGCCCAGGTCTCTGAGGCATATGTTAATGCAGGAAGAACAGTGGAATCAAAGAGATGTGCCCGGAGCCGGAGGTTCTTCGTCCTCTTAGGTATTGCTTCGATGTTCTTGAAGGTGTTCCAAGCCGCTCTGTTCCTCCTGCGCAGCTCGGGTGCCAGGTCATTTGTCATGTTGACTTCTTGACCTAGGTACACATAGCTGTTGCATTCGGAGATGGTCGTTCCGTTGAGAGCTAATGGGGCGTCAGGAACGAGGCTGTTTCTCATAAACATTGTCTTTGTAAGATTCAGCTGTAGTCCTACCTTTCCACACTCACAGTCAAATTCGGCCAGCATTTGTGCCGCTTGGCTGATGTTTGGTGTTATTAAAACAATGTCCTCAGAAAAGCGGAGATGGTGTAGTTGCCAACCATCTATCTTCACTCTCATTCCTTCCCATTCCAGTCATCGCATGATGTTCTCGAGAGTGGCACTGAAATGTTTCAGTGAAATGGTATCACCCTGCCGCACTCCTCTCTTGACATCAACGATCACTTCTTTGTAGAATGGTGAGATCCTGGTAGTGAATCCGCAATACAGCTCATGGAGGTTCCTGATGTATTGGGCTTGAATGCCCTGATTGGCTAGGGCTTCAATGACCGCTTCCGTCTCAACAGAATCAAAGGCCTTCTTTAAATCAATGAACGTTAAACAGAGCAGCATCTTGCATTCCCGAGAAACCTCAATGAGCTTGGTTATCGTGCAGATATGGTCGACGGTGCTGAATCCTTTGTGGAACCTGGCTTGCTCGCATGGTTGTCCTTCATCTAGTGTTCTGCCAATCCTATTTAGGATGACTCGAGTGAACAACTTGTAGATGACAGACAATAGGCAGATCGGGCGATAGTTGCCAATGTCATGGATGTCTCCCTTCTTGAACAGTAGTACGGTCCTGCTGGTTTTCCAATGGGACAGAACCTTGCATTCAGACAGGTAGCGAGTGAAGAGCCGAGCCAGTGTATTGATGAGTACTGACGGCAGATTTTTCAGGTGTTCAGGTCTGACCTTGTCTGGGCTGGGTGCTGTTTGTTTCTTTACCGACGAAATGGTGTGTTGGATTTCTGAAGGGAGAACGTTGGGAACGACATATCCATCCTGTGGAATTTGGTATGTTGGCAAGTGGCCATGGCTATCGAAGAGATTTGAGTAGAAGTCATGGATAATCTTCTCCATTGCCGTTCTGGAGGATGTGATGGATCCATCAGGATGTCGGAGGGCAGTCACCTTGGTCTTGTAGTTGGCGAAGGACAGGCGGGCGTAACGAATACTTTTCCCAGCTTCTGCCGCATCTACCAGTACTTCTGCTCTTCTCTCTTTGAGGTCTTCATTGATCGCATCTCTGCACTGCTTTGCCAGCTCAGACATTAGCTTGCGGTTGCCTGAGGCATGCTCCAAACCACGTTGGCGAATTAGCTCAAGAGTTTTCGAAGACAGGCTTTTTTTGTGGCTATCTCTCTCTTGGCATTCCTCACACATTCATGGAGGTGCTGAACCAGTCGATCGTATTCCTCGTCAATGTTGTCAACAATGGCATCTTCCCATGTTGCCGCAATAGTGCCAAAGAGTTCCCAGTTGGTGGTCGTTCTGGGAGTTCTCTTTTTGAACTTTGCAGCCCTTTCTCCCCGCTCTGTGAAGTAGAGTTTTGCACGAAGGAGACGGTGGTCTGATCCCGTTCGAAATTTTGGGACAACAGCGACATCGGTCAGGCAAAACTGTCGATTGAATATGATGTGGTCTATTTCGTTGTGGAATTGTCCACCGGGAGACTCCCATGTCCAACGTTTAGATTCTGCCTTCTAGAACTGTGAGTTACCATGGATGCTCTTGGTCGACATGATGAACTCAGACAGTGTCTCACCCTGTTCTTTCCATTCTAGGCCATGGGTCCCGATGTGAAGTTCTTCAGCTGATCTTCTCGGTCCTATCTTGGCATTAAAATCACCCACAATGATGTTGTAGAAGGTGTGATCTTCTTTATAGAACTTCTATTCTATTCTTCTATTTATGCCATAAAACTGGAAAACCTACCAAAAATTGATAAATTTATTTTGACTCCTAAAACATATCAAGTTTACTTAAGAGTAAAGAGAGTACCTGAGATATAGAACAATTACTACCAAGGAAACTTAAATAATATAATATCTATAGGCATCCCCTAGAAACAGAAGAAAAATCAACATTAAAAATTCAAGGTACATACATGGTAAAAAACTGGTATTTGTACAACAAACTCTTGAAACTTAACACTAGAAAAACATTCAATTAAAATTTTTTCGAAAGAGCTAGAGAGCTAATTCAGCAGAGAGGGTGATTTCCACGCATGAAACCGACACTAAATCCCTGGTACTACCAGGAGTGATCCCAGAGATCACAGCAAGAACTAAGGTCAGAGCATAGACAGGTGAGGGCCATGAAATAATAAATATTATTAATGTTTACAGACAACTAGCAAAGAAAATATACAAATGAGAAACAAAGGATTAAAAAGATATCCCACATAATGCATCATGAGGAGCTGCAACGTAAACAAATAGCAGTGAGGCTTCCCTGCCTGGGCAGGTGCCAGAATCATGAAGGTGGTTTTCCCAGAAAGAAGCTTATCCATTGCACTCTAGATGTGCTGACTCTTGTGATTTCCTAAAATGTAGGAAACTTGACTGCATAATTAGTATGGCTAAGAATGTTTATATTCTCAGTGCTGATAAGAGTACTACACATCAGCAGAAATACTGTAGCAATGTGGGAAGGAATTTTGGTACTTTCTCACAAAATTTAAAAATCTTGCTGTGAAATCTTACTTATGTCTGTATAAAAACTACACACAGCATATTCATAATCATCAGAAGTTAGGAGTAATCAAGACGTTCTTCAGTGAGTGAGTGAAAACAGAGGTATTATGGGAAACTATATAGCAAACGCATATTATGTAGCACTAAAATGGAACGTACTGTTATCACTCTCTTTCTCTCTCTCTCTCTCACATTCTCAAAGAGAGAGAAAGAGAGAGACATTAAATGTTTACTTTTAAGTAAAATAAATAACCCATTTGGAAAAGTATGTACTTTAATATTCCCACTCTGATATTCTGCAAAGGGCAGAATTTCAGGAAAGTAAACAAAATTACATCATTGCTGTCAAGAGTTTAGAATAGGCCTGAAGGAAATGGGGACCAATATTGCTTGAAATTTTACTGAGAGATACACACCATGCATTTTTCAAAAACCCATAGATATGTACAACAAATAGTGTAACTTAATATAAACTATGAACTACTTCATAGTAATATCAGTATTAGTTCATTCTCTCTACCACTGTCATCCCATTTTTCATCAATTTACTCGAGCGGGTGCCAGTAATGTCTCCATTTGTCCCAGCCCTGATATTTTAGCAGCCTCTCCTTATTCATCTTTCCCAACTCTGCAGTATTGGAGGCTCTTCCAGGGTCAGAGGAATGAGACCCATTATTGTTACTGTTTTTGGCATATAGAATACACCACAGGGATCTTGCTAGGCTCTTGCCATGTGGGTGGGATATTCTCGGTAGCTTGCCAGGCTCTCTGAGAGGTATTTACATATATATATATATATATATATATATATATATATCACTTGATCACTTGACTTCCTGTTAATCATCAATTTGCTCGAGTGGGCACAAGAAACGTCTCCATTCATCCCTGTTGCGTGCTAGTGTAGCCCAATGACGTCTGTTCTTTCTAGGAACACAAAGATCCTCAAACCAATCCTTTAGGGTCTTGATGAAGAAGTTTGACCATCTTGTAGGTGGGCGGCCATGCGGTCTTTTGACATCCCATGGAATCAAGTTGGTAACGGCTGTAGTCCAGCGGTCATCTCCAAATCTCATTACGTGTCCAGTCCATCTGATTTTCGACACCTTGGCAAAGGAGACAGCGTCCCTGATTCTTGACCGTTAATGGAGGTCAGAACTCCGGATTCTTTCTCTCATTTGAGTGAAACGTGATACTCCAAGCATAGCTCTTTCCATTCCTCTTTGGGAGACGCGAATAGTGTTCTCATCCTGTTTTCGTAAGGCCCAGGTCTCTGAGGCATATGGTAATGCAGGAAGAACAGTGGAATCGAAGAGATGTGCCCAGAGTCAGAGGTTCTTCATCCTCTTAGCTATTTCTTCGATGCTCTTGAAGGTGTTCTAAGCCGCTCTCTTCCTCCTGCACAATTCAGGTGCAGATCATTCGTCATGTTGACTTCTCGACCTAGGTACACATAAATGTTACATTCAGAGATGTTTGTTCCATTGAGAGCGAATGGAATGTCAGGAACGAGACTGTTTCACGTAAACATTGTCTTTGTGAGATTCAGCTGTAGTCTGACCTTTCCATACTCACGGTCGAAGTCGGCCAGCATTTGTGCCACTTGGCTAATGTTTGGTGTTATTAGAACGATGTCATCAGCAAAGCAGAGGTGGTTTAGTTGCCGACCATCTATCTTCACTCCCTTTCCTTCCCATTCCAATCGTCGCATGACATTCTCGACGGTGGCACTGAAGAGTTTTGGTGAAATGGTATCATCCTGATGAACCCCTCTCTTGACATGGATGATCACTTCTTTGTAGAATGGTGAAATCCTGGTAGTGAATCCATAATACAGCTCATGGAGGATCCTGATGTATTGAGTATCAATGCCCTGATTTGATGACTTCTTCCATCTCTCTCTCTCTCTCTCTCTCTCTCTCTATATATATATATATATGTTATGTTTCTCTCTATGATTTCCCTCTATGACTCCCTACCTCTCTACCCATTTTTCATAATACCCATACCATATTTGATGAGGTTCAGACAATAGGCAACAAATCATAGAGGGGATTGTAACAATAAAACACGAGAAAATTTTCTATGACAGTGACCTTCTTCTCATTTTGCCTGCAATTATAAAAAGCAAACACCTCACTAATGCAAGCTAAATTATAATAAGGATCTGTTCTTATAGGATAGGATGCATAACATTGAAATTATCGGTAAAATCAGCTCAATTTTTTTTCTAAATTCAGAGGTGCTCTTAAATAAAATATAATGGCCAAAGAAATTATATAAATAATCTCTTCCTGATTGAATCACACACTCAGATGTAAAAATCTCACCAAGTTCCAGTAAAAATCAACCAACATAGAAAAAAATCAAGGACCACTAATTACAATGGTATAAGTCAAAGGCTGAAAAGAATCCTTGTCTTTCCGGGTAAGTCCCCACTCCACCGGGGGAGTTGCTGCAAAGCTCCAAAGACTCTCTATGGTCCATATATACCAGTATCACATTATGAGAGAGCTAGACTAATATGTATTCCTTGGGAAATCGTATCCTGAAAACCATCTCACAAGAAAAAAGTCAGAATTAAACAAAACCAAAAGGTGGGAAAAATGTTCATATAGAGAAGCAGATATTGCATCCTGAAAACCATCCCAAGAGTAGAAAGTTCAGAATAACACCATAAAAAATTTGAAAAAGTGACAATATCTGAGAAACAGGAAACATTCTTCTTTACAAGTCTATAAAGTCTAGAAGGGATGTCAGATAAGCAAGCAAAACCTATCATTCAAGGTTAAAGTGAAAAGTGGAAAAATCAAAACTTCAGAGGGAAAAAAAGGAACAAATCAGCTATTAATGACCAGATGACAATCAAGCGACACAGGGCCAGATAACTCTGGAAGAGAGTAGTGGGGAAAGCAAACAGGGAAAAGGGGTAGGAGATTTAAAAGGCTCCCAGTCAGTCAGGTCAAGCTGTTCAGAATCCCCCAGGAGTCACTTAAGGATGGAAAATCACGATCACGATCACGACCATCCTGTTTAGAGCAGGCCCCAGTAACGTCTCCTTCGTCCTAGCCCTGAGATTTTTTTTTAAAGTGCCATATTCAAGGTTCTTTCAGGGTTAGGAGAATGAGACCCATCACTGTTACTGGTATTTGGCATATTGGGTACACCACGGGAAGTTTGCCAGACTCTGCCGTGTGGGCAGGTTACATTTGGTAGCCTGCCAGTTTTTCCAAAGTAGGAATGAGATGATAAGATGTCACACTCAGCTTCCGGAAGCTGAGTGTGATAATCTCTGGATCCTGGCCGTTGTTGGGGTTACACGGCAGTTGGTGGGTGTAACTGTCTAGCTACTGGCAGATCCAGTCCCAAACCGTGCAGGCTTGGAGATCTCAGCCCCAGGTCCCACACACCTGGGTTCCTCTGCCAGTTCTTTTATGCATGAGGCTCATCCAAGTGTGTTGAGAGTGGTCCCAGCATGGCCTTGGCTGGGTCCCGGAGGTCTTCAGCTGTTGGGCCCTGGTGGGGACAGTCAGGCACAGGGTAGGAGACTCTGCCTTGTTCTCTCCTGGGAGCTGAGTGTAATAATCTCTGGATCCTCACCGTTGTTAGAGTTACACGGCAGTTGGTGGGTGTAACTGTCTAGCTACTGGCAGGTCCAGTCCCAAACCATGCAGGCTTGGAGATCTCAGCCCTGGGTCCCACACACCTGGGTTCCTCTGCCAGTTCTTTTATGCGTGAGGCTCATCCAAGTGTGTGGAGATTGGTCCCAGCATGGCCTTGGCTGGGGCCCGGAGGTCTTCAGCTGTTGGCTCCTGGTGGGGACAGTCAGGCACAGGGTAGGAGACTCATGGAAAATACACATCAGAAAATCATTTGCGAGAATAAAGGTCAGATACCCGTGAGCCCAATGATAAAAGAGCCATAGCACCAAAAATATGTTACCAGTACAAAATAAGAGAGAGAAAAGGGGACCAGAAAAACAGCACAGGACTACAGGAGCGTCATCGAATGCGACCAATTCCAGTTCATTCACGGCACTGCTTATGGTCCCCAGGCACTGTGACTCTGAGCATAGAGAGAAGCCAGCCCAAGCACAGCTGAGAAGAGTCCAAATCAGCACCCCCTCCGGTAGAAAGAAGGAGCCCAAGTGGTCCTCAGTTCTCTGTGCTTGTTTGAGAAAGAATTGAAGGGCAAGAGAGCATAGCACAAGCCTCTTTATGTATTTTTTGACTTGATGATTTTCTCTGTCGGACTGACAGTGATAAAAATTACAATGTTCAGTTAGAGCTTTGAAGAATTCCATAATCACATCATATAACCATTATCTGAACCTACATAGTGACTGATTGACAGAATAATTAAAATTATTTGAAGCAGACAGCTGCAACCGTATTGACTCACGCACCAGCCCTGTTCCACCAAATCCAACTGAACCTCCCCGGAGATGCACACTGAGCAGTTCGCCTCTACAGAGTCACCATCCTGCAGTGAAATCCCCAAGAGACTGGGAGGCAGATGAGCAAACACCTGCCCGCTGATTTCACAGCCACACCCTCACCCTGCCATGACGGCCATGCCCTGGTCTCAGCCCCAGTGCTCCATGAACATTCTCTGCAGAGATACCAATCTGCTGGTAATTTCAGATGCAGAGTGCTCAGGACGAGTGCAAGTGGATAACCCCCCAAGTCCCCAACTTCCTGAAGCCCCGGCAGCCATGCTCACTCCCCCGCAGCCACTGCCCTGACAACTCTGGCCCATACTTGAGACCCTGAAGTCTCTGGACCATTAAACATCTCCTAAAGCAACAAATAGCTTAAAAAATTCTTAGACAAGGACTCAACCCTGCAATCAGATATAACAATGTTCACGTAAATTGATTATCTAGATATATTGAGTTTAATATATATTGAGCACCTTTGTTATCTAATCGATTTAATTTCAGATCTGTATCAACAGTGGCTTTTTTCTACATTAAAATATTTTTTAATTTATTTTTTATTAAATCACAATGAGAACAGTTACAAAGTTTTCAGATTTAAGTCTGGGTCATACAATGATCAAACACCCATCCCTTCACCAGTGCACACGTTCCACCACCAAGAACCCCAGTATACTCCCCATCTCACCCCTTCCCCTGCCTGTGTGGCAGATGATTTCCACTTTACTCTCTCTCTACTTTGATCACATTCAGTTTTTTGACAGAAGACCTACTATTATTATTTGGAATTTCCCACCAACAATCAGACCTGCCAAGAAGGCATCATTAGATAATATCTTTTCTATTGTTGGTAATGAAGAGAATATGATGTCACACAGCTGCAACAGCAGCTGCGCAATTTTGGATTTCTGATACTTTAGTAATTCAGTCTGGAGGGATTTCTGCCAGAAGCCACTGGGTCCCGAGATTGGTTTATGTGCCTCTGGAATCATGTCCATTCAGGAGCCAGAGGAGCCATTTGTGGGCAGCCACTTGGGGTCTAATCTGGGTCGGGGAGAAGGGCCGGTTCCAGCTCCTACCTAGGCCTTGTGTGTCTCATCACTGCAAGCTCATACCTCATTCCTTCAGGCTCTGAAAGATGGCAGACACCATGCTGCCACCGAGGGGAAAAGGTGGAAGGGACAATGCCCTTTCCCACTAGGGGCAGCACAGGGTTGTAGCTTAATTAACAGTCCAGAAGCAATTCTGCCAGAAGTTGCTGGGTTCCGAGATTGGTTTGTGTCCCTCTTGGATCATGATCATTCAGGAGCAAGAGGAGCCGTTCATGGACAGCAACACCGGGTCTTGTCTCCATTAAAATAAATTTTAAACAACTACTTAAGCAGAATATAGTTACCTCATCTGAGGTCTCCTTAGGAGCCTGCACTCACCCGAGGGCTGCAGCATGAGCTTGTGGTGAGGAAGCAGAGAGTCCCAGGCCAGCCTGGTCAGGTGCTGGGAGCCAGCTGGTACCTCTGGGATGGGGGGAGTGATCCCATCTCCCTCTAGCTCATGCTCTGGCCTTTCTTACTCAGCCAACATTATCTTCTTTCTCTCTGAGGCAGTTCACAGGTCCTCCTGTTCTGAGTGTTAGGCAGTGGGGCTGATTGGAAGCTCCTGGCACTTACCTGTACACCATCCGTCTGATGGGTCTAGTTCTTGTTTGTAGCAGAGCCTGTTTCCCATCCATAGCAGGTCATTTCAGACCTGGGAAGGGTCTGGCACCTACAGCTGAGCACAGTGTCCTCTCCCAACAAGACTGCCATGCAGGAAACACAGTGACATTTTCATTGCCAGTCTCCTGGTGCCAGGGCTCTTAAGGAGGGGCAGGCATCACACAGCTAAGACTGACCAGGCCATCTGAATAGTGCTGCAAGGTTGAAGCCCTGTGTGGAAGGAGGAATGCTTCCTTCCTGTCAGTTAGGTAGTAAATAGGGACCGTCGGGACACTGAGACATCTCCTCATTTCTGCAAATGGGAATGCCAGCCCGGAATCACTCCTTTAGAACACTTCGTAGCTCTCAGAGGCAGGCAGTTTTTCCCCAGTCCTTAGTACCCACCGGATGGTGATAAGTGGCAGGAACAGGGAAGTGTTAATTTTGCTTGCCATTTTGCCAGCCTGTGAGGATATGGTGAGAAACTCCCCGTGGAGAGTTCCTCTGGGGCCTGTGCCTGGCTGTCACAGCCTTGCAGAGGTAAGGGTGCGGCTCCCCCTGAGGCGGCCTGGCAACCTGCAGTGTCCCTGCCTGCTGTCTGCCTGCTTTCCTGGAGCTGCTGCTTTGCTGGGCCTGCCCTGCTCTGAGGCCACTCAGGGCGCTGATCCTGTGCACTTCTGGCTCTCTTTACTGAGACAGCCAGGTGGCTCTAGAGGCATCCGCAGCGCCTCATCCATAGCCCCCTGCCCCACATCTCTCTCACTAGGAATAGGGAGGGCCACCAACAGCCGCTCCCCTTTCTCAAGCACTGGTGTGAGTCCCCATCCTGGTGGGGGGCACCTTCACCCCAGCCCCCACCACTCCCTGGGGCAACTTCTCCACTGGCCACCTCTCATCATGCCCTGCCCCTCCCTGGGCACTGTAGCAGCCAGATCCTGACTCCACTCTCCCAACGCAGGAGGGAAAGCTCTTCCCCAGAGCTTCGTATGAGGGAACCTCTCCTGAGATGCCTTCCACAGGCTCCTCGGGTAAGAGAACGATGATTGTCTACCCCAGAACTAGGAAAGCCAAAATGGTAATGTCTGCCTGTCTTAGGTTTGCAGTCACTTGGCAGTGGTTTAACTTGCTGGCTTGGTACCAGAAGAGCCCTTTATCTGTGCTCCTTGAGGGGACAGACTGGGAGCAGAGAGTGAGGGGCAGGAAGCACAGAGAACCCTCAGACAGCAGCCCCTGCAGATATCCACTCTTTCTTGATCAACCTTGACTGCCCTCCTGTCATTCTTAGAGGGTCAGAGAAACAACAAATCAACCGATATGTGTGTGCTGTGTATGTGTGTGGTGGTCAACCATCTGTAGTCAGTCAGTCTGTCTGTCTGTGCAACACTGTGATGTTAGAGGCAGGTTGAAATCAGAAGTAGAAATCCTTACACCTGGGCAAGCTGCATTATCACTAGAGGTCAGAGTGATATGCAGCCCAACAATTTTTAAAAGCTTAGGTGCTTTTGGACCTTGTTAGACCAGGAATACACTACGGGTCTCTAAACAGAATGCTAAGTCTACAAAGACCTTAAAACTCTTGATCTAATTCTCTTATTGGAAAAAGTTCAAGTGGTTCCTAACACCTGAAATTCTCCTAAACTTCAGAATCTGTATTGTCTAGAAAGGGCTGTGGAACTAGACCTCAAAGTGCAATAAGATTTTTATGAGACTGCAAGGTTTTATATTACAGGCCTCAGTCAATTTTAATGAGAAATTGGGCTGTTTACAAAATTAGGTCAAAAAAGGTTTTCTCAAGTTTCATAACATTGATAGTTTAAACATTTTATTAATGCTGCTATCATTAGTTTTTTTCCCCCAAAGCTTTCTGTGCCTAAATGTATATATTTGTTTTGTTTCTGCATTGGATTATGTGAACTAGAAAAATCTTGTGAATTGTGAATCAGATCTTGTGAGTCAAATGATTGTGGCACATTAAAAACAGATTCAAAGAGTAAAGGTTTAATTTAAAACATGGATTTCTGGAGTTAAAAAATTGTAAAATTGCAAAACTTTTATCCTACCATTGTTTAAGATTAAGAATTATCTCCAACCTTTCAGTATCAATATTGCAAATCACAATGCTCAGAGAAGGGGGGTTGTGGGGAAAGAGAGAGAGAGAGAGACAGAGACAGAGACAGAGACAGAGATAGACAGAGACAGACAGACAGACAGAGAGATAGATAGAAGAGAAGAGAAAAGCACCTGCCATAGAGGCAGGCAGTGTTGGGGTTGGGGAGATGTGGGAACCTGGGAACACTGGTTTTGGGACATGCACATGGTGGAGGGATGGGTGTTGGAACATTGTATGAATGAAATCCAATCATGAAGGACTTTGTAATGCTCTATTCCACAGTGATTCAATAATTTTTCTTTTAAAAAGAATTATCTCCTGTTACCTAAACAGGTAAACTGGTCTTTCATGAGTTTTTGACCAAAGTTATTCACATTAATAATAACTAATTCAGGTTAATTTTGTTAAACTGCAAGAGTGAACCAAAATTTAACACATCTAATATTTGATCTGTGAGACTTTTGGGAACTTAAATTTCTAGAGCTTTTTAGCAAAGAGTAAATAATGGTGTTATCTCAGACTCATCCTGACAGCCTAAAGCTATACATTGTGCCCTGGTAAAAGTTTAAGGATATTGGGGGCTGGAGCAATAGCAGAGTGGGTAGGGAGTTTGCCTTGCACATACCCGACCCGAGTTCAATTCCCAGCATTCCATATGGTCCCCGAGCACCACCAGGAGTGATTCCTGAGTGCATGAGCCAGGAGTAACCTCTGTGAATCGCTGGGTGTGTCCCAAAAAGAAAACAAATGTTTAAGGATATCAGACTTTCCTGCTGGAATTCCAGACTACTCTCAGGACTTCTTACTGAAGAAAACAAGTAGGCCATCTTAACATTCAAGTGGCTAGGAACAGCCCCTCTGGCTTTACGACTTCTGAAAATGGAGAAGTGGGTGCAAAATGTAGGCAACAACAGCAGTCAGCCCTTTTCAGATTATGTTGCTAATCTTCCCCGTACATGAAAATACATGTTATTATTGAGATAGCTTTATTTAGTGTTAGTCTTGTCACCAGGTCTCAGAACTAGTCTTGGTCATAAGAGAATTGTCCTTAATTGTGATTATCATAAAAACTTTGGTCATCTGTAGAATTGCTTTAATGCTTTTTTGTTTAGAGAGTTATGCAAAATAAACTACAATTTTGTCATGATCAATGAAAAAATTATTAGCAACTAATCTCCAAATTTCTGGGGAAATTGGTACTATTAAAAGGGGTTTCATTGAGTACTTTTAAAATAAGGATGTTAAGCCTTCAAAATGTGACAATATAAAGTAAAGTAAAGTAAAGGTCCTCCCGTCGATCATCGATTTGCTCGAGCGGGCCCAGTAACGTCTCAATTGGAGACTTTGTTGTTACTGTGTCTGGCATATCGAATACTCTCGGTAGCTTGCCGGGCTCTCCGAGAGGGGCGGAGGAATCGAACTCGGGTCGACAATATAAAGTATATATAAAAATATAAAGTATATATAAACATTAAAGTAAATATAAGCATTTGTTCAGTATGTCAGAACTTCATGGAAAGCATTGTCACATAAAAAGAAATGTTTAACTTTATGTGAGTAATGTGTGTATTCTAAACCAGATGAAAATGATACTTCATTTAGACTGTATATTCTACCTTTGTAGGTTTTAACAGCACTTCTTTTGACCTATGGCCCATAGCAAACCACACTTATGGTATTAATAGACAGCTTGTATTAATAGACAGCTTGCTTTTCTCTTCTTAATACCTTTAACATGTTCTCTGTGGGAATATCATTGCTCGCGTAGATCCATAAAATGGAATATATTACTAAAAGATGGTAAAGGGGTTTCCCATCTATTAACAGAGTAACAAAGAAGCCACTTGTATACTTTGAAACCTCAAGTTGAGAACTTGAACCCCAAATCTCAACCGTTGCACGTGGGTCTTACAGAACCTTGAACATTTGTCATATTAGCTTCAGCTTCAGCTGCTCCTAAGAATGGCCTTACATCCTAACACTGAGGTCCTGAGATGAAATTTGTGACACGTTGGCTATGACAAGAGAGAGCCCAAGAGCTCACAAAGCACATTGGTAGGAGGGCAATGTCTTAAAAGAGTCATTAATCAGAAGAGCATGGCATACGAGGAGCTTCTATCTCCTTCAAGAATTAGAAGGACTCTCAGGGTTGGCCAACAAGACTGGATCCAGGTCTGCAGTTGGAAAATATACAAATGCTTCCTGGGAAAAATCACCTTGCATAATTTAAATAAATCTAAATACTATAAGTTACTATCCTGGTTCTTACTGCACCTGCGCAAAATAACAGCCACTTCTGTTAAAGACAAATGATCTGCTATGTTCATTGTAAGGTGGAGAGAAACTCATGCTTGATTTCAAGGACATGTTTTGATGTAAAAACCCCATTCTTGGTCCATGGAGAGATAATAAAACTTCCAGTTAGAATCCAGAGTAAAATCAGCCATACCCTTTAAAGTAGATGATAGGTTTTGGCTCTAGAAACTTGGGCTCTATTCAGTTATTTTAACTGGGGTCTTGCTAACTGTAATTTCTTTCAGAGAAGAGAACCCTGTCAAAAAGGACAAGAATAACCTCTAATAACCTCCATCTCTTACCCGTCTCCCCTTTTTTCTCTAAAAAGATGCCCACGCCCTTGTTCCACTCTCTAAGCAACATGATAAAGGAAACAAGCTCAGAAAAATGACCCTTAAGAAAGGGAATCATCAGTAGGAAATGCCACAAGGGTGACCTAGGTGATGCATGATAACCTGCATGACATAGGCCCTGCCCGATATAACCAGACTATCATCTCAGCATCTTCCTCCCTATTTTAATATCCGTGTCTCATTTCCATGCCCTTAAATAAAAGCAAAACCTAAAAGCAACCACTATACTGGTGAGACAATTGGCCTTTGACCTCCAAATACTATACTGATCCCCTAGACGCAAGGTCATTTCAGCCCATCATGTGAGTATTGTGCTTGGAAATAAATATTACATCTTTGTGAATATGTCTAGATAAATCCAGATTAATTTTCAACCTACATAGAATGTCTTCCAATACTGGGAGCATGCTTCTCAAAAGTTACTTTCTTGGAAAGTACTTGGTCTTGGCTCCCTTCGGACCTGCCCTTCTTGGTCCCTTGGTGGACCTCTGCTTTCATAGCTGAAAGGACCTGACATTATAACTTTCTTGTCAGGTGTGTTTCCTCTAGACTTGAGTCCATCACATTACTGAAGGTGATAAATGCAGAACCACGGATGCGGGCAACTCGAGGCATGATGCTCAGATCCCCAGGCATCCTCCTTCCTAAGACTCCTTGATTACACTGGGTCCCTCTGTGAGCATATCCAAAGTCAGCAAGAACTAGCCAGATCTATTGGCTGCCCCATTCCCTGATGCAGTCAGGGTTCCATCTTTGAGCGGGGCATGAAAGGGAAGCCTCAGTTTTCCCTTGCCAGCTGCTGTGAATAGTCCCAGTTTTTGTTGCCCCATCCACATTTTTCACTTCCTCCCTATTCCCAGTCTCTTTCTGATAAACAAGTGTCACTCTTCTAGGGATCACCAGTCAGTGGTGATCAAAGGGTCTCTTTGTATATTCAGGGCTTATCACTATCCCTCCTGGCTGGCCAATGATGGATTAAGGAATGGGAGCCCCCAGGTTTGTTGGTAATCAGTGGTCATTTATTCAAGTCTCACGATGTTAGTAATAGAGGAATCATGAAGTGTTGGGGGTAGCAATTATCCATATGTGTGGTTGAACATTATCATAAACAATGAGTATATGTAAACCCCTTCCTTTAGGGTAAGTTCTTTTTCATTTTTTCTTTCTTCCAGGGGTCACACCGGGTGATGCTGAGGGTTTACTCCTGGATCTGCACTCAGGAACTGCTCTTGGTGGTGCTGGGGGAATCATATGGGATGCTGGGGATCGAACCCGGGTCTGCCACTTGAAAGGCAAACCCATTGTACTATCACTCTGGCCCCACGTTAGGGGAAGTTCTTCTAAGAGATTTACCCAAGGACAGAATATCTCATCTAAGGGATCGGTCATTCTAGAGTCCTGCTAGGAGATCTACCCAGGGTGGAATTCCATTTCACTGGGCATATTGCTTTCTCCTTTTCTTAGCCAGTAAGGCATTTAAATAATCATAATAATATTTCTTTGAGTTATTTTGTATGAACACATTAATATATATATTAAGCTTAAAGAGGTGACTTTCTTCATTTTGTCTTTCTTCATTTTGGCAGCCTAGTTCGGCATTGAGATTTTATCAGCCTCTCCTTTCACATCCTTCTCAACGCTGCCCTACTGGTGGCTCCTTCAGGGTCAGGGGAATGAGACCCATTGTATTTACTGGTTTTGGCATATCTAATATGCCACGGATAGCTTGCCAGGCTCTGCCGTGCAGGCGGGATACTCTCGGTAGTTTGCCAGGCTCTCAAAGAGGGATAGAGGCTTTTGGGGCGGCCTCTAATTACCCTTGTAGGTGTTCCCATGGTTAAAACCATATTTGAACCCTATCAAATATGATGCGACAATCCTGGAAGATGGGTATAAAGTGTCTTATGATGTGTCTGGAAAGTATCCTGGAGTGTGGCGCGGCAGATGGGTAGTGGAGGTCTGCCGGTGAGGTATTTATCTGGTACCAGTAGGGTGGTTCTTTTATGCATAATCCAATCCCTGGGTTGCCAGCTGTTGGTGGAACCAGGTAGGGAACCATAGGGTGGGGCTCCTGGTTTTAATCCTTTAGGCTGCCAAAATGAAGAAAGAAAAAAAAATGACTGTCTGTACTTTCAATGCACATACACTGGCATCAGATGCATCCATCGAGGACCTGATGGTCCAAGCACAAAAGAACAAGTACGACATCATTGGGCTGACCGAGATGAGAAGGCATCAATCACATCACACCGTTTTTGTCACTGAAGAAGAACTGTTCCTAGGATCATGTGACAAGAGGTGTCGGTGGTGTCGGTGTCCTTGTCAACACAAACTTGGCCATGAGCATTGATTCATTTGAATACCTCATGACCTGAATCGGAAGATTACACTTGAATAGATGTGGCTCACTGCTGGCAGTTTCTATCTTCTATCTTCTTTTTCTACACACCAACATCCAATTATGATGAAGGAGAAATTGAGAAGTTCTACATGGAACTGAAGAAGCTCTATAAAGAAGATCACACCTTCTACAAGATCATTGTCAGTGATTTTAATGCCAAGATAGGACTGAGAAAATCAGCTAAAGAATTCCACATCAGGACCATGGCCTAGAATGTAATGAACAGGGTGAGAGACTGTCTGAGTTTGTCATGTCAGCCAAGACCATCCATGGTAACTCACAGTTCCCAAAGGCCAAATCTAAACGTTGGACATGGGAGTCTCCCAGTGGATGGTTCCACAATGAAATTGACCACATCATATTCAATTGATTGTTCTGCCTGACTGATGTTGCTATTGTCCCAAAATTCCAAACGGGATCAGACCACCGTCTCCTTCGTGCAAAATTCTACTTCACAGAGCGGGGATAAAGGAATGCAGAGTTTAAAAAGAGAACTCCCAGAAAGACCACCAACTGGGAACACTTTGGCACTATTGAAGCAGCATGGGAAGATGCCATCATTGACAACATTGATGAGGAATACGATTGACTGGTTCAGCACCTCCATGATTGTGCGAGGAATTCCAAGAGAGAGATAGTCACAAAAAAATGCCTGTCTTCGAAAACTCTTGATCTTATTTGCCAACGTGGCTTGGCACATGCCTCAGGCAACCTCAAGCAAATGTCTGAGCTTGCAAAACAGTGCAGAGAAGCGATCAAGAAAGACCTCAAAGAGAGAAGAGCAGCAGTGCTGGTAGATGTGGCAGAAGCCAGGAAAAGCATCCGCAACACACGCCTGTTCTTTGCCAACTATAAGATCAAGATAACTGCCCTCCAATGTCCTGATGGATCTATAACATCTTCCAGAAGGGCAATGGAGAAGATTATCCATGACTTCTACTCAGATCTCTTTGATTGCCACATTCACCTGCCCTCATACCAAATTTCTCAGGATAGATATGCTGTTCCCAACTTTCTCCCTTCTGAAATCCAACATGCCATTTTGTTGGTAAAGAAATGAACAACACCTAGGCTAGTCAAGGTCAGACCTGAACACCTGAAGAAACTGCCATCAGTACTCATCAATACGCTCCGTTTTTCACATGCTACCTGTCTGAATGCAAGGTTCCATCCCAATGGAAAACCATCAGGACGGGTAGTACTGTACAAGAAGGGAGACATCCCACATTTGCCACTATCGCCCGATCTGCCTATTGTTTGTCATCCACAAGCTGTTCACTCGAGTCATCTTGAATAGGATTGGCAGAACACTAGATGAAGGACAACCATGCGAGCAAACTGGGTTCCAAAAAGGATTCAGCATGATTGACCATATCCACATGATAACCAAGCTCATTGAGGTTTCTCGGGAGTTCAAGATGCCACTCTGTCTAACGTTCATTGATTTAATTTAAAGAAGGCCTTTGATTCTGTTGAGATGGAAGTGGTCATCGAAGCCCTAGCCAATCAGGGCATTCAGACTCAATACATCAGGATCCTCTGCGAGCTGTATTACGGATCATCGATATCAAGAATGGGGTTCAGCATGGTGATATCATTTCACCAAAACTCTTCAGTGCCATCCTTGAGAACATCATGCAACAACTGGAATAGAGAAGTGGTTCCTACGAAAACAGGTTGGGAACGCTATTTGGGTCTCCCAAACCGAGGAATAGAAAGAGCTATGCCTCGAGTATCACATTTCACTCAAATGAGAGAAAGAATCTGGAGTTCTGACCTCCATCCACGGTCAAGAATTAGGGACGCTGTCTCATTTGCCAAGGCATCAAAAATCAGATGGGCTGGACACGTAATGAGATTTGGAGACGACCGCTGGACAAGAGCCATTACAGATTGGATTCCACAGACGTCAAAAGACCACGTGGCCACCCACCTTTGAGATGGTCAGTCTTCTTTGTCAAGACCCTGAATGATTGGCTTAAGGCTCTTCATATTCCTAGAATAAGCAGACGCCATTAAGTTACACTAGCACGCAACAGGGATGAATGTTACTGGTGCCCGCTCAAGCAAATCGATGAGTAACGTGATGTCAAATGATCAAGTGATCAAAGAGGTGACTCTCCTGGGGATATCTCACTACATATCTCAGACTAAGGTACTCAGGCCAGCTTAGTTTTTGCTAATCCCCAGGGTGCTTATTCAGATTACTTCTTTTTGGGTCATGATAGAGTTTGTTCCATGAGCGTGCTCTTAACTTATTATACTTCTTAAAGCGCTTAGCCTTTCCATTTTTCATACTGGGGTAGCTTTCAACTTGCCCTGGGTTGATACAAGTTCTTCAGTGGGACCCCCTTTTGGAGCATTAGGAACTAAGGGCAACTGAGATGTCAAATAAATATGATGAATGCCCAGGAGTAAATATTATTTGGCGTCAATTATTTCTGGAGTTACTAAAACATATCATTAACTGTCTTCCTGTGTCTATACAACAAGGACATTGCCTTTAAATAAACAGGGCAAAGGACAGAGAAGAAAGATATAAGCAATATTTTATTTACATATACAAAATCCAGAGCCATCAGAAGAATTTGACTTTCAAAGTGATAAGATCTGATTTGGGATATTTGTGATTAACAGATAGGGGAAGAAAAGAACACAAAGAAGGGTCTTGAAGATAAACACGGAGGATTGGGTGTGCCTGATGGAATTTGGTGTGCCTCAGATACATGTGTTGAGAATAACTCAATAAATCTAATCTCCCTGCAGGAGGAGCAAATGACAACCCAATGTTAAACCTATAATGCTTAGAACTGTAATCCAACAAACAGGAAGTTAAAAATTTTTCATCATAAAATTCTGCCCCAAAGCTTAGGTTCACTGGGAGGCTAAGATAATGAGAAATACCTAACACAAATGTCCACATAAGGATCTGTTAGATCCTTGCATCCTCTGTACCACTTGCCAAGAGGTCAACTTTTATTTAAAATGGCCTACAGGAAAACCCTTATCTTTAATTTCTCTACATTCCCTGTAACACAAAGACCCAGATTTCCCATAAAAATCCTACAAAAAAGAGTTACAGTTAATAATAGTCCTATACTAAGTTTCTCCGTACTTGGGGAAGTCCTTTTCCTTTCTCTTCTTTCCAGTAAACTTTTATACTTTGTAACTCTGAGTATGGGCATCTTCATAACTTAATATTTTCATTCTTGAAAATATTGAAGAACTTGTAAATAACAGACAAAGACCGGCCATCTCTGCTGCAATATCATCTGCATCAATATTAATAGTCCCCAGAGATAGAGGGCATCTTAAATTCAATTTTCCACATAAAGGAATAGAATTATAGCTTGATTTATATGACTAGGCACTGCACAAGAAATCAAAAATTTAAAAAGCTACTTTTTCCTTCTTTATTCTAAAATGAGTCTTCATGCTATGCACTTGATTACAAAAATGGTATAAAGGTCAATTTCAGATATTTTAATTAATTTATTGAAAGAAGGATGCAAAGAACTTTGAGAAATTATTTAGTTCAAACATGCTGAGGTCATAATGACATTGCAGCCTTTGTCTGGTAGACAAATATAAAAGATACTTTCTACTGCAATTCCAGGACCCTGGTTCTTAATTCAAATATTAGTATGTTATTGTTTTGGAGGGATTTTTAAACATATAACTAAAACTGTATGACTTAAGGCCCTATTTTAAGATAAAATATAATATTAATTTATTGGGTATACTATATCTAATCACTTAAATCCTTAGAATGTGGGAATTTCTACTGTGTTCTACTGATTTGGGAATCTCACATGTGTGAGATATGTGACAGAAGAAGAAGATAGGGAAGAAGTGAGGTAGAATTCCGTGAATATTAGAAAGATTTGATCCTTTGTTGATGGTTATAAAAGGAATAAAAGGGACGTATGTCAAACTGATGACTTCTACAAACTATGGCTGACTTCTGAAAAACAGTCAACAAAGAAGTAGGGACTAAAGTACTATCACTGTATCACCGTCATCCTGTTGTTCATTGATGTTCTTGAGGGGGCACCAGTAACATCTTTTCTCCAAGCCCTGAAATTTTAGCAGCCTCTCCTTACTCGTCCTTCCCGCTCAAAACTGCTTCTCTTCAGGCATCTCGGGGGACACCTGGGGTCCTGCAGGGAAAGATGGAGGTCCCAGGGTCGCGAGCAGGCAGCTGTTCTGACCTGGAATTAAGATGAGATGGGCGCCGCCGTCAGGTCAGGAGTGAAGAGGGCAGGGCAGACGCTCAAAACTGCTTCTCTTCAGGCATCTCGGGGGACACCTGGGGTCCTGCAGGGAAAGATGGAGGTCCCAGGGTCGCGAGCTGGCAGCTGTTCTGACCTGGAATTAAGATGAGATGGGCGCCGCCGTCAGGTCAGGAGTCTCGTCCTTCCCAACGGTGCTGTATTGGAGGCTCTTTCAGGGTCAGGGGAATGAGACTCATTATTGTTACTGTTTTTGGCATATCTAATACAACATGGGGAGCTTGCCAGGCCATAGTACTATAGTACTATAACATAGTAGTGTAACAATGGGAAATAATTATTTTACCAACTAGAAAAAGCTTTAAAAATATTTTTTCCTACATCTTTCTTTAAAAATCACACCTTGAAGACTGCTTTGTAAGATTCAGATTAGAGAAATGAGCTAAGTTTACCAGATCTACAGAACTGTGTGATCTTAAATAGACTTTCTTAGAGAATAGAGAGTGCATTTTGAGAAATAACGTGGGTTCAGTTCCAAAGACTGACCTTATAATGCCAATGCAAACATGAAACGGAAATGATGAAGATATCTAGGAAGGGTCTGTCAAGGTTTCCATTTTACTAAACTTCTCAGATCGAGGTTCCACCAATCTTCAGAGTAAGAGACAAGAGTCAAAATCCTATTTAGGGATGAGGGGCACAAACCTAGTAATGTTCAGGGCGTATTCCTGCCTCTAAGCTCAGGGATCACTTGCAGCAGGGATCTGGGAACCATGTATGGTACCAGAGATTGAACCTGGTAGGCAGCGTGCAAGGCAAGCACCCTCCCCACTGTAATATTGCTCCAGCTCCCATAGTTTAAACCTACTGCCTTTCTTTATGAGTTCTAAGAAGTATCTCTATACCCTTCAGAAGAAAAGGATTAAAAGGAAGGGAATAACTTATAAATAATTTTGTTCTTAACCCTGTCATTTAATCTTTAACAACCTTCCAAAATGGATAACTTCTGTGAGAAATATAAATGCTCATACAGATAGCATCTGACTAAACTAGAAGTGGCAGAATTGATATAAAAGGTTTCTGAATTAAACGATTTTATCCTCTTCTGTCTTAAGTGACAAACTTTGTACCATATTTTACTAAATCTCATTTTCTTAGAAATATCCAGGCTTAAATCTGAAAGAAATAATGGATCCCATTGTAGAAACATCTAAGATCTACTTTCTATTAAAGGAATGAAAACTACTACACTATTAAAAGTAGTGTAGCATTTGATTTGTTTATATTTGATGGCTCTGATGCTACTGGTTTTATTGACCCCAAACAAGTATCTAAAGTTCTATTTCTTTTGTTTCTTTTTGTTTGTTTTGGGAGTCAGACCCAGCAGTACTCAGGGGATACTCTGGCTCTGCACCCAAGAATCACTCCTGGCAGTTTTGGGGGACTGTATGGAATGTTAAAGAAACAAACCCAGGTTTCAACATAGGAGTTTGGGGGCAGAAGGGAGAGCACAGCAGACAGGCGCTTTCTTTGCATGCAGCCAATTTGGACTCAATACTTGACATTCTATATCACCCCTTGAAACAATCAACCAGGATTGATCCCTAGCACAAAGGAGGGAGTAAGCCCTGAGCACTGCTGGATGTGTCCCCCATCCCCAGAATCACACATTTCAATATTGTGTGGACCAGAAACTCCCTTAAGTATTTTTGTTGTCTTCTTTTTCCCTATTATGGACCTTATCTGATGGTTGCTCAGTGCCAGGTGTCAAAGTTGGGCTGATTGCATGCAACACAAGCACTTACCTACTATACTATCTCTCCAATCCTTAGTGGATTATTTTTTAGGGACTTTGATTGGAGTTCCAAGGCCTAAAGGCAGTCCTCGGGAAACATTAAATTATTAGAAAGAATATAACTCCACTAACTATGCCCTTATCTCTGGCTCTGGTCAGGATTACTGCACTCTTCAATAAATTTTTTCAGTCATTCTGGTCCAAAAAAAAAATACTACTGGAACCACAAACATCATTAGCTTTTGGAAGAGACAGAAAAGGGTAAGATACACTTGGAAATTTGATTGTGTTCTGACAGGCCCAGCATTACAAAAGATACTGACACTGAAGAATTGGGAGACTGAGTTTAAGGTTGTGTTTTACCTCCCGCAGTATAAATAACTTTCAATATGAAATATACCTCCACTGACTCACTTGGAACTTCATTTCTTAACATTAGTCATGTAGCTCATTTACTGAACTTATACCTCCAGCTATTTTTTTTCTCACAAGGTGTCTTCAAGGTAGCACTACGTAGAAAATAAAGAAATCTAGGTTTATATTGGCTTGTCTGACTTAGCTAGAACTTATACTTTATACTTTGCATACAAGTGAGTTAGTATATGTTCCTCAGGATCTATTTATAAATAGTGATTACTTATGACAAGTAGTAAAGATTTTTGAAGGCAGGTACCATGCCAAATATGGAAGTAGTAAAATTCAGGAATTAAGTAAAACTGTTCTTAAAATTGTAAAATTTTATCTATTAAATTTGAACACATACAAAGGTATGACCACAGGATCTGACTATAATTCATTTTTTTTCATATAGTGTGGCCAATTTAAAATTTTGGAGTGAGTTCTACTCCTTACAGTATATGGGATACACCACACATAACCCGACTATGTACATAACATTCAAAGAGTGCCTGGTACACAATAAACTTTGACGTCTTTATATATTTGATTACATTCAATATTCAAACATCAATCCAACCACCATTATACCTTTCTACCACCATATTTCAGGTGTTTCCATACCAAAATCCAATCCCTGCCCCAAAGCAGAACCGAAATAATACAATATTTCCCTCTAAGTTTGGTTGTCATCAAACTTTAAATCCCATCAAATGTGGTGAAGTACTTTGGAAGTATGGGTAGAGTATGTCCTTGTAGTGTCCACCCAGCTACAAATGCAGCTGTGTGATCCAGGTAAAGATTTACTCCTGGGTGAGGCTTGCCTGAGCATGTGGAGAGCAGCTATGAACAGGGTGGCAGTTCAGGTCTGTCAATTTTTGGCTGCCGGGGCTGGGTTCCTTGGGTTGGGGAGGGGTCTCACCCACCCCCTCTGGGCTCTCCTGAGTGAAACAGCCTGGCCCGGGTCCGATGGCATGGTTATGGCGAGTGTCATGTTGCTCTCTTCTGGGAGAGAACGACTTGTGATCTGGATGGTGGCTGATGACGAGAGTATCTGGTGCCAGCCAAGGGTGACTTATGGGCATGACTGCTGAGTTGCCAGAAACGAGGCGGGGGGTTGTGGGGGGATACGGGAAAAGGATCTCCATTCCTGGTCCTGCTGAACAAAGTTCTCAGTCACAGAGTACCGCATATCTGGGCTTTCTGGGGGTTCATTTGTGGGTAAGGCTCGATCCAAACAAGTGGAGAGCAGTTGTGAGCAAGGCAGCAGTTAGCAAACTTTGACTTTCAGCCTCCTTATGGCATTAAGTCCCTTCCCTTTTCATTTCTAGAGCTCCCTTTTGAATTAAAATGCTTTAATGCCCTACTTAAAGTACAATTTGTCTTTTTCTTTTGTCCATCATTCCATTGTATGGAAGTTTCTTAGTGCTACTCGAACTATGTTCCCTACACAGGCTGTTAGGACAGGACAGCCTCGGACTGGGCCAAGGACAATGAAGATAGTCAAGTTTCCGCTCAGGTCTCTACTATCTGCTTGTTCCGGGAGAAACATATGGGCCCCTGAGCTATGAAACAGATGGCTGTCACGGGTCTGGGCTCAGCCCTCGGACCCGGATATCACGTGAAGCCTGGAGCGGGCACTTAAGTAAATTGTGACCTTCAAATCTGCTGTAAAGGCCGACTTGGGCCTATAAAAGTAACCCTTGTACCTTGGGTCAGAGTCTGGCCTCTCACACGGGACCTGGGTGTTGCTGTGTGCGTGTGCACGACCCTGGCTAGCCAGCTCAATAAACTGCCTGCTTGCTGATTGCATTCCTGTGTAGTCCTTGTCTATGGTCGGAGATCCAGAGCTGTGCCCTAACAAGGCATTCTCAACATCAAAGAAAGCTCATCAGAATTACAGATTCTTAGACTGAGCCAAGACCTCCTTCATTCAAATGTCTAAAAGGGAATTATGACTTGCAATAAGCATTCTGGGAGGTTCTGATGCCAAATAAACTTTGAAAAACACCTTCCTAGGTCAGCTAGAGAGTTTGATGAAAAAGCCCTGAAAATGGAGATTAAAAAAATGAATTTAAAACCTAGTATAGTCAGGTTATAATATTGTGATCTTCAACAAATTATTTAATCTTTGACTCCAGAGATTTTTGGCTTTTGATTTTTTGTTTACAATGTGTACAAAGTTCTGCTATATGAGAATTGTGTGAAATACTCTTATTAGGAACAGAAAGACTCTCCCTCATGTGTCTAAAGGAAAGAAAAAGGATTTTATATTCTGTCCAAGATCTCGACCCAGTCATCCTTGTGGCTGCAAACCTCTTGATAAAGAAAGGAAAGTGCAAAACCAGTTCCAGCCATCCACTGTCTCACATTCCACGAATGGAACCCTGACCTTATTTCACCTTTCTCATCATTAATCCCAAAATATATATTAACTGACATGGTTCCCTACCTGCATAATGAGACTTTAATGACACATATCATGTTTGAGCTAGCATGTAGTGTTTATACACATGTGTGACTTTATATTTTTTAATTTTTTTATGTAGGAGTACTACTCTTTATTCAGCCACTGATTAGCTGATTGAATTGGACATGAACTCCACCTTACTTTTTTTTCATTTTTTATAATTTTATTTATTGAATCACTGTGAGAGCCGTTACAAAGCTTTTGGGTTTAAGTCTCAGTTATACAATGAAATACCCATACCTTCACCAGTGCCCATTCTCCACCACCAAAAACCCCAGTAAATCCTCATCCAGTATCCTCCCCCTACCTGTGGGGCAGATGATTTCCACATTACTCTCTCTCTACTTTGATTACATTCAATATTTTGACACCAGACCCACCATTATTATTTGGGATTTTACCCCAACACTCAGATCTTCTGAAAAGGCAGCAGTAGACTATTTGTTTTCTATTGCTGGTTATGAATAACATATGATGTCGCGTGGCTGCAGTACTGGTGGCACAATTTTGAAATTCCAAAATTTTAACACTTTAATCTGAGGGATGATGCCCTACCACTGTGCTATCGCTCGGAGCGATAGCACAGCGGATAGGGCGTTTGCCTTGCACGCAGCCAACATGGCCGACCCGAGTTCGATTCCTCCGCCCCTCTTGGAGAGCCCGGCAAGTTACCGAGAGTATTCGATATGCCAGACACAGTAACAACAAAGTCTCCAATGGAGATGTTACTGGGCCCGCTCGAGCAAATCGATGATCAACGGGAGGGCCTTTTACTTTTACTTACTTTTTAATCTGAGGGATTTCTGCCAAAACCTGCTGGGTTCTGAGATTTGTTCCTGAGTCTCTTGGATCATGGCCATTAAGCAGCTTGATCAGGAATCAGAAAGGCCATTCATGGGTGGCAACTCGGGGTCCCGTTGGGATAGGGAGGAAAGGGCCAGCTCCAAACCCATCCCGTGAGGCCACACGTGTCTCATCACTGAAGGCCCAAACTTGACTGTCCAATAGCCTCTGGAGGATGGCGGCCACTGAGCCACCTAGAGGGAGCAGGTGGAGGGACAACACCATTTCCCCCCTGGGGTGGCCTAGCAACAGCAAACTACTTCGGATTCCAGATGCATTTCTGCCATAAGCCACTGGGTTCCAATATTTGTTTCTGAGTCTCTGGGATCATGGCTGTTAAGCAGCTTGATCAAGAGCCAGAGAGGCCATTCATGGGTGACAACTCCAGGTCTTGTTGGGGTGGGGAGGAAAGGGCAGGCTCCAACCCCATCCCATAAGTTCCCACGTGACTCGTCACTGAGGGCACACACCTGATTGTCCAATGGCCTCTGGAGGATGGCAGCCTCCGAGCCACCTAGGGGGAGCAGGTGGAGGGACAGCGCCCTTTCCCCGCTGGGGTAGCCTGGCGATGGTAACCTACTGGGGGTTCGGATGCATTTCTGCCAAAAGCCACTGGGTTTTGAGATTTGTTTCTAAGTCTCTGGGATCATGGCCTTTAAGCAGCTTGATCAGGAGCCAGAGAGGCCGTTTTGTGGGGAGCAACTCAGGGTCTCACTGGGGTGGGGAGGAAAGGGCCAGATCATCCCCATCCTCTGAGGCCCCATATGTCTCGTCACTGCAGGCCCAAACCTGTTTGTCCAGTGGTGTCTGGAGGATGGTGGCCACTGGGCCTCCAGGGGGATCAGACCAAGGCACAAAACCTATTTCCATCTGGGTTGGCCCAGTGCCAGTAACCTACTGTAGGGACTGTATGCATTTCTGCCAAAAGCTGTTGGGTTCCGAGATTCGTTTCTGAGTCTCTGGGATCATGGCCATTAAGCGACTCAATCAGGAGTCAGAGAGGTCGTTCGTGGGTGACGACTCCGGGTCTCGTTGGGGTGGGGAGGAAAGGGCCGGCTCCAATCCCATCATGTGAGGCCCCGAGTGTCTCGTCACTGCGGGCCCAAACCTGACTGTGAAATGGCCTCTGGAAGATTGCAGCCACCTAGCCACTTAGGAGAAGCAGATGGAGGGACAGCACCCTTTCCCCCCTGGGGTGGCCTGGCAATGGTAACCTACTGCGCCACCTGGGTACATTTCTGCCGAAAGCCGCTGGGTTTCGAGATTTGTTTCTGAGTCTCTGGGATCATGGTCATTAAGTAGCTTGATTAGGAGCCAGAGAGGCTATTTGTGGGTGGTGACTCGGGGCCTCGTTGGGGTGGGGAGGAAAGGGCCAGCTCCACCCCCATCCTGTGAGGCCCTGTGTGTCTCGTCACTGTGGGCCCAAACCTGACTATCCAGTGGCTTCTGGAGGATGACGGCCACCGAGCTGCCAGGGGGACCAGGCCAAGGCACAACACCTATTCTCACCTGGGGTGGCCTGGCACCAGTAACCAACTGCAGGGACTGGACACATTTTTGCCAAAAGCTGTTGCGTTTCAAGATTTGTTTCTGAGTCTCTGGGATCATGGCCTTTAAGCAGTTCGATCAGGAACCAGAGAGGCCATGCCTCCAATTACATAGCTGAGCCAGAGGTGGTTTGTGGGTGTGTTTCCCACATACCTAACTTTTGGCCATTTCCTTTCTTGGTAAACTTTGCCCCAAGATTTTGGGGTCTGGGCAAAGGCACAGCAGCAATTTGGGGCCATCTGAAAGTCTGAAGGTGCTATATGGCTGCTAATGCACTCGCCTCACAGGTACAGATTGACCTACTTGCGGCACCATACCCCCACATGCGTGACTTTAATACCACCTGGTTATACTATTTATGCCTCAACTCTTGTGAGTAGATCTCTCCTTAGCTTAATTCTACAAATGCAGAACTCCCAAACATAGTGTGTGATTATTTTTTCTTAAGAGCACCTTCTATGAGTGTGTACTAGTTCCTTAATAAATGTCTCAGGGCCAGAGTGATAGTACAGAGGTTGGGGTACATGAGTGACACAGGTTCAAGCCCCAACATCCCATATAGTCCCTCCAGCACTGCCAGGAGTAATTCCTGAGTGCAGCACCAGGATATCCCCTGAGCAATAGCACCACCTGATGCATGTATGAGAAGTGGGGAAGAGAGAGATCACAGCTTCCAGAAGTGAGCCCACTCTTACCTTCTTGGAGCACCTCAGTCACTTGGAGAAGTCCCTGAGAAATTTAGCACTGATAAGAATCTGAATGAGCCCCTGGATGTTACTGGGATCTCAGCAGCTAGCCTAAGACTTTGACCAAATCCCCTTCCCTGGAAGCAAGAGCCGGCCCTGTTTACAAAGGCCCGGGGACCAGCTCCAGCACTCCCCACACACAGGCACTCTGGTTGAGGATGAGGGAGGTGACTGTGATCTATACTGATAACCTGGCCCTAAGAGTAGGATATGTAAATCATTAGCTGATATCTGTACCAAGCCCGACGAGGTGAACGTGAGACTCCCACCCTGACTGTATGTATAAGAACACCTGGGTAGGGGTCAATAAACAGAGAACTGCTTCACCCCCAGACTCCCCCCTCTGTGACTTTCTGTCTCAATAGAGGCAGGAATCCCAGGGTGAGCAGAGGGCCATGGCAGAGGCTTCTCCCCTACCCACTCCCTTTTCTTTAGGGAGTAAGTCCAGTGACTTCGGGGGATCCTACTCCAGTTTGCCCAGGTCGAATGCCCAGGACCCCGACAGGATGGTACAGAACTCATGTCTCCCCAGACCCATGAAATGGCCATCATACCACACAGGGGTTCCGAATGTTCTATCTGGCATGAAAAATGATTCTAGTAACCCAATTTATCATGGAATTATGGAGCCCAGTTTGGAGAGACAAATTGTTCTTCGTAGGAAAATCACTCAGTTCTAAATTGTACGCTTCCTATGAATGTGTCCATTCCTTACCCAAATAAACAAACAAATAAATAAATAATTTCAGGAGGAAAAGATTATTGAATTAATACAGTTTTATTTAGAGATTATGAGGATGGAAAGACAGTGAACATGCTCAAGAGATCACCAGATTTTCCAGAGGGGAAAATCAAGAGTACATACCTCAGTGTGAGATTATGCCATCTCCACCAGAATGGGGAAACAGCAATGTGCCTTTGTAGAGGTGGTTCATAGCTTTCTCCTAAAATGTCCTCCCAAGGAGCTTCCTGCTGGGGCTTCTCTCCGGGGAGGTCCAGCCTGCTCTGGGCCTGTGCTGGTCCCAGAGATACTAGTTCCTGTGTCCACAGAAGATATCTGACTATAATACTTTTTGCTACTTTAGGGCTGGTGACAGGGTAATTTCTTAAAATACTATCTTGGTTTTATTACTTCCGGACAACTCACTGCCAGCACCTTCTACCTCTTCTGCTGATCTCCCTGCCTACTTCATTGCCATTCATGGAATTGTAGCTGACTCTCCTGACAGAATTCTTTCTTCCAGAAACATAAAGTCAGATCATTCTCTCTTTTAAATGTCCTTCTATGAACAGCTAAATTTCCTTCTATTGTTCCAGACTGTTCAAGAGGTTTCTGATGTCAGGGATTAATTACCAGGTCAAACTAATCAATTGCATTTAGGTGTGGCCTGACAACCAGCCTGTGAAACTAGTGGTGTAGTTGCCCAGGACAGCAATGGTGTTCACCTGGTCCCTCCTTTCTTTTCTCTGATACTCAAGGGTTAGGAAGCACTCACCTGAGCTTTCCTTCTCTATATACCCTTCATGAGTCTGTTCTTTGGTAACAGCCAAATGAGGTTTATTACTCAGTTATAGACTAAGTGACAACATTGTAGAGACCCCCAAATCAAGCGGTTTCATTGTAATTGAGAGAGACACCAGGGTTTTCCTAGGAAGCAGGTTCATATTTGGTGGGGTTTAGTGTGGAGTGGTGCTTTATTAATGGTAGACAGGCTCTCAGGGGATTCATATCCATAGTCTAAGCACCAAGAACAAAAGGCTAACAGTTAAAATCATCTTAGCTCTCTGCAAGCACCATTACAGAGAGAAGCAGGAAACAAGACTGCACTTGATCAGGACATTCCTTCCCCAGTAGCTGGTGATTGAAACCCCTGCCACAACTATTCAGAGTCAGGTTCATGAAAGAGCTTCATTCCCTTCTCTCTTACCATCCTGCCTCATTCCCACATGCCACACAACTAGTCTATAGATTTCTGCCACGTTTTGTGTAAGAGACCTATCTATCTATCTATCTATCTATCTATCTATCTATCTATTGATTGAGAGCTCAGGAGGATGACTCACAAGGAGTTTTGTCTGTTTTGTTGTTGCAGTTGTTGTTTCTGCTTTGTTTGATTTTGGTCTAAGTGAGTGGTCACATTTAGAGGGAAGCTTGGAAATTCATCCAGGAGTTGAAGGGTCAAGTATTCTATACAAATTCAGGAAGTATAGATATTCTGATACTAATAGATATTTATGCCCACAAGCTCTATACGTATAACAAAATTCCTAGCATAGAGTATGCTCTCCATAAATATTATTGAGAGATTGTCATGTGCTGAAAAGTCGAGCAAATGTGAATGAATGCAAATGCTGTTGATCTGAGAACATGAAGATATTATTTCTTTTTTGGTATTCTTTCTCTACTTTCACAATGCCTCAGTTACATCACTGTATTGTTAGAATGATGGAGGACTGTCCAATTTATGTTATCTCCAACTCCCTTCCAAACTGCATCTTGATTCTTTTAATTGCCATGAGACAGGAGCTATCCAAAATTAGTTAGAATGTTTCACATGTCATTAATTCTTTATCAAATCCAAGCAACATGCTGCAATTACTGTACAGCTTTTGGCCCTCAGTCTGAGATAGGAATCTTAATCCTAGGGCCCATTTGATGGTTGGTGGGGCGTGCATAACTGAGATCTTGCCAACAGCTTGAAGCTCAGCTCTCAGCAACAAAGGAGAAGGGGTGTAACCATTCTTTTCCTATAATCTCTAGGGCAGAAATTGTGGACTAGTATAGAAATATAATTAAAATTCTCTATTGCCTTATTTGAGGTATAAGCAAACAAGTTCCTCCTTAATGGATTCACAGAAACAAACACATAAAAGCAAATATTCAGAAATCCTAAAAGAGGCATTAAACAGGATTTGCAAATGCCATTTACTCCTGCAGTGCTGAAGACAGCCTTGTTTTCATAAAACTGCAAATGCCCTGTTAAAGAAAAAGACTCTGTCTAGAAAGACATTCTCCATGGACACCAAAAATCCTTATTGGCAAGCATTGTGAAGAAAAACCACTCTAGGTATGAAGAAAGCAAAATAAAAAGCGAAACTACCATCATATCTTTTTTGTTATCGTTGAGGTGGGCATTTGATGCCAGTCTTTAAACAGCTCTGGTTGGTGCCTTCATGCTCTTGCAGCAAGGTCTGGACTGTAGTTGAGCATGAAATCTTAGGGCTCTTGATTTTTAGGCTCATTTTAAGTTTATTTCCATGACTGACTCAAACCTCTCCACCTTCTCTTTGCACCATACTATCAGACATGCAAGACCTCCTTATAAAATTTGGATCCAACTACTAGGGTACAGATAAAAACACTGTCCACTGTCCTGCCGTTGTTTATCAATTTCCTCGAGTGGGCCCAGTAACGTCTCCATTGTGAGACTTGTTGTTACTGTGTTTGGCATATTGAATACGTCACGGGGAGCTTGACAGGCTCTGCCGTGCAGGCGAGATACTCTCGGAAGCTTGCCGGGCTCTCCAAGAGGAGTGGAGGAATCGAACCCGGCTCGGCCAGGCTGGCTGCGCGCAAGGCAAATGCTCTACTGCTGTGCTATCCCTCCAGCCCTAGGGTACAGATACATTGTAAAAAAGAAGTGCATGTGGAGCATATTCATTATTTATTTTGGTGCAGGGAATATAGTGTACAAGCAGTAGATTGTTGTTACTGCTGATACTATCTCTCTAAAATAAAAAAGAACGTACTCATTAAATGGTCTGGAGCAATAGCACAGTGGGTAGGGTGTTTGCCTTGCATGCAGCCAACCGGGGTTTGATTCCTCCATCCTTCTCAGAGAGACCAACAAGCTACCAAGAATATCCTGCCCTCATAGCAGAGCCTAACAAGCTCCCTATGGCATATTCAATATGCCAAAAACAGTAACAACAAATCTCACAATTGAGACATTACTGGTGCCCGCTTGAGCAAATTGATGAACAACTGAAGGACAGTGCTACAGTGCTACTCATTAAATATTGTTTCAACTACAATGATAAGTTAGACAGTTCATAGTGCACCTTGCGGAGGATGAGTCTCAGCTGTCAAATATTCCTAAGGGGTTTTAATTCTCTTAGCCTTAGTGTACAGAAATCTCTTCTGTGCCATCCAAGAGACCACCAGGCACCATGAAAGACCCCCCAGAGCTGTTGGTCCGAGCCTGCACAGAGCTGATTTTTGTAGTGAGATCAGTCACTGGGGAGTAAAGGTTAAAGTGTGCTCAGATTCTGGTGTTCAGCAGTCAAGACTTCAAGCAGAGACAGGAGATAGGATGACCAAATTTAGTAGAAACTTGATTTGAGAAAAAGAAGATGTTGCCCATGGGGGTCCTCAGGTGGCTACTGTAGAGTGGAAAGAGTGGCGGCAGCCTCGAAGACTCCGACCGATTCCCCTCTCTCCACCTGTCAGCCCAGGAGCGCCTGGAGGTCTATAGCTGATAATGTATGCGGGGAGCCCCGGCTTAGCAGGGATCCCGCGACGTGTGAGCTGCCCCTGATGTCCATGTGCGCACAGGAGTTGGTCCTGCCCACTTGGTTTCTCGGGATCTGGGACTCAGACGGCAGGAGGAATAGCTCTTCTCGAGGAAGAAAAGTCAATTCTGTAGCATTTCTCTCTTAGGACAGAATTTCAGGAGACAGTGGAGTATAGAAAGTTCATTAAGGAATAAAAGGAGGTAAGGAGAGATTTCAGGTAGGATAAGTGCTCAGGAGAAAGCTCAGGCTTCTCCAGAGAGGGAGGCCTGGGTGCACTCTCTAGGGGCGGATAGGGCCCCATGTGCTCCAGCACAGGTAGCAGAAGCGCACCACGTACCACGCGTGGGTAGCATATGCGCACGCTGTTTTTGCTCCAGTTGGCTTTTTATACGCTTCTCCCTAGCTGGCCCCGTCGGCTCCCCCAGCTTGTTGCTAGAGTGGCTGCCAAGGGAGTTTGGCATTGATAGCCTTTTGATGGTCTCCAGCTGGCCTTTACTGCAGTGCCCAGCCCCTCCTCCCGCACAAGCCTGGAATTCTGCTTCTCATTGGCTTGCCAGGATCTTGACAAGGCATCCGTGCCATTAGGTTTTAGACTCTGTTTCCCCTCAAGCACACGTTCCATGGACCTTACACTTTCCTGTCTGCAACAATGAGAAGGGAAGAGGTGTTGGGGGATGGGGTAACCTTAAGATGAAAGCCTTAGAAAAGATGAAAACCCACTTTTTATATTCTTTTAAATAGAGGCATGCGGAGCATTCTGCAACAGGTTTAAGACATGCAGTGGGAGAAAACAAAGGAACAGGAGAAGCAGGATATCTGAAAGGATCGGTTTGTGTTTATTCTGGGTGCATATTCTTGGTGCATAGTCTGGAATTTTCCTTAAGCTCATCCTTCGTAGCCCTACTCTGCTGCTTCCCTCTTTTCCTATGGAGCTGTTCAGTATACAAGAGGTCTCCAGTACAGGGGCCTAAAACACATTTCTTTAATTTAGCACAATTGACTTTATTCAAGTATATGCTCTGTTCTTCTCTACCAATGACATAATGATTCATCTGCTAACTTCCAGATACCACTGGCACTTTTCGAACACATTCTCATTTATTTTCTATCAGTTTTTTATGAAATTTTTGTGTTAGTCAAATTTTTCTAATGAAGAAACTTGCTGAGGAATTTAAATAATTTTATGTTCATAAAGTATGTATGTAGTTATAAATCACATAAAAATATTAATAAATTTATTAGTTCTTTAAAAGACTATTAATGCTACCAAAGATTAGCAGGTTTTAATTATTTTTGCTCAAAGATTCAAATATTAATAGGTATATAAAACTTAAAAAAAAGTTTTAGAAAAATGGTATATCATGAATTTCCTTGCTTTTTTTCTCTTGTATTTTAGCTTTCTTTTTTGTTTACTTTGTGTGTTTGTGTTTACACATGTGCAAACATGTGCTATTTGAGCTCTCTAAATTATTTCATCACTCACTATTGTGTTATGAGATATGACTCTACAGTGTGAAAACCAGTGGCCTAGCAACCAATATTTGGTAGATGATATTCATTTTCAGGTGACAGAACTCATCTGGGATATCATAAATTTACTATTGCAATAAATAGTTTATAAATGAATAGATGATAGATAATAAATAAAATATAAAACGTATTTTATCTATTAATACTTTTGTATTTGACTTATTTATTTATGTGCTAATTTAATATAAAAGCTCTACTCTGTGACAAAAAAACTGCAGGATAAATTTTGTGATCTATTTATTTTTTCAAGAAACTATGTGGTATTTTGACATATAACCGAGACTGGGGTGATAGACAGTTCCCAAAAGTGGTTTTTGGATATTATGGTTTTGTTTTTTACATATTATAATGGATACAATATATTTATCTGTGTTTGGCATAGGCAACACTCTATTGTAAGTTGGGCGCTGCATCAGTTGATCATGCCAAACTATAGGCTAACATGGATGCCACAATCATTTAAGGAAGGCAAGATTATACATCTGTAGATTAAGGTATCAATACCACTTTTAAGAGTTATTTATTAATACTATTTTTGACAGAGGTATTTTCAATTTGTGATTCATTTATTTGAATCTACATCAGTGCAAAAGACTTTCTTGCAGTAGTGGGTTCTTGAGGATTGCATAAAGGATTTTCATATACAACTCAGAGGCTTAAGAAGTGAGAGTTCATTTCACAGTCTAGGTCCGTTTCCTCCCAAGTATTCATGTATGATATCACTCATCCTGCCCCTAAATGCCCAATCCAGTGGAAGTTGTTCTAAGTCATATCCCTTGTTATCTGCTCCCCTCCAGTGTCTGGTGGCCTGGTCTTATCTGTATGTTATTCTCTATCCAAATACACTTTCCTAGCTTCAAACTTTGTCATTGGGCCCTTTAGAACTATATCCTGTCACTGAACCCTTTAGAACTATACCACAGCAATTCCCTGTCAGCCTGTGTTTCCTTAGTCTCCTGTCCTGGCCATATGCATGTGGACAAGATCCCTATGTTCTGCACCTGGTCCTGTATCTCTCTTGTACTGTGCCCAGTAGGTACCTGATGTCTCAATTTTCCTTAGTCTCTGCCCACAGAGACAAGCATGTGAGTGAGATCTTTTCTGCTCTTCTGCCTGTCTGTGCATAAGAGCTGTATCACATTCTGCTATTTGTCTAGGTGTAGATGAGTGTGGAGACACGGGGGAGGAGGAGGGAGAGAGAGAGTAAAAATGGGAGTGAGAGAGAGAGAGAAGAAGGGAGGGAGGGAGGGAAAAAAGGAGGGAGGGAGGGAAAAAAGGAGGGAGGGAGGGAAAAAAGGAGGGAGGAAGGGATGGAGGGAGGGAAGGAGGAAGGGAAGGAGGGAGGGAGGGAGGGAGGGAGGGAGAGAAAATGCTTGCAGTGTCCCTTTATCTGCTGCTATCTCCTACTCCCAGTGATCCCATAATAAATTTTATTGGATACTTTTTTGGTGGGTGAGATTTAAACAGATCAACTAAATTAAGTAATTCACCTGATGCTCTATGCTTCCACTTCCATTGTATCAACTTGATCATGATGCAGATCACGTCCCTGGGTGACTTATGGAATGTTGGAAGGAGAGACTGCAACCTCAAGAAGGGGAATTGCTGCCTTCTCTCTACACTTCGGCCATGTCTGAGGAAATCTAGGACTGTGAACCTTGCTCATTGCAATAGTCAGTCCCAGACTTTACCCAGACCTTTCAGGTTCTTGCCTTTCCCTCTCAGAAAATAATTTCAGGAGGAGACAAGCAGTGAAGTATAGCACGTTTTATTTGGAAGTTCTGACAAAGGGGAGGGGGGGAGAGAGAGAGAGAGAGAGAGAGAGAGAGAGAGAAAGAGAGAGAGAGAAAGGGAGAAAGAGACAAAGAGAGACAGAGAGACAGAGAGACAGAGAGAGGGAGCAAGCTCAAGTGAGAATGTGGGCTTCTCCAGAGTGGAGAGTTGACCCTAGCACACATCCCAACATTAGATGTGAAAGTATGAAAGTCCATGTCTCATGAGAGGATATGTGGGAAGCACATGTGCTCGGCAACCACATGTTTTTGGTTCCTCTGCAGGAACACAGACACAGGCCACAGCACCTGGATGTGGCAGCATATGCGTACCCTTCCTTTGTTCAAGTTGGCTTTTATAGGGTTTCTCCCAAACTCCCCCAAGTGAGGCTTTCAACTGAGGGAAGAGTCTGTGGCTAGGGTGGTTGCTTAGGGGGTAGGGGGGGGGTAGAGGTGGGAGTAGTTGGTGATTTTATTTGATGTTCCTTTCCTGGTCTTTGTTTCTGATGGAGTTTCTCTCAGAGAAGGATTAAGCTTTGTCTGGGTCTGTTCTGTTCCAGGTAAAGGCCTTATCAGGCCCATTTCCTATGTCCACAAGGATTTTATTACTTCTCAAGTACTCACTGCATAGGGGTCCTTCCTTATCTACCTGCCTGCCTGCTTCAATCATAAGGTAAGAAAAAACATGTGGAGAGAAGTAATTTTTATGGTATGATTTTTGTTTTTTGGATTGACTAGTAACGTAAACATCAGAACAAGAAGGAGGCAGCAATGACTGAAGATGTGGAAGTGTACCCCATTGTGGTGTTGGTCCTCTAAGGTTAACGACCTCAAGGGGAAGGCAGGTGGCTACATCCACTGAAGATAGTTCTTTGCAGTACCCTCCATTTATCATCTTTGTAGAGAGCTCCAAGAAACAACTCGTTACATTTAACCTAGTCTACTTAGGACACACGATTTTTAAAAAATAGATTTTTATGAATTCTTTCTTTTGTTATTTCTCATATTGCTTTTACAGGTAGCTGAAATTGAGACAATGCCCACTCAAATGCCCTTTTGTTTAAACATGAGAGAATAAGATTCATCTAAGAGGGGCCTTGGATGTCTTTAAGAGAGAATTCAGAAATATTAGATGTCCTGAGCCCGCTGGCTCACAGTCTCACAGTCTCTTCATTACCTGCAAACCCACATCATTTATTCCACTCTTCTACAATGAGAAGTCTGTCTCCTGAGATGTCTTACCTTTCATATTGTCTTTTTCTATATGTCTCTCCAGGTTTTATGACTAGTGAACACATTCTAAGCTACGTTCTGAGTGCTCAAGAGTAAATTGAAGTGGATTGTTTAGTTCAAGTCTCTCAACAAAACTGTTGCTTCTCAAACACCTTCACTCTCTTTAGATGAACATAAAATATACATTTTGACTATTATTCTGTGACTGTTTTACACAAAAACTCCTTAAATTCTGAAGCAGGAGGTGAATGGGTTCCTCATAATGAGTTTTTTGGGAAGTAATAACCAAATGTGATCCAAAAAGTTACTGTTAGCTGTCCCAAAGTCAGTGGAAAGCATTAAAACTAGAACCCTTTTGTAGATGCCGGAATTTAAAACTGCTAAGTGTCTGACTGGCCCCTGGGCAAGGAACTTGTTTGCATTTTTGTCTTTGAGCTCTACCACTTGCAGTGCTCAGTACTTACTCCTGACTCTGCACTTCAGGAGCACTCCTGGAAGAGCATGGGGGACCTTCTGGGGTAATGTGTATCAAATCAGGTTGGGCTGCATGCAAGCCAAATGTCCTGCCTGCCATCTTTCCAACTTTTGGACAAAAGGCAATGATAAGAATTTGATAAAAGTTAATCAGAAGTTTAAAGCTCTTTGCCTCTGACACTTTCCTACCAAAAGACTCTTATCTACATAGCTCCAGTAGGGAGTAGTTTGGAATAAAACCTATAAGACCAACTTTGCAGTCTCTTCTCTATTTTACCTACCCTCAGCACCAGGTGAGACAAAGAAGAGACCGCTATGACAGTAATAGCTGGGAATGATCATGCTGGACAAGATTTGAGGGTCAAAGTAGGTAAGGGATATTCTTGATAACCTTTCAGTATCAATATTGCAAACCACAATGGAGAGAGAGAGAGAGAGAGAGAGAGAGAGAGAGAGAGGGGATGGATGGTGGGGGGTGATAGCAGGGAACCTAGGGATACTAATGCTGAGAAATATACACTGGTGGAGGAATGGGTGCTGGAATACTGTATGACTGAAATCCAATAATGAACAGCTTTATAATGCTCTAATGTTTTAAAAAAATTTAAATCTAATTTTGTGAAATCAAACTGCATTTTTGCCTTTCCATTCTCAGGTCATCCCCATTTTTACTTGGCAAGTATAATTCTTTTCTTCTAATTTTTAGTTACCCTCAGTTATCTCCCATCTGGATAAATCTGTTATCTCTATTGACTAGACTTCTATATCTTCCCCTTAATGCTTCCCTCCTCATAATTTCTGAATAAACTTTTTAACTATTTATTTTTTTCTTAAATTCTTTTCTTCAGTAGTTGATGACAAACCTTGGAAACCTAGGTAGAGGCCAGAATTAATTTTTTTAATAGCGATACCTTGCTCCAGTCTGAGGCTATGACTCCCTCAAAATTCAGGTGATGAGATCAAGACTCATGCTATGTAGATGAAATGAACCAAAGATGCATCTTGATAACTGTAGGGATCATGGGACACAAACATCCATACCATGCAGGTGCCCAGTTGTTGTTTTTTTTATCAGTACTAGTCACCCCTGGACACTCCCCCAAAGAGAACATGGTAAGTGAAACGGGTGAACAGAAAACATGATAAGTCAAACAGGTGAACAGTAATGTTCTCTCTTTCTCTCTGTCTTTTTAGCTCTCTCTCTCAAAGCTACCACATCCTTTGTTACTCACTTTTAACACCACCAACTCTTTGGAGCCATCCAGGAGATCAACATCAAAACCAATAAATTGGCAATCATTCATTTTAAGGTATAGACTGGAAGAGCAGTCTTTATTTAGAATATTTTCACACCAAAAGCAAATGAGAAGAGAGGAAATTGGAGCACCATATGATGTTGTGGCTGTTATTCTGCCCAATACTTCCATTCTCATGACCTTATCCTGCCATGTCCTGTGTGGCTAAAACGCACAGGGTCCCTGAGGCAGAGGGAGAAGGGCAATGGGGTAAGGACGGCTGGACAAGCAATGCTCATGCAGCGTCTTTATTGAACAAGCAACAGACTTGTATAGGTCTCTGTAAGGAAACATACATTGGAAAAATACACAGGAATGTTCAGGATACATAAGTTTAAAATGTACTTGGTTCCTAGACATCAGTGATGTTTTTCTATAGTTACATAGTTTCCATGATATTTTCCTTGGTTATATATTGATACACCTTAGTAACATGTTCTGCCACAAGAATGAGGAAAGAGCCCATTAGAAAAACAAGAGAGCCGGCCCTTAGAATGTGTAAACACCAAGACAATGGTTTCTATAAGTCAGCCTTTAGACAGCACGTCCCCAGGACAAGAACTTTCTTAACATTAACTGGTACAGGCTCCCCAAATTATCCAGGGCTAACATGCTCACTTGCATGTTTTACAAGATCAGCGTACGAGACTCTCAGAGATTGAAAGCAAAGGAAGGAACCTAGTAATCAATCAGCAATGCTACCTCACGCTAATAAACACAAGTGATTCATTTCACTCAAAGTCGTCATGTTTCTGTACATCATTTTACAAGTACATATGCATCAATCTATGCACTTACAAAACCAGGTTCAATCAACACTCCCAGTGCACTTTACTGCTCCCACTTTTGTGTCTTGCTCATATATTTTTTTCACTGAAATATCTTTCTTCTGAACTCACTTGTTAGAAATATGAGAAGTTATGAATGTGAATAGGAAAATTGAAAATTGTAAATTCAGATAGCCAAGAAATTAGTTAACCCTTACAAACCCTTACAAAGCACTGTAGCACTGTCCTCCCATTGTTCATCAATTTGCTCGAGTGGGCACCAGTAATGTCTCCATTGTGAGACTAGTTGTTACTGTGTTTGGCATATCAAATATGCCACAGTTTGCTTGCCAGGCTCTGCCGTGCAGGCGGGATACTCTCAGTAGCTTGCCGGGCTCTCCAAGAGGGGCGGAGGAATCAAACTCAGGCTGGCTCCGTGCAAGGCAAACACCATACCTGCCGTGCTATTGCTTCAGCCCTTACTCCGGGTATCCTTCATAATTAATTGACTCACGCTTTGGTTGCCATATTCCTAACACCCCACAAAGGGAGATCCTGCAGTGAGACTAAGATGGACCTGGGGAGACAGGCAAAGCTACCCTGTCATCAAAATGTGGTGATCTAGAAAACTTAAAAGGATGGCATTAATGCAACTTTATGACTTAAGAGGGCTGGAGCGATAGCACAGCAGGTAGGACATTTGCCTTGCATGCGGCCGACCTGGTTGACCCAGGTTCAATACCTCCGCCCCTCTTGGAGAGCCTGGCAAGCTACTGAGAGTATCTCACCCACACAACAAAGCCTGGCAAGCTACCCGTGACATATTTGATATGCCAAAACACAGTAACAATTGTCACAGTGGAGACGTTACTGCGACCGCTCGAGCAAATTGATGAACAACAGGAGGACAGTGACAGTGACAGTGATGACTTAAGAGACTGGACCCCTTGTGTAAGGACAAGCTGAAATGGCCTGAGGACCTAGACTGGGATTTACAGTAAAGCCCAGTGGGCTTGCCCTCAGAGCACAGAGAACCAAGTTTTGGAATCTGTATTTCTTACAGTGTTTATCCAAATAATTGCAAGTATTAGTAAGAAACAAACTTGATTGTTTAATATGTACAGAAGGTAAAGAGAAAAGTAATGTAGATGTCACTGTGAGACAGGGCATCTGAGTTAATCCCCCAAACAGAACTGCCTCTAAACAAAATGCTTTACCGCTGGAAAATGATCAATCACACCTACGTGCAGTCTTATACACCAAAACTTATCACCGACCAGCAACCACATCCCCCATCTCCTTCCTGAAACACCCAAAGAGAGATGGCCCTGGAAGCCTGTACTCCCCGGTTACTGCATGGTGTCATCATGTCACTCTCCTATACCTGGGGACAGCCAGATCACATGTCACCAACATCTCCAGACTCTATAATTCCCGAGAGTCAGCAGGAGGCTCCGTGCAAAGACTTGGAGGAGAAGTCAGAGTCGTGAGCACCAGACAGGAGCACATCCTCCAGGGCCCTGACTGCAAATTCCTGCTTGGGAGCAAGAAATGCCTTGATCATCTGCACCCTCAGGTACAGGCAGACACACAAGGGGAGACAGTGCCAGATGCTCCTTCCTCTCCAGAGATGCAGAAGCGGGTTGGGATCCGGGCTGCCCATCACTCTCAGGGAAGTCAAGACAAGCAGCTGACCTGCTGTCTTCCCCCTCAGGCCCCTTGGGTCCACTCTAACAGAAAATGTTATAGTATTAAACAGAAATCTAGTATAACAAATGAAAATTAGATCCTGGGGCGAGAGCAAAAGAACACATGGGACAGCACTTACCTTGCAGGTAGCTGGCCCTGGTTTGATCCCCTGCATCCCACAGGTTTCCCCAACACCACCAGGAGTGATTCCTGAGTAAAGTCAGGAGTAAGCCATAACATTCTGGCTGTGGCCCCCAGACAAAAAAAAAACAAAAATTAAAAAGTGAGTTGTATATTCAATAGGAAAAAGGAACATCTAATTTCACAACTTTCTAGACTTTACCCAGAGTTAAAGCATTTTCCCCACAAAGATATCAAGAGCATGGGGTGCCTGGGTGGCACATAGCGACCCAGGTTCAATCCCCATCACCCAAAATGTCCAAAGCCTAGCAGATAATAAGGAAAATAAGATAGTATAACATATTTGATTTGAGTTGGTGGGAGGGTAGCACCAGATAGTTTAGTAGACAATTGATCATTGTACTTATTTTGTCCACTAGTGGCAGAGATTACTCCTGGATCTATGCTCGGGATCACTTCTGCAAGTGCTCATGGGACCATATGAGGTGCCAGAAATGGAAATAGTTAAGGAACTTGCCTTGCAGTGGCTGACCCCGGTTTGATTCCAGCACTGCATCTGGTTCCCTGAGCACTGTCAGGAGACAGGAGCAAGCACCAGTTAGTGTGGCCCAAACATCCCACCAAACTAAAACTGTATTTTTTATAATTAATGTATTTATTTTGAATACCCATCCCTCCACCAGTGAGCATTTCCCACCACCACGGATTCCAATATCTCTCAATATTTATTTTAATTAATATTAAAATAAATATTAATTTTATTTTAAATATATAAATTGTTAATTAATCAAAATTTTTATTCCTATCACCACTAAGCAAATGAGGAACATGATCATTTTTTGTATTCTTTTGTATTTTTTTATTTTTTAATTTTTATTAGTGAGTCACCATGAGGTACAGTTGTAGACTTACAAATTTTTGTGCTTTGGTTTCAATTATACAATGATCAAATACCCATCCCTCCACCAGTGCCCATTTTCCACCACCACAGATCCCAGTATCCCTCCCACCCCCCATCCCCCCCATCCCACCCTGCCTCTGTGGCAGGGCATTACTTTTTGTTCTATCTCTCCTTTTGGGTGTTGTGGTTTGCAAAAGAGGCAATGAGTGGCAATCAAGTTTGTTCTATAGTCTACTTTCAGCATGTGAGGAGCATGATCTTATGGAAGGAATACCATGAACTTGTTCTGGATAACCCCAGACTTAGTGTACTTACTGAGACTGGTTGCAAATCTACAAATTCTTCTTGCTACATAGATCCTTGAAATTTATATGTGAAACTAGAAAACAAATCTCCAATTTATGAAGTAATATTCACTAAACAGTTTTAAGAAGGTCGTTTCAGATAGCCCAGTGTTCTGTCCCGGCCTCCTGCTGGTTGCTGGCTGGTTCCCAGGTACAACAGTCATTGGTCTATGCTGGTCTCACACTGATTCTGTGTCCTGGGTCTGTCACTGATAATCTGCAGTCTGTTACTGTGATTCTGAAGCCTGTTTCTCAAGTTCAGCTCTTTGTCTGAGTTGTTTTTGTTCTTAAGCCATGTGAGTGAGACCTGTTGCTTTCCTGCCTTCTGCCTGAGCCCAGGGGAGGGGTCAAAGAGTGACAATCCTGACCGAGCATGAGGTAGAGGGAAAGAGATCAGTTACCTGTGTTCTCCTTTATAGGATACTATCCCTGCCCCTGGGCCATTTCCATTTTCTGCTTGACTGGCTACCACTTCTATTGATTTGATTTAAGGTAATGGGTCGGAGGTGGAAAGACAGTGCAGAAGAATTAGGCAGTTCTCTTGCATAAGACCCAACCCATTTCCTTTTCTGGCACCTCATATGATCCCCTGAGCACTAGCAGAAGTGATGAAGTGATACCTGAGCACAGAGCCAGGAGTAATCTCTGAGCATGAATGAGCATGGGCAAAATAAAAACAATGACCAGTTGTCTACTAAATTACCTGGTGCCACCCCACCCATCTCCAACCTAACCACTATCCCCTCCAGGAGAGGACAGACTAAATCCTTGTAGGCAAAGTAGTGAATTCCATGTACTAAAGCTTGTTCTTGGTGATCAATGGGCACCCAGTCCCTGAGTCCCGGCAGGGGTGGTGGCAGAGATCAGAAGAGGGTGTGCCACCTTCTGAACTTGTTGGTCAAAATCTCCCTTGAAGTATACAACTCTAGGGAGATAACTTGATTAGAAGACAAATGATATGCCATGGCATTATGGGGGCAAGGGACACCCACCAAGAAGGGTCCCTTCCAAGAGGAACATAGGATGATTGATGGCCAGGAGTTCAATTGTACTCAGAAGTGGGAAGATGAGTTTGCTTCTCAGATTTTGAAGAAGTTCTAAAGATTGCTCTGGCATTCTTGTCCTTGTGGACAGTGCTGGAGCCTGGTTCTGTCTCCTTGGTGAGAACTGTGTGTCAGTCTTCAGCTTCTTATTGTGAAGAATGTATCAACCTATTCACCCTATAGGAATGGGTCCAGTTGAGGAAACCTCAAACCTAGTAGCTGAGAAAGCAGAGAGGAAGAGCAGGAATGGGCCCTTGCAGAGTCTGTTGGCCTGATGAGTGCATTCTCTCCCAGTACTCTTTAATCCAGGGAGGAACAGTGTCCCAGAGTGTAAAGTGGCACCAATAATCTGTAATCTATAATGCTGAGCAGGTCATTCTAGTCATGAGAATAAATTTAATATTAACATTAATATTCTTACTTTTTAAAAATTTTTTAATTTTTATTAGTGAGACACCATGAGGTACAGCTGTAGACTTACAAATTTTTGTGCTTGGGTTTCAATTATACAATGATCAAACACCCATCCCTCCACCAGTGCCCATTTCCCACCACCACGGATCCCAGTATCCCTCCCACCCCCATCCCCCCATCCCACCCTGCTCTTACTTTTAATGCTACCCTTGGCTTTCCTTTTGTATCCTAGGATATCTATTTGGGGCCCGCTCAAGCCCAGGGCTCATGCTGTTGTGCTCTGGTAGATAACCTGTACTGCTTTCACCCTGTGGACCTAGAAGGCAGCCTTTCTCCCCACAGTGATCCTTTCTAGGCTTCTTACAGAGCTCCACTGGGGTCCTGTTTCAGCGCTAATTTGCGGGTGTTGATAGAAGTGGTACTTTTCTAGTGAAATGTTTAAGAAGGCCATAGAAGGCTGGGCCTAAGAGCTGCAGTTGTGAGATCACCTTTTATGTTTTGTCCTTCATTAGGTATCTTTTGCTCCTTTGCTAGTATTTGATGGTGAAGCGATTCTAATAGTTCAGCTGGCTTAGTTCTGGGACACACATCAGTTTTAGAAGCACCTGACTGATACGGCAGTCTCCTGGTTTCTGACCTTACAAACATACATGCTGCAGGCAGTGCAGCCATCCTCGTACCAGACTTGGCATCTACTTGGTGAGAGTCAACAGCTAAAGGGTCTCTATGTCCCCAGGGTCAATAAGTAGTTGCTGAGGTGGAGAAAAATCACATTTTTTCACTGGCCAGAGAACTATATTCTCATAGACAGCATCTCATAAACAAAGAGAGTTCAGAGAGTAAATTCTTGAGGCAGAAAATTGTTGTGCACTGCAAAATACTTTAATTTTTTTTTAGTTAAAGCACCATGATTTGCAAAGTTATTCCATATTTAGGTTTTAGGCATACAATGTTCCAGTACTAATTCTACTTTGGTATCTTCTCCCCCCCCCCACAAGGGTTTCCATGGCCCACACACCCACCCCAACCCCCCTCCTGGCACTTTGAAAGGCATATTTTTAAGTTAGGTTGTTGAAGTTTGGGTACCTTGTTTTCAGTGTTGTTGACTCTGCAGTGTGGATATGCAGCTAAGCCACTACCAGATCCAAACTGATGTACTCAGATTCTCTTAATTCTTGTTTCCTCTCACTGACCATCTATCTTGTCCTGCCTGAAAAATCTCCAAATAATTACAGAAACTGGATGAGCACGCATAGGCTTGGTGGGATCCAACTCCGGGGCAAAGTTTCCCTGAGTTTGAGATCTGTTATCTGTATTTGGCCTGAAAAAAATGCCATCCTGTCTCGATCCAAAGGTTGCCCCCTTGGTAAATTTTCAAATTACCATTTGAACTTGTCCATGGATCTAGAACTGAAATTCCCTGCAGTTCTGAATGGGCATGGGACAGAGAACAATCTACTGTGCTGTCCTACAGCCACCATCTGAGTTTGAACCACGATTCTGCACTCTAGAAGATGCTTTTCCAGGAGTAACCAGGAATCAGCAGTCACCAGAAATGAGCAAACTCTTATAACCTGCATGAGCCTTCTCGACTCTTCTCCCATTCCCAGAGACTCATTAGAAGTTATATTCTATTGGAAATCTCTGTTTCATTGTCCCTGGAAACTGTTTCTAAGGAAGGGCTTGAAGCTGAGCTGCTTATTTGAATTCCCACTTAGCACAGCTTGCTTGTGCCAGAAACCTGAGACCCATGCAACAAACACTTCTCTGTTTGAAAATGTTCTTCACTGCAGCACCCCGAGGCAGAACCTTCCTTTTGTTTTGTTTTGGGACCCTACTGGACTGTGTTCAGGGACTACTCCAGGTTCTGCACTGAGGGGTCTCTCCTGGATTGACTCAGGGGTACTTATGTGGTGCTGAGGAGCAAACATGATCAGCCCTGTGCAAATCCAGCGCCCTACTAACTGTGGTCATCTCAGGGCTGCAGATCTGCCAGTACTGAAACAGATCTGATCGCAGTGGTCCTCTTTGCACAGATGGAAGCAAATTTTCCCATCCATTTTGTGAGACTGAACCTTTAAGGTATTTATCTTTCTACTAATGAGGGATGTGGGGATAAGAAATTATAGCCACTCATCCTTTTGAAAATATTGTGAAACACCACCACTGTTACTTTTTATTTATTTATTTATTTTTAATGAATTGCCGTGAGGTACAATTACGAACTTACACACTTTCGTAATTATGATTTAGTCAAACAATGATCGAGTACCCATCCCTCCACCAGTGCCCATTCTCCACCACCAATAGTCCCAGTATCCCTCCTGCCACCCTCCCATCACGCCCCAACCACCGCCTATGTGGCAGACACATTCTTTTTTACTCTCGCTCTCCTCTTGGGTGTTATGATTTGCAATACAGGTACTAAGTGGTTATCATGTTCAGTCCATAGTCTACTTTCCACCACCACTGTTTTTAACACCTGAGTGCTGTTCTTGTCTCTCCCTTGAAAACTGTACTTAAGGTGGGACTTGAAGCTAATCAGTCTCAAGAAATCATCCCAAAGGCATAATTACAAGCCAGTGAACACCAAACTTATGGGTCATAAACTGTGCCTTATGATATCTCTTGCGTCAGAGCAGAAGCAAAGCCAGCACCCTTTGCATTAGCTTTGCTTCCTCCTTTTTGTAAGTGAAAGTTTATGTAAGCTACTTTTTTTTTCTTGCAGTGATCAAACCCGTACTGAAGCCATCTCCCTTAGGTAAACAAACTAACCCTCACCTCTGGCTTTGACTTTGTAACATCATTTCTAATGACCCATATTCCCTATGATTTCTGTTTTAAAAGCATATTTGTTCCTCCCCAGAGGATTCACATAACCTCTGAACTAAATAGCTTAAGTTTAAGGCTTTTGTTCAGAAAGGCATGACTCTGGAGTTCAAGTCCAGTTAAGTGCTCCCATTTTATGGATTTTTCCATTGGAAAGTATACTGTCCTCAGTCAGTTTATATAGTTTGTCTGTGGCCTGGAACAGAACTGATCTTATATATAGTGAGTGAATCTGAGATAAGTATTTAGGATCCCTGAAGAATGAACTTCATCTCTTGACTGTGATGCAGAGGGAGTGAATAACAGGAAAGGAATGCCAGTGAACTAGTTAATTGAGTTGGCCACTTTAAATCTTGCCCACCAAAAAGGAAGCCTGTCAAAATAGGTAAGGGCATGGATGGGAATGGGAAATGTTTTACCACAGTTTGCTTAATCAAGCACATCTAGTTTGTAAAGGGAAAGAGCAGTGAGATTTGTTAGCACCTAGAGGGACTATAGCTAGGTAACAAGTTTGAAGCTATAACAAACAGAATGTCACTGTCCTTCTGTTGTTCATCAATTTCCTTGAGCAGGCCCAGTAACGTCTCCATCATGAGATTTTGTTGTTACTGTGTTTGGCATATCGAATACATCATGGGTACCTTGCCAGGCTTTGCCATGCAGACGAGATACTCTCAATAATTTGCCGGGCTCTCCAAGAAGGGTGGAGGAATCAAACTGGGGTCGGCCATGTTGGCTGCGTGCAAGGTGAACACCCTACCTGCTGTGCTATCGCTCCAGCCCAACAAACAGAATATAGGTATGATTATATAGGTATTATTCTGGAAGCCCAGAAAAACAGTGGAGCATAAAGAGAAAATGCAAGAGAATAGAGTTTCTTGATAGGTTGATATAATAATATATCAAGCAGGTGTTTACATTAGGAGAATCATGGGACTTACATGAGAATCTTGGTCCTAGAAATCTTTGTGGTTGATACAATCTGTGTTAAGTTCCATAAAGGCATTTACTAACTGTTTTGGTGGCTCTGTTCCCTCCCTACCCAGGTAACCCGTCAGTCTCTCTCATGTGTTCCAGTCCTAACTTACGATTTCTGATCTATTTATCTCTGCCCAGCTCCTAGGATGGGCTGCCGAAAGGTAGAGCCTCTAGTTACCTGCTTGTGTTCCTAACTACACTCACAGAGTGGGGATTTTAGATTAATCACAGATCAAGATAAGGAATTTCGTAGGCGAAAAGTTGACAACAAACTCATGAAGAGCAAAACTGCAATTTAAACTGTGCACCTGACAGGATAACAAAAGGTAAAAGGAAGCCCCATTGGGCCATTGTCCTTTTTGGTTTCTTCACCCAGAAAGATGGTGGATACCAGAGGTCTTGTACATATGCATATGACTGTGTCTGGCGAAGATCAAGGACAGTCAAGGGGACAGGAAACACAGAGGGACACTCCTAGGGAGACCGGAGACAGGTGCGGAGAAGAAAGGCCACCCAGGGGACACAGGGGACAGGGGTTCAGCTGTGGACCCCAGACTAGAGAAGCACACACGGGCAGAGAATTGTGTGGGGTAAGTCCAGGCAGGGAACACTGGGGCGAGCAGAAGGTGAGGGTTGGGACTGAGTCCACTCAACAAGCACAGAGAGACAGGACAAGTGGTGTCACACAGAGGTAAGGAGGAAGGTCTGGACATTAGGGAAGGACCAGCGGCCCTGTACTTTCACTGCAAAATAAACTATCTTCTTTCATGTATTGAGTCACCATGACTTACAAAGTTACAATGTTATTCATGATGGTAAACTCTAACTTATTTAGTTCCTAAGTTTTATATGCAAATCTTTTTTCCAATTCTCATGACCCACTAGCCAGGAAAATCCACTTTCAGACTAGCAGTTGCAACTTTCTGGGCCATTCCAATATGTATATCTATCAAAGTCCGGAGAAAATTGAACTCCAGCACCAAGCAGGTCTCCTGATGTCAGTTATCTGCTAAGTTTTTCAAATGGCAATTCCCTTCTAAGTAAAAACTTGTGCCTCTGAATTAAAATAACCAAAATACTCTCTCTCTCTCTATCTCTCTCTCTCTCTCTCTCTCTATATATATATATATATATATATATATATCACATGTGGCTTCCTGTTTTTATCAAAAAAAAAAGACTGAAAGACATAACCATTGTTTTGAGCTTTGTATCACCCCTATTTTGTTTCATTGAACAAGTTTCTTCTTCGCAAGACTCAGAGTATGGCAGAAACATGAATTTAAAGAGTCCTATTTTATATCTGCTCTTTGACGCTGATTCTGTTGGGTATTTCTTTGTTCCTTTTTCAATTCCATAATGGAAGTTTCACTTTGGCCCACAATATCTTACCACAGACCTGCTTTTGTCTTTTGGTGGGTCCTTGAAGTTTTTCTGTTAAGTTAGTATAACAGATGTTTATGATAATAGTTATTAAAGAACTGTAAAGTGGTTATTTTGAATCCCTCAATGTTCTCTGTTCATGCCTCATGATAGTTCCTTCTGAATCCCAAGCACATGGTCCTTGATCTATGATCCATGCTGGTATTGTTGGAAGAATAAATCTAACAACTGTGGTAGAAGGAAACAGAAACTTAGCACTGTCTTTTGTGGTTAGAGCCCAACACTTACCAAATAGAAAATTTAGTAAACTTATGTTAACCTTCTATGGAGTAGTTATGCTTTTACTTCTATGGAGCTTTCTTGCAAGAATATATAAGGAATTCCCCAGCTGCAGAGAGGGCTCAGCTTCTGGCTAAGAATCCCTCAAGATGATGTCAACATGTTTAATGCAACTACTTCCTGAGAATTCCCTTGTGCCTCAGTTTCTCATTAAAGCATCTCACAATAATCTCACTGGTTCTAGCCTCAGAGTTCATGCTGTTCTCTCACTGTTTTTGTCTTGACATGTACCATTGTCCTGCTGGTGTTGTTGATGATACGTCCTCTGTTGATGATACGTCCTCTGATGATACATCCTCTGGGCACAGTGAGGGACCAGAGAGCCTATCATCTGTCTGAGTACAAGAATTGTATCAGAAAGAGTTACCTTCCCTGTTTTCCTCTAAATGTCACTATTTCTGCTCTTTATTAGTTTCCATGATCTATTTGAGTGGCTACCCCTCAGGATAGAAAAAATTAAAATAACCACTTGTCTCAAATAAATTAACTAGCAGCTATCCCTTCCCCTGCCCACATATACCATAAAACACTCACCCCTGTTCATGGGTCCATTCTAAACTCTGCTGGAAATATTTACCGCTGTAAGAGTCAACTCCTTATTCCTGAATTTTCAGATGACCTGTTTTCTTTTGCAGATAATCTCCCAGTTCCCAACTCTAAAATAAATCAGTTACCTGATATTTGGTGTCTTGAATAAAACAACAGTTTAGCATTTCAATTGCTAGAGCTGAAAGTTCCCCAGCTTCAGCATTGTTGGCAATATGGAACAGATAAGTGCTTGTTGTGTGGGATTAGTCTCTGCCTCTGTTAGTGCAAAAGTGGATTTTCCCGAGTGGCTTCTTGAGAATTATCTGAAATATTTTAATACATAAATATAAAGGTTAAAAGAAGTTAGAATTTATTGTGCAGTTTAAGTATATGGTCCGGGTTCTTTCCAAGTGTCCAGGACTCTCCTTTACCCATGTATGACATTACTCCTCCTGGGCCACGCTGCCATGGTCCTGTGTATGACTTCCTTGCCCATCCCTCACCTTCTGCTTGCCTTCAGCTTATTATGACCTGGCATTGTCCCTGTGCCTCTTTCTATCCGGTGAACACTTGTCTAGTCTGAGCTCACGTCCCTGAGTCTGTCCCAGATGACACACCAATGGCAGACCCTGTGTATTGTCCTGGCTTCCCTTAAGTCTCCAGCCTTCTGTCTGTCTGATGCCCACTGCATAAATCTGCTCTCTATCTGAACCGATGAGCATCCTGCCTTCTGTCTGGGCAGAGGATCCCCTTGTCATACATTCATCCTGGGTCTAAGAGAGTGAGAGAAGGGACTAAGGGTAGAAGGGGCAAGAGAAAAGGAATGGTCCTGGCTGTAATATTCCTTTAATCTGTTGCCATCTCCCAAGCCCCAGCCATCCCATTAATGGTAGTTTGATTGACTACCTGTAGTGGGCTAGATTTAAAGTGACCAACTCAATTTACGTGACATTTCACCTACTCATTCCCACTGTAACACCTCTATCACTCTTCTTTCAGGATGTTATAGTATGTGAGAAAAAGATAACTCCAGAGGCAATTAAAAGTTTCCTGGGGAGAAAGTGTGAGTAAAGGATATAATCCACCCTATTGTAACAAAGGCACAGCTGCTAGTCAATTTCTAGAAATGCATCTGCAGGTAAGCATCAAGCACTAATGCATTAATAATGACAAATTGAATATCACTATGGTAGAGAAAGGCATTATTATTTTCAGAGTAGAATACTTTCCCCAAAGAGAGAACACTATAAACAACCCTAATCTTTTCTTAAATACTTAATCTTAAGTAATTACGAATTTGGAAGGGGAAATTAACAACTTACTGCTTTGTCCTTAGGAAAAAACTCCCTCCAGGCTCTATCCTGTTCCATGTTAGGATCAGAAATACTATGGTGCAGCATAGAAGATAGAAAATTAATGCAAAAATTGCAATCTAGTGCATTTGTTGGGATATTGGGAAAGAGTCACATTTTGTTTGGGGCAATTTTGTATGGTCAAGGTACTTGAATTCAATGGCCTAAGAGAAACAATACAGCTGAGTTTTATAGTTATTCACTAAGTTTTACTGTTTAATTCAAGGCAGAGTGCTAGGTCCAGGGAAATGCAAGTGGAATTTGCCCATTAAGAGGCATGACATCTTAAAACATCTTTGTCCCCTTGGAGATGCAGATCAAAATAACAATGAGATATCATTTCACACCACAGAGACTGGCCCACATCCAAAAGACCAAAAGCAACCAGTGTTGGTGCGGATGTGGCGAGAAAGGGACACTGCTTCACTGCTGGTGGGAATGCCGACTGGTTCAGCCCTTTTGGAAAACAGTATAGACGATCCTCAAAAAATTAGAAATTGAGCTCCCATTTGACCCAGCAATACCACTCCTGGGAATATATCCCAGAGAGGCAAAAAAGTATAGTCAAAGTGACATCTGCACTTCTTTGTTCATTGCAGCACTCTTTTCAATAGCTATAATTTGGAAAAAACCTGAGTGCCCAACTACAGGTGACTGGTTAAAGAAACTTTGGTACATCTACATAATGGAGTACTATGTAGCTATTAGAAAAGATGAAGTCACAAAATTCATATACAAGTGGTACTACATGGAAAGTATCATGCTAAGCGAAATGAGTCAGAAAGAAAGGGACAGACATAGAAAGACTGCATTCATCTGGGGAACATAAAGTAACAAAATAGGAGACTAACACCCAAGAATAGCCAAGATAAGTACCAGGAGGATTACTCAATGGCTATGAGGACAGCCGCACATGCTAGGGGAAAAGCTAGCTCAGATAGAGAAGGGAGCACCAAATAAAGGGTGTTGGGACATTCCTCTCAGGATGGGAGATGCGTGATGAGAGTAGATTATAGACCGAACAAGATTGCCACTTAATGTCTCTTTTGCAAATCACAGCACTCAAAAGGAGATAACAAAAGGGAATGCCCTGCCACAGAGATAGGGTGGGATGTGGGGGTGGGGGGTGGGAGGGATACTGAGACTGGTGGTGGTGGAGAATGGGCACTGGTGAAGGTATGGGCATTTGATCATAGTATAACTGAAACCCAAGCACAAAAATGTGTAAGTCTACAAGTGTACCTCATGGTGATTCACTAATAGAAATTTAAGAAAAAAATCTTTGCCCCCTTAAAGGGGCTTACTTTCTATAAAGGCAACTAAAAATGCTCTTCCATAAGAAATTAAACCTTCGCCTATTTTAAGCAACAGAAGTGCCTAGCAAAGGAGTATAGACCACAGCAAGAAGATCTATATCTTAGAAAATAAAAGCATATAAACTTCAGACAAGTAACAATCTTCAAAAAATATTATAGAACATTTTTATATTTCATTTCATCATCCTGTTATTCGTCGATTGCCTTGAGCAGGCCCCAGTAACGTCTCTTTCATCCTAGCCCTGAGATTATATTCAAGGCTCTTTAGGAGAATGAGACCCATCATTGTTACTGGTATTTGGCATATTTGGTATGCCACGGGGAGTTTGCCAGACTCTGCCCTGTGGGCAGGCTACATTCGATAGCCTGCAAGTTTGTCCAAAGTAGGAATGAGATAATAAGATGTCATAAAAAGATGTCCTGATAAGATGTCGCGTGGCCACGAGCTGGTTCTGGGAGCTAGATTTTATAGTCTCTGAGTCTTGGCCGTTGATGGGATTACACGGCACCAGGGGGCCAGGTGGTGGGTGTGACCCCCGCCTATTGAAATTTGGAGGATCTGGGTGGAGGATGCTCGACTCCAATCCGAGTAGGCTTGGAGATCTCGGCCCCGGAACCCACGTGGATTTGTCCCTCTGCCAGTACCTTCATGTGTGCGGAGAGTGGTCTCAGCGTGGTGGTGGCTGGTCCTGGAGGTCTTTGGCTGCCGGAGCCCTGGTCGGGGCGGGGAGGAAAGCTCAACCCGCTCCCCTCCAAGGGGCCCCGGCGAGGAACAGCCAGGCACGGGGGCAGGAGACTGAACTGTTCTCGTCCGGGAGCTGGATTTTATAGTCTCTGAGTCTTGGCCGTTGATGGGATTACACGGCGCCAGGGGGCCAGGTGATGGGTGTGACCCCTGCCTACTGGAATTTGGAGGATCTGGGTGGAGGATGCTCGACTCCAATCCGAGTAGGCTTGGAGATTTTGGCCCCGGAACCCGCGTGGATTTGTCCCTCTGCCAGTACCTTCATGTGTGCGGAGAGTGGTCTCAGCATGGTGGTGGCTGGTCCTGGAGGTCTTCGGCTGCCGGAGCCCTGGTCAGGGCGGGGAGGAAAGCTCAACCCGCTCCCCTCCAAGGGGCCCTGGTGAGGAACAGCCAGGCACGGGGGCAGGAGACTAGTCAGACTTTCAGCGAGAGCGCACCGATCAGCGAACCCTTCCGTGGATAGGTCTGAACATTGATACTGGGAAACTACACTGCTGCAGGAGTTGTGTTGGAACATTGTATCACTGAAACCCAATCATCAACAACCTTGCAAAAATAAACAAAGTAATGTTAAAAAAAGATATTCTAGAACTCTTTCACAAAGATATGGGAAAACACTGGTGCTTATACCTAGTCATCAGTCACTGGGGCTGGAGCAATAATACATTGGGAAGGGCATTTGCCTTACACCTGGTCGACCTGGGTTCCATTTCTGGCATCCCAGATGGTCTCCTAAGTCTCCCAGTAATGATCCCTAAGTGCAGTGCTAGGAATATATTTTGAGGATAGTCAGATTTGGTCTGAAATCTCAAAACAAACTAACAACAGCAACTACTACTACAGCAACTAAACCCCATCCCTCCATCACTCTCCCCCCAAAAAAAAAACCCAAACTGAAAATAAGTCATCCATCATAGTACTCCAATCCCCAAAGACATAAACTGCAGCATCTCAACCAGACCATAAGGTCACAGAATATGGGGACCAAAGTGAGTCAGTTATGTATGAATTAAATCCCTCTCTACTTCTGTAAAGGTGGGGTTCTTTTGGTATTTTGTTTTGCTTTGTTTTGTTTGAGGACCACTGCGAGCTGTGCTCAGGACTTACTCTTGTCTCTGAGCTCAGGGATCATTTCTAGTAGGACTTTCAGGCCCATATGTGGTGTCAAAAATCAAACTTGGGTCAGTAGCAGGGCATGTTCCTCACCACTGTACTATCACCCCAGCCCCATAGATGTGTTTTTTAACCCTAATAAGTCCCATACCATAAGTTGAAAGTGAGTAATGTCTGAAAATATTGATCTATCTAGGTGTATTGAAGCTGAGTCTTTAGGAATACCCATACTTCTTTTAGCTCCACAGAGATTGAAGCATAATAAGCCTCACAGGAGGAAACGGTATTAAATAGTTTTCTATTGCATCAGATGGGAGATAAAAGTACTTCTTACATGACTGGAAGTGCCACTACTAAATATTTCTAAATTTGAAAGAAAGCAACATGTTTAAAGTGCAACATATAAGGGAGGAATCAGCTTGATGCAGTCGTCTTTTTCTTATATATAATAAATTTAAAAAGTGTAGACTAAAACCTGAGTGCCCGAGAACAGATGACTGGTTAAAGAAACTTTGGTACATTTACACAATGGAGTACTATGTAGCTGTTAGAAAAGACGAAGTCATGAAATTTACATACAAGTGGTACTACATGGAAAGTATCATGTTAAGCGAAATGACTCAGAAAGAAAGGGATAGACATAGAAAGATTGCATTCATCTGGGGAACATAAAGAAACAAAATAGAAGACTAATACCCAAGAATGACCGAGCTTAGTACCAGGGATTTTACTCCAAGGCTTGGAGGCCAGCCACATATGCTAGGTGGAAAGGGGGCTCAGATAGAGAAGGGAGCACCAAATTAAGGATATTGGGAGGATGGGAGAAGCATGCTTTGAGTAGACTATAGACCAAACATGATTGCCAACCATTGCCTCTTTTGCAAACCACAGCACCCAATAGGAGAGAGAGAACAAAAGGGAATGCCCTGCCACAGAGGCAGGGTGGGATGGAGGTATGGGGGGTGGGAGGGATACTGGGATCCGTGGTGGTGGGAAATGGGCACTGGTGGAGGGATGGGTATAATTGTATAATAGTATAATGATGAGGATCATTGTATAATTGAAATCCAAGCACAAAAATTTGTAAGTCTACAACTGTACCTCATGGTGTCTCACTAATAAAAAATTTTTTTAAAAAAAAGTGTAGACTAGTTTCTTGCCAGACAGTGTATTTAGGGGTTAAGGCTTTGCATGCAGATGAACTCAGTTTGATTCTTAGGATTTCAGGATCAAATTATGGTTCTCTGAGCATTTCCAGAAGTGATTTCTGAGTACAGAACAAAAATAAGCCCTGAGCATCATTGGGTGTGACCCAAGAATCAAAACAAAACAAAACAAAACAGTGGTCAAGCATTTTGGACAAGGCAACTGATGGCTAGCTTTGTTTCTAGACAAAAACCAAACCAAACCAAACCAAAGGGGTTTTTTTAATATGTTTTTGTAGCACAGTTCTCCTATTGTTCATCAATTTGCTTCAGCAGGCCCAGTAACGTCTCCATTGTGAAACTTGTTACAGTGTTTGGCACATCGAATACGTCACAGGTAGCTTGCCAGGCTTTGCTATGTGGGCAAAGTACTCTCGGTAGCTTGCCGAAATACTCTCGGAAATACTCTCCTAGAGGGGCGGAGGAGTTGAAACCCGCTTGGCTGGGCTGGCACTTGCAAGGCAAATGCCCTACCACTGTGCTATTCCTCCAGCCTTGTGCTATCACTCCCGCCCAATATGTTTCTATAATCTCTAAATATTACCAAATCTCTGGTAATCATTAACAACATTATGAACATTTTTTAAGTTCTTACATTTAAAAACTTAATTAATATTTTAATTAAGTTCACTAAGACCTACATAGGGATTCATAACTTTTCAAAAAATTTTGTGTGTAGAGCAGTGCTGTAAAAATCACATATGTACTTTTATCTTTTAATTTCTTAATTCTTAATTTCTTAAAAGGAAGCTCATTGAGGGGGCCTAAGAGAGTACAGCAGGTAGGGCATTTGTCTTGCACATAGATGGTCTGGGTTTAATCCCTGGCAGGCATCCCATAAATCCTCCCAATACCCAATCTTGAGGAATTATTCCTGAATTCAGAGCCAGGAATAAGTCCTGAGCACCACCAAGTATGACCCCAAAACAAAACAAAAACAACAACAAAAGATTTCATATTGAAAATTTCAGCTTCTAGAGTTTTGAAGAAACTATATTTATTCCAGTGGAAGATCATCTGTACTTTAGCTACTGGAAAAACTCCAAATTCTATTCAGGCATGGTCATTATACTGACTGAGATTAAGCTAAATATGAACTTCTAGAAGAAATACTAAAGGCCATAAAGCTATTTAAAAACTTAATTCTTCAAAACTTTTTAATAAAAAGTTAATGCCATTGTATTTTAAATTGCAAAATGATGTTTTCCTCTAACTTTATTTTCTACTACATTTTGGGTAATTACATTCAAATTTATGGCTATGTAGCTTGGTAGTTTATAACTATATCAAACTAATGTTTTGATTGAACTTGTTTAAAGTATATGTGATAGATGAACAAAATGACTGGATATGTTGGTGTCAGAATAATGACTTTGAAATAAAATTAATGTGCTATTAACGAATTTTAGAAAATTCTTAGGTCAAAAAATGATCAAATTGTTATTCAATATATCTCAATAAAACCAGAGAAAAAGCAGTGTCTGCTAGTGGTTATCAGATTATAGTCAAAAAACAAATTTGAAAATATCCCCATGAGAGTGAAAGTAAGGCATTCCTGAGACATGGCAGAGCAACATGTGTGAGAGAGATAATCATAGCATAGATTTGTCACTTACTTGATTTAAGTCTAATGTGTTAAGAAAAAAAAATCAGGGTATTTGAGAAGTAGAATACATCTTCTCCACTCCTGGTGTTTCTTCACAGGTGAAGGTAGCTTGGCTAATACAATATTAATGATCTCCTTCCTCTTTCTCAGGTAACTTTCCTAAATAACAGAATTTACACTCTTTTTTTGTTTGTTTATTTTTGTTTGATTTGGGGGACACATCTGTCAGTGGTATGGGCTTATTTCTGGCTCTCTCTACTCAGGGATCATTCATGGTGGTGCTTGGAGTACCATATAGGGTGTTGAAGATAAAACCCCAGCCAGCTATGTGCAAGGCAAATGCCTTACTCTTGGTTCTATCTCTCTGGCCCCATAGAGAGAGTCTCTATTCTAGAATTTCTAGAAACATACAATTAGTTATCCCAGTTAATTTTCTTCCATTCTTCTTGGAAATGGTCATGTCTGAAAAAAAATGAGCTCGATTATCCAGTCTTTCAATAAGCTTATTAGAAAGCACGGCCTATATTAGCAGATTAGTATGAAACACCACCATTCACATTACCTCTTCTGAGGAAGAAATCTTGAGGTTTCTAACAGAGTAGACCTTAGATGTTATCACACACACACACACACACACACACACACACACACGCACACACACACCCCACATGACGAAGATGTTTACTCCACTACAATACTCATTTCTGCATATATATCAAATCATCACACTGAATACCTTAAAATACACTATGTTAAATGGCAACTATGTCTCAATAAAAGCAGAAAAAAAGGCATTCAAAGTGATATCAATAAGGAAGTGAAAGGTAAAATATGTTCATTCAGAAAATGGATTTGAAATTGATAGAATTGGGACTTGAGTAAAATGAGTAAGACACTACTAGGAAGGAAAATCTTTGGGATATTGAAAATTGTCATAATCTAAAAGATTCATGACGGTCATCATGGTCCTCCCGTTGTTCATTGATTTGCTTGAGCAGGCCCAGTAACATCTCCATCGTGAGACTTGTTGTTACTGTGTTTGGCATATCGAATACATCGCTCCAGCCCAATCTAAAAGATTATTGCTTGAAAATAGAATTTTAAAATAAAATGAAAAATGTTTTTCATAATAAAATATGAAAATTTTAAATAAAACCTTGACCTGTCTCACTTTTTTTAAATGTTTTTATTTTATAAAGTAGTTCACAATGGATAGAGCGATAGCACAGTGGGTAAGGCCTTGCAAGCAGCCAACATGGCCAACCCAAGTTTGATTCCTCCGCCCCTCTCGGAGAGCCTCGCAAGCTACTGAGAGTATCTCGGCCGCACGGCAGAGCCTGTCAAGCTGCCTGTGATGTATTCGATATGCTAAACACAGTAACAACAAAGACTCCAATGAAGATGGTACTGGGCCTGCTCGAGCAAATCGATGAACAACGGGAGAACAGTGACAGTGACAGTTCACAATATTTCATTACATTTAATATTCAAACACCAATCCCAATCCCACCACCATTACCCCTTCCCACCACCAAATTTTGGATGCTTCCATCCCGAACCCAAATCCCTATCCCAAAGCAGAACCAAAATAATATATTTTGTGTTGTTATTATGAAAAACTGCTGGAAATGCTACAAGAAAGTATCTTTAGAGAAAGAGTGTGAAGATTGCTGTATTTCACCCTGGTGGCCATTAAGCCTTTCTATAAAAGATAACTTACATGTTGTTAGTGGTTGAGCCTTGTGTGCTTTATATAATATATATAGAGAGAGGGGGAGAGAGATGTGTATATATATATATGTAAAAAATGTATATTTGCTCTAAGATTGGATGGCTCCTACTTTGAACCCTCTCAACCATGGTGTGGTAATCTTGAGTATGGGTAGGGTGTGTGGTTTGAAGTATCCCACAGCTGCAAACCCTACCACGTGTTCCAGAAATAGATTCACTTGTGGGTGATGCTAGGCCCAAGCATGTGGAGAGCAGCCATGAGCATGGCAGCTTCAACTGTCTCACTTGACCCACCTTAATTCTGGCTCATTCGAATCACGTCTCTGTTTGAAAATTATATTTCATTCATCATAGAATTTTTGCATGAGTTTCGATTCATGAAAATACTGTCTTCTAGCAAAGTTATCTTACTTATTGACTACATTAATGTCCTCTTCCATTTTATACTTGAGATGAGTGCCTGGGAGGGAGTCTCAAATTTTGCTTTGCCCACAGGAAAAGGGTACTCTTGTTTTTTTTTTTAAGTGATTTCCTGCTTTTATTTAATTCTATAAAATGGAAGACTTAGGCATGATGATCCCCAAGAGCTCCTCTGGCTCTAACTTTCTCAAAGTGTCACAAAAGGACACTAAGTAAAGTCTATTTGGAGAGCAGGGACATAACATGTAAAATAAAATAGCAATGCACAGGAAGAGAGCTGATGACAATGAGGGAGGGCTAAAAGGGACAGATAACTCCAGATGTCACCACTGAGAGCCTTTCCTTGCTTGTTGGAAGCTATGACATTCAAACAATGCTGGCATTAGGATGGCAAGGGACAAAGTGACTTCCTGAGCATCAGCTAAATGTCACTCTAAAGACCAGGCATTTGAAACACAAACAGAGCAATCACCAAGAGTGTAGGCTGGGTATTACAAAGGTTGTTTTGCATCAAGGGCCACATTCCAGTGGGGCCATTCTCAGCTGGGCACTAAGTTCTTTCATTCGTGTACACTCCACTGATGATTCCTGCCTGGTTATCAGTTTTGGTTTTTCAGCTGACTAGATTTCAAGCTATTGAAAAGCAATAAGGGAGTAGGGGCTGTCTCAGAGCTGAATTACAGCGGACTTAATTAGCTGAGATGCTCTGGCTGAGAAGGCAGAGAGGCAGGGCTCCCCCGGAATGCTGATGAAGCTGGAAGGATTCAAGAGGAACATTGCTGGAGGGATGTGCCCAAATGGGTTTATTTTGTAGACGCTAAGGCAGAAAAGGCAGGAAAGACAACTGTGAAATGTGTTTTTATGTTTAGAAATTATAGTGCTATTTCTAGTATACTTGATAAATCAGAGAGACATTGAGCTTCTGTATGTTCAAAATGTGCTGAAAAAGTCACTGCAGTTCCTAGGACACCCATTCAATTCTATTTTCCTATTGCCTCCAATTTTTGCCTACATGACTAGGTCATTGTCACTGTCCTCCCGTTGTTCATCAATTTGCTCCAGCGGGCCCAGTTAAGATCTCCATTGTGACAATTGTTACTGTGTTTGGCATAGTGAGTACGTCATGGGTAGCTTGCCAGGCTTTGTTGTGTGGGCGAGATACTCTTGGTAGCTTGCCGGGCTCTCTGAGAGGGGCTGAGGAATTAAACCCGGCTCGACCGAGCTGGCTGTGCGCAAGGCAAACACGCTACCACTGTGCTATTGCTCCAGCCCACATGACTAGGTAACCCTAGCTTATGTTTGATAACATACATTAAACAAGAAAACCTGGAGGTGTTTGTTCAAGGTCACCAGTAACCTTGAGACCTCACAGACACATAATATCTTCTGAAAGGCATAAGATGAGGAAACAGAAAAAGACAGAACCAGATTCTAAATAAAGCACTTGGTATGGAAATTACAATTTTATCATTGGATACATTACCTTGAATACTATTTCAAAGGGGTCACTGATTATACCCTCATCATCAGTGCTACCCAAAAAGAATAACTTATTCTTGTCAATCATGGTAAATTGATGTATATTCATTAAAGGACCCTTTTGAGTCCTATTAAAATTACCTAGAAGACAATACAATAACATATGCACACACTGTTTATTTCCTCCTTGTCTTACTATTTCCGTGGCCACCAGGAATGTGGTGTACTCATACACTCTTTTGTTGCAGTACCCTCCAAGGTCACACACTTAGTGCTGGTGCTTTTATACACTTGGTTTCAGTGTGCCAAGACTATACATTTTGTTGTAGTTCGGGATATCCCAAACAACAAAGCTACTGGGACTTTAATCAAAGATCAAAGATCAAAGATCAAACTCATGGTTTCACTGGCCTCACACTTGCCAGTTGCTCTATTGCTGAATTATTCCCAGGCTCCCAGAAAAGAATATTTTAAAAGAAAATCTTGGCACATCTCATCTGACATAATTTTGGAATGTGAAAAGTAGATTCATTAAGGAAACAGTACACAAATGATTGAAACTTTTTTCAGAAGAAATGTAATATTTACACTTCAGAGAGTATTAGACACAAGAATATCGGTTTGTCTCTGACAACTTCAGAAAAGGGAGCATTGGAAGTAATTTGCTGGAAATGATGTTGGCAGTTAAATTAGGGAAGCCCCCACCCCTTCCCCCCATCCTCCATCGTGGCTGTGAAATTTCTGGGAAATAATAAAGTCACCAGTCCTAAGTCTGACCCACCTTGTGGATACAGAAAGCAAGACCTGGTAAGACCTCCTGCAGCAGACCCTGAGGAGACTGGACCCTCCTTACAGAAAGGGCAAGAAGGAAATTACTGAGAACTCTCAATTCCTTGCTTTAATGTGATTAACCCTCAGCTAGCCCAGACCAGAGAAGGCTGGACCCACCCTTTGAGAGGAAATCCAGCAGGAACAAAGGTCAATAAAAGAAGTTTTCAAAGAGGATCATCGACCACTCCCAACCTTACCCCCATGGAAACAACCTTAGCAATGGACTCTTATCTGGCAAGAAAGCTCCCATGTGGGGACAGATTGAAAAACCCCTATAAAAATCACCTTGAACAAAGGAAGGGCATGTATATGCTGACTGAGCCCATATACTGCTTGTGCCCACATGGCAAAACACATGTGTTGCCTGCATATCCCCTCTTGAGATATGGACTTTCATGCTTCCATATCTAATGCTGGGACATATGTAGGGGCCCTCTCCATCTTTGGAGAATCCTGTGTTCTCTCTAGAGTGCATTATTCTCTCTAATTTTCTCTCCCCCTTTCTTTTCCTAAAAGCCTCCAAATAATATCTGTTTTACTTCACTGTTGTCTATTTCTGATATTTTCTTTGAGGCGAGATAAGAATCTGATAACCCTGGGTAAGAGCTATGACTGACTTTCCTTTTCTGCAAAGAGCAAATTCTCACCCCAACGTGAATCTAAGCTTCACATAAGCCACCCATGGGGGTCCACCTACTTCATATCTGTATATATTTTCACCCTTCACTGTATTACTATCATCCTGTTGTTCATCGATTTCCTCGAGCAGGCACCAGTAATGTCTCCTTTGTTCTAGCCCTGAGATTTTAGAAAGTGCCACATTTGAGGCTCTTTCGGAGTCAGGAGAATGAGACCCATCATTGTTACTGGTTTTTGGCATATTGAATATTCCATGGGAAGTTTTCCAGACTCTGCCATGTGGGCAGGATACTTTTGGTAGCCTGCCAGGTTCTCAACAGTAAGAACTAGAAAATAAGATGCCCTGCTCCCAGAAGAGAACAACGGAGAGTCTCCTGCCTCTGTGCCTGGCTGTTCTCACCAGGGCCCCTTGGAGGAGGGTGGGTTGAGTTTCCTTCCCCACCCCAAGCAGAGCCCCGGTACCTGAAGACCTCTGATTCCAGCCACAGCTATGCTTAAGACCACTCTCCATGCGTTCACACAAGCCTCAGGCATTTTCACCCTTACCTTAGTCCAAATTCAAATATTGACTATACTTCCTCCAAATTTGCTTCAATAACACAAAAGATTCATGCATATTTTCACATTAACTGATTTAGGTAAAAAAATTATAAAGAATTCTGTCAATCACTATTGCCTACATATAGTGACATTTGGATATTTCTTTCTTTTTTTATTATTTTTTCCCTTTATTTTATTTTAATTTTTTTTACAGTTGTAGATTTACAATTTTTTGTGCTTTGGTTTCAATTATACAATGATCAGATACCCATCCCTCCACCAGTGCCCATTTTCCACCACCATGGATAATAGTCATATCCTCAAATCAAGCATTTTCTAGTGAAGCACATAATTCTCCCATCTTTGAGAAAAATTTTCCAAACAGTCTTTTTTTTTAATGAATCTTGTCTCTGTATTTCAAATAGACTGTATTGAGTTGATCACTTGATCACTTGATATCCCATTACTCTTCAATTTGCTTGAGTGGGTGCCAGTAATGTCTTCATTCGTCCCTGTCGGGTGCTAATGTAGCCCAGTGGTGTCTGCTCACTCCAGGAACACGAGGAGCCTCAAACCTATCGTTCAGGGTCCTGACTTAGAAGTCTGACCATCTTGTAGATGGGCAGCCATGCGATCTTTTGATGCCCCATGGAATCCAGTCGGTTATGGCTCTAGTCCAGCAGTCATCTCCAAATCTCATTACGTGTCCAGCCCATCTGAATTTCGACACTTTGGCAAATGAAACAGCATACCTGATTCTCTATTGACAATAGAGGTCAGAAATCTGGATTCTTTCTCTCACTCAAGTGAAGTGTAATACTCCAAGCATAGTTCTCTCGATCCCTCTTTGGGAGACCTGAACGGTGTTCTCATCCTGTTTTGGTAGGTCCCAGGTCTCTAAGGCATATATTAATGCAGGAAGAATAGTGGAATCAAAGAGATGTGCCCAGAGCTGGAGGTTCTTCGTCCTCTTAGCTATTTCTTCAACGCTCTTGAAGGCGTCCCAAGCCGCTCTCTTCCTTCTGCACAACTTGCCAGGTCATTCATTATGTTGACTTCTCGACCTAGGTACTCATAACTGTTGCATTCAGAGATGTTTGCTCTGTTGAGAGCAAATGGAATGTCAGGAAGGAGATTGTTTCTCATAAACATTGTCTTCGTGAGATTCACCTTTCCACACTCAACGGTCGAAGTCCGCCAGAATTTGTGCCACTTGGCTAATGTTTGATGTTATTAGAATGATGTCATCAGCGAAGTGAAGACAGGTGACAGGCATCTTTTTGTGGCTATCTCTCTCTCAGCGTTTCTTGCACAATCATGGAAGTGCTGAACCAGTCAATCATATTCTTCATCAGTGTTGTCAATGACAGCATCCTCCCATGTTTCCGCAATAGTGCCAAAGATATTCCAGTTGGTGGTCGTTCTGGGAGTTCTCTTCTTAAACTTTTCAGTCCTTTCTCCCCATTCCATGAAGTAGAATTTTGCATGAAGGAGACGGTGGTCCGATCCTGTTTGGAATTTTGGGACAACAGCGACATTGGTCAGGCAAAACCATCGATTGAATATGATATGAACGATTTCAATGTGGAACTGTCCACTGGGAGATTCCCATGTTCAGTGTTTAGATTCGGCCTTCTGGAACTGTGAGTTATCATGGATGATCTTGGCCGACATGATGAACTCTCACCCTTTTTATTCCATTCTAGGCCATGGGTCCCAATGTGGAGTTCTTCAGCTGATCTTCTCGGTCCTACCTTGGCATTAAAATCACCGACAATGATCTTGTAGAAGGTGTGGTCTTCTTTATAGAACTTCTCCAATTCCATGTAGAACTTCTCAATTTCTTCTTCATCATAACTGGATGTTGGTGCATAGACAACGAAGATAGAAATTGCCAGCAGTGAGCTACATCTATTCAAGTGTAATCATCCTATTTGGGTTGTTAGGCATTCGAATGAATGAATGAATGAATGATTCTAATGAATCAATGCTCATGGCCAAGTTTATGTTTATAAGGACACCGACACCATCAAAGTCTCTTTTGTCACATTTTCTGAGGAACAGTTCTTCAGTGTCAAAAATGGTGTGATGTGGTTGATGCCTTCTCATCTCGGTCAGACCAATGATGTTGTACTTGAAGTTTTGTGCTTGCACCATTGGATGCATCCGATACCAGTGTACATGCATTGAAAGTACAGACAGTCATTTTTGTCCTTTGTTTTGGGAGCCTTATTCGGCCTTGAGATTTTATCAGCCTCTCCTTCCTCATCCTTCTTAATGCTGCAGTATTGGTGGTTCTTTCAGGGTTAGGGGAATGAGACCCATTGTATTCACTGTTTTTTTGCATATCAATCAAATATGCCACAGATAGCTTGCCAGGCTCTGCTGTACAGGCGTGATACTCTCATTAGCTTGCCAGGCTGTTCTCTGAGATGGATAGAGGCTTTTATGGCTATCTCTACTCACCTTTGGAGGTGTTCACGTGGTTCAAACCATATTTGAACCCCATCAAACATGGTGTGGTAATATTGGAAGATGGGTATTAAGTGTCTTATGATGTGTCGCTTCTGGTCCAGAAAGTGGCCTGGAGCGTGGCGGCGGCTGGGTTGTGGAGGTAGTGGAGGTCTGCCGATGAGGTGTTTATCTGGTACTGATAGAGTGGGGTGTAATCCGTGGGTCACCAGAGATTGGTCGGAGCAGGCAGAGGATCTCTGTTTCTGGGTCCCATTGAGCCTGGAGTCCAAGGTCACAGAGTTCCGCTTACCTGGTTCTGTGGGGCTTCACTCATGCATGAGTCTTGGCCTGAGGGCCTGGAAAGTGTCCTGGAGTGTGGTGGTGGCTGTGTAGTGGAGGTAGTGGAGGTATTGAGTTAGACATAAAAATAAATATGGAAAAACCAAAGAAAAAGGATACCAAGGAAAGAAAGAGAAATGTAAGATAAGGAACAATATGACAACTGAGTCAACAAAGAATCATTAGTACATCAGAGAAATGAGAAAAAATATATTTCATTCATTAAAGAGCTGGATACTATAGTGATTACCAGAGAAAAAAGAAATAACTTTAGTTTACCAGCTTATGACTAAAATTAATGTGTCAAACAATTGACCATCAGGTATTTATTCTCATACTATAAACAGCAAAGAAATACATATGAAGCAGCACTTTTAGGAATTAGAAATTTTTTATTGTGATATCCCACATTAGGGATAAACAGAAGAACCCATGTTTATGTCTGGGATCTCCTTTTGGGAGAGGAACTTTTTTTTTGCATTTCTTTTGTTTTGTTTTGGGAGCCACACTTAGCTTTGTTGGTGGGTTCCTCTGGCTCAGTGCTCAGGGGCAGTCCTGTATCATCAGGGAAAGTTCCAATGTTGAAGATTGAATTCAAGACTCTCACATCCAAAGAATGTCCTTGAGTCCTTTGTGTTACTTCCCGGGCCTCCTTCTGGAGGAATTTTGCTGTTCTTCATGCGAAAAGGTGGATGCCACGTAGTTGGGAAAATGGAGATTAGAGAAGACTCTGAAATGGTTGCAATTTTCAGGGACTATCGGAAGGGAGGAAGCTGCAGGATGGAGATATTTCCCTGCAGTCCTGGGTGTGCCGGACACTCTGGATGTTCTTCCCTATGGAAAACTGTCTATGTAGGAGAAGAGTGTGAGCCTAGAGGTCGTAGAAGAGAGGAGTGAGGGAATGATCCAAGGAAAGGTGCGAACAGTCATGACGTGCTGAGGAGATGGGCCCCACCCCAGACCATAGGGAGGGATCTGGGAGCACCCGCTCATTACTTCCAGACCTCAGAAATAATGTATTTGAGGAGTGAATATATAACACCCTATATTAAGGAGTATATCTTAGGACTGTTAATAAAATATTTTAGATACCCCCAAAGGAGGACTAAATCAAGTATAACTAAAATCCATTATTATTTATGCACCAGTGGGGGAAAAATTAACACTGCATAAAATGAGACAACACAATCCAGTATACCTATAATATTTCATCAGCTATGTCCTACACAAAAAGATTTCTATATAAATAACAAAGAGAAGTCAAAGGAAATAACTATCAAGACAATCCATTGTTAGAATTAGCAAAAATTAACTTTAAAACAAGCTGTTCAATGACTCAAAAGATAAATAAAATGAGAGAATATAAAGAGAAACTCAAAAGAATAAATAAAGGTAAAGGTAAAGGCCCTCCGGTTGATCATCGATTTGCTCGATCAGGCCCAGTAACGTCTCCATTAGAGACTTTGTTGTTACTGTGTTTGGCATATCAAATACGTCACGGGGAGCTTGCCAGGCTCTGCCGTGAGGGCGAGATACTCTCGGTAGGTTGCCGGGCTCTCCGAGAGGCGTGGAGGAATCGAACTCGGGTCGGCCATGTTGGCTGCGTGCAAGGCAAACGCCCTACCGCTGTGGTATCGCTCCTGAAAAAAAAATCAAATGGAAACTTTAGAACTGGAAAAATCATATCATAAATCTAGAAGAAAATGTTCACAGACAGACAAGGCTTAAATTCAAAAATGTTCTTGTGAAAAAGACAGAAAGGTAGGCAGGCGAACAAAACTTAAATCCAGAATAGTAAAAAAAAATTTAATTTAAAGGAAAAGCAAAAATTTTTTTTAAATGAACTATATCTTGGCCTAGAATGCAAGGAACAGGGTGACAGACTGTCTGAGTTCATCATGTTGACCAAGACCATCCATGGTAACTCACAGTTCCAGAAGGCCAAGTCTAAACCTTGGAGATGGGAGTCTCCTGGTGGACGGTTTCACAATGAAATTGACTACATCATATTCAATCGATGGTTTTGCCTGACTGATGTTGCTGTTATCCCAAAATTCCAAATGGGATCAGATGTTACTGGTGCCCGCTTGAGCAAATCGATGAGTAATGGGATATCAAGTGATCAAGTGATATCTTGGTAGGGAAAGCAGAGATCTGTCTCAAGAACAAATCTATAATTTGGTAGTGTCTTACTAATCATTTTTAAGCACAGTGTTCATTAAATTCTTTTAGTAATCCTGAAAATTAACACTCATCATATGTCATTAAGAGGAGGAACTTGACTTGAAAATTTCAAGACAGAATGTAAGGTATTTAATCCCTTATTTGGATTACCTTTTTCACAGATCCCACGTGAGTGTCATCTCCACCCTGCACATGTCTTCTCTTCTATCTATCCACCTGGCATTCTCAAATGTTAGAACCAATATTTCTCAATTGGCAGTCTCTTGGAAGAGATTATAGAATCAGTAGACAACCCCATCTACCTCCTGAAATGTATCTCCTTAACATTTTTTAAAAATAAAGTTATCTTGAATTTTCTCCCCTGATCTGCGTGGGACAGGAACGGAGGCTCACCTCTCAGCAACAAAGCTGAAGGTCTCCTATTACAACCAGGTACAGCTCGTTCCCAGGGCCCGGGACTCTCTCTGGGCATGCACAGCTAGCTCAATCTCCTAGAAAGCTGGTTTTCTCCCCTGATCTGTGGGGACAAGAACGAAGGCCCACCTCTCGGCAACAAATCTGAACGTCTCCTATTCCAACCAGGTACAGCCTGGCGCACAGTGCCACGGACCCTTTCCGGAGGGAAATTAGCGCATTAGCAGCCGCGAAATATTCTCCCACTACATGTGCCATAGGAACCATAAGCTACCCTTTTAAATGGAATCTTCTCTATTTTAGCTCAGGCACTAGAAACACCGTAGCCAATAACTCATAAGCCTATCTCAACTCACACTGCATATCAAGCAGAATAGTAACAGTGAACGTGAAGGACTAAACCACACCTCTCACAATGGTAAAGCAACGCAAAAGCCAACCAAATTTTCTTATTGAAGAGTCTAGCCCAGATAACACCAACAGTACTGTAGTGGTAGACAACCTCTCTGACAAGGAATTCAGAAGAGAACTACTTAGGATGCTTAGGGAACTAAAAGAAACAATGTAAAGCAATGCCAATAGAAGACAAGAGGATTTGAAGGCAGAAATGAGGAAAATGCAATCGGAAATGTCAGACATGAAAAATCTGGTAGGCAAATTGAAAAACTCAGTGAAAGGCCTCAGCAGCAGAGTAACAGCTGCTGAGAATAGAATCAGTGAGCTCGAAGATGAAGTTCAGAGACTCTCCAGGAAAGAGCAGAAAATGGAAAAGAGACTCACAATTCGGGAACAGATGGCAAGAGAAGATCGTGACGAAGCCAAGAAGGGTAATATAAGAATTATTGGAGTCCCAGAGGGACAGGAAGAAAACCTCAATGAAGAAGAAACTGTCAAAGACATCATTGCTTCAACGTTTCAGGAGCTGAAAAAAACTTGTGACCACATTCAGGAGGCCCAAAGGGTACCAGCTAGAAGAAATCCGAATAAAAATACCCCAAGACACATCCTGATCAAAATGACCAAAACCTGTGACAGAGACAAAATTCTGAAAGCAGCAAGATCGAAGAAAGAAATCTCTTACAAAGGAGCATCGTTAAAATTCACAGCTGATTTTTCTGATGAAACCCTCATGGCCCGAAAACAGTGGTGGGACATAGTGAAAAAACTCAATGAAATAAATGCCTCTCCAAATATACTTTACCCAGCGAGACTCTCATTCATAATAGAAGGAACAACACACAGTTTCACAGACAAACAACAGCTCAGGAACTTCATAGTCTCAAAACCATGGTTATAAGAACAACTAAATGGGCTACATTAAGGCAAGACAGTCCCCTCAAATACACCAAATTTCAACAGAACAATGGGAAAAAAATCCCATAACAATAATCACTCTCAATGTCAATGGACTAAACGCACCAATTAAAAGACATAGAGTGGCAGGATGGATTAGAAAATTGAACCCAACATTCTGCTGCCTGCAAGAAACACATCTCAATAGTCAAAGCAAACACAGACTCAGAGTCAAAGGCTGGAAAACAATCCTACAGGCAAACAGCTCCCATAAAAAATCTGGGATAGCCATTCTAATATCAGACCGCAAAAATTTCAGAGTGAAGAACGTCATAAGAGACAGTGAAGGCCATTTCTTATTGATAAAAGGATCTGTACAACAGGAAGAACTTACAATAATAAATGTATATGCACCTAATGAGAGACTAGCAAAGTACTTAAAACAACTACTCATAGATTTGGAAAAAGACATCAATAGCAACACAATACTAGTGGGAGACTTCAACACCGCTTTGTCACCTCTTGATAGATCAACCAGACTCAAGCTTAGCAAGGACATACTTCATCTGAGGGAAACAATGGAAGAAAGGGACTTAGTAGATATATACAGGACACTTCATCCTCAAAAAGCTCAATACACATTCTTCTCAAGCGTACATGGAACATTCTCCAAGATAGACCACATGCTGAGCCACACAATATGCCTCCACAAAATTAAGATGATAGAGATTGTATCAACAATCTTCTCAGGTCATAATGCGCTGAAATTAGAAGTAAATCACACACAAAAACAGAAAACTAAATCAAACACCTGGAAATTAAACAGTGCGCTATTGAACAACGATTGGCTTAGTAAGGAAATCAAAGAAGAAATCAAAAGATTCCTAGAAACGAATGAAAATGAGAACACGAGTTACCAAACCTTATGGGACACAGCAAAAGCTGTGTTAAGAGGAAAGTTTATAGCTCTACAAGCATTCCTCAGGAAGGAGGAGCGAGCACACATAAATAACCTAACCTCACAGCTTAAGAGCTTGGAGAAGGACCAACAAAAGGAGCACAACCCTAACAGGAGAAAGGAAATAATAAAACTCAGGGCAGAGATTAAGGAGATGGAAACCCAAAAAACAATCCGAAAGATCAATGAAACCAAGAGCTGGTTCTTCGAGAAAATTAACAAGATCGATAAGCCTCTAGCAAAACTTACAAAGAAAGGGAAAGAGAAAACTCTAATAAACCGAATCAGAGAAAAGGGGTTCATTACAACAGAAACTACAGAAATTCAAAGGATCCTCAGGGAGTAGTTTGAGAAGCTTTATGCCACGGAACATCAAAACCTCAAGGAAATGGATAAATTCCTAAACTCCTACAGACTCCCAAGGCTGAATCAAGAAGACCTGGAAAACTTGAACAGACGTATCACCATCAAGGAAATTGAAATGGTAATAAAAATTCTCCCCAAGCACAAAAGTCCTGGCCCGGATGGATTCACTAGTGAATTGTTCCAAATCTTTAAAGAGGACTTACTCCCAATGCTCTTTAAGCTTTTCCACGAAATTGAAATATCAAAAACACTTCCGAACAGTTTCTACGAAGCAAATATCACACTGATACCAAAAGCAGACAGAGATACCACAAAGAAAGAGAATTACAGGCCAATATCCCTGATGAACACAGATGCAAAGATCCTCAACAAACTACTAGCAAATAGAACCCAAGTACTCATCAAAAAGATCATACACCATAACCAAGTAGGATTCATCCCAGGGATGGAAGGATGGTTTAAGGTTCGGAAATCAATCAACATAATCCATCATATCAAAAAAAGAAAAGATAAAAAGCATATGATCATATCCAATAGATGCAGAGAAAGCAATTGACAAGATCCAGCACCCATTTATGATGAAAACCCTAGTCAAAATGGGTATAGAGGGGACTTTCCTCAACATAGTTAAAGTCATATACCAAAAGCCTACAGCAAGCATCATCCTCAATGGGGAAAAACTGAGAGCCTTCCCTCTAAGATCAGGGACGAGACAAGGATGACCACTCTCTCCACTGCTGTTCAATATAGTACTGAAAGTACTTGTAATAGCGATTAGGCAAGAAAAAGATATTAAGGGCATTCAGGAAGGAAAGGAAGAAATCAAGCTCTCGCTATTCGCAGATGATATGATACTCTACTTAGAGAACCCAATAACCTCCACCAAAAAACTCCTAGAAACAATGACTAGTATAGTAAAGTTGCAGGCTATAAAATCAATACCCAAAAGTCCATGGCTTTCCTACGCGCAAACAGTGAGAGAGACAAAAGCTACATGAAAAAAAAAACACAATCCCGTTCACAATTGTGCCCCAGAAAATCAAGTACCTAGGAATCAACTTAAGTAAGGAACTAAAGGACCTGTACAAAGAAAACTACAAAACGCTACTTCAGGAAATAAAAGAGGACACGAGGAAATGGAAAGTTATCCCCTGCTCATGGGTTGGAAGATTTAACATTGTCAAAATGGCAATACTACCAAAAGCATTGTATAATTTCAATGCAATCCCTATAAGGATACCCATGACATTCTTCAAAGAAATGGAGCAAACACTCCTGAAATTTATAGGGAACAATAAGCCCCCACGAATAGCTAAAGCAATTTTTGGGAAAAAGAAAATAGGAGGAATCAACCTCCCTAACTTTAAACTCTACTACAAAGCAGTAATAATTAAAACAGCATGGTACTGGAACAAAGGCAGAACTGCAGACCAATGGAACAGGGTTGAATACACTGACATCTCCCCTCAATCATATGATCATCTAATCTTTGATAAAAGTGCAAGAAATGTGAAGTGGAGTAAGGAAAGCCTCTGTAACAAATTGTGTTGGCATCACTGGACGGCTACATGCAAAAAAATAGGCTCAGAACTCTGCCTAACACCATGCACAAAGTAAGATCAAAATGGATTAAAGACCTCAACATCAGACCAGAAACCATAAGGTACATTGAAGACAAAGTTGGCAAAACCCTCCAGGACATTGAAGCTAATGGTATCTTCAAAGATGTCATGCCACTGGCCGAGCAAGTGAAAACAAAGATAGATAAATGGGACTATCTTAAACTAAGAAGCTTCTGCACCTCCAAAGAAACAGTGACCAAAATACAAAGACAGTCTACAGAATGGGAAAGGATATTCGCCGAATACACATCTGACAAGGGGTTGATATCGAGGATATACAAAATTCTGGTTGAACTCCACAAGAAGAAAACATCCAACCCCATCCAAAAATGGGGCAATGAAATAAACAGAAACTTTCTCAAAAAAGAAATCCCAATGTCAAAACAGCACATGAGAAAATGCTCTACATCATTAATCATCAGGGAGATGCAGATCAAAACCACAATGAGATACCATCTCACACATCAGAGACTGGCCCTACATTCAAAAGAACAAAAGCAACCGATGCTGGCGTGGATGTGGCGAGAAAGGGACACTCCTTCACTGTTGGTGGGAATGTAGACTGGTTCAGCCCTTCTGGAAAACAGTATGGACGATTCTCAAAAAATTAAAAATTGAGCTCCCAGTTGACCCAGCGATACCACTCCTGGGAATATATCCCAGAGAAGCAAAAATGTGTAGTCGAAGTCACATCTGCACTTGTTTGTTCATTGCAGCACTCTTTACAATAGCCAGAAACTGGAAGAAACCTGAGTGCCCAAGGACAGATGACTGGTTAAAGAAACTTTGGTACATCTACACAATGGAGTACTATGTAGATCTTAGAAAAGATGAAGTCATGAAATTTACATACAAGTGGTACTACATGGAAAGTATCATGTTAAGCGAAATGAGTCAGAAAGAGAGGGATAGACATAGAAAGATTGCATTCATCTGGGGTATATAAAGTAACAAAATATGAGATTAATACCCAAGAATAGCTGAGATCAACACCAGGAGGATTACTCCATAGCTTAGAGGCCAGCCGGGTATTCTAGGGGAAGAGGCAGTTCAGATAGAGAAGGGAGCACCAAATAAAGGGTGTTTGGAGGATCCTCCCAGGAGGGGAGATGCATGTCGAAAGTAGACTATGGACTGAACATGTTTGCCACTCAATGCCTCTTTTGCAGACCACAACACCCAAAAGAAGAGAGAGAACACAAGGGATTGCCCTGCCTCAGAGGCAGGGTGGGATGTGGGATGGGGGTGGGGGGGATTTTATCCATGGTGGTGGAAAATGGGCACTGGTGGAGGGATGTGTATTTGATCATTGTATAATCGAAACCCAAGCACAAAAAATTGTAAATCTACAACTGTACCTCATGGTGTTTCACTAATATAAAAAATTAAAAAAATTTTAAAAAAGTTATTTTGAAACTCTAACATATATACATATATATATATAGAGAGAGAGAGAGAGACAGACAGACAGACAGACAGACAGACAGACAGAAGATATTAAGTGGCATGCACTTCTGTTCCTCCTTCAAGTATTTTAACTGGTGTAAGTAGATACAGGTCCCACTTAATATTTATAAGACACATGTTAAAAGCCCAAATAGCAGTCATTATAGCTTTTTCGTTCAAGCTCTATTTATACAGCAGGCATGTTACCACAAGTAGGAAACATCATGTTATACGATTTAGTGGCCCTATTTTCACTAAAACATATAGTCTCATTCAGACTAATTTAATCTTCAAAATGCACCAGTTTCTCATTTTAGAAGTTTAAAAATGGAAACTCATTGGCCCAGCTTTCGAGATTTATGACTAATCTTAAAGAGGATGCAGCCAAGCCACTAAATGTCATGGGTACAGTGGTCCCAGCTGAAATCTGTGGGGCACATCAGGAGAGCAGTGGACTGAGCCCCATCATGCCGAGTTCCGTGTAGTTACACCCACATGCCACAGTCACCCATATGCCAATAGCCCAACTTCACTGTTTCATGAATAACTTCTGAAGATGCCAAACTGACAAAATTTCCAGATTCACTGGTCTTCTGGCTAAAAGTAATGGGGCGTTCACAGAGGCGAGTCAGGTAGCCTTCCCCAGTCTCTGGCCCTGCTCTCTCTGACCCTGGGAGCCATGCCCACCCCCACCCCAGCATCCATGCTGTAGTCTGTCACCCAGATTCTAGGGCCATAGCTAACCTCAGAAGAGGTGCAAGCCAGGCTGCCGACACTCACGGTCCACTGGCCTGGGCAGGCCATGTCCCATTGCTGTGCCACAACACCACAGCTGCTGCCACGCCAATGCTTCAAAAAATCAGAATTGTGATTTTTCACTGCTTCATGACTAATCTCTGCTGAGATGCCAAACTGTCAAAAGTTCTTGGCACACCGGATTTTTAGGTTGAAAATTCTGGTATTTTCACTGAGTGGAAGTGAGGCACCTTCCCCACCTTGAACTCCTGAAAGGGCTTGCAGCCGTAGGCACAACCCAGAGCCACCACCATGAAAATTCATCTGCCCGTTTCTAAAGGTCCTGGCGCTCCTGCAGCCACGTGTGTGACACTTCCAAAGTCCCCATACTGACATACTGGGAGGAGCATGTGAAGTTAGCTAGGAAAGTAGCACAGAAACCAAATAATCTCAATAAATGAAAACAGTAACACAGAAGACTCAATTAGCAACAAACAGCTTCAAGGACTTAATGACCTCATGATGATTGACAACCACATTCACAATTTTTTTTCTGAAAAAAATCAAAAGAAGAATTATAAAGAGATAGCTCATTTTACTGAAAAGAATATAGATAATAATGCAACCCAAATTAAATAATGCAACCCAAATTCAAGCTCAGCTATGCTGATTCAAAATCATGTGCTATTAAGTACTAATTATATATATATATATATATATATATATATATATATATATATTTGGCCATTCCCAGGGATGCTCAGGGCTTACTCCTAACTCTACACTCAGGGATCACTTCTGGCAGTGCTAAGGGGCCCATATAGGATGCTGGGGATAAAAACTAGGTTGGCTGTTGACTGCATGCAAAACAAGTGCCTTACTCACTGTATTATCACTTCAGCCCCAAGAATTAATTTTTTTTCAAAGTAGCTGTTAGGTACAATTTTTTCTATTCTTTTTATAATGCCTAAAGTGGCACTGAAATAACTGAATGGGGTATATTTTCTGAAAATTAGAAGATCAAGACTCAAACAAACTTGGAAATTTTTCTAACACTCAGATAATGGGAAAAGCATATGCATGTGTGTGTGCTTATGCAACTCCCAATATTTTTTTATGGTTTTATTTGCTTCTTTTGAATATATCCAGCTGTTCTCAGGCCTTATTCCTGTTTCTGTGCTTAGAGATCACTCTTGGCAATGCTTCAGGGACCAAATATGCTGTCAGAGATTGACAGAGGATCTGTAGCACGCAAGAAAAGCACCTAAACTTCCATTACTATCTCCTTGGTCCAACTTCCAATCTTTTGTTTTTAACTGACCCTTGAAGCTTTTGCTTTAAGACATTTCAGCAGTGTTGAGAGTCTCACATACCTAGTTAAAACTTGGATGGAACATTCTCCTCTACTCTTCCACTCTTCCTTCCTTCACTCCCTTTCCACACTCTTCTCCATACTTCTCCAAAACTTCCTTCTATCCTCCATCAAATTCCTTCCCAAACTTCAGTGTTCAGTCACCAGTGACATAATGCAAGCTTGGAATTAGAGATCCCCAGCCTAACCCTTCCTTCATTGAGTTAGGTCATGTCACATTCTGGCTCTGGACCTTACATGATTCTCTATCTGGAAATTTCCTATCTGTAACTCATGGATGGAGCAGATGAGAACAGTCCAGCCTGTAACTTAATTTCTGACTTTTCAGAGCAGAACAGAAAGTCTCTCTGTTCAGACTAATGAAAGGACACTTAGGGGACACCTTTTAATAACTGTGCTGGAAGATGAGACAGCAGCAGAAGCCACTACACCTGGGGGAGCAAGACAAGGACTGTGAGTGGCGACAGGAAGGGATAGAATGGGGACCACTCAAGGTAAAAATCTTTCAGTGTTATTGGGTTGTTTTTTCTACTGTTTCCTGTAGCACTGTCTGAGCACTGTCCTCCTGTTGTTCATCGATTTGCTCGAGCGGGCCCAGTAACATCTCCATTGTGATACTTTGTTGTTACTGAGTTTGGCCTATTGAATATGTCACAGGTAGCTTGCCAGGCTTTGCCGTGCAGGCAAGATGCCCTCGATAGCTTGCCGGGCTCTCTGAGGGGCGGAGGAATCGAACTCGGGTCGGCCAGGTCAGCCACATGCAAGGCAAACGCCCTATCCACTGTGCTATCTCTCCAGCCCTGTTTCCTGATAAAATGTTTTTCAGTTTAAACAGCTAGAACATCGGGTGGTTTATTTTTGAGTTTTATGAATGGGAACTTGAGTGGAAAATAATTAATATATTCCCCAAAGTAACATGGATCCTTTGTCACTTGGACAGCATGCCATTGGAATTACACATGCTGCAAATGCCAGCCAACCGCAAAGGTGGCAAGAAGGCTATGAAGGCTCCTTTAGGTGGAGAAAAAAAGACCAGCCAGTATGTTTTGAAAAAGTACTTTCCATCTCTCTTTTGTGCCTGGAGAGTGTTGGAAGGGGCTGGCTGAATCTGACTTAAAAGTGAAGTTACTGGGTCCAAGTAATAGTACAGTGGGCAGGATTCTTGCCTTGCACATGACCAGCCAAGGCTCTTCTACATCTGGAGCCTCATACATTCCCACAAGCCCACCAAGAGTTATACCTGGGTGCAGATCCAGGACTAAGCCCTGAGCACCAGTGGGTATGGCCAAAAACTCAAACCCCAAACACTCAAATCACAAAACAGAAGTGGAGCATTATACTAAACTTTGCATAGCAAAGTATCATTTATGTATGCTGCAGACTGATGCTCAATGGAAAATGTAGAATAGCTGCAGCAGCAGTTATAAAGGCATTCTTTAAGAAGCTGTGATTGAGCGTAGTTGCTACTATTATGCTATTATTAAAATTATGATCTTTTTCAGTTCAAAGAGAGACCTCATACTCATTATGCACAACCTAAAATAATTTCAGAGGACCAAACGCACACCAAAGCAAATATTGTTTATATAGAAGATTCGCTCTCAAAGCACACAATTTCTACAAATTTCAGTACGATTCCTCATTTGTAATTCATTGTGGTTGTCCAAGATAACTTTTATACCTGATGTTTATTTTAGTTATGACATCCAATAATAAACCTGTGGGTTTATTAATATGTTAGGGTTCACTTACCTCTGAATGTCTAGGTAATAAAATAAACCTTCACTAAATACTGTAAATAATATGGAAGGGAATCTCAAATATAGTTATCTCATCTCAGATACCTTTGAGAATGTCAATTAGAAACAGGGATGGAAAATTGGAACAAGATGAAGCAGTCTTTAATTGTTATTGCTTATCTGCTCAAAGCAGGGTTGTAGAAAGCATGATCTATTTGCTTTTGTTCGCCATTTTTTGTTTGCTTAGAGTGAGTACATGTTTAACAAAATATAAATGGATATTTTTCTATTTTCTATTAATAACATCTGAAGATGTGGCTTCATGATAGCTTTTCTTTTTTAGATTGTTTCTGTTGTATTTAAGCATTTAGAATGAGTGGAACAAAATGAAAAAAAATGCTTGAGTATGACTAATAGGATAGAAAGCAATGCTGAGATTATTTTCTACCTGGCTTAAAATGGAAGATTTGGAGATTTATGTTTGCCTGCAAAATGTTGCAGAGAAACATGAAAGTCAGAACAGTGAGGACAGTAAGCTGTGAAATTAGCCAGAGGAGCTGGTTGGCTGACTCTGGGCTGAGAGAGAGAGAAAGTCCAACTCTGGGTCTGTTCTATTCTCCTAGAGCTCAGAGGCTCATGTTTTTTCGGCGGGGCCTCTATTAGCTCTGCGCTGTGCATGCATTGGGTTGAGATGAGATGTCGGGTTTATAAGTCCATGTAACAAACACTTGATAGAAGGCTGTTAAATTGAAATGGAAATCAATAATGCAGGTAAAGTGCATAGCAAAGTATCATTTACGTATGCTGCAGACTGATGCTCAATGGAAAATGTAGAATAGCTGCAGCAGCAGTTATAAAGGCATTCTTTGAGAAGCTGTGATTGAGCGTAGTTGCTATTATTATGCTATTATTAAGAGCAAGGCCGAAGATCTCTGCGGACAATATCCACTCACTCCTTTGATGTCTGCATGTCTAGGATTATGTAGGATTATGGACTTCTAGGTGAAGTGGTTGTAGGGGTGAGGTACAAGGGAGAAGGGTGGTTGAAATATGCTTGCCTGTTCTTACAATACCTTCTTATATGCCTTGTGTAATGTCTATACCCTATAGAGGAGGCAGTCTGGATGCTGATACACAAATTAGAGAACTAGGGCCAGGAAGTTGAAAAGAAATTCCATAAAATCACAAATCCAGATTTACTTAACTTAAACTATGGTCTTATGGTATCCCGTGTGTGTGTGTGTGTGTGTGTGTGTGTGTGTTTACAATGACTCCAAGCAACATTTGCATAACACACAATGATCATTAAGTAAGTATTATTATATTACTATTACCGTTGTATGACTTCTCCCATTGATGAGTGAGAAACTGAAATTCTAATTTGAAAGCTTCCCTCTATTACCTTCACAATTATCACTCTCTGGTGGAATAATCCCTGTGGTGTTTGGTTTTCCTTCTCACCCTGATTTTCACCCTATCAACCAGTGTAGCTTGGGATAAACTTCCCAGTCCTTTCTCCCTGCTGGGTTTTCTACATGTGCAGTGACAGGTGTGGATTGGAGGAGACATCTGGAGCCTCTGCTGCTTAGCAATGGATTCAGGGTGCAGAGGCCAGGCAAGGGGAGGCACAACCAGTGCTGAAAGGTACACACTGAGCTGGAGTAGTGCAGGACCTAAGCCCTCTGCAGGCAAGAAAACTGACAGACAGGGAAACCGCTAGAAAGTTGTATAAATGCTCCCAGGGATTCTTGAATGGTACAGTGTCAGTCGAAGCAAACCAGGAGAAACTCTTTCCCAGTCCTACTATAAAAGTACCAGTTGGGCCTCTCTGCATGCATTTTTATTGTAAATATCATTTAGAAACTCTTCCTACAATGTTAACAAACACCAGGGAGAATTTTAACTGTTAGAATTTCTATTAAGAAATATGAGACTGGGGCTGGAGTGATAGTACAGTGGGTAGGGCATTTGCCTTGCACTCAGCCAACCCAGGTGTGATTCCCAGCATCCCATATGGTCCCCCGAGCACCAGCAGGATTAATTCCTGAGTGCAAAGCCAGGAATAACCTGTGTGTAACTGCCAGGTGTGTGTGACCCAAAAATAAAAAAAAAGAAATATGGGACTAACTGAATCATAAGACATCCCTCCAATAATTGACCAGATACATATGGTGGGAAAGGACAAAGTTTAGCCACTCTGCTCTGATCTGCAGGGTGCTGGAAGCCTGAAGCACCACCCTGCCAGCCGTGGCTCAGGTCTCCCGATACCCAGGCCTCGTCTAGTTGATACTGCCCTCAGACTGTGAAGAGCAGGGGCACGTGGCTGCTTCCACACTCAGTTTTATTCCGTGTGACCTCAGACAAGTCAATTAAACTAAGGCCTCTCCAGGTCAATATAATACAATTTTCATTGAAGATCAAATGAGACCCTCACTCTGATAAAGCACTTAGCACGTTATGAGCGATCAATAAGCATTTGCTAATATTTTTATCATTACATTGCAGGAGTTCTGGGTATGGAAATGAGTTAGTCATGCTCTTATAGTGATTTGGAGGCTTATTGAATCTATTAAGAAGAAAAGAAGAGTATGTTATGAAGGCATCCATCAAATCAAAGCTAATATTGTTCCTACCAGGAAGGCAGTATGCAATTCTTCTAAAGGGTCCCTTAAGAACTCCAATCTGTCCCCAAGCTGTTGGATTAGGTTATTTTTAAGACCTTAAACTTTAGAGAATAAAAATGTTCCAGGTTGGTTTTGGAGCCTTTGAAGTAGCTTAAACATTTGTTCCTTTGCTGTCTGTTTTAGGTTCCAAGTAAAGTATAATGGCCATTGTTGACTGCTTGAAAGATCTAAGATTGTAGATCAGAGAGAGAGAGAGAGAGAGAGAGAGAGAGAGAGAGAGAGAGAGAGAGAGAGAGAAACACAGAGAGAGGAAAAAGTGAGATAAGAGATAAGCCCCAGGGTTCTACAGCCACATTTAACCTCCTCCTTTAACTCCCACATTTAACCTCCATTTTCACTTAATATTTTGACAGCTCGGACTCTGCCTGAAGGACAAAGAGCTTTGATTTCTGGGCCCTAATTGTCCTCTAGAGTCAGATTCTTTTTGCTTAATTGTTAGCTGACATACCTCTGTCAACAAGGATGGCTATGTCTAATAACTAACCAAACTGAATTTCTAAATGGGCATCAGATATTCAAAGACCACTGATCTATGTTTTGAGGCCTTAGAGCAAGTGTTTTAACTTCCTTATTCTCAGTTTTATAATTTGCATAATTTGTAAAATTTTATAATCTGTAAAATTTTGATGAGAAATAGACTCTGACTGGGTTGTAGTGAAGATTTACATGATTATAGAGATCAGAATCTCTGAAACCTACTCAAATGCCTATAGAATGCTAAATTAGCTATGATAAGTGTGAACATTTTTATGATGAAAAATAAAATTTTATTATTAATATTTCATTGGGGAAAGAAGAGTTGTGTGATACAATTATTTTTATTCCCAGATATATCTATATATCTATCTGTCTGTCTGTCTGTCTAACATTCTATCTACCTATCTATCTGTCTATCTATCTATAGGGTTCTAAAAAAGCTTTCTAAATCCATGGACATTTTCACCTCCATTTTCTAAACTTACCACAAGGGGGAGTACGTATCCTTCTGCCGTACACGGCGGCTTTATTGTTACCCTGCCACCACTTCCTATAAAGTTCCTTGCTCCAGTCTTTCATTAGCTCTTTTGCAACATTTGAAATTGGCACTTGTTCCAGTATTAATATTTTCAGTTGTCCCTCCTTGGACTCTGTCTCTGCGTGTTCCTTGAACTTTTCCTTTTCCTTTCATTTTTTTTCCACCTGTGGTAAAACTAAAACTCCCTAATGGGTTTAAAAATATGTATATCTAAATGCTTGATAGGAGGTGGCAACAATTTTAAGATTTCCCTTTTCCTCATATCTTCCCCATCTTCTACATTCCCCTCCATCAGTCAATAACCTCGCTATTGCGATCATCTCCTGCGTCTTAACCTGGGCTAACCACATCTCTACACGCTTACTCAACTCTTCTGCTACCTAACATTATTGTTTCCACTATGATATGAATTGTCCTCTTTCTTATTTAGGGGGCTATTTCTCTAACTTTGCCCAGCATTTTCCCTGTATTGTCAGATTTTCTTTCTCCTAAATTCCTCCATATTTCACTATATTCAAACACAGTGAAATTCTCTGATATCAAAAGACAATCTTCCCTTCAATCCTACATTCTTTTTAGGTAACCACCCTTATTATGTTGCTCTTTACAATAAAATGAATTAGAAGTCTTATCTGTTTGTCTCCATTTCCTCACCTCAAACTTTTGTTTTAACTCACTCCAGATAAATTTTTCCCTAGCATAAACAAAGGACTTCAGTCAATTCTGTCCTCCTATTATTTTACAAGAAATTTTCATACTTATTCATTCACTTCTTTAAACTCTTTCTTCCCTGTGGGTGTGAGGGACAGTACATTTCTCTAGCTTCCTCCTACCATACTAGCTACTCTGCTTTTATTTGTCTTGCTGGATTATTTTTATCTCTTCCACCTCCATAAAATGAAGTGCTCCAAAATTTATATCTCAATTCTCTTCTTTTTAATCACATTATAGTCACCTGTTGGTGATTTTCATAAATCAATTGAAATAGTTTGTATTTTAGTAATATTTCCAAATTTATGTAAGTAGCTGAGATTTCTAGCCTTGAATTTCAGAATCATGAGTCTGACTGCTTCTTAACACCTTGGTTTAGATAACTAATACTTTTTAATTAAATTTATTTTTTACTTTGGCTTTTGGCCCACACCCAGTGGTTCAGGGACCACTCTCAGCTTGAGAGACTAGGTGGTGCTAAGAATCAAACACAGGACTTCTCTTATAAAACATGTGTTTGACCTATTGAGCTATTTCTCCAGGATATTATTTTTTAAATGTTAACGTTCCCAAATACCAACATGCATGAAACTGCTCCTTTGACACTTCTGTTTTCTCCATTTCTATATTTGATAGCAGTCATCATCCTAATTGCACAGATCAAATATCTCAATGGCTTACACACTTACGGTTCTCTGCTATTTTTGAACAAGGCATCGTTTATTTTCAGCATATCCTCTGAAATTGATATGTACCCAGAATCCAGTCTTTCCATCGAGTAATGGTAACCACATGTGTTAAGGCATGCCATCTTTCATCTGGATGCCTGTGACAGACATCTGTCCTCTTTTCCTACTCTTTCCTCCCTCATCTCAAGCAGCAATGTAATAGTTTAGAATGTAATCTAAATAATTTCATTTTCTGTTAATAATACTCTCTTGCCCCTGAGTCAATACATTGGGATAGAAGAAACCCAAACAGATGACAAGTATAGTCCTGTTCAGGTTCATAAATATTCCCTGAACACCAACTCCATTTCTCATTATTATGCTGTGGTGTCATAAAAATGTATGAATTGCTATCTTCATTGAAAGGGATATGAAAATAGTTATAATCAAAGGATCTAGACCATCTCTTTAATTTTATTTTTTTGTAAAAGTCATGTAGACCCAGGGGCTGGAGAAATAGTACTGTTGGTAGTAGGGTGCTTGCCTTGCACATGGCTAACCTGGGTTTAATTTCTCGCACTCACACATACTTTCTCCTGAGCCCTACCAGGAGTGATTACTGAACACAGAGCCCAGGGTAAGTCCTGAGAATGGCCAGGTGTAGCCTCAGAACAAAACAATACAAGAATCATGGAGACCTAGAAAATGTAAATAATGCCAAATATTCCTCCGTCGCTCTCGGATAGCCCAGTAAGCTACCGAGAGTTTCCCACCTGCACAGCAGAGCCTGGCAAGCTCCCTGTGGTGTATTCAATATGCCAAAAATAGTAACAAGTCTCACAATGGAGACGTTACTGGTCCTTGCTCGAGCAGATCAATGAACAATGGGATGACAGTGCTATAGTGCAATACTCAAAGGGCTTTCTATATCATGTCTTTATTATCTCCAACAGGGAACACAGCCCCACATACTTCTGTACACGGCTATATACATTTCTTACTTCTGCACCTTGAATTCCTCCAAATGTACCCCTGTTAGACTTTCTTTTTTGTGTTATAGTCTTCTCTAACAAGAAGAGTTTCACAAAGAATGTGCTTTAGTGACAGAGTTCATGGCTCAAGTGTGAGACCCTGGCTTAGACCCAGTGCACCAAAAAAAAAAAAAAAAAGAAAGAAAGAAAGAAAGAAAGAAAGAAAGAAAAGATTCATTTCACTAAATACTTAACGACATTTTCTCTACTATGATTCCTGCGACTTGCAGCCTAATATTACATGCCTAATATAAGGGTCTCTGTAAATGTGGATTCTCTCTTTTCCATACATATAAAACACACAGCAGAGCTTATCTCTGCCTGGTACATGGTACATATTTATCAAGAAGATATGCAATAAGTAAGAGAGCACAGAGATAAATAAGTCTTCCCAATAATTTTCATATATTTCTTACAGAAAAAGGATCTCTAAAGTTATTGAAAAATACCCTAATTGGTCCTCACCCGTTTTTATCCATAGTCTATAAGATTTACATAGATAAAAAGAGGGTTGAGCAGAAAAATCATTCTTTAAATTTTGTGAAAATATTAATCCAATAAAAACAGAAACCTAGGTATACGTCTCTGATAATGTGATTAATAATGGCAACAGCTTGTTTTTTCCTGTGTATTATTAGGTATTTCATGCTATTTTAAGTAATTTTAGGTAATACTCAAAATGTGTCCATTAGCAAGGTAATTTTATTTTTTCCATTTGAAAAATAAAGAGAAAAAGAGACTTTATGAAACTAATAAGTGACAATCACTGATTTTGAGCTTACAGATCTGTCTCCTGCTTAATCTGTGATGTTTTTAAAATCTACATTTAAAAGTTGTCCTTAGTTTGACCATAGCAGGAAGCAAAGTGAAAAACTTTTAATGTTAAAATAATAACATTTGGACATTAGACCTCAAATTTACTTGGGTTCTGAGTCATTTTAAAATTTACCCTTAATTTTAAATACTTTATCCACCACAGCCAAGGTATTTCTACTTTCTTCTGTACTTACTCTGACAAATGAATGGATTCTTTTTTATATCTAAAAAATCCAGATTTATTTGGTTGAGTAATAGTGTTTAGAAAACAAGCGCTGAAGGAAATTTATATTCATAGCAATTGATGAAACAGCTTATGACATTTTCTGTGATCAATGATAAACCTTATACATGGTTATCCATGTTAACAAAATTTAAAATCTGACACCATACTATTTTTCCAAAACTTTTCCAATTTTTCAATTCTGCCCTTTTATTTTAACCTACATGACATAGTGTGTTTCAAAATGTCTAACTAATGCCAATATAAAACAACTTACTAAAGTTCAAAATATGTTCATTTTTCTTTCTACTCCTAGTACATATTTTATTTTATTTATTTACATATTTGTATATTTACTTATTTATTTTGATTTTTTGAGTCACACCCGGTGATGCACAGGAGTTACCCCTGGTTCATGCACTCAGGAATCACTCCTGGCAGTGCTCAGGGGGCCATATGGGATGCTGGGAATCAAACCTGGGTCGGTCGCGTGCAAAGCAAACGCCCTACCTGCTGTGCTATTGCTCCAGCCCCCTAGTACATATTTTAAAAGTGTATATTTAAAGTTATTTAATCTAACAGCTTGAATCAATTTGCTATGTATTTGGTTACTAATTAATCAAATTTAGTTGTTTCTATTTTTTATTAAATGTATCAATTAAACAAAATATTTATCAATATTCTTCCTAATATTAGATCTATTTAACACAGAAAATAACATTTTCTATTCCCTTCTCAACCACCTTTCTCTTTTCTGTCGATGTGATGACCAGCAGTTGCACACGTGTCTAGCCATGAGACTGACATTTTACCTGTGGTACTCACTGGGACGAGATGCCATACGGGTAACAATTCAGTTGCAGTGGTGCTCATCACAGATTGCACTCATTTGCCATGAGAGCTGCACGGACTAAGTTGCTACACTCTGAGTTACAGTACTGACACGCTGCTTTCCCAGGACCACTTCAGTGCTCACATGTGTATTCGCCTGAGGTCGCATTTCCTGGCATGCTGATCTTTTCATGAAAGTGGTTGCTAGAGATCACACCCCTTTGTCATGGTACTTGTACTCACCTGTCCGTGGTTTGGCTGCTAGTTGCTTTAGGACATGGGATCACAGACAGCTGAGCTGAGATGCCAGGATTGTGTTCCACACAGGAGAGGGAACATCATTTGAACTCAACGATCACATGTTTGCAGGGAAAGTATTCAAAACCACTGAGCATATTTTTTTTAAGATGCTGTGGAAGGTTCGATTTTCCCAAGGCTCTGTTTAGAATTCTGGAATCAGTATTCATAAAGGAAAAAGTTTTACTAGTTTTCTCTCATGTGCCATCTTGATCAAGTTTAGTTGAGGTAAGGTAAAGGTAAAGGCCCTCCCGTTGTTCATGGATTTGCTCGAGCAGGCCCAGTAACGTCTCCATTGGAGACTTTGTTGTTATTGTGTTTGGCATATCAAATACTCCCGGTAGCTTGCCGGGCTCTCAGAGAGGGGCGGAGGAATCGAACTCGGGTCGGCCATGTTGGCTACGTGCAAGGCAAATGCCCTACCGCTGTGCTATCGTATATTTTTTAGATAAATAATTTTTCTTATTTTTATTCTTATTCTCTAGGATGATAGAAAAAGGAACAGTCTACTTAATGGCTTATCTCTTTTTATGTAGAATTTTAATTTTATTATTTTAAATTTTTAATACTAGTTTGTTGGTTTTATAATTTGGATGAATAAATATAGTCATATATTCTAAATATACATTTTAAGTAATATAGAAAGCACCTTTTGTTTGTATAGTAACACATTACTATAAAAATATAGTGCAGTATAATCACAATAATTCATGTACATTTACAACAAATTACCACCACCTCCCAGGTCCCCAGAGAACAACTGATCTTTCTATTCCTATAGGTTAACCTTGTCTACTTAAAATAGAATATAAATAATATCACACAGCATTTAGACCTCATGTCTTCTTTCTTTCATTGAACATAATTCTTTCGAGACTAATCAAAGTTGCTGCATGTGCTGGTAATCTATTTTTCTTGTTTTACATATTCCATTGTATGTATATGGCAATTTGTAATGTTTATCATAACTTATATATAACATTTACAAAGGGTTGTTCTTGAATATTGGGTTGCTTGGCTTCCTTTTAAAAGGTTGTAAGAAAACTAATTCATAAGCATATAAAGAATCACAGGCATGTAAAATATCCAATCAAAGTATAAACAATACTATAGTCATAAAATAATAATGAGTTGTATGTGCAAGCACACACATACATTGAAATAATAAAGACCATTTTCTTTTGATGTGTAACTTGTAATTTTGTTTTTTTAAATTGTGTTTTCTGAGAACCTTGTTTGAAACTCTGTCTATTATTGAAATTCTTTCAAGTTCTATAACTCAAAATTTTCCTCCATGTAAAAGTCAGTGCTGTGCTGGATTCCTGCCAAGAAGAAAGAATCCTCAATAATGCCTAGTGAGTTCAATGCAATCTATTAACAGCTTTTCTATGTCAAGATGTCAAATCAACAAAATTATTTATTGCCATATGAAAACTCAAGCTTAGAATAGTAGAATAGTTGGTTCCAGATAATACAGTTATTTCAGTATTGACATGAATTCTTTTCTGAGAAGTACATGTTCTTTTGTCTCCCATAATTTCATTTCCTGTAGATTTAATATCTTTCCTAAGCCATTTTCAGTTTCTTTTTTAAGCAAAACACATGTGTTGCCTTCCAATTAGATTGTGAATTTTTAAACGGCAAACATTTTAAAATTATATTTACTATTTAAAAAACATCCTGAGCACCTAAGCTTATTCTTTTTTCTGATTTTTTTTTGGTGGGGAGGGGATGTTTTGGGAGGTCTGGATGGACACTGTTGTGGTCAGGGTATCTTAGTGCCTGGGCCAAGTAGTGGAGGGATGCCCCAGCATCTGAGGACCTCTGGCTTCCCCTAGTGCCCTTGCTGGGGCTGGTCTGATCAGGGCCTTTGTCCTTGGGAGTCAGGTGAAGCATAAGGCTCGCATTCTGTTGCTGCATCTAAACTCATAGTCATACCAGGAAATGAGCTTGACAAAGAGGTTGGAGCCATGCCAGCCCCAGGACCAAAGGCAGAAGAGTGGGGAGTCACTGTTCATGCTGAAGAGATTCCTTAGTTCTCACTGAGCTCAGGGTACCTTTGAGGGGTGCTTGGAGTCCGTCTTCACCACCCTGCTAATGCCCTCAGCAGTTTTCTCCACGTGACAGTTCAGGTCTCTGATTGGGAGTAGGGGCATGGAAAGTCATCAAAAAGTCCCCACTCAACACTGGATGACCCTGGCACCATCAGTGGTAGCAGGTGAAATGTCTGGGCTTCCCCTAGGCCATTTCAGCAGTGACACATTCCACTATTCTTGAGTTGTTATGCATAATCTTGGCTGAGGTCTAAGCAGCTGTGGAGGCATCACTGACAATCTGAAGCGGTTGTCATGCTTATGATTCATGCCTGTGACACACACTGAGTAGGATAGGAAAGCAATGGTGAAGGGACAGAGATGATGAGCCTAATTTTCCCTAACATAGTAAAGAAACCAGTGAACTATGTAATATATTAGACTCCAACTTCAGTCCATTTGATGTTGGCAGGAGCTTTCCTGGAAGGTGGAGATGGGCTTTCCATTGATGACAAGTTTCCTACGCCCCAGCCTTGACTGGCTGTTGGACTTGCCCTGGAAGCAATCACACTGTAAGAGGTAGAACATGTTGGAGAGGTCAATGAAAGCTTCACTGATGGCTATTATTCTCACTCTGCCAGGGAAAGGCAGCTCTGGTAACCAACCACCAATACCTTTACCCCCACCCTTACCATCATGTCTCAGGGATGCATCTGAGCATGTGAGTGGAGGCTGCTGAGGAGTGCAGGGCAGCAGAGAGCTCTGCTTCCTTAATCCTAACAGGAACATTAGCACTGCAGCACTGTCCTCCCATTGTTCATAGATTTGCTTGAGCGGGCACCAGTAACGTCTCCATTGTGAGACTTGTTGTTACTGATTTTGGCATATTGAATGCACCACAGGGAGCTTGCCAGGCTCTGCCGTGCAGGAAGGATACTCTCAGTAGCTTGCCAGGCTCTCCGAGAGGGACAGAGGAATCAAAACTGGGTCAGCCGGGTGCAAGGCAAACACCCTACCCACTGTGCTATGGCTCCAACCCAATGTGCTATCAGTAACATTAACAATGTTCACTTCATTTTTACTCTGGTTTTTCAGAGTAAATTTGGAAATCATTTGTTTATCTCTATATACTCTTAACACATGAAACACCAACTCTGCCAATACTCTGTCTCTAAAATCTATTCTCTTAACCTCAGTATTGTTCCTCGATTTTAAGCTTGTCTTTTCTGCATAAAATATTTATTAATCTGTTTTTTCAGATTTTAGTAAGTAGAATTGCAAAGCCACCTGCATTACAATAGGAAATAATTCCTAGAAGGACGTTTTAATAATTTATTTACTATATGCTGGCCACAACCACAAAAAATACTGTCGTTGTTAAAATGGTTTACTTTTATAAGTAAGTAAATAAATTTAAGAAAATAAAGAAATAAATAAATTATCGTGAACCAATTTGTTTAGGAGAGTATAAATAAGAATAAATATTTGATTTGAACCTTAAAGGAAAGGTGCAAAGTTATTCATTTCTGTGTGTTCCTTTGCAGTTTTTGTTGGAGCCATGTTGAGAACTAATTTGGACTGTGTCCTTTAGATCATGGAGAGGTGAGGGTGGTCATTATTTTTATTTTTAGAAGGTAGTATTAGTGACAATTTAAGAACTATTAGAACTAGAACATTTTGATCATTCCTCTTTTCTTTCATATAACTATAGTTATTATTTGAGATTAAAGCAACAGGACTTGTCATTTTAAAAATTTCAGCTTTTTATTTATCTTGTAGCAGCAAGGTACCATAAATGCAGAGATACATTTACTCAACAGGTTACTTCAGTAAGTATTATCAAATGGGCTCCTAACACCATAAGTAAGCATAACCTTTATGTGTAGGATGAATGCATAAACTATGCACAAAGTCTCAGGAGAATGTAGAAAGAAAACAAAAAGCTCCCAATCTATTTGAGGTTCAATGCTATTTCATTTTGATTTCTAGATTAAGTTCCACAAAGGGTTACTAACAGAGAAAGAATTTGAAGGAGATGTTGCCAGAAGGAAGAGAGTGTCTGGCTGATCGTATAATCTCAATAAGTAAAGCTTCAGTGGAGCGAGAATGAGAATGCAGCTGAAATTAGTACTATGGACAGGTGCTTGATTTCAGCCACTCTAGATTGGAACAAAAGACCAAAGACAAGATTTTGAATTCAAGCATAATGTATTAGAAAGAAAAGAACGAAAGAAAGAACAAAAGAAAGAAGAAGAAAGAAAGAAAGAAAGAAAGAAAGAAAGAAAGAAAGAAAGAAGAGAGGGAGGGAGGGAGGGAAGGAAGGAAGGAAGAAAAAAGAGAGAAAGGAAGGAAGGAAGGAAGGAAGGAAGGAAGGAAGGAAGGAAGGAAGGAAGCAGGGAGGGATAAAGGAAAGAAGGGAAGGAGAGGGAGGGAAGGAAGGGAAGATGGAAGGAAGGAAGGAAGGAAGGAAGGAAGGAAGGAAGGAAGGAAGGAAGGAAGGAAGGAAGGAAGACTGACAAGCTTCCATGTCCTGTCTGGGAGAAGGAAATAGGAGTGATTATCATATTCAACTTGCTTCAGTTTTTTTTTTTGAGGTGACAGTAGTTTACAGCATTCACAAGGTTTTATGTCATACCATCATCCATCCAACACTTCCATTCATCATCTTTAATTAACTTCTCCTTTTGTTCATTCCATTTCTAATAGCTCTACTTTGAGAACCACCATTCAAAACTATTTGTTTATTTTTTGTTTTTCGATATTTTCCAGGAGTGATGCCTGAGCATAGAACAGGATTGAGCCTTGAGCATCGGCCGGGTGTGTCTCTCTCCAATATATGTATTTATTATAATTGGGGCTTCACATTAACTCTGTTCCATTCCTGCTCATATTGTTTCTTCATATAAGTCTCAACATTTTCATGGATACTGTGAGGCTTGCTGGACCAAATGGCACCAGCTATAGCAACATTCCCAGAATCAGGGATCACCCTCCCCCCAGAGAGAAAGACATAGCTGATGGCCCGCCTGGTGACGGGAAGCCCCCAGATTGCGTTCTATGCCCCTACAGGTGACAGGCAAGTCCACGCACACAGATCCCATTGGTCTTGGTTCCCTTCTCCCCTTTTCCCTCCCAAGAGACTTAAAAGCCCTCTTTGTCTCTCCCAGGACATGACTCTACCCCAGCCCGCCTAGGAGCGCACCCCCAATAAACGTCTATTTTCTTCACTTTTAATTGTCTTTGTCTCTCTTTGTTGGCTGAGGTCTATGATCTATCAGATACTTGCATTCTTTTGCTCTAACTATACCTATATTCTAGTCTGGTGAAGTAGTTCATACAAATTGTATGCTCCTTAACATTTTTACACTTCATTTTTACGATTCTCCACTTCAGAAAGTCCCTATCACTGGAGAAATACTACAGTGGATAAGATAATAGTCTTGCCCACTGAGGACCCAAATTTGATACCCAGCACTCCATATGGTCCCCTTAACACCTCCATGCACGATTCTTTAATGCAGAGTCAGGAGTAAGCCCTGAGGGCCACTGAGCGAGACATAAAAACAAAAAAGGAAAGACAAAGTGAACTTAGCCTAGTCTGTTTAAAATTACTTCCCTCCCATTAACTGTTTTCTGTCCCTTATCCGTACATTTACAAATTTATGCATTAATATCAGTGACATCCTGCACAATATTCCATTGGATTATTATTTTAAGTTTCCTTACAAGTATTAGCCAAAGGACTCAGAGTGCTTTAAATCTTAACTGAGATTCTTTCATTCTTAGATGTCTAGTGTTTGGCACATGGACAATTATTACTCAGCTAGGGTTTGTAAATCAAATTAATAATTGAATAAACCACAGGGCGGCACTAACTTATCCCAAAATATTCAGACAAATTTATTGTAGAATGAAACAGAAAATAATGCGCTCCAAGTTTCTGTTCCAGTTCCTGAAGAAGAAAAATGTAGAAAAAGTTTTTGTGAAATTGTTTCTCCTATTGAGAGTCTCATGATGTTGGGCTTCCCTAGTACAGCTGCAGTCTCCATGGCTGACAGTTCAGTATCCCTGAGGGCTAAGTCTGTTACTAGAAAGGGGCTCTTATTTCTGCCTTATTAAGACGGAGAATCAGATTCTGTGGACTAAATTAAACACACCCCTTAAGAGAATAGGGTGTTAACACCCAATAGGAGAGAGAGAGAACAAAAGGGAATGCCCTGCCACAGAGGCAGGGTGGGATGGGGGGAATGGGGGGTGGGAGGGATACTGGAATCCATGGTGGTGGGAAATGTGCACTGGTGGAGGGAGGGGTATTTGATCATTGTATAATTGAAACCCAAGCATAAAAATTTGTAAGTCTACAACTGTACCTCAAGGTGTCTCACTAATAAAAATTTAAAAAATAAACAAAAATATCGATATTAAAAAAGAGAGAGAAAAAGGGTAAACATGTAATAATCCCTTCCCATAACCTGAATGGTACGTTCAGTTTCTAAAATTTTAAAGCCCTCTACTTCACACCCAAGTTTAATACCTTTGCTTTTCAAGAAAACAAAAAAGCAAGTACTTTCTAAAAAGTCATAGGTCATGGGTTTTCTGGCAGAATGCAAAAGAAGGCTTGTTCCTTATAACAAATTCTCTCAAAGACAGTTCTCTCTGCATGAGAGAAAGTTTGGCTCCCTCCTTGGTAAATTGAGCAGCCAGTTCTTATGCACATTCTTGCTTCACACACACTTCCAATGTTAATTGCTTCCCTGGGAAATGTTGAGAAGCTCAGTTGGTGAAAGCCTAGAAGGTGTTTCCTAAGGCAATTCTCCAGGGCTCTCTTTGTCCTTCTCTCCCCCCTCACTGCCAGGTTTCTTCAGAGTGGCCATGTTAGTTAGGTCAGAGACAGTATCATATGCCGCCTTCCCTCCTGAATAGTACAACAAAAGGTGATCTCCAGGCACAGTGCCAGGAAGAGCCAGGAGTGCATGAGGGACTCCGGCAGTTCTGAATCAGCTCTGCTGTGATTCCCACAGATAGAAACTCTCAGTTTGCAAAGCTGACAGGACGTTGACGGCTGCCATACATATATAGCAGGAGAGAATCACTCTTGTGAGCAACTTTGCCTGGCATGAAACTCATTGAATAATACCTGGATAAACTCATCAAAATAGCACAATCAGGTAGAAAACTTGTGGATTACAGTGTACCTGGTTTAAGTCTCAGTTTTTACTAGAAAATAATTATGATCACAATGGTTTCAGAGAATATGAGCAAAATGTCTCTACAAAGGGCAATATGAGAAAATACAACTAGATAAACTAGTTGTCTGTCCTCCCGTTGTTCATCTATTTTGCTTGAGTGGGCCCAGTAACGTCTCCGTCGTGAGACTTATTGTTGCTGTGTTTGGCATATCTAATATATCACCGGAAGCTTGCCAGGTGAAATACTCTCGGTAGCTTGTCAGGCTCTCCGAGAGGGGCGGAGGAATCGAACCTGGCTTGGCCAGGCTGGCTGCGTGCAAGGTAAATGCCTTACCGCTTTGCTATCGCTCCAGCCCCCATTACATATATTTAATAAATTTAATTTTTTATTTTGTTTTGCCCAAACTATAAGTGCTCAGGGCTTACTCCTGGATTTATGCTCATGCATAACTCCTGGCAGGACTCAGAGGAAATACGTGGCACAGAGAATCAAACCCAGGTCAGCTGTGTGCAAGGTCAGTGACCTACTTACTGTGGATTCAATTATTTTTATTTTATATTTTTTGTTTTTGTTTTTTGAGTTCTTTTAATTACACTAAACAAATTTACAGAAGGGATCACATCTCCGCCCCCCCCCCCCCCATCCTTGGGCTAATTGTTTATTCTATTTTTTTTTTAATTTTTTTAGTGAAACACCATGAGGTACAGTTGTAGACTTACAAATTTTTGTGCTTGGGTTTCAGTTATACGATGATCAAACACCCATCCCTCCACCAGTGCCCATTTCCCACCACCACGGATCCCAGTATCCCTCCCCCTCCCCCGCTCTCCCCATCTTACCCTACCTCTGTGGCAGGGCATTCCCTTTTGTTCTCTCTCTCTTTTTGGGTGCTGTGGTTTGCAAAAGAGGAATTGAGTGGCAAATCATGTTCAGTCTATAGTCTGCTCTCAGCATGCATCTCCCAGCCTGGGAGGATCTTTCCAACACCCTTTATTTGGTGCTTCCTTCTCTATCTGAGCTGCCTCTTCCCCTAGCGTGTGCAACTGGCCTCCAAGCCATGGAGTAGAGCTCGTGGTACCTATATAGGCTATTCTTGGGTGTTAGTCTCCTATTTTGCTACTTTATATCCCCCAGATGAATGCAGTCTTTCTATGTCTGTCCCTCTCTTACTGATTCATTTCACTTAGCATGATACTTCCCATACAGTACCACTTTATATAAATTTGATGAATTCATCTTTTCTAACAGCTACATAGTACTCCACTGTGTAAATGTACCAAAGTTTCTTTAACCAGTCATCTGTTCTCGAGCACTCAGGTTTTTTTCCAGATTTTAGCTATTGTAAACAGTGCTGCACTGAACTCACAAGTGCAGATGTCACTTCAACTATACTCTTTGCCTCTCTGGGCTATATTCCCAGGAGTGGTATTGCTGGGTCAAATGGGAGGTCAATTTCTAATTTTTTGAGAATCGTCCATACTGTTTTCCAAAAGGGCTGAACCATCTGGCATTCCCACCAGCAATGAAGGAGGGTCCCTATCTCACCACACCCGCACCAGGAGGTGTATGTTAATGCAGGAAGAACAGTGGAATTGAAGAGATGTGCCCAGAGCCGGGGCTTCTTCATCCTCTTAGCTATTTCTTCAACACTCTTGAAGGAGCTCCAAGCCGTTCTCTTCCTCCTGTGAAACTGTGAAACTCAGGTGCAGGTAATTCATTCATTTTGGAGGTGCTGAACCAGTCAATTGTATTCTTCGTGAAAAGTAAAATTTTACTTCATCAGAAGTAAAATAAGCTAGTTACTTGGGGCAGAGCAGCGAAGGGGACACCTGTCTGTGCTCGGGGCTTACTCCTGACTTTTATTTATTTATTTATTTATTTATTTATATAAATTTATTTATTGAATCACTGTGAGAGCAGTTACAAATCTTTTGGGTTTAAGCTCACTCATTCATACAATGATGAAACACCCATCCCTTCACCAGTACACATTTCCCTCTAGCAAAAACCCCAGTATACCCCCCATCCCACCACCTCCCCTACCTGTGTGAGAGTGATGGTGATGTGTTTCCACATTACTCTCTCTCTCTACTTTGATTACATTCAATATTTTGACACTAGAGCCACCATTATTATTTGAAATTTTACCCCAACACTCACATATGCTGAAAAGGCAACATTGGATCATTTGTTTTCTATTGCTAATAATGAATAGTATATAATGTCGTGAGGCTGCAATAGCGGCCGCGTGATTTTGACATTCTGAAATATTAATAATTAAATCTGGAGAGATTTCTGCCCAAAGCTGCTGGGTTCAGAGATTTGTTTCTGAGTCTCTGGGATCATGGTTTAAGCCACTTGTTGAGTAGCCAGTGGGCTTGTTCATGGGCAGTGACTCCAGGTCTCGTAGGGGTGGGGAGGAAAGAAACAGCCCTGCCTCCACGAGGCCCCGCATGTCTCCAAACTGCGGGTCCCCACCTGGCTGTTCATTGGCCTCTGGAAGATGGAGGACCCGGAGGATGGGGAACAAGCCAAGGCACAAAACCCATTCCCACCTGAGGTGGCCCAGGGCTGGTCACCTACTGCCGAGTCCAGACACGTTTCTGCCAAAAGCTGCTGGGTTTGGAGATTCATTTCTGAATCTCTGGTATCATGGTTTAAGCCACTTGTTGAGTAGCCAGAGGGCTCATTTGTGGACGGCGACTCAGGGTTTCCTTATTCCTGACTTTGAACTCCTGGCCGTCTACAGGGACCAGGGACTGAACCTGAGTTGTCCCGTGCAAGAAAGAACTGAGTTGCAGTTCTACTGCTTGGCCCCTGAATTAGCTAGTGGATCAGCTGGCTTGCTGTCACGGAGAGCAGGAGAGCAATTGACTTGCAGTTATGGGGGACTATCAGAGTGAGGGCCTGTGATTTTGGAAGCTGAACAGTTTGCTTATGTGCTGTGCTTGTTAATGGGTTACACCTGACTCTTAGAACAATGGACAGACGTTTCCTTTCTGCTGACAGGCCATAGGAGAAATTATGGAGTCATTTGTGTCAGCAGTCCCCAGCAAATTTTCCCAGGTTTAATATCTGGGAAATTAAATTCATTGAACCCATACACATGGTGAAGTTTTTGGTGCCAAAAAGACACCTGAAGAAATAAAGGTTTAAAACTTTCTTTTATTCTTTGCTTTTTGGATCACCTCCCACAATGCTCAGGAATCTTGCATCCAGAATTACTCCTGGCGGTGCTTGGAGGACCACAGGGGATGCTGGGATCAAACCAGGTTGTCTGCGTGAAAGGCAAATACTCTCCCTGCTCTCTACTATAATTCTGGCCCCTACCTTTTTTTCAAGTACAGCTTTGAATTTTATTTAATGCTTATATTGGATTCTATAATTACTACTACAACCCAAATAAACAAATAAGTAAGTTTGGGTTTCAAACCTAGATCTTCTTTGCTCTATTCTTTTTTGGGCATCCTGTTCACTTCCTTAGGTATGTATTTTAATTCTACCAAATATTATCTCTCTTTATTAATGCTAAAAGAATGACATTGGTTTGTCCTTCACAATTTCCTTTCTCCAAACTTGAGAATTAACTACAATTACTATATTAACAACTGTGCTCTGAGTATGTCTCTCAAAACCTAGATATTAAAAATACATGTGAAAAATATCTACTAATCTAAAAGAAACAGTCTGTCTCCAAAGTCAACATGAAATGCTTGCAGTGAAGTCTTTTTTTACATCTGCTAATAACTTTTTCAAAAGAAAAGTATTGATTTTAAATACCTCCCTTCAATTACTACCCAGTTAAGAAACTATTAGACACAAGAAACACCAGAAAACTATATCCAATGAGGAGACTTTAAAAAGCATTAGGAACTTCACTAACATCAATAAAGTAAGAACTAAATGAGATCAAGAGGTTGTGGTCACGAGGCTCAAGAATTTAAATGAGTTTTCTCAAAAGCGTTAATTACATAAATATTTGCCAAGACAGATAGCCACTTTAATTCTCAGCCCAAAAGTTCACTGGAGAAAATACTTTAGAACTTTTTCCTAAAGCAAAGCTATTGACCAGGAAAACAGAAATATCTTAATGAAAAAAATTGTAATGCATTCTTAATTATATTATTGCCAATCTGGCAAGAAAAGTTTCTGTGTGTGAAAAGTTTCTGTGTATGAAGTGCATCTACTTTGAATCAAAATTCATAACACATTCCTATGTAAGTGTACTTTGCCTTGATCATTTTTATAAACTGTGAATACTGAAGTATTCTGCTGTTTCATATGACAGTTCCAAGGATCAGTGCATCTAAAATGACATATACTTACCGGCGATGGCTCTAAGAGCTTGGACATTCTAAACTAAACACTTTTCTTGCATGATGAATAGCAGTAACTTTCAATGAAAAAGTTTTTCATCTTCTTTGTGGTCTGTGAAGATCACTTTGAGCTGATTGCATCGCTGGGTAGTTTTCTGTACTCCACTGGTCTTAAGCTTTATATTAATATATAAATAGAAAGGTCAATGCTTTGGCTTTCTGCTTTTAAACACCACCATAAAATAAGAATGCTTGCTCGAATATCAGTATGAGTTTTATTTGAAAATAAATCAAAAGGGGGTGGTTTGCAGAAGTAGTACAGGAGTTAAGGCATTTGTCTTGCAGTGGCTGACACCAGTTTCAACCCCCAGCCCTGAGCATGCCTCCCTAAGTCAGAACCTTCAGGAGTAATTACTGAGCACAGAGTCAGTAGTATGCCCTGGACACCACCAGGTGTGACCCAACAGCTCCTCCCAAAATTAAAAGGGAAATAAATATGAAGCAGGAATGCCTCAAAAACGGTTTGATGCTAAGACACTGCACATATCTTAATAAAGCTGAAACAGATAGTTCAGCTTTATTAGGATTTACTTACAGCTTTTGAATAGAACTTAATGTCTACTCTTTACCTGCTTCAAATCTACCTGGGGAAACATAATCCTACATAGACATCCCAGTCCCAATGTAGCAAAATTCAGTAACAGAAATAGACATGAATCAACCATGTAAATAAGTTCACTAAATTGGTCTCTGTAGTTTGCACAGAGGAAGTGATTTCAAACACAAAAACAATATGCATGTACATACAGAAATTTTCAAGTCAGAGGAAGGGGGGAGAGCTTTCCAAACAAAGTAAAAACTTGCATAGAACCAGGCATTTGCAGGGAATTATCAGAAGATCATCTGAAGTTTATCATGCAAACAGGCAAGTTGTTGGGATTTTCTTTTCTCCCAGAATCTTAAATATTGCATCTTAAATTTCCAAACGTTATAATAAAAAGAATGATATGTAGTAATGATCTATGCTAGCCACTCGTTCTTGGGAAACGCACACTTGAGCATTAGTTTCTTTGTCTATAAAATCACTAATGGTCATTGTTATTTGCCATGAGTATTTTGAGAATACACTGATGTGCAAGTATCCCTTCAGCAATAAAGCAATACAGAAACTTATTGTTGTGGGCACTACTTTAAATATGACCATTTATAAATTATCCACATTAGATCAACCTTGAAAGTTTCTGTGGGGCTGCCACCATTAAAATATTCTAGGAGTTTAAAAAGTTAAAAGATTTGATAGTGGCAAGGGAGGGCTGTCACATTGTCTGGGAGAGGAGGGGTCTGCACAGGGACTGCAGAGGGGTCTCTGTGCTGAGAGCCAGCCGGAACAGAAGCCTAGGTTCTGCAGTGCTCAGAAGGCTGGGCAAGCAAAGATTCTGAGTTTCTCTAGCTGAAATGGATTACCCGAGCTCCTCCAGGACTCCTGAGCAGAATAAACTCGCTACCCGCTGTCATCTCTCCATGGTCTCTGTACACACATCTCAGCATTTCTCTCATATGCTCTGCCAGACCCTGGGCACACAAATGAAATGAAACCCATCTTCCTCCCAGGGACGATTGAATCTCTAGCAGAGCAAACCTCACAGAGCTGAAGTGGCCGAGGAGATGTGAGGGAGGGTGTTAGTGATGTGGATCTGGTACAGTCTTTTTATATGAACATTCTTCAAAATTCTTTGAGTTTTGAGTTTCCATGTGATCTATTAATTCCACTTCTAGGAATATATCCAAAGGGCAAAAAAGCACAAATCAGAAAAGTCATTTACTCGTCTATATTTATTGCAGTACTATATACAACAGCCAAAACATGGAAACAACACAAATGGCCATAAATAGATTTTAGATAAACTATGGTGTACATACACAATGGAATGCATTGTAGACTTATGAAAAGATAGTCTTTTCATAAACAAATAAGAAATCATTCTATATCTGTCCCTCTTTTTCTGACTCATAGTATGAAACTAATACCAAATACAGTAGAAACAAGGGTCAGGAGAACTGGTCCATAGTTGGAAGCTTGCCACAAGTCCTGGGGGTTGAGATTGGGGAGTGAGCAGTTAGGATAGAGAAAGGACAACGATGACAATAATAGTTGAAAATGATCACTCTGGATAAGAACTGAAGGTAGAAAGTAGGTAAATGGAGATACATGATAACCTTTCAGTGCCTGTATTGCAAACCATAATGCCCAAAGGGGGAGAGAGAGGAAGAGAGAGAGAGAGAGAGAGAGAGAGAGAGAGAGAGAGAGAGAGAGAGAAGTTCCACCATAGAGGTAGGTTGAGCTGGTGGTGGGGTGGCGGAGGGGAAAAGGGACATTAGTGGTGAAAAACATACACTGGTGAGGGGTGTTGAAACATTGTATGACAGAAGCCCAATAAAGATCAACTCTGTAACTGCGTATCTCACATTGATTCAATAAAAATGAATAAACAAATAAGAAAGAAAAAGTCAAGCAATTTGCTGTAATGTGGATGGATCTAGAGAGTATTGTAGCACTGTCCTCCCATTGTTCATCGATTTGCTCGAGTGAGCACCAGTAACGTCTCCATTGTGAGACTTGTTATTACTATTTTTAGCATATTGAATAATATGCCACGGGGAGATTTCCAGGCTCAGCCATACGGGTGGGATACTCTCAATAGCTTGCCAGGCTCTCTGAGAGGGACAGAGGAATTGAACCAGAGTCGCCATATGCAAGGCAAATGCCCTACCTGCTATGCTATCACTCCAGCCCTAAAGAGTCTTATGTTGAATGAAATCAGTCAGAGGGAGAGCTACAGGCTAAGAATCATCTCTCACTTTCAGGATTTAGAGAAACTTCTCAGGAGAAATCAAATACCCAATGGAAATAGAAATGAAGGGCAGGAGAACTGGTCTTCAATAGGGAAATTGGCACTGGACATGGCGAGGGAATAAGTTAGGGAACAAAACACTAGCAGGGTAAAAGTGCTGGTTACAGAAGCAGACTGGGAAAACTACGAACCTGGTGGAGGTAGTGTGCACTGGTGAAGGGATTGGTGTTGGAACAATGTACATGTGACACTCAATCATAAATACCTTTGCAACTTTTCATTTCACAGTTATTCAATAAAAAAAGGAAAATAGATTTGAATGGAATAAAAACTAAAAAGGTAAGACAGTACTTAATTTTTTTTTATTTTTAAAAGCATGTTAATTAGAATGAACAGACAAAGTACTTTGCAAAAAGGGGAAATCTGATCAAAGGGTTGTAATAAAAAGGACACCATTTCTTGGGGAGGAATGAAGGAAAGAGGAAGATAAAGCAATATGCTTTCCATGACAATTCTGATATTAGACTCAGAAAAGGAACACCAGAAATATGGAAAAAGAAATCACTGCAATGAGATCATAGATAGGAGGTTGAGAAAGAAAATAAGAAGCACAAAGCTCTTGTTTCTTTTTCTTTTGTCTTTGAGGAACCCTGTTCTACATTTTAGGTGCCACCTCAGTAATTTAGAAGAGAATTTTTTATATTTATGGGGTAATTATACTTATAAGATGCAAAGTTACTGTATCATCAACATTAAAATGCAAAGTTACTGTATCATCAACATTAAAATGCTGAGGACCACTATTCTTATGTCACTGGAGTCTCTTCACTTGATGAGATCAGTTCTGTGGTTAAAGTCCAAGACTTTGGCATTATTTGATACTGTTTATTCCCTTTATTTATATGTTCACATACCACTTATGAGGGAGCATCTGGCATTTTATCTCCTTCTGACTTAACTTACATAACACGATACCTCCAGCTCCATCCAAGCTGCAGAGAACTGCACATTTTTATCTTCTTTTCCTGTTGCATAGTATTCTCTTGTCTACCACAATTTCTTTTTTTAGTGAATTATCGTGAGATATAGTTACAAAGCTTTCATGTTTGAGTATCAGTCATACAATGATCAAACACCCTTCCATCCACCAGTGCACATTTTCCACCACCAATGTCCCCAGTATCTCCCCCCATACCAGCCCTCCCCCTGCCTCTATGGCAGACAATTCTTCCATACTCTCTCTCTACTTTTAGGAATTATAGTTAGTAATATAGATATTGAGAGGCTATCATGGTTGGTCCTTTATCTACTTTCAGCACACGTCTCCCAACCCAAACAATTCCTTCTACCATCATTGACTTAGTGATCTTTTCTCTAATTCCAGCTGCCTTCTCCCCCAGCTCATGAGGCAGGCTTCAAATTACGAAGCAATATTCCTGGCCCTTGTATCTACTGTCCTTAGGTTTCAGTCTTATGTTATTTTATATTCCATGAATGACTGTAGTAATTCTATGTGTGACCCTCTCTTCTGACTCATTTAACTTAGCATGATACTCTCCATGACTATCCACTTAAAAGCAAATTTCATGACTTCATCTTTCCTAACAGCTGCATAGAATTCCATTGTGTAGATGTGCCAAAATTTCTTTAAACAGTCATTTATTTTCAGGAACTTGGGTCGTTTCCAGATTCTAGCTATTGTGAACAGTGCTGCAATGAACATGCAGATGCAGATGCAGATGTCATTTCTATTGTGCTTTTTGCATCCTCGGAATATATTCCCAGGAGTAGTATTGCAGGGTCATATGGAGGCTCAATTTCTAGTTTCTGGAAGAAAACTAGAATTTTGGAAGAATGTCCAAAAACAATATGGAGGAATGTCCATATTGTTTTCCAAAAAGGCTGGGCCAGTCGGCATTCCCACTAACAAAGAAAAAGAGTTCCTTTTTCCTTACATCCGTGCCAGTACTGGTTGTTCTTGTTCTTTTTGATGTATGTCAGTCTCTGTGGTGTGAGATAATACCTCATTATTGTTTTGATTTGCATCTCCCTGATTATTAGCGATGTAGAGAATTCTTCATGAGTCTTTTGGTCATTTGTATTTCTTTTTTGAGGAAGTGTCTGTTCATTTCTTCTCCTCATTTGTTGATGGGGTTGGCGGTTTTATATTGTATAATTCCACTACTATCTTGTATATCCTGGAGATTAACCCCTTATCACATGGGTATTGGGTAAAAATTTTTTCCCATTCTGTGAGCTCTCTCTGTAGTTTGCTCACTGTTTCCTTTTAGGTGCAGAAGCTTCTTAGTTTAATGCAGTCCCATTCGTTTATACTTGATTTCCACTTGCTTGGTCAGTGGTGTTTCATCCTTAAAGATGCTTTTATCTTCAGTGTCATGGAGGACTCTGCCTACACTTTCCTCCATGTGCCTTATGTATTCAGGTCTGATATTGAGGTCTTTAATTCACTTTGATCTGACTTTTGTGCCTCGTGTTAGGCAGAGGTCAGAGTTCACTTTTATTGCAGGTAACTTGTCAAGTTTTCCCAGCACCACTTGTTGAAGAGGTTTTCCTTGTTCCACTTCACACTTATTGCTCCTTTATCAAAGATTAAGTAATAATATATTTGAAGAGTCTGTGATAAAATATTCAAGTCTGTTCCTTGATTTGATGGTCTAGCACAATATCATGATGTTTTAATTACTATTGCTTTGTAGTGGAGTTTGAAGTTGGGGAAGGTGATGTCACTAATCTTTTTTTTCTCAAGGATTGTTTTAACTATTTGTGCAGGTTTTTTGATCCATATGAATTTCAGGAGTGTTTTCCTTATTTCTTTGAAGAATGTCATGGGCATCCTGATAGGGACCACATTAAATCTTTGGGCAATTTTGTCATGTTGATAATGTTAATCCTCCCTATCCATGATCAGAAGATGTGTATCCATTTCCTAGTGTTCTCTTTTATTTCTTGAAGTAGTGCTTTGTAATTTTCTTTGTATAGTTCCTTCACCTCTCTAGTTAAGCTGATTCCGAGGTACTTGATTTTCTGAGGACATTTGTGAAATGGATTTTTTAAAAATATATCTCTTTCTTCTTTTTCATTATTTGTATATAGGGAAGCCATGGACTTTTGGGTGTTGATTTTGTAACCTGCCATTGTACTATACAAACTTATTGTTTCTGGGAGCTTTTTGGTAGAGTCTTTAGTATTTTCTAAGTATCGTATTATATCATCCACAAATAGTGATGGCTTGACCTCTTCCTTTCCTATTTGTATGCTCTTGATATCTTTTTCTTACCTTCTATGGCAAGAACTTCACATACTATATTGAATGGGAGTGCTGAGAGTTTGCAACCTTGTCTTGTCCCTGATCTTAGAGGGAAGGCTTTTAGTTTTTCCTTATTGAGAATGGTGCTTGCATGGGTTTGTTGTAGATAGCTTTGGCTATATTGAGGAAAGTTCCTTCGATGCCTGTTTTTCTGAGTGTTTTCATCATAAAGGGGTGCTGGATATTGTCCAATTCTTTCTCTGTGTATATTGATATGATCATATGGTTTGTATCTTTTCTTTTATTGATACGATGGATTATGTTGATTGACTTGAGAATGTTAAACCATCCTTGCATCCCCAGGATGAATTCAACACTCGGATGAATCCTACTTGGTCATGGTGTGTGATCTGTTTGATGAATCGTTGCATTCTGTTTGCTAGGATTTTGTTGGGTATCTTTGCATCTGTGTTCATCAGGGATATTGGTCTCTTTCTTTTTCTTCGTGGTATCTCTATCAGCTTTTGGTATCAGAGTTATATTACCTTCATAGAAACTTTTTGGAAGTATTCCTGGTTCTTCAATTTCCTGGAAAAGCTTAAAAGAACTGGGAGTAAGTGCTCTTTAAATATTTGTAAGAATTCATTAGTGAATCTATGTGGGCCAGGATTTTTGTTTTGAGGAGACATTTTATTACTGTTTCAATTTCCTTGATGGTGTTAGGTGTTCCAGGTCTTCTTGTTCAGATTCAGAAGGCTATGAGAAGACAGAAATTTATCCATTTCCTTGAGGTCTTCTTATTTTGTGGCATACAGATTCTCAAAGCAATCTCTGAGTATCCTTTACTTTTTTTCGGGGTGGGGGGTCACACCTGGCAATGCACAGGGGTTATTCCTGGCTTTGCATTCAGGAATCACTCCTGACGGTGCTCAAAAGACCATATGGGATGATGGAAATCGAACCCGGGTTGGCCGCATGCAAGGCAAACAACCTACTGGCTGTGCTAATGCTCCAGCCCTCTGAGTATCCTTTGAATTTCTGTAGTTTCTCTTGTGATGTCTCTCTTTTCATTTCTGATTCGGTTTCTTGGGGTTTTCTCTCTTCCTTTCTTTGTGAGTTTTGCTAGAGGTTAATCTATCTTGTTTGTTTTCTCTAAGAACCAGCTCTTGGTTTCATTGGTCTTTGGGACTGTTTTCTGGGCTTCCATGTCGTTAATTTCTGCTCTAAATTTTACTATTTCCTTTTTCCTGCTGGTTTAAGCTCTTTTGTTCATCATTCTCTAAGTGCTTGGCTATGAGGTTAGGTCACTTATGTGGGCTCACTGTTCTTTGCTAAGGAATGCTTGTAGAGCTAGAAACTTTCCTCTTTACACAGGTTTTTCCATGTCCCATAAGTTCTGGTAACTTGGGTGTTCATTTTCGTTTGTTTCTAAGAATCTTTTGATTTCCTCTTGTTGTTCAGAAGTGAGCTGCTTACTTTCCAGGTGTTTGATTTGATTTTCTGTTTGTGTGTGTGATTTACTTCTGTTTTCAGAGCATCATCACGATCACGATCACGACCACCCTGTTGTTCGTCAATTGCCTCGAGCAGGTGCCAGTAACGTCTTCTTCGTCCTACCCCTGAGATTTTTTTTTTAAAGTGCCATATTCAAGGCTTTTTCAGGGTTAGGAGAATGAGACCTATCATTGTTACTGGTATTTGGCATATTGGGTATACCACGGGGAGTTTGCCAGACTCTGCCATGTGGGCATGTTACATTTGGTAGCCTGCCAGTTTGACCAAATTAGGAATGAGATGATAAGATGTCGCGCGGCTGAAGTGTAACTGTCTAGTTACTGGCAGGTCCAGTCCCAAACTGTGCAGGCTTGGAGATCTCAGCCCCGGGTCCCACACATCTGGGTTCCTCTGTCAGTTCTTTTATGCGTGAGGCTCATCCAAGTGTGTGGAGAGTGGTCCCAGCATGGCCTTGGCTGGGCCTCGGTGGTCTTCAGCCGAGCATCATGGTCTGAAAATATCTTTGATGCAATCACTGTCTTCTTAATTTTATGGACATATGTTTTGTGGCCCAGCATGTTTTCTATCCTGGAGAATGTCCCATACACACTTGAGAATGGGTATTCAGCCTTTTGAGGATGAAGAGTTCTGTATATATCTACTAAGGCCCTTTCTTCCCTCAGATAAAGTATGTTCTTGCTAAGCTTGTGTCTGGTTGATCTCTCAGAGGTGACAAAGTGGTGTTGAAATCTTCCACTAGTATTGTGTTGTATCCATATCTTTCTTCAAATCTATATGTAGTTGTTTTAAGTATTTTGCTGGTCCCTCACCTCATTAGGTGTATATACATTTAGGGCTGGAGCGATAGCATAGTAGGTAGGGCATTTGCTCTCACATGGCCGACCTGGGTTCGATTCCTCCGTCCCTCTTGGAGAACCCAGCAAGCTACCGAGAGTATCCCAACCCTATGTATAGCCTGGCAAGTTCCCCATGGCATATTCCATATGCCAAAAATAGTCACAATGGAGATGTTACTGGTGCCTGCTCAAGCAAATCGATGAACACTGGGAGGACAGTGCTACAGTGCTACATTTAGGAGTGTAAGTTTTTCCTGATGTACAGATCCCTTGATCAATAAGTAATGACGTTCACTGTCTCTTGTGACCTTCTTCAGTCTAAAATCAATGTGGTCTGATATCAAAATGGCCACTCTAGCTTTTTTGAGGGAATTGTTTGCCTGTAGAATTGTTTTCCACCTTTTGAATTTGAATCTGTTTTTTCTGACTATTCAGATGTGTTTCTTTCAGGCAGAAGAACATTGGGTTAAATTTTCTTATCCACCCTACCACTCTGTATCATTTAATTGGTGTGTTTAGCCCATTGATGTTTAGAGAGATTACTGTTATGGGGTTTTGTCTCATCTTCCTGCCAAATTCCGATGTATTTGAAGGGTTTGACTTCTCTTAAAGTAGCCTGTTTAGTTGTTCTTGTAATGATGGTTTTAAGTCTATGAAGTTCCTGAGTTGTTTTTCTGTGAAACTGTGTGTTGTTCCTTTCACTATAAATGAGAGAATAGCTGCGTAAAGTATTTTTGGTGAGAAGTTTATTTCATTGAGTTTTTTCACTATATCCCACCTCTGTCTTTGGGCCCTTGGGGTTTCATAAGATAAGTTGACCTTAAATCTTTTTTTTTTTTTTGTTTTTTTTTTTTTTGTTTTTTTTTGTTTTTCCCCTTTATTTTATTTTATTTTTTTTAAAGTTGTAGGTTTACAATTTTTTGTGCTTTGGTTTCAATTATACAATGATCAGATACCCATCCCTCCACCAGTGCCCATTTTCCACCACCATGGATAATATCCCTCCCACCCCCATCCCCCCATCCCCCCGTCTCTGTGGCAGGGCAATCCCCTGTGTTCTCTCTCTCCTTTTGGGTGTTGTGGTCTGCAAAAGAGGCATTGAGTGGCAAACATGTTCAGTCCATAGTCTACTTTCGACATGCATCTCCCCTCCTGGGAGGATCCTCCAAACATCCTTTATTTGGTGCTCCCTTCTCTATCTGAATAGCCCTTTCCTCTAGGATACCAGACTGGCCTCTAAGTTATGGAGTAATCCTCCTGGTGCTGATCTCAGCTATTCTTGGGTATTAATCTCATACTTTGTTACTTTATATCCCCCAGATGAATGCAATCTTTCTATGTCTATCCCTCTCTTTCTGACTCATTTCGCTTAGCATGATACTTTCCATATTGTACCACTTGTATGTAAATTTCATGACTTCATCTTTTCTAAGAGCTACATAGTACTCCATTGTGTAGATGTACCAAAGTTTCTTTAACCAGTCATCTGTTCTTGGGCATTCAGGTTTCTTCCAGTTTCTGGCTATTGTAAAGAGGGCTGCAATGAACAAACAAGTGCAGATGTCACTTCGACTATACATTTTTGCCTCTCTGGGATATATTCCCAAGAGTGGTATTGCTGGGTCAAATGGGAGCTCAATTTCTAATTTTTTGAGAATCGTCCATACTGTTTTCCAGAAGGGCTGAACCAGTGGACATTCCCACCAACAGTGAAGGAGTGTCCCTTTCTCGCCACATCCACGCCAGCATCGGTTGCTTTTGTTCTTTTGAATGTGGGCCAGTCTCTGAGGTGTGAGATGGTATCTCATTGTGGTTTTGATCTGCATCTCCCTGATGATTAATGATGTAGAGCATTTTCTCATGTGCTTTTTTGCCATTCGGATTTCTTCTTTGAGAAAGTTTCTGTTCATTTCATTGCCCCATTTTTGGATGGGGTTGGATGTTTTCTTCTTGTGGAGTTTAACCAGTATTTTGTATATCCTGGATATCAACCCCTTGTCAGATGTGTATTCGGTGAATATCCTTTCCCATTCTGTAGACTGTCTTTGTATTTTGGTCACTGTTTCTTTGGAGGTGCAGAAGCTTCTTAGTTTAAGATAGTCCCATTTATCTATCATTGATCTTTCGGATTGTTTTTTGGGTTTCCATCTCGTTAATCTCTGCTCTGAGTTTTATTATTTCCTTTCTCCTGTTCGGGTTGTGCTCCTTTTTTTGGTCCTTCTCCAAGCTCTTAAGCTGTGAGGTTAGGTTACTTATGTGTGCTCGCTCCTCCTTCCTGAGGAATGCTTGTAGAGCTATAAACTTTCCTCTTAACACAGCCTTTGCTGTGTCCCATAAGTTTTGGTAACTCGTGTTCTCATTTTCATTCGTTTCTAGGAATCTTTTGATTTCCTCTTTGATTTCCTGCCTAATCCACTCGTTGTTCAATAGTGCACTGTTTAATTTCCAGGTGTTTGATTTAGTTTTCTGTTTTTGTGTGTGATTTACTTCTAATTTCAGCGCATTATGGTCTGAGAAGATTGTTGATACAATCTCTACCTTCTTAATTTTATGGAGGCATGTTTTGTGGCTCAGCATGTGGTCTATCTTGGAGAATGTTCCATGTACGCTTGAGAAGAATGTGTATTCAGCTTTTTGTGGATGAAGTGTCCTGTATATATCTACTAAGTCCCTTTCTTCCATTGTTTCCCTCAAATGAAGTATGTCCTTGCTAAGCTTGAGTCTGGTTGATCTATCAAGAGGTGACAAAGCAGTGTTGAAATCTCCCACTAGTATTGTGTTGCTATTGATGTCTTTTTCCAAATCTATGAGTAGTTGTTTTAAGTACTTTGCTGGTCTCTCATTAGGTGCATATACATTTATTATTGTAAGTTCTTCCTGTTGTACAGATCCTCTGATCAATAAGTAATGGCCTTCACTGTCTCTTATGACCTTCCTCACTCTGAAATCAATGTGGTCTGATATAAGGATGGCTACCCCAGCTTTTTTATGGGAGCTGTTTGCCTGTAGGATTGTTTTCCAGCCTTTGACTCTGAGTCTGTGTTTGCTTTGACTATTGAGATGCGTTTCTTGCAGGCAGCAGAATGTTGGGTTCAATTTTCTAATCCATCCTGCCACTCTATGTCTTTTAATTGGTGCGTTTAACCCATTGACATTGAGAGAGATTATTGTTATGGGATTTTGTCCCATTGTTATGTTAAAATTGGGTGTATTTGAGGGGCCTTTCTTGCCTTAAAGTAGCCCATTTAGTTGTTCTTGTAACCATGGTTTTGAGTCTATGAAGTTCCTGAGCTGTTGTTTGTCTGTGAAACTGTGTGTTGTTCCTTCTATTATGAATGAGAGTCTTGCTGGGAAAAGTATTTTTGGGGAGGCATTTATTTCATTGAGTTTTTTTACTATGTCCCACCACTGTTTTCGGGCCATGAGGGTTTCATCAGAAAAATCAGCTGTGAATTTTAAGGATGCTCCTTTGTAAGAGATTTCTTTCTTCGATCTTGCTGCTTTCAGAATTTTGTCTCTGTCTAAGGTTTTGGTCATTTTGATCAGAATGTGTCTTGGGGTGTTTTTATTCGGATTTCTTCTAGCTGGTACCCTTCGGGCCTCCTGAATGTGGTCACAAGTTTTCTTCAGCTCTGGAAATGTTGTAGCAATGATGTCTTTGACAGTTTCTTCTTCATCGAGGTTTTCTTCCTGTCCCTCTGGGACTCCAATAATTCTTATGTTACCCCTCTTGGCTTCATCACGATCTTCTCTTGCCATCTGTTCCCGAATTGTGAGTCTCTTTTCCATTTTCTGCTCTTTTCTGGAGAGTCTCTGAACTTCATCTTCGAGCTCACTGATTCTGTTCTCAGCCGCTGTTACTCTGCTGCTGAGGCCTTCCACTGAGCTTTTCAATTCGCCTACGAGATTTTTCAGGTCTGACATTTCTGATTGCATTTTCCTCATTTCTGCCTTCAGATCCTCTTGTCTTCTATTGGCATTGGTTTCCATTGTTTCTTTTAATTCCCTAAGCATCCTAAGTAGCTCCCTTCTGAATTCCTTGTCAGAGAGGTTGTCTAACACTACAGTACTGTTGGTGTCATCTGGGCTAGACTCTTCAATATGAATGTTTGGTGGGCTTTTGCGTTGCTTTACCATTGTGAGAGGTGTGGTTTAGTCCTTCACGTTCAGTGTTACTATTCTGCTTGATATGCAGTGTGAGTTAAGATAGGCTTATGAGTTATTGGCAACTGTATTTCTAGTGGCTGAGCTAAAATAGAGAAGTTTCCATCTAAGAAGTTAGCTTATGGTTCCTATGGCATATGTAGTGGGAAAATATTTCGCGGCCGCATTAGCGGCCGCGGCTCCGGAAAGAGTCCCTGGCACTGGGCGAGGAGTTGGGAATGTCTCCTGTTTGGAATTGGAGCCGTTCAGCTTTGTTGCCCAGAACTGGGCCTCTGTGCCCGTCCCACGCGGCTCAGGGGTTGAAAACCGGCTGTCTCGGGGCTGTTTCTAGCTGCGCGTGCCCAGAGAGGAACCAGGGCCCTTGGGGGCGGGCTGTACCTGTTGGAATTGGAGCCGTTCAGCTTTGTTGCCCAGAGCTGGGCCTCTGTGCCCGTCCCACGCGGCTCAGGGGTTGAAAACCGGCTGTCTCGGGGCTGTTTCTAGCTGCGCGTGCCCAGAGAGGAACCCGGGCCCTTGGGGGCGGGCTGTACCTGTTGGAATTGGAGCCGTCCAGCTTTGTTGCCCAGAGCTGGGCCTCTGTGCCCGTCCCACGCGGCTCAGGGGTTGAAAACCGGCTGTCTCGGGGCTGTTTCTAGCTGCGCGTGCCCAGAGAGGAACCCGGGCCCTTGGGGGCGGGCTGTACCTGTTGGAATTGGAGCCGTTCAGCTTTGTTGCCCAGAGCTGGGCCTCTGTGCCCGTCCCACGCGGCTCAGGGGTTGAAAACCGGCTGTCTCGGGGCTGTTTCTAGCTGCGCGTGCCCAGAGAGGAACCCGGGCCCTTGGGGGCGGGCTGTACCTGTTGGAATTGGAGCCGTTCAGCTTTGTTGCCCAGAACTGGGCCTCTGTGCCCGTCCCACGCGGCTCAGGGGTTGAAAACCGGCTGTCTCGGGGCTGTTTCTAGCTGCGCGTGCCCAGAGAGGAACCCGGGCCCTTGGGGGCGGGCTGTACCAAGTTGACCTTAAATCTTAAGGATGCTCCTATGTAGGCAATTTCTTTTATCTTGCTGCTTTCAAAATTTTGTCTCTGTCTACCGTTTTTGTCATTCAGATAAGGATGTGTCTTGGAGTATTTTGTTTGGATTCCTTATAGCTGATACCCTTTGGGCCTCCTGAATCTGGTCACATGTGCTCTTCAGCTCTGGGAATGTCTTTGCAATGATGTCTTTAACAGTTTCTTCTTCATCAGGGTTTTCTTCCTGTCCCTCTGTGACTCCAGTGATTCTTATATTATTCCTTCTGGCTTCATACTGATTTTTTCTTGACATCTGTTGGTTAATTTTGAGGCTCTTTCCCATTTTCTGCTGTTGTCTGGAGATTCCCTGAACCTCATCTTGGAGCTCACTGTTACTCTGCTGCTGAGGCCTTCCACTGAGTTTTTCAATTCACCTACCAGGTTTTCCAGATCTGTCATTTCCATTTGTACTTTTTTTTTTGCATTTTCTACATTTATGCTCTCAAATCCTCTTGTGTTTTATTGGTGGTAAGTTCCATTGTTTCTTTTAGCTCCCTGTGCATCCTCAGTATCACGATCACGACCATCCTGTTGTTCGTTGATTGCCTTGAGCAGGCCCCAGTAATGTCTCCTTCATCCTAGCCCTACCGAGGTCACCAGTTGCCCCCCATGAGCGGCTCTCCGGCACGGCCACGGCCCCCGAAGCACAAGGATTTAGTGCAGAGCCCAGCAGCTTGCAGCAGAAAAGTGAACGGACTATGCATTAATCCACGCCACCATGTCTGCCCGGAGGGGAAAGCGTGTTGCTCCCTTCCGCCCTCTCCTCTCTGGAAAGAAAGATGACAGCCGCATGGGAGCCTTGTGGAGAGCCAGGTATGAGCCGGTGGTGATGGGGCGACTAAAACCTCATGGGAAGGGGGGTGTTCCCGGCTCATCCTTCACGCCCTACCAAGGTCACCAGTTGACCCCCACGAGCGGCTCTCCGGCACGGCCATGACTCCAGAGCACAGAAACCAATCTCTTAATTATCTGACTCTCAGTAGAAATACTTCCAGGGTTAATAAGTAAAATAGCAGAAATCCAAAACCGCGCAACTGCTGTCGCGGCTGAGAGACATCATTTAATTCTTGAACCCAGCTGTAGAAAGCAAATCATTTCACAATGCTTTTTCAGCAGGTCTGATTTGGGGGGGTAAACTCTAAATAATAATGGTGCATCTTTTATTGAAACAATGAATCTAGTCAAAGTAGATAGAGTGTTAACTAGAATTCATCTGCTTTGGGAGGGGTGGGGGTGGGGGGTTATTGGGGTTCTTCATGCTGAAAAATAAGTATTGGTAAAGGGAAATGTGTTTGATATTTGCATGACAGAGACCTAAACCTGAAAGCTTTGTAACTTTTCCCACAGTGATTCAATAAGTAAATAAATTATAAAAAAAAAACCCTTTTCCTCTGAGATTGAAAAAAAATAAAACATTTAAATGGAACAAAGTAAAAAAAAATACTGTCCTGTTTTTAACTTCTATTGAAACTTTCTTAATTCTTCGTGGCAGAGTATGTAAATAGCTACCCATGGTAAATAATGAATTATAAGTTCATAATAAATTAAATGAACTATTTAAAATTAAAAATATAGGGCCAAAGAGATAGAATAGCAGGAAGGCACTTACCTGGTACATGACCAAACTGGGTTTGATTCCCAGCATTTCATATGGTCTCCCAAGAATCCAGGAGTGATTCATGAATGCAAAGCCAGGAGTAACCCCTGAGTAGCACTGGGTGTAGCACTACACTGTCCTCCTGTTGCTCATCAATTTGCTCGAGTGGGCCCAGTAACAACTCCATTGTGAGACTTGTTGTCACTGTGTTTGGCATATCAAATACATCATGGGGAGCTTGTCAGGCTTTGCCATGCAGGCGAGATACTCTCCGTAGCTTGCCGGGCTCTCTGAGAGGGGCAGAGGAACTGAACCTGGAGCAGCACGCCTGCCACATGCAAGGCAAACGCCCTACCACTATGCTATCGCTCCAGCCCAGAACTGGGTGTAAAACGAAAAATTAAAAATGCATCTCTTTTGCAAAGTTATGAACTCAGGACTTAGTTCAAAGTGTTCCCTGGAGCATTCTCTACAATGAAAGATATCACTTGGCGAATCTCTTCTTCAGTCATAGTGTCCTATAAACTTCCTAGTTAGTGACCCTAGGTTTTTGCAACCAAAATAAAAGAAAAAGGTGAAAAATTACATTATAAATATGCAAAAGAGGAAGGTCACCCAGAAGCATTAGGAAAAGCAAAGTTATCTCTGACACCAAAATAAAACATTCAGGGGCCTTAGAGATATTACAGAGGGAAGGGTGCTCAATTGCCAGCATCCCACGTGGTTCCCCAACCCAGACCATAATGATCCCTGAATGCACTGCTAAGAATAAGCCCCGAAAACAGCTGGATGTGGCTCCCAAATCAATCAATCAATCAATCAATCAATCAAATGTTGTTTGTCGCCATCCTCACACGAAGGATACTGCTTAATTTAATTATTATTACAGAGCATCCATGCTATAAACCTTGTGACAACAAAAGGGTCATAACTATTAAATTTAGGGTCATTATCACTGATCATTTGAAATCTATAAATATATTTTACATTAGCTACAGGGGAAAGTGAATAATTCAATCTTTAGATGGTCCTTTAGGAAAGCTCTTTTCTCTGACTAAGTTTTCTGTCCTTGGAATCACTTAATCACTTAATCTGTCCTTGGAAAGCGTCTGTAAATTCACACAGTGATTAAGAATCAAGATTTCTGACTCATATTGACCTAATTAGAGATTCAGTGATTGGATCTTAACCAATCTGAGTATCAATTGTTTTTATTTTTGGAGTGGGAATTACAATGGGGTCTATATGATCAGGTTTTGTGAGTATAAAGTAGCAAGATGGGTGGGAAGCACTTAGCTCAATATGTAGGACATAGTAAGAACGAATTAACACCTGTTTTGAAGAGAAAAATAATGGATTCTCCCAACTAGCTGTTTCTTTCAGTTAAGTGTAATCATTCTTTCACTCCCACTGGTAATGAATGAAATAGAATCCACTTGATTTTGAAGTTACTCCTCTATGTGAACATTTTAGCCACCTTTTGCAAGACGCATTATCATTCAGACATATCATTAAAGTAGTCTTGATCATCCGGCTTAAAATTCTCCAAGGCTAACTCTCCTGAAAGAGTGTTTGGTCTGTGTGTTCCTTTTAGGTTTCAGAACACTGTGCTTCGCAAGTTTTCTGTAGAATATTCAGCAATAATTCATTAAGCACCATACTCTGTAAAGAGTCTTTATATCCAAGAAACTGAAGACAGATAAAGCTGGAATTTAAGGAAAGGAAATGCATTAGGGCTGGAAAGAGAGTACAATTGGTAAGGTTCCTGCCTAGTACATAGTTGACCTAGGTTTGACTATTGCCATCGCAAAAAGTTCTTGGTACACTGGAAGGAGTTATTCTTGAGAGACAACAGTAAGCCACCCAAACTGCCATGTGTGGCCACAAATCCAAAATTAAGAAGAAATTATTTTAGACTTGCAGCCAGGACACATTGACCAAAAAGCCCTGTCGTCATGTTTTGAATTTCCTGGAGGTGGGGATGAAACTTATACATAAAATAAAAAGGCAGGATTTTACTTTTTATGAAAATTATGTTAAAAGTTAATAAAGTTTCAACTGTGCAATAAAATAAAGGCTAGGTGAATGGCTAAGCAGTGATAGCCCAGTTTCAATTTAGAGTGGTTAATGGTTGGTGAACTTTGTTTCACTGTTTCCCACTGGGTGATACCTCTATAAGTCTCTTGAACCTCTCGTGCCTGGTCTGGCTCACTGCCATAAGTGGGCAGAGTTCTTGAATAAGGACCACTGGGTATACATATGCATTCCGATCCACTGCTCTGAACATGATTTGCTGGATGTTTGTAATATCTTCCTAAAAATCATCTTTACTACACAAATCTTGGCAAAATTCTTTGTGATTCTTTGAAATCAATTAGGAAAACATTCAATTCTGCAGATGCTGAGCTCAGGAATTTGTGGAATGACATCTCGGTCATTGCTTTGTCCTGACTTGGATTCTTTTAAAATGGTCTCTGAAATGCAAAGGAAAAATTAGTTCAAAATATTCACAAATAAGAGATGGAGAGAAAGCACAGCGGATAGGGGGTTTGCCTTGCACGCGACTGATCCGGGTTCGATTCTCAGCATCCAATATGGTTCTCTGAGCACCGCCAGGAGTAACTCCTGAGTGCAGAGCCAGGAGTAACTCCTCTGCATCACCAAGTGTGACACCCCCCAAAGAAAGCATAAAAAATTTTTTTAAAAATATTCACAAATAGGAGAAGAAACATTTTCCCCCTCTCTTTTGGTAAGTATACTTTTACCAAAAGTAAAAGAGGTAGAATTTTTGTCACCAAATAATATTCAGATAGCTAAATCTTAGCTAAGATCCATTATTAACATCCATAAATCTATGAATCTTTTGAAGACAAACCCTTTGGTTCTAGATTATTTTTTTTCAAAATTTTATTTTATTAAAGCACCATGAGATTCTTATAACATTTTATGTCTCACAGAACTTGGGGAATGCAAGAAGTTAGGTATTTTGGAGAAAATCTCAAAGACAGGAACCTTGATCTGACTCCAGAGACATACATTTCAAGGTTTCTCAACTTTGGCATATTTACATTTTGAGTGAGATACTTTTTTACTTGTATTTTGAAGTATTTTACAATCTTTAACAGCATACTGGACATATACCAACTATCTATTAGAAGTATTATCCATTTGGAGCGGACAAAATCTTATGCAGTCCTTACCAAATACCTCTCTATTAAAAACTATTGCCTTTTGGGGCTGGAATGATAGCACAGCAGGTAGGGTGTTTGCCTTGCACCCCGCCAACCCAGGTTCGATTCCCAGCATCCCATATGGTGCCCTGAGCACTGCCAGGAGTAATTCCTGAGTGCATGATCCAGGAGTAACCCCTGTGCATCATAGGGTGTGACTCAAAAAGCAAAAAAAAAAAAAACAAAACTCTTGCCTTGTATAATCATTTATCCAATTTAAGTAATCTGTCCTCCTGAAAAAGTACTAAAATAGAAAATTATATAGTAAATATTTTAGGTATTATAATTATGTAAAACTGCATGAACTGTTCTACCATTAGGTAATTTAACCAAACAAAAAGCCCCCGAGATTAAAATAACAGCACTGGGCCGGAAGCACAGCGGGGAGGGCATTTGCCTTGCACTCGGCTGGCCTGGGTTCGATCCCTGGCATCCCATATGGTCCTCTGAGCATGCCAGGAGTAATTCCTGAGTGCAAAGCCAGGAGTAACCCCTGAGCATTGCTAAGTGAGACAGGCTCAGAATGGCATAGAGCAGATGTGAGGACTGACTTTCTGCTGTGAATCGCAGCTTGAATGAAAACCTGCCATGCTCCTCCAATTGGAACCCTTTGTGCACTTTGGACAGGTGAAATGAGGAAAGCAAAGCCAGATTTACCTTAATGTAGCCTTTGTGTGGTCGCAAATCATCATTTCAGTGATTGCTAACAGTTTGTTTCTGCCCCCTTGACAGGAATATAACACATTTATTTCATACTTCATGGTCTCCTCAAAAAATGGCAACTATAATTATCAGAAAATAAATCAGTAAAGGTTCATTTGTGATGAATTTCTATATGCTTTTTGCCCTTTCTTAATCTAATAGAGGATGATTAGTGAGTGCATCATTAATGAGTGCTATACTCAATGCCTTGGGTTGAAGTTTCTCCTGTCTTTTAATGGAGATTTTTTAATGCTTCTTGCAAAACCAGTTCCAAGGCTACAAATTCCCTGAGCTGTTGCCTGTCCATGAAGCTCTGTATAGTTCCTTCACATCTGACCGATAATCTAACTGGGTAGAGTATTCTTGGTGAGGTGTTCCTGGGGTTATGTATTATATCTTCCATTTTCTGCTTTGTAGAGTCTCATTTTATCAAATCTGCTGTACATCTTATGGGATTTCCTTTGTATGAAAGTTCCTTTTATGATCTTGCTGCTTTCAATATTTTGTTTCTGGTTTTGCATTTTGAGTATAATGTTTCTTGAAGTTTTCCTAATTGGGTCTATTTTCACTGGGTACCATCAGGGGACCTGTATCTCACTCTGTACCTCTGGCTGATACTACTGAGCCTGTTATGAAGGGAAGCAGAGCTCCAGCAGGAGACAGAACTCCTCCAGTCCAGGAAGGCCCAGCAGACTTACCAGGGGACTTCTGTCATATTAAGAAACCAAACCACAGATCCTTCCTGACCTTTGCCTTGCTGCTTCACCGTCCCGGTGAGACTTGCCTCTAGTTGATATCACTGCGCCTATTCTGAATGGGTTGCAGAACTTGAATGGAAGGCAGAGCCCCTCCTAACTTGATTGGTCCCAGCAGCCTCTCACGCAAACTGCATTATATTAAGGGCTGACACCATGGCTCTTGAAGTGACATCTACGCAACAAGTTACATACTGCTCATAGTTACTCCTCCTGTCATTCTGTGAGAACTGGAAGGGAAGTGAGAAACCTCTAGCTTAATCCCTCAGCATCTTCCGGTGGGGTAACTGCAAAGAATCAGCTTCAGCAAAGCAAAAGCACTAGAATCACAGCAGCGAGAACAGGTAGAAACTCACAAAGCTCAATGAGCAAGTACATCACCAAAATAAGCAATGCCAGCAAATCCTCACAGTGTTGGACACTAATGAGAGTGTTCATTGAGTTCAAAGAAATGATAGCACAGGTGGTCAGCAAAGCACAAGAAAGCATGAGAATTTAAATTAAGAAAGATACTATAGTCAGAAATGACAGAGATGAACATGGAAGGTGATATACAGAAGGTCAATAGAATAGAAGCTCTGAAAAGCTGACCAAAAATTGAGGAGATCCAGGTGAAAGGAAGAAACTGCTAGAAAGCAACAGAATGTGCTGAAAAAAAAAATAGCGTCTCAGAGAACTATGAAAAGCTTTCAAGAGGGCCAGTATAAGAATCATTGGAGTCCCTGAAGAACAGAAAGGCAAATTTAATACAGAAATAATAATTCAAGAAATCACTGATAAGAAACTTGCAGAGTTGAGGATTACATGCCATTTTAATCTTATGTTTTGACACTAAACCTATAAATTGGTTTTGGTAAGTTGGTCATTTTAATGTTAATTCTTCCAATCAATAAACATGGCTGTTTTTATTTGTAATTTCTCTGTGATTTTTATTTATTTTATAAATGTCTTAATTTATTCAGTGACTAGCTCTCTTACCTATTTTGTTAGGTTTATACACAGGTATTTTATATTTTGATGTATTTAATTTAGTAGTTTTCTTAATGTTTCCTTCTTTTAAGTCATTATTTGTGTATAAAAATTTAATAAATTTCTATGTACTCATCTTCTTATCTTACCACTTAACTGAACTCACTAATTACTTACAGTACTTTTTTGGGTAGAGTAGATTTTTCTGTGTATTGGAGCTTGTTATAGTCGCTTATAGGTGCCACTGATGATCTTTTCAATTTTTGCTGATAACAGCACTGAACAATCCACCACTGAACACTCCCCATCACACTAGACCATGAGGACACACCTCTCAGCAGGATTCCAGTAACTCCTAACAAGCAGCTGGACTCCCTGCAAGCTATCAAACAGAGCTAGAGAGTGTGTTTATCCTCAGTAGTCAAACAAGTATGGCTATTCCAATTCCTTTTCCAATTTCCTAGACAGTAGAAAGGAAGCGAAATCCCTGCCACCAAGTACCCCACAGTACTCCCAAAGCAGATGCCATGGAAAGAGAGTGCTTATTGAGCTCCTTGTCGGCTCAGAGCTGGCTAGAATCTTGATCTTGGTAAACCCTGTGTTCATGATACATCACTAGTTAAGAAGACCCCGCAATCCTTTCAAGTTCACACAAGTGCCAGGGGAGGACCGTGTGGCAGGCACAATGATCTCGGGGTTCTGTATGTGAGGCCCATATTTCTGCCCTTCAAACAATCTTCTTGGTAACCACAAAGAAGATTGCACATAATGGCTTCCATTTCTACCTTGGATGTCTGTGACTTCTTTCTTCTCATTTCACCGATCCACATGTATTCGAGGTTGAGAACCACTGTTCCATAATGCTGTAACAGGATTTTAAATAATGTTATATAATCACAGGAGGAACACCTCACCACTTTTTTTCTACATTATAATGTTCAGAAGAATGTCACAAATGCTGAGCTAATGAATTACACATATTCATGAGCATCATAAAGTGGCAGTTACTGGAGACTGTAACAGAGGGTAAACAGGTATCTTGTCAAATCTCTACATCTAGCTACCAATTTATATACACCAAAGTGTCTAGAGAACACATTAGATATAAGATATAGTTGCAATTGATAAAGGCCCTCCTACTGAAAAATCCCAGAGAATCAATAACTTCTTAGGCAATTAATTTTGGAGAAAAAATTTAAAAATTAACAATGGGAAGAGTCTCAATAATTATATTCATCAGTTAGTAATGGCCTTCATTTGAACCTTTATAAAACAAAATATTCTATGTGTTAGACATTGAGAACTTATTGCTTTTAAAAATAGAAGCAGCTTAACCTAATTCTGTGGAAAACGTCCTAGTCATATCAACTATAATACAAAAATAATCCACTGACCTACTCCAATTCTAACAAAAGACCAGTACTCAAGAAGCTGTACAAGCACAATATAAAAGAGAATCTCCTCCAACACTTCACTAGATGCCCGTCACAAGCCACAGAATAATGCCTGAGAGGAAGGACAGATTCTAGAAAGAAAGAAGAGTGACCACCACCAACTGACCTTATTCAGAATCCTTTCCCACAATAAAAGGAAACAGTGCTAGTGAATTCCAAGGTTTTACCTCTAGACAACCACAACAGCATGAAGAAACAGCGCAAATCTTCACTATGGGGAGAAGACGAAGAAAAGAGTCCCTATCCTCAACAGTGGTTACCCAAAAATGTGCTCTCTCTGCTAAAGAATTCTGAGATGAAATGTTGAGGATGTTCAAGAAACTATTCAAAGAATCAGTGGAGGAGACATCCAGAAAACTAAAGGAAGAAATGAAAGAAACAGTGGAACGAATAGTAGAGAAAATACAGGAACAAATGAGAGCAGAAATAAAAAAATCTACAAAAAGAAGTATCACAAATAAAGGATTCTTGGTAAATGAAAATAAAAATTCAGTGAGTGCTTTCAGCAGTAGAATGATTACAACTGAAGACAGGATCAGTGAACCTGAAGATGAGCAACAGAAATCCCACATGGAAAAACAAGCAATGACAAAATATCTCAAAATGGCTCTAAAGAGAATCAGAGACCTAGGGGATGACGCCAAGAGAAAAAACACTAGAATCATTGGAGTACCAGAAGGGCAGGGAGGCAACCCCAATGAAAAAGCCAAAGTCAAAGAAATCATTGTTGCAAAATTCCCAGAGTTAAAGAATGCAGACAGACAGATCCAAGGAGCCAGAAGGGTGCCAGCTAAAAGAGACCCTAATAAAAACACTCCAGGCATATCATACTCAGAATGATGGATGCCATGGATAGAGAGAGACACAATACTGCAAGAAAAAAGGTCAAAGAAGGAAATCACATACAAAGGAGTACCCCTTAGATTTGCAGCAGATCTATCAGAGGAAACCCTCCAAGCCCAAAGAAAATGGTGGGATATAGTGAAAAAACTCAACGAAATGAATGCCTCGCTAAGAATACTTTATCCAGCTAAACTCTCACTCAAACTCAATGGAACAATACACCATTTTGTAGATAAACAACAGCTCAGGAACTTTATAGACTAAAAACCAAATCTAAAATAAGAATTAAAGGATCTCCTTAAGAGAAGAAAGAAAAAACTTATAAGCACAATCAACCCCTACAGAAAGATGGCACAAAACCCCATGAAAATAATCTCTCTCAATGTCAATGGTCTAAATGCACCAATCAAGAGAAACAGAGTGACAAAATGGATCCAGAAACTGAAATCAACATTCTGCTGTCTACAAGAAACTCATCTGAACAATCAGAGCAAACACAGACTCAAAGTTAAAGGATGGAAAACAATCCTGCAAGCAACAGCTTCCTCAAAAAAGCTGACGTGGCCATACTTGTATCCGGCAACATAGATTTGAGGTTGAAAAAGATTAGAAGGGACAGCAGAGATCATTTTCTATTTATCAAGATATATGTAGAACAGGAAGAAATCACACTCTTAAATGTATACACACCTAATGAGGGAAGAGCTAAATACTTAAAAAAAAACTGCTAACAGATTTTAAGAAGGACATTTCTAGCAACACAATAGTGGTCGGAGTCTTCAACATCGCCTTATCACTTCTGGATAGATGAACAAGAACAAAACTCAGCAAGGAAACGTTGGCTTTGAAGAAAGAAATAGAAGAGCGAGGGCTAATATATCTATACATGGTTTTACACCCCAAAAATTAAAGAAAAGGCATTCTTCTCCAGTGCACACGGAACATTTTCCAAAATAGACCATGTGCTATGTCACAAAACATACCTCAATAGAATCAGTAAGATAGAAATCATTTAATCACTTAACCACTTAACTTCCCATTAGTCTTCGATTTGCTCGAGCGGGCACCAGTAACGTCTCCATTTGTCCCTGTCGCGTGCTAGTGTAGCCCAATGGCATCTGTTCGCTCTGGGATCATGAAGAGCCTCAAACCGATCGTTCATGATCTTCACGAAGAAGTCTGACCATCTGGTAGGTGGGTGGCCAAGTGGTCTTTTGACATCCCGTGGAATCCAGTCAGTAACAGCTCTAGTCCAGCAGTCGTCTTTAAATCTCATTACGTGACCAGCCCATCTGATTTTTGACACCTTGGCAAATAAGACAGCATCCCTGATTCTTGATCGTCTACGGATGTCAGAACTCCGGATTTTTTCTCTCATTTGAGTGAAATGTGATATTCCAAGCATAGCTCTTTCTATTCTTCTTTGGGAGACCTGAATAGCATTCTCATCCTATTTGCGTAGGGCCCAGGTCTCTGAGGCATATGTTAATGCAGGAAGAACAGCAGAATCAAAGCGATGTGCCCAGAGATGGAGGTTCTTCGTCCTCTTAGCTATTTCTTCAACATTCTTGAAGGCGTTCCAAGCCGCTCTCTTCCTCCTGCGCAGCTCGGGTGCCAGGTCATTTGTCATGTTGACCTCTCGACCTAGATACGCATAGCTGTTGCATTCAGAGATGGTCGTACCATTGAGAGTGATTGGGGCGTCAGGAACAAGACTGTTTCTCATAAACATTGTCTTCATAAGATTCAGCTGTAGTCCTACATTTCCACACTCATGGTCAAAGTCGGCCAGCATTTGTGCCGCTTGGCTGATGTTTGGTGTTATTAAAACAATGTCATCAGCAAAGCGGAAGTGGTGTAGTTGCCGACCATCTATCTTCACTCCCATTCCTTCCATTCCAGTCGTCGCATGATGTTCTCGGGGGTGGCAATGAAGTTTCGGTGAAATGGTATCACCCTGCCGAACCCCTGTTCTGACATCAATGATCACTTCTTTGTAGAATGGTGAGATCCTGGTAGTGAATCCGCAATACAGCTCACGGAGGATCTGACACTAGCTCCACTACCCAGCCGTCGCCACGCTTCAGGACGCTTTCCGGACCCACGCGGCTGGGTCGCGACACATCATAAGACACTAAATACCCATCTTCCCAAATTGTCATAACATATTTGATAGGGTTCAAATATGGTAACACCTACAAGGGCGATTAGAGGTCGCCCCAAAAGCCTCTATCCCTCTCGGAAAGACTGGCAAGCTACCGAGAGTATTCCGCCCGCACGGAAGAGCCTGGCAAGCTATTCGCTGTGTATTCGATATGCCAAAACCAGTAACTACAACTGGTCTCATTCACCTGACCCTGAAGGCTTCACCGACATGGCAGCACTGAGAAGGATGAGAAAGGAGAGGCCGCAAAATCTCAAGGCCGAACTAGGCTGCCACAACAAAGGAAGACAAAAATGATCATCTGTACTTTCAATGCATGTACGCTAGCATCAGATGCATCCATCGAGGACCTAATGGTACAAGCTCGAATGATCAAGTACGACATCATTGGTCTGACCGAGACAAGAAGACACGAATCTCACCATGCCATTTTTGACACTGGAGAAGAATTGTTCCTCGGAACATGCGATAAAAGAGGTGTCGGAGCCGTCGGTGTCCTTGTCAACACAGACTTGGCCAAGAGCAAGATTCATTCGAATGCCTAACAACCCGAATCGGACGTTTACATTTGAATAGATGTGGCTGGCTCACTGCCTGCAGTTTCTATCTTCGTTGTCTACGCACCAACATCTCATTATGATGAAAGAGAAATCGAGAAGTTCTATATGGAGCTGGAGAAGTTCTATAAAGAAGACCACACCTTCTACAAGATCATTGTGGGTGATTTTAATGCCAAGATAGGACCGAGAAGATCAGCTGAAGAACTTCACAACGGGGCCCATGGCCTAGAATGGAACGAACAGGGTGAGAGACTGTCTGAGTTCATCATGTCGACCAAGAACATTCATGGTAACTCACAGTTCCAGAAGGCAGAATCTAAACGTTGGACATGGGAGTCTCCCGGTGGACAATTCCACAACGAAATAGACCACATCATATTCAATCGACGGTTTTGCCTGACCGATGTCGCTGTTGTCCCAAAATTTCGAACAGGATCGGACCACCGTCTCCTTCGTGCAAAATTCTACTTCACAGAGCGGGGAGAAAGGGCTGCAAAGTTCAAAAAGAGAATTCCCAGAACGACCACCAACTGGGAACTCTTTGGCACAATTGCGGCAACATGGGAAGATGCCATTGTTGACAACATTGACGAGGAATACGATCGACTGGTTCAGCACCTCCATGAATGTGCGAGGAACGCCAAGAGATAGCCACAAAAAAAGCCTGTCTTCGAAAACTCTTGAGCTAATTCGCCAGCGTGGTTTGGCGCATGCCTCAGGCAACCACATGCTAACGTCCGAGCTCGCAAAGCACTGCAGAGATGCGATCAAGGAAGACCTCAAATAGAGAAGAGCAGAAGTACTGGTAGATGCGGCAGAAACTGGGAAAAGTATTCGTTACACCCGCCTGTCCTTCGCCAACTACAAGACCAAGGTGACTGCCCTCCGACGTCCTGATGGATCCATCACATCCTCCAGAACGGCAATGGAGAAGATTATTCATGACTTCTAATCAAATCTCTTCGATAGCCATGTCCACTTGCCAACATACCAAATTCCACAGGATGGATATGTCGTTCCCAACGTTCTCCCTTCCGAAATCCGACACGCCATTTCGTCGGTAAAGAAACAAACAGCACCCAGCCCAGACAAGGTCAGACCTGAACACCTGAAGAACCTGCCATCAGTACTCATCAATACACTGGCTCGGCTCTTCACTCGCTACCTGTCTGAATGCAAGGTTCCATCCCAATGGAAATCCAGCAGGACCGTACTACTATTCAAGAAGGGAGACATCCATGACATTGGCAACTATCGCTCGATCTGCCTATTGTCTGTCATCTACAAGTTGTTCACTCGAGTCATCCTAAATAGGATTGGCAGAACACTAGATGAAGGACAACCATGCAAGCAAGCCGGGTTCCGCAAATGATTCAGCACCATCGACCATATCCACATGGTAAGCAAGCTCATTGAGGTTTCTTGGGAGTTCAAGGTGCCGCTCTGTATAACGTGCATTGATTTACAGAAGGCCTTTGATTCTGTTGAGACAGAAGTGGTCATTGACTCCCTAGCCAATCAGGGCATTCAAGCCCAAAACTTATAATAAACTTATTTATTATAACAAAACTCATTATTATAATTTTATTTATCCTAGTATCTGTAACATCGAGATAGAAATAGTATCAACAATCTTTTCAGACCACGATACACTAAAGATAGAAGTGAATCACACAAAGATACCGAGAAATAAAACGAACACCTGAAAAATTAAACAACTCAATGTTGGACAATGAGTGGGTCCGAAAGGAAGTCAAGGATGAAATCAAAAGATACCTAGAAAGAGATAAGAATAAAGCCCTGAGCTACCACAACCTATGGGACAGAGCAAAAGCTGTGTTAATGGAAAATTTATAGCTTTGCAAGCATTCCTAAGAAAGGAAGAAAGGGCCCACATAGAAAACTTGCTTCACAGCTCAAGATGTTAGAAAAAGACCAACAAAAGGAATCCAAATCCGGCCAAAAAAAACAAAAAATAAAACTTAGAGCAGAAATTAACAACATGGGAACCCTAAAAACAATCCAAAATGTCAATGAAACCAAGAGCTGGTTCTTGGAGAAAATAAAAATGATTGATAAACCACCAGCAAGACTCACAAAGTAAGTTAGAAAGAGAGAGAGAGAGAGAGAGAGAGAGAGAGAGAGACCCCTAATAAACTGAATCAGAAATGAAAAAGGGGACATCACAACAGAAACCAATGAAATTCAAAAGATCGTCAGAGATTAATTTGACAGTCTGTATGCCACAAAACAAGAGAACCTAAAAGAAAAGGATAAATTCCTGGGTTCCTATCATCTCCCAAGATTGAACCAAGAAGACTTGGGATACCTGAATAGACCCATTTATATCAAGGAACTTAAAACTGTAATCACAAATCTTCCCAAAAACAAAAGCCAAAGCCCAGATGGATTCACTAGTGAATTCTTCCAAACATTTAAAGAAGACTTGTTGCCAGTTCTCCTCAAGCTTTTCCAGTAAATTGAGAAAACAAGAACTCTTCCAAAGAGCTTCTGTGAGGCACAGATCTCCCTAATACCAAAAGCAAACAAAGACACCCCCAACAAAGAAAACTATAGGCCAATATCCCAGATGAGCACGGATGCGAAGATCCTCAACAAAATATTAGCATAGAATCCAACAACTCATGAAAAAAAAAATCAAACACCATGACAAATTGGGATTCATCCCGGGGATGCAAAAATGGTTTAACATTCAAAAATCAATCAATATAATCCATCATATCAACAAAAGTAAATATAAAAACAGTATGATTATATCAATAGAAGTACAGAAAGCTTTTGACAAGATACAGCTCCTATTTATGATGAAAACTCTCACCAAAATGGATTTTGAAGAAACTTTCCTGAAGAGAGTCAAAGCCATCTACTACAAACTCATGGTAAGCATTATCCTCAATGGGGAAAAACTAAAGGCCTTACCTCTAAGATCAAGGACAAGACATGGATACCCACTATCACCACATCTATTTAACATATTACTGGAAGTACTTGCAAAAGCGATTAGGCAAGAAAAAGACATTAAAGGCTTCCAGAAGAAATCAAGACCTCACTATTCGCAGATGATATGATACTATATCTCGAGAATTCTAAATCCTTTACCAAGAAACTCCTAGAAATAATAAACTAGTACATTAAAGCCTCAGGCTATAAAATTAATGCCCCCAAATCCATGGCCTTCCTATACACAAATAATGAGCCAGAGGAAAGTGATATGGAAAAAACAAACCCATTCACAATCGTGCCCCAGAAAATCAAATAGCTCAAAATCAGCCTAACTAATGAGGTAAAGGACCTCTACAATGAAAACTACAAAACGCTACTCCATGAAATAAAAGAGGACACGAGGAAATGGAAACATATCCCCTGCTCATGGATAGGAAGAATTTAACATTGTGAAAATGGCATTAATCCCCAAAGCAGTATAAAAATTCAATGTGATACCTATAAGGATACCCATGAAATTCTTCAAAGAAATAGATCAAGCACTCCTGAAATTCATATGGAACAACAAACGTCCACGAACAGCTAAAACAGTTCTTGGGAAAAAGACGTGGGGAGGCATCACCCTACCCAATCTCAAACTCTAATACAAAGAGGTAATAATTAAAAGAGCATGGTACTAGAACAAAGTCAGGGCCGCAGATCAATGGAACAGGGGAGGATATCTGTACACACAACCCCCAAAGTATAAACATCTCATCTTTGATAAGGGAGCAAGAAATGTGAAGTGGAGCAAGTAAAGCCTCTTCAACAAATGGTGCTGGCAGAGCTGGACAACCACATGCAAAAAAGTGGACTTAGATCTCGACCTAACAACATGCACAAATGTCAGATCAAAAAAGATTAAAGATCTCAACATCAGGCCAAAATCCATAAGGTATATCAAAGACAAGGTTGGCAAAACCCTCCACGATATTGAGGCTAATGGTATCTTCAAAGACAACACTCCACTGACCAACCAAGTAGAAAAAGAGGTAAAAATTAAATGAAGGGACTATCTTAAATGAAGAAGCTTCTGCACCTCAAAAGATACAGTGGGGGGTATGGTGCCTCGAGCAGGTCAACCTGTACCTGTGAGGTGAGTGCATCAGCAGCCTAATGGCGCCTTCAGACTTCTTATACCCCAAAATTGCTTCTGTGCCTTTGGCCAGACCCCAAAAACTTGGGGCAAAGTTTAACAAGAAAGTAAATGGCCAAAAGTTAGGTATGTGGGAAGCACACCCACAAACTACCTCCGGCTCAGCTATATAATTGGAGACATGGCCTCTCTGGTTCCTGATTGAACTGCTTAATGGCCATGATCCCAGAGACTCAGAAACAAATCTCAAAACCCAGCGACTTTTGGCAGAAATGCATCCGGTCCCTGCAGTCGTTACCAGTGCTGGGACAACCCAGGTGGGAATAGGTTTTGTGCCTTGGCCTGTTCCCCCTGGTGGTCCGGTGGCTGGCATCCTCCAGTGACCACTGGACAGTCAGGTTTGGGTTTGCAGTGATGAGACATGCAGGGCCTCACGGGATGGGGGTGGAGTCGGTCCTGTCCTCCCTACCCCAACGAGACCCCAAGTCATCGCCCACGAATGGCCTCTCTGGCTCCATATCAAGCTGCTTAACGGCCATGATCCCAGAGACTCAGAAACAAATCTCGAAACCCAGTGGTTTTTGGCAGAAATGTGTCCGGACTCCACATTAGGTTATTGTCGCCATGCCACCCCAGGGGGGAAAGGGTGTTGTCCCTCCGCCTGCTTCCCCCTGGCGGCTCGGTGGCCGCCATCCTCCAGAGGCCATTTGACAGTCAGATTTGGGCCCGCAGTGACAAGACATTTTGGGCCTCATGGGGATGGGGGTGGAGCCGGTCCTGTCCTCCCCACCCCCAATGAAACCCCAAGTCATCGCCCATGAACAGCCTCTCTGCCTCCTGATCAAGCTGCTTAACGGCCATGATCCCAGAGACTAAGGAGCAAATCTCAGAACCCAGCAGGTTTTGGCAGAAATCCCTCCAGATTTAAGTGTTAAAATTTCAGAATTTCAAAATCGCGTGGCCACTACTGCAGCCATATGATATCATATGTTATTGATAACCAGCAATAGAAAACAAATTGTCTACTGTTGCCTTTTCTGCAGATCTGAGTGTTGGGGTAAAATCTCAAATAATAATGGTGGGACTGGTGTCAAAATATTGAATGTGATCAAAGTAGAGAGAGAGTAACATGGAAATCATCTGCCCCACAGGTAGGATGAGGGTGTGAGATTGGGGTATACTGGGGTTGTTGGGGGTGGAGAATGGGCACTGGTGAAGGTATGGGTGTTTCATTGTATGACCGAGACTTAGACCCAAAAGCTTTGTATCTGCTCTCATGGTGATTCAATAAATAAAATTATAAAAAATAAATAAGGTGGAGTTCATGGACAACTCAATTAGCTAATCAGTGTCTGAATAAATAGCAGTACTCCTACATAGAAAAAAAAAGGGAAAAAAAGATACAGTGACCAGAATACAAAGACAGTCTACAGAATGGGAAAGAATATTCACCCAACACCCATCTGATAAGGGGTTGATATCAAGGATATACAAAGCACTTGATTGAACTCCACAAGAAGAAAACATCCAACCCCATCAAAAAATTGGGTGATGAAATGAACAGAAACTTTCTCAAAGAAGAAATCCGAATGGCTAAAAGGCACATGAGAAAATGCTCTACATCTCTAATCATCAGGGAGATCTAGATCAAAACAACAATGAGATATCATCTCACACCACAGCGACTGGCCCAATTTCAAAAGAACAAAAGGAACTGATGTTGGCACGGATGTGGCAGGAAAGGGACTCTCCTTCACTGCTGGTGGGAATGCCAACTGGTTCAGCCCTTTTGGAAAACAGGATGAATGATTCTCAAAAATTTAGAAACTCAGCTCCCATTTGACCCAGCAATACCACTCCTGGGAATATATCCCGGAGAGGCAAAAAAGTACAGTTGAAATGACATCTGCACTTCTATGTTCATTGCTACACTCTTCACAATAGCCAAAATCTGGAAAGAAACTGAGTGCCCGAAAACAGATGACTGATTTAAGAGACTTTGGTACATCTGCACAATGGAGTACTATGCAGTTGTTAGAAAAGATGAAGTCATGAAATTTACATACAAGAGGTACTGCATGAAAAGTATCATGCTAAGTATAATGAGTCAGAAAGAGAGGGACAGATATATAAAGATTGCATTCATCTGTGTAGTATAAAGTAATAAAATAGGAGAGTAACATCCAGGAATAGTCAAGATAAGTACCAGGTGGTTCACTCCATGGCTTGTAGGCCAACCATACATGCTAGGGAAAAAAGCAGTTTATCTAGAGAAGAGAACACCAAGTAAAGGGTGTTGGGAGGATCCTCCCAGGGTGGGAGAAGCATGCTGAAAGTCGACTATAGACCGAACATGATTGCCACTCAATGCCTCTTTTGCAAATTTAGCACCCAAAAAGAGAGAAAGAACCAAAGGGAATGCCCTGACGTAGGGGTGGGATGGGATGGGGGTGGGGGGGTGGGAGGCGGGAGGGATACCTGGATCCTTGATGGTGGAGAATGGTCACTGGTGGAGAGATGGGCACTCGATCATTGTATAACTGAAACTCAAGCACAAAAACTTGTAAGTCTTCAACTATACAACTATATCATCTTGTTTCACTAATAAAAATTTTAAATAAAGAGCTCAACAGTGTTTGAACCTTGAAAAAATATATATAAACAGCTTAGTTAAATTTTAAAATAATAATTTACGTTGCGTATTGGAATACTTATGAATAAATGATGTCTGTCTGTAAATCTACCATTAAAACAACAGAATATGAATTTAAAAGGTAAGGGAGTTAGGATATAGGTCAATAAAATATTGGCATGCATTAATGGTTGTTGAACCTGAGTGATGACTCCCATCTTCTTTTTCATAAATATTGATTTATCTATTTGGGGAGGTGGGGGAGTGTTGCTTCATATGGATTTCAGGAGTGTTTGATTTATTTATTTCATTTGAAAGTGACATGGGTATCCTTATGGAGACTGATTTGAATCTGTACAATGCTTTGGGGAATATTGCTATTTTAATACTATTAATTTGCAGATAAAGGGTAAAGGCCCTCCCGTTGATCGTCGATTTGCTCTAGCGGGCCCAGTATTTTGTTGTTACTGTGTCTGGCATATTGAATACTCTCGAAAGCTTGCCGGGCTCTCTGAGAGGGGCGGAGGAATCGAACTCGGGTCGGCCATGTTGGCCGCGTGCAAGGCAAACGCCCTACCCGCTGTGCTATCGCTCCAGCCCCTTACCTTTACCTTTTAATTTGCAGAATTCATGAGCATGGGGTGTGTTTCCATTTCCTCATGTCCTTTTTATTTTTTCAATTAGTGCTTTGTAATTTTCTTTGTACAAGTATTTCACATCTTTAGTTAAGCTGATTCCAAGGTACGTGATTTTCTGATGAACAATTTTGAGCATAACTTATTTTTAATATCTCTCTCTTCTCTTTCATTATTAGTATATATGAAATCATAAACTTATTAATTTTGTATACAAAAAATCATGTCACTTCACTATGCAAATCTATTGTTTCTAGGAACTCTTTTTGTAAATTCTTTAGTTTCTAAATACATTATCATGTCATCCACAAATAGATTAGCTTGACTTCTTCTTGTCCCATCTGGATGTCTTGGATATCTTTTCCTTGTCTAATTGCTACGGTGAGTACTTGCAGTAATACTTAATCACTTAATCACTTAATCCCCGTTATTCATCGATTTATTCGAGCGGGTGCCAGTAACGTCTCCATTCATCCTGGTTGCGTGCTAGCGTAGCCCAATGGTATCTGTTCGTTTTAGGAACATGTAGAGCCTCAAACCGATCATTTAGGGTCTTGACGAAGAAGTCTGACCATCTTATAGGTGGGCGTCCACGTGATCTTTTGATGTCTCGTGGAATCCAATCAGTAATGGCTCTAGTCCAGCGGTTGTCTGTAAACCTCATTACGTGTCCAGCCCATCTGATTTTTGATGTCTTGGCAAATGAGACAGCGTCCCTGATTCTTGAGCGTTGACGAAGATCAGAACTCCGGATTCTATCTCTCATTTGAGTGAATCGTGATATTCCAAGCATAGTTCTTGCGATTCCTCTTTGAGAGACCCGAATAGTGTTCTCATCCTGTTTTCGTAGGGTCCAGGTCTCTGAGGCATATGTTAATGCAGGAAGAATAGTGGAATCAAAGAGATGTGCTCGTAGCTGGAGGTTCTTTGTCCTTTTAGTTATTTCTTCAATGCTCTTGAAGGCATTCCAAGCCGCTCTCTTCCTCCTGCGCAACTCAGGTGCCAGGTTATTCATCATGTTGATTTCTCGACCTAGGTATATATAACTGTTGCATTCGGAGATGGTGGTTCCGTTGAGAGCGAATGGAGCATCAGGAACAAGGCTGTTTCTCATAAACATTGTCTTCGCAAGATTCAGCTGTAGTCCGACCTTTCCACATTCACGGTCAAAGTCGTTCAGCATTTGTGCCGCTTGGTTGATGTTTGGTGCTATTAGAACGATGTCATCAGCAAAGCGGAGGTGGTGTAGTTGCCGACCATCTATCTTCACTCCCATGTTTTCCCATTCCAGCCGTCGCATGATGTTCTCAAGGGTGGCACTGAAGAGTTTTGGTGAAATGGTATCGCCCTGCCGAACCCCTCTCTTGATATGGATGATTACTTCTTTGTAGAATGGTGAGATCTTGGTAGTGAATCCGCAATAGAGCTCACGAAGGATCCTGATGTATTGAGTTTGTACGCCCTGATTGGCTAGGGCTTCTATGACCGCTTCCGTCTCAACAGAATCAAAGGCCTTCTTTAAATCAATGAACGTTAGACAGAGTGGCATCTTGAACTCCCGAGATACCTCAATGAGCTTGTTTACTGTGTGGATATGGTCGATGGTACTGAATCCTTTTCAGAATCCAGCTTGTTCACATGGTTGTCCTTCATCTAGTGTTCTGCTAATCCTATTCAGGATGACTCGAGTGAATAGTTTGTAGATGACAGACAATAGGCAGATTGGGCGATAGTTGCCAATGTCGTGGATGTCTCCTTTCTTGTATAGTAGTACAGTCTTGCTGGTTTTCCATTGGGATGGAACCTTGCATTCAGACAGGGAGCGTGTGAAGAGTCGAGCCAATGTATTGATGAGTACTGATGGTAAGTTCTTCAGGTGTTCAGGTCTGATCTTGTCTGGGCCAGGTGCTCTTTGTTTCTTTACAGACGAGATGGCATGTTGGATTTCGGAAGAGAGAACATTGGGAACGACATATCCATCATGTGGTATGTGGTATGTGGGCAAGTGGATGTGGCTATTAAAGAGATCTGAGTAGAAGTAATGAATAATCTTCTCCATTGCCCTTCTGGAAGATGTGATAGATCCATCATGATGTCGGAGGGCAGTCATCTTGGTTTTGTAGTTGGTGAAGGCAGGCGGGCATTACGAATGTTTTTTCCAGCTTCTGCTGCATCTACCAGTACTGCTGCTCTCCTGTTTTTGAGGTCATCCTTGATGGCTTCTCTGCACTGTTTTGCCAGTTCGGACGTTTGCTTGTGGTTGCCTGAGGCACGTGCCAAGCCATGTTGGCGAATAAGTTCAAGAGTGTTCGAAGAAAGACGGTTTTTTGTGGTTATCTCTCTCTTGGCATTCCTTGCACAATCATGGAGGTGCTGAATCATTCGATCGTATTCCTCATCAATGTTGTCAATGACGGCATCTTCCCATGTTGCCGCAACAGAGCCAAAGAGTTCCCAGTTGGTGGTTGTTCTGGGAGTCCTCTTCTTAAACCTTGCATTCTTTTCTCCTCGTTCTGTGAGGTAGAATTTTGCACGAAGAAGACGGTGGTCTGATCCCGTTTGGAATTTTGGGACAACAGCAACTTCGGTTAGGCAAAACCGCCGATTGAATATGATGTGGTCTATTTCATTGTGGAACCGTCCATCGGAAGACTCCCATGTCCAACGTTTAGATTCAGCCTTTTGGAATTGTGAGTTACCATGGAAGGTTTTGGTTGACATGATGAACTCAGACAGTCTGTCACCCTGTTCGTTCCATTCCAGGCCATGGGTTCCAATGTGGAGTTCATCGACTGATCTTCTTGGTCCTATCTTGGCATTAAAATCACCGACAATGATCTTGTAGAAGGTGTGATCTTCTTTATAGAACTTCTCTAGCTCCATGTAGAATTTCTCAGTTTCTCTTTCACCATAACTGGATGTTGGTGCATAGACAACAAAGATAGAAACTGCCGGTAGTGAGCCACATTTATTCAAGTGTAATCGTCCGATTCGGGTTGTTAGGCATTCAAATGAATCAATGCTCGTGACTAAGTTTGTGTTGACAAGGATACCGACACCACCGACGCCTCTTTTATCACATGTTCCAAGGAACAGTTCTTCTCCAGTGTCGAAAACAGCATGATGGAATTGATGTCTTCTCGTTTCGGTCAGACCAATGATGTCGTACTTGATCTTTCGTGCTTGTACCATAAGGTCTTCAATGGATGCAGCAGATGCCAGGGTACGAGCATTAAAAGTACAGACAATCATTTTTGTTTTTCTGCGTTTTGGTAGCCTATGTCTGCCTTGGTGTTTTATCAGCCTCTCCTTCCATATCCTTCTCGACTCTGCATATTCAGGGTTAGGTTACAGTAATACATTGAATAGAAATGGAGAGAATGGGCAACTTTGTCTTGTGCCTGATCTTAGAGAGAAGGCTTTTAGATTTTTCCTATTGAGTATAATATTTCCTGTGGACTTGTTGTAAATGGCTTTAACTACATTAAGGAAAGTTACTTCAATTCCAGTGTTGAAAGTTTTTATCACGAATGGGTACTGGAGCTTTTCAAATGTTTCTTCTGCGTCTATTGATATAATCATAGCACAACTTTTTTTTTAATGGGCGGTCACACCCAGCAGTGCTCTGAGGTTGTTCCCACCTCTGTTCTAAGTAATCACTCCTGGAAATGCTCAGGGGATCATATGGGATGCCAGGGATTGACACCATGCTGGTCCTGTGCAATACAAGTGCCCTATCTGCTATAATGTCTCTTTAACCCCACTACAACTTCTTGACCCTTTCGTCCATATTTGGGCATTTAGGTTGTTTCCATATCTTGGCTAAACAGGTGGATATATATATATATATATATATAGATAGATAGATAGATAGATAGATATAAAAGATATATATATCTTTTTAAAGTAATGTTTTTATGTTTTGGAGATCGGTGCCAAGAAATGGTATTGCTGAGTTGTATGTGCGTTCTATTAATATTTTTTAGGAGGGCAAGATCTTAATATTGCTTTCCAAAGAGACTAAACCGGATGGCATTTCCATCAATAATAATGGATGATAATTCTTTTATCAACATAACCCTGTCAGTACTGGTTATTTCTAGGCCTTTTATTAAGTGTCATTGTCACTGATATAATATCTCATTGTTTAAATCCCCTGTTTAGAGGTAGTCATGCTTCCTTGCTAGTTTTCTGCACAGCTGGAATATTCTGCTTGTTGTTTAAATTGAAATATTACTCTCAAAAGATTCCAAAGTTCTTTGTAATTTATACTGACAATGGAGAGAAGCTGTTATATTTTATGTGTTCAGGGTCCTATCCCCTGGGTTAAATAATTTTTCGATAGTGACGTTCATTTACAGAGATTTTTCATGTGTTTAACTCAGAAGCTCAGTAAGAACTCCAATTATTATAAATGTTTGTCTGTCTCAATTTTACTATGGATAAAATAAAGATTGAATTGAAAAACAAATCAAGATGCTCACTATGGGCAATTAAATCTAATGGGGAGGATAAATTGATTATGATACTTATAATAGATATATTTGACTTGATAGTTATCAATGTTAATTTATCAGACATCAGTGTGAACTGGAACAAATAACCTTAATGTTTAAGTTCTTAATCCTTTAGTGGCTGGCTAACACTGAGATTGGATATAAAAATATTTTACTTAGGGAAAGTATAGTTTCACTTTTATTAAATAACCATATTATTGCATGTGTTTATTTAATGAACTTTCAAAGTGCTTATAAACTGTCAAGATATTGCAGATTTTCAGCAGCCCCCACATTTGATTTTACCTACATTAATTGGCCTACATTTGATTGATTTCTCATCTAAGGGAAGTTCTTAACTATGACTTTTATAACTATTAGTTTTCATCAAATTACATCCTAGTCCTTTGGGACTCCAGTGGTTCTTATATTGTTCTTATGCTCAGTCCAAAGTTCTTTGGTGTGCTGTTTATTTCCTTACAGATGTTTCCCCATCTTCTTTTGCTTTCTAGAACTTTTCCTTCATGTCATCTTGGAGCTTCTTGATCTTTTCCACAGCTGGTGTTATTCTGCTGCTCAGAACTTCTAAATAGATAGATAGATACACATACATATAAATATGTTAATATATATTTATGTATATATATAATATAGGTGTTGTAAGAACTGCCTCTGAGATATATATCTGATATATATGTATATCTATACATATATGTATCACCTCTCATCTCTTCATTTCTTTAATTTCTACTTGTAGTTTTCTCATTTTGCCTCTCATACTTTCTTGTAATTTCTGACTACATGTTCAGTCATTTCTTTGAAATCACTAAACAAACTCATCACGGTGTCAACAAGTAATTTTCTGAGGGAACACAAAGCTGGTTGATTTTGGCCATGCCTTCTGTGTTACTGTTCGCTCATTGAACTTGGCAGGCATCAATGAATCTTTCCCATTGCTTTCCAGTGTTCTTGACGTCCTGAGGGTTAGTCTACATGGTTAAGTCTCCCGAAAGACGCTGAAGGATCAGACTGGAACTTGTTCTTTTTCTTCTAGGTCTGTCTTTACCCAGTGACAAGAAGTTTATGAGTAGTGTGAAATTTCCTGAGTATAATTGTTTACTCAAGAGCTGTAGATATATCTACTAGGGAGCTTGAAGAAAATTTAGAAGAGGATTTTATTTTAAAAAATCCTTGATCTTGGGGCTGGAGCAATAGCACAGCGGGTAGGGAGTTTGCCTTGCAGGCGGCCCACCCAGGTTTGATTCCCAGCATCCCATATGTTCCCCCGAGCACCGCCAGGACTGATTCCTGAGTGCAAAGGTAGGAGTAACCCCTAAGCATTGCCTGGTGTGACCCAAAAAGCAAAAATAAAAATCCTTGATCTAAAAATAATTTAGAAAATTTAAAAATAATAAAAAATTCTTGATCCATGAGGATGTAAAATATCAACGATCTAGAAGAGTATTTTATAAAAAAAATAACTTAAAAGAACCAAATACCAAGGAATTAACAAAGGTGAACTATTTAAACATCTAAATTTATAAAAATTACTATTAAAGAAATGAAAAACACAAAATAATGGAAAAATATACAATTATTGATTGGAAAAATTAGCATAGTTAGAGTGATCATATTTTCCCAAGTATTATACAGATTAAATACAATCTCAATCAAAAAACCAACAATATACCTTGAGACTCAGAACAGAAGCGGGGCTAAGGTTCCAGGGAGGGGTCGACAGATATGAAATAGTTCTTTATTATGGTGAATATAAATGAAGACTCTAGTGGAATGCATCATATCATAATTAAGTATCATCTAATGACAGGGGCTGCTTTTCTAATTTTATTAACTAAGAGAAAGTGACATATTTTTAAAAATTACTTAGAAGGCTGAGGTCAAGAGTGATGTATTGGTCTTCTCTAGTGTCTCAACAGAGGATACTAGTTGAACACAATGGATATAAAGTCAACTATTTCTCTGAATAGAAAAACCCGAAGGATAATTTTGTATCTGCTCAAACAATAAGAAAATGAAAAACTGCAAAATTTTGAGCCATCAGATACTGAAATTAGGAGGCAGTAAAACCTGAGTTGAATTTCAAAAACAAACTCTGTCCTCCCGTTGTTCATTTATTTGCTCGAGTGGGCCCAGTAACGTCTCCATTTTGAGACTTGTTGTTACTGTGTTTGGCAAATCGAGTATGTCATGCATAGCTTACCAGGCTTTGCCATATGGGCTAGATACCCTCGGCAGCTTTCTGGACGATCCTAGAGGGACAGAGGAATCGAACCTGGCTCAGCCAGGCTGGCTGTGTGCAAGGCAAACGCCCTACCGCTGTGCTATTGCTCCAGCCTGAGTTGAATTTCAGAGAACAATAATAAGCTACACCAAGGAGAGAGAAGACATCTGAATTATGTCATTATTTATATAACACGGCAGGAAGAAGTGACTACCATAAAATTGGTTAGATCACATTAACCAAACATTTAATGGAATTTCAAGAGGCAGAAATCTTTAGGCTAGCATTAAAATTAAAATTACTGAATTACTGGAAATCCCAAACAGAGAAGTTCACAAGTACACACAGGAAGGTTCTTTAAAATTCACTAAAGAGGTATGGATGTAGGTCAGGAAGCAGTTCTGGAAACAGCTCTGCTTGCTAGGTCACTGCCACTGGAGAGTAAAGAAAGAACCCTTTATTGCTTCGCACTTCTTTTGGGAAAAGCTAAGGCGTTGATCTATTTGTTTGGTGAAGGACTGAAAAACTTTTCCCTATATCTCTCATTCTCTCATATCACAATCTCACAATCATAAAGAGAGAGTGAGAGAGAAAAAAAGAGAGAAGAGAGAGAGAGAGAGAGAGAGAGAGAGAGAGAGAGAGAGAGAGAGAGATGGCCTTAGACAGAGATACATTCCTAGGGGAGGAGTGGAAAATATTTATCTTTCTAGAATGAAGAAATAGAAAATACTCCCATGCATAAGGCTTACAAAAGTTGATACTTATGGGAATGAAATATTAATTATTCAGAAGCTATGGAAAAATTTTAGAAGATAAAATTTATGGACAATAGTGAAATGAAGTTGCTAGAAATAATCAGCATAGTATCAGAGATGAAGTCTGGATAACTGAGGAAACAATCAACATACCTAGAAATACGTCAGTAGTTATAGTGAAGAAAGGAAATCAAGGATAAATGAAGCACAAAAGACATAGTTTAATTGCTAAAATTTAAAAATAAGGACAACAACCAAAACTCCAAATAATGTTAAGCATATTGAACACTTCTTAATAGTGATATCTATAAAGCAGAGACACCGATATACAACATATTTAAGCTTCTGGAAAATAATAAAAAGGACATGTTGAAAGCTTCTACAGGAAATTAGAAAAACTTTATAGAAAATAAGGGAATAATGTAGCTCCATCTCTTAAAATGCTTCCTGGCAAAAGTAAACTTCATGAGCAAAACTTCTGGTGCCTCCTCATGTTTGAGGCGATTGGGTAACCCCTCTACCTGGGAATACCTAGTGAAAGAAAAATGAAATGAAAAAGTCATACCAATGTTCTTATCAAAAGTATATTAAATTTAAAGATACTAACTGCAGTCAATGGCATAAATGAATAAAATGATAGAACAGTAAGAATCATTTTTAAAGTGCTGGAAAAAAAGAGTTATCATCTCATAGATTCATACAAAGTAAAAATAACATATACAAGCAAAATTTTTTAAAAAATTAAGAAAACAAAAGCAGGAGTGAATTATTGCTAGAAGACCAGTGCTAAAAGATAATAAAAATAAGTTCTTATTTTTATAAGGCAGAGAGACCATAACTCTGGTGGAAATTTAGATTTATACAAATAAATTAAACATGTCAGATATAGCAAATATAAGCATAAACAGAAAAGGTCATTTTCTGGTTTAATTATTATAAAAGAAAATAGAAGCTCAAAGCAAAAATGAACATCAAAATAATAAAGATATGACATATAGAAATAAAACTTAGACAATGGCAAAATAATGAAACTAGTAGTATTGACAGATCCTATTGCGAGTTTCTGAAACTATACAGGAAATGGTGAAATGTAATTTAAAAGTAGACTAATAAATTTAAGATATATATTTTAAATTTAACTCAAATTAAAAAACAGAAAATATCAGAAAGAAATTTCAGAGTGATAAATATGTGGATTCACTAAGTATCCTAAACATGCCTTTAAAAATAGCCTTTACTGTCTCATCTGGGGCACCCTGGAGGGGAATAGGTGAGTTTCCCCTCTTCCCCCAAATAGGGCTCCAGCAGCCAAAAACCTCCAAGTGCAATGACTGATCTCCACAGGCTCAGACAAGTCTCATTCATGAGTGAATCTGCTGGACAACCCAGGTATACAGGATTTATTATCGAAATTTCCAGTCTCACACGGAGTCAGGATTGGGTGATTTCCTTCAACCCCCGACCCTCCACTGTCTCCCTGTTCTTCCTAGAGCCTGGCAGTCATGCCCACAAACTGCCTCTCATACCACATAAGCTTATTACTGGCCATGATCCAGAGACACGCATATAAATCTCAGAAGAGAAAGAGAAATGACTCCAGACCCCAAAGTCACAATCCAGTTAAAAAATTAACTCCAGGATGTGGGCCAGTCTCTGAGGTGTGAGATGGTATCTCATTGTGGTTTTGATCTGCATCTCCCTGATGATTAATGTTGTAGAGCATTTTCTCATGTGCTTTCTTGCCATTCGGATTTCTTCTTTGAGAAAGTTTCTGTTCATTTCATTACCCCATTTTTTGATGAGGTTGGATATTTTCTTCTTGTGGAGTTCAACCAGTACTTTATATATCCTTGATATCAACCCTTGTCAGATGTGTATTTGGAGAATACCCTTTCCCATTCTGTAGACTATCTTTGTATTTTGGTCACTGTTTCTTTGGAGGTGCAGAAGCTTCTTAGTTTAAGATAGTCCCATTTATCTATCTCTGTTTTCACTTGCTCGGGCAGTGGCGTGGCATCTTTGAAGATACCATTAGCTTCAATGTCATGGAGGGTTTGCCAACTTTGTCTTCAATGTACCTTATGGTTTCTGGTCTGATGTTGAGGTCTTTAATCCATTTTGATCTTACTTTTGTACATGGTGTTAGGCAGAGTTCTGAGCCCATTTTTTTGCATGTAGCCGTCCAGTTTTGCCAGCACAATTTGTTAAAGAGGCTTTCCTTACTCCACTTCACATTTCATGCACTTTTATTAAAGATTAGATGATCATATGATTGAGGGGAGATGTCAGTATATTCAACCCTGTTTCATTGGTCTGCAGCTCTGCCTTTGTTCCATCTTGCTCCTCTGTGACTGGCCCACATCCAAAAGAACAAAAGCAACCTATACTGGCGCAGATGTGGCCCAGAAAGGGACACTCCTTCACTGTTGGTGGGAATGCCGACTGGTTTAGCCCTTTTGGAAAACAGTATGGACGATTCTCAAAAAATTAGAAATTGAGCTCCCATTTGACCCAGCAATACCACTCCTGGGAATATACATCCCAGAGAGGCAAAAATGTATAGTCAAAGTGACATCTGCACTTGTTTGTTCATTGCAGCAGTCTTTACAATAGCCAGAATCTGGAAAAAACCTGAGTGCCCAAGAACAGTTGACTGGTTAAAGAAACTTTGGTACATCTACACAATGGAGTACTATGGAGTACTATGTAGCTGTTAGAAAAGATGAAGTCATGAAATTTACATACAAGTGGTACTACATGGAAAGTATCATGCTAAGCGAAATGAGTCAGAAAGAGAGGGATAGACATAAAAAGATTGCATTCATCTGGGGGATATTAAGTAACAAAATAGGAGATTAATACCCAAGAATAGCCAAGATCAGTACCAGGATGATTACTCCATGGCTTAGAGGCCAGCCGGGCATTCTAGGGGAAAGGGCAGCTCAGATTGAAAAGGGAGCACCAAATAAAGGGTGTTTGGAGGATCCTCCCAGGAGGGGAGATGCATGTTGAAAGAAGACAATGGACCGAACATGATTGCCACTCAATGCCTCTTTTGGAGACCACAACATCCAAAAGGAGAGAGAGAACAAAAGGGAATGCCCTGCCACAGAGGCAGGGTGGGATTGGGGGGATGGGGGTGGGAGGGATATTATCCATGGTGGTGGAAAATGGGCATTGGTGGAGGGATGGGTATTTGACCATTGTATAATCGAAACCCAAGCACAAAAATTTGTAAATCTACAACTGTACCTCATGGAGTTTCACTAATAAAAATTAATAAAAAAAAATTAACTCCAGCTGCATCGCTCTATTTAAAATTTTAGAATTCCTGCAGTACTTGGCCACATTTGTGGCTGCACCACATCTCATACTCTATGCCACTGATGTACCAAGAGTAGCACACCACATTTGATGGAGTGTAAAGTAGAAGGCAACCAATCTTGATTAAATATGTGTGTGTGCCTGTGTGTTTGTGTAATCATCAAGCAACTAGGAATCCCATGGCTCTCGCTAGCTGCATTCAGTGGTCTTGGGCTGCATCCCCACCTGGGATGGCCGAGGCTATATGCAAATGAGGGAGGAAATGAGGGCCAGGCTAATTGGTGATTGATTGCCATTTACTGCATTCTCATCACGTGCCTGTTCCAGTCTCAACAAGCTCCTCATTCCCGTCTCCTCCTGTCTCCGTGCTCTGACTTGCTGCCTTGGCCTCGTTCTCATCTCTCTCAACCTCTCAGCATTGGGGATAGCAACCACACCTAGGTTATCTAGCATAATCAACATATCAAGCCCTTCCTGATCACCTGAAGACAGGAGATCAGGCTCAAGGGGCAAAATACCATTTAGGGGTTTATCCTCTTTCCTTAGTCCAACAATCATTTAAACATTCATCCTAATTTTACTTCTTCATAATATTAGTTATTTTGTATGGACACAGTCAGAGATACACTGAGCTTGTAGGGTGGCTCTCTTGGGAACATCTCACTATAGATTTCAGACTACAGTGCTCAGGCCAGATTAGCCTTTCCTAATCTTAGCAGGGTTCTAATCTAGTTGTTACTTTTTGGATCATGACTGAATTTGTCCATGACCACGTTCTTAACTTATATTTATAAGTATTATGGTGCTTTGGCCTGGCCCATTTCAATGCCAGGGGTCCACAGCTTGCCCTGGGTCCATTCAGTCCCTCCTCAGAAACCTGCTTTTGGGGTGTTAGGGAGTAAGGGCAACTGAGGCTTAAATTGAGAAAACAGATGCCCAGGAGTAAATATTATTCGAAGTCAATTAACTCCAAGTTACAAAATCATAGTATTAACTGTCTTCCTGGGTCCATACAAAAAGGACATTGCTCTGAATTAACTATGCAAAGGACTTAAGGAGAAGAGAAAAGCAATATTTACAAGTTAATGGAGTCTGATTAGGAGATTAAGGTGATTGACAGGTTGGAGAAGTAGAGCACAAAGAAAGAGGTTACAGATAAACAGAGGAATTGGGAGTGCCTTGGGAGCACTGTGAATGGGTGCAACCCAATAAACCTAAGCTCCCTGTAGCAAGGCAGAAAGGATAAACCAATGTTATCCTACATATGTGTATAGTGTCCTGTCACTGTCCCTGTCCTCCCGTTCATTGATTTGCTTGAGCGGGCCCAGTAACATTGTGAGACTTGTTACTGTGGGCATATTAAATACATCACAGGTAGCTTGCCAGGCTTTGCCGTGCAGGCAAGATGCTGTCTATAGCTTGCCAGGCTCTTCTAGAGGGGCTGAGGAATCAAAGGAGGAGGAATCGAACTCAGGTCAGCCAGGTCGGCCACATGCAAAGCAAACGCCCTATCCACTGTGCTATTATATATATATACATATATATGTAATATATATATGTAATATATATGTACATATATAAGCACACAATGTCAATCTTTAATATATTAGTAATCTTTTATCATGAATCATGACTATCCTGTTATTCGTCGATTGCCTAGAGCAGGCCCCAGTAACGTATACTTCATCCTAGCCCTGAGATTTTTAAGAAAGTGCTATATTCAAGGCTCTTTAGGAGAATGAGACCCATCATTGTTACTGGTATTTGGCATATTGGGTACACCACGGGGAGTTTGCCAGACTCTGCCGTGTGGGCAGGTTACATTCGGTAGCCTGCCAGTTTGTCCAAAGTAGGAATGAGATAATAAGATGTCATAATAAGATTCCGGGAGCTGGGTTTTATAGTCTCTGAGTTTTGGATTAAAAGTAATCTTTTATACAAGGGTTTAATGACTCCAGGGTGAGAGACAAAAATCTTCACACACTTTTCTCTAAGAAAACTTTTCTGGATCATTTTTAGCCAATTATTTAGAATAAGAAATACAAATTAAATGATTTAGGTCCTGCTTTGGGGGCAGACTTTGGGAGCTGGAGTGGAAAAATTTCAAAATTAGGTGGTAGGAAGTTCCAATGGTGGTGGGATTGGTGTTGGAGTACTGAATGCGATAAATTACTGTGAGCAAATTTATAAAAATAAAATTTTAAATAAAATAAAATGAAAGCAACCTTTAAAACAGAACCTCCAAATATTCCTCCCAAAAACAAAATACGATAAGAGAAAGAACACATGGAGCGTGCGGGATCCCGGAGGAAAAAAAAAAAAGAAAAAACAGGTTCCAAAAAGAGCCAAGTTCACCCGCAAGTTCCAGATGGAGTAGGCGCCGCATCTCGCCTTCCCCAGATGGAACCCCGGTGACCAGAAGCCTCTACAAACACAGCTCGAGTATGCGGGAACGAGGACTTTTTCTCAAAACTGCGCGGCCGCTTATGCGGCCGCGCGACATCTCTCTATATACAAAGTGATCAATGAGAAGTAAACCACCCAATCTTTCTCCCTGAAAGTCAGAGTTAAGTTTGGAGCACGGCCACAGCCCCAGAAACACAAGGACTTAATGCAGAACCCAGCAGCTTAGAGCAGAAAAGTGAAAGGACTATGCGTTAATCCAGGCCATCAAGTCTGCCGGAGGGGAAAGGGTGTTGCCCCATTCGCCCTCTCTTCTCTGGAAAGAAGGATGACGGCCGCATGGGAGCCGTGTGGACAGCAGGTATGAGCCGGGGGTGTGGGGGCGACTAAAACCTCATGGGAAGGGGGGCGTTCTGGTCCGTCCTTCACGCCCTACCGAGGTCACCAGCTGCCCCCCACGTGCGGCTCTCCAGCACGGCCACAGCCCCAGAAGCACAAGGGCTTAATGCAGAACCCAGCAGCTTGGAGCAGAAAAGTGAAAGGACTATGCGTTAATCCAGGCCATCAAGTCTGCCCAGAGGGGAAAGGGTGTTGCTCCCTTCCGCCCTCCTCCCTCTGGAAAGAAAGATGGTGGCCACATGGGAGCCTTGCGGACAGCAGGTATGAGCCGGGGGTGTGGGGGCGACAAAAACCTCATGGGAAGGGGGGCGTTCCGGTCCGTCCTTCACGCCCTACCGAGGTCACCAGTCGCCCCCCACGAGCGGCTCTCCAGCACAGCCACGGCCCCAGAAGCACAAGGACTTAATGCAGAACCCAGCAGCTTGGAGCAGAAAAGTGAACGGACTATGCATTGACCCAGGCCATCAAGTCTGCCGGAGGGGAAAGGGTGTTGCCCCATTCGCCCTCTCCTCTCTGGAAAGAAAGATGGCGGCCACATGGGAGCCTTGTGGACAGCAGGTATGAGCCGGGGGTGTGGGGGCGACTAAAACCTCATGGGAAGGGGGGCGTTCCGGTCCGTCCTTCACGCCCTACCGAGGTCACCAGTTGCCCCCCACGAGCGGCTCTCCAGCACGGCCACAGCCCCAGAAGCACAAGGGCTTAATGCAGAACCCAGCAGCTTGGAGCAGAAAAGTGAAAGGACTATGCGTTAATCCAGGCAATCATTTCTGCCCAGAGGGGAAAGGGTGTTGCTCCCTTCCGCCCTCCTCCCTCTGGAAAGAAAGATGGCGGCCACATGGGAGCCTTGTGGACAGCAGGTATGAGCCGGGGGTGTGGGGGCGACTAAAACTTCATGGGAAGGGGGGCGTTCCGGTCCGTCCTTCACGCCCTACCGAGGTCACCAGTTGCCCCCCACGAGCGGCTCTCCAGCACAGCCACGGCCCCAGAAGCACAAGGACTTAATGCAGAACCCAGCAGCTTGGAGCAGAAAAGTGAACGGACTATGCATTGATCCAGGCCATCAAGTCTGCCGGAGGGGAAAGGGTGTTGCCCCATTCGCCCTCTCCTCTCTGGAAAGAAAGATGGCGGCCACATGGGAGCCTTGTGGACAGCAGGTATGAGCCGGGGGAGTGGGGGCGACTAAAACCTCATGGGTCGGGGGGCGTTCCGGTCCGTCCTTCACGCCCTACCGGGGTCACCAGTTGCCCCCCACGAGCGGCTCTCCAGCGCGGCCATGGCCCCAGAAGCACAAGGACTTAATGCAGAACCCAGCAGCTTGGAGCAGAAAAGTGAATGGACTATGCATTGATCCAGCCCATCAAGTCTGCCGGAGGGGAAAGGGTGTTGCCCCATTCGCCCTCTCCTCTCTGGAAAGAAGGATGGCGGCCACATGGGAGCCTTGTGGACAGCAGGTATGAGCCGGGAGTGTGGGGGCGACTAAAACCTCATGGGAAGGGGGGCGTTTCGCTCCGCCCTTCACGCCCTACCGAGGCCACCAGTTGCCCCCCACGAGCGGCTCTCCAGCACGGCCACGACTCCAGAACACAGAAACCAATTTCTTAACTATCTGACTTTCAGTAGAAATACTTCCAGGGTCAATAAGTAAAATAGCAGAAATCCAAAACCAAAATTTAATTCTTGAACCCAGCTGGAGAAAGCAAATCACTTCACAATGCTTTTTCAGCATGTCTGATTTGGGGGGGGGGGCGTAAACTCTAAATAATAGTGGTGAATCTTTTATTGAAACAATCTAATCAAAGCGGATAGAGTGTTAACTAGAATTCATCTGCCTCACAGGGACGGGGAGGGGTGGGGGGTGGGGTTTTATTGGGGTTCTTCATGGGAAAAAATAAGTATTGGTAAAGGGAAATGTGTTTGATATTTGCATGACTGAGACATAAACCTGAAAGCTTTGTAACCTTTCCCACAGTGATTCAATAAAAAAAAAAAAAAAAAAAAAAAAAACAAAAACAAAATACATAAATCAAAATGATAGAATGAAAAGAAGACACAAATCCACAATTTTAGCTGGATATTTCAATTTTTCTTTCTGACATATTAATGGGTTAATTAATTATAAAAACAAAAAGTATATCACCAACTGAAAGTATTGTTACCAATTTAGTGGATACTTGTACTCACTGTTTCACATGACAACAGGGGACTAAACATTATCTTAAAGTGCGAATGAAACATTCACCAGAAAAATATAAAACACAAAATAAAATTGTTCCGAATAAAAATGAGTGAAATCATACAAAGTACATTTGCTGACTAAAATGTAATAAATTCAAAAAACAATGGCCAAGAAAAGGTAATAGAAAAATATACAAATATTTACAAGTAATAATCTCATAAATAATGTGGCTAAAAATCTATCAAAATTATTTTTTTCAAATATTTTGAATTAAAATAATGTTTATGAAATGAGCTATGGCATTACTTTGAAGAAAAATATAGCAGTGGGCACATAAAATTAAAAAATATTAAAATCAGTGGTATGCATTTCCATTTTACACATTAGAAAAGAGCATAACAGCAAATCAAACTTAAAGTAAAAAGCTGTAAAGAATTGGGTTCAATAGTAAAACATAATATAGGAGTGCTTCTTTGAAAATAGAAATATGAAAGGTAAATATCTGGCTGAAAAAAGAAATGATGCTGTGGGAATTATGAGATCAGGACAGATCTACAATGATCTTCCTAACATGGAGGACAGAAAGAATCACAGCAAGGAAGGAGGAAGGTGAAAGGACCAAGACCTGAGATCTGAGCTGCAGGATGGAGGTCACCATTCAGGGAGATGGACAGGTGTGGGGACTGGAGGGTGTCCAAGACACAAGGGTAGAGGGAAGCGAAATCTGGTGGCGAGCACTGTGTTGAAACCCTGTCACTAACAATATTTTAAATCATGCTGACTGAAATAAAACAAATGGAAGAGGAGGAACACTATGAAGAAAGAGCACACAGCAATATAACTCTTTTAAACATTAACAGAAGGATAAGTGATTATAATGAGAAGTTCTACTTCAGAAAAAACAACAACAACAAACAGCAGTTGGGGACTGGAGAATTAGGCAACAATAAGACATTTGCAGGTGGATTCAGCCAGCCCAGGTTTGATTCCCTGGAACCTCATACAGTTCCCTGGATCTCTGCCAGGAGTAATCCCTGAGGGTCAGAGTTAGGAGTAAGCCTTTTTTGGTTTTTGTTTGTTTGTTTTTGGGTCACACCCAGCTGTGCTCAGGACTTACTTCTGGCTTTATGATCACTCCCGGTGGAGCTCCAGAACCACAGGGAAGTTCGGCAATAAACTGGGTCAACCGCGCCCAAGGCCCCTCAACAATGTGCTGCTGCTCTGGCCTCCAGAGTAAGCCCTTAACCCTGCACACACACAGCCAGGGACACCTTAATCTCCTTTCCACAAGGGAAGAAAAGTGCTAACTCCCTCAAATTAATAGTTTTTCTTGAAAGACACTCTCAAGTTTCATATTAAAACAAAAACATATAAACAGTGTTTCTCAACCTTTTTCAGACAGTGGCCCCTTTCAATCTTGTTTCCTTCCTTCAGGTTGCCCCTGCAGTCTTGTGCTGTGGCCCCAATTTACATGATTTTCACTGTATCCTCATTGGAATATCCTGGGGGCCCGAAGGGGGCCACAGAGCTCCATTTGAAAAATGCTGATTAAAGAAATTCCATTTATTACTAAAAACATTCCCACAAAGAGCATTCTAAACCCAAATAACCTTAATAATAAATTATACATAATCACTCAAACACATTCTGCATAAGCTCTTTTATAAAGCAAAGAAGGTGGAACACCATTAGAGCAGATTTTGAGGTCAAAATCTTTCTGATATTAATCTATGCATAAATACTACAAAAGAAAAATACATACTAGTGGTCCTAATATAACATAAATGCAATGATCTTTGAGAGAATATGTATAAAAACAACCTGGTGATATAAAAAAAGGTAAAAATTAAGAAAATTCAGTTAATCCGTGGAAAATAATGCTACTTCAACATGTGAAAGTCAATTTAGGTAATAGATGGTATTAATTTGGTATAAAAGAAATGACAATGAAATATCAGAGTAACACATATCAAAAAGAATGGAAATATCCAGGATAATTAGAAACATGGTTAATAAAAGGGTCTTTCATTGTTAGTGAGAATGTCATCTGGCTCAGCCTCTGTGGAAAATAGTGTTGAAATATATGCATGAGAAATCATTATTAACAGTATTGCAAGCCACAGAATCTGAAATCAATAAAAAATAAATTAAATTAAAGCTAAGAACATACATTTAAAGAAAAAAGAAAACATTATGGGGATTTATGGAGAAAAATATTAAGAATGGTAAGAATAGTCAGTTCCATTTGACCCAACAATTCTTGGTATCTACATCCAAATCACAACTACACATTAACTCAAAAAGATAGGTACACAGCTATGTTCATTGTAGTACATAGTGTAACCAGTAGGATATGAAAACAAACCATCTGTTCAACTACACATGAATGGAAAAATAAGTTGTGGCATGCTTAAGTAAGTGGGACATTATGCAACTGTAAGAAAAATGAACTCTTGCAATCTATTGCAATATGGATGAAACTGGAAGTTACCCTGCTAAGTAAATTAAGTCAGAGAACTAAGGCCCTCGGTGGCAAATGGAGAAACTAAACAAGGAAATATCAAATGACAACTCTTAGCCTTGGATTATGAAAGTGAGTTTAGCAGCAAAGGGGGTAGTAGTGTTAGGACTTTGTGGGACGGTCATGGGCACATTGTTGGTATGAAGTAAAGGAACTCTATGTCAAAGTCATAAACGTCACTTAGTACTGTTGTAAAGGAAAGAAACTGAAAAAAAAAGATCTTCACCAATTACAAAGGAGCATTGACAGAACAAAATATCTAGTGGTGACAAAAACTCTAAGCATTACGTTAATTCCTGACCAGATAAAGAGCCCAACCTAATACAAATCTATAAACCAAACAGATTTTATACAGACCAAAGAAAATTTCCTAGGAATGGAAATAGGAGAATATACACTCATCACTTCTAGTCTTCATTTATTTAAAGCACTAGTCAGTTCAATTGGTCAAGACAAATAAAATAAGACATACAGTGTAGAAAGGAAGAAAATAAAGCTGTTTATCACTGAATGATGAATTTTCCTGAATAGCTAACTCCTAGGAAATCTACCAAATGTTTCTATAAGTAAAGTGTGTGTTTAGTGGTGTTACAGATACTAGGATAAATAAAATTATAATAATGAGTTTTGTTATAATAAATAAGTTTATTATAAGTTTTGGGCTTGAATGCCCTGATTGGCTAGGGCTTCAATGACCACTTCCGTCTCAACAGAATCAAAGGCCTTCTTTAAATCAATGAACGTTAGATGGAGCGGCATCTTGAACTCCCGAGAAACCTCAATGAGCTTGGTTATCGTGTGGATATGGGCGATGGTGCTGAATCCTTTGCGGAACCCTGCTTCTCGCATGGTTGTCCTTCATCTAGTGTTCTGCCAATCCTATTCAGGATGACTCGAATGAACAACTTGTAGATGACAGACAATAGGCAGATCGGGCGATAGTTGCCAATGTCATGGATGTCTCCCTTCTTGAACAGTAGTACGGTCCTGCTGGTTTTCCATTGGGACGGAACCTTGCATTCAGACAGGTAGCGAGTGAAAAGCCGAGCCAGTGTATTGATGAGTACTGACGGCAGGTTCTTCAGGTGTTCAGGTCTGACCTTGTCTGGGCTGGGTGCTGTTTGTTTCTTTACCAACAAAATGGCGTGTCGGATTTCGGAAGGGAGAACGTTGGGAACGACATACCCATCCTGTGGAATTTGGTATGTTGGCAAGTGGACATGGCTATCGAAGAGATTTGAGTAGAAGTCATGGATAATCTTCTCCATTGCCATTCTGGAGGATGTGATGGATCCATCAGGACGTCGGAGGGCAGTCATCTTGGTCTTATAGTTGGTGAAGGACAGGCGGGCGTTACGAATACTTTTCCCGGCTTCTGCCGCATCTACCAGTACTTCTGCTCTTCTCTCTTTGAGGTCTTCCTTGATCGCATCTCTGCACTGCTTTGCAAGCTCGGATGTTAGCTTGCGGTTGCCTGAGGCATGCGCCAAACCACGCTGGCGAATTAGCTCAAGGTTTTCGAAGATAGGCGACTTTTTGTGGCTATCTCTCTCTTGGCGTTCCTCGCACATTCATGGAGGTGCTGAACCAGTCAATCTTATTCCTTGTCAATGTTGTCAACAATGGCATCTTCCCATGTTGCCGCAATAGTACCAAAGAGTTCCCAGTTGGTGGTCATTCTGGGAGTTCTCTTTTTGAACTTTGCAGCCCTTTCTCCCCGCTCTGTGAAGTAGAATTTTGCACGAAGGAGACGGTGGTCCGATGCCGTTCGAAATTTTGGGACAACAGCAACATCAGTCAGGCAAAACCGTCGATTGAATATGATGTGGTCTATTTCGTTGTGGAATCGTCCACCGGGAGACTCCCATGTCCATCGTTTAGATTCTGCCTTCTGGAACTGTGAGTTACCATGAATGGTCTTGGTCAACATGATGAACTCAGACAGTCTCTCACCCTGTTCGTTCCATTCTAGGCCATGGGTCCCGATGTGAAGTTCTTCAGCTGATCTTCTCAGTCCTATCTTGGCATTAAAATCACCCACAATGATCTTGTAGAAGGTGTGGTCTTCTTTATAGAACTTCTCTAGCTCCATGTAGAACTTCTCGATTTCTCTTTCATCATAATGAGATGTTGGTGCGTAGACAACGAAGATAGAAACTGCAGGCAGTGAGCCACTTCTATTCAAATGTAAACGTTCGATTCCGGTTGTTAGGCATTCGAATGAATCAATGCTCTTGGCCAAGTTTGTGTTGACAAGGACACCGACGCCTCCAACACCTCTTTTATCGCATGTTCGGAGGAACAATTCTTCTCCAGTGTCGAAAACGGCATGGTGAGATTCGTGCCTTCTTGTCTCGGTCAGACCAATGATGTCGTACTTGATCATTCGCGCTTGTACCATCAGGTCCTCAATGGATGCATCTGATGCTAGCGTACGTGCATTGAAAGTACAGACGATCATTTTTGTCTTCCTTCGTTGTGGCAGCCTAGGTCGGCCTTGAGAGTTTGTCGGCCTCTCCTTTCTCATCCTTCTCAGTGCTGCCATGTCGGTGAAGCCTTCAGGGTCAGGTGAATGAGACCAGTTGTAGTTACTGGTTTTGGCATATCGAATACACAGCGGATAGCTTGCCAGGCTCTTCCGTGCGGGCGGAATACTCTCGGTAGCTTGCCAGTCTTTCCGAGAGGGATAGAGGCTTTTGGGGTGACCTCTAATCGCCCTTGTAGGTGTTACCATATTTGACCCCTATCAAACCCTCCGTGAGCTGTATTGCGGATTCACTACCAGGATCTCACCATTCTACAAAGAAGTGATCGTTGATGTCAAGAGAGGGGTGCGGCAGGGTGATACCATTTCACCGAAACTCTTCAGTGCCACCCTCGAGAACATCATGCGACAACTGGAATGCGAAGGAATGGGAGTGAAGATAGATGGTCGGCAACTACACCACCTCCGCTTTGCTGATGACATTGTTTTAATAACACCGAACATCAGCCAAGCGGCACAAATGCTGGCCGACTTTGACCGTGAGTGTGGAAAGGTAGGACTACAGCTGAATCTTACCAAGACAATGTTTATGAGAAACAGTCTTGTTCCTGACGCCCCATTCGCTCTCAATGGAACGACCATCTCCGAATGCAACAGCTATGTGTACCTAGGTCGAGAGGTCAACATGAGAAATGACCTGGCACCCGAGCTGCGCAGGAGGAAGAGAGTGGCTTGGAACGCCTTCAAGAACGTCGAAGAAATAGCTAAGAGGACGAAGAACCTCCGGCTCCGAGCACATCTCTTTGATTCCACTGTTCTTCCTGCATTAACATATGCCTCAGAGACCTGGGCCCTACGCAAACAAGATGAGAATGCCATTCAGGTCTCCCAAAGAAGAATAGAAAGAGCTATGCTTGGAATATCACGTTTCACTCAAATGAGAGAACGAATCCGGAGTTCTGACATCCGTTGACGATCAAGGATCAGGGACGCTGTCTCATTTGCCAAGGTGTCGAAAATCAGATGGGCTGGTCACGTAATGAGATTTAAAGATGACCGTTGGACTAGAGCTGTTACTGATTGGATTCCACGGGATGTCAAGAGACCGCGTTGCCGCCCACCTACCAGATGGTCAGACTTCTTCGTCAAGATCATGAACGATCGGTTTGAGGCCCTTCATGTTCCCGGAGCGAACAGATGCCATTGGGCTACACTAGCACGCGACAGGGACAAATGGAGATGTTACTGGCGCCCGCTCGAGCAAATCGACGACTAACGGGAAGTTAAGTGATTAAGTGATTATAAGTTTTATAAAAATAAGTTTTCCTTCCAGGAACTTGGTTTTATAGTCTCTGGATCTTGGCTGTTGATGGGGTTACACAGCAGTTGGTGAGTGTAACTGTCTAGCTACTGGAAGATGGGGGATCTGGATGGAGGAGGCCCAGTCCTGATTCAAGCAGGCTTGGAGATCTCAGCCCCAGGTCCCGCATACCTGGGTACCTCTGCCAGTTCCTTCATGCATGAGACTCATCCTAGCATGTGGAGAGTGGTCTCAGCATGGCTGTGACTGGGTTCTGGTGGTCTTCAGCTGCCGGGGCTCTGCTCAGGGCAGAGTGGGGATTTCAACCCGCCCCCTTCCAAAGGGCCCCAGTGAGGACAGCCAGACGTGGGGGCAGGAGACTGCATTGTTCTCCTCTGGGAGATTGGTTTTATAGTCCCTGGATCTTGGCTGTTGATGGGGTTACATGGCAGTTGGTGGGTGTAACTGTCTAGCTACTGAGAGTATCCCGCCTGCACAGCAGAGCCTGGCAAGCTACCCGTGGCATACATGATATGCCAAAAACAGTAACAATGATGGTCCTCATTCCCCTGATCCTGAAAGAGCCCCCAATATGCTGCCATCGGGCTACACTAGCACGTGACAGGGAAGAATGGAGATGTTACTGGCTCCTGCTCGAGTAAATTGATGAACAATTGGGTGATAGTGACAGTGAATGAGTTCTGTATCTTTAAACAGTATTCTCACAATTCAATGAAATATGTTCTAAAATATATTCCCACATACATATACATTACTAATTATATTCCATAAAACTTTTAGAAAAAATTATGTATATATGGAGAATGGCATCCTTTTTTTCTGTAATCAAAAACTAAAATGAAAACAAACAAACCCTATTATTAACCCCTATATAGAAATATATACAAAATGTAATTCAGATTGAATCACAAATATACTCTTAAGCATTAAGTCAATAGAACTCTGTCATTAAACAGGATGGCATTAGGACTCTTGGAGCAACATGGACAGAACTGGGCAATCATGTGGCAACTATGTTAAGTAAAATAGTTATCTGAAAAACTATTATCATGTGTTTTCATTCATGTGGAGTAAGAATTATCTAAGAAAACTGACAAGAAACAATAAAACTGATGAAAGTTATGAGAGAGAAAATGGCTAGGAGAGAAAAAGAGGAGTGAGGAGGGAGAAAAACCAAGAATAAGTCAATGAAGAGAAAATAAAAAGATAAAATCCAAAGAACCCCCACACTAGAAGAAATATTGGCAATTTATGAATCTAATATGGTATTTGTTTACAGAGTATATAAGGAATTCTTAAAACTAAAATAGGGCGAGGTGTGGCACACACATGAGAGCACATATCTCACATGTTCAAGACCCCGGGTCCTTTCCCAGTAGCTCATGGCCCCCAGGACCACCACTATGACGCAACAGTGAAACGACCGAATAGTAAGACCTACATCTGCAATGAATTCTGAGTAAACTTATTGTGGTTACATTTTGTAATACCCAAACAGCCAACATGGCCGACCCGAGTTCGATTCCTCCGCCCCTCTCGGAGAGCCCGGCAAGCTACCGAGAGTATTCGATATGCCAGACACAGTAACAACAAAGTCTCCAATGGAGACGTTACTGGGCCCGCTCGAGTAAATCGACGATCAACGGGAGGGCCTTTACGTTTACCTTCGTAATACATGGAAATATGAAATTTTATTGTAACCTTAAACTGTTTTTGATTATATCTCAATAAAAATTAAAGATTTAAAATCATCTAAAGAAAATATAAGGCAAAATTCCCATGGCTTTATTTTTTTAAAAAATTTTTATTGGTGAAACACCATGAGGTAAAGTTGTAGACTTACAAATTTTTGTGCTTGGTTTTCAGTTATACAATGATCAAACACCCATCCCTCCACCAGTGCCCATTCTGCATCACTAATGATCCCAGTATCCCTACCACCCCCCATCGCCCCCATCTTACCCAATCTCTGTGGCAGGGCATTGCCTTTTGTTCTCGCTCTCCTTTTGGGTGCTAAGGTGTGCAAAGGAGGCATTGAGTGGCAATCATGTTCGGTCTATAGTCTACTTTCAGCATGCATCTCCTATCCTGGGAGGGTCCTACCAACACCCTTTACTTGGTGCTCCCTTCTCTATCTGATCTGCCTTTTCCCCTAGCATATGCAGCTGGCCTCCAAGCCATGGAGTGAAACTCCTGGTACTTATCTCGACTATTCTTGGGTGTTAGTCTCCTGTTTTGTTACTTTATATTACGCAGATGAATGTAATCTTTCTATGTCTGTCCCTCTCTTTCTGACTCATTTCAAATAGCATGATACTTTCCATGTAGTACCTCTTGTATGTAAATTTTATGACTTCATCTTTTCTAACAGCTACATAGTACTCCATTGTGTAGATGTACCAAAGTTTCTTTAACCGGTTATCTGTTGTTGGGCACTCAGTTTTTTTTCCTGATTCTGGCTATTGTAAAGAGTGCTGCAATGAACAAACAAGTGCAGATGTCACTTTGACTATACTTTTTTGCCTCTCTGGGATATATTCCCAGGAGTGTTATTGCTGGATCAAATGGAAGCTCAATTTCTAATTTTTTGAGAATCGTCCATACTGTTTTCCACAAGGGCTGAACCAGTCGGCATTCCCACCAGCAGTGAAGGAGGATCCCTTTCTCGCCATCATGGCTTTGTTTAGACTCAGCATTTAAAAATTAGTTAAACTAGTAAATTGGACTTGATTGACAGTAAACCATTCTTTTTGTTAACACAAAATTTTCTAAAATTTATTTATATATTAGACTTATATATATTACTTATATATTACTATATATTTGCTTATATATTCATAAAACAAGCAGTATTAAATCTAGCAAACAGTATCTAGCTAAAAGGGCTCTGAAGAGTTGTTCAGGCAATGTATTTTTAAAGACCCAACTCAGCAAGAACAAAGAAGTTATGCTGATTCACTTTCCTTTTATGAAGCAAAAAGAAATCTAAAACCCTTGTTAAGAAATTTTTGCTGATCAAGCAAGTGTTGATTGGCCAACCTGATACAGAAGCTTAGTTAAGTTTGTTTGCTGATGTGCTGATGTGAGACTTAGCATATGCCATCTTGGGAATAAGTTGATTACTGAAACACTTTGAAAGGCATTTAAATAAGAGGGATAAAAATCATGAATTAGGAGAACATTTTTGCAAAACAAATTTGATGAAATACCAGAGTATATATAGAGTATATAGAACTCTTACAACTAGTAGGAACATAAATAGATATATAAATAAATATAATATAAAAAATAAACAAGACATTTGAGCAAATACTATATAAAAATACTTTCATACAATATCATCACATAAACAGAACCTCATTAAAAGATTTTCATTGTTAACATTAGTAAAATTAAAAAAATTAATATCACTACACATCTTCTAAATGGCTAAAACAAATTAAAAGTTTTGACATCACCAAGTGATGACACATACAGAAAGAAATTGGTACTTTCATATATTGGTGGCTGAAATGAAAAATAGTACAACTATTCTGTCGGAGAGTCCGGCAAGCTACCGAGAGTATTTGATATGCCAGACACAGTAACAACAAAGTCTCCAATGGAGACGTTACTGGGCCCGCTCGAGCAAATCGACGATCAACGGGAGGGCCTTTACCTTTACCTTTTATTCTGTAAGAGTTCAGAAATCTGTGTAAAAACTTTGAATTGTTATGCCAGTCAATAATTTCCTTTCTAAGTGTTTAGATGAGCTAATGAACTTGTAACTTACAAGTTATTTATAAATGCAAATGTTGATGGTAGTTGCATTAATTTCCCATATTGGCCCGATATTTCTTTCTCTGTGTTATTCTTGTATTAGGGTAATATAACAAGCTACAATAAAATTAATGGCTTAAAATGAAATATATTTTTGTTTTGATTTTCTTGGGCTGGAGCTATAGCACAGTGGGTAGGCCGTTTGCCTTGACCACAGCTGACCCAGGTTCGATTCCTCCATCCCTCTCAGAGAGCCCAGCAAGCTACCGAGAATATCCCTCCTGCATGGCAGAGCCTGGCAAGTTACCCCTGGTATATTCAATATGCCAAAAAACAGTAACAATAAGTCTCACAGTGGAGACACTACTGGTGCCTGCTCAAGCAAGAACAATGAACAATGGGAGGACAGTGCTACAGTGACAGTGGAGGCCATACCTGGCAGTGCTCAGGGCTGATTCTAGGCTCTGAACTCAGGGATTACCCTGGCAGTGCTCAGGGGACCAAATGGTATGCCAGGGATTTAACTCAGTCAGCTGTGTGTAAGTTGCTGTGATAACTCCCAAATTTATTATATACTTGTAGATGCTAGAAGATCTAAATTTAGGTGTTAACATGATCCTGTACCACAGCACAGTGGGTAGGGTGTTTTCCTTGCACGCCACCAATCTGGCTTCGATTCCCCTTTTGGAGAGCTCGGCAAGCTACCGAGAGTATCTGACTTGCATGGCAGAGCCTGGCAAGCTCCCCATAGCATTTTCAATATGCCGAAAACATATCAAATAACATAACATAACAACAAGTCTCACAATGGGGATGTTACTGGTGCCCACTCGAGCAAATCGATGAACAACAGGAGGACAGTGCTACAGCGCTACTATCTATTTCTATGCCATCTGTGCTACAGAGAAGCCTAAGAATATATCCATACAGTGTCTCGGGACCAGAGATACAGTGCAGTGTTCAGGGGCTAACCTTCCAAGTGGCAGCGCCTACTTTTGTTTGAATTGCAGCATGGCATATGGTGCCCCCAGCACTGCCAGGAGTGATCCCTGAGCAAAGAGTCAGGTGGAAACTTAGAGAACCATTTGGTGTGATCCAGAAACTAATCAACAAATACAGTATCTTGGGAACTAGAAGCAATTAACATGCAGAATACATCTTCTTAGAATTACTGGTTTCTGGTAAATGAATTCCAGGAAAATATGATCAGCAGTTCCTCATAAAGGCCTGTGTGCTGTCTCCACAATGGAGACATTACGCAATGTGACCAATAATGGCAGAGGCCCCAAGGACTATCTCTGTAACTGGATTCTGTTCTTTCTTCTGTTATAAGTGTTGGTTTTGTGATACAACATATGAATCAGTTCAAAGAAGCTTATTCAAAGAATAACTGTTGCTCACCATAACAGGCAGTCTTTGTAAAAGTGGTTTATATGTGGATGGCTTGGTGGTTACAGGAAGATTCAGTTTCCAGTCTCTGCTTCCCCCCTCACAAACTGTGTAATCTCTTTGTGTCTTAATAATCTCATTTGCAAAATGCCATTAGTTGACCTACATCATAATATTGGTGAGAGAATTAAAAGAAATTATGTATATAAAGCTCTCATCACACTGTTTATGTATAACAATTTACTCGAGCGGGCCCAGTAACATCTCCATCATGAGACTTGCTGTTACTGTGTTTGGCATATCGAGTACGTCACTGGTAGCTTGCCAGGCTCTGCAGCGCAGGCAAGATACTCTCGATAGCTTGCTGGGTTCCAGCCCATGTCGCAGTAGCACAGCGGGAGGGCATTTTCCTTGCACGCAGCCAGCCCGGCCGAGCCGGGTTCGATTCCTCCGCCCCTCTCGGAGAACCTGGCAAGCTACCGAGAGTATTTCACCTGGCAAGCTACCAGTGATATATTGGATATGCCAAACACAATAACAACAAGTCTCACGACAGAGAAGTTACTGGGCCCGCTTGAGCAAATCGATGTATAACAAATGTCAACAAAATGGTACATATTATTATTTATGTAAATAAATGCAAATTATTTATTAGTGAAAACAGGCATTATTGCATTTATCTTCTAGATCCTGAATTTCAGGCTCTGCATTTACATTCTGTAAAAATATATAAAGTATATTAATTTGCTCGAGCGGGCCCAGTAACGTCTCCACTGGAGACTTTGCTGTTACTGTGTCTGGCATATCGAATACTCTCGGTAGCTTGCCGGGCTCTCTGAGAGGGGCAGAGGAATCGAACTCGGGTCGGCCATGTTGGCCGCGTGTAAGGCGAACGCCCTACCCACTGTGCTATCGCTCTTAAATATATTTTACTTACTAAATTCTATTTCATTGTATTAGACTTGTGTTTCTATTTTTTTTTCTTTTTGGGTCACACCTGACGATGCTCAAGAGTTACTCCTGGCTATGCACTCAGGAGTCACTCCTGGCAGTGCTCAGGGGACCTTATGGGATGCTGGGAATCGAACTTGGGTCAGCCGCGTGCAAGGCAGACGCCCTACCGGCTGTGCTATCGCTCCAGCCCCAAGACTTGTATTTCTAATTACCTATGTATTAGTGTTTCTGACTAAATAATCAAAGTAAAACTAAAATATAGAATATATCTTTTAGAAGGTCTCTGATGAACTGTAGTTACTAAAATTCTTGGGAGGAAGAGCTAAAGGTACTCATACATTTTCATGATTTCCTTTGCCCTAGGGTGGGTGTGTGCTGATTGTGGTCATAATTAGGTGGGTTCCAGACTGATAAATTGTGTTTTATCGTCTTATGATTCTCAGTGGAAACAACTCTGTGATATAGTCAATAGGTTTTGGTGAATTGTGAGTTTTTGGGAGGGGAGATGTAGACCTTGGGATAATGGTGGAGGGATCTGGTGGTGGCATGGTGTAGCAGCATTGCAAGCATAAAATATTAATACTGCACTATTGAAAAATAATAAAAATATCAAAGCGAAACTACTAATAATTTTAACTATGAATAACTTTGTAAATCACGGTGTTTTAATTTAAAAAAATCTGAGCAGACAATTCTAGTTATTATAGGCAACAAAGATTGTGTTTCTATACTCATATTGGGAGGGAAGAATATTCCCATTTGAAAACATTCAGGGATAAATTATCCAAGAATAAAATAAATCTAAAAATACTATAAATCAACATTTACTCAGAACTGCCCATGACTGAATGAAAGTCTAATTAATTCTGTGCATAACTGCCTCGTTCCACCTTCCTTAAACAAAAAGACAGTTTGTAAGATGATATCGTCTGTAGTCTCAATTTTAAAATAAGATTACCTAACAAAAACACCTAATAAAAACAACACAATAGGAAAGACAGGACCAGGAAGAGATGCACAGCTGTCATGATTAACATGTGTGTAGTAGGAGTCAGAGTTGGGGGGCATGAATAAAGTATAATAAAATATTTAGATGTTATAAAAAATAAATTTTTAAAAGAAAGGAAAACTGTAACTTAAGCTTATTTTTGTATGCAGTAATGCGATGACAGAACACAAATAACAAATGACAGGGTCTCTCTTTTTTCCCCTTAGTATCCTTTCTCACATCTTCTAGCTCTCAAGTTCTTGTATTCATAATATATACAACTCTGAGGTTAGAGGGGGAGGCAAAAGGGGGTGTCTCACATGTTTAAGGCTCCAAGTTTGATTCCCCTTATTCTGTGGCTTCCAGATTCCACCTGTGTAGCTCATCGACTCAAGTCTTGACAAGCCCATACATGGATCCATCAGGCTGGGTAGTACTGGTCCAAGTAGCAGCAGCAGCGGTCTGTGGCTCCCAGTCACAGCTGAGGAGGCACTCGTATAACATATGCAACTCTGAGCGCCTTGTCCATGAGGCAAAAGCCAAACAATTGCAGGTAGAGTACTGGAGTGCTCTTTCTTTCTCCGAGAGGGCATTCAGTACCTTCACTAGGAGCTATTATAGAATGAAGAACCCTAGCATATATATTTAGAGCTCTGGGAAATGTCTTCTAAAGTTCCTATAAAGCCCTAGGAACCTAAGGACAACCTTCCCTTCCCCCGCCTCCCCCTCCTCCTCTCTCTTTGCTAAATCTTCATTTTATTCTCTTTAAAACAAGAGGGTGATTCAAATATCTAATCTAAACTTCCTTTCAATTCTGATATTTAAAACAAACTATCTGGCTCAGAAAACCCCATTATAATTAAAAGTCTACTCAGGGTTTATCTAAAGATGCTTTATCATTAGTTTTAATTGATGCATAATTTAGGTAAAATACATATCAACCACTTTAAACAAACCAATGTGCATGTATTTATAGATTTGTCTAGACATATTTTTATTTATTCAAGGTAAATATCTAAAAGTTGTGTATCTGGTTCATTTGACAGCTATATGTATAGTTTTATAAATATTGATGCAGTTCAACAATCTTATTCAGATTTTCTACATTTTATTTCTCTCTTTGTTAAATAGTATATGCTCTTATGTGTTTATTGGTTATTTATATGCATTGAAAGTAGAAATATTTATTTAAATAAATTATTCATTTTTTAATTGAGTTATGGATTTTTATTTATATTGTAAGAGTACTTTAAAAATTCTACCTGCACACTGCTTCCAATATCATCATTCTCATAGTCAAAAGAAGCTTTCTGATTTTCAACAAATCCCATTTTAAAACCGTATGGTGACTTCAACTTCTTAAACTATAAGACTTCTTTACCAAGACTTCAACCTATGTTTCAGTCTCTACACAGCTTCTTTTCTACAAAAACACTCACCACAGCTGCCAATTTAAAAACCTTTTATCTTTTTCTTCATTTCTATATATACCTTCTGCTAGGTATTCTACCCTCTGCATCTATCTTGAAATAGAATATACTTTACCTGCAGTGTCTTATTACCTTGAAGTTTCTACAACTCTTAAATAAAATAAACTACTATATCATTGCTTCCATGAATAGCAGACAACACAGGATGTAATTTCCACGTAATAATCCTTTTTTTTTTCTTTCTCTCTTTTTACCATGGAAAGCAGCACATTATCCCTGGAACATTAGAGCCCTTGGTGAATAAAGAATTCGTTACATAAATAAATTCAAATTTGGTAATCATTTCCAATATACCATAATTCTCCCTCTCTACTTCTGAACGGATATAAATCTTCAAAAAATATTGTTTTTTAAGCCAAATATTTTAATGTTTCATTCAACATACATTCAATACTCTACCTGTGATTTTAATTTTCAGAAGGATTTTAAAACTTTTGTGATTTGAACAGAAAATTTTTAATTACCAGGAACCCTATCTTATTTATCTGCATCAACTACTCACCTCTAAGGTTTGTCTTATCCTTGGAATTACTCCTCAAACAAAACTCTTCATACTCCCCCGTACCTCCATATTATCACTATCTTTTAATTTTTTTTTTCTTTTTGGGTAATACCTAACAATGCTCAGGGGTTATTCCTGGGTCTGCACTCAGGATTTACTCATGGCAGTGCTTGGGGGACTATATGGGATGAAACTGAACTTGGGTGGGCCACATGCAAGGCAAATGCCCTACTTGCTGTACTGTAGGATAACACTGTTTTGTACTTCCTCAGGCAGTTTAGGTTTATCTGGTCACACCCATCCCGGTCACTCCCATTCTTTTTGTTTATTTGTAACTACTTTTCTATGCTTTCTTCCCCAAACCGTTAATCAGTTTATTCCCCTAATTAGTTTCTGTTAATTTGTAAAGTCAGATCTTTCTAGGACACTGAACTTATATTGTAAGTTAATATTGCCTTTCTCCTCTCCTTATGTCTTTTGAATAGTTTGCTTTAAAGTAATGTCCTTTTGTATCAACACAAGAAGACAATTAATATTATGCTTTTGTAGCTTGGGATTTAATTGGCTTTGGAAATATTTCATTCCCAGGCATTTGCTTTCTCAACTTAAGCCTCAGTTGCCCTCACTTCTTAGCACCTCCCAAAGCAGGGTCCTGATGCGGGACTGGATGGAACCAGGGCAAGTGGTAAGCTATGTTCTACCCCAGCATCGAGATGAGCCTGGCCGAAGCATCACAATTCTTAGCTATAACTTAAGAGCTTGATCATGACAAATGCTGTCATGATCCAAAGTAACGACGAGACTAGGACCCTGCTAGGGATAGAAAAGACTAATCTGGCCTGAGCACTGTAGTCTGAGATTGAGATGACCCCTGGAGAGCAATTCTATAAGCTTAATGAATATCTCATTGTGTCCATACAAAATGATTAATATTATGAATGCTTGTTGGACAAAGAGAGGAGAAATACTCATGGGATTCTGCCCTTGAGTGGGTCATCATGCTGAAGGAGAATCTGTCCTAGAAGCAGCATCCCCTGAGGAGAAGAACTTTAATCCTATTGATTGTGACCCAGCTCTCGGAAGAGAACAGTGCAGTTTCCTGCCTTCGTGCCTGACTGTGCCTGACTGTCCTCACCAGGGCCCCTTGGTTGAGTTTCCCTCCTCACCCCGAACAGAGCCCTGGCAGCTGAGGACCTCCGGTTCCAGCCACAGCAATGCTTAAGACCACTCTCCACATGTTCAGACCAGCCTAAGGCATGAAGGAACCAGCAGAGGAACCCAGGTGTGCGGTACCCGGGCCATAGATCTCCAAGCCGGCTTGTATTGGGACTGGGCCTCCTCCACCCAGATCCCCCATCTTCCAGTATGTAGGTGTTACAGCCACCAACTGCCCCAGCACCACGTAATCCCATCAACAGCCAAGACCCAGGGACTATAAAATCCAGCTCCGGGAACCGTGCAGCATCTTATTATCTAGTTCTTACTCTGGAGAACCTGGCAGGCTACCAAAAGTATCCTGCCCACATGACAGAGTCTGGAAAACTCCCCTTGGCGTATTCAGTATGCCAACAACCAGTAACAATGATGGGTCTCATTCTCCTGACCCCGAAAGAGCCTCAAATGTGGCACTTTCTAAAATCTCAGGGCTAGAACAAAGGAGACATTACTGGTGCCTGCTCGAGGAAATCGATGAACAACAGGATGACAGTGATACAGTGATTATGACCACACCTATGTGTGATTGTTACCCCAACCCCTCATGCTGGGGGATATAACTAGACTGGAAGAGTGGACTGGGGAGAGGCCGAGGAGAGACAGGAATGAGGAGAAGATTGGAATAAACTGCAACTAAGACCAAACAGCCTGGCTCTCGCTTCCTCCTTCATCTGCCCTTGGCCAATAGCCATCCCAATTCAGGCCACACAGCAGCTCTAGGGCACCGAATGCAGGAGGTGAGATAGAGCCATCCAGAGAGCCCGCGAACACACAACCTTCTGTGTGAATAGTTTTTTACACTGCATTATTGCTTCTGTCCCATATTATCACCATCTTATCCCCTCCTTTCTGTCCCTCAAAAATTTATGCCTTTTCTTTCTTCCATCTCAAATTAAATTGCACTATCATTTATTAGCTCTGTCACATGTGCCCCCACATCTAGTTTCCTCTTTTCCCCTTTGTTTTTCTTATTAAATTACCATAACAATTTCAATTTAAATATATACATAATTCTACCAGGTATTGATTAAAAAATTATAACTAATGGAAAAAGTGAAACCATACTTATTAATCTTACTTTAAATTCATAATCAACAAATTCAAGTGAATGGTTTGTTCTGGCAGGAAACTACCATATATTTTATTAGTGAATCTGCTTCCCTTTTTCAGTTTTTATTTATTTTTGGGGGGTCCATACATAGTGATGCTCAAGGATTACTCCAGGTTTCCTGGCTCTGCGGCCAGGGATCACTCCTGAGGGTCCTCAGGGAACCATATGGCATGCTAGGATCAAACCCAGGTCAGCCATGTGCAAGGTAAGTGTCTTATCTGCTGTGTTCTCTCTCCAGTTTTGTCCTCCTGTCCTTTAAAAAAAAATATTTTGTACTTCTTCACCTTTCTGTACTTGTATCACTTGTTACCCCTTGCTCATGCATTTGCTTGAGCGGGCACCAGTAACATCTCCATTTGTCCTTGTCATGTGCTAGTATAACCCAATGGCATCATCTTGCTCCTGGAACAAAAAGAGCATTAAACCATTCATTCAGGGTCTTGATGAAGAAGTCCAACCATCTCATAGATGGGAGGCCAGGCATTCATTTGACATCCTGTGGAATCCAGTCGGTAATGGCTCTATTTCAGCAGTCAGCTCTTAATCGCATTATGTGTCTGGCCCATCTGATGTTCAACAGCTTGGAAAATGAGGCAGCATCCCTGATTCTCAAACATCAATGGAGTTCGGAACTCCAGTTTCCTTTTCTCACTTGATTGAAGTGTGATACTCCAAGTATAGCTCTTTTGATTCCTCTTTGGGAGAATGAATAGCATTCTCATCCTGTTTTCATAGGGCCCAGGTCTCTGAGGCATATGTTAATAATGTAGGAGGAACAGTGGAGTCAAAAAAGATGTGCCTGGAGTCAGAAGTTCTTCATTCTCTTAACAATTTCATCAATGCTCTTGAAGGTGTTCTACGCCACTCTATTCCTTCTGTGCAGTTCTGGTGCCAAGTCATTCCTCATGTTGAGTTCTCGACCCAGGTACATGTAGCTGCTGCATTTAGAGATGTTCATTCCATTGAAATCAAATGGAATGTCAGGAACTAGTTTGTTTCTATGAACATTGTTTTGGTGAGATTCACTTGCAGTTCGACCTTTCCACACTCATGGTAGAATCGGCCAGCATTTGTGCTACATGGCTAATGTTTGGTGTTATTAGAACAATGTCATCAGCAAAGAAGAGGTGGTGCAGTTTCCGACCATCTATCTTCACACCCATTCCTTCCCATTCTAGTCGTCACATGACATTCTCATGGGTGGCACTAAAGAGTTTCAGTGAAATGATGTCACCCTGCTGAACCCCTCCTTTTATGTCGATGATCACTTCCTTGTAGAATGGTGAGATGATGGTGGTGAATCCATAATACAGTTCAAAGAGGATCCTGATGTACTGAGTTTGAACCCCCTGTTTGGCTAGGGCTTTGATGACCACTTCAGTCTCAGCAGAATCCAAGGCCTTCTTTAAATCAATGAACGTTAGACGGAGGGGCATCTTGAACTCTCTCAAATAAGCTTGGTAATCGTGTGAATATGGTCCATAGTGCTAAATCCTTTTTGTACCCAGCTTATTTGCATGGTTGTCCTTCATCTAGTGTTCTGCTAATCTTGTTCAGAATGACTCGAGTGAACAACTTGTAGACGAGGGACAACAGGCAGATCAGGTGATAGTTGCAATATTGCGGATGTCTCCCTTTTTGTACAACAAAGAAGTCCTGCTGGTTTTCCATTGAGATGGAATCTTGCATTCAGACAGGTAGCATGTGAAGAGCCGAGCCAGTATATTGACGAGTACTGACGGCAGATTCTTCAGCTGTTCGGGTCTGACCTTGTCTGGACCAGGTGTTTATGCTTCTTTATGGATGAAATGGTGTGTTGGATTTCAGAATGGAGAATGTTGGGAATGACATATCTATCCTGTTGAATTTGGTATGTGGGCAGGTGGATGTGGCTATTGAAGAGATCTGAGTAGAAGTCGTGGATAACCTTCTCCATTGCCCTTCTGGAAGATGTGATAGATCCATCAGGACATCGGGGGACAGTGATCTTGATCTTATAGTTGTCGAAAGATAGGCAAGTGTTGTGAATACTTTTCCTGGCATCTGCCACATTGGCCAACACTGCTGCTCTTCTCTCTTTGAGGTCTTCCTTTATCACTTCTCTGCATAGCTTTCTGAGCTCAGACATTAGCTTGTGACTTCCTGAGCCTCGCATCAAACCAAGTTGGCAAATGAACTCGAGAGTTTCCAAAGACAGGCATCTTTTTGTGGCTTTCTCAATCTTGGCATTCCTCACACAGTCATGAATGTGCTGAACCAGTCAATCATATTTCTCATAAATGTTGTCAACCATGACATCTTCCCATATTACCCCAACAGTGCCAAAGAGTTCCCAGTTGGTGGTCATTCTGGGAGTTCTCTTAAACTTTGCAGTCCTTTCTCCCTGCTCCGTGAAGTAGAATTTTGTATGAAGGAGATGGTGGTAAGATCCTGTTTGGAGTTTTGGGACAAGAGTGACATTGGTCAGGCAAAACCATCAATTGAATATGATGTGGTCAATTTCATTGTGGAACTGTCCACTGGGAGACTCCCATGTCCAATGTTTAGATTGGCCTTCTGGTACTGTGAGTTACCATGAATGGTCTTGGTTGACATGATGAACTCAGACAGTCTCTCAACCTGTTTCTTCCATTCTAGGCCGTGGGTTCCAATGTGGAGTTCTTTGGGTGATCTTCTCGGTCATATCTTGGCATTAAAATCACTGACATTGACCTTGTAGAAGGTGTGGTCTTCTTTATAGAATTTCTCCAGCTCCATGTAGAAGTTCTCAATTTTTTCTTCGTCATAGCTGGATGTTGATGCATAGATGGTGAAGATAGAAACTGCCAGCAATGAGCCACATCTATTCAAACATAAGCATCTGATTTGGATTGTTAGGCATTGGAACGAATGGATGCTCATGGCCTTGTGTTGATGAGGACAGATCCACCACCAACGCCTCTACTTTCACATATTTCGAGGAACAGTTCTTCTCAAGTGTTGAAAATGGCATGATTTGATAGATGATGAATTTGATTTGATGGATATTGTTTATGTCAGTCCAATGATGTCATACTTGATCTTCTGCACTTGCACCTCGATGGATGCTTCCAATGCCAACGTAAATGCATTGAAAGTACAGACAGTCATTTTAGTTCTTCTTTATTTTTTAAATTTTTATTAGTGAGACACCATGAGGTACAGTTGTAGACTTACAAATTTTTGTGCTTGGGTTTCAATTATACAATGACCAAATACCCATCCCTCCACCAGTGCCCATTGTTTTGGCAGCCTAGTTCGACCCTGAGATTTTATCAGTCTCTCCTTGCTCGTCCTTCCTAACGCTGCCATATTGGTGGCTCTTTCAGGTTCACAGGAATGAGGCCCATTATTGTTACTGTTTTTGGTATATCGAATATGCCACAGGTAGCTTGCCAGGCTCTGTCATGCAGGCGGGATACCCTCAGTAGCTTGCGAGGCTTTCTCTGAGGGACGGAGACTTTTAGGGTGGCCACTAATCACCCTTACAGGTGCTCCCGGTCTACCGAATGCAAGCTTTTGGTCGACTGGCATGTTGTAACGATCTGCATGCTCACAAACATGAGCCTGCCTGCATCCCTGGGCAGCACCTGTTGGTTCACTCTTTGCTGGTTGACATTGTTGCCACCCGCCGCCACAATGAGGGGTTCACCTTTACCTTTCTTACCACTGATATTTTAATTGACACTAGATTTATTACTCTTGATTGTATAATAAGACCCTCTTCCTTAATTTCTGTTACTATCTCTAAACCCTATGAACACATCTCCATGTAGTTCCTGGGATGGGGGGGATGGGGGTGGGAGGGATACTGGAATCCGTGGTGGTGGGAAATGGGCACTGGTGGAGGGAGGGGTATTTGATCATTGCATAATTGAAACCCAAAGACAAAAATTTATAGGACTACAACTGTACCTCATTATGTCTCACTAATAAAATAAATAAATAAATAAAAATTTTAAAAAATGTTAATATATCATCATGCCACTTTTTCCTTTCAATAATTTTTAATGTTTTTCTACTTTATTCATGTCAAAAGACCCAAATCTCTTCTCTCTCCCCAGTAACATTCTTATCATGCACACTACTATCTGCCTCTCCCCAAGTCATATTGGCCTCTTTGATATTCCTGATATCCCATAATATTTCAATATTTGGTATATCTTATTCTTTCTGCTTAGCACTTTATTTTTTTAGACAATATTTGTCTCTGTTTCTCATTTGCTTCTCAACCCTGTTCAGTGGTTGGCTTGTTACAGAAGACTTCCTTGCTCAATGCACACGATCATAGTCCCCACATTCTCTCTTGCCCTTATGTGTCTTAAGTTTTCTCAGGAAGTTCATTAACACCTAACATATAATATATGCCAGATTCCAAACTTAATGTGAGCAAAAACTTTGCTTTATAAATATTTCTATAATTTTAACTCCTGTTGAAAATATAAGTTGCATTTTTAGAAAGGATTCCATTACCACCAAAATAATAAAATGAATGTGGAAGGAATGAAGAAAGAGATCAAAAGGGAGAAAAGAGGATATAGAAGGAAGGAAGAAGAGAAGGAAGGAAGAAAGAATGGAAGGAGGAAGGAAGGAAGGAAGGAAGGAAGGAAGGAAGGAAGGAAGGAAGGGAGGGAAGGAGGAAGGGAGGGAGATAGAGTGGAAAGGAGGAAGGGAGGAAAGGAGGAAGGAGGGGAGGAGGGAGGGAGGAACAGATGGATGGATGGAGGGAGGGGAAAAAGAATTAAGGGCAAAATAAGATAGCAGTTTTTTTTAAGTATATCACAATTATATATGGCATATATCAAAAAAAACTGGCATGGTTGTGGTAAATGACACTGTTGGTTGGAATGTCATGTATCTCGTCCTCAAAGAAAATTTGTATGAATATTTCCCACCAAAAATAAGAATAACCTCCATACAACGAGGCAGTTTTCTGGCATAAAGCACCCCCAAAAACAAAAACAACATTAATTCAAATGATAGTTGCACATCTATGTTTATTACAACGTATAATAAAATTCCAAGATATGGAAACAATCTTTGTGTTCACGTACAGATGAACTGATCAACAAATTGTAGTATAGATGCCCAATGTAATACCTTGCACTATTAGAAAAGATGACACTGTGCAGTTTGCTGCAATGTGTATGGAACTGGAGTGTGTCTTGTTAAGAAAATACGCCAGAGGAGAAATATAAATACTGAGTTATCTCATCATCAATGGGATAGTTAAGTCAAAATTAGAGAAGACAGCACAGAATAATGATAGACCCTGGGCATTGTAACAAAACCAATGACCAAATAGTAAGGGGAGGGAAGAGAAGAAGGCCAGACTAGCAGAGGCCTGGACACTCTGAAAGGGCCTGGGGCACTTTGGCGGTCATGGGGCATAATAATTCTCTGCATCATTAGTGTGTATAACCTACAGAACTGGACTTTCCTGGAAGGGAGTGTTGAATGGGAGGGTCCTGAGACATTAAGGGAAGAATATGAGCACTTTGGTGACAGATATGATGTGAAACAATGTGTGCATGAAGTTGTTCCTTAACTTTATTGTAAATTTCAGTCCCTCAATAAAAATGGAGAGAAAAATCTTTTATCATCTGAAGGTCATAAATACATTTTAGACTGATTGATACCTCTTTGTCGCACATTTCAAATAAGTTTTAAAATACAAATGAAAAAAGAAGTTTATTCACATAGAAAATCATTATTTTTGTTCATGGTGTGCATAATTTATACTTTATTATTAAAGTTTTAAAAAGAAAATAAAATGTATATACACAAGAAATTAAGAGATATGAAAAATGGATATCAAAAATATTTTTTAGTCATGTGATTGTGGTGAGGATTGAGTAGTTGAGTAGTTCTACTCTATTTATCTCTTATTTTTTTTAACCTCAAAACCATAAATTTCTACCTGTAAAAATATTTTGAAAAAACCTTAAAGGAAATGAGATATTTGAAAAAAAGAAAAAGAATCTTTGTGTCTATATGTCATAGGAGTGTTTCAAGTACAGCTTTCTAAACAACTAAATTCTTACACAAGATGCGCAGCCAGGCAAGTGTGAGAGAAGCAGCATGCATTCAGAGCTGGCCCAACCACGTCCAGCAGCAGAACATGCTTATCCTCAAAGAGCTCACATGCTCAGTGAAAATACTGGACCCGCACTGGAAAGTTCCATAACCCTGGATGCCTCTAATAGATGTGTCTGCTTCTGCAGTAACACAACCAAAGGTAAATCAGCCTCGGGCCGAGGAGATCACTGGAAGCCCCGTAGTGCTGGCAACCTTACTCATGGACACTGACCAAAATTCATTAACGGCCACACACTCTCTAATTCTCCCTGCAGTTTCTGGATTTTCAATTCCAGACTGTTTCACTTACAGATTTTAAGAAATTTCTATGGAAGCAGAACACCTAGAAAATCAGAAAAGGAGAGGATGGGTATTTGTGAAGAAGATGCAATTTTGTTTCTAAACAATTAAATTCTTACACAAGTACATTCAGGTTTCAAAGCCTCTCTTTTCTTTTCCATAAAGTAAGTGATTGTGAGAACCAAATAGTATAAATGCATTAAAACTTACAACAAAAGACTATTTTTAAAAATCATTACATTGCTGATTTTCTTTGTGAAAGCAACCTTTCTCAGCAACCATCACCTTCTTTGCTAATTTGAAGGATCAAGAGAATAGTTAAGTGTCTTTGGAATTTGTCTCACAGTTCTTTCTGAATCAGCACAGATCAATTTTTATGTGCATTGAAAATGTCTCATACCATTGAATATCCAATATAAATTTCTCATCTCCTCTCTCTCTCTCTCTCTCTCTCTCTCTCTCTCTCTGTTCATGCATATGTGTGCGGGTGTGTGTGCATGCATGTGTCCACGCACACGTGTGTGTGTATGTGTGTGTGTAGTTCCCTTTTATTATGGTTTCCTGTTTCTTTTATGAACTGTACAGCAATATTCCACATTCCAACCAGCAATACTTGTTCTTGTTTTGGGGGATTTAAACATGTTTTTTTAAATTTGATTGTCATGAGAGAAGCCATTATAAAGCTCATGATTGAGTTTCAGTCATATAGTGATTCAACAGCCACCTCACTTCCCAGCACCATGTCCCCAGTTTCCCTCCCACTCTCCTCAAATTCTGTCCCCCAGCTTGACTCTATGTCAAGGCAGGCTCCGTTTCTCTCTCTGTTTCTGTTTCTGCTCTATCTCTGTCTCTGTCTCTCTGTCTCTCTCTCTCTCCCACCCCTCCGCCCGGTCTCCTGTATAGCCAATTAATGCAACCAAAGATATCTTAAAAATGCATAGAGATTTTAAACTTACTTGCTGCAATATTTCTAATGGCTAATGGCTGAAAACAACACAAGTACCCAAGATCAAATGAATGAATAATTTAGAAAACAAAACAAAAAGCTGTGATATATTTATCTCATCTCACAACAATGAGATGGTACAGAGCAAAAAGATTAAAAACAATCTGTGCTGGTGAGGATATACTTTATTTGTATTTAAAACATTTTAAATAATTTTTTATTTAGACACCATAATTTACAATTGTGTCAATAGTAGGTGTTCAGGCATACAATGCTGCAGAATCAACCCCAGCACCAGAGTCAGCGTCCCTCCACCAGTGTTCCCAAGGACTTCCCCCTCACCCCTAGCCTTCCTCCTTAACAGGCACATTTTAAGATTAATTATTGCAGTGTGGAACTCATGCTTTGGCATTGGTGGCTTCAGTGTGATGGTTTAGATGGATACATGTACCATACCTCTACACCACTGTGTCCAAGGCTCCTGACCTGTGTACCTATTACCTCACATTTGCCTCATCTTAGTTCCCCACTTTCATTTATCTCTTTTGTTTGCCTTTTCATTACACCCAGGACCAACGGTTTTCCCCACTTTAGTACCTTGCATTTACTTACCATGCTGTTTAGTATACTACAGTTAAGAGCAATCCTCTTCTGACTTCATTTCATTTAATATAAATACAGTGGAATGATACTCAACTATAAGAAAAAATTCTGCCATTTGTTGCTACATGGATATATCACGCAAAGTGACTCAAACAGAGAAGGCCAAGTTTCGAATGATATAATTTTTACATGTAGTATAAAGAAACATAGTAAAATAATAAGCAATCATCAATGACAACATACCCTTAAGATTCAGCATACAAAATTTAGTTTTCTAAGTGGTGGGGTAAACACTGATGTACCAAGAGTAGCACACTACATTTCATGTAGAAGGCAATATATCTATATCTATATATCTATATCTATATCTGTATACATGATTATTAACATGCTTGTACAACATGCAACAATATCTTAGTAATCTCTTATATACAGGGGCTTAATGGCTCTAGGGTGAGAGACAACACTCTTCAAAAACTTTCATCTAAGGAAACTTTCCTTTTTGGGTCATTTTTAGTGGATTATTCATAATAAGCAATCAAAATAACTTATTTCTTCTTGTTTTGGGGGCAGGTTTGGGTGGTGGTAGGAAAGTTCAAAATAATGGTGGTAGGATGGTGTAATGGTGTGAAGACTGGGTAGTAATATTTAATGTAATAAATTATTCTGAATAACTTTAAAAAATAAAATTTAATTTAAAAAATAAGGGGTGTGGTGAGGCGAGGCCTAGAGACAATGGTGTCAGGACACCACCATTCTAGTGGTAAATGTGGCATAGAAACATTACATTCCAGGAACATTGCCATTAATATCTTTTTAAATCATGCTGTGTAAATAAAAATAATTTTGAAAGAAATTTGCTGCATACCGAACAACTTCTAGTGCAACCCTACATGGTAATGTGAACTAATACAGGAAAATGTATTAGAAAGATCCTATGCTCAATTTGAACTCTTCTTAACTTTTGTATTACATTGCATGAGTTAGTTAAGTTCTCTAACTCTCTTTAATTGACCAAGGTGAATTTCAATCTACACTGCAAATTTGCCAGACCAATGAAATTAATTGATGTTAGTAGAATGTTTGACACTGAATAGACCCTCAGCGAAATGGATATGTGGCAGTTAGTCTTCATTCTATGATCTTTGCTGTCCTTACAATTTTAAACATTTCTGAATCTCCTGCAACTGAGGACGTTTAGTTCCTGATCCTCTACTCTGTTTTCAAATGAACCTAGATTTGGGGAGGGTTTTTGATGTTTTGTTTTCTTTGGAGGCTATACCTGGCAATGTTCAGGGGTTACTCCTGGCTCTGCTCTCAGGAATTACTCCTTGTGGTGCTTGGGAAACCATATGGGATGCTGGGGATCAAATCCGTGTTGGTTTCGTGCAAGAGAAGCGACTTTCCTACTGTACTATCTCTTTGGTCCTGGGATTTTAATTTTTAATTGTGCCTTGTCAAAGTATCTCTAGGCTGTAACAAAAGAATCAAAACTAGTCTATATTTTTTGTTATTTCTCTTTGTTGTTCTTATTAGAATTCTGACATACAGATAATAGATACTTTATAGATCGTTCTACCCTTAATTAAAAAGCCTATAACATTTTAGATGACATGGTTATAAGGCTATATGTTTGACTCTAATGTACATATTACTGAACTTTAATCAAAATCAAAGTTATCCCATGCCTTTCACCACTGTCCTTATATGACTTCTACTTTGTGTGGAGCATGGCAACAGGCACCAGAGCAGATAAGACCTGTCCCTGCATAGCACTCAGTAGGGAGTGTCTGGGCGCATTTTACACGCACCAAGTATCCGGCCTTGAGTCTCAACTCTCTCTCAAGAGCCATTCCTAACAGCAGCATCGAGCCCTAATTGGGATTGGACCCGGGCAAAGCAGAGCTGGAAAGGTGATAGGTCAGTAATGCTAAATTTTATGTGACTGGACTATCCTCTTAATTTGAGACCCCCTATAAGATTTGGGTGCATTTGACAATAAAGTGGATGGCCACCAACTGTCTCCCAGAGTGGTTTCTCCAAATACCCATCACCTTTTGCCCCACGTCTGCCCTGGACCTGGTACGCAATGTGTCTGGACACATTGGGGAAAACTGACCCCCAGCAAGCCTGTCTCTTTCTCCAACCACTGCTTATTAATCACAGTTTTATAATCTAAACCAAGGGTTTGTCATAATTTGGTGCTGTCTGTTCTCTTTTGCTTACTTATATAACACATAAGTGAGCTCATCTGATACTTGCCCTTCTCCCTAACATGTGTTTCACTTAACCTGAAGATTTACAGTTTCCATCCAAGTTACAGCAAACTGCTAGATTTCATCTGATCTTAGAGCTGTGCAATAGTTCACTATGCATATATACTACAGCTTCTATATGTGATCACCTATCATTGGACATTTGGGTTATTTTCATTCCCTAGTTAGTTTACTTAGAACTACAATGAATAGAAGTGTGCATGTATATATTTAAAATTAATATTATTATGCTTATTTTTTAAAGAATACAGATTGTCAAAAATCTTGCTATCTAAATTTCATTATTTATTTGGGGCGGGGGTGTTGAGTCACACCAACAATGTTCAGAGGTCGCTCCTGCCTCTGCACTCAGGAATTATATCTGGAAGTTCTTGGTGGACAATATGGGATGCAGGATTCAAACCCAGATTGGCCACATGCAAGGCAAAAGCCCTCCCTGCAATACACTCAGTCCAGCTCCCAAATTTTAATTGTAATTGAACACTGAGTAGATCAATTAAAATAAAAATTCTTCCCCACACACTTGTCTTATTTCAAATATATCACTTCAGCAATTTCCACTTGTTCTAATGGTTATAGTTAAATATAAAATGAGTCATAACCATATTAAACATAACCTCAATAGAATTAGAAATTTATCTATTAATTTTTTGATTTGCTCGAGCGGGCCCAGTAACATCTCCATTGGAGATTTTGTTGTTACTGTGTTTGGCATATCGAATACAATTTTTGATTATTTTGTTGTTGTTATTTGGATCATACCTGGAAGTACTCAGGGGTTACTCCTGGCTCTGAACTCAGGAATTACTCCTGGCAGTGCTGGGGGGATCATAGGGGATGCTGGGAATCGAACCTGGCTCAGGTGCATGCAAGGCAAATGACCTACCTGCTGTACTATCACGCCATTGCCTATCTAGCAAATTTTATGTTGTGCAAATGATTACATTTGACTTCTAATTCAACAGAATAATGATAATAAACGTTGGGATAAAAAGATCTAGTTTTATAATTAAAATATTCAGAGATTTTATGTTTTACAGCACATGGAAATCCCTTTGCTTATTATATTTTCAGCTTTTACAAACAAATTACAAATTCTTGAGTCAATAACTTTTTGTATTTGTTTTGATTTGATAGGACATTCTAAAAGTCAAAAAGTAGGTAGAGAAAGAACTTCAATTTAACACAGTTGAAGATTCTATATAAATCATATTACCATTAACAGGAAGATCCGTAGGAAAAATGTAAATTTTAATAATATATCTTGTTAAAAATTAATGATCTTTTTGTTTTGAGAGCAGATTGTATAAAAAGGTCATTGTAACACTTAGTACAATGACCAGTGTATGACAATAACCCAAATGTCCAACAACTAACAATCAGATAAATTGGAATACTCAGTGGTATTCCACCACTGAGTATACTGCACAATGGCATACTACTCAGCTAAAAGAACAGAAAGAACAGATCAAATCTTGCATCTCACTGCAATGTAAATGGACCTTAAGGTCATCATATTAAGTGAAATAAATCAGAAGGAGAATGCCGAATGCCAAATAATTTGATACATCTGTGGTATAGAGAGAAAAAAGACAAGGGAATAGGAAAGGAAACAAATCTTTGGTCTTGAATTATAAAACTCAGGTTACCAAGCAGTGGTGGAAGAGGGCAGTGAAGAAATGAACTAGAAGTGAAATAGGGATTTTGGGGCAGGATCTTGGGCAATTTGGAGGTGGGGTGCAGACACCGCCGTGTGTGTTAATACCATAAATATTAATACTATTCTAGTCATGTTATCTAAACTATCATAACATAATGATGGTGATGCTGCTGCTGCTGACAATGATGATAAAAATAAATAATTCACTGTTGCGGTCCTCCCGTTGTTCATCAATTTGCTCCAGCGGGCCCAGTAACATCTCCATCATGAGACTTGCTTTTACTGTGTTTGTCATATGGAATACATCATGGGTAGCTTGCCAGGCTCTGCTGTGCGGGCGACATACTCTCGGTAGCTTGCTGGGCTTTCCTAGCAGGGCGGAGGAATCAAACTCGGGTTGGCCATGTTGGCCACTTGTAACGCCCTACCGCTGTGCTATCACTACAAAGCAAGGGAATGGGCAGTATCAATGAAACCAAACTCTTGATCTCTAACAACAGAACTGAGGCTATCAAGTAGTGGGTAATGAAAAGGGAAGCGCAGGACAATCTTCAAAAGTAGAGAGAGAGAGTATGTGGGAAATTGTCTGCCATAGAGGCAGGGGGAGGGTTGAGATGAGTGGGGGGATACTGGGGACATTGGTGGTGGAGAATGTGCACTAATGAAGGGATGGGTTTTCTATCATGTTTGACTGAAACTCAAATAGCTTTGTAACTGTATCTCACGGTGATTCAACTAAAAATAGAAAATGAAAACAAAAGAGAGGGGCAAACTGGAGTCAGCCTCCCAGCAGGGAGGGCAGAGGCGTTTGAGTGCTGGCAGAGATAGAGCAAATTCCTAAAACCAGAGCATCAACAGTTTTACTGTAGTCACCATGCAATATCAACTACAATTAAAACAAAAATAGTACAAATTTAGAGTTTCATATTAAATAAGTACAATTGATACTATACACATCATAACAATTATAACTAATAGTGCTGTTTGACATATAGGACCGATGTAAAGAGGTATTGATATTAAGAGTTGTCATCACAAGTTGCTATTTTTTTATTTTAATTGTTATCTCTTGTATATGGATATTAATTAATTTATGGAGAAATAATCTCACAATACATGTAAATAAAATTGCTATGCTGCATACTTTAAATTTACATGATGCTGTATGTGAATGTATCTCAATATATCTCAGAAACAGATTTACAAATTTCAAATAAAAAATAAAAAAGGCATTTATTTGAAACTAATAAAGAGTAAGCAAGGGCTGAATTCCAATGAGGGTACACTGCACAATGCACAAGGAGCATGCATGCTCTCCCACCCCACCCTCCTCCACACAAGTCACAAACACGGGACTCTAATTCAAGGGAGTTTAATGAGTGGGACAAATCTTAAGAAATGCTTAAGAAACCTCCCCCAGTACTTGTAATGCCTCATCTCTTAGGACAAACATGTGAGACTTAATCTCTCTAATTCTAAAGAAATGGTAATCTCTTAGCAGAACCTCAGAGCTCAAGGTAGAAGTGTCACTTTTGTTTGGTGATAATTTGAAATTCATTTGATAATCATTAATATTTTCTAGTTTAAAAGAATCCAGAGACTTTTCTAAATGCTTCAAATTGTCTCATTTAATCCATTCATAAAGTCTATGATTAGGAATTTTATTCTTTTAGATTTAATAATTTAATCATAAGGATGCCTGATGGCTTCCATAATAATAAAACATACAGACAAACACAGAGACCAACAAAAGGAAATTCAAAACCCCTCTCAACAAATGGGGAAAGAAAGTGATAGACACTTCTCAGAGGAAGACAGATAGATGACCAGTAAGCACATGAAAAAATGCTCAGAATCACTTATCAGAGAATTCCAATTCAATATGAGAGTGAGGTACCATCTCGCATAAGTACATCAAAAATAGTATATAAAAAGAGTAGGTCTATGAAATAGATATATGCAGGTATAAATTTGTAGGTATATAAAATAGTAGGTGTATTAAAAATTGTAGGAATAATCTGTATGGGTGGCAGGTGCTTGAAAAGGAAATCTTATACACTATGGTGGGAATGTTGTCTGAGACACACCCTGTAGAAAACAATATGGATAATTCTCAGTAAACTTAGCATTCAACTGCCATCTGACCCAGCAATTCCACTTTGGGGCATAAAAACACTCAAAAGGACATATACACACCATTATTCACTGCTGCACTCACAACAGTAGCTAAGATATGGAATCAGTCTAGGAGTCCAATGGCAGATGAAAAAGGTTATGAAGGTGTGATATTTATATATACAGTGTAATACTATGCAGCTGCAAGGAATGATGAGATCATGCAATTAGCTGCAACACAGCTGGAAATGGAAGATATTATGTTAAGTGAAGTAAGCCAGAAGAAGAAAGACAAACAGGATTATGTCACATATCTGTGGAATATATAGAATATTGGATGAGGAAATGGAGTAAAAGGAGGGTGCTTATATCATCCTTGACCCCAGTATTTAGAAAGGAGACAGAGAAAGAAATCAGAGCTTCAGTTATACCAGTGACATGAGTGAGGGGTGTAGCCATTTATACAAAATACAAAAAAAAAAAAATACAAATTCAACATAACTGAAAACACCAGAACAAGTAGCAACCACGGTAAAGGTAAAGGTAAAGGTAAAGGCCCTCCCGTTGATCATTGATTTGCTAGAGCGGGCCCAGTAACGTCTCCATTGGAGACTTTGTTGTTACTGTGTCTGGCATATCGAATACGTCACGGGGAGCTTGCCAGGCTCTGCCGTGCGGGCAAGACACTCTCGGTAGCTTGCCGGGCTCTCAGAGAGGGGCGGAGGAATCGAACTCGGGTTGGCCATGTTGGCTGCGTGCAAGGCAAACGCCCTACCGCTGTGCTACTTTGTAATATGTCTATTAAGTTGGCAGGTGGGGATTGAGTGGGGGTTGGGGTGGAAGTGATCTGGGAACACTGGTGGAGGGAAATTGACACTGGTGGAGCGATTAATGTTGAATTATTGTATGCCTATAATGGAACTATCATAAACTTTGTAAATCATGGCTCTTTAACAAAATTACTTTTTTTAATTCTCTAATTCAAATTCCCAAGAATAAGACTAGAACAGTATTGACAGATGTCATAATCTCTGACTCAAGGTCACCTAAGGTGAACTGAATAGCTTATGTTATGTCCCTTTTACAGTTGATTATCTTTTAAAGCAGTGTTTCCCAAATGGAAACCATCTCCTGGTGGGGTGAGGTCTAGGGTTCTAGAAAGTTTAAGGGAGGTGGTAAATGGTATCAGCCTTGGTACAGCTGGGGAACACTTCTTATTGATTAAAGGTCAGTGGGTTACTGATTAGTGGGTTACCACCAGTGACTTATTGAGTATTTTGCCCACCCAACAAAGGGAGATAAGCCAAATCATGTCAGAATTTCTGAGGCAAATGATTAGGAGACACAAACTGTATGATACAATACTGTAAATCTAACACAAATATTGGACATTCCAATCAAGAGGGAATGAGGTTCCCTTCTCCCTCTGTCTCTGTGTCATTCTCTTTGGAGGAGATGGGAGCTCATTATTGCTTATATTTGCATTTCCCAGAGAGTAAGCTATAGAGAATTTTTCCATTTGCCTGTTGACCATGAGTATCTCATTTAAGAAAGTGTCTTGTCATGTCTTCTTCCCATTTTAAATAATTTTTTCTAGTTATTATTCTTGTTGCTAAGTTTTACAGTTGTTCTGTATATCCTGAATACTAACCCTTTGTCACATGAGTTTTGGAGAGCTGGTCTACAGAACTGAACTTACCTGGGGTAGCAGAAAGGTTGGATGGGAGGAGTCTCTGGGACATGGATGGAGGGAAATGGACATGGTGGTGGGTGTGGTACTAGAACAAAGTATGCGTGAAACTACTGTACCTCAATAAAAATGGAAAATGAAACAAGGTTTTAATCACACTGTATCAAAAAATAAAAAAGGTCATACTTTAAATAGCATATTATAATTATAACCCATGTCCAATATTTCTTCATATTTTATATTTTATAGTCTACAAATCCTACCTTTCAACCTGGTTTTGTAATTAAAGTAGATGACTGGGGACCTGCTCCACTTCCGCAGCGAGTGCCAACCCAACTAGTCGCTGCCCCACCACAGGTCTGTACCGCTTGGAAGCCCCTCCAAACCTAAATTTGTGACCCTGAACACCAGCCACTGCCGGGACCCCCGCCTGGGGCACCTGCCTCCACTTCTACATCAAGCGACAACCCAACTCATTGCCACCATCCCCAACAGGTCTGTGGACTAGCATCTGAACTGGCTGGGGGGTGTGGCCATCAATGTAGGGGCGTGGCCTCCTCAAAAGTGGGTGTGTCCTTCTTGTGGTGGGAGGCCGCTCACGTGTTGCAGTTATACTTCCCACTCCTAGCACTCTTGACTAACATCCCAACCTTCATCACTTAATTCTGTGGAAACATCCTGGCTTCCTCAAACACAATAGGACAATAACCCACCGGCCTACTCCCATTCCAATAAAAACCAGTGTACCCCAGAAGCTGTACAAGCCAAATATAAAAGAGCACCTCCTCCAACACTTCACTCATTGCCTTTCATAAACCACAGAATTATGTCTGAGAGGAAGGACATATTCTAGAAGGGAAGAAGGGTGAAATCATCTACTGACCTTATTGAGAATATTTCCCACAATAAGAGAGAACAGTGCCAGTAAACTTCAAGGTTTTATCTCTATATAACCACAGCAGCATGAAGAAACAGTGAAAATCTCTACTACGAGGAGAGGACAAAAAGTCCTGAATCCTCAACAGGGGCTGCCCACAAATATGAGCTCTCCAATAAAGAATTCCATGATGAAATGCTGAGGATGTTCAAGGAAATCCAAGAATCACTGGAGGAGACATTCAGAAAATTAAAGGAAGAAATGAAAGAAACAGTGGGACAGATAGCTGAGAAAATACAGTAGAAATGAGAGTAGAAATAATAACGCTTCAAAAACAAATGTCACAAATAAAAGATTCGGTAGATGAAATTAAAAACTCACTAGGTGCCCTCAGCAGTAGAATGACTACAGCCTAAGACAGGATCAGTGAGCTTGAAGATGAGCAACAGAAATCACATAGGAAACAATAAACAATGGAAAAAGACCTCAAAATAGCTCTAAGGAGAAACAGAGATCTAGGGGATGATGCCAAGAGGAACAACATTAGAATCATCAGAGTAGCAGAAGGACAGCAGAAGACAATGGTGGGATATAGTGAAAAAAACACAATGAAATGAATGGCTCAACCCCAATGGAAAAACCAGAGTAAAAGAATTCATTGCTGAAAAGTTCCCAGAGTTAAAGAGTGCAGACATACAGATCCAAGGAGCCAGAAGGGTGCAAGCTAAAAAAGACCCTAATAAAAAAAAAACTCCAAGGCATATCATAGTCAGAATGATGGATGCCATGGATAGAGAGAGACACAATTCTGCAAGCATCAAGTTCAAAGAAGGAAATAAGATGCAAAGGAGAACCCCTTAGATTTACAGCAGACCTATGAGAGGAAACCCTCCAAGTCCGAAGAAAATGGTGGGATATAGTGAAAAAACAATAAAACGAATGCCTCACCAAAAATACTTTATCCAGCTAAACTCTCATTCAAATTCAATGGAACGATACACCATTTAGTATATAAACAACAGCTCAGGAAATTTATAGACTCAAAACCAAACCTAAAAGAAGGGCTAAAGGGGCTCCTGTAAGATAAGAAGAAAACATTCATAAACAGAACCAGTCCCTACAGAAAGATGGCACAAAACCCCATGACAATAATCTCTCTCAAAGTCCATGGTCTAAAAGCACCAATCAAGAGTCACACAGTGGCAAAACGGATCCAGAAACTTAAACCAACATTCTGCTGTCTACAAGAAACTCATCTGAACAATCAGAGCAAACACAGACTCAAAGTTAATGGGATGGAAAACAATCCTGCAAGCAAACAGCTCACTTAAAAAGTCAGATACTAGTATCCAACAACATAGACTTCAGGTTGAAAAAGATCAGAAGGGACAGCGAAGGTCATTTTCTATTTATCAAGGGATACAATAGGAAGAAATCAAACTCTTAAGAGTATACACACCTAATGAGGAACAGTAAATACTTAAAAAAAAAACTGCTAACAGATTTTAAGGAAGACATTGCTAGCAACACAATAATGGTCAGAGATTTTAACATCGCCTTATCACTTCTGAATAGATCAACAACAACAAAACTCAGCAAGGAAACATTGCCCTTGAAAGAGAAATAGAAGAGATAGAAGAGAGAGGGCTAATAGACATATACAGGGATTTACATTCCAAAAAGAAAGACAATAATTCTATTCCAATGCACATGGAACATTTTCCAAAATAGACCGAGTGCTAGGCCACAAAATATACCTAAATAGAATCAGGAAGATAGAAGTAGTATCAACAATCTTTTCAGACCATAATGCACTGAATATAGAAGTGAATTACACAAAGACACCGAGAAACAAATCAAACACCTGAAGATTAAACAATTCAATTTTGAACAATGAGTGGGTCAGGAAGAAAGTCAGAGACAAAATCAAAAGATACCTGGAAACAAATAAGAATGACGATAATAGTTACCAGAACCTATGGGACACAGCTAACGTCATGCTAAGAGGAAAATTTATAGCTTTTCAAGCAATCCTAAGGAAGGAAGAAAGGGCCTACAGAGATAACTGGACTTCACAGATCAAGATCTTAGAAAAAGACCACCAAAAGGAACCGACACTTGGCTGAAGGAAAGCAATAATAAAATTTAGAGCAGAAATTGGGCTGGAGCGATAGCACAGCAGTAGGGCATTTGCTTTGCACGTGGCTGGGTTCGAATCTTCCACCCCTCTCAAAGAGCCCAGCAAACTACCAAGAGTATCTTGCCTGCACGGAAAAGCCTGGCAAGCTACCTGTGACGTATTCAATATGCCAAACACAGTAACAGCAAGTCTCAAAACGGAGACGTTACTGGGCCTGCTCAAGCAAATTGATGAATAACAGGAGGACAGTGCTACAGTGCTAGAGCAGAAATTAAAAACATGGAAGCTCCAAAAACAATCCGAAACGTCAATGAAACGAAGAGCTGGTTCTTGGAGAAAATAAAAATGATAGATAAACCACCAGCAAAACGCACAAAGAAAGAGAGAGAGAGAGAGAGAGAGAGAGAACCCTAATAAACCGAACCAGAAAAGTAAAAGGGGACATAACAACAGAAACCAATGAAATTTAAAAGATCATCAGAGACTACTTTGTGAGTCTGTATGCCACAAAATAAGAGAATCTAGAAGAAATGGATAAATTCCTGGGTTCTTATCATCTCTCAAGATTGAACCAAGAAGACTAGGGATACCTGAATAGACCCATTTATATCAAGGAAATTTAAACTGTAATCAAAAGTCTTCCCAAAAACAAAAGCCAAAACCCAGATGGATTCACCAGTGAATTCTTCCAAACATTTAAAGAAGACTTGTTGCCAGTTCTCCTCAAGCTTTTCCAGGAAATTGAAAAAACAGAAACTCTCCCAAACAGCTTCTGTGAGGCACACATCTCCCTAATACCAAAAGCAAACAAAGACACCCCCAACAAAGAAAACTATTCCAGATGAACACGGATGCGAAGATCCTCAACAAAATATTAGCAAATAGAATCCAACAACTCATCAAAAAGATCATACACCACAACCAAGTGGGATTCATCCCAAGGATGCAAAGATGGTTTAACATTCGGAAAACAATCAACATAATCCATCCTATCAACACAAGTAAAGATAAAAACCATATGATCATATCAATAGTTGCAGAGAAAGCTTTTGACAAGATCCAGCACCCATTTATGATGAAAACTCTCTCCAAAATGGGTTTTGAAGGAACTTTCCTCAAGATACTCAAAGTCATCTATGACAAACCCATGGCAAGTGTTATAATCAATGGGGAAAAACTAAGGGCCTTTCTTCTAAGATCAGGGACATTAAAAGGATGCCCACTATCACCACTTCTGTTTAACATAATACTGGAAGTATTTGCAATAGCGATTAGGCTAGAAAACACATTAGAGACAGCCAGATAGGAAAGGAAGAAATCAAGCTCTCACTATTCGCAGATGATATGATACTATATCTTGAGAATCCTAAATCTTCTACCAAGAAACTCCTAGAAACAATAGACTTGTACAGTAAAGTTGCAGGCTATAAACTTAATTCCCCCAAATCCATGGCCTTCCTATACTCAAATAACGAGACAGAAAAAAGTGATATATAAAAATAATCTCTTTCACAATTGTGCTCCAGAAAATCAAATATCTCAGAATCAGCCTAACTAATGAGGTAAAGGACCTCTACAATGAAAACTACAAAACACTACTCCATGAAATAAAAGAAGACACGAGGATATGGAAACATATCCCCTGCTCATGAATAGGAAGAATTAACATCGTGAAAATGGCAATACTCCTGAAAGGATTATACAGATTCAATGCGATCTCTATAAGGATACCCATGAAATTCTTCAAGAAAATAGATCAAGCACTCCTGAAATTCATATGAAACAACCAAAGCCCCTGAATAGGTAAAGCAATTCTTGGGAAAAAGACGTGGAGAGGCATGACACTCCCCATACTCAAACTCTACTACAAAGCGGTAATAATTAAAACAGTATGGTACTGAAACAAAGGCACGGCCGCAGACCAATGGAACAGAGTGGAATATCCGTACACATAACCCCAAATGTATGAACATCTATCTTTGATAAGGGAGCAAGAAATGTGAAGTGGAACAAGAAAAGCCTCTTCAACAAATGGTGCTGGCATAACTGGACAACCAAATGCATAAAATTGGTCTTGGACCTCGACCTAATACAATGCAAAAAAGTCAGAACAAAATGGATTAAAGATCTCAATACCACGCCAAAATCCATAGGGTACGTTGAAGACAAGTTCGGTAAAACCCTACACGATACTGAGGCTAATGGTATCTTCAAAGATGACACTTCACTGACCAACCAAGTGGAAACAGAGATAAATAAGTGGGACTTTCTTAAATTAAGAAGCTTCTGCACCTCAAAAGATACAGTGACCAGAATACAAAGACAATATATTGAATGGGAGAGAATATTTACCCAACACCCATCCGATAAGAGGTTGAAATCAAAGATATACAAAGTTCTGGTTGAATTCTACAAGAAGAACACATCTAACCCCATCTAAAAATGGGGTGATGAAATGAATAGAAACTTTCTCAAAGAAGAAATCTGAATGGCTAAAAGGCACATGAGAAAATGCTCTCCATCACTAATCATCCGGGAGATGCAGGTCAAAACAACAATGAGATATCATCTCACATCACAGAGACTCGCTCACATCCAAAAGACCAAAAGCAACTGGTGTTGTCCTGGATATGGCGGGAAAGGGACTCTCCTTCACTGCTGGTGGGTATGCCAACTGGTTCATACCTTTGGAAAACAGTATGGACGATTCTCAAAAAATTAGAAATTGAGCTCCCATTTGACCCAGCAATATCACTCCTGGGAATATATGCCAGAGAGGCAAAAAAAGTTCATCAAAATGACATCTGTATTTCTATGTTCATTGCTGCACTGTTAACAATAGCTAAAATCTAGAAAAAAAACCCGAATGCCTAAGAACAGATGACTGGTTAAAGAAAATTTGGTACATCTACACAATGGAGCACTATGCAGCTGTTAGAAAAGATGAAGTCATAAAATTTACATACAAGTGGTACTACATGGAAAGTATCATGCTAAATGAAATGATTCAGAAAGAAAGGAACAGACATAGAAAGATTGTATTCATCTGGGAACTATAAAGTAAAAAAATAGGAGACTAACACCCAAGAGATAGCCAAGATAAGTACCAAGAGATTCACTGCATGGCTTGGAGGCCAGCTGCACATGCTAGGGGAAAGAGCAGCTCAGACAGAGAAGGGTGCACCAAGTAAAAGGTTTGGGGAGGATCCTCTCAGAATGAGAGATGCATGCTGAAAGTAGACTATAGATAGAACATAATTGTCATTCAATGCCTCTTTTGTAAACCACAGAACCCAAAAGGTGAGAGGAAACAAAAGGGAATGCCCTGACACTGGGGTGGGGTGAAATGAGGGGGGATGGGGTGGGAGGGATACTGGGAGCATTGGAGGAGGAGAATGGGCACTGGTGGAGGGATGGTACTCAATCACTGTATAACTGAAACCCAAGCACAAAAATTTGTAAGTCTACAACTGTATCTCTTGGTGTTTCACTAATAAAAAATAAATAAATAAATAAATAAATAAATTATGGTTGTCCAAAAAAAGGGTAAAGGTAAAAGGTAAAGGCCCTCCCGTTGATCATCGATTTGCTCGAGCGGGCCCAGTAACGTCTCCATTGGAGACTTTGTTGTTACTGTGTTTGGCATATCAAATACTCTCGGTAGCTTGCCGGGCTCTCCGAGAGGGACGGAGGAATCGAACTCGGGTCGGCCATGTTGGCCGCTTGTAAGGCGAACGCCCTACCCGCTGTGCTATCGCTCCAGCCCGTCCAACTCTGGTTTCTCTTCAGATCGTATAAATCTTTCGTCCAAAAAAATTTTAAAGAAATAAAGTAGATGACTGGGAGGCCAGAGAGATTCCAGCTGGTAGGGTGCTGCATGGCATGCAGTTGACCAAGGTTTGATCCCTTGCACCCGGTATGGTCCCAGATGCTGCCTGAAGCAACACCTGAGGCAGAATCATGAGGAAGCCCTAAGCACTGCATTGTGAGGCCCAAAACCAAACAGGTAGAGAACAGATGACTGGATATTCCAGGAGTGAGTATTAGATTTGTATTTATTGTTATCTGAATTCTAGTCTATGCCAAAGTAAACAGCCTCAAAACATTCTTGAAGGCATCTTTTATTTCTGTGAATTTAAGACAAAGTCTAGCAGTCATCAAAATTGTGGTCAAAGTTTTGATAGACTAGATATACTACAATACTCACTGTGAAACAAAGACTTGATATTAATTTTAGAAATATTATGGCCATTAGTTTTACAGGAAACTTCAGGTTTCATCTTTAAGCAGACAAAATTGTTCTCAGGATATATTGTTTTTTTTTTAGCTAGAATTCTTTCTTGAAATTTACTGTCACAGAGTTTTCTCCCATTGAAAAGCAAACATCTTTTTTAAGGGGTTGCAGAATAGAGAGGGAAAGACAGACTCTCAAATATATGATCACTTAGTCTTTGATAAAGGAGCAAGAAATATGAAGTGGAACAATGAAAGCCTCTTCAACAAGTGGTGCTGGGAAAACTGGACAAGATGCCTGCAAAATAATAAGCTCTGACCTCTGTCTAATACCGGGCACAGAAGTCAGATCAAAGTGGATTAAAGACCTCAATATCAGACATAAATCCATAAGGTACTTGGAGGAAAATGTAGGCAGAACCTTCCATGATTTTTTTTTCTTTTTTGCTTTTTGGGTCACACATGGCAATGCACAAGGGTTACTCCTAGCTCTTCACTGAGGAATTACTCCCGGCAGTGCTCGAGGGACCATATGGGATGCTGGGAATCAAAACTGGGTCCGCTGTGTGCAAGCCAAAAGCCCTACCCTCTATGCTATCGCTCCAGCCCCTGAAGCTAAAAGCATCTTTAAGGATGAAACACCATTGACCAAGCAAATGGAAACAAACATAAACAAATGCGGCTATATTAAACTAAGAAGCTTCTGCACCTCAAAGAAAACAGTGACTAAGATATAGAGAGAGCCCACAGGATGGGAAAGAACATTTACCTGATACCCATCTGTTAAGAGGTTAATATCTAGGATATACAAGACACTAGTAGAATTGTACAAGAAAAAAACCTCCAACCCCATCAAAAAATGGGTAGAAGAAACAAACAAAAGCTTCCTCAAAAAAGAAATATAAATTGCCAAAAGGCACATGAAAAATGCTCTATAGTGCTAATCATCAAGGGGAGGCAAATCAAAACAACAATGAGATATCATCTCACACCACTGAGACTGGCACATATCCAAAAGAACAAGAACAACCAGTGCTGCATGGATGTGGGAAGAAAGGGACTTTCTTTTATTGTTGGTGGGAATGCCGACTGGTCCAGCCTTTTTGGAAAACAATTTGGACATTCCTCAAAAAACTAGAAATTGAGCTTCCATGTGACCCTGCAATACCACTTCTGGGAATATATCCAGAGGATGTGAAAAACAGCACAGTAGAAATGACATCTGCACATGTATGTTCATTGCAGCACTGTTCACAATAGCCAGAAAATAGAAACAACCCGAGTGTTCGAGAACAGGTGACTGTTTAAAGAAACTTTGGTATATCTACACAATATAATAGTATGCAGCTGTTAGGAAAGATGAAGTCATGAAATTTGCTTATAAGTGGATGGTCATGGAGAGTATCATGCTAAGAGAAATGAGTCAGAAAGAGAGGGACAGACATAGAATGACTTCACTCATTTGTGAAATATAAAATAACATAATATGACCCTGACACACAAGGACAGTAGAGACAGGGCCAGGAATACTGCTCGATAGTTGGTAGTCTGCCTCATGAGCTGGGGGAGTAGGCGGCTGGAATAGAGAAGGGTCACTAAGTCAATGATGGCTGGAGGGATCGCTTGAGATGGGAGATGTGTGCTGAAAGTAGATAAATGACCAAAGATGAGAGCCCCTTAGTATCTGTAGTACAATCCATAAGGCCCAAAAGTAGCAATGTATAATAGTTGGCACATAATAAGCACTAAATACTCCAGAGGCACTTATGGAGGATCAACAGCTGATCTGAGCTGTGTGCTCCACCACCTGAGCTATGTCTTTGGCCCTAAAGGATATTTCCACTAACTCACTACAATGATTTTTCAGTATTAGTAACTGAGAATTATCCCATTTACTTGTCACTACAAGTTGTCCCCCCATGTACTCTCTATAGTTCTGTGCGTATTTTCAGTTAAAACGGATGCTTCTGAATGCCGCTAATGTTTGTCCTTTCATTTTCTTTCCTTTGCCAAAGGGAGTAGTTGATTATAACTTTTCTTATAATTAACCATCCTTTAAGGCATTTTCAAAATTCCTTCTCATGTCCCTTTTTGAAGTCTCTTTTATTCCACATTACTCTGGACTTTGACAATTACTTTTGTTTATTTTTCATCCTTCTGTGTTCTGTGATTTCTTTCAATAGTCTCTCTAAATATAACTGCCTCTTAACTTTTGTATGCAAACACTATCTGCTTAAACTACTTAAAAATTTTAAAACAGCATGTGTCATAATAATATACTAAAACTTCTTATGTATTTCATATTAATTTATTTAAAAGTATTTGAGCACATTGTTTGTATTGTATAAGCTACTTGTTTCACCTACTAATTTTGAGATAAACTAAACATAATTTGCAGTTTTGATTAATAAAAATCACCTTTTATCACTAATGATTTTACATACTTCCCTATTGGTAGTATATTTGAAGCAAAACCTCCATGCCTATAAAAATATTCATTTGATTGGGACTATTATTGTATGTTAATAAGCATTTTAACAAGCTGTTATTGTATACTGAACTTTGAGGACCATATACACAGACATACTGGAACAAGTGCAATGCCATTGTAATGATGGTTGTCATGAGAGTCTGATTTACAAGTGGAAAAATGTAACTCAATGCGCCCTGAAACAATGAAAGCAAAGGAGTTTTTGCCTTAGTACATTTGAGAAGTTCAAGACTATGTAAGGATTCGTGCATAACTAAACCAAGCTGTTCCCTGACCTGTTCCTTCTGCCTGACTCTCCCTAACACATAAGGTAAAGGAAAGTACTCTGACTAACTAAATGAATTATAATTATAGCCCTAAATCTGCCATCTTAACCCAAAGGAACATGTGACTCTGGTTAGCCAACTGTGACCAGAAACCATGAATACTGACCAGAACCCTGTCAGAGAATATGATACAGATGGATATTATTTTCTACCATCCTGTTTCTTCATCCTAAAATTGTTAAAAGTAGAGTTTCTGTGATGACTAAATGTCGTTGTATTTAGATATGATAGAAAATATATGCTCTAGGACCTGAATTATGAGGTATTATAACTATAATAGATATTACATGTCAATATCTATTATTGTAAAATAGGTAAAGGTAAAGGTAAAGGCCCTCCCGTTGATCGTCGATTTGCTCGAGCGGGCCCAGTAACGTCTCCATTGGAGACTTTGTTGTTACTGTGTCTGGCATATCGAATACTCTCGATAGCTTGCCGGGCTCTCCGAGAGGGGCGGAGGAATCGAACTCGGGTCGGCCATGTTGGCCGCTTGTAAGGCGAACGCCCTACCCGCTGTGCTATCGCTCCAGCAAATAAAGAATTTGTATATTTTGTCTGTCTTGTTAGTACACACCCCCTTTCCCCAAGAAAACATCAAATTTGAAAAGCAAGGACCCTGACTTTCATTCTTCACGTTTCCATGACAACTATCACAGAGAAAAGAGAAAAAAGTAACATATATTAGCACTATGAATTTTAGATGAAATTTTGACATGTGACCTATTTAATGCACCAAACACAGAACTTGCTTAAAGCAGTCACTTTTATAGATGTTTGATTGAAGAATTAAATGAATACAAACTGAATGATTCTATAAGTCTGTCATAAAATCTTTCTTTAAAGCTTAGATTAAGACAAAATAAAAACTATTGCATTCTGTCACAGGTAATAGCAATTCTCTGATATTTGGTATTAAAAGCATTTCCACATTTCTTTTATTTATCTTAAAATTTTTTTTTGTTCTGTGATTCTAAAACTCAATCTGTGATTCTGAAATTTTAAATCCCACATCTTTTATTACAATTGTATTGAGTGCATTATATTTAAGAATATCATGCCTCTAAGGATTAATAAGTCTAAAAATCAATCAAATAGAATAAAGTAAGCTATTTGATTGAAATGGAAAATTTCATATACTTAATAAAGTTAAATAGTGTGTGCTTACTTCCCAGGGACTTTTGCCCTCATTTTTGAGAGAACTTTGACATAGTTCGTTACCATTTCTGACCTTTCTTACTGTTATTTTTTATATTATTTTCAAATTATCTCATGACCGAGAAGACCAAAAAGTCCAAGGATATTTTTTCAGAGAGAAACAGATAGATGCAGCATATGTGAAACCCATGTCTGGTGCAGATATTAACATTTGAGGGAAAACAATTGATTCAGTAGTTATGACTAACATGGTAGGTTATAGTAAAATAAAGATAAAAGCAAACACAAATAGAATCCTAATATTTCTGACTATGGAATAACTCCCTGACTATATTCCATGGTGATGCTAAGATAATGTACCAGGGAGACAGTAGACACCTTGCTTCTCCAATAGTTCAAAGTTTATATCGTTATAATTATATATTTTTCTGCATACCATACATATCATTCACTTAAAGTACTTCATTTGGTCATCTTACTATGTTTGTGAAACTTACTGCTTAAGATTCACTGCAATAAATTGGATAGCATTTAAAGGTAAAAAGGTAAAGGCCCTCCCGTTGATCATCGATTTGCTCGAGCGGGCCCAGTAACATCTCCATTGGAGACTTTGTTGTTACTGTGTCTGGCATATCAAATACTCTCGGTAGCTTGCCGGGCTCTCCGAGAGGGGCGGAGGAATCGAACTCGGGTCGGCCACGTTGGCTGCGTGCAAGGCAGACGCCCTACCCGCTGTGCTATCGCTCCAGCATTTGTCATAGCTAAAAACAAACCCATGATTTTTTGCAGTTAGTCCCAATCTTGTCAAGTTTAGACAACCACTAATTTTCCTTCTGTCTACAGATTTGCCATGGTGCCATTTTTAACATGTCCAAAAGCATATAGCATTTTTCTCTGCTAGATTTATTTTCATCACCTCAACTTAATAAATAACTGAGCAGACAGAATAGTATCACATTTATCAATTGCTTAGCAAGCTGTAGACACTATGCTAAGTATTTTGTATGTATAGTCTATTGACAAAAATAACTTTCACTGTAGTTAAGAGAAAATTGTAATAGTAAATGACATGTAAAAGCTGTAAGTTCCTGCTCTGAGTTTAACATAACAATTAGATGCAGAACATTGGAATTAACCTGATTTTGAATCACTACTTTGCCAACAGGTAGTTGTGTGAACCTTAGCAAATTATTTATTATCTCTGTACTTTAATTTCTTCATAAATAAAGTAACATCAGTATTTCTGTTTAGAGTTACTGAGGGGATTAAGTGAACAGTAGACTTTTATATGAGTGCATATCCAATAGAATATGATGTATAAATAATAGTTAATATGTAACTTACAAAATGTGAGTGTTAGATGATAGAAGTAATCAAGAACCAAAAAAACTGTGGGAAATATTCACATTATCTACAAAGATTGGCAGAACTACCAGTTTGTGTCATTGTGTTGGTCCTTAAGGATGGGTATTACTTCCAGAATAATAGAAAAGAATGAGAAGAATGTCACAGTCAGTAGGAATATCTAGCAGAATAAAAGTATAATTTGCTCATATCCCAGTGTTCTAAGAAAAGAATGGTAGCGAACCATATATTTCCTTAAGCAATTTCTGAGCTGCTGTCTCTGAATTCATATTGTTCAAAATACCTATCTTATTTTGGACACTTATTTCTTGGAACATTGTAAATTATTTACATATTTCAGTGCCCTGTAGCAGTTAAGCTCTGTAACACCTATAGCAATCTAATATCTGGGTATGATTCATCATTTGTTTCTCCTCAATGGTGCCTACTGACGTGTTGGGAATACAATAATTGCTCAATACATATTTGTTGAGGGACTGAGCTTATTGATGAAAATTTATTTTTAAGACTATACAATTAACAACCTCTAAAGGGGAAAGAGTTATATAATACAGATTTGATCATATATATATATGTATATCTTACGTGTTATGTTTTAGTGAATCTTTCAGAAGAAAAACAGTAGAATAGAGAAAGATTCTTGGTAATGAGTTACTTCCTAAATGCTCTATTTTTCTACACATTATAAAAGAGTAATTAGTTCTAAAAGTTAGTTGAAGGTCAATTAAAGAGAAGAACCTATTAACTGGATAGTAATCCTTGAAAGCATGGTACAGGAGATAGAAGTGAGACAGTTAAAAGAGGGAGACTCAACATGTGAAATTTTGCCTCACTTCTTCTGAAGACCTCTAAGACAGTGCATAGATTATGTCTCGGTGCTTCTCATATCAGGAACAAGGAAGCTGGAGTACTGATCTAATCATTTATGTCCACCTTAGATGAGGCAAGCTACCCGTGATGTATTCAATATGCCAAAAACAGTAACAAAACGTCTCATGATGGAGACATTACTGGTGCCCGCTCGAGCAAATCGATGAATAACGAGAGGACAGTGCTACAGTGCTTATTTTTCATTTATGAATACACACACATGTATTGCATGCATTGCATGTAAAAAGGAGTACCAGAGCTTGAGTCCGAGAAAGCTAAGACAGCACATATACTGGGACAGAGTTTCTTTTATTTATTTCTTGTTCAGTTACATTCAGGGCATGGTAGGGGACAGTAACAGCAGCACAAGTTCAGGAAGTCTGTTGACATGATTCTGAAGTTGATAATGAGATGACTCTTAGTGCCGTGAGACTAGAGGTCATTTCTGAGGAAAATGCTGTTTCTTCTTAACAGGCCTCTCAGAGCAGCAGTGAAGGTATTGAAATCTGGACAAAGACACCAGGAGTGAAGCAAAACCCAATGCTTAACTTGACAGCACGTCTGTTCTTTTGATCTTTTTCTTTAAGATCTGAGACCTAAACCGATGTAAAGAAGCAAATAACAGTACAGATTCTGGGCCTGCAGAATTTTGCTCAGCTACAGAACTAAGTTTGGTAACAGACTAAATATTTAAAGGTTGTAAACATTGGCGAGGCTGAGGAAGAGCGTAAGAACACTTTATATTTCTTTCTCTTATAGGATAGATACAGGGATAGATCTTTTGGCTTGTGACATGTGTATTCCCATCCTGGCATCACCCCAACGTGATAAAACAGAGGCACAATTCATGAGATGGTGGGAATATTTCTAACACCTGCAGGCAAAGGAGCCTACTAGGATTTAGCACAGCCGGAACAGCTGACCACCTTGGGCGCTGCGAGATGCGGCTTCACAACATCTGGCTCAATGGACTCCATGAGATCACACTCGTTTGCAAGTATATGTTTCACCAGGCATCTGGAGGCTTCATCGATATTTATATTTTCCTAGGAAAAAAATAAACAGCTTTATTTATTCAATATTCTAAATTAATGCTGGAGCAAAGACCTATATTGATGAAAGAGCAGTAGATTTTGGTAGTTCATTTAATTATTCCTCTCCATACTCTATCCATTCTATCCGTTCCTCTCACTCCTTGTATGCGTTTTATATTTTAGTTCTTTGTAGACAGAAGAATATTTGTTTGTTCTGTCACTCAAGAGAACTTGTGATTGATTGGCTCCTTTAATGGGTTCAGTTTGAGCTAAAGAGGAACATTTTTATTTTTACACTATTTTAGTTTGCCACAAGATAACATTGTAGAAGAAATATGACCAATGCAATTTACAACACTCTTTCACATACTACTTTTATGACCCTGATAAGAAACAACAAGGGCTGGAGCGATAGCAAAGGGCTGGAGCGATAGCACAGCGGTAGGGCGTGCGCCTTACAATCGGCCAGCATGGCCGACCCGAATTCGATTCCTCCGCCCCTCTCGGAGAGCCCGGCAAGCTACCGAGAGTATTCGATATGCCAGACACAGTAACAACAACGTCTCCAATGGAGATGTTACTGGGCCCGTTCGAGCTCGATAAAAAACAATAAGAAATGTCTTGCAGAGGTCCTTAGTGGTTTCGTAAGAATTTCTGTCTCTCTTTTTTCTGAACTTTCACTGAACAATGAAATGGGAGGAAAGGTAGCTCACGTCGAACAGAAGCAGTCAGAATAAAAGCTCAATGCATCACATTATATTTTTCTTTACCTCTGTAAACTTGTGTTCACAAGATGAAAATTGTGTTGATCCTCTATTAATGAGGACCAAAAACAAAGTACACCTGTTGATCTAAATATCATGAATGAGAAATATGAACTTGATGGGTGTTTGCAGGGTGGAGTTGGAGTGGGGTTTTTGGCCACTCCAAACTCTTGGCAGTAGTTAGGGGATCATATGAGGTGCCAGCACTTGGCTGCAACAAAGAAAGGACCTTAACTCCTAAGCTAGCTTTCATGCACATAACTTTGCTGTTATTTTTCTAAAATTTATTGAATTACCATAAGATATAGTTACAAAGTTATTCATGATCGAATTTCACCATACCAGATTCCAATACCTGTGTACAGTTCACACCATCAATGTTCCACCAGTGAACATTTCACAACACTAATGTCCCTAGATTCCCTCCCACCAGACCCCCCACCCCAACCCCTCAGTCCACCTCTATGGCAAATATTTTTATCTCTCTCTCTCCTTCTTTCTCACTTTTCTTTTTAGGCACTGTGGTTTGCAATATTGAAAGGATATCATGAATATAACTTTACCTCCTTTCAGCACTCAGTTCTTGTCCATAGTGATCATTTCCAACTATCATTGTCACAGTGGTCCCTTCTCTCCCTCTCTCTTTGTGGCATGCTTCCTACCATGAACCAGTCCTCCTGGCTTTTGTTCCTATTGTTCTTTGGGTGTAATTCACATATTATTTTTGGGTTTAATTCACATATTATGTTTTTTTAATATTCTGCAGATAAGGCAAATCTCTCTGTCCTTCTGCTTCTGACTCATTTCACTCAGCACAATACTCTCCATATCCATCCATATATGAACAAATTTCATGACTTCATTTTTCCTGACAGTGTAGAATTCCATTGTGTAGATGCACCATAGTTTCTTTATTGGCTCCTCTGTTCTCGTTCACTTGGGTTGTTTCCAGATTCTGGCTATTGTGAAGAATGCTTAATGAACATAGAACCGCAGATGGCTTTTCTGCCATGTGTTTTTTGGACCACTCGAGTCTATTACCAGACCTGGTGTTGCTGAGTCATATGGAAGCATAATTTCTTTATATTTTTTTTGAGGAATATCCATGTTGTTTTCCAGAAAGTCTGGACCAATTGCATTCCTACCAGCAATGACCGAGAGTCCCTTTCTCACTGTAGCCACAAAGGCACTGGTTGTTCTTCTTGACATGTGCCAGTTTCTCTGGTATGAAATGATGTTTCATTGTTTTGATTTTCATCTGGGTTTTATATCTCATTCTTTCTTTGGACAACCTAGCAGGCTACCAAGTGTAACCTGCCCACACGGCAGAGTCTGACAAACTCCCTATGGCGTACCCAATATACCAAATTCCAGTAACAATGATGGGTCTCATTCTCCTAGCCCTGAAAGAGTCTTGAATATGGCACTTTTTAAAATCTCAGGGCTAGGACAAAGGAGACGTTACTAGTGCCTGCTCGAGGCAATCGACGAACAACAGGATGGTCGTGATCATGATTTTCATCATTCTGATAATTAGTGATGTAGAGGACTTTGTCGTGTGCCTTTACTATTTGTTCTTTGAAAAAGTTTCTGTTTATCTCTTATCCCCATTTTTTTGTTGTATTCTTTTTATTCTTGTAAAGTTCTACCAGTGCTTTATAAATCTTGGATAACAATCCCTTATTTGATGAGTGTTGGATATATAATTTTACCCAATCTCTGGATGTCATTGTATTCTGGTAATAATTTCCTGTCTTGATACTTTAAGGTAGTTTTATTTATTTATCTTTGCTTCTGATTGCTTGGTCAGTGATGTTTCATCCTTGAAGATGTCTTAGCTTCAATATCATGGAGAGTACTGCCCATATTTTCCTCTCTGTCCTTTGTGAATTCAGGCCTACTATCAAGGTTTTTAATCCATTTTGGTTAGTTTTTTTATCAAGTCTTTAGAAAGAAGTCGGAATTTATTTTTTATTTTATGTTTTTGCATGTATTTAACCATGAATTTCCCAATACCACTTATTGAAGAGGCTTCCTTGCAACACTTCAGCTTTTTTTTGATCCTTTATCAAAGATTAACTGATCATGTACTTGAATGTCAGTCAAAGGATATTCAAGTCTATTCCATTGAACTGAGGGCCTGTCATTATTCCAATACCATGCTGTTTTAATTACTACCACTTTATAGTACAGTTTAAAGTTGGGGAAAGTGATGTTTCCCATCTTTTCCCCCCCAAGGATTGCTTTAGCTATTTGGGAAAGGGGTATTTTTCTAAATTAATTTCAGAAGTGTGTGATCTATTTTTTTTTCATTATGGCATGGGTATCCTTATAGGGATTGCATTGAATCTATACAATGCTCTGGGAAGTATTGCCATTTTAATGTTATTAATGTTACCAATCCATTAAAAGCCGATGTGTTTTCATTTTCTTGTGTACTCTTTTATTTCTTGAAAAGTAGCTCTATAGCACTGTCCTTCTGTTGTTCATCACTTTTCTCAAGCGGGCACAGTAACGTCTCCATTGTGAGACTTATTGTTACCGTGTTTGGCATACCGAATGTGTCATCAGTAGCTTGCCAGGCTTTGCCTTGCGGGCAAGATATTCTTGGTATCTTGCCAGGATCTCCTAGAGGGGTGGAGGAATTGAACTCGGGTTGGCCAGGTGCAAGGCAAACACCCTACCCACTATGCTATCATTCCAGCCCCTTGAAATAGTATTTCGCAATTTTCTCTGCATAAGTATTTCACCTCTTTAGTTAAGTTTATTTTGAGGTACTTGGTTTTCTGAGACATAATTTCGAATAGGATATTTTTAAAAACCTCTTTCTCAATTTTATTAGTTGCATATAGGAAAGCTATGGATTTTTGCATATAATTTTATGGTCTGCTACTTTAATATAAAAGCTATATTTCTAGGGAGTTTTTTGGAGGAATCTTTTGGATGTTCTAAACATAGTATCATGTCATCTGCAAACAATGAGAGGTTGACTTCTCCCATTCCTATATCACTTATCATTTAATCACTTAATCCCCGTTATTCATCGATTTACTCGAGCGGATGTCAGTAACGTCTCCATTCATCCCAGTTGCGTGCTAGCATAGCCCAATGGTATCTGTTCGTTCTAGGAACATGCAGAGCCTCAAACCAATCATTCAGGGTCTTGACGAAGAAGTCGGACCATCTGGTAGGTGGGCGGCCACGTGATCTTTTGACGTCCCATGGAATCCAATCTGTAATGGCTCTAGTCCAGCGGTTGTCTGTAAACCTCATTACGTGTCCAGCCCATCTGATTTTTGATCTCTTGGCAAATGAGACAGCGTCGCTGATTCTTGAACGTTGACGAAGATCAGAACTCCGGATTCTATCTCTCATTTGAGTGAATTGTGATATTCCAAGCATAGTTCTTTCGATTCCTCTTTGAGAGACCCGAATAGTGTTCTCATCCTGTTTTCATAGGGTGCAGGTCTCTGAGGCATATGTTAATGCAGGAAAAACAGTGGAATCAAAGAGATGTGCTCGTAGCTGGAGGTTCTTTGTCCTTTTAGTTATTTCTTCAACGTTCTTGAAGGCATTCCAAGCTGCTCTCTTCCTCCTGCGCTACTCAGGTGCCAGGTCATTCATCATGTTGATTTCTCGACCTAGGTATATATAACTGTTGCATTTGGACATGGTGGTTCCATTGAGAGCGAATGGAGCGTCAGGAACAAGGCTGTTTCTCATAAACATTGTCTTCGTAAGATTCAGCTGTAGTCCGACCTTTCCACATTCACGGTCAAAGTCGTTCAGCATTTGTGCTGCTTGGCTGATGTTTGATGTTATTAGAACGATGTCATCAGCAAAGCGGAGGTGGTGTAGTTGCCAACCATCTATCTTCACTCCCATGCTTTCCCATTCCAGTCGTCGCATGATGTTCTCAAGGGTGGCACTGAAGAGCTTTGGTGAAATGGTATCACCCTCCCGAACCCCTCTCTTGATATGGATGATTACTTCTTTGTAGAATGGTGAGATCATGGTAGTGAATCCACAATAGAGCTCACGAAGGATACTGATGTATTGAGTTTGTACGCCCTGATTGGCTAGGGCTTCCATGACCGCTTCCATCTCAACAGAATCAAAGGCGTTCTTTAAATCAATGAACGTTAGACAGAGCGGCATCTTGAACTCCTGAGAAACCTCAATGAACTTAGTAATCGTGTGGATATGGTCGATGGTACTGAATCCTTTTTGGAATTCGGCTTGTTCACATGGTTGTCCTTCATCTAGTGTTCTGCTAATCCTATTCAGGAGGACTCGAGTGAACAGTTTGTAGACGACAGACAATAGGCAGATTGGGTGATAGTTGCCAATGTCGTGGATGTCTCCCTTCTTATATAGTAGTACAGTCCTGCTGGTTTTTCCTTTGGGATGGAACCTTGCGTTCAGACAGGTAGCGTGTGAAGAACCAAGCCAATGTATTGATGAGTACTGATGGTAAGTTCTTCAGGTGTTCAGGTCTGATCTTGTCTGGGCCAGGTGCTCTTTGTTTCTTTACCGATGAGATGGCATGTTGGATTTCGGAAGGGAGAACATTGGGAACGACATATCCATCATGTGGTATGTGGTATGTGGGCAAGTGTACGTGGCTATTAAAGAGATCTGAGTAGAAGTCATGAATAATCTTCTCCATTGCCCTTCTGGAAGATGTGATAGATCCATCATGATGTCGGAGGGCAGTCATCTTGGTTTTGTAGTTGGTGAAGGACAGGCGAGCATTACGAATGCTTTTCCCAGCTTCTGCCACATCTACCAGTACTGCTGCTCTCCTGTTTTTGAGGTCATCCTTGATGGCTTCTCTGCACTGTTTTGCCAGTTCGGATGTTCGCTTGTGGTTGCCTAATGCATGTGCCAGGCCACGTTGGCGAATAAGTTCAAGAGTGTTCGAAGAAAGGCGTTTTTTTGAGGTTATCTCTCTCTTGGCATTCCTCGCACAATCATGGAGGTGCTGAATCATTTGATCGTAAAAGTAAGTAAAGTAAAGGCCCTCCCGTTGATCATCGATTTGCTCGAGCAGGCCCAGTAACGTCTCCATTGGAGACTTTGTTGTTACTGTGTCTGGCATATCGAATACTTTCGGTAGCTTGCCGGGCTCTCTGAGAGGGGCGGAGGAATCGAACTCGGGTCGGCCATGTTGGCTGCGTGCAAGGCAGACGCCCTACCCGCTGTGCAATCGTATTCCTCATCAATGTTGTCAATGACGGCATCTTCCCATGTTGCCGCAACAGAGCCAAAGAGCTCCCAGTTGGTGGTCGTTCTGGGAGTCCTCTTCTTAAACCTTGCATTCTTTTCTCCTCGTTCTGTGAGGTAGAATTTTGCACGAAGAAGACGGTGGTCTGATCCCATTTGGAATTTTGGGACAACAGCAACATCGGTTAGGCAAAACAACCGATTGAATATGATATGGTCTATTTCATTGTGGAACCGTCCATCGGGAGACTCCCATGTCCAATGTTTAGATTCAGCCTTTTGGAACTGTGAGTTACCATGGAAGGTTTTGGTTGACATGATGAACTCAGACAGTCTGTCACCCTGTTCGTTCTATTCTAGGCCATGGGTCCCGATGTGGAGTTCATCGACTGATCTTCTTGGTCCTATCTTGGCATTAATATCACCGACAATGATCTTGTAGAAGGTGTGATCTTCTTTATAGAACTTCTCCAGCTCCATGTAGAACTTCTCAGTTTCTCTTTCACCATAACTGGATGTTGGTGCATAGACAAAAAAGATAGAAACTGCCGGTTGTGAGCCACATCTATTCAAGTGTAATCATCCGATTCGGGTTGTTAGGCATTCGAATGAATCAATGCTCGTGGCTAAGTTTGTGTTGACAAGGATACCGACACCACCGACGCATCTTTTATCATATGTTCCTAGGAACAGTTCTTCTCCAGTGTCGAAAACGGCATGATGTGGTTGATGTCTTCTTGTTTTGGTCAGACCAATGATGTCGTACTTGATCTTTCGCGCTTGTACCATAAGGTCTTCAATGGATGCAGCAGATGCCAGCGTACGAGCATTAAAAGTACAGACAATCATTTTTTTCTTCATTTTGGCAGCCTATTTCTGCCTTGGTATTTTATTAGCCTTTCCTTCCATATCCTTCTCGACTCTGCCATATTCAGGGTTAGAGGAATGAGATCCATTTATTACTGGATTTGGCATATCAATTTGGTCTATTTGGCATAGACCATGGATAGCTTGCCAGGCTCTGCCGTGCGGGTGGATTCCTATATGGATTTTATTAATATCTTTTTGCATAATTGCTATGGCAAGTATTTTCAGTACCATCGCTTGTATCACTTGTCATCTTGTTGTTCATCAATTTGCTCAAGCAGACACCAGTAACGTCTTCATTCATCCTTGTTGCATGCCATATTGAATATAAATAGCAAGAGAGGATAACCTTGTCTTGTGCCTGATCTTAGAGGAACAAGCTTTTAGTTTCTCCCCATTCTCAAGCTGTGGGCCTGTGGTACATAGATTTAACTATATTGAGGGATGTTTCTTCAATTCCCATCTTGTTGAAAGTTTTTATCATGAATTAATATTAATATTAATAATTAATATCTCGTCAGATGCTTTCCCTTAATCTACAGGTGTGATGATATGCTTTTTTTCTTTTATTGATATGGTATGTTATGTTGAATGACTTGCATATGCATTCCCAGGATGAATCTTATTTGGTCATGTTGTATGATCTTTTCTATGAATTGGACTCTATTTGCTAGTATTTTGTTGATAATCTTTGCATCTGTTTTCATCAAGGATACTGGCCTATAATAATTTTTTTGTACTTCCTCTGTCTGTTTTTGGTATCAGGGTGATATTTGCTTCATAGAAACTGGGATTGTTTTTGTTTCTTCAATTTTTTGATAAAGCATGAAAAGAATTGTCAGTAAATCCTCTGAAAAGATTTAAAAGAGTCATTAGTGGATCCACATGACTTTTGTTTCTGGAAAGACTTTTGACTATTTTAATTTCCTCAATAGTGACAGGTCTGTTAAAATATTCTTGACTCAGATATGGGATGTTGTAGTCCATGAAGTTATCCATTTCTTACTAAGTTCTCTAATTTCATGTCATAAAGATTCTCAAAGTAATCTCTGATGATTTCTGTAGTGTCTGTTGTGATTCCCCCTCTTTCATTTATGACTCAGCTTATTAGCTCTCCCTCTCCTTCTCTCTCTCTCCCTCTCTCTCTCTCTCTCTCTTTCTCTCTCTCTCTCTCTCTCTCTCTCCCCTCTGTGTGTGTGAGTCTTCCCAGCATTTTCTTGATCTTATTTATTTTTTCTAAGAACCAGGTCTGTGTTTCACTGACTTTTCAGATAATTGTGTGTGTGTGTGGGGGGGGGGGGGGGGAGCCAGCTCAGCTCATTAATTTCTGTTCTATTATTTCTTTCCTCCCTCCTACTTTAGGTTCCTTTTGTTTGTCATTTTCCAGTTTTTTTTTAACTTGAGCAGCCAAGTTGCTTATGTGTGACCTTTATCCCATCCTGGTAAATGCTCACATAGCAATGAACTTTCCTTTTAACATGCTTGATGCACCCCATAAGTTCTTGTAAGTAGTGTCCTCATTCACGTTTGTTTCTATGAATCTTTTAAGTTCCTCCCTGGGCTCAATGCTTTATATTTTGAGTAGTGAGGTATTTAATTTCCATGAGTTTGAGTTGTTTCTCCATTTCTGTTTGTGATTAACTTTTACTTTTATTACATTATGGTCTGAGAAGAGAGCTGATATGATTTCTGTGCTCTTTGTGTGGGTATGTATTTTGTCCCAGCATGTGATAGGATCTACATTGCTTAAGCATTGTTGACCTATACTGACTGGAGTTGTTTCTTGTGTGTTGCTACGTGGTTAGGTGTCTACAGTTAGGATGTCTTTGTATGTTTACAATGAGTTATGAAAAAGTGAAGAAATATCTGGCTATTGAAGAGGAGGAGGGGTGGATCCCCCATCTAAAATGATGATCGCAAGTAAAAATAGGGACCCTGATGCCACTGAGATTTCTCAGTTTCTTGGGATGGGGCTAAATGGAGTTGAACCAGGGTTTAACTTTGTTGTTTTAAGTCATTAACATTTAGAAATGTTTATATCACTGTGACAGTGCCTAACATACAGGTGAACATAGCTATTTAAAGAAAAATATTAAATTAGAAGTAATCATGAAATAAATATTAATTTGAAGAAAATCTGGAGAAAATATTTAAATATTAAATACATCATTTATTCAATTAACATAAAATTTTAATTTATGCTACTGAGAGAACAAAATACATGTAAAAATACCAAGAGAAAAACTTCAGTATAATCAAATGTCATCATATCACCACAATTAGTAGAATTGTTTTTGTCTTATTTCAATATAAATAAGAAAAAACTTCACATCGAGTCATTATTATTATTACTACTATTATTATTATTAATAATAATAATATTATTAGTCACAAAGTGAAGCTCTGGTTATATTTTTTATTGATGATGGAGCTATTAATTATGTTGAAACCAGATGTGAATTCATGTCTCTGAAACTCTTCCCTCATCTAAGCAAAGGTCTTGAGAGTAACCCTGATCTAAATGAACATCTTATAATTACTGGATTAAGGAGTTTTTAATATTTTATAGGCTGAAGTGATAGCACAGCAGATAGGGTATTTGCCTTGTACACGGTCGACCCGGGTTTGATTCCTCTGTCCCTCTCGGAGAGCCCGGCAAACTACTGAGAGTATCCCTCCAGCAAAGCAGAGCCTGGCAAGCTCCTGTGGAATATTTGATATGCCAAAAACAGTAACAACAAATCTCACAATGAAGACAATGCTGGTGCCCACTCGAGCAAATCGTTGAACAATGGGAGAACAGTGCTATAGTGCTACAGAATCTTTTATATGGTAGATGCTCCACTACCCAGCTGCTGTCATGCTCTAGAACGCTTTCCAGATGCTTGGACCGAGACTCACGCACAAGTGAAACCCCAAAGAACTAGGTAAGCGGAACTCTGAGACCTTGGAATCCAGGCTCAATGGACCCAGGAACAGAGATCCTCGCTCTACTCCCACCAACCACAGGTGACCAAGGGATTTAAACCAGGAGCCCCACCCTAACCTACCCTGTCTGCTTCCACCAACAGCCGGTAACCCAGGGATTCCAGACAGAAGATCCACCCTACCGGTACCAGATAAATACCTCACCAGCAGACCACAATTACCTCTACTACCTCCACTATCCAGCCACAGCCACACTCCAGCGGCCAAGTGACACATTATAAGACACTTAATACCCATCTTTCAGGATTGCCACACCACATTTGATAAAGCTCAAATATGGTTTGAACCGGGAGCACCTGAAAGGGCTATTAGAGGCTGCCCTAAAAGCCTCTATCCCTCTCTGAGAGCCTGGCAAGATACCGAGAGTGTTCGGACTGCACAGCAGAGCCTGGAAAGTTATCCATGGTGTATACAATAGCCAAAACCAGTAAACACAATGGGTCTCATTCAACTGAAACTGAAAGAGCCACCAATGTGGCAGTGTTAAGAAGGATGAGGAAGGAGAGGCTGATAAAATCTCAAGGCCAAACTAGGCTGCCAAAACGAAGAAAGACAAATATGACTGTCTGTACTTTCAATGTACGTACGCTGGCATTTGGATGCATCCATCGAGGACCTGATGGTACAAGAGCCAAAGATCAAGTACGACATCACCGAGGCAAGAAGGCATCAATGAAATCATGCCGTTTTCAACACTGGAGAAGAACTGTTCCTCAGAACATGTGACAAAAAAGATATCGGAGGTGTTGGTGATCTTGTCAACACGAACTTGGCCATGAGCATTGATTTATTCGAATGCCTAACAACCCGAATCAGATGATTACATTTGAATAGATGTGGCTCACTGCTGGCAGTTTCTATCTTCATTGTCTACATAACAACATGCAATTATGATGAAGGAGAAATTGAGAAGTTTTACATAGAGCAGGAGAACTTTTATAAAGAAGACCACACCTTCTACAAGATCATTGTCCGTGATTTTAATGCCAAGATAGGACTGAGAAGATCAGCTGAAGAACTCCACATCGGGACCCATACATAGAATGGAATGAACAGGGTGGGAGACTGTCTGAGTTCATCATGTTGATCAAGACCATCCATGGTAACTCACAATTCCAGAAGGCTGAATCTAAACCTTGGACTTGGGAGTCTTCTGGTTGACTGTACCAAAATGAAATTGACCTCATCATATTAAATCTACGGTTTTGGCTGACCGATGTTGCTGTTGACCCAAAATTCCAAATGGTATCGGACCACCATGTCCTTCATGCAAAATTCTACTTCACAGGGCTAGGAGAAAGGGCTGCAAAGTTTAAGAAGAGAACTCCCAGAAAGACCACCAACTGGGAGCTCTTTGCCACAATTGTGCAACATGGGAAGTACCATAGTTGACAACATTGACAAGCAACATGATCGACTGGTTCAGCACCTCCATGATTGTGCGAGGAATGCCAAGAGAGAGGTAGCCACAAAAAAAGTCTGTCTTTGAAAACTCTTGAGCTTATTCATCAACGTGGCTTGGCAAAAACCTCAGGCAACCAAAAGCAAATTTCCAACCTTGCTATGCAGTGCAGAGAAGCGATAAAAGAAGACCTCAAAGAAAGAAGAGCTGCAGTGCTGGCAGATGCGGCAGAAGCCAGAAAAAGCACTAACAACGCCCAATGTCCTTCACCAACTACAAGACCAAGATGAGTGCTCTCCAATGTCCTGATGGATCTATCACATTTTCCAGAAGGGCAATGGAGAATATTATCCATGACTTCTATTCGGATCTCTTCGATAACCACGTCCAATTGCCCACATACCAAATCTGCAGGATGGATGTGTCATTCCCAACATTCTCCCTCCCGAAATTAATAGCACCTGGCCCAGACAAGGTCAGACCCGAAAACCTGAAGAATCTGCCGTCAGTACTCATCAATACACTGGCTCAGCTCTTCACACGCTACCTGAATGCAAGATTCCGTCACAATGGAAAACCAGCAGGATTGCACTACTGTACAAGAAGGGAGATATCTCTGACATTAGCAACTCTCGCCCAATCTACCTATTATCTGTCATCTACAAGCTGTTCACTCAATTCATCCTGAATAGGATTGGCAGAACACTAAATGAAGGACAACAATAGGAGCAAGCCGGGTTGCAAAAAGGATTCAGCACAATCGACCATATCCACACGATAACCAAGCTGATTGAGGTTACTTGGGAGTTCAAGATGCTGCTCTGTCTAACGTTCATTGATTTAAAGAAGGCCTTCCAGCTGTTGAGATGGAAGCAGTTATCAAATCCCTAGCCAAACAGGGTATTCAAACTCAATACATCAGGATCCTCCGTGATCTGTATTACAGATTCACTACCAGAATCTCACCATTCCACAAAGAAGTGATCATCTATATCAAGAGAGGGGTTCGGCAGGGTGATACCATTTCACCGAAACTCTTCAGTTCCACCCTCGAGAACATCATGCGACACCTGGAATGGGAAGGAATGGGAGTGAAGATAGATGGTCGGCAACTACTCCACCTTCGCTTTGCTGATAGCATCATTCTAATAACACCAAACATTAGCCAAGCAGCACAAATGCTGGCCGAATTTGAGCACAAGTGTGGAAAGGTCGAACTACAGCTGAATCTCATGAAGACAATGTTTATGAGAAACAGTCCGGTTACTGATGCTCCATTCCCTTTCAACAGAACGAATATCTATGAATGCAACAGTTATGTGTACCTAGGTCTAGAAGTCAACATGACGAATGACCTGGAACCTGAGTTGTTCAGGAGGAAGAGAGAAGCTTGGAACGCCTTCAAGACCATCGAAGAAGAATTCCAACAGGTACAGCCCGCCCCCAAGGGCCTGGGTTCCTCTCTGGGCACGCGCAGCTAGAAACAGCCCCTAGACAGCCGGTTTTCAACCCCTGATCCGCGTGGGACGGGCACAGAGGCCCAGCTCTGGGCAACAAAGCTGAACGGCTCCAATTCCAACAGGTACAGCCCGCCCCCAAGGGCCTGGGTTCCTCTCTGGGCACGCGCAGCTAGAAACAGCCCCTAGACAGCCGGTTTTCAACCCCTGATCCGCGTGGGACGGGCACAGAGGCCCAGCTCTGGGCAACAAAGCTGAACGGCTCCAATTCCAACAGGTACAGCCCGCCCCCAAGGGCCTGGGTTCCTCTCTGGGCACGCGCAGCTAGAAACAGCCCCTAGACAGCCGGTTTTCAACCCCTGATCCGCGTGGGACGGGCACAGAGGCCCAGCTCTGGGCAACAAAGCTGAACAGCTCCAATTCCAACAGGTACAGCCCGCCCCCAAGGGCCTGGGTTCCTCTCTGGGCACGCGCAGCTAGAAACAGCCCCTAGACAGCCGGTTTTCAACCCCTGATCCGCGTGGGACGGGCACGCCATAGGAACCATAGGAACCATAGGAACCATAAGCTATAGGAACCATAAGAACCATAGGAACCATAAGCTACCCTTTTAAATGGAATCTTCTCTATTTTAGCTCAGGCACTAGAAACACCGTAGCCAATAACTCATAAGCCTATCTCAACTCACACAGCATATCAAGCAGAATAGTAACAGTGAACGTGAAGGACTAAACCACACCTCTCACAATGGTAAAGCAACGCAAAAGCCAACCAAATTTTCTTATTGAAGAGTCTAGCCCAGATAACACCAACAGTACTGTAGTGGTAGACAACCTCTCTGACAAGGAATTCAGAAGAGAACTACTTAGGATGCTTAGGGAACTAAAAGAAACAATGTAAAGCAATGCCAATAGAAGACAAGAGGATTTGAAGGCAGAAATGAGGAAAATGCAATCGGAAATGTCAGACATGAAAAATCTGGTAGGCAAATTGAAAAACTCAGTGAAAGGCCTCAGCAGCAGAGTAACAGCTGCTGAGAATAGAATCAGTGAGCTCGAAGATGGAGTTCAGAGACTCTCCAGGAAAGAGCAGAAAATGGAAAAGAGACTCACAATTTGGGAACAGATGGCAAGAGAAGATCGTGACGAAGCCAAGAAGGGTAATATAAGAATTATTGGAGTCCCAGAGGGACAGGAAGAAAACCTCAATGAAGAAGAAACTGTCAAAGACATCATTGCTTCAACGTTTCAGGAGTTGAAAAAAACTTGTGACCACATTCAGGAGGCCCAAAGGGTACCAGCTAGAAGAAATCCGAATAAAAATACCCCAAGACACATTCTGATCAAAATGACCAAAACCTTAGACAGAGACAAAATTCTGAAAGCAGCAAGATCGAAGAAAGAAATCTCTTACAAAGGAGCATCCTTAAAATTCACAGCTGATTTTTCTGATGAAACCCTCATGGCCCGAAAACAGTGGTGGGACATAGTAAAAAAACTCAATGAAATAAATGCCTCCCCCAAAATACTTTTCCCAGCAAGACTCTCATTCATAATAGAAGGAACAACACACAGTTTCACAGACAAACAACAGCTCAGGAACTTCATAGACTCAAAACCATGGTTACAAGAACAACTAAATGGGCTACTTTAAGGCAAGAAAGGCCCCTCAAATACACCAAATTTTAACAGAACAATGGGACAAAATCCCATAACAATAATCTCTCTCAATGTCAATGGGCTAAACGCACCAATTAAAAGACATAGAGTGGCAGGATGGATTAGAAAATTGAACCCAACATTCTGCTGCCTGCAAGAAACGCATCTCAATAGTCAAAGCAAACACAGACTCAGAGTCAAAGGCTGGAAAACAATCCTACAGGCAAACAGCTCCCATAAAAAAGCTGGGGTAGCCATCCTTATATCAGACCACATCGATTTCAGAGTGAGGAAGGTCATAAGAGACAGTGAAGGCCATTTCTTATTGATCAGAGGATCTGTACAACAGGAAGAACTTGCAATAATAAATGTATATGCACCTAATGAGAGACCAGCAAAGTACTTAAAACAACTACTCATAGATTTGGAAAAAGACATCAATAGCAATACAATACTAGTGGGAGACTTCAACACTGCTTTGTCACCTCTTGATAGATCAACCAGACTCAAGCTTAGCAAGGACATACTTCATTTGAGGGAAACAATGGAAGAAAGGGACTTAGTAGATATATACAGGACACTTCATCCACAAAAAGCTGAATACACATTCTTCTCAAGCGTACATGGAACATACTCCAAGATAGACCACATGCTGAGCCACAAAACATGCCTCCATAAAATTAAGAAGGTAGAGATTGTATCAACAATCTTCTCAGACCATAATGCGCTGAAATTAGAAGTAAATCACACACAAAAACTGAAAACTAAATCAAACACCTGGAAATTAAACAGTGCACTATTGAACAACGAGTGGATTAGACAGGAAATCAAAGAGGAAATCAAAAGATTCCTAGAAACGAATGAAAATGAGAACACGAGTTACCAAAACTTATGGGACACAGCAAAGGCTGTGTTAAGAGGAAAGTTTATAGCTCTACAAGCATTCCTCAGGAAGGAGGAGCGAGCACACATAAGTAACCTAACCTCACAGCTTAAGAGCTTGGAGAAGGACCAAAAAAAGGAGCACAACCCGAACAGGAGAAAGGAAATAATAAAACTCAGAGCAGAGATCAACGAGATGGAAACCCAAAAAACAATCCGAAAGATCAATGAAACCAAGAGCTGGTTCTTCGAGAAAAATTAACAAGATCGATAAGCCTCTAGCAAAACTCACAAAGAAAGGGAGAGAGAAAACCCTAATAAACCGAATCAGAAATGAAAAGGGGGTTATTACAACAGAAACCACAGAAATTCAGAGGATCCTCAGGGAGTACTTTGAGAAGCTTTATGCCACGGAACATCAAAACCTCGAGGAAATGGATAAATTCCTAGACTCCTACAGACTCCCAAGGCTGAACCAAGAAGACCTGGAATACCTGAACAGACCTATCACCATCAAGGAAATTGAAATGGTAATAAAAAGTCTCCCCAAGCACAAAAGTCCTGGCCCGGATGGATTCAATAGTGAATTCTTCCAAATCTTTAAAGAGGACTTACTCCCAATGCTCTTTAAGCTTTTCCACGAAATTGAAATATCAAAAACACTTCCAAACAGTTTCTACGAAGCAAATATCACACTGATACCAAAAGCAGATAGAGATACCACAAAGAAAGAGAAATACAGGCCGATATCCCTGATGAACACAGATGCAAAGATCCTCAACAAACTACTAGCAAATAGAATCCAACTACTCATCAAAAAGATCATACACCATGACCAAGTAGGATTCATCCCAGGGATGCAAGGATGGTTTAACATTCGGAAATCAATCAACATAATCCACCATATCAACAAAATAAAAGATAAAAAGCATATGATCATATCAATAGATGCAGAGAAAGCATTTGATAAGATCCAGCACCCCTTTATGATGAAAACCCTAGCCAAAATGGGTATAGAGGGGACCTTCCTCAACATAATTAAAGCCATCTACCACAAGCCTACAGCAAGCATCATCCTCAATGGGGAAAAACTAAGAGCCTTCCCTCTAAGATCAGGGACGAGACAGGGATGCCCACTCTCTCCACTGCTGTTCAATATAGTACTGGAAGTACTTGCAATAGCGATTAGGCAGGAAAAAGATATTAAGGGAATTCAGGTAGGAAAGGAAGAAATCAAGCTCTCACTATTCGCAGATGATATGATACTCTACTTAGAGAACCCAATAACTTCCACCAAAAAACTCCTAGAAACTATAGACTCGTATAGTAAAGTTGCAGGTTATAAAATCAATACCCAAAAGTCCATGGCTTTCCTATACGCAAACAGTGAGAGAGAAGAAAGCAACATGAAAAAAACAATCCCATTCACAATTGTGCCCCAGAAAATCAAGTACCTAGGAATCAGCTTAACTAAGGAAGTAAAGGACCTGTACAAAGAAAACTACAAAACGCTACTTCAGGAAATAAAAGAGGACATGAGGAAATGGAAAGATATCCCCTGCTCATGGGTCGGGAGACTTAACATTGTCAAAATGGCAATACTACCGAAAGCATTGTATAAATTCAATGCAATCCCTATAAGGATACCCATGACATTCTTCAAAGAAATGGAGCAAACACTCCTAAAATTTATATGGAACAATAAGCCCCCACGAAGAGCTAAAGCAATTCTTGGGAAAAAGAAAATGGGAGGAATCAACCTCCCGAACTTCAAACTGTACTACAAAGCAGTAATAATTAAAACAGCATGGTACTGGAACAAAGGCAGAACTGCAGACCAATGGAACAGGGTTGAATACACTGACATCTCTCCTCAATCATATTCTCATCTAATCTTTGATAAAGGTGCAAGTAATGTGAAGTGGAGTAAGGAAAGCCTCTTTAATAAATTGTGTTGGCATCACTGGACGGCTACATGCAAAAAAATGGGCTCAGAACTCTGCCTAACACCATGTACAAAAGTAAGATCAAAATGGATTAAAGACCTCAACATCAGACCAGAAACCATAAGGTACATTGAAGATAAAGCTGGCAAAACCCTCCATGACATTGAAGCTAATGGTATCTTCAAAGATGCCACGCCACTGGCCGAGCAAGTGAAAACAGAGATAGATAAATGGGACTATCTTAAACTAAGAAGCTTCTGCACCTCCAAAGAAACAGTGACCAAAATACAAAGACAGTCTACAGAATGGGAAAGGATATTCACCGAATACACATCTGACAAGGGGTTGATATCCAGGATATACAAAATACTGGTTAAACTCCACAAGAAGAAAACATCCAACCCTATCCAAAAATGGGGCAATGAAATGAACAGAAACTTTCTCAAAGAAGAAATCCGAATGGCAAAAAAGCACATGAGAAAATGCTCTACATCATTAATCATCAGGGAGATGCAGATCAAAACCACAATGAGATACCATCTCACACCTCAGAGACTGGCCCACATTCAAAAGAACAAAAGCAACCGATGCTGGCGTGGATGTGGCGAGAAAGGGACACTCCTTCACTGTTGGTGGGAATGTCCACTGGTTCAGCCCTTATGGAAAACAGTATGGACGATTCTCAAAAAATTAGAAATTGAGCTCCCATTTGACCCAGCAATACCACTCCTGGGAATATATCCCAGAGAGGCAAAAATGTATAGTCGAAGTGACATCTGCACTTGTTTGTTCATTGCAGCACTCTTTACAATAGCCAGAAACTGGAAGAAACCTGAATGCCCAAGAACAGATGACTGGTTAAAGAAACTTTGGTACATCTACACAATGGAGTACTATGTAGCTCTTAGAAAAGATGAAGTCATGAAATTTACATACAAGTGGTACAATATGGAAAGTATCATGCTAAGCGAAATGAGTCAGAAAGATAGGGATAGACATAGAAAGATTGCATTCATCTGGGGGATATAAAGTAACAAAGTATGAGATTAATACCCAAGAATAGCTGAGATCAGCACCAGGAGGATTACTCCATAACTTAGAGGCCAGCCGGGTATCCTAGAGGAAAGGGCTGTTCAGATAGAGAAGGGAGCACCAAATAAAGGATGTTTGGAGGATCCTCCCAGGAGGGGAGATGCATGTCGAAAGTAGACTATGGACTGAACATGTTTGCCACTCAATGCCTCTTTTGCAGACCACAACACCCAAAAGGAGAGAGAGAACACAGGGGATTGCCCTGCCACAGAGACAGGGGGGATGGGGGGATGGGGGTGGGAGGGATATTATCCATGGTGGTGGAAAATGGGCACTGGTGGAGGGATGGGTATCTGATCATTGTATAATTGAAACCAAAGCACAAAAAATTGTAAATCTACAACTTTAAAAAAATAAAATAAAATAAGGGGGAAAAAAAAAAGACCATCGAAGAAATAGCTAAGGGGATGAAGAACTTCCAGTTCTGGGTACATCTCTTTGATTCCACTGTTCTTCCTGCATTAACATACGCCTCAGATGGGCCCTACAAAAACAGGATGAGAACGCTATTCAGGTCTTCCAAAGAGGAATTGAAAGAGCTATCACGCTTCACTCAAATGAGAGAAAGAATCTGGAGTTCTGACCTCTATCGTTGGTCAAGAATCAGCGACACTGTCTCGTTTGCCAAGGCATCAAAAATCAGATGGGCTGGCCACGTAATGAGATTTCGAAGTGACCACTGTACTAGAACCATTACTGACTGGATTCCACAGGACATCAAAAGATTCCATGGCTGCCCACCTATGAGATGGTCAGACTTCTTCGTCAAGACCTTGAACGGAAGTAGTCACTGCCCCTCCCTACAAGGTTCCCACCTGGCGTGCACTCCTCACCCCAACTTAGGACCCCGAAACACAGCCACCACCACTGGGACCCCGGCCAGGGGCATCTGCAACCACTTCCGCAGGGAGCACCGGCCCAAGTAGTCGCCGACCCTTCCCAACAGGTCTGTGGACTAGCATCTAGACTGGCGAGGAGCGTGGACATCACTGTAGGGGTGTGGCCTCCTCAAAATTGGGTGTGGCCTTCTTTGGGGAGGGAGGCTGCTCATGCGGCCGCAGTTATATTTCCCACTCCCAGCACTCTGGACTCTCACCCCAGGCTTTATCATCTAAATCTGTGGAAAAAATTCTGGCTACCTAAACTACAATGCAACAACAATCCACTGGCCTACTCCAATTCTAACAAAAGACCAGCAGGCAATAGAAGCTGTATAAATCCAATATTAAAAGAGCACCTCCTACAAAGCTTCACTAGATGCCCATCATAAGCCAAAGAAAAATCCCTGACCCTAGAAATAGAGAAGGGTGTCCACCATCGACTGGCCTTATCCAGAATCCTTTCCCACAATAAGAGGGAATGGTGCTACTGAATTCCAGGGTTTTACTACTAGATAACCAAAACAACATGAAGAAATAGTGCAAATCTCCACTACAAGGAGAAGACAAAAGATTCCTGAATTCTTAACAGCGGTAACCTACAAATATGATCTCTCTGATAAAGAATTCCAAGATGAAATGCAGAGGATGTTCAAGGATCTACTCAAAGAATCAATGTAGGAGGTATCCAGAAAACTAAAAGAAGAAATGAAAAAAACAACAGAACGGATAGTCGAGAAAAATACAGGAAGAAATGAGAGCAGAAACAAAAAAGCTACAAAAAGGAGTGTCACAAATAAAGGATTCGGTAGACGAAATTGAAAACTCAGTAAGTGCCCTTAACAGTAGGATGAGTATAGCTGAAGACAGGATCAGTGAGCTTGGAGATGAGCAACAGAAATACCATATGGAAAAACAAGCAATGAAAAAAGATCTCAAAATGGTTCTAAAGAGAATCAAAGACCTAGGGGATGACACCAAGAGGAACAACATCAGAATCATCAGAGTACCAGAAGGACAGGGAGGCAACCCAATGAAAAAGCCACAGTCAAAGAAATCATTGCTGAAAAGTTCCCAGAGTTAAAGAATGCAGAAATACAGATCCAAGGAGCCAGAAGGGTGTCCACAAAAAGAACCCCTAATAAAAACACTCCAGGGCATATCATAGTCAGAATGATGGATGCTGTGGACAGAGACACAATACTACAAGCAGCAACATTAAATAAGAAAATCACATACAAAGGAGCACCCCTTAGATTTACAGCAGACCTATCAGAGGAAACCCTCCAAGCCCGAAGGCAATGGTGGGATATATTGAAAAAAATCAATGAAATGAATGCCTCACCAAGAATACTTTATCCAGCTAAACTCTCACTCAAGCTCGATAGATTGATACACCATTTTGTTGATAAACCACAGCTCAGTAACTTCATAGACTCAAAACCAAATATAAAAAAAGGGTTAAAGGGGCTCCTATAAGATAAGAAGGAAAACACTTAGAAGCACAACCAACCCCTAAAGAAAGATGGAACAAAATCCCATGACAATAATCTCTCTTAATGTTAATGGTCTAAATGCACCAATCAAGAGACTCAGAGTGGCAAAATGGATTCAGAAACTGAAACCAACATTCTGCTGTCTATAAGAAACTCATCTGAACAATCAGAGCAAACACAGACTCAAAGTTAAAGGATGGAAAACAATCCTGCAAGCAAACAGCCTCTCAAAAATGCTGGGGTGCGGGGGTATAGTGCCGCCAGTAGGTCAACCTGTACCTGTGAGGCGAGTGCATCAGCAGCCTGATAGCACCGTCAGACTTTCAGATACCCCCAAATTGCTGCTGTGCCTTTGGCCAGAGCCCAGAAACTTTGGGCAAAGTTTACCATGAAAGTAAACGGCCAAAAGTCAGGTGTGTGGGACACCCAAAAACCACCTCTGGCTCAGCTATATAAGTGGAAGCATGGCCTCTCTGGTTCCTGATTGAAGTGCTTAACGGCCATGATCCCAGAGAGTCAGAAACAGATCTCTGAACCCAAAGGCTTTTGGCAGAAATGTGTCCTGTTCCTGCAGTAGGTTACTGTCGCTGGGCCACTCCAGGTGGGAATGGATTCTGTGCCTTGGCCTGTTCCCCCTGGCGGCCCGGTGGCTACCATCCTCCAGTGGCCACTGGACAGTCAGGTTTAGGCCTGCAGTGACGAGACACTCGGGGCCGCACTAGATGAGGGTGGAACCAGCCCTTTCCTCCCCATCCCAACAAGACCTCGAGTCACCATCTACAAATGGCCTCTCTGGCTCCTGATCAAGCTGATTAACAGCCATGATTCCAGAAACTCAGAAACAAATCTCGAAGTCCAGCATCCTTTGGCAGAAATCCATCTGGACTGCATACAAGGTGGCCACCACCTCAGAGCTTACAGGAAATCCAGGTATGAGCCAGCGGTGACAGGGCAACTGCAATCTCATGGGAAGGGGGCGGTACCGGCTCATCCTTGCGCCCTACTGAGGTCACGAGTTGCCCCCCCACGAGTGGTTCTCTGGCATGGTCATGGCTCCAGAGGCAAAAGGACTTAATTCAGAGCCCGGCAGCTTGCTACGGAAAAGTTAATGGACCATGCGTTAAACTATGGCGCCATGCCTCCCCAGGAGGGAAATGGTATTGCTCCCTTCCACCTCCCCCGCCCCCTGGCAGCAAGGTGGCCACCACCTCAGAGCTTATAGGAAAGCCAGGTATGAGCCAGCAGGGAAACTGCAGTCTCATGGGAAGGGGGGTGGTACCAGCTCGTCCTTCACGCCCTACCGAGGTCACGAGTTGCTCCCCACGAATGGCTCTCCAGCACAGCCATTTCTCCAGAGGCAAAAGGAATGGTCCAGAGCCCGGCAGCTTGTGGCAGAGAAGTGAATGGACCATGCGTTAAACTATGGTGCCATGTCTCCCTGGGAGGGAATGGGTGTTGCTCCCTTCCGCCTTCTCCCCGCCCCCAGCAGCAGGGTGGCCACTGCCTTAGAGCTTATAGGAAATCCAGGTATGAGCTGGTGGTGACAGGGCAACTGCAATCTCATGGGAAGGGGGGCGGTACCGGCTTGTCCCTTACACCCTACTGAAGTCACGAGTTGCCACCCATGAGTGGTTCTACGGAACAGCCATAACACCAGATGCACAGAAACCAGTCTCGTAATTTATCTGGCTCTTTTCAGAAATCCAGAATCATTATATGACTCTCATAACCAGCTATAGAAAACAAAGTATTTCAAAATGCCTTTTCAGCAATTCTGATTGTTGGGGGGAGATTCTAAACAATAATGGTGCATCTTTTGGCAAAATAATGAATGTAATCAATGTAGAGAAAAGTTAAGAATCCTAAATCCTTTACCAAGAAACTCCTAGAAACAATAGACTTGTACAGTAAAGTCGCAGGCTATAAAATCAACACCCCAAAATCCATGGCCTTCTTATATGTAAATCATGAGACAGAGGAAAATGACATGAAAAAAAAATCCCATTCACAATTGTGCCCCAGAAAATCAAATACCTCAGAATCAGCCTAATTAACGAGGTAAAGTACCTCTACAATGAAAACTACAAAACGCTACCCCATGAAATAAAAGAGGACACGAGAAAATGGAAACATATCCCTTGCTCATGGATAGGAAGAATCAATATCGTCAAAATGGTAATACTCCCGAAAGCATTATACAGATTCAATGTTATCCCTATAAGGATACCCATGAAATTCTTCAAAGAAATAGATCAAGCACTCCTGAAATTCATATGGAACAACAAACGCCCACGAATACCCAAAGCAATTCTTGGGAAAAAGACAAAGGGAGGCATTACCCTCACCAACCTCAAACTCAACTACAGAGCAGTAATGATTAAAACAGCATGGTACTGGAAAAAAGCCAGGGCGATAGATCAATGAAACAGGGTGGAATATCCATACACACAACCCCAAATGTATGAACATCTAATCTTTGATAAGGGGGCAAGAAATGTGAAGTGGAACAAGGAAAGCCTCTTCAACAAATGGTGCTGGCATAACCTGACAACCACATGCAAAAAAATAGGCTTAGACCTCGACCTAACACCATGCAAAAAAAGTCAGATCAAAATGGATTAAAGATCTCAACATCAGGCCAAAATCCATAAGATACATTGAAGACAAGGTCGGCAAAACTCTCCAGCATATTGAGACTAATGGTATCTTCAAAGACGACACTCCACTGAGCAACAAAGTGGAAACAGAGATAAAAAATGGGACTATCTTAAATTAAGAAGCTTCTGCACCCTAAAAGATACAATGACCAGAATACAAAGACAATCGACAGAATAGAAAAGGATATCTTCCCAATACCCATCTGATAAAGGATTGATATCAAGGATTTACAAAGCACTGGTTGAACTCTACAAGAAGAAAACATCTAACCCCATCAAAAAATGGGGTGATGAAATGAACAGAAAATTTCCCAAAGAAGAAATCATAATGGCTAAAAGTCACATGAGAAAATGCTCTACATCACTAATCATCAGGGAGATGCAGATCAAAACAACAATGAGATATCATCTCACACCACAGAGACTGGCTCACATCCAAAAGAACAAAAGCAACCGATGTTGGCATGGATGTGGTGAGAAAGGGACTCTCCTTCACTGCTGGTGGGAATGCCAACTGGTTCAGCCCTTTTGGAAAACAGTATGGACGATTCTCAAAATTTAGAAATTGACCTCCCATTTGACCCAGCAATATCACTCCCTCCACTCCTGGGAATATATCCTGGAGAGGCAAAAAAGTACAGTTGAAATGACATCTGCACTTTTATGTTCATTGCTGCACTATTCACAATAGCCAAAATCTGGAAAAAAACAGAGTGCCCAAGAACAGATGACTGGTTAAAGAAACTTTGGTACATCTACACAATGGAGTACTATGAAACTGTTAGAATAGATGAAGTCATGAAATTTACATACAAGTGGTACTACATGGAAAGTATCATGCTAAGTGTAATGAGTCAGAAAGAGAGGGATAGACATAGAATGACTGCATTCATCTGGGGAATATAAAGTAAAATTTTGGAGAGTACCATCCAAGAATAGCCAAGATAGGTGCCAGGAGGTTCACTCTATTGCTTGGAGGCCAGCCGCACCTCCTAGGGGAGAAGGCAGCTCAGATAGTGAGGGGAGCATCAAGTAAAGGATATTGGGAGGATCCTCCTAGGATGAGAGATACATGCTAAAAATAGACTATAGACCGAACACGATTGCCACTCAGTGCCTCTTTTGCAAACCACAGCACCCAAAAAGAGAGAGAGAACAAAAGGGAATGCCCTGCCACAAGGGTGGGGTGGGATGGTGGGGTGGGGGAGGTGGGAGGGATAGTTGGAGCACTGGAGGTAGGGAATAGACTCTAGTGAGGGATGGTTACTTACTTGATCATTATATAACTGAAACCCAAGCACAAAATTTGTAAGTCTACAACCATACCTTATGGTGTTTCACTAATAAAATTTTTTTTAAAAAAAGGCAAAACCTGTAACCTCTATTCTACAAAGGAGAGTTTATATTTATGCTGAATGTCAACTCATTACGGCATTGACAACAATTACTGTTACTACAGCAGCAACAGCAGCAAAGTAACAATCATTATAAGAATATCCGGCCCAGGAAGGAAAATGAAAGGTCTCTAACACTCAGGGAACTGTTCTGAAGATTGATATATTCTCCTCTGACCTATCTAAATGTTTCGTATATACCGAACATATTTTATTAAATGTTCTGCTGTTTATCTTCTAAAAAAAAGACCCTGACTGATTGGTTTGAGGCTCTTTGTGTTCCTAGAATGAGCAGATACCATTGGGCTACACTAGATCTGGACAGGGATGAATGGAGATGTTACTGGCACCCGCTCGAGCAAATTGGTGAGTAACGGGATGTCAAGTGATCAAGCTTTTGGTGTATGTTTATGTATAAAATGTATTTGACCACGTTACTGGGCCTGCTCAAGCAAATCGATTTTAAAAGCCCTTAAAGGTAGGATTATGATATTGTTATTACTGGCTTTGTTCTTAACATTAGGTTGAAAATTAGAATAGTTTTTTTCTTCAGTTGAAGTATCTGCCTCACACTGTAGTTCACAGAGAATCCTGTGGTCCTTCCCTAATGCACACCCAGACTGCACATGTGTGGGCTGCGGAGCCAGGCATGGCTCAGACCAGACCACTCAGCATAGACCAGTACAGAGAGCGGCAGAAATAGGGTATTAGGTAGAGGCTCCATAGGGTGTTAGGTAGAAGTTCCAGCAGAGGCTTTGGGATCCCCACTTGCATTCACCTGGATAGGATACATTTGGGACTGGAGGTGGGACTGCTCTGTCCCAGTACCACCGTGCACGAAAGGTTCTTTTTTCAGTTTCTTTCTTTCCTTCCTTCCTTTCTTTCTTTCTTTCTTTCTTTCTTTCTTTCTTTCTTTCTTTTTTTTTTTTTTGAGCATTTTTTAAAAAAATTTTGGGCCATATCTGACGATGCTCAGGGCTGGCTCTACACTCAGGGATCACTCCTGGTGGGCTCTGGGGACCACTTAGAATGTCAGAGCTCATGCAGGGTAGCCACATGCAATGACCTAACCAATAGACTATGTCTGTGTTTTTGTTTTACTGACAAAAGGGGGGAAGTTGAAGGGCCAGAGAGATAGCACAGTGGGTAAGATGCTTGCCTGGCACGTGATCAACCCACATTCTATTTTATCTCGAGCAAGAGTCATGACTGATTGCAGAGCCAGGAGTCAGGTTTGAGGATCAAACAAGAAATGGCTCTGGCGAGCCATGATGGGTCCTTCCCTCACGGGCACCTGGGTTGGTGTTGGTTCTGCCAGTTCACTCATGGTGAGAGAGATACATCTCACCATGGATCTCACGAGGGTGTCAGGATTCTGTCCTTACACACAATGCATGGGACAAGAGAGAGATGGGCAGGACTGGCCCACTGTGGTGTCTCTGGGAACACAGGGCAGTGAGGAGAAGAATGTTTACAAAACAGCCTGGGGGGAAAAGTGGGGGAGGACACAGGGGCCCTTCACTCAAGTGCTCTTGGAAGGTGTTGGGGTGGGAGGTCAGTCTGGTTCAGGCTTCGCACGGGCACCCATGGTTGCTCACAGGGCACTGGGAATTCGTGGCGTTGGAAATGGCATTGTCGTTGGGGTCCTTCACATGTCATTGGGGTCCTTCATGGGATCCAGATGGGGCTTCAGGCTGGGGACGGCTCACCCAATCACCCAAAGGTGCAGAGGGCCATGGTAAAGGGGTTCAGAAATAGCTTGGCTGGGGGGGGGTTGCTTACTCCTCCCGTGATTTTGGGGAGAGGTATAGGTGGGTTAACCTGCTCTGCTGGTTCCACTCAGGCAAGCCCGGCAGCCAGTGTGTGGGGGAATAGGGTGTCAGTGTCAGATGTGCCAGTGAGGTGCTGTGGTCCTCACAGGCAGGACTCTCTGGGTGGGAGTTAGGGGGTATGGGTGGGCCCGGCTCGGTTCTGGTGGTTCCTGCACACACATAAGGGGCTGTTTGGTTTTGTTTGTTTTTGTATGGAGGCCACATCCAGCGATTGCTCAAGACTGGCTTTGCACTCAGGGATCACGCCTGTCAGTGCTCAGGAGTGCGGGGGATTGAACCCAGCTGTAAGGCAAGTAAGTGCCCTATCTTCCTTACTATTTGCTGTCTTTTTTTTTCTCTTTTTGGCCTGCTGTTGAGGGGCATGGACTGCTGTAACCTAGATAAGGGTGCAGTTGTGGGGGTCAGACTGGGGCTGCTCGGCTGAATCTGTCCAGGGAACCACAGAGCGTTTGGGAATGGCTCTGCCGATGGCTACGGGATCTTCACCTGCAGTAGCCTGCATGAGACACATATTGGTGGGGGGCGGGCATGCTTGGCTCCACCAGGAACTATAAGCCTCTGGCATATAGTTGTGGCGGAACAGGGTGCTCTGAAATATTGTTGGCGAGACTCTAGGGGTATTTTCCCGATATGCATCTGGAGCATACACAGGGTCCCGGGGAGAAAAATGCATCGTAGGGTGGCTCTGGACGAAAGCTATGGGACTCCTTTACCAAAGCACTCCAAAGTGAGTGGAGGGAGATACTGGCTGTACATTTATGTGGGATAAGGAGGGAGGTGCATAGAGGGGCAGGATCCCAAACTCACGCCAGAGTCATTCTGAGTAAATTTGAATAAATCCATGAATAAATTTGTAAATCATAAAAAAATAATAATATAACCTTGCGGACTCCGCTCCAGGCTGTTTTCACTCAGGGCGCTCCAGAGTGAGGCGGGCGAGAGCCCTCCTCACCCCAAGGGACCCAGCCCAGGCAGCCAACCTCCACTACCCAACCACCGCCATGCTTCAGGCCGCTTTCCAGATGCTCAGGTCAAACCTCACACAGGAGTGAAGTTCCATGGGACCCAGGTAATGTGGAACTTTGTGAACTTGGACTCTGGACTCAATGGGACCCAGAAGCAGAGATCCTCTGCCCACTTCCCCCAGTCTCTGGTGACCCAGCAGTCACATCCATAAGCCACACCCTGCTGGCATCAGAAAATCTCCTCATCGACCACCCTCCAGAACTCACGGCTGCTCCTCTCAGATGGGAGTATAAAATGAGGCACCCATAACCATGCCGTCATAAGACATTTCCTATGCATTTTCTGTAATTATCACACCACGTTTGATGAGGTTCAGACAGTGGCAACAAATCATAGAAATGTGTGTGTGTGTGTATGTGTGTGTGTGTGTATAAGCATATATATATGCTTCTCGGACAGCATCCTGCCCACACGGGCAGAGTCTGGCAAGTTCCCCGTGGCATATTCAATATGCCAAAACTAGTAACTCTAACAAGTCTCATTCCCTTGACCCTGAAAGAGCCTCCAGTCATTGGGAAAGACGAATAAGGAGAGGCTGCTAAAATATCAGGGCTGGGAGGAATAGAGATTACTGGCGCCCACTCGAATAAATTCACGAACAATGGGATGACAGTGATACAGTGATTTTTTTATTAGTGAATCACTGTGAGGAACAGTTACAGACTTGCAAACTTTCATACTTGCATTTCAGTCATACAATGGTCAAGTACCCATCCCTCCACCAGTGCCCATTCTCCACCACCAATGGCCCCAGCATCCCTCCCACTATCCCCACCTTGTCCCCTCCACCCCACCCCACCTCTGCGGCAGGGCATTTCCTTTTGCACTCTCTCTCCTTTTGGGTGTTGTGGCTTGCAATAGAGTTATTAAGTAGCCATAATGTTCAGTCTATAGTCTACTTTCGGCCCGCATCTCCCATTCTGAGTGGGCCCTCCTAGCACCCACTCTAAGCTACCTTTTCCCCAAACATGTAAGACCGGTTTCTAAGCTGTGGAGTAATCCTCCTTGTACTTATTTCTACTATTCTTGGGTGTTGGTCTTTCATTCTGTTACTTTATATTCCACAAATATGTCTGTCCCTCTCTTTCTGACTCATTTCTCTTAACATGATACTTTCCATGTTGATCCACCTATATGCAAATATCACGATTCCATCTTTTCTAACAGCTGCATAGTATTCCAATGTGTAGATGTACCAAAGTTTCGTTAACCAGTCATATGTTCTCAGGCACTCGGGTTTTTCCAGATTCTGGCTACTGAAAACAGTGCTGCAATGAACATATAAGTGCAGATGTCATTTCTACTATACTTTTTTTGCATCTCCGGGGTACCTATTTAAGATAGGAATTTTGAAAGGTAGCCAGGAAGAAGAGCAAGCTTTCTTACTTAATACTATATTCACATGCTTCAAACAAGTACAATGTGGAACATATAGCAGATAGCACCACAGATAAGCTCTTAACTCATTTGACAAGAGCTTTCTTGGTTGTATGCATGACCTTGGTAAAATCACTTTAATTATCTGCCTCAATTACCTCACTGTAACAAAGGAATTAAGAGAATCACATAACAAGTGATTGTGAATTTATGCATGCTAATACTTTGAACATATGAAACATAACATTGGGAAAGAGAACATATATTCTATCAATGTTGTCTGCATACCATGTATAATGAACTGGATATAATACTTTAACTGTGAGAAAAGCACAATAATGCACAATCATTCTTTCACTTTTTTGGCAACAAAACAGACTGAGGAAATCTAACTGGACTAGATTGTATGGAAGTAGATCAGATAGGATAATTACAATGTTTACCATGTTCTTGCCACATAAAGCAAGGTATAGAATGTTTTTGAAACATAATTGGAAACAAACTATTTTGCTACCCGTTTTGCAAAGATATATGCCAACATGACAGCTCATGGTTTTCCAGGATTATAAGGTTAGAAGCATACAGTGGAGGCCTTGGAAAATGCTGATGTGTGGTACTGATTATTCGACATTATTGTATAGGAGAATCTCAAGTAGGAAATAGGGATGGCTATCCAGAACAGAACATTCCTTCCGTTCCCATCCTATCTAAATCTTACATAATAATCTAAGCATTCCTAGTAGTACTACAATTTCAAACATCTTTAAGCATATGTATTGAATTATTATTGATGGAGTCACTTAGCATACAAATACAAAAAGCCAAGTTCACATTTTACAGAGGACTGTGAAGAATCAAAGCTTATGGCTTAAATGTAAAATACCACCTAGAAATTTTATTTAAATGTATGCTAGAAAACTGTGATTACATCTCTAGAGACATCTTCTGCTACAAAGGAAATTTATATATTTTATGACTTCCAAACCACATCTATACTTAGACTAAATCTTACAGTGATTTATTTACATTTTTTCAGTATGACAAGGTGCTCTATTGTGATGATTGCTTTAGTCAGTATGTTTTTATCTGTGTGCCTCTGCTCAGAGCCTTCTTACTTATGTCAGTAAACAAGTCTTACAGTCTTAAAATTCACAGTAGAATTTTAGTTTAAAAAAAAAGATAGAAACTCTCATAGTTATTAGTGTCTACTTCATGCTGGGTCGGCAGTGGTACTCTATAATGTTCACATTCTTTCTTCAAAAAAGTCTTCACAAAAATTCAATAACTAAAAGAATTTTTTGGTATTTTTGGGAGGGTGGTGGTGCTCAGACCTTACTCCTCACTCTGTGCACAGGGATCACTCCTGCAAGGGTTGGGGTGAATCAGGGGACCATTTGAGGTGCCAAGGATTGAAGTGGGTCAGCTGCATGCAGGGCTAGCATCCTGTCCATTGTGCTATCTTTCTGACAGAAGTACACTTGAAGTACTCTCTCTCTCCATAGATAGATAGATAGATAGATAGATAGATAGATAGATAGATAGATAGATATAGATTGTAAGGACCCACTACCCAATGGTGCTCAAGGCTTAGTCCTAATTCTGCACTCAGACACACTCCTGGTGAGGCTTGGAGGAACATATGTTATGGCAAAGATGGAATCCGGCATGCCATATGCAAGCTAGTACCCGACTTGCTGTACTATTTGTCTGACACTAAAAGCTATATATTTTTAATTTGCATTAATATTCTTTATTTTTAATTTGTTTTTCTTTTAATTGAGCCACCATGAGCTATACAGTTAGAAAGTTGCTCATGATTGGGTTTCGGTCATACAATGTTCTAATACCCATCCCTTCACCAGTGTATATTTCCCATCGACAATGTCCCTGGTTTCCCTTCCCACTTGTACTCCCCCACACAGTCTCAGCCTGCTCCTGCCTCTATGGCTGGCACTTTTCTTCTTTCTCTCTCTCTTGCTCTCTGTCCCTTTCTCTGTTGTTCTGAGCACTGTGGTTACATGTAGGTACTGAGAGGTTATCAAGCAAATCCCATGACCAACTTTCAGCACTCAGTTCTTGTTCAGAGTGATAATTTCCAACTATCTTTGTCTTACTGGTTCCTTCTCTGTCCTACCTGCCCTCCCGCTGCCCTTCCACTCGGGCAGCTTCCATCTGTGGACCAGTACTACTGGCCCTTGTTTTTTCTGTTCGTGAGTATCAGTCTCATATAATGCTTTTTATTTGACTCATTTTTCTAGCATGATACTCTCCATATCCATCCTTTTTTTTTTTGCTTTTTTGGGTCACACCAGCGATGCACAGAGGTTACTCCTGGGTCTGCACTCAAGAATCACCCTCAGCAGTGCTCAGGGGATCATATGGGATGCTGAAAATCAAACCCGGGTTGGCCGCATGCAAGGCAAACACCCTACCCGGCTGTGCTATTGCTCCAGCCCCTCCATATCCATCCTTTTATAAACAAATATCATGACTTCATTTTTCCTGGTGACTGCATTGTATTCTATTGTGTAGATGTACTGTAGTTTCTTTATTTTTTAAAAATTTTTTGAAAGATTGAGTCAGCGTGAGATACACAGTTACAAAGCTGTTACAGGTTTCAGTCATACAATGCTCCAACACCCCTTCCTCTACCAGTGTGCAATTCCTACCAGCAATGCACCAGCTTCACTCCCACCTGCTCCCTCCCGCAGCCCCAGCCTGCCTTTATGGCAGGCACTTTCCTCTCTCTCTCTTTATATATATATATATATTTTTTCATAGCTTCATTTCTAACCCAGTAATTTTCAATCCTGACTGCATAGTCAAATCACTTGGAGAGTTAAAAAATGCTACCAGGTTCCTCCTTAGAGATATGTATTTGATTCGTCTTTGATATGTCAATTCTCGGTGTTATTTAGATTCTATACTTATATAAAATGTCAATCGAGGTTTCAGAAACATCCATAAAATTAAAAATATGTTTAAAACTACTTCATTTCATTTTTATTGTAAACTTCTTGGCAATATCATTTAGTGATTTGTAAGCTATGCTATTTCTATTTTTTTTCTTTTTGGGTTACACTCGGTGATGCACAGAGACTACTCCTGGCTCTGCACTCTAAAATTATTCGTGGCGGTGCTCGGGGTTTGATATGGGATGCTGGGAATCGAACCCAGGTCTGCAGAGTGCAAGGCAAACACCCTTCCCGCTGTGCTATCGCTCCAGCCCCGCTATGCTATTTCTTATCTTTCTATAAGAACCATATAAATCTGAATAACAGGGGTCTTGGGTATACATGCCTATGATTTTACTCTTCAGAACATCTGTCCAGTGACAAATTATTTAATCTCTGACCTCAGCGCCAAAGAACAAAAATTTTCTAGCAGAAAAACCTTTATATCTGCCTAGTTAGAAGTGACAAAAAAAATTGTCCTCTACTAATCTTTTCAAAAACATCAACCTCAAGCAAAACACCAAGTGTATCAGAGGCTCTGAGTTTAGGGCACTAAATTCCTCAGCACTGTGAAATTTAATTAGTGCAGATGGCCTGCAAGAAAATAACACCACTGTAAGAAGCTTGACAGAGAACAGGGGTTTTTAATTCTTTCTCTAAGATTCACCATGAGCACATAAGTAACAAGAATACTTCTACCTCTCCTATTTTAGTTCACATTTCAAATGGGAACAAGCACAGTGTGTTCATTTTTTTTGTCTTTACATTACCACTTTCATCGCTTCCTTAACATTATTTCCTTTCCTATAGGGAACTCCTACTACCATAGTGAGCCCCGATTGGGTTCCTCCAATCTGAGCCTTGTTTCCCACTTTGGAGAACAATTTTTATTTCTGTTGTTCTAAAAGTCATTCTTTCAGGGGCCAGAGAGGCAGCATGGTGGTTAAGGTGCTTGTTTGACATGAAGCCATTCCTGGTTCCATGCCAGCACCACATATGGTTCTCTAAACACCACCAGGAGTAAATCCTTATGCTAGGGGCCAATCAGTAGAACAGGAGGAAACGGGAAGGAAATTAAGTGAGGAAGGGGCCATGGTATGAAAAACATTAAGAAACATCGGTACAGATTATGCTGATTTTTTTGTTTTTGGCTTCTTGGGTCACGCCCAACAATGGTCAGGGGTTACTCCTGGCTCTGCACTCAGAAATTACTCCTGGCTTGGGGTATCATATGGGATGCTGGGGCTCAAACTCAGGTGAGCTGTGTGCAAGAAAAATGCCCTATGCACTGTGTTATCTACCGCTCTGGCCCAATAATATGTTGATTTTTAAATGATGCATACCTGAAACATACTTATAATTGCATTGCTACATCAATAAATAATTTTTAAAGGTCATAATTCATTATATCTTGTTCTTCAAAAAATAATACCAATTAGCATCAACTACTTTAGTAGGGCTGGAGCGATAGCACAGTGGGTAGGGCGTTTGCCTTGCACGCGGCCAACATGGCCGACCCGAGTTCTATTCCTCTGCCCCTCTCGGAGAGCCCGGCAAGCTACCGAGAGTATTCGATATGCCAGACACAGTAACAACAAAGTCTCCAATGGAGACGTTACTGGGCCCACTCGAGCAAATCCATGATCAACGGGAGGGTCTTTACCTTACCTTACTTAATAGTGAGTATAGCTTAACCAAAATACTCAATTTTCTGAGGTCTCACATATAAGATAATGCTAATAGCATCCAACTGATAACATAATGAAGATTAGAAATATATTTAAGGCAAAAGTAAAACATGGTAACATATTTTATCATCATATATTATACCAATTGATCTTAATATCATCTTCTCCTAACAATATTTACCAAACAAGATGGCCAAATTTGTAACAAATTTTCTTTTTGAGGGGTTGGAGCAATAGCACATGCCACGCATGTGGCCACCCTGAGTTTGATCTTTGGTATCCAATATCCCCATATCATCCCCCAAGCCCACCAAGAGTAATCCCTGAGCAGAAATCTAGGAGTAGTTCCTGAGCAACTACAGGTGTGACCCAAAAACTATAAACAAACAAAGATTCTCTTTTGAATCTTTAGCTTAACTTAGTTTCTCTTTCTTTGTAGCACTCTACCCAGAACTCAGCTAATTCTTACGCAAAGTTTAAAATCCTTGTATTTCCAAAAAGCATAAATCAAACTCTTTCTGCTACATCAACAAAATAATGTTTTATCATTAACTTAGGAGAAAACACATAGGAATAAGCCTAGGTGTAAGAGTAAAAATGTTGATAAAACTAAGCAAATTTGTCTTTTAGAATTTGGAATCTCTGGTTCTAGTCATTTACCAGTATCCTGGTTCCACGAAATTCTTAATATTTAACTCCCATATTCCAAAGTTAGATACCAGTCATTCTTAACCTTGCAGCATTCCTGTGCCAGCACCTAAAATATAATTTAAAATTTTCTATTTTTTAATGTGGACTAACACCATCCCTTCCTTCATTCTTCAAAACTGCACCAGGAAATAAAATGATACAACAAGGGTTGGAGAGACTACAGGGATAGGGCTCCTGTCTTGCATGGCACAACCTGGGTGATCCCTGAGTGCAGAGCCAAGTTCTGAGTACTGCCAAGTGCGACCCACATCCCCATCGCCCCAAAAGCATAAATAAAAAAAATAAAATAACTTTAAATTACTATTTAAAAAAATCATGTAACAATCAGCAAAATAATTGTTATTCAGCAATAATCATTGAGCACTTTCCATGGAACAGTGAAATTACCTGTAGTTTGATTATTGCACCTAATTTTTATCTTCTATGTTATAAATTCTGCTATGTTATAAGTTCTCTATGGATCCTATATTGTATTAATACTCATATTCACAGATGTAGAACAAATAAAGAAGAGATTATTTTGAAACCCATGAATAATTTTGGGAGTTCTAATGTTTTTATTTTATCCCTAAACTCCAGACAAAAGCAAGGAAAAAATGTATCGATAAATATTTCATAAACTGAAAAACAGAACTATGAAAAAATATATATATACTTTTACCATAGGTTGACACAGAAGATTGAGCCTAGATAAAAATAACGATACAAAATATAACCCATTATTCTAACTCTATAAGCTGACCTCTAGAATACAGTAAAGAAGAAAAAGGAAAGAGATCTAAGGGAAACCGGTTTGATTATAGGAACTTCTCAGAAAAGCCTTTAAAAATAACATGCACTAAAGATAAAAGGAAAAGGGAAGTGAACTCAGAACAGATCCAGGGTGCTCTGAATTCATTCTGATTGATTCAAAAACACTCAAATCAAATCTAAAGACAAGCCTGGAGAAAGTTCTACATACAAAAAAAATACGTGGGGCTTACTTTTCAGATAGTACTTTTCAGAAGAAAAGCACTATCAAGAATGAACAAACATGTTCTTGAAAAATAATGCATGAGTTAATCAGCATATACAGAGAAGGTGAATATTACACAGCTAATTTATTTCTGTTATAAAGATTTCAGTTTATGCAATCAGAAGAATAACTTCCACTTCATATCTTTTGTATAACACCCCTCATTACCTCCTGTGGACAAGGTGTCTCTGAGGTAGTTCTAAAGTAAAATGTAAAATTTTCTTGGTTCAAACACTGTCTGAGAACAATTACTTATCTAATTTCCAAGACATGAAACAGAAGTCACTGACTAGACCAAACTTTATTTTTAGAAATTCAAATGAAGTCACAAAAAGAATATACAATAAACTTGTTAGATCTGAAGAATTATAAAATATCAAAACATGAATACTATGTTCATTGTTGATAAGTATTAATTAGATCATAGATTTTTTAAATATGTATGAAAGTCTGATAAGAATCATAAAAATGTACATTTATTTTTAACAAATAATTTTACCAGCAATAAAATTAACAAATTAATACATGATGGAGGGAAGAGACAGTACTATGAATAAATAAGCCACTTTGCCAAGACGTGTGACTTAGTTTCAATCTCCAGCACCACATTTAGTTCCCCAGCACTGCCAAGAGTGTACCCTGAGCAAAGAACCAGGAGTAAGCCCTGGTCACTCGGTATTACCTACCCACACAAGCAAAAATAAGAGGGAGAATTTTAAATATAATTGCCAATGTAGATATAGTTATTCACTGTAATATTAAACAGTGAATACTAAATATACAATAAGAAACAGGGTTAAATATAGGAAGCATTATTGTGCATCCTTATGATGGAATAGTATTCAGCTATACAAACTACATTTGCAAACATATAATCATGAAAAAATGTGAAAGCTGTACAATCTATGATGCATTTAATAAATATACTAATATAAAGACTTATTAATGTAGGGCTAGAGAGATAGTAGAGGTGGTTTGAATGCAGTCGACCCCAGTTCAAATGCTTGAAACCACAAATGGTCCCTCAGCCACTGTCAGGTGTGACTTCTAGCACACAACTAGGAATGGGCTCTAAACTCCACGAAGTGGGGCTAAATCTCTCTCCAAAGCATCAAAAATCAATCATGGGTGCTGAATGGGGACTCACATGTAACTTTTTTCATTAGAAACGTTGATTTTTTCCTTGAATTTCACAAGATGTATCTTTCTTGGAGATTTTAATTCATTCTTGACTACTACCCAGAATTCATTATCTCCTCTTCCTTTCAAACAAAATCCTAATTATGTATAGGTATCCAAACCTTCTTTCCCTGGCTCCGTGTGCTAATAAGAGTAACTACTTATTTAGTCATAAAATATAAAAATAAGTCTATTAGGTGGGTATCGCAAAATTCTTCTTCAACTTTTCAAGGAGGGGGAGGGTGACCCAGTTGTTAAAGGCTTTACGGAATAATTGTTCTTCCTGGAAATCTGTAAGGCATGCAAAAGTTTAAGTCCCCAAGAAACCAACTCCCTGGGGAGTGTGACCTTTGTATGTAGACAAAACCTCTGAATATAAAGGAGAATAATTTTTAAATTTGGTTCTTTTTTATCAGATTGTCACAGCAGACGAAGAGAATTCCTTCTAGTCCTGCAGAAGTCAGAATGAAAGCTCAGAGTAGCCCTACCCAAGAGCAAACTGGCACGATTTTTAGGGCAGCAGTTAAATATAGGTGGGCATAACCCTAGCTGCAGTTCCATTTTAATTTACTTTCATATGCCAAAAAAATGGACCATGAGAGGCCAAGGATATAGCTCAGTATTAGCTCACATGTGTGAGGCCTTAAATTTAATCTCTGACACTACAAAACAAAGTAAAGAAAGAAACTAAGACTAACTCCCACTTCTTCTTGCCAGTCCCTGGTAACAAAAATAAAAAAGAAACTATAATCATAGATTAGTGCTAAATATAAAATTCAGATTCATCCAGCTGTTAAATTAGTGTTAATTAATTTTAATTATTTTTTAAGAAATAATGTGACCTAGGCAAGATTTTTGTTTTGTTTTGGGGCCACACCCAGTGATATTCAAGGGTCACTCCTGGCTCTGTACTAGAAATTACTCCTGCTGGTGCTTGGGGTACCGTATGGGATGTCAGGAATTAAAGCCCAGTCAGCCACATTCAAGGCAAGTGCCCTACCCACTACGTAGCCCCTGTCTAGCCAAGATTTATGCTATCTCTGTTCAGTCTGCCCGGCAAACTTCAGCAGGTCTGATCACTCACTTAAAAAAAGGAAATAAAGGTAAGTGGAGAGAATATAAATTATTCCACTAGGGGAAAATGGTGTGAAAATTTCTCAATACAGGATGGAGTTTCTTAACCACCCCCCTCCCCCCCCCCCATACACACATGCTTATAAAAGAGTGAAAAATTCTGTGGTGAATTTGAAAAAATCCTATAAAAAAAGAAATGTTTGAAATTCTCCAATACAAATGCTATATTTACCATTTTGAATAAAAAAATCAAAGCTGCTGTGAGAATGGCAGCGGTTGGGTTCTGGAGGTTTTCAGCTCCCAGGGCTCTATTGGGGCAGGGAAGGGAACTCACCCGACCCCTCTGAGTTGCCCAAGTGAAGACAGCCTGGTGTGCGGGGGTCTAGTTGTTCTATGTTGCTCTCTTCCAGATTGAAAGATTAGCTTGTACATATACACACACAGCACACATACACATACACACACTATATATATGTATATATACATATATATATATATATGCACTGTTAGCATTGTCCTCCAGTTGTTCATCGATTTGCTCAAGTGGGCACCAGTAATGTCTCCACTGTGAGACTTGTTACTGTTTTTTTTTTTTTGCACATCGAATACATCATGGGTAGTTTGCCAGGCTTTGCCTTGCAGGTGAGATACTCTGAGTAGCTTGCCAGGCTCTCGAAGAGGGACTGAGGAATCAAATCCAGGTCGACACATGCAAGGCAAATGCCCTACCAACTGTGCTATCGCTCACACCCATATATATATATATATAGCTATATACATGTGTATGATATGTATATATATGTGTATACACACGTGCATATATATACATACACATATATATCATATCATATATATAGGAGAGAGAGAGAGAGAGAGAGATTACAATCTCTAATGCACTGCTGAGGCAATCTTTGGCACAGACCTGGGACTGGTACTACTAAATGTGATATAAAAACTAAAATAATCAAAATAAACAACCCTAAAAATGTATAGGTAACTCCAGGCACTTCAGGGCTGGCATCTTCTGTTTGGTCAACCCTCTGGAATTGGAAAGCTTAATGACTTGTGTAAATTTTCACAAAGATTCTGCCTAAACTAGGAAACTCCAAGTCATGGAAATTACAAAACTTGCCAGGAGAGACCTTCTTGCCTTGGAGCATCTTTAGTATGCAAAATTGGGTTCAAAAGATGACTCCAGTCAATTTAGTGTTAGGAAATGGATCTACAACTCCTGATTGCTCTCTGCTGGACTTGTCCACATTATTTTCCGGTGGTCTGATCGGGCTGGAATGTCCTGGCCTTTCCCCGAGCCCCCGCATGTCAGGTCAGTGCATTGGCGGCAGAGGTGCTGCTGCTGCTGCTTTTCACTTCTCTCTGATGGGATATTGATTTCCCGCCAATCCCAGCAGGCTTGCCCTGGAAATCAATACCTCACTAGCAGTGAAACAGATCAAGATGAAACAGAAGGCCTTAGGAGAGCAAAACTGTTGCCCACAAATCTTAAGGCGCTTCAGAGATGGCAAACGAGACACATCAAAGAAGGTAAAGGACCAGGAAACAAGGAATCAACAAAATCAATAATAAAAACCACCAAGCGACACAGGAAGGGAGAAGGCAAGCATTGCTCAGGGACAAAGCCCCCAAGCAAGGGGCAGGCCTCCCCAGAGGCTTCTGAGAGAAAGGAAAGTCTTTGTCTATTATTTCTTACATTTTTTAAATTTATTTTTATAATTTTATAAAATTTTTATTAGAGAAACACCATGAGGTACAGTTGTAGACTTACACATTTTTGTGCTTGGGTTTCAGTTATACAATGACCGAATACCCATCCCTCCACCAGTGCCCATTCTCCACCAACACTGATCCCAGTATCTCTCCCATCCCCTACCCCACCCCACCCCCCACCTCTGTGGCGGGGCATTCCCTTTTGTTCTCTCTCTCCTTTTGGGTGCTGTGGTTTGCAAAAGAATAATTTTATTTTAGGGGAGCTGGTACTTCACTCCTGGCATTACTCAGGCAATACTCCTGGCTTCGATTCTTCTGTCCCTTTTGGAGATCCTGGCAAGCTACCAAGAGTATCTCGCTCTCACAGCAGAGCCTGGCAAGCTCCTCGTGGCGTATTCGATATGCGAAAAACAGTAATAACAAATCTCACAATGGAGATGTTACTGGTGCCCGCTTGAACAAATTCCCTGCACTCAGGAATCATTCCTGGCTGAGAACCACATAGGTGCTGGGGATCAAACCCCGGTCAGCTGTATGAGAGGCTTGTGCCTTACCCTATATACCATCTCTTCAGCCTGTGTATCTTTTAAAATAGAAAGTTGGCATGAGAAGAACAAGGTCTAATGAAATAAAATCTGAGTTTATTTGACACTCATTTATTGGATAAACTAAATTCTGCTGCACATTAGCTTATTATGGTAACACTGTAGCACTGTCCTCCCATTGTTCATCGATTTGTTCAAGCGGGCACCAGTAACATCTCCATTGTGAGATTTGTTATTACTGTTTTTCGCATATCGAATACGCCACGAGGAGCTTGCCAGGCTCTGCTGTGAGAGCGAGATACTCTTGGTAGCTCGCCAGGATCTCCAAGAGGGACAGAAGAATCGAAGCCAGGTTAGCCACGTGCAAGGCAAACACCCTACCTGCTGGGCTATTGCTCCAGCCCGTCTTATTATGGTATGAGGAAAAAATAACTATAACTTTATTTATCTGGGGGATTCACACCCAGTTGGTGCTCATACCCAACAGTGCTCAAGGGCCAGGCAACACCAGGGGTCTAATCTGGGTCTCCTGCATGCAAAGTTTGCTATCTGTCCACGTGAAATACAGCTCTATAGCTCATATACTCTTTATCTCTAATTTTAAAGGAAACTGCAGTTAGTCTAGTTATACACTGAAATGAAATAAGGTAAAAGGTAAAGGCCCTCCCATTGATCATCGATTTGCTTGAGCGGGCCCAGTAACGTCTCCATTGGAGACTTTGTTGTTACTGTGTCTGGCATATCAAATACTCTCGGTAGCTTGCCGGGCTCTCCGAGAGGGGCGGAGGAATCAAACTCGGGTCGGCCATGTTGGCCACGTGTAAGGCGAACGCCCTACCGCTATGCTATTGCTCCAGCCCCGAAATAAAAAATGAAAATTTGTATTTTTATAAAATTAAAAATAAAATAAAATAAAAAATAGATATCAATGTTCATCACCATCTTTTAGTCAATTTTCAGACTCAGGAAATCTGTTAATTTCTTTTTCTACCTACCAAAACTCTGAGCTAGCCATATTTTTTTTCAGGGACATAAACTACTTTATTTTTTTTTCCTTTTTTTTTTTTATTAATGAAACACCATGAGGTACAGTTGTAGATTTACAATTTTTTGTGCTTTGGTTTCAATTATACAATGATCAGATACCCATCCCTCCACCAGTGCCCATTTTCCACCACCATGGATAATATCCCTCCCACCCCCATCCCCCCATCCCCCCTGTCTCTGTGGCAGGGCAATCCCCTGTGTTCTCTCTCTCCGTTTGGGTGTTGTGGTCTGCAAAAGAGGCATTGAGTGGCAAACATGTTCAGCCCATAGTCTACTTTCGACATGCATCTCCCCTCCTGGGAGGATCCTCCAAACACCCTTTATTTGGTTGAGCTAGCCATTTTTAAAAAGCAAACTCTTTCAAGTCGGATATAAAAATAAAAGAATAAAAAAATTGCATGAGCATTCAAGAGATTTCATTACAAGAGATTCAAGAGACACCAATTAATTTTCCTCTATAGGGAATGTGAGACTGAAAAAAGTCAAAATCTATAAATATGGTAACTGGATGCTTCTTTCCCTCACAGAGTGCTGGAATCTTCCTCCCAAAGCGAAGAATTCTCTAGATAAAAGACCTCCATCATGACAGGTTAGAGGACTTGGTGGCTACCCACCTAGAGTGCAGCTCAACAGTCGACACAGTCACTAATAAGCCTACTAGTCAACTCAGAGCTTAGCATTACTTTGGGTTTTTTGGGGGTTTTTTTTGTTTTGTTTTGCTTTTTGGGTCACACCCAGCTATGCACAGGGGTTACTCCTGGTTTTGCACTCTGGAATTAACTCCTGGTGGTGATTGGGTGGACCATATGGGACGGTGGGAATTGAACCCGGGTCAACTACATGCAAGACAAACACTCTACCCGCTGTGCTATCACTTTAGCCCCAGAGCTTAGTATTACTTTGAGTGGTCTTATTCTTATAAATAAATGCTCTTTTAAGAGTCATCAAACATTTCAAGGGGAAATCAACAACAACAAACTGTAATAAAACAAACAGGCTAAAACAACTCTAAGGAAAGAGACAATTTGAAGTATGAACGTGTGGTGAGGGGGCAACTGCAGCCTCATGGATCTGGGGGTGGAACCAACATGTCCTTCTTGCCCTGTCGAGACTACAAGTTGCCCCCCATGAGCGACTTTCCGGCACAGCCATGGACCCACAGGCACACAAATCAGTCTGGGAACTATTTTGCTTTTGGCAGAAATCCCTCCAGACTTAATTAGTAAAATATCAGAAATGCAATACATCATATGGTCTTCATAACCAGCAATAGAAAAAAAATTATTTCATGATGCCTTTTCAGCAGGTTTGATTGTTAGGGGAAGTAAAGTAAAGTAAAGGCCCTCCCGTTGATCATCGATTTGCTCGAGCGGGCCCAGTAACGTCTCCATTGGAGACTTTGTTGTTACTGTGTTTGGCATATCGAATACATCACGGGGTAGCTTGCCAGGCTCTGCCGTGCGGGCGAGATATTCTCGGTAGCTTGCCGGGCTCTCCGAGAGGGGCGGAGGAATCAAACTCGGGTCGGCCATGTTGGCTGCGTGCAAGGCAAACGCCCTACTGCTGTGCTATCTCTCCAGCCCTGTTAGGGAAAATTCCAAATAATAATGGTGCATCTTTTGTCGAAATAATGTATGTAATTAAAGTAGAGAGAGAGTTAAGTGGAAATTATCTGCCTCACAGGCACAGGGAGCTGGACGAGGCACAGCTCCCGGACGAGAACAGTGCAGTCTTCTGCCCCCGCGCCTGGCTGTTCCTCGCCAGGGTCCCTTGGAGGGGAGTGGGTTGAGCTTTCCTCCCCGACCCGACCAGGGCTCTGGCAGCCGAAGACCTCCAGGACCAGCCACCACCATGCTGAGACCACCCTCTGCACACATGAAGGTACTGACAGAGGGACAAATCCATGCGGGTTCCGGGGCCGAGATCTCCCAGCCTACTCGGATTGGAGTCGAGCATCCTCCACCCAGATCCTCCAAATTCCAGTAGGCGGGGGTCACACCCACCAACTGGCCCCCTGGCGCCGTGTAATCCCATCAGTGGCCGAGACCAGAGCAGTCTCCTGCCCCTCGCCTGGCTGTTCCTCGCTGGGGTCCCTTGGAGGGACGCGGGTTGAGCTTTCCTCCCCACCCCAACCAGGGCTCCGGCAGCCGAAGACCTCCAGGACCAGCCACCACCATGCTGAGACCACTCTCCGCACACATGAAGGTACTGGCAGCGGGACAAAGCCACGCGGGTTCCGGGGCCGAGATCTCCCGGCCTACTCGGATTGGAGTCGAGCATCCTCCACCCAGATCCTTCAAATTCCAGTAGGCGGGGGTCACACCCACCACCTGGCCGCCTGGCGCCGTGTAATCCCATCAACGGCCAAGACTCAGAGACTATAAAATCCAGCTCCCAGAACCATCTTATCAGGACTTCTTTTTATGACATCTTATTATCTTATTATTTCATTCCTACTTGGACAAACTTGCAGGCTATCGAATGTAGCCTGCCCACAGGGCAGAGTCTGGCAAACTCCCCGTGGCGTACCAAATATGCCAAATACCAGTAACAATGATGGGTCTCATTCTCCTAAAGAGCCTTGAATATAATCTCAGGGCTAGGATGAAAGAGACATTACTGGGGCCTGCTCGAGGCAATCGACGAATAACAGGATGATGAAATGAATGAAATGAAACAGGCACAGGGAGGGGTGGCATGGGGAGGTATATGGGGGTTCTTTGTGGTGGAAAATATGCACTGGTGAAGGAATGGGTGTTTGATCATTGTATGACCGAGACATAAACCTGAAAACTTTGTAACTGTTCTCACGGTGATTCAATAAATAAATTTAAAAAAGAGAGAGAGAGAGACAATTCAAGAAACAAAAAGACAGAGTTTAAGAAAACTACTAGCTAGAGAAATATAAAAAGCGATCACATTTTTGTTTGTTTTGGGGGGCCAACACCCTGAGGTACTCAGGGTATATGTGAGCAGGCTCTGCCCGCAGGGATCACTACTGGCTGTCTAGGGGACTTGTGATGGGGCCAGTTTCAACCTAGTGCAAAGCTGCACTATCAGCCTCAACCTCTGTACTATCTCTCCAGCCAGGAAGTTATGGTATTCTTAACTAAGAAGTGGGGCTGGAGCAATAGCACAGCGGTAGGGCATTTGCCTTGCACACAGCCAACATGGCCGACCCGAGTTCGATTCCTCCGCCCCTCTCGGAGAGCCTGGCAAGCTACCGAGAGTATTCGATATGCCAGACACAGTAACAACAAAGTCTCCAATGGAGACGTTACTGGGCCCGCTCGAGCAAATTGACAACAACGGGAGGGCCTTTACCTTTAACTAAGAAGTAAGATGCTATAAAAAAAAAAGATAGTAAAAATGTTCCTAAAGTTAAAAGGATGATTTCTGACTTAAAAATTGCAACAATAGTATAAAACTAAGGGAACTGGGGAGCTAGTACCTCAGGCACCACCTATGCCCCCACCTCCACCCCACCAAGAACCTCCAGGAGTAACCCCTGAGCACAACACGAGGAGTAACACCTAAGCACTACCAGCTGTTGCCCAGTCTTGCCCTTGTCTGCTCCAAAAATAGAATATTAAGTAAAAGAAGCACATAGAATAAAGTTCTGAGAATATGAGAAAAACTAAAGTACTAAAGTAACTTTGCAGACTTAATTCAGAAACCAAAAAGAGCAAGTAAAAGAACAAAGAAGATAACAATCAAAATATTATATGTATTTCTTAAAACATATGTTTGCAGGTCTAAAGAGTTTACAAAGGGCTCAGCACAATGAACAAAAAAAGCTTACATAGAATATAGAATTGTGTTATTTCAAATTAAAATATATGAGGCAAAGAGATTGCTCTGAAAATTATCCCGAAATAAAAAGAAAACAGCTTACATACAAAGCTTAAGAATGGTATGAGACATCTAAGGAACTGCACTAAATACTGTACTAAAATAATCCAACACCTTCAAGTTATCAGAGGAAATAATTTTCAACCTGGAATTATATACCCATATATACAACTAAAACTGTGAGTATTAAGAGCAGTTGAAGATATCAAAAACTCATATATATAGAAATAGATTTCTTAAGTGGTTTTAGGAGACTATTCCAGAAAAACTAGGAGTTAATCTAACACCCAGACAGCAAGCAGTCTCAGTGATAAAGAAAAGTCTTAGAATTCCAGCTGTGTTAAGATTTCAGGGCTGAATCGGAAAAGTACACTGGCATGGAGACCTTCAGGGTGAAAGTTGTCTCAGAAGAATAAATGCTATGATTAGGAGTTTCTAAATCACTAAGGGATAATGATGATAACCTGAATGAATAATGCTTGATTATCTGATGATATAGCAAAAATTTGGGGAGGAGTTCACACCTGACAGTGCTCAGGGCTTATTCCTGGCTCAGCTCTGAGAGATCAATCCTGGGGGAGCTTGGGTGACCAAATGAATTCCACTTTCAAGCTAAATGCCACTGTACTATCTCTTTGGCCCCTGATTTTTGTTATAATGCAACTAAACGCAGTAATAGAGATCTACTATTAAATGGAAGAGGTGTTGAGCAGATCATTATTGACTATAGCAGATTAGCGATAGCACAGCGGGTAGGGCGTTCGCCTTACAAGCGGCCAACATGGCCGACCCGAGTTCGATTCCTCCGCCCCTCTCGGAGAGCCCAGCAAGCTACCGAGAGTATTCGATATGCCAGACACGGTAACAACAAAATCTCCAATGGAGACGTTACTGGGCCCGCTCGAGCAAATCGACGATCAACGGGAGGGCCTTTACCTTTACCTTTACCAATGAATATGTCTAAATATTGTCAATAAAATAAGGTAATCGAAGCTCATTTTTGATGGCTAAAAAACTTTTAATAAAAAATCTATGAAGAGGGATGTTTCTAATTTTCATTCTGTTATCTGCTAACCCTATGATCTCAGGTAAATCATTTGATTCTCTATGCTTTAGCTACTTCTTCTGAAAAATGTATATAATAGTAGTACCTACTTCACAAGCATTTGTGAAAAATGAATAAAATAAAAAATATTTATAACAGATCCTGTTAAGAGCAGGAAAATATTTCATAAGCCTTGACTATTATTCTTAAGCTTACAGTATTGTTTGTAAGATTCTTTGTAATTTTACACTGACAATTTTCTTATGACTATTAAAACCGGGTAACTCTACAGAAGTGACATATTTTTATTTAGATAACTTAGAGTACAGATGAAAGCTTGACTATGATTTTTAAAATGCCTGGGGAGTTTTAAAGTTGTTTTCCTACCACCTCTCTGCAAAAACTCCATTAAGAAAAAAAATTTTCCCAAGACCTTCCATTTGGAAGTCAGTTATCAACACAAATCCCATAAAAGCTGTCTCACTCTCAGATGGAGATAAATACTTTCACCTACAAATGATGTCATAGTGCTCACTGAGGTCACTACTTTTTAAGAAACTTTATTTTGTATTGTAACTAATCCTTGATATGTGTTAACTTTTAGGACACAAAGAGGTTTTAAAAATTAGTTTTATTATAAATTTATTTACATTATTTTAAATAATTTAATGCAATAATGTTTACATTATTGTAAATAATTATTTAAATTATTGTAAATAGTTTAATATGATGAGAAAGAGAGCAAGATAGAGAAAAAGAGATGTTCAAGAGAGAACACAGGCTACTCCAGAGGGGAAAAAGCCAGGGGAAATCTCATATCAAGACAAAGGCCGGTCACAGGGGTGAAAAATGTGTTTTTTTTTATGTAGGAGTACTGCTATTTAGGAAAATGTGTTTTAATGTTTTTCATTGATGTATTTTTGTTTTAAGATTTCTGCAGTTACACCCTCTGTTGTGAGGCTACTATTCCACTGCAGCTAAGGGAATCTCTCCAAGCAGTACTGGGGATTGAGCCCAGGGACCCAGGTTAAGACAAGTGTTCTAAACTCAGTCACATCCCCTTCTGTATATGTACAAACTGTGAGCTTTATCATAGTATTCCGATTCTCAGCCCAAGAGTCTATCATATATCATGTATATTAAGAAATAACTCATGACTGATAAAAGAATGAATCAATGTACAATGTACATTTAATAGAGGGCATATCAAAATTACCAATGACAGCTTCCAAAAGCCTATATTTTATCCTGCCTTCCCTCCCTGCCCCAGACACCAGGTAAAAGCTGATAATACTCAGATAAATCTCTATGATATTGAGGCATCTGAACTTTTACTAAGCATTTCAAGTGTTCCATATGTATACAACTGTTCAAGAATCAGTGTCACTGAATAGATTTCTAGACTAAATCTGGCATTTCAGCCTCGTTTTTCCAAGGAAAATCCTCAAAAATTCTTCTGGATCTGTTTTTTGGAAGAAAGAACAATTATCTCCGATAACCACATTAATAGTCAATGTGCTTACGCTTCAAGTGACACTATGACAAATGAGATATGTGTAAAAATGATTATAACAATTTTCAATGAGGAGAAATCTGCTAAATTCTCATCATTGTGTAGGAAAGAGGGACAAATGGATTGTAAGATTCAGGCTAATGGTATGTTCTTGGCAGGTGCTCTGAGCTATTACGAAATAAAGAATTATGGTTTCTAGTTGAGTGTCCAAGTCTCTAAAGGGTGCTGTTTCTCTCACCCCCATATTTTTCTCTACTATTTCCTCCACACTGCAGGACACTATAATCTCCCTGCTGTGAAAAGTGTCTGCATAGCTTTTCAGAGGAAAGAAGTTATGTAACAAGGAGCACTCCTGGGAAATGCAGCAGTAAATGATTTTTTTCTGCTCTGTACAGTTCTATAAGCACAGAAATACCCCCAAACAAAAAGCAAGAGAAGAAACACTATTTTTATCAGAAAGCAAAAGTTTTATCCAATAAACACTGTTCACATTATCATAATCACTGTCCATTTATAAGTTACTGAGTGGTGGATACCTGGGACACACAGCTCAGTGGCCAGATCCATAAAGAAAAACGTTGATCCCAATATGGTAAGAAATGTCATAGATCAGCAGAGCTCTCAGAACAAATGCTGTTTGAACTAAGTCCGGAAGTAAATGTGAGAGACAAGTGAATGACAGTAAATATATACTCCAGCTGTGGGGTGGAAGGGAAAATACCTTGTTACAGACCACCTGATGCAATCTAGTGACATCAGCAAATAAAGGGAATAAGTAGCAAACAATGCTCGAGGGTTTTGCATGCTAAGCAAAAGGGGAGGGGGGGACTGGTCCGGTAGGGTGACTCTCCTCGTTATAGAGAAACCGACATTGTAGACAGGCTCAGGCCATCTGGGTCACTGTAAGTTATATTGTTACTGTTAGATAAATTGCAACCATTTTCAGGAAAGCTGATGAATTTCAGACATGTTGGTTAGGTAGAGCTATTTGGATGACACTCAGTGAGATGCAGAAGTCTGAAGTTGGGGAACAGAAATTGTGGTTGGGAGCACAAATCCATGAAGAAGCTGATTCGATAAGCAGAATCCAGCATTGGTCTATGGAGGCTGGTCTCCTAGTGAAGGCCTCAGGCCACGTTCGATCAGGCGTGCACCCAGCTGTATCTTGCAATGTTTTCATTCACAAGAATCAAAAACTAAGAATCCACACGTTTCTCTAATTTTCTATGACCTGTGCTTTTTCACACACTTTATCTATGGATCAGACTAAATTCAGAAAATGTAGACCTTTGGAGCATCCTTCCTCTTGAAATTCTGAAATATAGGTATATATGTCTCTTTCCTTAAAATATTTTATAGGAATAGATATTATGAGAAATTTTTGAGTGCAAATATTAGAAATTTGACAAATATCTAATGACCTCTGTACCTCTACTTCCTATTCCCCTTTTTAACACAAGAAAGCACAACCATCCTTCTAAACTCCATTAAATGCTTAAGGTAGAGTTTAGACCTAATCCCTCGGTCTCCAGTATAAATAAGTTCTTTCTTTTGCAGCCTTTACTGTGGTTTCCATACCTGATCACTTGACCACTTGACATTCTGTTACTCATCGATATTCTCGAGTGGGTGCCAATAACATCTCCATTCATCCCTGCTGTGTGCTAGTGTGGTCTGCTCATTCTAGAAATACAAAGAGCCTCAAACTGATCGTTCAGGGTCTTGACGAAGAAGTCTGACCATCTAGTAGGTGGATGGCCATGCGATCTTTGACATCCCGTGGAATCCATTCGGTAATGGCTCTAGTCCAGTGGTGATCTCCAAATCTCATTATGTGTCCAGCCCATCTGATTTTCGATGCTAAGGAAATGAGACAGCGTCCCTGATTTTTGACCAACCCGGATTCTTTCTCTCACTTGAGTGAAGCATGATACTCCAAGTATAGCTCTTTCGATTCCACTTTGGGAGACCTGAATAGCATTCTTATCCTGTTTTCATAGGGCCTAGGTCTCTGAGGTGTATGATAATGCAGAAAGAACAGTGGAATCAAAGAGATGTGACCAGAGTCGGAGGTTGTTCGTCCTCTTAGCTATTTCTTCCATGCTTTTGAAGGCATTCCAAGCTGCTCTCTTTCTTCTGCGCAACTCAGGTGCCAGGTCATTTCATCATGTTGAATTCTCGACCTAGGTACACATAACTGTTGCATTCGGAGATGTTCATTCCATTGAGAGCGAATGGAACATCAGGAATGAGACTGTTTCTCATAAACATTGTCTTTGTGAGATTCAGCTGTAGTTTGACCTTTCCACACTCATGGTCGAAGTTGGCCAGCATTTGTGCTGCTTGGCTAATGTTTGGTGTTGTTAGAATGATGTCATCAGCCAAGCGGAGGTGATATAGTTGCCAGCTGTCTATCTTCACTCCCATTCTTTCCCATTCCAGTCGTCACATGATGTTCTCAAGGGTGGCACTGAAGAGTTTTGGTGAAATGGTATCACCCTGCCGAACCCCTCTCTTGACATGGATGATCACTTCCTTGTAGAATCCTGATAGTGAATCCACTATACAGTTCACGGAGGAGCCTGATTTATTGAGTTTGAATGCCCTGTTTGGCTAGGGCTTTGATGACCACTCCAGTGTCAACAGAATCAAAGGCCTTCCTTAAATCAATGAACGTTAGATAGAGCAGCATCTTGAACTCCCGAGAAACCCCAATGATCTTGGTTATCATGTGGATATGGTCAATCGTGCTGAATTCTTTTCAGAAACCGGCTTGCTCGCATGGATGTCCTTCATCCTAGTGTTCTGCCAATCCTATTCAGGATGACTCAAATGAACAGCTTGTAGACAACAGACAAGACAGATAGGGCAATAGTTGCTAATGTCGTGGATGTCTCCCTTCTTGTACAGTAGTATAGTCCTGCTGGTTTTCCATAATATAAAGAAATAAATACTACAGACACTATTTCTCAATAAACAAAACGGATTTTTAACAAAGGGTTAAAAGTGGTTAACAAAGAAGGGTTCCCCTTATAACAAAGCATTTTTTAAAACTCAGAATTTTATAAAAACTCCCCATTTTATTTCATTTTCCCTGATTATGAACCTCTACCTAACAAATAATTCCTAAATTCCAAATACATCTTTCTAGCTCTAACACATTTTTCTGAAAATCACTTGAGAGAGAATTTAAGTGATTAAAGATGGCACAAACTGACTATAGTTCATACCGCAGCCAATGGGGTTGCCTGAGAAGATCCTGAAGTTGTTTGCAAGTTTTGCATGATTGCTGTATTTATCAGAGACCAAGCAACTGGTGATACTGATAACATCTAACTATTTCATGAGTATCGATACTCTTTCTTAATCTTTGAATGCTTATTCTATTGTACTCCCATTTTTTAATATAAAAAAAGGATTCTCGAAGAGAAGGACCACATGGAGGGCGGGAACCACAGATCCCGGAGGAAAAAAAAAAAAACAGGTTCCAAAAAGAGCCGAGATCACCAGCAAGTCCCAAATGGGGTAGGTACCGCATCCCGCCTCCCCCAGATGGAACCCCGGTGACCAGAAGCCTCTACAAGCACAGCCCGAGTATGCGGGAACTAGGACTTTTTTCAAAAACTTTTTTCAAAAACTTTTTTGCATAAGCGGCCGCGCGACATCTCTCTATATACAAAGTGATCCATGGGAAGTAAACCACCCAACCTTTCTCCCTGAAAATCAGAGTTAAGTTTGGAGCACGGCCACAGCCCCAGAAACACAAGGACTTAATGCAGAACCCAGCAGCTTGGAGCAGAAAAGTGAACGGACTATGCGTTAATCCAGGCCATCATGTCTGCCCGGAGGGGAAAGGGTGTTGCCCCATTCACCCTCTCTTCTCTGGAAAGAAGGATGGCGGCCACATGGGAGCCTTGTGGACAGCAGGTATGAGCTGGAGGTGTGGGGGCGACTAAAACCTCATGGGAAGGGGGGCGTTCCGGTCCGTCCTTCACGCCCTACCGAGGCCACCAGTCGCCCCCCGCGAGCGGCTCTCCAGCACGGCAACGGCCCCAGAAGCACAAGGACTTAATGCAGAACCCGGCAGCTTGGAGCAGAAAAGTGAAAGGACTATGCGTTAATCCAGGCCATCATGTCTGTCCAGAGGGGAAAGGGTGTTGTCCCACTCGCCCTCTCCTCTCTGGAAAGAAAGATGGCGGCCGCATGGGAGCCTTGTGGACAGCAGGTATGAGCCGGGGGTGTGGGGGCGACTAAAACCTCATGGGAAGGGGGGCGTTCCGGTCCGCCCTTCACGCCCTACCGAGGCCACCAGTTGTCCCCCACTAGCGGCTCTCCAGCACGGCCACGACTCCAGAACACAGAAACCAATTTCTTAGCTATCTGACTTTCAGTAGAAATACTTCCAGGGTCAATAGGTAAAATAGCCTAAATCCAAAACCAACATTTAATTCTTGAACCCAGCTGTAGAAAGCAAATCACTTCACAATGCTTTTTCAGCATGTCTGATTGGGGGGGGGTAAACTCTAAATAATAGTGGTGAATCTTTTATTGAAACAATGAATCTAATCAAAGCAGATATAGTGTTAACTAGAATTCATCTGCCTCACAGGGACTGGGAGGGGTGGGGGATGGGGTTCTATTGGGGTCCTTCATGGTAAAAAATAAGTATTGGTAAAGGGAAATGTGTTTGATATTTGCATGACTGAGACCTAAACCTGAAAGCTTTGTAACCTTCCCCACAGTGATTCAATAAATAAATAAATAAATTTAAAAAAAAAGGAGTCTCAGCATAATTCAGAAATTTATTCTAAAGCACTTAATTTTACATCAAAGCAAGTTTCTGACCCCAAGTTACCTGACAACAATCACACTTATCACTCTCTGATGAAGAGGCCCTACATGCATCCCCATGCTCTTCCTCAGGATAAGTCTTAAAGCCTGGATGCAGCTAGGAACAAGTTTGTTTCTTTGGGTTCAGAAAGACACAGCTCCTCATCCATGTCATACTCTGATTCATCTCTCTAAGTGGTGTGACTGACCATTAAAAGAGAAGACTAATAGCACTGGTGTGAGGAATCTTAAACACATTTGCAGGTCTTAGGCAATATTGCAAACTAATGCAAGAAAACAAAGAGGAGAAAATTAGGTATTAGGAAGAGGAGGGGGAAGTGGAGAAGGAGGAGGAGGCAGGGAAGGAAAAGATGGTAAAGAAAAAAGATGAGAAATGAGAGAGATGAGCCAAAGTCAAACATATATGTGTCTAAACCCAGTTTCAATTGTTTCTTTATAACCACACAAAATTAAAAGGCATAGATATTTGCTTTTTCTTAACAGAAAAAATACAATAGGTCATAGGAATTTATAAAACATAATACCTGAGATGTCTCAACCTTAGTATTAATATTTTGGCTCTAATCATCTTTGTTGATTTTTAGGAGCAGGTTTTATTCTGAGCACTGTGGGACACAGCAGGTCTTCATCCTTCTTCACTTCCTCCTAGAAATTAGGACAAATACACGTACATTTCCAGACTTTGTCAAAATCAAGTCATTAAGGGTCAAATGGGAGCTCAATTTCTAATTTTTTGAGAATCATCCATACTGCTTTCCAAAAGGGCTGAACCAGCAGTGAAGGAGGGTCCCTTTCTCTCCACATCCGCACCAACACTGATTGCTTTTGTTCTTTTGGATGTGGGCCAGTCTCTGTGGTGTGAGATGATATCTCATTCTTGTTTTGATCTGCATCTCCCTGATGATTAGCGATGTAGAGCATTTTCTCATGTTCCTTTATGCCATTCAAATTTCTTCTTTGAGAAAGTTTCTGTTCATTTTGTTGCCCCATTTTTGGATGGGGTTGGATTTTTTTTCTTGTAGAGTTCAACCAGTACTTTATATATCCTTGATATCAACCCCTTGCCAGATGTGTATTGGGTGAATATCCTTTCCCATTCAATACCATTCCTGGGAATATATGCCAGAGAGACAAAAAAGTATAGTCCAAGTGACATCTGCACTTGTTTTTTCATTGCAGCATTGTTTGCAATAGCCAGAATCTGGAATAAAAAGCTGAGTGCCCGAGAACAGATGACTGGTTAAAGAAACTTTGGTACATCTACACAATGGAGTACTATGTAGCTGTAAGAAAAGATGAAGTAGTGAAATTTATATACAAGTGGAACTACATGGAAAGGATGCATGCTGACTAGTAGGCTATAGAACGAACATGATTGCCACTCAATGACTCTTTTGCAAACCACAGAACCCAAAAGGAGAGAGAGAACAAAAGGGAATGCCCTGCCACAGAGGCAGGGTGGGATGGGGGATGGGGATAGGGATGGGATGGGGGATCGGGTGGGAGGGATACTGGCATAAGTGGTGGTGGAGAATGGGCACTGGTGGAGGGGTGGGTACTCGATCATTGTATAACTGAAACCCAAGCACAAAAATTTGTAAGTCTACAACTGTACCTCATGGTGTTTCACTAATAAAAATTTTTAAAAAATCAAGTCATTAAGAACCACAATTAAATTATCCTGAAATAATCATTAAAAAACATGACACATCTTGTTTGTTAGAACTGAATTTCTTTTTCTATGAGACATGAGAATTGTTTTTGATCCTCTCTGAAAAAACTCTGATTAATAGGCCTGGTCTCCGGAGTTCTGAAAAGAAAAATAGCATAGTTTATGTCTGAACCCCTGATGCTTGATTACCAAAAACTCTACTTTTTGACTAGAATTTTGTTCTTTAACTTTAACACATGTAGTTGAATTTCTTTGTTTAAATGAATTCAATAGACAGTGACTACTAAGAAGGTCATATTAGAAAGACCATAACTTAGACCAATGTGAAAGTTGGTGAACTAAGCTAAACTATTAGTGCATATTATTACTATACTATTATTATATACAACCTGAAATCTCAACACTACTACAATTCAACCATAAGATCCTTATTACTTAATTTATACTCTCCAATTGAAACTTCGTGAGACAGGAATAATAATATTACTGCCAAAGATTGTTTTAAAAATAAGTTAAATCATGTAAATTCAATAGAAGAATACATAGCTAGAGAAAAGTTACCATTATTCTAAGACTTCAGTGCAGCACTAAAGAGCTAAGTGCATGATAGGAAATAGCTCAGACTTCGCAAGCATTGGGCCTCTAATGCAACAGTTAACTATGCATGGTAATGTAAGAGTGAGCATGACTGCATTTCAGAAAAACTTTCCTTTAAAATAGAATGCAGGGTATATTTGGTCTGCAAGCCGCAGTTTGATGGTCTCTCATTCAAAGGTCTCTTAATTTGATTCAAGAAATATAGTCAAGAGAAGATTAGACAGTGACAGGAGGTTAATCCTTGGGGATGATGAGTTTTCAGTGGCCTTTGATACAGACTATCATGGGATGACCAGAAACAGATTATTACAATAGTCCAAGCATGATTCATGAAGCACCTGTCTCTAAGAAATGAACGTGTGAGCCTTATAGCAGGGAGTGCCTCTGGTTACTACACTATGATTTAGTTCTCTGAAGATATTTTCCTGTTTTTCCACAAGGCCTTAGTTACAGTTATATCTCAGATTCAGTAAATTATAAAATGTAAACCTAGAAAACCTCTGGAGAGCTAATTAGCTAAGGATAAAAATGTTAACGCTTTTATTTATTTATATGGATCCTAAAGTAGGTGAGTAGGTAGAATTTGAGACTTGCACTTAAGTTACTCTCAACTTCAAGAGATGATTTCAATTTTTCATATAGGATAGTAAGACCTTGGATGCTGGCCTCTCAAACAGCTAACCTGAGTTCGATCCCCAGAACCCCATCTAGTCACTTAAGCACTACCAGGAGTGAGCCCTGAGTACAGAGCCTGGAGTAGCCTCTGTTCACTTTTGGGTGTGCTTCCCCCAACTTCCCCCTCCCCCCAAAAATGGAGAAATTCAGGCTCTCATTCAAAAGTGACAAATCTAAGCTTTGTGCAGTCTCCATATTGTAGTCAATGAGATTTATTTGAGACATGATCAATGTTAATTGAAAACTTTTTCCCAAAGAGACAAATCTACAGAAATACATTATATATAATATTATATTCATAATACATTTATACACATATAATATGCATACATAAATACAAAAAGGTACTTTATTTTCTTTATGTATTTTATTATAAAAATTAAAACATCATGGAAAGAATCAAGGAGAAGAAGTGAGTGGGAAGTAATGGGTGAACAAGCATCGGGGCTAAAATTACACCAGTGATATGAGGGGTGTAGCCATATACCCAAAACACAGATTTAAACAACAGTGTAAACATGAGATCTAAGCGTAAATCACTGTAACTTTGTAATGTGCCTGTCAAGTTGATAGGTGGGGGTAGTGGGGACATTTGGATGGGGAGGGAATCTGGGAATACTGGTGTAAGGAAGTTGACACCAGGGGGATTGGTGTTGAATTATTGTATGCCTAAAATTCAATTATCAGTAACTCTATAAATCAAGGCTCTTTAATGAAAAAAATATATACATATTATATATTTACCAGGACTTTTTATTCTCCTTGATACCATTTTGATTAAAAAATAAAAGACAAAGATGTGTACCTGACAAATGATATACAGAATGGGACTTAAAAGGAAGTATAATATTATAGATCCTAAAATAACATTGTTACATTAAATGTAGTTACACTGTCATGTAAATGAGAAAATGCAATCTTAGGTAAGATTGAATGAAATGATGTGATTTTAAAACCTATCTTTTTAACTTGTGGTTATACTAAAGTAGAAATTTCAAAGATCCTATGGACAATATAAAGTGAGAACTACTATGTCCTTATTCTGTTACATGGAATTCTCCATAGTTCTAACCCAACATTTTCCTACTTCCTGCCATACACAAAGGAAACCAGCAGTGCCAACCAAACCATGTTCTGGACCTTTGTACATTCATTCTACTTTCTTATCAAGTATTATTGAGTCCAAATCAAGTATTAAAGTATTACTTTCTCAATTTCTTAATGCATTGCTAAATTGGCAGTTCAATGTTCTTGTGTTAGCTTTATTCCCTCCCATCCTCCTTTCTCTCTCTTTCTCTTTCTTTCTTTCTTTCCTTCTTTCTCTCTTTCTTTTTTTCTTTTTTGGTTTTCTGGGTTGTACTTGGTGGGACTCATGGGTTACTCTTGGCTCTGCATTTAGGAAATAGTCCTGGCAAGGCTCAGAGGGTTATGAGACACTGGGGATTGAACCCAAGTCAGCTGCATGCAAGGCAAATGCCATCCCAGCTATACTATCACCCCAGCCCAGATAGCTTCATTTCTAAGGCAAAGAGAAATTCCTGGTCTATTGAAGATATATTCAATGTTAACAAAAAACTAATACATGAATAATCAAATGTCACTTGATATAATGCTCATTTCTTCCACTTAGTGTAAGATCACACAAACCCAGCAGTGTTACTGCAAGAATTGGATGTAAAAATATGTGTAGGATATGCCTAATACATAACAAGCACTCAGTAATTGAATACTGCTACTAATCCTTATGAATAGGACAGCACACACATCACTCTGTTCTTTTAGTCACATTCATTTTACTGTGTGGCTAATCATTTCCGCTCTTCCCACCCATCCTCTTAAGATTCAAAGGAGCTTAATAAAGTCTAGGAAGTATAATCACTAAACATAGTTAATATAATAAATATAAGTATAAATATAAATACATGTAAATATATAAATAAATATAATAACGTATCTTGATAATGATATCGTTTCATTGTGAATTTTGCCTATGTTTATTTTCTAAGGTCACGTTACCTTTGCTGATGTTTCAAACCATCCTACGAAACCATTCTCCTTGCAGAACTGATCCATCTTGAGGCCATTGTTAATGAGCATATCCTTCCCTTGGTCACATTTGTTGGCCAACAAAACTACAGAAACTGGTTTGCCATTAGGGAGACTTAACTTTGAATCCAAATCATTTTTCCACTTTGTCACTGCTTCAAATGTAGCTGGCCTAGTGACATCAAAAACAATAAATGCACCCATAGCTTCTCGGTAATAGACTCTTGTCATATTTCCAAATCGTTCTTGACCTATTGGCAAAAAAGTAAAAGAAAGCAAAAATGTATTATAATTTAAGACTTAGTTGTCCATTAGAGACTTATAAGGCTTCCAGTATGAGCAGAACACTCAGTAAAACATTTCAGTCTTAATCTGTAAAGAATGAGTTCCATACATAATCCTGAAGCTTTGTTCTTAATCTTTGCACAGAGAGGGAACCTATTTATTTAAAATAAACAAACAGAAATAGGGATATGATTTAGCATTAGAGTGCCTGCTTGCCCAGGAGACGTGATGCCACCAAGTAGATCAATGAGTGAAATTCCAGGCAGGGATACTGCTGCTGTGACCTGAAGCACCACAAAAAGTGTGTTACCCCATAGCATTCCAACAGAGGCCTCCAGAGCTCTAGCCAATGACGCTCAGGGAGTCAAACCCAGTCTCACGCACAGTAGGCTATCTACACTTAAACACTCAAGAACTCAGAAAACTACTTGTTACTAGTAGCATCTTCAACATGTCCAATACAGAATATTTCCATTGTTCTAATAACTTCAGCTACAATCATTCAAATATAAAAGCCCTGTCATAGAATTTATATCTCAGTGAAATAAGATAAACTATACACATAACAATTACTAAATAATGTATTCTGTTAAAAAGACATCCATATTTTCAAGGAAGGCAGTTTAATATCAAGGAATATTTTTGTCTCTTCACTATGAATCAGAACTGTAATTTGAAAAAATGATCATGAAGATACATTATTGTCCTCATTTTAAAGTTAGAAATTAAAATGGGCTAAGTGACAAACTCTAATTATACAGTTGTGAGTAAGAGTTCAAATGTGAGCTGCCGGGGCTGGAGAAATAGCACAGCGGGTAGGGCGTTTGTCCTGCACGCAGCCAACCCGGGTTCGATTCCCAGCATCCCATATGGTCCCCTGAGCACCGCCATGAGTAACTCCTGAGTGCAGAGCCAGAAGTAACCCCTGAGCATCGCCAGGTGTGATCCAAAAAGCAAAAAAAAAAAAAAAACCCACCCAAATGTGAGCTGCCTGAATCCAAATTCCATATCCATTTTCCACCAGTGAACATTCTCAACTACTAAACCACAGTTACATACTCTCTCTTCCAGCTTTATGCACAATCGGGTACACCGCTAGCTTCTGCACACCACACTGAGTCTATGCACACTCCATTCAACTCAACAGGAGAAATATTGATTGGACACCTACTGTATCCATGCCAGGAATACAGCAATGAATGAAATTATCTCTACTGGATAAATAAAGTCCCTGCTCTTAGTAATAACTAACATACAAATAAACATAAGGACTAGCTTTAAAATATATTAGAATCAATTTTATTCTAATCTTAATTTTAAAGGAAATTTTGGCAAGTTTTAGAAACATCTGACATTTAGTTTATTATCTGCAAAATGGCAATAAATGTGAAATAAATAAATCTATGCAAAGCAGCAAGCAACTGTCAACTAGTTGGCACTTGAGTTTTGCTATCCTTTTCTCAGCACATTAAATACTTTGAAAGATAATAGAACAGGTCTCCAGATAGAATTTATGACAGAAAAGTATAAATATTCCATCTAACACAAAATGTAAAACTCCTGTTGTGGAAGGACATGCCTTTCATGTGGGAGACCAGGGTTAATCAGCATCAGCACAGAGTCCCGAAGCACCCCACTGGTGTAATCCAAAAGAAAAAAATCCCATTTCTTCCACTACTCACTCCCGATAATTGCAGATCTCACAGTTCACCAAGATTTGGTTAATATTTTCTGATGCAAAGACCTCAAGGTGTTTAATGAGACAAGAGATTTTTATATGGACTTGGGAATTTATTGGGAGTTTTATAGAGTTATACTGATTAAACCAATGCAGATATATATTTAGTAAGCGAACCAATCTTTAAAGGAACAAAATTCTGAAATGGATACAGAGTCAAGAAAATACTTGTCAATGTACCTCAAAGAGCACACCACAATGAAAACCATGTGGAGGCTAAGGGTCTTTGACAGTGAAATTTAATTCAAACGAAGGAAGGTTTTATGAGGATACCATGTCCAGATATATCACCATTAACACTACAGATTGTAAGAAGTCATGATTCATAAACACATAGAAAAATAAATATGTGAAGGGTGTACATACTTTGTGTGAGCTTGTGTGTTCCATCAAACACTGCAAGAAAGAATGCAAAAATGCAAAATGCTTCCAAGATCAGCGCATGATGACCCTAAAATATTTCTTAGATTGGTTATATCACAGAAGGCTCTTTTAAATCCCCACATCATCCAGTCAATGAAAGAAAGCATAAAATACTTCATATGACATATAACCTACAGATGAACTTTCATTATTTTTGAGTGAATTTCAATTTTGTTTCTTTCTTTCATTTTTGGATACTGCAAACAGTGATCTCCTTTGATATCGCTTAGGGTGACTCTGACATTTCAAGAGAGATCGAAAGAAAGCACTCTGTGATTGCTCCGGGTGCCGCCAGCCTCCGGGCTGCTTAAGGATGTCTTATGATCTCTTCTAATCAGATGAAGGGCAGAGTCATGTGTTCTTCAATAATTTGCTTGTTGAAAGGTTTTCCTAGTAGAGGAACAGAGTCTTAAGAAAGAAGATTCTACTCTCAAAATGTGTGGTAAAAGATTATTTTTTAAGACTGTAAAAAATTCTAATGTAGTGGCTTATACCTTCAGGGGGCTTTAGAAAAGAAAAGTTTATGTGGTGTGTGTGTGTGTGTGTGTGTGTGTGTGTGTGTGTGTGTGTGTGTGTCCCCACGTGAAATTTTGAAAAACTAAAAAAAAATGTTTCTAGAAAGAAAAGAACTATGCGTCTTAGGTCAGTAGGCTAACAGATTTAGAAAGTTTGTATTTTTGGCATTCCAGCAAAAGGTCACGTTGAGACCAGGGCATTGCTAAGACTCACATTTCTCCTTCTCCTTCCATGTCATCTGAAAATATACTCTGGTATATTTTTCTGGTTTTTCCAAAGAAATTAGAACCATATGACTCTTAGTGAGTTCCTACATATGAGAAAAATGGAGGTCTAAGGAATTTATCATAGGTAATTTTCAAAAAAAAATTTTAGACTAAGTTCAAAATTCACTTAACATTGGTGGTGAGTGTGGTATTGCTAAATTTTATGTCTGAAGCTTTATTTTTAGCAGTATTAATATTATGGCACTTGTATTTAAAGAAATGAATTCATCATTGGGATTGTAATACTAAATCTACACATAATTAGCATACACTTAATAACTATTATGTTCTATGCTCTGTGTTGTGAGCTACAGACCAATATTTGGTGCCCCAAAGACACTAAAAACTAAGTATTATAGGGGAAGCATATGCTGAAAATGACTCAGTTTACCAAGTGAACCCACTGATTTTATTCCTTAAACATATAACCTATAATCATACAGAAGTACTTCATGTCTCAGATTCCAGATCAATGATATTAAATGAGAAAGCAATCAATTGAATACCTAAAGTTAACCCAGAACTTCAGGGCCAATCTGGATATTCTTACTGCAAAGGTACTAAACTAAATGGTTAGAAAATGAGGGGATCTAACACTCAAGAACAGTAGAAACAAGGGCCAAGACTAAATCTGACAAATCCCACAATTTGAATCAGGTTTTGGACAAAGATGCTTAGAATACTGAGAACCTCTGAGATCAAATTTTTCAACTCTAAAATGAAATTCTGATACTAGTCTCTAAGGTTCCTTGCTACCCCAACACCTCCTATCACTGTGAAATAACCATTAAATCAACACTTGACCTTTGTACCAATTGCTAGAAATATTCCACTGCAGTCATGAACTCAGACATAAAAGTAACTAGAGGTTTTAAATTTAAAAAAGAAACCTCCAACCCCATCAAAAAATGGGGAGAAGAAATTAACAGAAACTTCCTCAAAGAAGAAATACAAATGACCAAAAGACACACAAAAAAATGCTCTACACAACAAATAATCAGCGAGATGCAAATCAAAATAACAATGAAATATCACCTTATACTACAGAGACTGACATACATCAAAAAGAATAACAACCAGTGCTGGCACAGATGGAGGGAGAAATGGGTTCTCATTCACTGTTAGTGGGAATGCTGACTGGTCCAGCCGTTTTGGAAAAAAAAAGAAATTGAGCTTCCATGTGACTGAGCAACACCACTTCTTGTAATATACCTCCAGATGCAAAAATACACAGCAGAATGACATCTATACTTGTATGTTCATTTGCAGCACTGTTCACAATAGCCAGAATCTGGAAACAACCTGAGTGCTCAAGAACAGACAATTGGTTAAAGAAAGATAGTACATCTACACAGTGAAATACGACAGAGCTATCAGAATAAAAACAAAGTCATGAAATTAGCTTATAAGTGGACATAGAGAGTATCATGCTGAGTGAAATAAGTCAGAAGAAGGACAGACATAGAATGACTGCCCTTATTTATAAGATAGAAAAAAAATATAGTATGAGACTAATACCCAAGAACAGTAGAAACAAGGGCCAGGACATATGGTCCATGATGGGAAGCCCTTCCTCAAAGACTGGGGAGAGGTCAGTAGGGATAGAGAAGGGTCCATTATGACAATGATGTTTGGAAGGAACTTCTCTGGATGGGAGATGACTGCTGAAAGTGGGTAAAGGAACAAACATGATGGCCTCTTAGTATCTGTATTGCAAACCATAATATCCAAAAGAATAGAGAGAGAGAGAGACAAGGAAAGAAACAGAGAGCAGAAAAGTGCCTGTCATAGAGGCAGGCTGTGGGTGTGGGTGGCAGGAGGGATATAGGGAATATTGGTGGTGGAAAATGTACACTGGTGGAAGAATAGGTGTTGGGACATTGTATGACTGAAACCCAACCACAAAAGCTATATCTCATGGTGATTCAATAAAAAATAATAAATTATAATTAGAAAAGCAACTAGAGGAAGCAGGTTCATTTCTGCTCTTCAACTGAAAGTAGTCACTTCACTATTCCAATTTCAGATTTCTTCAATGGTAAAATAAAGAACCTTAATTGAATGTTCTAAAACTAATTTATTAGTCTGAAAATCCCCTCTAACCAAAGTTCAACATGTTCAGGTATCAAATTCTTCAACTCTTTTTCTATCTATGAATTTGTAGTATATATTCAAATGTAATGCTATACAGAAAGGATAAAATCATGTAATTTTCCATGACATGGATGTAACTAGAGAATATAATGCTGAGTGAGGTCAGGAAGTAGGAAAGTAATATAGACAAAATTATCTCTCTTGTATGAGGACACAAAGATTAAAGCAAGTAGCAGCAAAGAGCCAAGGACCACACAATGGGAGGACTGATCCACACAAATGATACTGAGTTTGTGTGTATCAAACAGGTAGGGGAGATGGAAAGGAGGGACAATGAACTTCCCGAAGAGGGAGGTGGGGATATTGGTGATGCAGGTGTGAATTAGAGTATACGTACATGCCAAATCATCATTGTATTGTAGGCACACCACCAGACCCCATCTCTATGAGTCATTCTGACCCATGAACTAGAAAAAGTGCTAGCGTGTCCAAACGAATAAATTATTTAATGTTTACCTTATACTGAGGGTAGGTGGGGAGGAGCATTACTGTTTCACAAACTCAAAGCTGAGTTTATATGTCAGTTAACTTAGCGAATAACAAGCTGACAATTTTGGAAGGCATACTAAAACAGCATTGCACAATATGGAAAATAACCTAAATATTAGATGTACCACTCGTAGTAGCCTAGAGGAACACATGGGTGGAAACATAATAGTAGTGAAGACTTCAACACTGCACTGTCACCACTGAATAGATATACTAGAGAGTCAAGACGCAATGCCCCTAAATAAAGAACTAGAAGAGCTAGGGCTAATGGATTTATAGAGGCTGTTCCATCCGTAAAAAGCCTAAAACAGTCTTCTTTAGTCCATATAGAACTTTCTCCAAAATAGATCACATTTTAGGAATTAAGTCTAATTTAGGTTAATTTACACAACTAAGTATCATACCAAGCATGCTACGAGACCACAATGCCATTGGTGGTAAAAGATAACCATAAAAAGAACATAGGGAGAAACTGCAACAACTAGAGACTGAACAACGTGCTGCCACCTAACAGGTCGATCAAAGAGGAAATCAAGGAAGAAATAAAAACATTCCCTGAAGCTAATGATGATGAGGAAATAGTTAGGAAAATCTATGGGACACAGCAAAAGCAGCATATGGGGGAAACTCATAGAAATTCAGGCTATATAGGGAAAGAAAAAAAAGATAAAATCAACAACCTAAATTACATTTTAAAAGTCTGGGAAACTAACAACAAATGAATCCAAAAAAGTAAAGAAATAATAAAAATCAGAGCAAAATATTGTCCAATACAACCCTTGTGGAAACAATATGGAGCATTGTCAGTAAACTTAGAATTGAAATGCCACACGGCCCAACAGTTCCACTTTAGGGCACCTATCCCCAGGATATAAAAACACTCTCTCAAAAGGACAAATGTACACCATTATTTATTGCTATATTCAGTAAAATAGCTAAGCTATGGAATCAACCTATGTGTCCAAAGACAGATGAATGGATTACGAAGATGTGGCATGTATACACAATGGAATACTATGCAGCTGCAGGGAACAACGTATTACACCGTTTGCTGCAACATGGTTGATACTGGAGATATCATGTTTAGTGAAATAAGCAAAAGGAAGAAAGATAAACACATGATGTTCTTATTTATCTGCGGAATACAGACAACTGGATGTAGTAAAAGGCGGGGGTGCTTAAATCATCCTTAACCCCAGTGTTTAGAGAGGAAAGAGATAGAAAAGGAAAGAAATTATGGGGGAAGAAGAAAACAAGAAGTAATGGTTTAACAGGCATCAGGGCTCCAGTGATATGAGTGAAGGGTATGACTGAGTATGACTGAGGGGTGTAGTCATATATCCAAAACACAGATTCAAGAGAACTGAAAACATAAGTGCAAGCACTGAAACTTTGTAATGCATCTTTTATGTTGAAAGGAGGGGCTGGAGTGGAGGTTGGGATGGGGAGGTAATCTGGAGACACTGGTGGAGTAAGTTGACACTGGTGGAAGGATTGGTGTTGAATTATTGTATGCATAAATGCAACTATCAGTAACTTTGTAAACCATGGCTCTTATATATATGCTATACATAATATATATGTATATTTTAAAGTCAAAACAGAAATAAGCAATGTAGAAACTAAGAACACATTACAAAAGAATCAATGAAATCAGGGGCTGGTTCCTCAAAAGTATAAAGAAGATAGACAAATCACTGCTAGATTCATGAGGAAAAAAGAGAGATGGCTAAAATAAATTGGATCAGAAACAAAAGGGGAAAAATTACAATAGAACCCCCTAAAATCCAAAACATTATGATAATTTACTATGGAAAACTGTACTTGTTAAGCTCCTAGATAAAATGGACAGATTCCTAAAAGCATGTAATTTTCCAAGATAGAATGAGGAGAAAGAGGATGACCTGAACAGACCAGTCACAAGTAAGGAAATCAAAACATTAATAAAGGCTCTCCCCAAGAATAAATGTCTTGATCTAAATGGGTTTCACTTGATCTCTTGACATCCCATTACTCATCAATTTGCTTGAGCGGGTGCCAGTAACGTCTCTATTTGTCCCTGTTGTGTGCTAGTGTAGCCCAATGGCATCTTCTCATTCTAGGAATACAAACAGCCTCAAACCGATCATTCAGGGTCTTGATGAAGAAGTTTGACCATCACATAGGTGGGCGGTCACATGATCTTTTAGTGTCCCACGGAATCCAGTCGGTAATGGCTCAAGTCCAGCAGTCATCTCCAAATCTCATTATGTGTCCAGCCCATCTGATTTTCGACGTCTTGGCAAATGAGACAGCATCCCTGATTCTTGATCATCGATGGAGGTCGGAACGCCAGATTCTTTCTCTGCTTTGAGTTAAGCGTAATACTCCAAGCATAGCTGTTTCGATTCCTCTTTGGGAGACCCGAATAGCGTTTTCATCCTGTTTTCGTAGGGCCCAAGTCTCTGAGGTGTATGTTAATGCAGGAAGAACAGTGGAATCAAAGAGATGTGCCCGGAGCCAGAAGTTCTTCTTCCTCTTAGCTATTTCTTCGACACTCTTGAAGGCATTACAAACTGCTCTCTTCATCCTGCGCAACTCAGATGCCAGGTCATTCGTCATGTTGACTTCTCAATCTAGGTACACATAACAGTTGCATTCGGAAATATTCAACCCATTAACAGTGAATGGAATGTAAGGAGCGAGACCATTTCTCATAAACATTGTCTTCATGATATTTAGCTGTAGTCTGACCTTTCCACAATCACAGTCGAAGTTGGCCAGCATTTGTACTGCTTGGCTGATGTTTGGTGTTATTAGAACAATGTCATCGGTGAAGTGGAGGTGATGTCGTTGCGGACCATCTATCTTCACTCCCATTCTTTCCCATTCCAGTCATCACATGACATTCTCGGGAGTGGCACTGAAGAGTTTCGGTGAAATGTTATCACCCTGCCAAACACCTCTCTTGATGTCAATGATCACCTCCCTGTAGAATGGTGGGATCCTGGTAGTGAATCCGCAATACAGCTCACAGAGAATCCTGATGTATTGATTTTGAAAGTCATTTTTGGCTAGGCCTTCGATGACCACTTCAGTCCCAACAGAATCAAAAGCCTTCTTTAAATCAATGAACGTTAGACAGAGCGACATCTTGAAATTCAAGAAACCTCAATGAGCTTGGATATTGTGTGATATGGTCAATCATGCTGAATCCTTTTTGGAACCCGGCTTGCTCACATGGTTGTTCTTCATCTAGTGTTCGGCCAATCCTATTAAGGATGACTCGAGTGAACAGGTTGTAGATGACAGACAATAAGCAGATCGGGCGATAGTTGCCAATGTTGTGGATGTCTCCCTTCTTGTACAGTAGTAGAGTCCTGTTACTTTTCTATTGGGACGGAACCTTGCATTCAGACAGGTAGCGTGTGAAGAGCCAAGCCAGTGTTGATGAGTACTGGTGGCAGATTCTTCAGGTATTCGGGTCTGACCCTGTCTGGGCCAGGTGCTGTTCACTTCTTTACCAACGAAATGGCATGTCGAATTTCGGAAGGAAGAATTGCGGGAACGACATATCCATCCTGCGGAATTTGGTATATGGGCAGGTGGATGTGACTATTGAAGAGATACAAGTGAAAGTCATGGATAATCTCCATTACCCTTCTGGAAGATGTGTTAGATCCATCAGGATGTCGAAGGGCAGTTATCTTGGTCTTGTAGTTGGCGAAGGACAGACAGGCATTGCAAATGCTTTTCCAAGGTTCTGCTGCATCTGCCAGCACTGATTCTCTTCTGTCTTTGAGGTCTTCCTTTATCGCTTCTCTGCACTGCTTTGAGAGATCGGACGTTTGCTTGAGGTTGTCTGAGGCTTGTGCCAAGCCACGTTAGCGAATGAGCTCAAGAGTTTTCGAAGACAGGCATTTTTTTGTGTCTATCTCTCAGCATTCTTCACACAATCATGGAGGTGCTGAACCAGTTGATTGTACTCTTCATCGATGTTGTCAATTACGGCATCTTCCCATGTTGCTGCAATAGTGCCAAAGAGCTTCCAGTTGCTGGTCGTTCTGGAAGTTCTCTTCTTAAACTTTGCAGTCCTTTCTCCCTGCTCTGTGAAGTAGAATTTTACACAAAGGAGATGGTGGTCCAATCCCGTGTGGAATTTTGGGATGACAGTGACATCGATCAGGCAAAATTGTCGATTGAATATGATGTGGTCAATTTCGTTTTGGAACTAGCAGGAGACTGTCCAGCAGGAGACTCCCATGTCCAAAGTTTATATTCAGCCTTCTGGAACTGTGAGTTACCATGGATGGTCTTGGTCGACATGATGAACTCAGACAGTCTCTCACCCTGTTCGTCCCATGGGTCCCAATGTGGAATTCTTCAGCTGATCTTCTCAGTCCTATCTTGTCATTAAAATCTCCAACAATGATCTTGTAGAAGGTGTGGTCTTCTTTGTAGAACTTCTCCAGCTCCATGTGTGAACTTCTCAATTTCTCCTTCATCATAATTGGATGTTAGTGCATAGACAACGAAGATAGAAACTGCCGGCAGTGAGCCACATCTATTCAAGTGTAATTGTCCGATTTGTGTTGTTAGGCATTCGAATGAATCAATGTTTATGGCCGACTTCGTGTTGACAAGGACACTGACAGCATCGATGCCTCTTCTGTCGCATGTTCCGTGGAACGGTTCTTCACCAGTTTCGAAAGCAGCATAATTTGATTGATGCCTTCTCATCTTGGTCAAACCAATGATGTCGTACTTGATCTTTTGGACTTGCACCATCAGGTCCTTGATGGATGCATCTGATGCCAGTGTACGTGCATTGAAAGTACAGACTGTCATTTTTGCCCTTCTTCATTTGGGCAGCCTAGTTTGGACCTGAGATTTTATCAACCTCTCCTTCCTCATCCTTATTAAGGCTGCCATACTGGTGGCTCTTTCAGGGTCAGGGGAATGAGACCCATTGTATTTACTGGTTTGGGCATATTGAATACACCATGGATAGCTTGCCAGGCTCTGCTGTGCGGGCAGGACACTGTCGGTAGCTTGCCAGGCTCTCTGAGAGGAATAGAGGCTTTTAGGGCTTTTAGACCTAAAAGCCTCAAATATGGTGTGGTATCTTGTATTAAATGATTTATGATGTGTCAAAACAGTAATTAAGGTTCTCCCCAAGAATAAATGTCTTAACTCAGATGGGTTTTTGGGTGAGTTTTATCAAACCTTCAGAGAAGACTTACTGCAACTGACCTTTAAGATTTCCAATATATCAAAGAAATAGGAACCCTTCCTATTACCTTCTATGATGCTAACATTACTCCATACCCAAGGCTGACAGAGATATTACAAAAAAAGAGCATTTCAGACCAATTTTATTCATGAACATCAATGCAAAAATCCTCAACAAAATTTCAGCAAACTGAATTCAACCGCATATCATAAAAATCATGCGCCACGATCAAGTAGGATGCATCCCAGGGATGAAAGGATAGTTCAATATATGCATATCAATTAACATAACATATCACATCTGTAAAACAATAAAAATCTTATTACCATTTCAGTTGATATAGAGAAAGTTCTTGACAAGGTCCAACACCTATTTTTGATAAAACCCTCAATTAAAAAGGGTGGAAGGAACCTTCCTCAAGCTAGTAACAACTATCCATAGAAAGACCATAGTCAATATTGTTGTTAATGATGAAAAGCTGGAAGTATTATCACTAAAATTAGGCACAAGACAAGGATGTCCACTGCTCCTACTCTAATTCAACATTGTGTTTGAAGTCTTGGCAACAGAAATCAGGCAAGAAAAAGAAATCAAAGGGATGTAAATTGGAAAAGAGTATGTCAAAATATGTCAATTTGCAGATTTTTTGAAGGAGCACATTGAAGATCCTAAAGAGTCCACTCAAAAGCTCCTAGGAACAATAAAATAATGCATCAAAGTGGCCAGCTACAAAGTGAATACACAAAAATATTTTCCATTCCTATATAAAAATGATTGATAAAACAGAAGAGAAAGTGTCTATCCCATTTAAAATAATGTCCAAAAATATCAAATACCTAAGAATCTACATAACAAGGGAGATGAGAGAATTATACCATGAAAACTTCAAAATACTCCAGATAAATTAAAGATCTTAAGAAATGGAAAAACATTCCACGCTAATGGATCGGGAGAATCAACATTGTAAAAATGACCATGTTGAGTAAACTATTATATAGACTCATTGAAATCCCTACCCAAATTCAGACAACATTCTTTAAAAACTTAGACCAGTCAGTTATAAAGTTTGTATGGAATCTTAAAGATCCCACATAGCCCAAAATCATACTGAAAAGCAAAAAACTGGGAGGTATCTCACAACCTCCTTGAAACTATTCTATAAAGATACAGTGATCCAAACATATTGTTACTGGAATAAAGACTCTGACCAATAGGTCTAAATAGAATAACCAAGGATACCCACGCTATGTTGGCAAATAAGCTGAGAGCATGAAATAGAATAAAGAAAGCATTTTCAACAAATGGCAATGAGATTGGAATTGGATTATCACATGCAAAAAGTTAAAGCTGTACCTATATCTCACACCGTACACAAAAGTAAACTCGAAGTGGATTAAAGACTTTTAAATCAGACATGAATTTATAAAGCACACTGAGGAAAATAAAGGCAGAATCCTCCAAAACCAAGACCTCTGAGGAGTCTTCAATGATACAATGCCATTTGAAAAGGCTACAGAGTCAAAACTAAACAAACAGAACTACATCAAACTTAACAGTTTCTGTATGGCAAAAGAAATTGGGATAAAGCTAAATGGCAGCTGAGTGGGAGAAAATATTCACACTCAACACATCAGAAAAAGAGTTGATATCCAGGATGCATAAAGTCACAAAGATCAACAAAAATTCCAAAAACCCCTATCAAAAAATGGGGAGAGGATATAAACAGACACTTCTCTGAGAAAGACCAACAAATAGCTAACAGGCACATGAAAAAATGCTCATCAACACTTATTATTAGGGAAATCCAAATTAAGACAACAGTAAGATATAAACTTATACCACTGAGAATGGAACCTATCAAAAATATTGGAAACAATCTGTGTTAGCAAGGATGTGGTAAAAAATAATTCCAACACTGCTGGTGAGAATGTTTTCTGGTCCAACCTCTGTAGAAAACAGAATGGAGGGTAAAGTCAGTAAACTCAGAATTGAGTTCTCTTAGACCCAGAAATTCCATTTTGGGGCACCTATCCACAGGACAGTGGATAGCTGTTACAACAATTTTGTGTTACAACAGAAAATTCATTCAAAAGAATATATGCACCATTATTCATTGCAGCACTCAGTACAATAGCTGAGATTTGGAATCAACTTAGATGCCTAATGACAGATGGGGATCATGAAAGTGTGGTACATATACACAATGGAATATATATTTGTGAGCAATGATGAAATCATGCAATTTACGAAATATGGCTGAAACTGGGAGACATCATGCTAAAGGAAGTAAACCAGAAGGAGAAGGATAAACACAGGATGTCATCACTTATACCTGATATTTCAAATAACTAAATGAGAGAATGCGATATTTTAAATGGGGGATCCCCTAATCAATCTTGACCCCGGAGTATAAGGAGGAGAAATTAAGAAAGAAAGGAAGAAAGGAAGGAAGGAAGGAAGGAAGGAAGGAAGGAAGGAAGGAAGGAAGGAAGGAAGGGAGAGAGGGAGGGAGAGAGGGAGGGAGGGAGGGAGGGAGGGAGGGAGGGAGGGAGGGAGGGAGAGAAAGAAAGAAGGAAAGAAAGAAGGAAAGAAAGAAAGAAAGAAAGAAAGAAAGAAAGAAAGAAAGAAAGAAAGAGTGGCAGAGAAGGGGAGAAGAGACAGATGAGAAGCAACAGGACCCAGGTCAGGGGAGTCAAAGGTTGACTTTCTTAATATGAAGTTTGTACTAAGAAATGATAGAATGATAGTTGGAAATGATCACTTTGCATAAGAACTGCATGCTAAAAGTAGGTAAAGGAATGAACATAATAACCTCTCAGTACCTTTATCACAACCATAATTCTCAAAAGAAAAGAGAGAGAAAAACAGAGACAGAGAGACAGAAAGAAACAGAAAGAGACAGAGACAGAGAGACAGACAGCAAGAAAAAGACAGAGAAAAAGAAAAGTGCCTGCTATAGAGGCAGGCTGGGGTGGGGTCAGAATGGCAGAAGGGAAACTGAGGACACTGAGGGTGGGAAATTTACAATGGTAAAAGGATGTGCGTGGACCAGTGCAGGCGCAGATGTGGCGAGAAAGGAACCCTCCTTCACTGCAGGTGGGAATACCGACTGGTTCAGCCCTTTTGGAAAACAGTATGGACAGTCTCAAGAAAGTAGAAATTGAGCTCCCATTTGACCCAGCAATACCACTCCTGGGAATATATCCCAGAGAGGCAAAAAAAAGTATAGCTGAAGTGACATCTGCACTTGTTTGTTCATTGCAGCACTCTTTACAATAGCCAGAATCTAGAAAAAATCTGAGTGCCTGAGAACAGATGACTGGTTAAAGAAACTTTGGTATATTTACACAATGGAGTACTATATAGCTGTTATAAAAAATGAAGTCATGAAATTTACATACAAGTGGTACTACATGGAAAGTATCATGTTAAGCTAAATGAGTCTGAAAGAGAGGGACAGACATAGAAAGATTGCATTCATCTGGGGAACATAAAGTAACAAAATAGGGCACTAACACCCAAGAGTAACCGAGATTAGTACCAGGAATTTTGCTCCATGGCTTGGAGGCCAGCTACACATGCTAGGAGAAAAGGGAGCTCAGATAGAGAAGGGAGCACCAAATAAAGGGTGTTGGGAGGATCCTCCCTGGATGGGAGAAGCATGCTGAAAGTAGACTATAGACCAAACATGACTGCCACTCAATGCCTCTTTTGCAAACCACAACACCCAATAAGAGAGAAGGAACAAAAGGGTATGCCCTGCCACAGAGGCAGGGTGGGATCGGGGGCATTGGGGGTGGGAGGGATACTGGGATCCGTGGTGGTGGGAAATGGGCACTGGTGGAGGGATGGGTATTTGATTATTATATAATTGAAAACCAAGCACAAAAATTTGTAAGTCTATAACTGTACCTCATGGTGTTTCACTAATAAAAATAAAATAAATAAATAAATTTTTTTAAAAAAAGGATGTGTGTGGGAACATTGTATGACTGCAACCCAGTCAAGAACAACTTTGTAAGTAAATATCTTGAGGTGATTCAATTAAAAAAATAAATAAATGAATGATAGAGCAAATATCCAAGCCATAGCGTGAACAACACTGAAGTCAAGATACCCAAACTTTAGCAAATGGCTTAGAAAGACGCCTGTCAACAGGACAGACAGGACTGGGTGGGCAGGGGGAGGTATGGGAGGAACTTGGGAATACTGTGGAGGGAAGCTGACACTGGTGGTGGGATTGTTGCTGTGATATTGTAGGTCTAAAACTAAACTAAGTAACTTTGTAAACCACGGTGCTTTACTAAAAAGTGGAATGAATAGTATTGTAAATCACAATTGAGGAATTATAAATTCCTCAATCAGTAAAAAAATTAATATGCTATTTGCTTCTAGAGAATAACAGCGTGGAAACCAAAAATACAAGCCAAATAAGGCCATATGGCTCTCGCACAATAACCTTGTGGGAAAATATATATCTGACTGCTGTAATAATCAGACACTGACATTTTGATGACAGGTTGGTTTTGAAAGCCCAAGAAAACCCACTGACTAGGATCAAAATTGGGTTGAAATCTATGAACTCAGCTTTCTCAAGATTTTCATTTTCCCTCTTGTGATGGTTCTAAACTTTTTTACCTTCTCTGACTACCATGAATCACTAATCAGTGACAGAAAAGTGTAATCACTAATTTTACAAAATCATCTAAATGTATATCCTGATACTAAACATGTATAAAATTTCCTTAAAACACTAGATGTTTCACCATCACCAGAACCAAGTTTCTACTGCCCCCTGATAGGCTCTGTGCTCTGTACACAGTGGGTATCCTTTCTGCATGATGGAATAACTCTTAATCCTTTTCCAGTAGATACTTCAAATTTACCAAGTCTGAGAGAAACTTCATCTCACATCATTAGTATCCAGGCTTTCTTTACATTCCCACTGAAATAACTTTAGCTAGGATTGCCTTATCTCATCTTACTCATTTATTACAACATTTTGAGTGCTTATTATTTTCTAGACACTGTTTTAGCAACGGGCTAGAGCGATAGCACAGCAGATAGGGCAGTTGCCTTGCATGCAGCTGACCCGGGTTCAATTCCTCCGCCCCTCTCCAAGAGCCCGGCAAGCTACCGAGAGTATCTTGCCCACATAGCAACGCCTGGCAAGCTACCCGTGATGCATTTGATATGAAAAAAACAGTAACGACAAAAACAACAAGTCTCACAATTTGTTGTGAGACATTACTGGTGCCTGCTCAAGCAAATCGATGAGAAACGGAAGGACAGTGCTACAGAGCAGTGCAGTTCTAGCAACTAGAGATAAAAAGAAATATTTGCCCATATCAATCTTATATTATACTGGAAGATATTTCAAAAAACAATAAGAAGAGGGCCATAGAGACACTGCAGTTAGTAAGGTATTTTTTGCCTTCCACTTAGCTGACCCAGGTTCAGTCTTTGACACTGCACACGATCCCCAGAGCACTGCCAGGAGTGACCCCTGAGCACAGGGCTAAGAGTAATACCTGGGCATGGCCTTAAAACAAAAACAAAACACAATTAAGTGGCATACATAATACTATGATCACTACATTAACTGGTAAAATTATTATAGAGAAGGCCTGGAAAATAATACAGGGGTTACGGTACTTTATTTGCATACTGCCAATCTTGATTTGATCTCTGGTAGTACAAATAGAGTCCTAGGCATTATACAGTATGACTCCTGAGCACAGAAGAAGTAGCTTCTAAGTAGAACTGGGTATGTCCCAAAACCAAGCAAAATTATTATGGGGAAAAATAAATAGGAAGAAAAAAAAAACAAATATAGTTAGGTTGAGTGCCAAGTTCACCCTGCAACAGTGAAAGTACACTGAGATTTCATTAGAATTAAAAAAAAAGAAATAGTAAAAGGAGCATCTAGCCAATAGTGGAGAACAGCAAGGATACAGGATTGGCTAGAGAAGTTAACTGAGTAGAGAAACATCTAGCTGGGGTGAAGCGAGCCACCCACAGATGGGAGAACTGCTGGCTTCAGGTCAGAATAACAATGTGAAAGAACAAGAACTGAAGGGCTGCTGCGGGATTAGTACCAGGAATTTTGCTCCATGGCTTGGAGGCCAGCCACACATGCTGGGGGAAAAGGGAGCTCAGATAGAGAAGGGAGCACCAAATAAAGGGTGTTGGGAGGATCCTCCCAGGATGGGAGAAGCATGCTGATAGTAGACTATAGACCAAACATGATTGCCACCCATTGCCTATTTTGCAAACCACAACACCCAAAAGGAGAGAGAGAACAGAGGGGAATCCAACCCACAAAGGCAGGGTTGGATGGGGGGTTGGGAGGTGGGAGGGATACTGGGATCCATGGTGGTGGGAAATGGGCACTGGTGGAGAGATGGATATTTGATCATTGTATAATTGAAACCCAAGCACAGAATTTGTAAGTCTACAACTGTACCTCATGGTGTCTCACTAATAAAATAAATAAATAAATAAATAAATAAAAATAAATAAATAAAAGGCATGACCTTCCAGGGGTGACGAGGCTTCCAGGACTGAGGCACGGCTTACAGAAGTCAAGGTCAGGAGTGGAAAGAAAACAATCTTGTTTTTACTCAAAGCCTCTCTTCTTGGAACTTTGATGACTACATGGCTACTACCACGCTCAATTCTTTCCTTCTCTCTCCTACAGCATTTCACACTATATCACAGACTTTGCACTGAGCAAGTCCTGCCTACACTGCTTTTCTGTAAGTCCGACCCACAACAGTGTTGAGGCACTAGAGGGAGGGTGCAGGGGTCCTCCTATTGATGAAGACTGAGGGCTCAGTGTGGGGTGCAAGAGGCTGGTAGCCTAAACGGGGACTGTGGGCATGTGGTGTCTGAGATCAAAGCAGAGACCCTCAACACGCTCTGCTGTTTTCCCTCACACTGCACTATTCTGAGTGTGTCGCAAACCTCTGCACTCCTGTCCCCAGTCACCCTGCAGGCTCTGAAGGGTCACTTCAGAATTACTCAATTATAGTGCCCCGTGTTTCCACATCACACTTATTCTGAGAGGTTCTCATTCTATGTTCACAGTAGACTTGCAAAATAGAATAGAACTGGAAATACAAGTACTCCTTACACAATGATTTAACAATTAATATTGATTTGTTTTCAGTGGTGAGGACAGGAGTGAACATAATAAAGCAGAATCTCTAATCCAACTAATTCACTTTTAAAGTCTCCCAAACTCCTGCTCATTCTTAAAATTTATTATGAAAAAAGTAATTCCCCGAGTCTGGAGCCATTGAAGCTCTTTGTGAGGTTTCTCTAGTTTTCCCATTATGAATGCTTGTCATTTCATATTTCTACTGTTTTTCATCTTTTATAAGCAAACCTTGCTTCTATTCACCAAGAAGATAAAAGTAATTATGGTGTACTGATTAAACTAAACCATACAAGAGAATAAGATGATAAAAATTAACTGTTATTTTCAGAGGTGTCCATAAATGAAAATATTTTCAAAACTAAAGGCAGTTGATTATAGACATTTGTAATTTTTAGATTAAATTTTAAAATAGTCTAAATTTAGAATTTTTACCTATATTTAAGGCACTTGTATATGTGGGGGATACATGCTAGTATGACATCAGGAAATGTGAGGGGAAACTTTTTAAATGGCTTCTGGAGTTAAGTTTAAATGAAAGAACTCATTTGAGTGGAGAAATAAGGTGAAATACCATAAGTAACAACAAAGTCTCCAATGGAGACGTTACTGGGCCCGCTCGAGCAAATCGATGATCAACGGGAGGGCCTTTACTTTATTGGTTAAAGGGATGAAATTAAAATAAGTCACAGATAAAGAGGTAGCAGATATCAAAATACAGAAATTTTCACCTCATGTTGGTAATTTAAAAAAAAAATTAACCAGCCTACCTAAAAATAGCCCCACCACTGAATTAGAAGCTCAAATGTATTAAGTAAAACAATAAGTTGTATTGTTTAGCATTTGAGATATCACCTTTAAGTAACCTACAATTTGTAAATAATTCACAAGGGAGCTGAGCTCCATGTAGTTCAATCTGGATTACTGGACCTGAGAGATGACCCAAAGGCTGGAGTAAATATCGTTCATGTGCCAGACTCAGCATTCGATGCTGAGTATCCAATGGTTTCTCAAGCACAGGCGAGTCTGACTTGGATGGTCCTCATCAACCATCACTGCTGAGTTCAAACAATATGACATCTCTGGCTCTGAGCATTTAGCGGCATCTCTGGCTCTGAGTTCACTCCAGATCTCCACAGCTGGTTCATGTCGGGAGTAGCCCCAGGCTCCCTGAGTGTACCCTGAGTTCCCCACACCACCTTTCCATAGAAATTCACATTCATCTAGAGATAAAAGCCAAAAAAATGCATGCCAGGTGTTCTGGAGTATCCCAGTGAACTCACAGGGATGCAAAGACATATTTAAAAATTTTGTGGCAAGCACACTGGGAACCAAGATCTTCTATCACAGAATCTGCTAGATTGAGGTGGTTCAACCCATTAACATTATATCATGCTGCGTATCTTTCAATACCATCCTGTCTTCTATTTTTTTTTAATTTGCTTTGTTTTTGGTGACATACCTGATATGTCAGGTATTGCTCAGGGGTTACTCCTGGCTCTGGACTCTGAGTTCACTCCTGGCAGTGCTAAGGGGACCACCTGAGATGCCAGGGATCAAACTCAGATCAGTCCTGTACAAGGCGAGCACCCCACCCACTGTGCTCTACCACTCAGGCTCCCCATCCTACCTTCCTGAACTGATTTTTGAAGTTTGTGTGATAAAAAGCAAAAGTCATCTGAAAAACAATATAAACCATGAAATCAGGGTTGCAGTGTCCACTATGACACGGAGGTCTTGAGGTTTTTGATGAATGAAAGATACATGACTATGTTAAATAATTCTAGTTATTAAAAATTAAATAAAAATAATTTATTTAAGCAAGCATTTTCTTTCATATGGCCATTAAGTAATTAGAGCATAACAACAAATGATATGGTTCTATTTACTAGACATAACTTTAAGTTGTTCTATTGACCCAGAGGCACCATGCAGAAATTGTTTTTAAATTAAGGGTACCATGAAATGAGGAAATTTGAGACTGTCTTATGCAGCTTCTAGAATCTGATGCAGAATTGCTTTTTTTAAAATTATGTCATATGGACAGATTTACACACACATACACACAGACACAGACACCCCCCCACACACAAACATACACACATTTTTATCTACCACCAATAACAATTTTAACTTCAATCCCCATCAGACTATTCTGAACATTCTCACACTAGAGATGTATGTTCCTCAGACACTATGGTTTTCTTACCAGAAAGTAGTATAGGAAAATAATTTTTATTAACCAAACTAACCACACAATTTCATCAAGAAATATGGAAATAATTCAAGTCGTTCAAATTTTAGCTCTACCTAAACATATAAAGTTTCAAATATCACATATTAGTTTTTTAAAATAAAAATAGTATATTTGCTAAGTGTAACTAAAACAATCTATGATGTGTCAAAACTACTGTATAGTCCTATCACACATGGTAGGACACAGAATTTTTAGAAAGCAGGATCTGTAATAGACAAACATCATTTCATATGCAAGCAACATCCCTTATCATCTGTATAACTTTTCATAATTTTTCATTTGTTCACTTGCTTACCTTTTTCCTAGACTAAGCAGAGTTCTCTCAGCTCTATAAAGAAGTTAGTAACTAACAGGATAGCACTCACCAAAAAAGGTCACTATGGACAATAAATGAAATGATACATTAAACTTTCTATTAATACAAATAAAAGCTATTGATATCTCATTTTACCAATAGTGGAAGCAGTAGTCCTAGCACGTAGTTTAAATAAATTTGCTTTAGACTTCGTCCAATAAATTAAGTTAAAATTTTTCTAAATCCTTCACACCATGGATACATATCTGGCTGACAAGTTTCACAAAACGTTAAATTTTTCATCTGCTCTTCTTGAGTACTGAAATGCTGATACAGGCTTATAAAGGAAAGAAAGAAAAAAATTTATCAGCCTCTGTATCTGGAATACAGAGACTACCAAAAGAAGAGGCACAGAACACGCCCCCCCCCCCAAACACACACACACACACCAAAAAAAATACTGACTTCTCCAGGAATAAATGGGGTTGGGAGGTAGGCATACCCAGAGTGTGCAGGTCTTTACTCCTGCTCTGTGCTCAGAGATAAATACCGGGGGGAGGGGAGGGTCAACTGTGTGGTAACAGCTTAACTCACTCTACTCTCTCCATCCTCTTTTCTGAAATGTTTGAAACTATTGTTCAACCCCTTATGAAATTATTTTCTTTTGATTTTCTAAAACCTCTTCTTACCTTCTCTTATATGGTACTTTCTCCTCTAATTCTTCACTTACTTTAAAGTAATTGATTTTGAGTATATAACAAACAGCTTGTGGCAAAGTCTGCAAAAAGTGATGAAGGCTCTCTGGAAAGATACAAATCAACTCTAATACCAAACAGAAGTGCAGCAATGGAAATAAAGAAAGAGTGTGCGTTGGTGAGCAGGGAGATAACACAAAGGAAGGGTGTTCATGCCTGATCTCCTCAATATCTCAAGTTCCATCCCCTGCCCAGAGGCTGCCTCCCAGGGTGAGTGTGGCCCTCACAGTCCCCAACAGATCAAGCATCACTGACCTAAGCACCCAAACTGTCAGGCTCCGCTGCTCCAAGTGTCACCAGCTGCAGTTTCCAAACCCTCTGAGCAAGCATCTCCTCAAAAGAATAGTGAAGGAAAGTACACGTTTTTTAAATAATAACTTAACACTTGAAAGAATGTCTTCCCAGAGGAGTTTACCTTTCAGATAGATCATAAGTCTCAGGTAGAATTTGTGAAATAAGGTAGACTTGTGAAAGGGAAGGCATATGAGCCAGCAAGGAGAATTAGTGAAAGGCACAGAGGTAGTAACACAGAACCTGAAAGGGAATAGCAGGGAGTTCACACAGTCAGGCTTTGACCATCATAATGGGTGCTGGAGAGCAGGATAATTAGTACTAAGATGGGCCAGAGTGATAGTACAGCGAATAGAGCACATGCCTGGCACACAGCCAATCTGAGTTCAATACCTGGCACTACATGTGGCACCCCATCAGGAATGATTCCTGAACATGAAACAAGGAGTAATTATGAACACCACTTGGCATGATCCATAAAACAAATGAGGAGGGGAAGGAGAAGGAGAGAGAGAAGAGGAGAAGGAGAACAATAAGAAGGAGAAACATTATTTGAATCATTACATGAATGACTTTGGGATTGGAATATGTCCAAGCCATGCATTCATCCTCTCTTCGTCATATCCCTCCCTCAGGAGTGGGCTCCTACTCAATTCAATTGTCCTATTGCCTCAATATTTAACACACACCAAAATATTTAATGTTCAAAATAAGTATTTTTATTCTTTAAATTTTATAGTCGTCGAGTGCTCTCGGTGGCTTGCCGGGCTCTCCGAGAGGGGCGGAGGAATCGAACTCGGGTCGGTCATGTTGGCCGCTTGTAGGGCGAACACCCTACCACTGTGCTATCGCTCCAGCCCTGTGGTGTTTCACTAATAATAAAAAAAATTTAAAAAAATAGACCCTACTCTACCAATTAGTCTGTTCTGCCCATGGTAACGTTATTCAATGTTTTGGTGGTAATCGCTTCTGGAAGGAAAGCTTTGACATATTTTATAATTAAACTGCCAGGCTCACATTAGAAAAAAAAAATTTTATAGTCAATAAACCAGAGATGTTTTAGTCCTCAATCCAATTCTTCCAGTGCTAGACATGGACATGAGAATCTAAAGCCACTTCCCTTTCAGAATCTATCTACATCATCCACAAAATGAAGGGTTTAATATACTGGTCCTCCAAAGTCTTAACTTAGTAAAATTTATCCTTCAAAAAGTTATTACATTCATTCCTTACCGAGGCCACGAGTTGCCCCCTCATGAGCGGCTCTCCGGAATGACCATGGTACCAGATGTACAGAAACCAATCTCATAATTATCTGGCTCTTGGCAAAAAGCCCTCCAGAGTTAATTAGTAAAATATCAGAAATCCAAAATCGCGTGGCCGCAATAGTGGCCATGCAACATTATATGGTTTTTATAACCAGCAACAGAAAACAAAAATTATTTCACAATACCTTTTCAGCAGTTTTGATCGTTGGGGGGGGGGGGAATTCCAAACAATAATGTTGCATCTATTGTCTAAATAATGAATGCAATCAAAGTAGAGAGAGTTAAGTAGAAATCATCTGCCTCACAGGCATCGGGAGGGGTGGGAGGAGGGAATATTGAGGTTCTTGGTGGTGGAAAATAATTACTGCTTATTTAGGAAAGGGTGTTTGATCATGACCGAGACTTAAACCTAAAAGCTTTGTAACTTTTCTCACAGTGATTCAATAAATAAATTTAACAGAAAAAAAAGAAGCTATTACTTCATCTAATGCATCTTAAAATTTAAAAAAGACAGATTTACCACTTTTCCTCAAAATGAATGACATTTAACTCTAAATTAGGGAAACTAATAAGCCAAATTATCTTTTTTAAATCATTCTCCAATTCTTAGGGCGCAAAATAAAATAGACTCTCACCATAAGAAGAGTCACCACCTTATTTATCAAGTACAGAAGAGAATACATTTTATGTTGATGTAGCAAGTTAATCTTTATATATTTATGATATTTTTAGAACAAAAATATTTCCTAGGATTAAGGCAACAATAAAATAGTTGACTAAAAACATTTTATGGAACACTAGTGTAACTGGTACTATGTTCCAAATACTATGCTATGAACTAGGGCTTTCCTATTGGCGATTCTATTGACAGTTCCCACCTGATCTAATTAGCAGTTCCCACTTTCGATGAGAAAGGGTGCAAATACCAAGAAATTTTGAAGCTTTTTCAGAACTAGAAGTGACCATTAGGATTCAGCTCTGGTGAATTATGTTAAAGAAAAGTCTTCTAAAGAGTCTCTAATAGGGAACAATAGATAGTTCAATGGGTTAAATGCATGCTTCTATTCAAGAGATCCAGATCCATCCCCCAGTTCCCTGGACACTGTCCCAAGTGCCAGTACCTTATTTTTGTGAGAAAGGTTGTTTTGCCTTGGTAAGAAAAATCTGTTGAAATTAAACACCCCCCCCCATTCTTTAGTGACTGTCATGGGGAACATATTGCTGCTGGAGTGAAGGAGCAAAAAGAAAGACAGAGCAATTTATATTAATATGCTGCAGATTAACCAAGCCATATCATAATAAAATGCCGCGCATTTTATTATGATATCTCATTCCTACTTTGACAAACTGGCAGGCTCCCGAATGTAACCTGCCCACACGGCAGAGTCTGGCAAACTCCCCGTGGCGCACCCAATATGCCAAATACCAGTAACAATGATGGGTCTCATTATCCTAAAGAGCCTTGAATATAATCTCAGGGCTAGGATGAAGGAGACGTTACTGGGGCCTGCTCGAGGCAATCGACGAATAACAGGATGATCTGTGATCTGATCTGTGAACCAAGCCAGGGACCTGGACACCTGAGTTTCTTGCTATGAGTTATAATATGTTTCTATTTGTAATTCACTTCATAATAGTTTTTTTAATAATAGCTAGTGTTTTTGCAATTCAAAGATCATACTAATAGCAAAGTTCCCCTTCAAAATTCCAAAGCAGCAGTATTAAAGCATTTGTAATCTGGAGTGCACTGTAACACTGTCCTCCCATTTTTCAGTGATTTGCTAGAGCAGGCACCAGTAATATCTCCATTGTGAGACTTTTTGTTACTGTTTTTGGCATAGCGAATACACCATGAGGAGCTTGCCAAGCTCTGCTGTGCAGGCAAGATATTCTCGGTAGCTTGCCGGGCTCTCTGAGAGGGATGGAGGACTCGAACCTGGATCAGCCGTGTGCAAGGCAAATGCCCTACCTGCTGTGCTATTGCTAGGAGCAGAGAACTGTTGCCTCCTTCAGCCTCTTGGATTCATTACAAACTTGTAAAAGGATGTGGTGAGCTTGGGAATATATCATGACCATAGGAGATATATGTGCAAAGAACAGGGAAGTTGAGACCAGAGCTGGGGATAGGATGCTAGCCTTGCACGTGGCTGACCTGGGTTCGATTCCTGGCACCCCATATGTTACCCTGAGCACCACAAAGAGTAATTCCTGAGTGCAGATCCAAGGGTAACAAGTGAACATCCAGATGTGACCACCCACAAAAAAAAGAGAAGAAGAGGGATGTATTTAGGTGGAGGCAACTCTGTGTCCCACAAAATAGAGGAGAAAGGGGCAAATTGAAAACGATGTAAATTGTCTGCAACAGCCAAGAATAAGAGACCTGAGAACCAGGGCTGGATGGATGACAGACTTGCAGTTCTGAAAGTGATGGGAATCTACTGACAGATGCCATGCTGGGGACTTAATAATGACACTCTGCGGAGAAAGAGGTTGCAAGCTGGAGGCTTCTCCTGGAGTTCAGATGAACTTAAAGAAGACATAACTACTTACAGGAGAAATAGATGGAGTTATGTTTCAAGGTAGGAAATACAGGGTTTGTTTAACACCAAAGAATGAAAAGTAAAGCAAACATGGAATTGTGTCAATTTAAACAAGTAATTTTCAGAGAATAATTTAAAGTATTATGACATTTTAAACAAATTCTTTAATAGCTGTAAACACTTAGTTTAACAATATTTGGAATCCCAGGCTATAATCTTAGAGTTTGCCAAATTGAAGTAGACCACTGAGGTACATAAACTAAAGGACTAGTGTCTTCCTTGGTGGACTAAAGCTGATTTAACCATCCTCACCACCCTTACAGGGAGCAGACCAGACATTATATTCTGCAAATATCCATCTGAGGACCAAAGACATGGAGAGAAAATAAAAAGGAAGTTCTTAATGATTTGAAAGTTTTTCAAATTTGACAAAGAAAATATAAAAAGATAAGAGAAAGAGCTCTACTGTATAGAAGAAAAGTCTGTATCAGATCGTAACAATGTAGTATGAACCACATTGAGGCTGCTTAACATTCATCTCTTTGTTGAATAACTATTATGTACTAAAATTGTGCTCAACCTGTGCATGACTTGGTTTATACAACTATGAAACTAGAATTTTGCCAAAATATTGTGCTGTTTAGACTGCTGCAAAGATCACTTAGACAGATTGATAAATGCAATAAATTACTGCTCTTAACCTTTAGATTAACATATAGGTCCTTTCCTAGCTGTCTGCAGCTTATGAAGAGAATGAACACATTTCCCAGGCAATATCTTATGCTAATTTTTAAAAATGAAATATATTAAAAGAAAAATTATTTTTATGAGACAGTGAAAGATACTGTTTCTTAAAACAAGACCATAAATAGACATATTCTGGGTTTCCTTTTGACCTTGTCAGGCCTCATGGACTCACTTTCTTAGACCCCCCCAAATTCCTCTATCAATACTTCTATGACTTGGCACCTATCTTCTTGTTACTTCATCCACATTTAATTTTCATTAGATTTATTCAATCTACTGGCACCCAGGAATCACCATAGTGATATTCTGAGAAAATACTTAATATTGGTGTGAGGAAAAGAGGCCAGGAGAGATAGCTCTGACAGCAGGATGAGTGAATAATAATAGTGCGATTCCTGACTTAGGGCTGGGATAAGAAGGCATAATCATAATCTGATTTGAAGATTCCTGGCATATAAGAGTCAAAAGAGAAGAAACATGACAAATTTCAAGTCTAAGTGAAGAAAAGTAATATGGAAAATGTGTGGGGAAAGACACTTAGTTCAGACGTACATGTAGCATCCTGTACTACCTACGACTGAGAGAAGATTATAGATATTCTGTCTGCGTTTCTACATTGCTGACGCCATTTTTTCTTTTGTAATTTCCAATTTTGCTATGTTGAGCAGGCATTGCCTTATTAATGGAAACAGTCATTTTATGCAACTTTTCTGTGACATATTAATCTTGCAGCACACCCATATCATAAAGGTTATGTCCGGCATGCAACTAAAATTGTAGTAACTGAAATTTATGTAAAAAAGTTGAACGCAGATTTACCTGAATAGAATTTTAAGTTCTGTAATTACAAGATCTTCAAGGAAAGGAGACCAAATTAAGCAGGGTGAGAGAATAAGTTCTCTCTTAATTTGTACAGCCCTGGAGTCACACACAGGGAGCAAACAGGTGCTAGGTAGAGGTAGGGTTGTTCCTACATACCCAAATCCAATCTCAAAAAGTGACCAGATACCATGAATAGGATCCCTTTTGCATTCCAAAGTGTTTTGAAGTTACTTGTATCAGTATACTTTACACACTTTTGCAGGGATTTATTTGCCTTCCTTTTGTAATGTCAATTCATGTGAACTCCTTGAGGTCAGAAATCATGACTTATTTGAACCTAAACCTTGTTTGCTTTCCCCTTATCTGGCACAGTGCCTCACATATATCGGGCACTTAACATGCTTATTTGCTGAAGGAACCACACATATAAGAGCCACACATATATTCCTCTCCATCCCTCCTCCATTCAAACAACGTAGAATTCCTTGGCCAAGTGGCTGTATGATCTCCCCTGAAAGATGAAGCATTTCCCAGCTGCCCAATATAGTCTTCGCACATAAGAGTCAAACAATTGCCCTACAGTAGTCCCTGAAATGCTTTCCCTATATGTCCCTCATCTATTTTAAATAGTCATGAATTTTGCTCAGTGTACACATTATTGATCAATAACAACATATACTGAATTATTCCACAGGATATTTATAGCATCTATAATTAATAAGCCTTGAAACAAGGCAATAAACTTCTCAACAGAGAATTTCCCTGACTTCACATGCATATTTATTTACTTATTTGATTTAACTAAATCTCGGTTGCCAGATTTATTTCCTTACAAATTTCTTATTCATTTGATTGAACTAAATCTTTACTGCCAGATTTAGTTCTTTACACATTTCTATATCTATTACACTAATATTTGAGACACTTTTAAAACCCCTTGAGGATTATAGAGTTTCAGAAATTGTTACTGAAGAGGTGATCAAGTCTAAATCCTTACCACAGAAGAAACCACAACACCCTTTGCAAACATTAAAATAACACACCAGGGCCATATAAATACTAGAGCAGGGTAAGGCAGTTGCCTTGTATGTGCCAATATGCGTTTGTTCCCTGGAATCCTTTATGGTTCTCTGAGCACACAAAAAGTGTCCTTAAGCACAGAGGCAGAAGAAAGTCCTAAGTATCACTGGGTGCATCCCCAAAGCAAAAATCAATAAATAGTTAAATAAAACAACACATAATATGCCCCAGATAAATCTCACAGCCATTGTTTTCCAAGGGTTCCTAAATCTGGGTAGTTAAGGTCCTGCATCGCCCAAGTTTTCTAACATCAGCTTAGTTATGGAAAATAGTACTAATGTGTCCTGCAGGGAACTAGTTTCCTTATAAGTTGGAACTTGTTTTAAGGCTTAAGAGAAATTATTTAGTCCAGCCCCACTGAAACTCTCTCACTTAGGTAAATAAATGCTAGTATATCACACCCTTGCAGCAATCCTCAACCTCGAGTGTTCATTTTCCCATTTGTTGGAGGAAAATACTCAGCCTATTTATAGGTAAAGAAACTGTGACTAAGAAAAGTTAGGGAACTTAGGGAACTTGGATCTATGAAAGCCCTGGACATATGGAGTAAAGAGATTACAGAGGCATTGGACTCAGCAATTTAGGCTCTTAATTACTATGTCGTTCTAGTTCTCCAGTTGTAAGAAAACTCTGAGACTCACAGACATTAATAGATAATACACCTGAGGTTATATGAAATATATAACATTACTTGCATTTGACTAAAAAGCACAACTTATAGCTATGTTGCTTTCAAGTGGTAAACTAAACCTAAACCAGAGACCCACAGATGTCTATAAAGCCAAAACATACAACAGATTCCATGTCTAATGTATGTTTCTTACACAAAAAGCCCAAAAAGATAGCAGCTGATGACATCTTTCAGTTTCTGATAAACTCTGTGCTCCTGGATCTGCTGAAGATGACTTTAAATATCTAAACTTCTTAAGACATAGCCATGGGGTCCCCAGAAAGAGAAAAAGTCCCCTCAAAAAATTCGAGATTCATTCTTGCTTCAAGCATTGTAAAGTACTCAAATATATAAGCTAAAATTAATCTGTTTTGTGAAAAAGGAGAGGTGAGTTTGAGTCCAGCATTAGAAAAGCTTCTTGGGATGATCCACTGAGGTAAGATGGTACTGTTAGAACTAGCTCAGAGAGACCTTTAAGGAACTTAATACCTGTTAGCTGGAGAGCTGGGCTGTCAATATCTCACCCTTCCTTATTTTTAAATTTTCATTTGAGGCACTGTAACTTGCAATACTCTTCATGGAAGATTCTAATGCATAGCACATTCCCACACCACACCTACCACCAGGGTCCCAGGGCTCACTCCTATTTCTCTACCACCTCCCCTACCCTGGTAAAACCAGGTCTGTAGGGCAGTTCTCAGCTTCTGTTGTCTTTGTTCATTATCATTATTTCCTTACTATGTTCTTTATAGCTCACCTATAAGAGAGATTATTCTGTATCTGGACCCTCCTTCTGACTAACAAATGATGGAATGTTACTCGGCAATGGAAATAGAAGGTGTCATGCTGAGCAAAGTTAATTCTTTTGCAAACTGATATGGGGGAGCACACTATACAGTGCTGGGGCTAGGAGGGCATCCAGTTCCAAGCTATGGACCCCAAGCTCCCCACCCTTCTCCACTGAAGGGACTTGTCTGAAGCTATGAATGAGATCAGTGAGCAACAGAGCCAGAATCTACCATGAGGGGTTAGCCCCACCCGGGCTTCAGGAATTTACCCTTGGGGTTGACAGTGTTGAACCTGACAGTTGCCTGAGACTAACTCCGTAGAATTCTCCAAACAAATTCTGGTTTCAAACGTTCTAGAGAAGTGTTTCTCTTTCCAAATTTCTCAGTGAAGAGTTAAGAATCAAATGAAAAGAACTTGCGGTTAGTATCCTGGACCTGTAGACAAAAGTGGCCTTACAATATATGCAATATATGTGACAGGGACACAGAGAGAGAGAAAGGGGGGGGGGGGGAGAGACAGAGAGAGAGAGAGAGAGAGAGAGAGAGAGAGAGAGAGAGAGAGAGAGAACGGAGAGTGAGAACAGAGAGAGAGCAGAGAGAGAGAGAGAACAGAGAGAGAGAACAGAGAGAGAGAACAGAGAGAAAGAGAGAGAGAGAGAGAGAGAGAGAGAGAGAGAGAGAAAGAGAGAGAAAGAGAGAGAGGAGATGGGAGGGAGCCGAGGCCCTTGGAAAGTTCTTTCTGCACAGAGGGGCCCTTGCTCCTTCAGTCGGGCTGGCCGGGAGTGGCAGAGGGTGGCGGGTGGCACGACCTGCAGTCCCTGCCGGCAGCCTGGACAGCGTGTCCGCCGGGGCCGTGCTCCCCGGCCGAGCCCAGGAGGGTCCGCCCGAAGTGTCCGTGTGCCCCGGAGGCCGCGCGGACCCGGGTCCCGACCCCCGAAGCCCCGCCGCTCACCCGCGATGTCCCAGAGCTGCAGGCGCACGACGGTGTCGGGGTCCCAGGGCAGCACCTTGAGAGCGAAGTCCACACCTATAGTGGCCCGGTAGTTGGGCGAGAAGTTCTGGTGCACGTAGCGCCGGATGATGCTGGTCTTGCCCACGCCCAGGTCGCCGATGACCAGCAGCTTGTACAGGCGCTCGGCGCGCGGGGCCTGCATGCCGGCGGCGACGGGGAGTCCGGCCGGGACGCCCCGAGACGGCTGGGGGGGACGGGGAGGGACGGACGGACGGGAGGGAGGGACCGACGGGAGGGACGAACGCGAGGGAGGGGCCGTGGGAGGGGCCGATGGGAGGGACGGCCGGGTGGGAGGGACAGGCAGGAGGGCCAGCCGGGAGGTGGAACCGACGGGAGGGAGGGACGGACAGACTGCGGGGAGCGCACCGGCCGGGCCGGGGGTCCCTGGGCCCGCGCGTCGAGAGGTGTGGGGGGTGGGGGTTGCATTCGGGCTCGTGTGCCGGGGAGCCCGCCGGGACAGGGCCTGGGTCACCGCCCTCTTCCCAGCGCAGCAGACCCCGCGACGCACAGGAGACGAAGTTAGCGGGCGGTGTCAGGGTGGGATTGCGCCTGCCCGGGTTTGTGAGAGGGGGCAGGGCCAGTGTTTGAGCTGCCCGCACCCTCTTGCTCTGGGGGGCTGATGATCAGCAGCCAGGGGCCGAGCGGGGCTTTCATCCCTCATGGCATTGAATGGGCACTGTTGGGTTAAAAGAGCTGAGAGCCAGAAGGAAAGGGACAGCTAGACGATAATTGCACTCATTTTGGAAATATATATAATATATACATAATCTCAATACCCAAGGACAGTAGGAACCCAGAGGATTGGTCCACAATTGGAAGAGGCCTCAAGTGCAGGGAAGAAGGCAGTTGGGATGGAGGAAGGGCCACTATGACAAAGACAGTTGGAAATCTGGATAAGAACTGAGTGCAGAAAACAGGTAAAGGAACAAACAGAATAACCTCTCAGGGAGGAGAAGGAGGGGGAGGAGGAGGAGGAGGAGGAGGAGGAGAAGGAGGAGGAGGAGGAGGAGGAGGAGGAGGAAGAGGAGGAGGAGGAGGGGGGGAGGAGGAGGGGGAGGAGGAGGAGGAGGAGAAGAAGGAGAAGGAGGAGGAGGAGGAAGAGGAGGAGGAGGAGGAAGAGGAGGAGGAGGAGGAGGGGGAGGAGGAGGAGGAGGAGGGGGAGGAGGAGGAGGGGGAGGAGGAGGAGGAGGAGGAGGAAGGGGAGGAGAGCATCTGTGCATGACTGAAACCTGATCATGAATAACTGTAATTGTGTATCTCATGGTGATTCAATTTTAAAAAAAAGTTGAGAGTGTTGTGGGCTTTTAGCCACCCTTTCTCATACCCTCAAAGCTGGGAGCTTTGGTATTTGACCAAGAGCCCAAAGCTCTTCCTGGGCTAGGCCACACCAGGTGTTCAGCTGAGAGTTAGGGGGAGAGAAGCACAGCCACCCTTTCTCCCTCTCTGTCTTCCTCTGGCGCTGCTTCCCAGGCCTCTGCTTGCACATGGTCCTCACAAGACTGTAGTGCTGTAGACACCTGAGTGGGTTACTGCTGGTCCCACTTCATTACCTGCACTACAGGTGGAGAGGCAGAACAGCCCTCTGGCCCACCACTCAGCTAGAGCTGCTAGTAGATGGACCGCTGTGCACTGCAGATGCTGTTGTACCCGTGGAACAAAGCTGAACAGTATTTTGAGCAACAGGTCATACTAGTTTCAGTACTAATACTCAGCACTTGCTGTGTGCCAGGTTTTATACATATGCCAATCATCCCAGCTATCTCAACTACTGATGGTGTTATCTTTTCCCACTTTACCAATGAAAAAGCAAGGTCTAGGCACTGTAATACTGTCACTGTCCTCCTGTTGTTCATTGATTTGCTCAAGCAGGCCTAGTAACGTCTCCTTGTGAGAATTGTTGTTACTGTGTTTGGCATATCAAATATGTCACGGGTAGCTGGCCAGGCTTTGCCGTGCAGACCAGATACTCTCGGTAGCTTGCCAGGCTCTCCAAGAAGGGCAGAAGAATCGAACCCAGGTTGGCCAGGTTGACTGCCTGCAAGGCAGACTCCCAAGTAATACACCCAGGGTGAATGCCAGTAAGGAAAGAGGCAAATTCAAGGGACCTGGGTGATGTTGGTTAAGAGGGCCTGCCTTGTGAATACTTGCTAGGACAAGTTTGATTCATGGTGCCAGGTTCACTGAGTTGATCAGGAGTGCCTTCCCCAACTGAGTTCAGCCCCAACTTGGTGGTTGGACTGTCTGGGATCTCAGCTTCACAACAGAGTGTGAAGTGAAACGAAGACATGTGTCAGACCCATACGAACAGTGTGTGACGTCAGTGTCCTGGTGAGCAGAACAGCTGAGATGTGTGAGTTCTGCATTCAGGAACCTAACCCAGTAAGCTTGCATGCAAGACCCACAACCAAAGGTGTGTGAATTCTACAGCTGGGTACAGCCCTTTGCAGGTATGTGTGTGAATACCTCCAGTACATGCTATTGAGCACCACAACCAAATGTGTGTGACCCCTGATCATTGTAATAACAGCAACAAAGGGAAGGGAAGAGAGAAATAAATGATTTTGTGTGTGAGGGGGGGGGTGTCTTAGGAAGAGTACAAAGGATAAGATGTCTACCTTTCATGCCACCAACTCCAGTTCAACGCTTGGCATTATAGATGTGAGTGGCCTCAGCAAGGCCAGTCAGGGACCCTACACATCAGAGGTGGCCAAGTATAAACAAACAGTATTTGTTTGCTTTGTGCTCGGTGGTTATAACAGGCATCAAAACAGGGTCAGTCTTACTTCTTGTACTATCTCTCTGACCCTTATGTTAGTTTTAAATTTTTATTTATATATTTTTGGGGAGGCGACAACACCCGGCATACTTAGGGGCTACTTCTGGCTCTGCACTCAGGAATTACTTCTGGGAGTTCTCATGGACCATATGGGATGCCGGGGACCAAATCCGGGTTAGCTGTATTTGAGGCAAATACCCTACCCGCTGTACCATCGCTCTGGCCCCTTAATGCTTTTTCAAAGCCAAATGAAAACTCTAATCTTTTATGTTCCAAATATTTTTCTTCTTGTTACTCATTCTTTCAACACAAAAATTCCCAGTTTAAAAAGCTTATTTACTTTCTTTCAGGTGAAGACAGGCAGGACAGAAATAAGTACAATTTGTAATATTTTGGTTAGTGTTAGAAAAAGAAGATGTAGAGAATGAGAGTGAATGTGGGTTGACTTTCTGGATTGGCAATCAGAGAATGCCTTATTGAGAAACCTGAAGTTGGCAAGAAAGTGGCATGTTGATCGAGGGGATGAATACTCTGTGCTAAAAGGAGCTGCTTAATGCCTGGACATGTTGGGAATTGAGCAACGTTCACGTTGTTTCATTTCACTGTTCCAATTGCATTATCAATTGCTAAATTTATATAGATGAAAACCAGACAGCCACTTTCCCAAGGCCTGGCCACAGTGCTAGAACTGGGATGTAGTCATACCCTGAAACAGGGCAGCTGGCTTAGTAGCCAACTGTTTTTCCTTCTAAGGCACTGAATGCCCCATCTATTGCTGCCATAAGCCCTTCACAAGAGGAGCAATGCTGTACATACCTGAGCAGGACACTCCATCTCGCATCTCAGAGCCTGTTTATGCAGCAGCATGCCAGCAATTTTATCTTCCAGATAGAGCTATTAAGAAGGCTAAATAGAACAATAAAATTCAGAGTTTTGATTAAGTAGGAGGTGTTTCAGCAATTCTTATATCCTGTGGAATGGGAGCATGAAAACACAGAGAACCTTGCCACCCTTAACATTCCAGATCTGTAAAATAAGTTTGCTCTGAGAAAGGGCTAATGGTTTAAAAAAAAAACAGGAAGAGGTGGAAGTCTGTTGGTGCCAGAGACTCACACTTCTTCACAGGCCCCAGTCTGCTTCCAGCCAGCCAGGCTGAGTCACCCTCACATGTACCTGTCCCCTCTTCTCCTCAGGAACATGTGGGAGCCTCAGATGTTTCAATTTATTGTATCAGACTGGCTACAATTCTGGTTTTCTGAGACCTCCTGCTTATAAATTGAAGAAGGAGTGGTTTCAAAGCAAAAGAAGACGAACTTAAGAGTTATTTTTAAGCTGAACTTCCCTATCTCTTCAAGGGACAAATGTTTTTGTCAAGGACACTGACAGACAGTGGTAGTCAAGCAGAATATAATCTGATTTACTTCCATAAAAATATTTATAGTACGAGAAAAATATTCTAGCTTCATAATTTTGAACCATTTAGACAAAAATGGTTTGGTAAATATATGGTTAGCAGTCCAGTGGCATCTATCTCTATATTTTAGTCTAATAATTTAGAGTAACACAGTTTGGGAGAGGCCAAGAAATACTAGAGTAGGTAAGGTGCTTGCCTTGCCCAGCATACCAAGGTTCAATGCCTGGCATCCAAATATGGTCCCACAAACTACCAGGAGTATTTCTGACTGCAGAGCCAGGAGTAGCCCATAAGCACTACTGGGTATGGCACAAAAGCAATGCAAAACGGATGAAAACAAAAAGTTTGGTTAACATGGGGCTAGCAGTCAAGTAACATCTCTATAAAGAGAATCAATTTCTCTGAATCTAAAAATTTCAGGAAGGTAAAGCAGGGTGTGAGGAATGAGGAATTTGGCTTGCAGCATCTTTAAGAGTACTTTTGTTGCTAAAATATCTGTATACCAGGCTTTCTAGATATCCTCTGGGTGGAGTGATACGCTGTAAATTCTAAGCACCCCAAGATGGTTCAAATACACAAGAAGTGGATATTTTTCCAAATTTTATTTTCCTGAAGCACTATGGCTTAAAAAGTTATTCATAGTTGGGTGGATTGTACACATACAATATTCCAACATCAGTACCACCACCAATGTCAACTTCCCTTCACCGGTGTTCCCGATTTCCTGTCCTACCTACCCTACCCTAGCCTGTGATCTCAATAGTTACCTTTTAAAAATTGGTTATTAAAGTTTGGATATTGGGCCAGAGTGATAGTACAGTGGGCAGGGCATTTACCTTGCACATGACCGACCTAGGTTCGACTTCCCAGCATCCCATATGGTCCCACAAGCACCACCAGAAGTAATTCCTGAGTGCAGAGCCAGGAGTAACCCCTGAGCATGGCCAGGTGTGACGCAAAAAGTCAAAAAGTAAATTAAATATTTTTTTAAAAGTTTGGATATTGTTATTTCAGTGTTATTGACTCTGGCTTAGACATTTCATTCTGTCATTTCTTAACACAACTAATGTACCTTGACCTGTGCCTATCGCTTTGTGTCTGTCTCTTCTCCCCGCTACTCCCTCCAATATCTCTCTTTCCTTTCCTCCCCCATGCTTTGGGACCAAGATGATTAAGGCATCCCCCTCTACACCATTGTCTTGGGACTGGAGCAATAGTACAGTGCGTAGGGTGCTTGCCCTGCACGCGGCCCACCCAGGTTTGATTCCCACCATCTCATATGGTCCCCTGAGCACCACCAGAAGTAATTCTTGATTGCAGAGCCAGAAATAACCCCTGAGCATCGCCGGGTGTGATTCCCCCCCCAAAAAAAAAAAACAAAAAAAAACATTGTCTTTCCTCATCCAGTTATTCAAAATGCCATATATAAGTGATATCATCCTCTGTTTATGTTTCTTCTGGCTTACAGGAAGTGGAGTTTTGTTTTGCTTTGTGTCCCATTTGCCCTTCTGTTAGAAGCACTGGCTGTGGAGAGGCCATTTCAAAGCAAAGCTTCTGCTGTAATTCCCTTTGGTTCCATGACTTCTTTCCCCAGCTGCTACACGTATTTCCCCAAAGAAAGGACTCTATAAGCACATTTTTTGGATGGAAAACTCTTCTGGAATCCCTTGCCTTATTTTGAATTTTTTCCTTCTGTCAAATCTAGGCTACAAACAAGAAGCCAGTTAGCTGAGGACAGACTATAAATGAGATTCAGGCATTGCATCTTTAGATAAAAAATGCAATGCAAAAATGAGCCATGGTTTACCTCCTGTCCTCCCTCCTCTGCCAGATCAGAAGGTTTCATAAGAACCAAACTGTTCCTCACTTGGGAACTTCCAGTCCTCAGGCCTTGCCTCTCCAGCTCCCCTAGACTTTGTTCTTATGACTCCATCAGAAGCAACTAGGACATTCCCTGGTGAAAGGAAAGGAGGAGGGGCAAGCCCCAAGACAGAAGTGAGGCCTGGAGTTTAGGGAGCAAGCTTCATGAGAAGACTGAGGGGGCGGAGGGAGGAGGCAAAAACAGAAGGGAAAATGAAGATTAAGATTGTCCTTTGTCCTTCCTGAGAACCCAGAAGATCATGTTTGTATTTTGTTCCTTTCACTCCAAGGACAGTCCTAGAGTTCCTTACAGCATGCATGTTTCTCCTTTGTGGTTCTGTCTGGTTTGGCTTTATTGTTTTTACTTGGCACATGGGAGAAAGCTTTACATGCCCTTAAAAATTGAAAATAAATATAAATAACTAATCTGGTCTAATCTGAAAATCTATCTACCTATGCCACCTAAAGACTCTCTAGAAGGATTGCATCTTCAGCCTGACAAATCTATCCTACCCTATCACAAGGCTTCTCTTTCCAGAATCTGCCTTGAACCATAAAAATCTATGTTCTGTGGTAACTCTCAAATTTCTGGCAATGGTAATCCTGTTGCCCTTAAATGGCAAAAACACAGCACACCCACTCCTTGAGAACAGAAAACCAGGTGGATCTAGTATGTAAAAGTCGTGTGAAACCATAAAGAATTCTGGTGTTCCAGAAAACTACAGAGCCAAATTTGTTTAAGTCTCCATTCCATGCCACCTACTGTGGATATTTATTCAGGTGCTTATAAGATAGAAAATTAATCTAAATAACTGGATGTGACCATTCAGACAAACTGGCAGCTGTGTTTCACTTCCAGAGCTGCTCTGTTCTTTATGATTCTTAATTATTGTGTTGAAGGAATATTAAACAATTGAAAGATGGGTGCCAAAGACTCTATTAAAAGGTAAGATCATGATTATCAGATCAATACAATGAAATGAGTTTTTTTTCTGGAAAGATATTGGGAAGATGAAAATAAATTTAACATTTAACCAGGAGTCTAGCAAGTGATAGGGGGCTTTATTAATAGTTATCCCAAACCACAAGAACAAATTGTGGTCCCTGACTTCTAAACCTAAGCCTTTTCTACTGTATCACACTCCTTTAGTGTATATTCTAGCTTCGTTTTCACTATTTTACTAGAAATTAAGTTCTAAATAAAAGAGGTTGATTTCCTAATGTGTAGAAAAACAGTAAAGGAAGAAAACAAAATCCTGTAACTTAATGATAAAAAGTATATAATATTATACTCTCTCAACAACTCAGTAACACACTTAGTATATGCAGAGAGGATACATCAAGACTTACAACCTCGCTTGCTCTTTGAGAGGGCAATAGTTTAATAATCCTGGTGCTCCTCTACAAATTAACCTCTAGTCCCTAACTTGTGAGGATTCAGAGGCTGGTATGGAAAACTCGGAAGAAAGCAAATTTACTTACAGACCACAATTGTTTCGATCTAGAAATACACACAAAGCACAATACAACAACAAATTTGAGAGACAGGTCAGGATTAGAGTTGAAATTTGTCTAAAAGAATGTAAAATGTATAAGTCCCTATCACCAAGTTTGCTTTTGGATTAAATGGTTAGTGAGCAGGAGCAGAGTGACAGCACAGCGGTAGGATGTTTGCCTTGCGTGGGGCCACGCTGGGTTTGATCCCCAGCATCCCATTTTGTCCCCCGCACTTGCCAGGAGTGATTCCTGACTGCAGAGAAAGGCAGAACCCCTGTGCACCATAGTTGAGGCCCCAAAGACAAACAAAACATTGTTAGTGGGCTTATATACACATAACCCTCCACCTCAGACACCGCCATTGTGCCTTCCTTCTCTGCTGCTTACACTAAAATATGCTATTCGTTATATAATTCAATCAGTTCTCCATCCCTAAGATGCTGAGTTTTCTTGATAGAACATATACTCTCATAGCTGCATAACAGAGATAGAGAATAAACTCTGAAATCACACAGTCATATTTGATTTTACATTTCTATTCTATCACTGGCCAGTTGTCTGACTTCAGTAAAGAGATTAAAATCCTCTAAACTTGTCCTCTCATGTGTAAATAAGGATACTAATTTCCACTTCCTAAAGTTGTTAGCAAGTCTAAATAAAATAATGTTGTAAAGTGCTTAGCATAGCATTTGCCAGGGATACACATGGAAAAGAAGATGTTGTTAAAATATCAGATGTCTGCTTATGATTTCTAGCTCTGTATTTTCTGCAGCCTCACTTCTGCATTCCATACCCTCTTTCCAACCGCCTTTTGGGCATTTCTATCAGATTCTCTGGCAGACATTTCAGATACAACATGTGCAAAACTGAAATCATTATCTACCCACACAGACATGCTCCTTTTCGTGTATTTCTGGTTTTAGTCAGTGGTTTTACCTTCTTAGGAGTCTATTGAGTCTAAAATTTAACATTGCTCCAATTCCCATCTTCTATTCCCACATGCTCTTTGAGCCTATCTCAAACAAGTTTCTGAAAATTCCATACATTTTTCTCTAGTATTTCAAATTGCTATAGACATAAAGGCAAACATGTGGTAAATAGTATTGTGATAAAATGATTTTTAGGCTTCATGTGGAAAGCAAAAATTATAAAATATGTATGAGTGCATACAAATTAAAATCACCAGAATCAAAGCAAGTGATAATGCAAAATGGTAGAGGGCATTTCAACATTTATGATAGGCCAAAAAGGACATATATTATGTCTAAACCTTTTATAAAGTATTTCAAAATCAAGGATGAACAGTGCTTCAGGGATAATAGGGAGCTTGCCTTGCATGCAACTGGCCAGGGTTTGACCTGGAGCACTCCATATGGTCCCGTGATCCCACCAGCAGTGATATGTGAGCACAGAGCCAAAAGTAAGTCCTGAACACTGCCATGTGTGGGCCAACCCCCAAATTTTAGTTATTGCAAAACATCAAGACATAAAAAGGGACAGAATATAAAAAGAACAAAGCAGACACAAAATAAAAACTAATATGAAAAAAAGTTTGATACAACAGAAATTTAAAAATTAAACAAAAGTTAGGCATTTTTGCTTTTAAAAGACAAAGTTTTAATATCAAAAATACCCAATATTAACTAAGATTCAAAAAATCTATTATATGATACTGGTGGGATAGCACAACGGGTAGGGTGTTTGCCTTGCATGTGGCCCACCCGGGTTTAATTCCTCTATCCCTCGCAAGCTACAGAGGGTATACCGCCCGCACAGCAAAGCCTGGCAAGCTTATCCATGGCATATTCAATATCCAAAAACAGTAACAACAAGTCTCACATGGAGACTTACTGGTGCCTGCTCGAGCAAATCAATTAACAACGGAAGTACAGTACTACTGGTGGGATTATAATTTAGGATGACCTATTGGAGAAAAACTGGTTATATGTATCAAAAAAGCCTTAAAAATATATGTGATCTTTGACCTAACAATTTTGTTTGTAGAAATTTATTATTTAAAAATCACTAAAAAACTTCATGCATATTTGACTTCAGGAGTGCATATCATTATTTTGCTATCATAGAAAAACTCTCTAAATAAATATTAGAATAAACATGATGCTATAAATATCTAATGACTCATTAATTTTTTTTAATTTATTTTTTATTAGTGAAACACCATGAGGTACAGTTATAGACTTACAAATTTTTGTGCTTGGGTTTCAGTTATACAATGATCAAGTACCCATCCCTCCACCAGTGCCCATCCTCCACCACCACAGGTCCCAGTATCCCTCCCACCCCCATCCCCCAACCCCACACTGCTTCTGTGGCAGGGCATTCCCTTTTGTTCTCTCTCTCTCTCCTTTTGGGTCCTGCGGCTTGCAAGAGATGACTCATTACTTTTTAAAATTTTTTAATTTTTAATTAATCACCATGAGGTACAGTTACAAACTTACAAATTTTTGTGATTACATTTCAGTCATACAATGATTGAGTACCCATCCCTCCACCAGTGGCCATTCTCCACCACTAAAGTTTCCAGTATCCCTCCCACCACCCCACCCTACCCCCACCTTCACCTCTGTGGCAGGCACTTTCCCTTTTACTCTCTCTCTCTCTCTCCTTTTGGGTGCTATGGTTTGTGATACAGGTATTAAGTGGCCATCATTTCCAGTCTATAGTCTACTTTCAGCATACATCTTTCATCCCGAGCAGGCCCTCCAAGCATCCTTTACTTGGTGGTCCCTTCTCTATCTGAGCTGTCTTTTCCCCCAGCATGTGAGGCCGACTTCCAAGCTGTGAGGCAATCTTCCTTATCTCTACTATCCTTGGGTGTTAGTCTCCCATTATGTTACTTTATATTCCACAAATGAGTGCAGTCTTCTATATCTGTCCCTCTCTTTCTGACTCATTTCACTTAGCATGATAATCTCCATGACCATCCACTTATATGCAAATTTCATGACTTCATCCTTTCTATTAGCTGCATAGTATTCCACTGTGCAGAGTTTCCTTAACCAGTCATGTGTTTTCGGCCACTCGGGAGTTTCCAGATTCAGGCTATTGTGAACAGTGCTGCAGTGAAGATGAAAGTGCCGATGTCATTTCTATTATACTTTTTTGCGTCTCTGGGATACATTCCCAGAAGTGGTATTGCTGGGTCAAATGGGCTAGTAGGTTATTGGTCTAATGTGTTTGAGATAGCCAGGATGTCCTCCACAGAATTAGGTAATGGAGATTGAGTTGTGAGTCCAGAATGCTAGGAAATGGCAGCTGCCCCCTCTCCCCAGGAGGCCACAACCCCTGCCACGCTGTAGTTCAGAGAGATGCTGGGAGGTGTTGTCATCTGGGTTCCAGGTTAGGACATAGGTGATGAAAGGTATAGAAAACTATATGCCATATGTTATCAGAAGTTATCTCTGGATTATAAGAATGCTACTTTGCTTTATTACATTTTTCTAATGTCCCATATTTAATAACAACACTTATTATTTCAAAACAATACAAAAATGTTAAGGTTTATGATAACTCTATGGAATGTGTCTTACAGGAGACCCAGGAGTCTCATCCCGCACTTGACTTACTTCCTAGATCCCTACACTAGAATTTAGTTTCAGTGCTGAGGTTTCTGTATGTTTCAGTCAATACTTCTCCTCCTGATTTCACTGCTGTTATCAACACTGAGCCATTTGTCTTTCCAAACTTTAGTACTCAGGATACACAGATTTGAGTATCTTGACAGCCCAGGTGTCATGCCCAAGGTACCAGCAGAGAGAAACCATCCCCTGAACTCCATGTGCCTGAAAGAAAGCAGGTGTTTCTACCCAGAGACATGGCCTTCCAAAGTCTGAATTCCAGTCTTTACTTCTTTATTTATTTATTGCTGGTCTTGTGCATGAAAGGTTTGGTCTTCATCATACTTCCTTCTTCTCATGCTCTTCTTTTCTATTCTTACTTTTTTTATTTCTCCAACCCATGTTATTCTTGTTTGGTCCCTCTTAGCAGCTCAACAGTGTTGCTCCCTAAGGAAATCTCCCAAAATCCATTTCCCCTGCTTGCACTTGTCATTATTCCTTTATGAGTCTTCCTCAAAAATGAATTGCTTCAGTAGTCTCTGCTCACAGACTCTGAAGGTAGATTTTTTGGGAGAGAAATAACCCCATTTAATTTTTTGTCGAATTTTTATTTCTCTTATATGCCAAACCAATCCTATGAGATAAATTTCTGTGAGTTTTGGTCTAGAGAAATAGTCCAGGAGTAAAGGAGTGTACCTTGCAGGAAGTCAATCCCAGTTGGATCTCTATGACTCGTAGTAGTGCAACAGTCGCCTGATACAGCCCTGGATGCCCTGGCACTTCAGGGGGTGGCCCTAGAGGCCCCTAAAAGCCACCAGGTAACACCACATGATCCATGCAGCATTGCATCCTTAGGCACCTCATTACCAGTCTGGTTGGTAGAGAGTCGATGGGGCTCACAGTGGGGTTTCAATAAATGCTTGTCAAACTTTCTGTAAGTCCAGTAAAAAGAAGTGAATACTCTTCCTTCAAAACAATAGCTTATATGTCAGCCTTGTCACAAGATTATGTGTTCCCAGAATTCCTTTGAAATAATTCTCTCCAATTCATTTTCTACCATTTAATTTAGGTACTCTGCAAAATAAGTTTGTAATAGTTTGTCTCACAGTTATTCAATAAATATTTTTAAAAAATATGTGTGTATATATCATCTTTGGCATACCTGTGGGCTCTAGACATGTTCTATCTTCATTCAGGCCAGGTTACATCTGTACCGAGACCTGCATAGATACTCATTAAACATTGGAAAATATGAATAACATTAGACCATAGGTCTCATGGGTTATTGTCAACCACTTTGAAACCTATATACTGTTCTCCACCTATTGCTTTTTTCTACAAAGAACTTTATCATAGCTTTCAGCTTCCAAGAAAGCAATGAGCGGGGGGGAGAGGGTCTTTATTTATAATGTTACTGAAGTTGGCATGTCACTGCATACTCCTCCAATTTCCTTTCAATGGTTTCACTAGGTTGATAAGATCTTCGCAAAATCTGATCTTATGTTCTGAGTCTTAAATACAGACATAATTATCTAACATGAATGGCAAATGTCCTTTGCGCAGTTGTTCCTCTTTTACGAATGTTAAAAAAAAATTTATACACAAGACATTTAATGCAGCCCTATTTTTTGTAGCAACCTAAGTTTAAGTCATTAGAAAATTGGCTAAAAAGAACAAACTCAGTAGCCAGAGAGATAGTCCAAGGGGATATGGCACTAACCTTGCGCACAGTCAACCCAGTTCAATCCTTGGCACCGCACACAGTCCCTGAGCACTGTCAAGACTGATCTCTAAGCACAGTCAGGATTAAGTCCTGAGCACATCCAAGTATGGCTCAGATAACTCCCTGCAAAGACAAAGGATTGTCAATAAAAATAATTTATAGCCAGTGACATCATACTAATATGTATGTATATCATACTATTTTGTACCATTATATATAACTTATAAGATATAAATTTCACATAAAGTTAAAGTGCAATTATTTTGAAAAAAATCTGGAATCTTCTATTTTTATTTACTCCTGTATTTTAAAATTCTACAAATCTGATTTTATTAATGTCACATAATCTCTGACACCTGTCATTTCTTTTTCAGAAACTTGTATTATTCATTTTTATATGAATTTCTGTCTTTTTATTAGCTTGATTTTCAAAATATAAATCTAAAACATCATTATTAACAGTTATAAGAGATTTTGACCTGCTCCAACATGGCCGACCCGAGTTCGATTCCTCCGCCCCTCTCGGAGAGCCCGGCAAGCTACCGAGAGTATCTCGCCCGCAGGCAGAGCCTGGCAAGCTCCCCGTGAAGTATTTGATATGCCAGACACAGTAACAACAAAGTCTCCAATGGGGACGTTACTGGGCCCGCTCGAGCAAATTGAAGATCAACGGGAGGGCCTTTACTTAAACTTTTTATAAGAGGTTTTATTTCTTTTCTCTTTTTAGGCTACTTTCTGGAAGATTTGTTTAACTTGCTTTAGCAAATCTTCCATTGAAAGTTTTTTTTTTTTTTTTTTTGCAGGGGGACTCACACCTGGCGATACACAGGGGTTACTCCTGGCTCTGCACTCAAGAATTACTCCTGGTGGTGCTCGGGGGACCATGTAGGATGCTGGGAATCAAACCCGGGTTGACCACGTGCAAGGCAAACGCCCTACCCGCTGTGCTATTGCTCCACTCCCACCATTAAAAGATTTTTATTAGCTACTTTAATTCCAAGAGCTCTGTAGATTGGTTTAGTTGCCTTTTTTATTTCTCTCTTTCTTTCTTTTTACTTTTTTAATTTCTGGGCCACGTCTGGTTGTGTTCAGGACTTAATCCTAGTCATGCTCTGTATCACGGTATCACTGTCACCCTATTGTTTGTCAAATTACTCCAGAGGTGCCAGTAACACCTCTATTCATCCCTGCCCTGGGATTTTAGCAGCCTCTCCTTACTCATCATTCCCAATGATTGGAGCTCTTTCAGGATCAAGGGAATGAGACCTGTTAATAGTTGCTGGTTTTGGCATACCGAATATGACACAGGTAGCTTGCCAGGCTCTGCCCCTGTGGGTGGGATACTCTCAGTAGCTTGCCGGGCTCTCCAAGAGGTATACAAACATGGTGTGATAATTATGGAAAATGGGTAGGAAGTGTCTTATAATACGGCATGTGGTCCATCTGGAAAGAGGCCTGGAGCGTGGCAACAGTTGGGTAGTGGAGGTCGGCTGCTGGGGCGGGGCCCCTTGGGGTGGGGAGGGTTCTTGCCCATCCCCCTCTGGGGCGCTCCAAGTGAAAACCGCCTGTGCTCATGTTCAGGGGACCATATATGGTGCTGGGGATTAAACCTAGGTCAGCCACGTTCAAGACAAACTTCCTAGTCACTGTGCTATTCATCTGGCCCCTTTGTTGTCTTTTTTAAAGGAACAGTTTCAACTTGACCAATTTAGATATTTTAGATATTTTCACCAATTTTTAAAATAATATCATTAAAAGCTTCCAAAAATGATTAGAAACATTATTTTCTAGGACAACTCACCACCTCCCTCCCATATTGAAAATGTTTAAATAGCTCTGGAATTATATGCTGCTTTAAGATTTCTCATCTCTGAACAATAATGTACATTATAGGAGAAAAATTATATGGATTTTGTATAGTGTTTTTTTGTTTTTAAATGAATCCTTCATTAAGAGTATAAATTGACAATGGTTTTTAGTTTGTTTTTTCTACCTATATCTCTTTCCATCCTCTTTTTCCCCTGAAAATCATCACAGTTTCTACCAAGTCCCAAATGATGCAGTTTCATTTTATCATAATTACAAAGCAATATTCCACAGCTTTTTTATTCAGTCATCTGTTGGTGTGCTTTCATGCTGTTTCATGTATTTTATATACCCTTTGAATCAGTGCCTACAAGTGGTATCATGGATCATACAGTATTTCAATATTTTTTAAAGAAATCCTTATGCCGTTTTCCAAGTTGTATTTCTGCACCAATTATATTTCCATCTACAGTGATCCAAGGTTTTGTTATCTTCATTTCCTTGCTAATATTTGTCATTTTCAGCTTTAGTTGGAGAGGGGATTGAGCCACAGTCGGAGGCACTCAGGGCTTACTCCTGGCTCTGTGCTCAAAGATCACTCCTTGTTGTGCTCAGGGGACTCTATGAAGTACCAGTGATAGAACCTGGGTCAACTGTGTGCAAAAAAGTGCTGTATCTCAGTTTATCCTGTTATATACAGTTTTATTAATTTTTAATAAAACTTTGTTTCAAGTTATTTTTTTCCACTTAGAACAATTGAAAATTGCCATGATCTTATCCTGAGTCATTTTTAAAGTGGCTCACTTGGATACTCACTAGGAGGTGTTTCTAACTTCATCACAATCAAGGTCTCTCCAGTCTAGAGCACAGACTTACAGCTCCTGGCATACAGATTTGGATTGCTTTTTTGTTGCTACAGACTCCCGAGACTCTGCCCAAGGAATTATTGAGCCCCAGTTTGCCCTCCATGGAAATGGATAATTGAATATTAAAAGGATTTTCACTGTTTATTCCATGGGGAAGAACATTACAAATATCTAAGCACAGTGGTAGCTTTATTGTCACCTGGGTTCACAGTCAAGTCACAAGACACTGGCAGTAAAGAGAAGTTTTGAAAGAGTAAGAGTTATGTATCAGTGCACTGTGCTGCTTGCTAACTAGCTACTGTTGCTTGGCATTTCTTAGACAGGGACATCAGTAGGACTGGGGAATACAGGACTTGGAACACTGATCTGACAATCATTGCTGAGGAGCCTGTCACCATGAGTCCCTGAAAGGGAAGAGGTGATTGACTTGCTAATCGCAGGAAAAGTATAGGAGATTCCTGGGACACACTAAAATGGAAGATCAATGATAATTCATAACATTGCACTAATAACTGTTACATTTACAATGAAAAAAGAAAAATACTTAGTCTAGTCTCATGGAATCCATTTCATCTAGACAAGCAAATCATTTCAATCATGACTTAAGAAATCATTGGTTCTCAATTATCTTCAAATTTTACACCATTATTAAATATAATGAATATTATTCACTCTACCTAGGTAAAATATTATTCACTCTACCTCTTCTCAAAGAGCGTGGCAAGCTACCAAGAGTACCCTGCCTGAACGACAGAGCCTGACAAGCTACACTTGATGTATTCGATATACCAAAAACAGTAACAATAATGGGCCTCATTCCCCTGACCCTGAAAGAGCCTCTAATACACCATTGGGCTACGCTAGCACATGACAGGGACAAATGGAATCGTTACTGGCACCCGCTAGAGCAAATTGATGATCAACAGGATGACAAGTGACACTAGTTATAAAAATCTGAACAGATAAATGACTGTGAAATCACTTAGGAAATTAAAGAGTACTATACAAAAATTAGGTATTTTTTATTGTTTATTTTTGTATTTTCTCATTACTTCTGTTGCCTATATTGTCAGATTAAAATATGTCTTTTGTAAGACTGGATACTAACTTTTTCTCTAAGACTAAACACAGTTATGTGTCAGTTAAATGAGCTCTATTTACCATGCTATAAAAACTGCAAAACTAAAGTAATGTCATTTTAAAGAAAGTATATATCTCTTTGTTCTCAACTAGAAGAAAATCCCTGTCCCTTTTGAAACTGTGTAACACATGACATTTTTGCCTTAAGGAGATATCAGCCACAAGGGGAGGAACAGACACAGAATGACTCTTCTCCTGTGTGGAATTTTTTTTAAAAGGCAGCGTAAGGGAATAAAAATGGCCAAAGGCAATAGAACCTGAAAACTGGTCTACAGAACTGAGCCTATTTTTACAGAGGTGATAAGAGAGAGAATGGGAGAGAATGGGTGGGTAACTGGGTCCCCCGCAGTGTAGCCATAGCACTGCTTCCTCTGGGGAAGGGATGCTGAAGGAACAGTGTTGAATGGAACCCTATCTTAACAGTATTATAAATCACTGTGACTAAAATAATCTTTATTTGTTCTTTATAAAAAGGAAATTACACAGACAGTGGAAATTGGACACGGTAAGTCACTTCGTCTTGCATACTGCCTGCCTGGATCAAGCTCTGGCACTGCATATGGTGGCCCAAGTCAAGATCATATGCCACTGGGAGGGACCCATGAGCACTCCCAGGAAAAGTCAATTGTGGGCCCCTTCATCAGTCAAAGGAAACTTAACTTAAATAATGTCACCGCAACTCACTATGTGTGTAATAATGGGGAACCACTTCATGTGTCTTAGAGAACCATGGAAGCAACTCAAAAAACCAAAGTTCCTTCAAGCAGGCTTAGTTGGATGCTCTAGCACTGCCCAGAACAACCCCCAACCTCCTACCTGGGAATAGCCCCTGAGCTCTGATGGGTGTGGCTCAAAAACAAAACTAAATTGAAAAAGAACTTAATGCTCTGTCTTGGAGTTTATTATCATGTATGAATCTATTATATAATTCTATTCCATTTATTTTTATTCTTTGAAATATTTTTACTTCTTTCTATTTATGAAAAGTTTAGCCTAAAAGACAAGACTAAGTACCTTTTCCAAAGACATTTCATATATTTATATATATGTTTATATACACACACATATTTATACATATTGAACTGAGACTTGAACCCCAAACACCACTTGACTTCCCGTTAATCGTCGATTTGCTCGAGTGGGTGCCAGTAACGTCTTCATTTGTCCCTGTCCCGTGCTAGTGTAGCCCAATGGCGTTTGTTCGCTCTAGGAACACAAAGAGCCTCAAAATGATCGTTCATGATCTTGATGAAGAAGTCTGACCATCTGGTAGGTGGGCGGCCACACGGTCTTTTGACATCCTGTGGAATCCAGTCAGCAACAGCTCTAGTCCAGCGATCATCTTTAAATCTCATTACATGACCAGCCCATTCGATTTTTGATGCCTTGGCAAACGAGATAGCTTCCCTGATTCTTGATCGTTGACGCAGGTCGGAACTCCGGATTCTTTCTCTCATTTGAGTGAAACGTGATATTCCAAGCATAGCTCTTTCAGTTCCTCTTTGGGAGACCCGAATAGCATTCTCATTCTGTTTGCATAGGGTCCAGGTCTCTGAGGTGTATGATAATGCAGGAAGAACAGTGGAATCAAAGAGATGTGCCCGGAGCCGGAGGTTCTTCGTCCTCTTAGCTATTTCTTCGAAGCTCTTGAAGGCATTCCAAGCCGCTCTCTTCCTCCTGCGCAGCTCGGGTGCCAGGTCATTTGTCATGTTGACCTCTCGACCTAGGTACACATAGCTGTTGCATTCGGAGATGGTCATTCCATTGAGAGCGAATGGGGCATCAGGAACAAGGCTGTTTCTCATAAACATTGTCTTCGTAAGACTCAGCTGTAGTCCGACCTTTCCATACTCACGGTCAAAGTCGGCCAGCATTTGTGCCTCTTGGCTAATGTTTGGTGTTATTAAAACAATGTCATCAGCAAAGCGGTGGTGGTGTAGTTGCCAACCATCTATCTTCACTCCCATTCCTTCCCATTCCAGTCGTCGCATGATGTTCTTGAGGGTGGCACTGAAGAATTTCAGTGAAATGGTATCACCCTGCTGAACCCCTCTCTTGACATCAATGATTACTTCTTTGTAGAATGGTGAGATCTTGGTAGTGAATTTGCAATACAGCTCATGGAGGATCTTGATGTATTGAGTTTGTATGCCCTGATTGGCTAGGGCTTCAATGACCGCTTCTGTCTCAGCAGAATCAAAGGCCTTCTTTAAATCAATGAACGTTAGATGGAGCGGCATCTTGAACTCCCTAGAAACCTCAATGAGCTTGGTCACTGTGTGGATATGGTCGATGGTGCTGAATCCTTTTCGGAATCCGGCTTGTTCACATGGTTGTCCTTCATCTAGTGTTCTGCCAATCCTATTCAGGATGACTCGAGTGAACAACTTGTAGATGACAGACAATAGGCAGATGGGGCGATAGTTGCCAATGTCATGGATGTCTCCCTTCTTGTACAGTAGTACAGTCCTGCTGGTTTTCCATTGGGACGGAACCTTGCATTCAGACAGGTAGCATGTGAAGAGCCAAGTCAGTGTATTGATGAGTACTGACTGCAGGTTCTTCAGGTATTCAGGTCTGACCTTGTCTGGGTCGGGTGCTATTCGTTTCTTTACTGACGAAATGGCGCAGAACGTTGGGAACAACATATCCATCCTGTGGAATTTGGTATGTCGGCAAGTGGACATGGCTATCGAAGAGATTTGAGTAGAAGTCATGGATAATCTCCATTGCCGTAACCTGGGTAACCCTTTGAACTCCAAACATCCAGATCTTAAATTATAATTTATCAATTATGCATAATCACTGTCACTGTCACTGTCCTCCCATTGTTCATCAATTTGCTCAAGCGGGCCCAGTAACATTGTGAGACTTGTTACTGTGTTTGGCATATCGAATACATCACAGGGAGCTTTCCAGGCTTTGCCGTGCAGGCAAGAGACTCTCGATACCTTGCTGGGCTCTCCGAGAGGGGTGTAGGAATCGAACTCAGGTCGGCTATGTTGGCTGCGTGCAAGGCAAACACCCTACCCACTGTGCTATTGCTCAAGCTCATTATGCATAATAAAAGCTCAAAATATGAAATAGGTATTTGTAAGCTCAAGCAAATTAGCAAGTACAGGATTTAAGTTGGCTGGGTTTGTTCTGATCCACCATTTATTAAATGTGTGACCATTGCAGGCTGGAGCCATAGCACAGCAAGTAGAACGTTTGCCTTGCATGCGGCCGACCCAAGTTCCTCCACCCCTCTCAGAGAGCCCTGCAAGCTACCGAGAGTATCTCGCCCACACGGCAAAGCCTGACAAGCTACCCATGACGTATTCGATATGCTAAACACAGTAACAAGTCTCACAATGTTACTGGGCCTGCTCGAGCAACTCAGTAAACAATGGGAGGACAGTGACAGTGATAGTGACCATTGCTAAATGCTTTACTTTTCTGTGTCTTAAAGTCTGCCTCTACATTATAGAATTGTTTTGAGCACTGAGTTAATAAATACTTCACTAATACCAATTGTGTTACTTAAATTTTCTTCACTAATTTGTTTTATAAGGCTCTTTATGAAAACATTAAGTATAGTCACTAAAAATAATTCTGTAGAGTTCAAAGTAGTCATATCTTCATCATCTGACATAAAAACCAACATTTATTCAATTATTTAAGTTGGGAGGGTACAACGGGCCTCATAAACAGTGCTTGTAAGGCCTGGTGGCTAGCCCTGCTAATTCTCAGCTAACCAAGCAAATGGTGGTCCAATACAAGGGTCTGCTGATATGGTGCTGCTCAGGCCTTACGGTGTTGGGGATGACTTGGCCAAGCCTGTTGGTGCTCAAGGACCAATTTCTGGTTATACCCAGAGGACCTCAGTGGCTTCTGGGGCTGCAGCTGACAAAGTTTAGGGAATGGGGTGTCAGTGAAATGAGTTTGGCCACATCAAACATGCACCTTAATCCCCATACTATACCTCTGGCACTCTGATTATTTATTTTTTATGTTTATTTCTTTGACATATATATATAGGGGTGTATCATTATATTTATATAATTTTTAAAATTTTTTAAATTTTACTTTTAGCTGTATTAAAACTTTTTAATTTGATATAGTTGCATTTAGGGCTGGAGCAATAGCATAGCGGTAGGGCATTTGCCTTGCACACAGCCAACATGGCCAACCCGAGTTCGATTCCTCCGCCCCTCTCGAAGAGCCAGCAAGCTACCGAGAGTATCTCACCCGCACGGCAGAGCCTGGCAAGCTCCCCGTGACGTATTCGATATGCCAAACACAGTAACAACAAGTCTCATGATGGAGACGTTACTGGGCCCGCTAGAGCAAATCGATGATCAATGGGAGGGCCTTTACTTTACTTTACTTATAGTTGCATTTGTTTGTTTTCGTTCTTTGCTACTGTGGTCATCTTGTTGAAGATACTTCTGAGGTTCATTTTCTCGAGAGTTCTGCCTATGTTTCCTTCAATGTATTTGGTGGATTCTGGCCTAACAAATGCAGTTTGAATTTACTTTTGTGAGTGGTATAAATTACTTGCTAATTTTTTTATATGTGACTATTCAGTTTTTCCATCATCATTTGCAAAATGGGCTGGAGCGATAGCACAGTAAGTAGGGCATTTGCCTTGCACGTGACTGACCCGAGTTCTTTTCCTCCATTTCTCTAGTAGAACCCGGCAAGCTACCGAGAGTATCCCACCCGCATGGCAGAGCCTGGCAAGCTACCCGTGGTATATTCGATGTGCCCAAAACAGTAACAACAAGTCTCACAATGGAGACATTACTAGTATCTGCTGAAGCAAATCGATGAACAATGGGAGGACAGTGCTACAGTGCTACATTTGCTAAAGAGACTCTCTTTTCTCTGCTTCATGAATTTAGCTACTTTGTCAGAGATTAACTGAGGGTTTAACTCAGCACTATCCACTCTGTTCCTCTGATTTCAAGTTCTATTTTTATTCCAGTTCCATGCAGTTTGATTATTACAGTTTTCTAATACAATTAAAATTTGGGAAACAAAATACCTCTCATATTCTTTTCTTTCTTAGAATTGCTTTGACTATTTAGAGAGTTTTATGGTTTCATATAAATTTTGGTATAATTTATTCCTAGTCTTTGAAGAAACTCATTGTAATTTTAATGGTCATTGTATTGAATGTGTATATTTCTGTAAGAAGATCATTTTGGCAATGTTTATTTATCTAATCTATGAACAGAAAATATTTTTTATGATACCCTCTACTCTTTATTTTAGTAGTTTTTGTTATTTCCACTATATGTTTTCCATCTCCTTCATTAAGCTGATTCCAAGGTCTTTGATGATGTGGCTATTATTTTAAAAGGGACTGTCTTTTTAGTTTATTTCTCTTCTAGTTCATTATTTGCATACACCAATGCCATAGAATTTGTGTCTTAATTTTGTAGCCTGCTACTTTCCTGTATTGGCTTACTGTTTCTAAAAGTTTTTGGTAGACTCTTTGGGCTTTTCAATGGGTATTGTCATGTCATCTTCAAAAGGTGATAGTTCAAATTCTTTTCCAAGTTTCATCAATTTGATATTTGTTCCCTCTTTGATTGTTGTGGTGAGCACTTCTAAAGCTATGTTGAACAGGAGTGGTGACAATGGACATCCTTGTCCTGTGCCTGCTCTTAAAAGAATGGCTTTCAGTTCTTCATCGTTTAGTATGATATTGGCTGTAGGTTTGCTGTAGATAAGCATTACTCTGTTACAGCATGTTTCTTTTGGGGTGTTTTAAAATCATGAATGAATATTGGATTTTGTCATAAGACTTATCTGTGTTAACAAACCTTTAACTTTCTGTTAACTTTATCTTTCCTTTTGTTGATATAGTATAGTTATTTGCTGTTCTTTTACTACTTTCTCTGGCTGTGAAGGAAGGTCATTGATCTGAAATTTTTCTTTATTTCTGGTCACAGATCACAGATAATCCTGTTGTTCGTCAATTGCCTCGAGCAGGCCCCAGTAACGTCTCCTTCATCCTAGCCTTGAGATTATATTCAAGGCTCTTTAGGAGAATGAGACCCATCATTGTTACTGGTATTTGGCATATTGGGTACGACACAGGGAGTTTGCCAGACTCTGCCATGTGGGCAGGATACATTCGGGAGCCTGCCAGTTTGTCAAAGTAGGAATGAGATGTCATAATAAAATGTCGCGCGGCCGCGACAGGAGACTGCACTGTTCTCCCTCCAGGATCTGGTTTTTATAGTCTCTGAGTCTTGGCCGCTGATGGGATTACACGGCGCCAGGGGACCAGTTGGTGGGTGTGACCCCCGCCTACTGGAATTTGGAGGATCTGGGTGGAGGATGCTCGACTCCAATCCGAGTAAAGGTAAAGGTAAAGGCCCTCCCGTTGATCATCGATTTGCTCGAGCGGGCCCAGTAACGTCTCCATTGGAGACTTTGTTGTTACTGTGTCTGGCATATCGAATACTCTCGGTAGCTTGCCGGGCTCTCCGAGAGGGGCGGAGGAATCGAACTCGGGTCGGCCATGTTGGCCGCTTGTAAGGCGAACGCCCTACCTCTGTGCTATCGCTCCAGCAATCCGAGTAGGCTTGGAGATCTCGGTATTATTCTGGTATGAGCTTGAATATCTATGAACATCCCCATTAGTATTGTTTTTGCTCTGACCCATTGGTCCTGGAAGTCAGTGTCTTTATTCTCAATTGTATCAAGGAATATTTTTATTTTTTCTTTAATTTCCATTTTGACTCAATTACCATTTAATATTTGTTCAATTTTTCAAATATTTCATTTTTCTCTCATGTGACATCTTGCCACAATAAAACCCATCAGATTGCCACCTTTGACCTTTGTCCAGCAGGATCAGTCAAAATTAATGACACAGACATGTGCTATAGATTGATCCGGTTACAAGGTAGTTATTATGATTTGATTTCTACTTTTGTGGTCCGATAAGGTATTTGGTATGGTTTCATTTTTGTGATTTTGTGGATGTGGCCCTACACTAGAGAATGTGACCTATTTTGGAGAATTTTCCAGATGCACTAGAGAAGAATGAATATTCTTTTTATTTTATTTTATTTTGGGGGGAAGTGATCTAAGAAGTCCATCCAGTTTATTATTTAGGGTTCTTGCTTCTTTATTGATGTTTTGTCTAACTTATCAGTACAGAGAGGAAAATGGGTTATTGAAATCTCCCACTGTTATTGTACTGACATTGGTGTATCTACTCAGGGCTATTAGTAGTTGCTTTGAAAACCTTGCTGGAGCTCTATTTAGAATAATTATGTTGATGGGAGTGAAGTCTTCCTGAAACAGTGACTACCTAACAAGTATTTAATATCCCTCCCTATCTTTTTTTTAACCTTCTATCAGTAAACTGTGACTTTTGAACTTAAAGTTTTCCAGGAATAACATCATTACTAAAAAACTAATGACTTTTCTTTAATTTTAACATATTTTCATGAATTTACATAAGAAATACCATTTTAAGAAAAAAAAATCATATTTTGGTTTCATTTTGGAGAGAGACATACACAATGGGCCTATTCCCAGCTCTTTGCTCAGCAGTGATTCCTGGTTGTGCTTAAGAGCCCCTAAATGGCCCCAGGGATTAAAATAGGGGTCTACCGGATGCAAGGCAAGTGCCCTAACTACTGTACTATATTTCCGGTCACATTTCACTTTTAAAAATATATAAAGCATCTGTTTTTTCCAGAAGGAAATAGGAAATAACTGATAAAAATAGTTTTCTTGAGCTATACAAATTATCTTTCTTATACTTGGGAGTTCATCCAAATGCAAATTTTACAAAAAAGTCAATGTAGTCTTTGAACATATTTTTTAGCACATGCAAATTTTCTACATCTAATTATACTTAGCACTTAGCACTTCTTATCTCGAGTGCATCAAAGTATTTCACACATCTTAATAAAGATTCAAAGTTTTTTTAATTAAAGATTTAATTTGGGGTGCTATTAAACAAAGAAAGTCTATAAAAATATACTTTGTAAGAAGCTACATGTAATATATAGTTACTGACTCAGTTTATGGAACACTGAAATAAATGCCCTATCAAAAGATGAATGCATAGTAAATGGAGTCAAATTTTATTTATCTTAACTTTTACCTATAATAATTATTTATTAAAATAAATATGAATATCAATTATACGAAGAATAGTAAATGACATAACTTTTAAAACTTTACCTAATACTCTTTTCTTTTAGTTTTCCATTAGTAGTATTTAAATTTTTTGTTAGTTTGTTGGCCTTTGGGATGATTGTTTGGAATTTCTAGTTAAATCATCTCAGCAACATTTATAAACAATATTTACTGAAAGTGACACTGGACATCAGTCTTACCGGACAGTAATTTCCTTCTAGAGACAAAATACATTGCGTGACCCTGGCAATATGCTGTTTGTGTCTGAAAGCTCTGCTTTCTGAGATCCCTGGTGCCCAAAACAACTTCTCGCCAGTCTACAGTCACATTCTTGTAAGCATCACAGCTAAAGAGTGAAGCACTCAGAAAGAACTACGACTAGAACTGTGTGAGCACTGCATCCATGAGTGGAAACTGCAGTGAGCACATATGTAGCCCCACCTCATTGTCTGCTGGTGAGCACTGTATCAAAAGCCCACAGCTGAAGGGTTATGACTCCCAGTGTGCATGATATCCCATTATACAATCATTACAGCTTCCCTAGAATTTTTAGTGACAACCATTTTTTTTGACAAAAGCAGCTTAGGTTTTGATTTGTTTTTTTTTTCCTGCCAAAAGTCCTACTATTTTTTATTTTATTTTATTTTATTATTTTTATTAGCGAAAGACCATGAGATACAGTTGTAGACTTAACAGACATTTGTGCTTAGGTTTCAGTTATACAATGATCGAGTACCCATCCCTCCACCGGTGCACATTCTCCACGACCAATGATCCTATTAGCCCTCCCACACCCACCCCCCTATCCCCCCCACCCCACCCCGCCTCTGTGGCAGGGCATTCCCTTTTCTAACCCTTTCCTACAGGGTCTTGTAGTTTGCAGTAGAGGTATTGACTGGCCATCATGTTTGGTCTATAGTCTATTTTTAGCTCTCATTTCGAATCCCAAGCAAGTCCTCCAAACATCCTTTACTTGGTGTTCCCTTCTCTATCTGAGCTGTCTTTCCCAGCATGTGCTGTTGACTTCCAAGTCATGGAGCAGACTGTCTGGTATTTATATCAAATATTCTCTGGTGTTTGACTCCCATTCTGTTACTTTATATTCCCCAGATGAGTGCAGTCTTTCAATATCTGTGCCTCTCTTTCTGGCTCATTTCACTTAGCATGTTATTTTCCATGTAGAACCACTTGTATGTAAATTTCATGACTTCATCTTTTCTAACAGTTGCATAGTATTCCATTGTGCAGATGTACCAAAGTTTCTTTAACCAGTCATCTGTTCTCGGGCACTCGGGGTTTTTTTTTTCCAAATTTTGACTATTGTGAAGAGTGCAGCAATGAACATAGAAGTGCAGATTTCATTTTGACTGTACTTTGTTGCCTCTCTGGGATATATTCCCAGGAGTGGTATTGCTGGGTCAAATGGGAACTCAATTTCTAATTTTTTGAGAATCGTCCATACTGTTTGCCAAAAGGGCTGAACCAGTCGGCATTCCCACCAAGCAATGAAGGAGGGTTCCTTTCTTGCCCCATCTGCGCCAACACCAGTTGCTTTGGTTCTTTTGGATGTGGGCCAGTCTCTGTGGTGTGAAATGATATCTCATTGTTTTGATCTACATCTCCCTGATGATTAGAGATGTAGAGCATTTCCATGTGCCATTTAGACATTTGGATTTCGTCTTTGAGAAAGCTTTGGTTCATTTCGACGCCCCATTTTTTGATGCGGTTGGAGGTTTTCTTCTTGTGGAGTTCAACCAGTGCTTTGTAAATCCTTGATATCAATCCCTTGTCAGACGGGTATTGGGCAAATATCTTTTCCCATTCTGTAGACTGTCTTTGTATTTTGGTCACTGTTTCTTTTGAGGTGCAGAAGCTTTTAGTTTAAGATAGTCCCATTTGTCTATCTCTGTTTTCACTTGTTTGGCCAGTGGGTGTCATCTTTGAAGATACTGTTAGCTTCAATGTTGTGGAGGGTTTTGCCAACCTTATCTTCAATGTACTTTATGGATTCCAGTCTGATATTGAAGTCTTTAGTCCACTTTTATCTTACTTTTGTACATGGTGTACAAGAATTTTTACAAAATTTACAAAATTACAAAATTTAAAAAAAAATTTACAAAATTTTGTACATAGAGATCTGAGCCCAATTTTTGCATGTAGCTGTCCAGTTTTGCCAGCACAATTTGTTAAAGAAGCTTTAGCACAGCGGGTAGGGTGTTTGCCTTGCACGCAGCCAAGATGACAGATACAGGTTCGATTCCCAGCATCACATATGGTCCCCCGAACACCGCCAGGAGTGATTCCTGAGTGCATGAGCCAGGAGTAACCCCTGAGCATCGCCGGGAGTGACCCAAAAAGGAAAAGAAAAGAAGCTTTCCTTGCTCTACTTCACATTTCTTGCTGCCTTGTCAAAGATTAGATGATCATATGTTTGGGGGAGATGTCAGTATATTCAACCTTATTCCATTGGTCTGCGACTCTGCCTTTGTTTCAGTACCATGCTGTTTTAATTATTACTACTTTATAATAGAGTTTGAGGTTGGGGAGGTTGATTCCTCTGATTTTCTTTTTCCCAAGAATTGCTTTAGCTATTCGTGGGTGCTGATTGTTTCATATAAATTTCAGGAGCATTTGCTCCATTTTTTTTGAAGAATGTCATAAAAATCTTTATAGGGATCGCATTGAATTTATACGATGCTTTGGGAAGTATTGCAATTTTGACGGTGTTAATTCTCCCTATCCATGAGCAGGGGATATCTTTTTATTTCCTTGTGTTCTCTTTTATTTCCTGAAGTAGCATTTTGTAGTTTTCTTTGTACAGGTCTTTTACGTCTTAGTTAATCTGATTTGTAGTTACTTGATTTTCAGGGGCATGCTTGTGAACGGGATTGTTTTTTCATGGTATTTTCTTCTCTCTCACTATTTGCGTATAGGAAAACCATGGACCTGTGGGTATTGATTTTATAGGCTGCAACTTTACTATACAAGCCTATTGTTTCTAGGAGTTTCTTTGTGGAGGCTTTAGGATTCTCTAAGTATAGTAACATATCATCTGCGAATAGTGAGAGGTTGATTTTTTCCTTTCCTACCTGAATGCCCTTAATATCTTTTTCTTGCATAACCACTATTGCAAGTACTTCCAGTACTATATTGAAGAGCAGTGTAGAGAGTGGGCATCCTTGTCTCATCCCTGACCTTAGAGGGAAGGCTCTTAGTTGTTCCCCATTGAGGATGATGCTTGCCATAGGCTTGTGGTAGATGGCTTTAACTATATTGAGGAAAGTGCTTCTATACCCATTTTGGCAAGGGTTTTCATCATAAACAGGTGCTGGATCTTGTCAAATGTTTTCTCTACGTCTATTGATATGATCATATGGTTTTTATGTTTTCTTTTATTAATATGATGGATTATGTTGGTTGATTTCTGAATGTTTAACCATCCTTGCATCCCTGGGATGAATCTATTGGTTATGGTGTATAATCTTTTTGATGAGACGCTATACTCTATTTGCTAACATTTTATTGAGGATCTTTGCATCTGTCTTCCTCAGGGAAATTGGCCTGTAGTTTTCTTTTTCAGTGATGTATTTGTTTGTTTTGGCATTAGGGAGATATGTGCTTTATAGAAACTGTTTGGGAGAGTTCCTGTTTCTTCAATTTCAATTTCTTCAATTTCTCGCTCTTTCTTTGTGAGTGTTGCTAGTGGTTTATCTATTTTTTTTTTGATGAATCAGCTCTTGGTTTCATTGATCTTTTGGATTGTTTTTTGAGTTTCCATGTCATTGATTTATGCTCTAAGTTTTATGATCTCTTTCCTTCTGCCTGATTTGGGCTCCTTTTGATGGTCCTTTCATAAGATCTTGAGCTGTGAAGTTCAGATCTTCGTGGGCCCTTTCTTCCTTCCTGAGAAATGATTGCAGAGCGATAAAATTTGCTCTTAACATGGCTTTAGCTGCGTCCTATAAGTTTTGGTAACTCGTGTCTTCATTCTCATTTGTTTCCAGATGTCTTTTGATTTCTTCCTTGATTTATTCCCTGACCCACTCATCCTTCAACATTGAGTTGTTTAATTTTCAGGTGTTTGATTTGGTTTTCTGCATCTGTACATGATTAACTTATATCTTCAGTGCATTGTGGTCTGAGAAGATAGTTGATACAATGTCTATCTTCCTGATTCTGTTGAGGTAAGTTTTGTGTCCCAGTGCATGGTCTATTCTGGAAAATGTTCCATGTGCACTGGAAAAGAATGTGTATTCTTTTTTTGGAGGGGGGGGTATAAAGTCCTCTATGGATCTATTAGCCCTCTGTCTTCGATTTCTTCCTTCAGAGCCATTAATTCCTTGCTGAGTTTCAATATTCTTGATCTATCTAGGAGTGATAAAGCGGTGTTGAAGTCTCCAACTACTATTGTGTTGCTTGTAATGTCCTTCTCAAGGTCTGCAAGCAGTTGTTGTAGGTATTTGGCTGCTCCCTCATTGGGTGCATATACGTTTAGGAGTGTGATTTCTCCCTGCTGTATATATCATTTGATTAATAAAAAAATGGCCTTCACTGTCCTTCTAATCTTTTACAACCTGAAATCTATGTTGTCCAATACTAGTAAGGCCACTCCAGCTTTTTTGAGGGACTGTTTGTTTGCAGGACTGTTTTCCACCCTTTAACTTTGAGTCTGTGTTTGCTCTGATTGTTCAGATGAGTTTCTTGTAGACAGCAGAATGTTGGTTTCAGTTTCTGAATCCATTTTGCCACTCTGAGTCTCTTGATTGGTGCATTTAGACCATTGACATTAAGAGAGATTATTGTCATGGGATTTTGTGCCCTCTTTCTGTAGGGGTTGGTTGTGTTTCTAAGTGTTTTCCTTCTTGTCTTACAGGAGCACCTTTAATCCTTCTTTTATATTTGGTTTTGAGTCTATGAAGTCCCTGAGCTGTTGTTTATCTACAAAATGGTATATCGTTCCATCGAGTTTGAGTGAGAGTTTAGCTGGATAAAGTATTCTTGGTGAGGCATTCATTTCATTGAGTTTTTTCACTATATCCCACCATTGCCTTCGGGCTTGGAGCATTTCCTCTGATAGGTCTGCTGTGAATCTAAGGTGTTCTCCTTTGTATGTGATTTCCTTCTTTGACCTTGCTGCTTGCAGTATTGTGTCTCTATCAGTGGCATCCATCATTCTAACCACGATATGTCTTGGAGTGTTTTTGTTAGGGTCTCTTTTAGCTCGCACCCTTCTGGCTCCTTGAATCTGGATGCCTTCATTGTCCAGCTCTGGGAACTTTTCAGCAATGATTTGTTTAACTGTGCACAGCGGGTAGGGCGTTCGCCTTACAAGCGGCCAACATGGCCGACCCGAGTTCGATTCCTCCGCCCCTCTCAGAGAGCCCGGCAAGCTACCGAGAGTATTTGATATGCCAGACACAGTAACAACAAAGTCTCCAATGGAGACGTTACTGGGCCCGCTCGAGCAAATCGACGATCAACGGGAGGGCCTTTACCTTTACCTTTACCTTTTCATTGGGACTGTTTCCCTGACCTTCTGGTACTCCAATGATTCTAGTGTTGTTCCTCTTGGAATCATTCCCCAAGAACTCTGATTCACTCTAGAGCTTTTTTGAGGTCTCTTGCCATTGTTTGTTGTTGCCTGTAGGCTTCGTGCAGCTCATCGTCCTGCTCACTTATTCTGTCTTCAGCTGTAACCATTCTACTGTTGAGGGCACACACTGAGATTTTATTTCATCTACCGAATTTTTTATTCCTTACATTTCTGTGTGTAGCTTACCAATTTCTGCTCTCATTTCTTCCTGTATTTTCCGATTTTTTCTTTCATATCCCCCTTTAATTTACTGGATATTTGTGTCACTGTTTCATTAAGTTCTTTGAACATCTTTATCACTTCATATCTGAATTCTTTCTCAGAGAGCTCCCTTAACTGAGTAACACCTAATGAGGTTTTTCGACTCTTTTCATCATCCTCTCCTCATGGTGGGGATTTGCATTGTTTCTTCATGTTGGTGTGGTGGTATGGAGACTGAGATGTTACATGAGATTGTTGGGTATGAGTAATTATTTGTGGTTGCATAGCGGCAGCTGGTCAAAAATTAGGCCACGCCCACTTCTGCAGAGGCCACGCCCCTGGGAGTACCTGGTGTGTAGAGGGGGGAGGTACAACCTGGGAGGAGAAGAAAACCGGGCACTGGGTTGGGGGCAAACAGGAAGAGGCTGAGGGATGATGGGCGGCCCAGGGTCCTACAGGACACCTGGGGCACATGTGCAGGGAAAGCAAAGTCCCGAATTCAGATAATGACTGACCTGGGAGGAGAAGAAAAACGGGCAAGGTGTTCAGGACAACAGGAAGAGGCTCAGGGATGGTGGGTGGCCCAGGGTCGTAGAGGATGCCTGGGGAGTGTACACAGGGAAAGCAAAGTCTCCGGTTTGAATAATTGAGAACCAATTTTAAAACATGCAAGAACTATAATCAAGGATGTATGTGACCCTTGTCTCTAACAACTTCAACGGAGGACAAGTTTTTAAAAAATAATTTTACTTATAATTATCATTACATTTTACTTATTGTTTTGATTATATTTAATCCATTAAGAACATATTATCTGGTGCACTTAGGCTGAAGAGTGTTAGAATCTGTTTTGTTGGAGATTGGAAATAGCCATTCAGATGTTTACCTAGAAAACAAATTAGGAAAAGAAGAAAATATATTATCTACACCACTATTCTGTGCCAACCATTTTTACTAATACTGTTTCATCTCACTTTGTCATGTAACTTTAAAGTATATATTTACCTACATTTTCAAAGATGAAAAAATTACAGCTTAATTTTATAATTAGCCACCCTGAATGTAATTAAATTGGACTTTAAATTAAATAGCATCTGACTTTAAAGACATGTTCTTCTCAAAATTTCACTCTAATTTTCTAGAAATTGCCTGAGTATTTTATGAGTTTTCCTCTTGCCTGATTTATGGGAGTGTTAGAGCGAAAATGAATTTATTACTGAGCCTCTGGTTTCTTAAGAAACTGTGGTACAGCTACACAATCTACACAATGAAATACTATGCAGCTATTAGGCAAAATGAAATCATGAAATTTGCTTGTATGAGATATTTTGTGAGATTATAAAAAGTATTAAATAATGCTCAAGAATAAAAAAAAAACTGGTCCCTGGTAGGAAGAGTGCCTCAAGAGTGAGGTTGAAGGAGGGCAATTAGAGCAGAGAAGGGCACACGACAGGGATAATTGGAAATGAGCACTTTAGACAAAAACTTGGTGCTGTAGGAGGTAAAATGATATGCATGATAACCTTTTGTAACACTGTTGCGAACAACTATACTAAAAGGCAAAATACAACAGAATAAAAGAAAAAAGAGAAGAAAAGTGATGGCCAAAGAGTAAGGTTGTCTGTGGGGAATCTGGAAAGAAACATGGGACACTGGTGATGGGAAATGTACACTGAAGGGAGGGAAAGGTGTTGGAGCATTGTGCCTAAAACTCAAACATGACAACTCTGTAACGGTATATTCAGTTATTCAATTAAAAACAATTAAAATTTGATGAAATTTGCACACAAAATTCAGATGCTTAAGAATTTAGTTATTGTACAGTCTAGATAGATGGGTCCCTCCCCAGAGCCCAGGTTTCTCCTATTATATATGTATGACATCACTTGTTTCCTTCAATGTCTAATCCAGAGTACAAAATCCTCTGCTTGTCACTCATTTTGTGTTCACTGCCAATGCATGATCGCCTGTTCTTCTGCCTACATAATTCTCTATCCAGCACATACTGTTTGAATCCGGAATCTGTAGCTGGAGCCCTGTCACTCTGTTTTCCTGTCGCTGACTCTTGCTATTCCTTAACCTGTCAAAGGCCTCTGTGAGACTCTCCCAGCAGCTGCCATTCCGAGGCTTTTTTTAGTCTCTGACCAAAGCCACATGTGTGAGTTAGAATCTTATTACTGACAACTGTGGGAGTAGGTGGGGAGCAATAAGAACATTGCCTGGGTGGGGGTTTCATGTTACCTCTTGGTATCATCGCCCACCCACAGCTATACCATTTACGATTCTGACTGGATGCCTTTTCAGCCTGTTATATTTCACCAATTTAACTTGGTTAATTTAATCACTTAATCACTTAATCACTTAATCCCCGTTATTCATCGATTTACTCGAGCGGGTGCCAGTAACGTCTCCATTCACCTGGTTGCGTGCCAGCATAGCCCAATGGTATCTGATTGTTCTAGGAACATACAGAGCCTCAAACCGATCATTCAGGGTCTTGACGAAGAAGTCTGACCATCTTGTAGGTGGGCGTCCACATGATCATTTGATGTCCCGTGGAATCCAATCAGTAATGGCTCTAGTCCAGCGGTTGCCTGTAAACCTCAATATGTGTCGAGCCCATCTGATTTTTGATGTCTTGGCAAATGAGACAGCGTCCCTGATTCTTGAGCGTTGATGAAGATCAGAACTCCGGATTCTATCTCTCATTTGAGTGAATCGTGATATTCCAAGCATAGCTCTTTCGATTCCTCTTTGAGAGACCCGAATAGCGTTCTCATCCTGTTTTCGTAGGGTCCAGGTCTCTGAGGCATATATTAATGCAGGAAGAACAGTGGAATCAAAGAGATGTGCTCGTAGCTGGAGGTTCTTTGTCCTTTTAGTTATTTCTTCAACGTTCTTGAAGGCATTCCAAGCTGCTCTCTTCCTCCTGCACAACTCAGGTGCCAGGTCATTCATCATGTTGATTTCTCGACCTAGGTATATATAACTGTTGCATTCGGAGATGGTAAATCTCTTCGATAGCCATGTCCACTTGCCGACATACCAAATTCCACAGGATGGGTATGTCGTTCCCAACGTTCTCCCTTCCGAAATCCGACACGCCATTTCGTCAGTAAAGAAGCAAACAGCACCCGACCCAGACAAGGTCAGACCTGAACACCTGAAGAACCTGCCGTCAGTACTCATCAATACACTGGCTCGGCTCTTCACTCGCTACCTGTCTGAATGCAAGGTTCCATCTCAATGGAAAACCAGCAGGACCGTACTACTGTTCAAGAAGGGAGACATCCATGACATTGGCAACTATCGCCCGATCTGCCTATTGTCTGTCATCTACAAGTTGTTCACTCGAGTCATCCTGAATAGGATTGGCAGAACACTAGATGAAGGACAACCATGTGAGCAAGCAGGGTTCCGCAAAGGATTCAGCACCATCGACCATATCCACACGATAACCAAACTCATTGAGGTTTCTCGGGAGTTCAAGATGCCGCTCTGCTTAACGTTCATTGATTTAAAGAAGGCCTTTGATTCTGTTGAGACGGAAGCGGTCTTTGAAGCCCTAGCCAATCAGGGCATTCAAGCCCAATACATCAGGATCCTCCGTGAGCTGTATTGCGGATTCACTACCAGGATCTCACCATTCTACAAAGAAGTGATCGTTGATGTCAAGAGAGGGGTGCGGCAGGGTGATACCATTTCACCAAAACTCTTCAGTGCCACTCTCGAGAACATCATGCGACGACTGGAATGGGAAGGAATGGGAGTGAAGATAGATGGTCGGCAACTACACCACCTCCGCTTTGCTGATGACATTGTTTTAATAACACCAAACATCAGCCAAGCGGCACAAATGCTGGCCGACTTTGACCGTGAGTGTGGAAAGGTAGGACTACAGCTGAATCTTACGAAGACAATGTTTATGAGAAACAGCCTTGTTCCTGACGCCCCATTCGCTCTCAATGGAACGACCATCTCCGAATGCAACAGCTATGTGTACCTAGGTCGAGAGGTCAACATGACAAATGACCTGGCACCCGAGCTGCACAGGAGGAAGAGAGCGGCTTGGAACGCCTTCAAGAACGTCGAAGAAATAGCTAAGAGGACGAAGAACCTCCGGCTCCGGGCACATCTCTTTGATTCCACTGTTCTTCCTGCATTAACATATGCCTCAGAGACCTGGGCCCTACGCAAACAAGATGAGAATGCCATTCAGGTCTCCCAAAGAAGAATAGAAAGAGCTCTGCTTGGAATATCACGTTTCACTCAAATGAGAGAACGAATCCGGAGTTCTGACATCCGTCGACGATCAAGGATCAGGGACGCTGTCTCATTTGCCAAGGTGTCGAAAATCAGATGGGCTGGTCACGTAATGAGATTTAAAGACGACCGTTGGACTAGAGCTGTTACTGATTGGATTCCACGGGATGTCAAGAGACCGCGTGGCCGCCCACCTACCAGATGGTCAGACTTCTTTGTCAAGGTCATGAACGATCGGTTTGAGGCCCTCCATGTTCCCGGAGCGAAGAGATGCCATTGGGCTACACTAGCACGCGACAGGGACAAATGGAGACGTTACTGGCGCCCGCTCGAGCAAATCGACGACTAACGGGAAGTTAAGTTAAGTGATTAAGTGATTCGGAGATGGTGGTTCCGTTGAGAGCGAATGGAGCGTCAGGAACAAGGCTGTTTCTCATAAAAATTGTCTTCGTAAGATTCAGCTGTAGTCCGACCTTTCCACATTCACGGTCAAAGTCGTTCAGCATTTGTGCCGCTTGGCTGATGTTTGGTATTATTAGAACGATGTCATCAGCAAAGCAGAGGTAGTGTAGTTGCCGACCATCTATCTTCACTCCCATGCCTTTCCATTCCAGTCGTCACATGATGTTCTAGAGGGTGGCACTGAAGAGTTTTGGTGAAATGGTATCACCCTGCCGAACCCCTCTCTTGATATGGATGATTACTTCTTTGTAGAATGGTGAGATCTTGGTAGTGAATCCGCAATAGAGCTCACGAAGGATACTGATGTATTGAGTTTGTACGCCCTGATTGGCTAGGGCTTCCATGACCTCTTCCGTCTCAACAGAATCAAAGGCCTTCTTTAAATCAATGAACGTTAGACAGAGCGGCATCTTGAACTCCTGAGAAACCTCAATGAGCTTAGTAATTGTGTGGATATGGTCGATGATACTGAATCCTTTTCAGAATCCGGCTTGTTCACATGGTTGTCCTTCATCTAGTGTTCTGCTAATCCTATTCAGGATGACTCGAGTGAACAGTTTGTAGACGACAGACAATAGGCAGATTGGGCGATAGTTGCCAATGTCGTGGATGTCTCCCTTCTTGTATTGTAGTACAGTCCTGCTGGTTTTCCATTGGGATGGAACCTTGCATTCAGACAGGTAGTATGTGAAGAGCCGAGCCAATGTATTGATGAGTACTGATGGTAAGTTCTTCAGGTGTTCAGGTCTGATCTTGTCCGGGCCAGGTGCTCTTTGTTTCTTTACCGACGAGATGGCATGTTGGATTTCGGAAGGGAGAACAGTGGGAACGACATATCCATCATGTGGTATGTGGTATGTGGGCAAGTGGACGTGGCTATTAAAGCGATCTGAGTAGAAGTCATGAATAATCTTCTCCATTGCCCTTCTGGAAGATGTGATAGATCCATCATGATGTCGGAGGGCAGTCATCTTGGTTTTGTAGTTGGTGAAGGACAGGCGGGCATTACGAATGCTTTTCCCAGCTTCTGCCGCATCTACCAGTACTGCTGCTCTCCTGTTTTTGAGGTCATCTTTGATGGCTTCTCTGCACTGTTTTGCCAATTCGGATGTTCGCTTGTGGTTGCCTGAGGCATGTGCCAAGCCACGTTGGCGAATAAGTTCAAGAGTGTTCGAAGAAAGGCGGTTTTTTGTGGTTATCTCTCTCTTGGCATACCTCGCAAAATGGAGGTGCTGAATCATTCGATTGTATTCCTCATCAATGTTGTCAATGACGGCATCTTCCCATGTTGCCGCAACAGAGCCAAAGAGCTCCCAGTTGGTGGTCGTTCTGGGAGTCCTCTTCTTAAACCTTGCATTCTTTTCTCCTCGTTCTGTGAGGTAGAATTTTGCACGAAGAAGACGGTGGTCTGATCCCTTTTGGAATTTTGGGACAACAGCAACATCGGTTAGGCAAAACCGCTGATTGAATATGATGTGGTCTATTTCATTGTGGAACCGTCCATTGGGAGACTCCCATGTCCAACGTTTAGATTCAGCCTTTTGGAACTGTGAGAAACCATGGAAGGTTTTGGTTGACATGATGAACTCAGACAGTCTGTCACCCTGTTCGTTCCATTCTAGGCCATGGGTCCCGATGTGGAGTTCATCGACTGATCTTCTTGGTCCTATCTTGGCATTAAAATCACCGACAATGATCTTGTAGAAGGTGTGATCTTCTTTATAGAACTTCTCCAGCTCCATGTAGAACTTCTCAGTTTCTCTTTCACCATAACTGGATGTTGGTGCATAGACAACAAAGATAGAAACTGCCGGTAGTGAGTCACATCTATTCAAGTGTAATCGTCCAATTCGGGTTGTTAGGCATTCGAATGAATCAATGCTCGTGGCTAAGTTTGTGTTGACAAGGATACCGACACCACCAACGCCTCTTTTATCACATGTTCCAAGGAACAGTTCTTCTCCAGTGTCGAAAACGGCATGATGTGGTTGATGTCTTCAAGTTTCGGTCAGACCAATGATGTCGTACTTGATCTTTGGCGCTTGTACCATAAGGTCTTCAATGGATGCAGCAGATGCCAGCGTACGAGCATTAAAAGTACAGACAATCATTTTTGTTTTTCTTTGTTTTGGCAGCCTATTTCTGCCTTGGTATTTTATCAGCCTTTCCTTCCATATCCTTCTGGACTCTGCCATATTTAGGGTTAGGGGAATGAGATCCATTTATTACTGGATTTGGCATATCAATTTGGTCTATTTGGCATAGACCACGGATAGCTTGCCAGGCTCTGCCTTGCGGGTGGGATATTTAAAGGTACCCTGAAAACTTAGAGAAAAGTAAATAAATAGTCTCCCGGGAGCTTGTTGTGATAATCTCTGGATCCTGGCCATTGTTGGGGTTACACGGCAGTTGGAGGGTGTAACTGTCTAGCTACTGACAGGTCCAGTCCCAAACCGTGCAGGTTTGGAGATCTCAGCCCCAGGTCCCACACACCTGGGTTCCTCTGCCAGTTCTGTTATGCCTGAGGCTTATCCAAGTGTGTGGAGAGTGGCCTCAGTATGGCCTTGGCTGGGGCCTGGAGGTCTTCAGCTCTTGGGCCCTGGCGAGGATAGTCAGGCACAGGGTAGGAGACTCTGCCTTGTGCTCTCCCGGGAGCTTGTTGTGATAATCTCTGGATCCTGGCCGTTGTTGGGCTTACACGGCAGCTGGAGGGTGTAACTGTCTAGCTACTGACAGGTCCAGTCCCAAACTGTGCAGGCTTGGAGATCTCAGCCCCGGGTCCCACACACCTGGGTTCCTCTGCCAGTTCTGTTATGCCTGAGGCTTATCCAAGTTTGTGGAGAGTGGCCTTTAGTATGGCCTTGGCTGGGGCCTGGAGGTCTTCAGCTGTTGGGCCCTGGCGAGGATAATCAGGCACAGGGTAGGAGACTCTGCCGGTTAATTTAATAACCAAGTTAATTTAATAACTAATTAAATTAACTAGTTTACCTGCTGGGCTAGAGCGATAGCACAGCAGGTAGGGCATTTGCCTTGCACACAGCCAACATGGCCGACCCAAGTTCGATTCCTCCGCCCCTCTCTGGGAGGCTGGCAAGCTCCCGAGTGTATCTTGCCCGCATGGCAAAGCCTGGCAAGCTACCCGTGATGTATTTGATATGCCAAACACAGTAACAAGTCTCACAATGTAACTGGGCCCCACTAGAGCAAATCAATGAACAACGGGAGGACAGTGACAGTAACAGTGACCGTTTACCTGCCACTCTCCCCTTTCACTCCACCCTATCAAAGTCATTCAGTTTGCCAGTTTCCACATTGTGGGAGCTCATATCAGACACTCAATAAATATTTGTTGAAGAAATCAGTGAATACATGAATGATTCCCAAAAGCAGAAAAACTAAATGGAAGATGCTTTTGTTGTCACAAGGGAAGCAAAAGGAAGAGATGCCAGGAGGGGAACACCAATGCTCGGGTGGAGTCCATTCTTGAAAGGTGCTTTGAATTTAGTTGAAGACCTGAGTTCAGACTATAAATCACAAAAATCTGTAGTGTGAACCCAGATAACCTCCAAACTGGGGGGAGGGGGGGGTAGGAATATTAGAAGTTCAATCTAAATCATGGTCTAATTTGAGACTCAATAGTTGGTCATAGCAGACCTTCACAGAGTACACTCCTGCTTTAAGACCAAAAACCAACTTTTAAGGAAGCATGAATCCTGATGCATCATTCACACAAACCTGAATTCAATTACCCCAAGGTACAAATCACTGTCACTGTCACTGTCCTCCTATTGTTCATCAATTTGCTCAAGTGGGCCCAGTAACATTGTGAGACTTGTTACTGTGTTTGGCATATCAAATACGTTATGGGTAGCTTGCCAGGCTTTGCTGTGTGGGAGAGATACTCTCAGTAGCTTGCCAGGCTCTCCGAGAGGGGTGGAGGAATCAAACTCGGGTTGGCTGGGTCGGCCACTTGCAAGGCAAATGCCCTACCTGCTGTGCTATTGCTCCAGCCCAAGCTACAGGTAAGAATGTTAAAGACTTATCTTTTGCACAAAATTGAATTTTCTAAGATAGGTGCCTAATACAACAGATATAAGAGATCGAATATTAAGCATTTAGACTGTGCTTTATACCATGGATAATAGGGAGGAAGTAGGGAGTTTTATTGTGTTAATTGATGCTAATAGAAAATGTTCGGAGAGCCCGGCAAGCTATTGGAGTGCCTGGCAAGCTACCGAGAGTATTCGATATGCCAAACACAGTAACAACAAAGTAACAACGGAGACGTTACTGGGCCCGCTCGAGCAAATCGATCAACGGGAGGGCCTTTACCTTTACCTTAATAGAAAATGTATTTGGTAACTATATTGAATACAATGATGTTTTAGCTAATCAGGAACACAAAACTGGCCTTTAGCATTATGAATCAAGTTTTGCTAATGTAGTGAAAAACTTTGATGATATAGTGAAACTTGACTGATAAACTATCTACTTTTACATGGGCTGGAGCGATAGCACAGTGGTAGGGTGTTTGCCTTGCAAGTGGCCTACATGGCAGACCCAAGTTCGATTCCTCTGCTCCTCTTGTAGAGCCCGGCAAGCTACCAAAAGTATCTCGCCTGCACAACAATACCCGTGACATATTCAATATGCCAAACACAGTAACAAGTCTCAAAATGGAGACGTTACTGGGCCTGCTTGAACAAATCGATGAACAACGGGAGGACAGTGCTACATTGCTACTTTTACACATAGTTCGTACGTAATCCTCCATGTCCTTCCACAAACTGATGGAGAAATATGTTTTAATCTTACAATCTCTGTGTAAAATAGGGCCAGTCTTATCAAGGCTACTTGAGTAAGAGTCTAATGAAGTATGTCGATACTGAACTATCTGTGAAAGAAAAAAATGTAGTTTTTGCATTATTTTTTATTTACTATAAAATATTGATAACAGTCACAATTATGACCCATATCAATCTAAACTTTATGGAATTGGCTTACTATTTTGTTTTGATTATAAACAGAAAACACTACAAAATTGCTGATTCACATTGTGCTATAGAAAAAAAGACCTTATAAAACAAATACTAGTATATGTTGCTAATATGTGTTGCTTCTGTTGCTGGTGGGAGATGTGACTGCCATCAGAAGGAGTCGGGGTCCTCGGGTGACTCATGGAAACCGGGAAGAAAGAGCCTGGGAAGGGCATCTGTCCCTTTCCTGCTGACTCACTTCAGAAAACTGGGGAAGCTCCAGAAGGAATCCACAGCTGTCCAGAGTGTGTAATGAGCTCCTGCTCAGTGCAGATTTCATACCTCACCAGACCAGCAAGGTGGTTGCCAGTCTGTTCTGGATTCCACTTGTTTTGCCTGGCGTGGAAAATGATGCCTAACTCCAGTTTGTGATAGAATCAAGAAATGCAGTCTGGAGTGAGGAATTGCTCTTTGCAGGAAAAAAAACTCTGTCCTAAATTATACCAGGTTTTTCAGGTTTGTTGCCTTCCCTAACAAAAAATAATTTCAAAAGGAAGTGAAGTCAAGTGAGTTTATTTGCAGTCGGAGTGTGTGTGTGTGTGTGTGTGTGTGTGTGTGTGTGTGTGTGAGTGTGTGTGTGTGTAGAAAACAAGGGCTTCTCCAAAGTGGAAAAGGCAAATTATATCCCAGGAGAATGGGGAAATGTTCCCTAACTTCTGAAGCTCCACTTTTCAGGTAGATGAGGCCAAAGAGATCCCTTTTCCTCTGCCAAGTTTATCAGTTTTCCCAAACTGCCCCCAACCCCACCACTGAGACCTTTGCTAGAGTCTTTGCTGAGGAGTAGAGTCTGGAGCTGTTGATGGTCTTTCAACATCCTTAGCCTTGCCTTTATCCAGTGTGAGGGGCTCTCCTCAAGGGATTCAACTACCTCTCCATTCAAAACATCATATTTGTGCCTGGAATTCTGCTTCTGAATGGTTTTTCTTTTCTTTTATGGGGGCAGTGGAACCTCACACCTGGCTGGCGTTGCTCAGAGACTAACTCCTGACTGAACTTAGGAATCACTCCTTGCAGTGGTTGGGGTACTATGTGGGATGCTGGTGCTATAAACCAGTTCAGCCACCAAGGCAGACGCCCTCCCCACTGTACCTGGACCTGGACCCTCAGTGTTTTTCCAGGCTTCTAATATTTTTTTAAATCAAAGTCCTTATAGCCTTAGGGCTAGTTTAAAAATAATGTTTTTCCCATTATACTTTACCAGATCCACATATCTTTCAACAAAATATTATAAGAAATAAATTAGGTAGGTCATAATTTTCAATCAGAAACAAAACATAAAGCATAGATTCTAGAATTTGGGGCTTCATGCTGTTGAAAAAGATAACTGCTTCTAGACTTAATCAGTAAAATTCAAGTTAAAAAGCCTTCAGAGGACCACAGTCCATAATTTCCAGATACCTATCTTCATGCTGAGAATGTAAGGTAAGTGGAAGAGAAAAACATGTTTTAAAAAAATCTGGCTTTGAGGCTGGAGCAATAGCACAGCGGGTAGGACATTTGCCTTGCACACAGCCGACCCAGGTTTGATTCCCAGCATCCCATATGGTCCTCCCAAGCACAGAAAAGCCTAGCAAGCTACCCATGAAGTATTCAATATACCAAACACAGTAACAACTTTCACAATGGAGACGTTACTGGGCCCACTTGAGCAAATCTATGAACAATGGGAGGACAATGACAGTGACTCAAACACAAGTCTCAAAATTTCACAAACAAAAAAAAATGTATGAATCTATGCCATATCTGAGAAGAAGAAAAAAAAGCAAAACAAAAAACAGTACTCCCCAAATGAATCTCAGCTCTCATCATGGAAAGTAATGGAGGATAATTATTAGAGAAACACCAACTAGAGAAGTCAGGACATGAGACAATACATAAAAGACACAGAAAGAAGAAATGTCTTCAGAAAGGAGAACTATCTAAGAAATTCTTTCCGTGTGCCACAGGAAAGGAACTTCACATTTCCTATTTGCCAGTATACTGATTATGGCTATGGACCACTGACATCTGTGAAATCCATTCTTTTTGATATTGTTGTTTGTAAGTTTTAGTGGTAGTAATCTTACACCTTTCCAAGTGTTTATTTAATGGATAGGCAAGAGAGATCACACAAATAATTTTTTTTCTTTGTATTCTCTCTCAAGTCATTAGAAGTGGCACTCAAAGTTGATAGAAAAGTACCATAAGTACCTGGATAACCAATTGCCTCAAAATGGAAACAATATTTTCTATTTGTGGGAGAAAGAGTAAAATGGGTATTTATGGCCTATGGTTCATAAAAGTACAGGGTAGCTGAAACTGACTTGATATTCACCAAAAGTCATTTCCTTTTCTAGATAGAACTATTATTTCCCAATCAAATGTGACCATGTGTGATGTGTGGTCAAGGATTGTCATAACATGAGTAATCACTTTCAAGTTTGATTCACAAAAGTTTCCCACTTGTGATGTTTCATGCACTCTCTTTCCACTATTTGATCAAGAAAAGCATCAAGATCTTGGAAACTATATGCTGAGAATGAGGAAACAAATGCTTTATAAGAAGACTTGGGGCGATAGGTTGGGGGTTGGGGGGAAGCATTCATACTTACCTTCCTTCATAAAACAGTTAAATAATTGGGAAAATATTTGAAACAACAATTTTTTCATGGTGCAATAGTACTGTATTTATTTACTTTATTTTTTACTTAATTATTATTAATTATTATTTTACTTAATTTTTTTATTGGGCTAGAGTGATAGCACAGCGGTAGGGCGTTTGCCTTGCAGCCAATATGGCCGACCCAAGTTTGATTCCTCTGCGCCTCTCGGAGAGCCCGGCAAGCTACCAAGAGTATCTCGCCCGCACGGCAAAGCCTGGCAAGCTCCCTGTGACGTATTCGATATGCCAAACACAATAACAAGTGTCACAATGGAGATGTTACTGGACCCGCTCGAGCAAATCGATGAACAACGGGAGGACTGTGATAACCGTGATGACAATTTTTTTTATTGAATCACAGTGAGATACAGTTACAAAGCTTTCATGTTTGAGCTTCAGCCATACAATGATCAAACACCCATCCTCCACCAGTGCACATCTTCCACCAATAAGAACCCCAGTATCTCCCCCATACCAACCCTCCCCCTTCCTCTATGGAAGACAATGTCCCCTATGCTCTCTCTCTACTTTGAAACAACAATTTTTAAAACATCTAATACAGGCATAGCTATGAAGAGTGATCTATGAGGGACAATAAGCAAGAGAGTCCTACAACAACCTTGAGAAAGGTTTTAGGACATGACTCATGAAAAGGGAACCCAGGCAATCCAAATAGACTACCTGAAGTCAGAGATGGGAGTCTTGGGACAAGGGTTGGCAACAGTTCACAAGAGAGAGTGCTATGAAAGAAAGTTTGGGGACCCAGAGCGATGGCAGAGAGATGGCCCTTCATTGAATGCAGCTGACCATAGCTGCTTAAGTCAAACAACACCAGGGGTCACACCTGAGCACAAAGTTAGGAATAGTCCCTAAGCATTACTAGGTATGGTCCCAAATGAGTGAAAATAATTTTAAATGGAAAGGGTTGTTCATTAGTAATAAAATGCAAGTTAAAAGTGCAATGACAACTCTTCTGAACATCCAAGCTGGCCTGCCTCCAAACCCATCCAGGATCTTAAGGCGTTTTTTTTCCTATCCCCCTCCGGTCTTTCAACTAGTCCTTCCTCATATCTCCTGATTTTGGGGACCCACTGCCTGCTTTGTTCCCCAAGATCAACCCTTTGGATCACCCAAGGTTGTTAGCCTTGCATCCAACCCCCAAAAGTCTGACGTAGCCTCAGTAGCCACACTGATATCCAAAACAGAACTGACGGCAACCATGTTAGCAAAGCAGCTGCGCTCCTTCAGCCTACTCAGACTCGTGGGAAAGAGTGGCTTTTTATTCCCTCCCAGAATACTTCCATAGTAACCCTGCAGTCTAAATGGAAATACTATAGATACACTTGCCTGTCTAGTAAAGTGCATTTCAAGGTCACAAAATAGAATAATAGATCACAAACAGTAGTTTCCTAGAGGAAAGTAACTCATCACGTTACCAATGTTAGGGCATGATTCTGGATCTCCGACCACAGACAAGGATCTGAAATGCAATCAGCAAGCAGGCAGTTTATTAAGCTGGCTAGCCAGGGTTATGCACACGCACACAGCGATGCCCAGGACCGGTGTGAGAGGCCAGACCCTGACCCAAGGTACAGGGGTTACTTTTATAGGCCCAAGTCGGCCATTACAGCAGATTTGAAGGTCACAATTTTCGTTTGTGTTCACTCCGGGCTTCACGTGCTATCCGGGTCTGAGTGCTGAGCCCAGACCTGCGACAGCCATCTGTTTCATAGCTCAGGGGCCCGTACATTCCTCCCGGAACAAGCAGATAGTTCCTCCCAGAACAAGTAGATAATAGAGACCCAAGTGGAAACTTCACTATCCTCATTGTCCTTGTCCCAGTCCGAGGCTGTTCTGTCCTAACACCATGGCCTTCTACTTCGACTGTTCCCAGGGCTGCTGATGCACTCGGCTGCACTATGGCCCTGACTTTCGTGTCTCTGTTCCTGCTGGTGATGGGCTACGAGGGACTCAAGAGAGCCCACGAGGGGGCTCCGTGCCCAGTGCTCGCCCTTCCAAGACCAGGCGGAACCTGCCCCCAGGATCCGCCCCAGCAGCAGCTGCTGAGTGCCACTCACCTCCTACAGAGGTGCTGCACGTGTTCCGGGTGGGCCTGAGCTACCTGCTGATGCTCACCGCCGTGACCTATACCGCCTACCTGGGCCTGGCCTTGCAGACAGGCGCCGGCTACTGGCTCTTCGGTGAAAAGAAGGCAGAGGATGTGGATTCCCGAGACCTCGGCAGGAACACCATCGAGCTGGATGAGACTGGAAGAAAGGGCCCCCAGCAGGGATACCAGGTGCCTCCTCAAGAGTCTCCCCACCCTGAGGTCTACCCTGTACAACTCTGGATGCCTCCTCTCCATGCTCCCCTCCCTGAAGTCTGGCCTCTGCCTCCAGATGATGAAGAAGACAGGACTCTGGCAGGTATCTCCCTTCTTTGGCACCTGGGCTTAGTATCTGACGTGGCCCTGCATGAGAGGATGAGTTTGATTGTCTCAGATCTACTGTGGCTACTTCCCCTGACTTCAGTTTCCATTTATCTTGAGCTAAAGCCCCCGTCCTCCCTGCCCCTCTGGTTTCAGGTCCACTTATGTGTCTTGTCTGATGCACTCCCTCCCTGCTCCTCAGTGACTGTGTTCTGGCTTTGCTTCTCTGGTGTGGGGGTATGTTGGGGTTATCCTGGGTGTGGGGATAGGAAACCATGAGCTCCTTCAGCCTAAACAGTCGGTGGACAAAGGCATTTGTTATTCTAAGTGAACCCAGAAGCTAAACTTGACAATAAATGCCTGAGTGTTTGTGTTTTTTGGTTGCAAAAAATTAAATTAAATTAAATTAAAATTTAAAAAAATCTTTGTGAATCTATAACTTAGCTTTCAGTACCAAAAAACTATAAAGACAATGGAGAAACAAAAGGAATTCACTTGCATTGGCAGACAAAGACAGAGTACAAGAAAATTCTCTAACCCAAAAGTCTCAAGTCCACCTAGGCAAGAGGGGGCACCAGAGTAGGATTCTAACTGTAACCCAGGATCTGCACCAAAGCATGGTCCCTCCCCCAACAGGTACACCAGTGGCAGGAAGCATGGCCTCCAAGGTGACAGTCACTTGAGACTGCCAGGTCATTTTCCCTTTCATAGTGCGTTGGCCCCATATCTCAGCCTCCTATACCAAATACTTACAATGGTAGCATGGCTACCCTAAACACATTTGGCCAATAGTACACTAGCCTATTCTAATCAAAATACCCCCAAACACACAAAAATAATGGTGAACACAAGAATCTGTACAACCCAAATCTAAAAGAACATATCCCATGAATTAGTGTTAGAGGCCCCACACAAGTGACACAGGAGCACACAAGAGGAAGGTAATGTCCTAGAAGGGGAAAGAAGACACCAGCGTCAACTGAGCTCTCCCAGAGTCCTCCCTGGCAGTGAGAGGGGGACACTGACAGTGAACCGGAAAGAGCCACCTCCAGATTACCACAGCATCATGGGAAACAGCACAGGTTCCCACCATGAGGAGTGGATGAAGAAAAGAGCCCTGAAACCTCAACAAGAAAAATGTGGAATGACACATTCAAAGTACTGAATGAAAAAAAAAATCAATTTAGAGTCAACTACCCTGCTATGGGGTAATTTAGATTTTTGAGGGGGAGGGAGAGGGGGGGAGGTAGGAGGGAAATCTTTTTCAAACAAACAAGACCTGGCAACATTTGCAACAACTAAAGTGATTCCTACAGGAATGACTAAAAAAATCTCCAATAAAAAGCAAATGCCTATTTACAAAAATAGCTACCCCTCCCCCACACACATACATCATACACACAAATGACAACGTGGTTTCTATTTATTCAAATAATTCCTCTGTATATCTATGGGCCAAACTTGTTTATCAAAAGTCATATAAAGACAGCTGGATGGATCAGGGAAAGAAAATTCATCTATTTGCTGCTCATAGGAAACACGTCTAAACTCACAAGATTAATACAGGTTCAGAGCGAAACGATGGAAAATAACCATACAAGTCAATTGTAGACAGAAAATAATCTGTTTGATGTACTTAGACCAAATATAATTCAACCTAGAGAAAGTATTTAGAGACAGGATGTCACTTCTGAATTAATTCAGGTGTATGGTAAGCTTTTGAACTCTACCTCTCTCATGCCACCTAGAGCCAAATACCCCCTGCTCCTTAAAAAATCAAGCAAACACCAATTGCATGATTTAATTACTCTATTCTTAGGTGTTTAAGCTTGGAAATGAAGGTACATGTCCAGTCAGATGTACACAAAACTATATAAATTAGCAATATTTATTAATAACTCCAAGCTGAAAGCAATCCAAATTCTAACAACTGTTAGATAAGGTATGGTATATATCTTTACAAATGGGATATTACTGAGCAACATGAGGAAATACTATTGAGATATATATATATATAAAACATGGATTTATATTTAGATTGCTGATATAGAAGCCATAGAAATTAAGAGTACGGTTGCATAATACTATTGCATAATAGATTTATATGTGTTATAAATGTATTATATTATAAGGTAAAGGTCCTCCCGTTGTTCATCGATTTGCTCGAGCGGACCCAGTAACGTCTCCATTGGAGATTTTGTTGTTACTGTGTTTGGCATATCGAACACATCATGGGTAGCTTGCCAGGCTCTGCTGTGCGGGCGAGATACTCTCAGTAGCTTGCCAGGCTCTCCGAGAGGGGCGGAAGAATGGAACTTGGGTCGGCCATGTTGGCTATATGCAAGGCAAACGCCCTACCTGCTGTGCTATTGCTCCAGCTGGTGATATGTACACATATGTGTATGGAATTCTAGAAAATACAATCATATAGTTACTGAAAGAAGACAGTGATCACCAGGGGCTAGTATGAAAAGGACTTGGCAGAAATAATACATAGGAGCATAAGGAATCATTTACAGTGACGGATTTGTTCATTTTCTTAGCTGTGGTGATAGTTTCAATATTGCCTATTTTTAATGCATATTAAAACATAACCAGCTTTGTGCTAGAGAGATAGAAGTGTGGACAGGGCACTTGCCTTGTTTCCAGCTGACCCAGGTTCAATCTCCAGCACCCCATGCCGACTCCTGAGTCTTCCAGGAGTGATCCCTGAGTACAGAGCCAGAGTAAGCCCCGAGCACCACTGGGTGTAGTCCCCAAACAAACAAAAACCATAACTAATTGTCTGTTACAAATAAATTCCATTTTATAAAATAGTCCTTTATATTGTATCTTTTTGAAGTGTTAAAAATGTTAAGAGTCTATGTCCCTGAAAGCAATGAACAATAAACAGAACACCCTTAACTTTGTGTGAGTTGAAACAAATGCTTATCATATGTAGTTTGTATTTTTTTATGTTAATTCTATTACAGTTTCTGCTGTCAATTAAAAGAGCCTGTAGTACCTTGTTGTAATTAGGCCATATACTTTTTTATTTATGTCTAGTGAGGTACTAATATTGAGAATACTAGTACTAGCAATACTAAATGCTAATACTGAAAAATGCTAATAATAATTAGTAGCTTCCATATAAAAGAACTTTTGAGTTCTCAAAGACTCAGAATACTATAGGAGGTGTCAAGGACTGATGTCGGGTCAACTGGGTGCAAAGGAAACATCCTACCCACCATCACTCTGGCTCAATAAAATCTTGCACAATCTTGACTTACAGAATTCTCTATAATTACACACGTGCAATAATTCAGGGATACAACATAGAAAAGTTAAGGACTCAATGATTTTGTTATTCAATACTCATTTGCAGGACCAAATGGATGAAAATGATACTGGCCAGCACACACCACAAAAAAAAAAAAACCTTCTATGACAACTATGACAAAAGTTAATTTTTCTAATCTATATTTTCTGTGGAAAGCACCTAGAAAGCAAATGCCACTATCATATCCCTAAGACGAGGCTTCTCAAGCATTTCATGTATTATATTTAACAATGACCAAGAAAGAGAAATATCTTAATAAATGCTTCTTTTAAAGTTGGTTTTCAAGAGACTTCTAAGAAACAGCAGTGAAGTCTCATTAAACGTGAAAAATCAGCATAATTAAATGAATCATCTGGGAAACTAAATTGGAAATCAGTTCCTCACTGAATTCTGTGTCCTATTTGCTTTTGAATTTATTATCACAGTGAAGTTAGGTGATGACTCAAAATTGTCATAAACATCGTGTCATGTTGACCTCAGACAAAATTTGCCAGAAAAGTCAGTACAAGTTGCAAGAAAACATATTTGGCAAAACATTTGTTTGAACCTACCTACTTGCATGAGTGCATTGGAAATTATGTAGTAGTAAATATACAATGAAGAAACTCTTATGAAATGGTACATTTTCTAATATTGGATTTAAAATGTACAATTAATTTAATTGACTGCTGGAGTGATAGCACAGCGGGTAGGGCGTTCGCCTTACACGCGGCCAACATGGCCGACCCGAGTTCGATTCCTCCGCCCCTCTCGGAGAGCCCGGCAAGCTACCAAGAGTATTCGATATGCCAGACACAGTAACAACAAAGTCTCCAATGGAGACGTTACTGGGCCTGCTCAAGCAAATCGACGATCAACAGGAGGGCCTTTACCTTTACCTTTACCTTTAAAATAATGTTTTGGAGTTATAAAATTTTCCATTAAAAGTGGCATAAAACTATTATTATAGTAGCAACATCGAAATTAATAGTCCAGGCGTTTCAAAAATACAAAATTAGGCACACAAAATGTAAAACATAGAGCAAGCAAATCTATATTGATGCTAGAAAATTCAATGTTGAGTTCTGGAAAGAAAGATGGCGGCCGCACGGGAGCCTTGTGGACAGCAGGTTTGAGCCGGGGGTGGTGGGAGCGGCAGGGACCTCATGAGAAGGGGGGCGTAATGGGCCGTCCTTCACGCCCGACCGAGGTCACCAGCTGCCCCCCACGAGCGGCTCTCCGGCACGGCCACGGCCCCAGAGGCACAAGGACTTAGCACAGAGAGCCACCCGCTTGGAGCAGAAAAGCAAATGGACTATGTGTTAAACCGCACCAGCATGCCTGCCCGGAGGGAAAAGGGTGTTGTCCCGCTCGCCCGCTCCTCTCTGGAAAGAAAGATGGCAGCCGCACGGGAGCCTTGTGGACAGCAGGTTTGAGCCGGGGATGGTGGGAGCGGCAGGGACCTCATGGGAAGGGGAGCGTAATGGGCCGTCCTTCACGCCCGACTGAGGTCGCCAGCTGCCCCCCACGAGCGGCTCTCCAGCACGGCCACGACTCCAGAGCACAGAAACCAATCTCTTAACTATCTAACTTTTAATAGAAATTCTTCCAGGGTCAATAAGTAAAATAGCAGAAATCCAAAACCATGCGGCCGCGACATCATTTTATTCTTAAACCAAGTTGTAGAAAGCAAATCATTTCACAACGCTGTTTCAGCATGTCTGATTGGGGGGGGGGGGGGGAGGGTCGTAAACTCTAAACAATAATTGTGCATCTTCTATCGAAACAATGTATCTAGTCAAAGTAAATAGAGTATTAACTAGAACTCATCTGCCTCACAGGAATTGGGAGGGGTGGGAGGTGGGGTTCTATTGGGGTTCGCGGTTAAAAATAAGTATTGGTAAAGGGAAATGTGTTTGATATTTACATGACTGAGACCTAAACCCGAAAGCTCTGTAACTTTTCCCACAGTGATTCAATAAAGAAATAAATTATAAAAAAAAAAAAAAAGAAAATTCAATGTTGGAGTTCTTCATCCTTGAAACAAAAAAAATAGCCACCATGGATGAAGACCCTATATATTCATCAAAATGCTTTTTGTACTATTCTTGACATATTTAAAGAAGTTTCAATTGACCATATCCACATGGTGACCAAGCTCATTGAGGTTTCTTGGGAGTTCAAGATGCCACTCTGTCTAACGTTCATTGATTTAAAGAAGGCCTTCGATTCTGCTGAGATGGAAGCGATCATCGAAGTCCTAGCCAAACAGGGTGTTCAAACTCAGTACATCAGGATCCTCGATAAGCTGTATTACGGATTCACTACCAGAATCTCACCATTCTACAAGAAAGTGATCATCGATGTAAAGAGAGGGATTTCACCAAAACTCTTCAGTACCACCCTCGAGAATGTCATGTGATGACTCGAATGGGAAGGAATGGGAGTGAAGATAGATGGCGAGCAACTACGTCACCTCCACTTTGCTGATGACATCGTTCTAATAACACCAAACATTAGCCAAGAGGCACAAATGCTGGCCAACATTGATCGTGAGTGTGGAAATGTCGGACCACAGCTGAATCTCACAAAGACAATGTTCATGAGAAATGGTCTCATTCCTGACGTTCCATTCACTCTCAAAGGAATGAACATCTCCGAATGCAACAGTAATATGTACCTAAGTTGAGAACTCAACATGACGAATGACCTGGAACCTGAGCTGCACAGGAGGAAGAGAGTGGCTTCGAACGCCTTCAAGAGCATTGAAGAAATAGTAAGAGGATGAAGAACCTCTTGCTCTGGGCACATCTCTTCAATTCCACTGTTATTCCTGCATTAACATATGCCTCAGAGACCTGGGTCCTATGAAAACAGGATGAGAACGTTATTTGGGTATCCCAAAGAGGAATCAAAAGAGCTAAGCTTGGAATATCACTTTTCACTCAAGTGAGAGAAGGAATCCAAAGTTCTGACCTCCATTGACGCTCAAGAATCAGGGACACTGTGTTGTTTGCCAAGGTGTCGAAAATCAGGTGGGTCAGACACGTAATGCGATTTGGAGATGACTGCTGGACTAGAGCTGTTACTGACTGGATTCCATGGGATGTCAAAAGGATGGGTGGCTGCCCACCTATGAGATGGTCAGACTTCTTCATCAAAACCCTGGTGCACGCTCGAGCAAATCGATGAATAATGGGATGACAAGTGATACAAGTGATATAGGTCTGATTCATCACTGTCTTGCACTATTTTATTCAATAATATGTAATAAGTAAACACATTCCAAAATTAGTCAAACTTAAGGAAGTGGAAAATTAGCCAATAAACCAAAACTGGTCAAACTTAAGGAAATGACAAATTAATCTATATACATATATTTCAGTCCTACAATATCTACTGATTGTGTACAGAGAATAATTACTATGCTAGCTTCTATGGGGATGCAAATGAGAATGATATGTTTCCCCACAAATAATCACTGAAAGGCATACATGTACATAAACTATAAAAAAATTATGGTAAAAATGCCAAAATTTATTCATAAGATAGTATGACTAAGTTTGGCAATATAATAATGCCGAGATGGGTCAGGAGGTTTTGGGTAGGGAATGATATACCTAGATTCAGTTTTAAAGAAAAGGCTTTCCTAATGCTAGAGTATAGATATACTATTGCCCTAGTAAAAAGAATATCAAACTGGGGCTGGAGCAATACTATAATAGGTAGGGCATTTGTTTTCTCTAGGTACTTCATATGGAGGTACTTCATATGGTGTCGTGAGTCCACCAGTATTTATACCTATGCTCAGAACCAGGAGTAAGTCTTGAGTACCTCTGAGCACTTCCAGGTTAACAGAAAAACAAAAACAAAAAGACCAAAATAAGGTTAACTTATATAGAGATGTGAATTTTGTGACAACAAACTATTGAGAAATAACTTATAACCTACTAAGTTAAACTATTTAGATGTAGGATAACACTGTTCTGTCCTTTCTGCATAGCCTCAGGTAGTTTAGGTTTATTGGGTTGCACCCATCACAGTGCTCCCATTCCTCTGTTTTTATTTGTAACTTCTTTCTTTGTGTCCTGTTGACTTGTAAATATTGTTTTTCTCTTCTCGGTAAGTCCTTTGCATAGTTTTTCAGAGCAAAGACAAATTTAGGGAGTTGACACACGAGCCTCTGTGAATATGTACAAATATTTAGACATTAAAGACTCTTTCTTTTTTTTTAAAGTTTTTTTTCCTTTGATTAAAGACCCATGCTTTACAAAGTTATTGATAGTTGAGTTTGGGGCATAAAATATTTCAACACCAATTCCATCACCAGTGCCAACTTCCTTCCAATAATGTTGCCATATCCCATCTCCTCTGCATCACCCTCCCCTGCCCCTGCCACCCTCTGCCTATGACCTTGACAGGCATTACAGGGTTTGGTGGTTGCATCTCAGATCTCATGTCTTCAGTGTTGCTGTCCTGCTCTTCTATGTCAACAGTATAACTGAAGCCCTGACCCCTGGCCCCATTATTTCCTTTTCTCATATTCTTTCTTTGCCCTTGATTTTTGTCCTTCTCTGTCCTTCTCCTCCCTAAACTCTGGGGACAAGGGTGATCTAGGCATCTGCCCTTTACTACATTACATTTCCTCATCCAGTTATTCAATACGGCACAGATAGTGAGATCATCTTGTTTGAAAGCCTCTTCTTAACCATAAGAAAATGGAATTGTAATTCAGATATTGGGCTGGAGCGATAGCACAGTGGGTAGGGCGTTTGCCTTGCATACAGCCAACATGGCCAACCCAAGTTCGATTCCTCCGCCCCTCTCAGAGAGCCCAACAAGCTAATAAGAGTATTGTTCCCGCAAGGCAAAGCCTGGCAGCAACCCATTATGTATTCGATTTGCCAAACACAGTAACAAGTGTCACAATGGAGATGTTACTGGGTCTGCTCGAGCAAATCGATGAACAATGGGAGGACAGTGACAGTGACAATTCAGCTAGGATAATTCATGGCCACAGAAGTAATTTTTCTTAAAGATGAAGAAAACTCTTCTGAAACTCTGAAAAGTGATCCTATCTCTTTATTACTGACTGTACATTAATAGATAGGGATTATACTTGTGTGTTAGATAGCCATGAGGAAAGTAGAATCCTTAGTGGAAGTCAGTTTTCAAAAGGTAATGAGACTATTCAGACTATTCAGAGATCGCAATAGGGAAGTGGGCAATTTTCCATGACAAACTGAATGTGTGATTTTAAAGTCATAGTGAAGGGACTAGAAAGCTAAGTCTCTTGATAAGATGTGGGATCAGTAATAGGGGATTCTGAGTTATAGACAGTTGAAAATACAAAAGAGAGCAATGCTCTCAAAGTCCTGAACTTGGATTGATATGAATAAGAATAAAGTCACAAAGCATATGACCGCTAACACTCTTCTGCCCGAATTGTCTGGTTTCAATCATGGATCGATAATGTTTTTGAGACTCTGAAAATCCAATGAAACCATTTACATAAAAATGACTGAATAAGAATATATCCTCAAAAAATGATACTTCCCCCCACTCCTTTGAAATTCAACATGCTTGAAAATTTGTTTAGAAATATATTCCTAACAATACTTTGAATATCATATCTATAGAGATCTTACAAAATAAATAATTCAAATATACATCATTGCATTTTTAAGATTTTTCCTTTTATTCCACATTTGCACACTTAAACTTTAAATAACATTCACACTTGTGTATCTGATGGGGGACACTGAGGCCATGCTTCTGGATCAATGTTTGGCTGCTCCAAACAGGGAGTGATTGAGGGAAGCGTGCAATGTGGGGCAGTGGTATGAGAAGCACATGCCCTAGGTCTTTAGGCTATTAACAATTCATATTTATAAGGAGACTAATTTTTAAGAAATCTTTTTAATTTCACACTTTTCTCAATGCAAATAAACTATTTAGACAACTTTAATGTTATGTAATGCTCTAAATACAATAAGACCCCCATTTCAAGAGATCTCCCACAAATTAGGGATAATTTAATATATTCAGATGCAGTTTACATTTAAAAAGAAATAGTAGAATAAAGGAATTTTACTTTCAAATGTAGCATAGATTAGATAACACCTATGTCCCGCACTCCAAAATTGCACAAATCCAATCTTAATGGTTTCATAATGATGACATTAAGAAATTCTCAGCACACACAGTTCTAATTCCTCCTTATTCCTCCCTATTCAGAATGCAAATTAGTAATAAATGTCATTTAATTTTATAAAGTAAATTGTCTCTTTGAAACTTTACTAATTATTAAACAAACAATATGATGATGTGAAGTTCCTCATGTTGGCTGAAAGTAGATCCACAACTGAAATAAAAAATATTCTGCTAGTAATTTTTAAGTGTTGTTGAAGTTTCTATGAAGTAACTAAATCTTCTAAATTGAAGTTGACAGATGAGAAATTTTTTAACAGTTGAGAATATTACCATAATTCCCACCCTCTTAATCCCAAAGAATAAAGTACTTACTCCCTAAGTAAATACCTTATTATAGGCTTGTTGAAAATAAGTTTAGAGACAACTTAAACAATGTGTTATATATGCCTTGAAGATTGGGAATGAAAAACCTAAAATGAATAGGCTGTGACAATTTTCCTAGTTATAGAGTGAAAAATGACATTTGCATTGGAATACAGCTCAATTTCTGTTGATGACAAGAACAAAATACAAATTTGTCAATGACCCAGAATAATCCCATAGAAGAAACTAGCCTGGAAGTTGTTTTAAAATTAAATTTTTCTAGATGTCAACTTTGTTATTAACAAGTTTTATTGGATTCATAAGGAAAACAGTGATGTTATGAATGAATAGAGAAGAGGAGGATACTGTGAACACCAAGGAATTGGGAATCGGGTGTTCCCAACTGGGAAAGGACCTAAGGACCCCATAAACATGACTCTGATGGGGGGAAATCATGGAACATCCCTCATGCCCAGAGAGCAGTAGCTCTACATCATGACCGTACAATCAAATGGAACTTCTGGGGCAGAAAGGCTGGAGTATTATTCCTGGAATCACACATCCCTTGAGCAATTCCAGAAAAAACTCCTGAGCACAGAGCCTATAGAAGATCCTAGAACTGCTGTGTATTTCCCCTTTCCCTGCAAAAAAAAAATAGCGTTTCCTGAATCTGACCTCATTGTTCTCTTCTTACAATCATCTAGAAAATTAAAAAATTACAACTATTCTGGAAGTAGTAAAAAGAAGGCATCATGCTTTTTTACCCTACAACTTGGTACAAACTGGAAAAAAGAAAACCAGCTGCAAATAAATTCCTTAGTTCAATTTTTTTCAGATTTGGCATTTCAATTACTAGACTGATTGTTTATAGAACAAAAGATTATTATATTTTCCTGGGAATGACTAGAACCACAGTAAGTTTTCAAGTGAGGCAGGGAAGAAATTGATTCATAGTAGTTGTTAGTATAGATAATGGTGGGGAAGCAGTCATTTTGTTCACAGAAAGCCACAGAACATGTAATTTTAAATAAATAAATATAAGATTTTATTTTTCTTATACAATAAAAGGTTTGACTGCAACTCTAAAGTTCACACAGTTATTAAAAGAAAATTATCTTTGATCTGCCCATTCTGTCACCTACTCAGAAAATATCCCATTATTATGAATACATTGACTATATGAATTTGATCCAACCATGATGAAAAACTAGTTAATGGTAGTATACTTATGAGACTTTCAATATTGCTGTGCATTAAATAAATTAAAGCTTTATAGAATTACTAATAATGGATGGTCAGTCCCTCAAATTTTCAAGAAAAATTACTTGCTTTTGAAAAGTGTCAGTTTTTAAGTAAGTTATTAACAAGGCAATACAGTACTAGGCCAATAGCCCTCTGTACCAAATTTGCTAAATCCCAGTCTAAATTTCCTTCCACTCAATCATCTTATTAGCAATATTAGAACTTCTTAAATAAAACCTTACAGAAATCTCTCTCTAATTTGTTTTGCATGAAATTTTCATATATTCTATTAGGGAGAAATTATGTAAGCTCCTCCTCCCAGCATCTCCCACAGGATCCACCCTCCCCTGCCACCATCACCCCCAGAGTGCCCAACTAACTTCTCCAACCAGGTGTGTGGACCTCCAGTGTCACTTCACAGCATATCCTTAAGGTCTTTAATCATAAAACCCATAATGTCAGCATGAAGAAGTACTTTGTCTGCACCCCACATTTAAGGTATTAGCTAACATAGTCCTCACATTTCAACAGAGTAACAGCTGCTGAGGACAGAATCAGTGAGTTCCAGATGAGGTGTAGAGACTCTCAAGACAATAGCAGAAAATGAAAAGGAGCCTCAAAATAAACCAAAAGCTGTCAAGAGAAAATCAAGATGAAGCCAGAAGAATAATGTAAGAATCATTGGAGTCACAAAGGGACAGGAAGAAACCCTTGATGAAGAAGAAATTGTAAAACACATAATTGCTGAGATATTCCCCGAGCTGAAGAGCACATGCAAGCATTCAGGATGTTGGAAGGGTAAGAAGCCAAAAGAAATACAAATAAAAATGCCCCAATACACATCCTTGGATGGATCCTTTACATAGACAGATAAAATTCTGAAAACAGCAAGATCAAAGAAAGAAATTTCTTATAAAGTAGCATCCTTAAGATTCACAGCAGATTCATTCAATGAAACCCTAAGGGCATGAAGATATTGGTGAGATATAGTGAAAAATCTCAGTGAAACAAGAATACTAAGAATACTTTACCCAGATAGACTCTAATTTATATCAAAAGGAACAACACACAGCTTCACAGACAACAACTCAGGAACTTCATAGACTCAAAACCATGGTTACAAGAACATCTAAATGGGCTACTTAGAGACAAGACATGCCCCTCAAATACACCAAACTTAGGCAAAAACATGTGGCAAAACCCAGTAACAATAATCTCTCAATGTCAATGAGCTAAATGCACCAATTAAAAGACACAGGGTGACAGGATGGATCCAAAAATTGAACCCAAACATTCTGCTGCCTGCAAGAAAAACCTCTGAACAGTCAAAGCAAGCACAGATTCAAAGTTAAACAATGGAAAACAATTCTACAAGCAAACAACTCCCTCAAAAAAGCTGGAGTGGCCATATTAATATCAGGCCACATAGACTTCAGACTGAAGAAGATTGTAAGAGATAGTGAGGGCCATTTCTTAATGATCAAAGGATCTGTGCATCATGAAAAAATCACAATCCTAAATGTACATGCGCCTAATGAGGGACAAGAAAATATTTAACACAACTTCCCATAGACTTGAAGAAAGACATTGGTAGCAGTGCAATAATAGTTAGAGATTTCAACACTGCTTTATCACAGTGGTAGGGTGTTCGCCTTACAAGCAGCCAACATGGCCGACCCGAGTTCGATTCCTCTGCCCCTCTCGGAGAGCCTGGCAAGCTACCGAGAGTATTCGATATGCCAAACACAGTAACAACAAAGTCTCCAATGGAGACGTTACTGGGCCCGCTCGAGTATCACAGCTATGTACAATAAATATATCCCTGAGAGGCAAAAAAGTATAGTTGAGGTGACATCTGCACTTGTTTGTTCATTGCAGCACTCTTTATAATAGCCAGAATCTGGAAAAAATCTGAGTGCCCAAGAACAGATGACTGGTTAAAGAAACTTTAGTACATCTACACAATGGAGTACTATGTAGCTGTTAGAAAAGATGAAGGCATGAAATTTACATACAAGTGGTACAACATGGAAAGTATCATGCTAAGCGAAATGAGTCAGAAAGAGAGGGATAGACATAAAAAGATTGCATTCATCTGGGGGACATAAAGTAACTAAATAGGAGATTAATGCCCAATAATAGCCGAGATCAGTACCAGGAGGATTACTCCATGGCTTACAGGTCAGCCGGGCATTCTAGGGGAAAGGGCAGCTCAGATAGAGAAGGGAGCACCAAATAAAGGGTGTTTGGAGGATCCTCCCAGGAGGGGAGATACATGTTGAAAGTAGACTATGGACTGAACGTGATTGCCACTCAATGCCTTTCTTGCAGACCACAACACCCAAAAGGAGAGAGAGAACAGAAGGGAATGCCCTGCCACAGAGGCAGGGTGAGATGGGGGGGGGGATGGGTGTGGGAGGGATACTGGGATCCATGGTAATGGAAAATGGGCACTGGTGGAGGGATGGGTACTTGATCATTGTATAATCGAAACCCAAGCTCAAAAATTTGTAAATCTACTACTGTACCTCATGTTGTTTCACTAATAAAAAAAAATTTTAAAAAAATGAACTCAGACCTCTGTCTAATGCCAAGCACGAAAGCCAAATCAAAATGGATTATAGACCTCAATATCATACCTGAATCCGTGTTACATGGAGGAAAATGTAGTCAGAACCCTCAATGACATTGAAACTAAAGGCATCTTCAAGGATGAAACACACTGAACAAGTGGAAACAAATATAAACAAAAAGAACTACATTAAACTTAGAAGCTCTGCACCTCAAAAGAAACAGTGACCAAAATACAGAGAGAGTCCACAGAATGGGAAAGAATATTTACTCAATATCCATCAGGTAGAGGCTTAATATCCAGAATATACAAAACACTGGTAGAACTTTACAAGAAAATAACTTCCAACCCCACACACGAAAGTTTATAAGTCTACAACTGTACCTCATGGTGTTTCACTAATAAAAATAATAATAACAATAATATCACTGTCACTGTCACTGTCTTCCTGTTGTTCTTCGATTTGCTCAAGCAGGCCCAGTAGCGTCTCCATTGTGACAGTTGTTACTGTGTTTGGCATATCGAATACATCACAGGTAGCTTGCCAAGCTTTGCTGTGCGGGCACAGATACTCTCTATAGCTTGCCAGGCTCTCCAAGAGGAGCAGAGGAATTGAACCTGGGTCGGCCAGGTTGGCCACGTGCAAGGAAAAAGCCCTACCTGCTGTGCTATCACTCCAGCCCAATAAAAATATAATGAATAAAATAAAATATTAGATTATAAAAAAAATATGTATATGTGCATACATATAAATATGTATATATGTGCATTTATGTGTGGGGTTTTGTTGGTTTATATATATTTTATTTATATTTTTATATATGTTATAGAGATTCTTGTCATTTTAACTGATCATATAAAATACAATTGTTTTTTAAAAAATGGGGAGAAAAATGAAGAGAAACTTCCTCCAAAAAGAAATTCAAATAGCCAAAAGGCACATAAAAAATGTTCTACATCGATAATTATCAGGGAGATGCAAATCAAAACAACGAAGTCTCATCTTACACTACAGAAACTGGCACACAAAATGAACAAGAACAGCCAAGGCCGTCACAGGTGCAGGGAGAAAGGACTCTCTTTCATTGTTGGTGCCGACTGATCCAGGCTTTTTGGAAAACAATATGGACATTCCTTCAAAAACTAGAAACTAAGCTCCCATATAACCCAGCAATACCACTTCTGGGACTATATCCCGGGGATGCAAAAAAACACAGTATAGAAATGACATCTGCACTTGTATATTCACTGCAGCAGTGTTCACAATAGCCAGGATCTGGAAAAAACCTGAGTGTCCAAGAATAGAAGACTGGTGAAATATACCATAGTTCATCTACACAATGGAATACTATGCAGCTGTTAGAAAAGATGAAGTCATAAAATTTGCTTGTAAGTGGATGGGCATGGAGAGTATCATGCTAAGTGAAATTTGTGGAATGTAAAATAACATAATATGAGACTAACACCTAAGGATTGTAGAGACAAGGGCCAGGATGACTGCTCCATGGTTTGAAAGCAGGCCTCATGCTGGGGGAAAAGGTAGGTGTGGTAAGGGACAACTAAGTCAATGATGATTGGAGGGATCCCTCGGGATGGGAGACGTGTGCTGAAAGTAGACTAAGGATCAAAAGTGATGGCCCCACAGTATCTGTATTGAAAATCATAATGCCCAAAAGTAGAGAGAGAATAAGAGGAAAGTTGCCTGCCATATAGGCAGGGGGTGAGATGGGGTGGGGGTAGCAATAGGGATACTAGGAACATTGCTGGTGAAAAATGAGCACTGGTGGAGGGATGGGTGCTCTATCATTGTATGACTGAAACTTAATCATGAAAGTTTGTAACTGCATCTCACAGTGATTCAATAAAACAAAGGTGAAACCATGTATTGAATTAACTTATTCAAGGTAAATTTAAATTAGACTTCTAATTGTAATGTGTTGCAGTATATAGAGGTGTTTATTTATGATGATATAAACCTGAAATGTATACAAAATTATAAACTGATATTTGTATATCTTAAAATTTAAAATTTTAAGAAAATATAAGTACAATAAAATATATTAAGAAATAAACACGGCTCTATTTTATTTTTTAAAGTGGGTCTTCTCATGATATGGACAAACTTAAATAATAATAACAGGATTTATGATCAATGTAATATTACCTATCATACACTGAGTTCAACAATTTGTAGGTATCATAGAATAATGAAAAGCACTCATGCAAATTTAAAGTCAAAACTAACCTGACTAAATGCTCTGGGTGACTTGAACATGTTACATAATCTCATTAAGTCTCATTCCCTCACTTTTAAGTAAAGTTAGAATATCTAAGATAACTGTATGTTTATGCTTGAGACTTACATGCTTAAAAAAATTTAAGAAACTCATACTCTGCAGAAAATATGTTCCTCCTTTGAATAATGCCATCCTTAATATTCCCATCACTTGATGTTAGCTTTGTCTGTAAAACTTAGCAAAAGGGCTCACTATAAATGAACTTTTACTTTTAAAAGGTGTTCAGTTAAAAGTGATTACTGTTAACACAATAATCTTGGTTCTCACACAAAGCCTTGGCTGTACCTGAAGAACCACGTCAGGTAGTCTGATGAATATTTTTGGACTCATGATAACTTTAAGTATATAAATTAAATTCTTCCACTAGTCCCCTCTGCAAGGTTTTCTAAAGTTTTCTTCATCTGTTGTTTAAATATAATTTTTAATTTAATATTTTTTATTGAAAAAACACATAAAGTTGCAAAGTAATACATGGACTGAGTTTCAGGGATACAATATTGCATCACCCATTCGTCACCAGCATCCATCTCTCTCCACCAATGTCCCCAGTTTCCCTACCTCCCTCTATGGAAGGCACTTTTCCCTTTTGCCTTTACGTATTATGGTTTTAAATATTGCTACTAAAAGGTTATGGTCCATGTTACTTTTCCTCCTTTCAAACCCTCCCTTTTCCAGAGTGATCACTTCCCTCTCTCATTCTCTAAGTGATGTCTTCCCTGACCTATTGATGATCGTTCTCAACAACATCTTATTTAGCTCCTCTGATGCTCCAGATATTCATAAGACATACCACAACTTTTCCTGTCAGACATGATCAAAGCTTTGAAGTTAATGACAGCTTTAATAGAATTTCTTTTGACTGCCACCCTATGACAAGCAGATGCTAAGTTATGTCCTCATTACAAGGGCTGAGTGCAATTAATTCTAACATTTTGTGGGCATAAAACGTTTTTCCTTTTGATCTGTATTCTATCTGAATATGTTTAGAATCTTTCAAGAGGAGCAGGAGACACTGAATGATATAACAAGGCAAATCACTTGCTTGCAAGCAGCTGACCTTGTTTTGATCCCCAGCACCACATAGGTGCCCTTGGCCCCTCCATGAATGATCCCTACGTGCTGATCCAGGAAGAAGACCTAATCATAGCCAGGTATGGCCCTAAAGAAAACAAGTAAATAAATATAATCGTTCAACGTATTTTATAAGCTTTGCTTATATGGAAGTTGTGTACATCATTCTCTGACTATTTGGGAGTTTCAGGTTTTTTAACTGCATTTTACTGATATATAATATACAAGTTGATATTTGTATTCTCATTTTGTTAAATTCTTGTGTTACTGGAGAATCTTTTAGATTTTGTAGATCTTAATTAAAATTTGTGAAAACATTGACAATTATCTTTCTTACCAAAAGAAGTATCTTCCCCCCCAATAATATCCCTAGTAAACTGGTAGATTCATTTTATTTTTAGTATTTAAAGTGTTTATATAATGTTAATTTATGTTTAGTGCCATAAAATGTTTATTTCTGCATCACATAATTTTCTCCTTTATTTTCTTAAGATAGCATTTATTGAGTTTTGAATGCTAAAATAATTTCATAAATCCAACATGTTCATAACTTGATCATCAGATAATAAAATAGGAATTCTTGCATCATATTTATAAAAGATGCCCTGTAAATTTATCTCATATAATAACCTCCTCTTACATTTTATTATGCTGACACCTTAAAGTTGCAAGTGTTCCTTTTGTAACTATTCATTGTAAGAGTTGATAATATTTTGGTGTTATTTTTTCCTTAAATGTTTGGAATAATTTGCGACTACACTTATGTATACAAGGAACTTCCTATGCAAGAATACTTTTGTTTTCACATTTATTTATTTCATATCGAAATATGCAATTTCTACAACATCCTGTGAGTGTTTAACATCTTTCATTTCAAAGTAATTCGTTCAGGAGCTGGAGTGATAGTACAGCAGGCAGGGTGTTTGCCTTGATGCTGCTGACCCAGCTTCGACCTTCTGTATCCAAGACCACGGCCAGGAGCAATTCCTGAGTGGAGAACATTGCAGGTGTGACCCGAACTTGTCCCCACCAACACCCCCAAAAAAGGAGTCAAAATAACTTGATCATTTGTTTAAAACAATTATAAACTCACAGGACATGGAGGAAGAAACTTCAATAGAGGAAAAATATATTTTAGGGGGGAAATGATAGAAATCAATATTCTATCTTATTCATAACAGTTTCAACAGACTTCTACTCAATATAGGCTCTTGAGTTTTTAAATTAGTTAACTGAAAGTTCATAGTTATTTTGTGGGATACAAAGAAAGAGTTCTGAGCCCCTGTTTCCATCTAGACAAAGGAGGTTCAGGACACTACAGCAAAACCAAACAAAGTTGTAGATAAAGCAGAGAGAGGGCCAAGACCACAGGGTACCTGATATTCCAGACTCCAGTGGGGCCCATAGCAGGAAAAGGCCTGCTAAACCATCCTGGTAATTTCAGTATATTTAATACAGCTAGTAGATCCATCCCTGAATGCTCAAACAGTACTGGGAATAATCCAAGTAGATACTGGCTCCATTTCCCTGCCCAACTATGAGGGATCATTGCCACTGTATTGCCTACAATACAAACAGGGAGAATGTCTGCACAGTGCTGATACACAAATCTTAGATTCACTGACAGACACTGAGGAAAGAAACATCCAGATAGCAGCTAAGATAAGAATTTGTGGTTAAGAATGAGACCCAGACTTCAGCACAGTGGAAAAAGCCTTCTCCCTCTACAGTTACTGATAAATTATGAAACCATCTGAGCCTGAGGTTTAAAAACCCGCTCTCAAAAAAATGAACACTGATCGCTCTCTAACGCCAGGGACGAAAGTGAGATCAAAGTGGATTAAGACCTCAATATTAGACCTGAATCCATATGGTACCTGGAGGAAAATGTAGGCAGAACCCTTCATGACATTAAAGCTAAAAGCATCTTTAAGAAAGAAACATCACTGACCAAGCAAGTGAAAACAAACATAAACAAACAGGAGTACATTAAACTAAAAAGCAACTGCACCTCAAAAGAAACATTCACCAAAATACAGAGAGAGCCCACAGAATGGGAAAGAATATTTACCCAATACCCATGTGATAAGGGGTTAATATCCAGGATATACAAGACATCAGTAAAATTATACAAGCAAAAAATTCTCCAATCCCATAAGAAAATGTGGAGAAGAAATAAACAGACATTTCCTTAAAAAAGAAATACAAATGGCCAAAAGGCACACGAAAAAATGCTCTACAAAGCTAATTATCATGGAGATGCAAATCAAAACAACAATGAGATATCATCTCACACCACAGAGACTGCCACACATCAAGAAGAACAAGAACAACCAGTGCTGGCTCGGATATGCAGAGAAAGGGACTCTCATTGTTGGAGGGAATGCCAACTGGTCCAGCTTTTTTGGATATGGTTATTCCTTAAAAAAAAAAAAAAAAAAAGTTTCCATCTGACTTTGCAATACCACTTCTGGGAATATATCCCGAGGGTGTGAAAAAGCACAGTAGAAATGATATCTACACCTGTATGTTCATTGTAGCACTGTTCACAATAACCACAATCTAGAAACAACCTTAGTGCCCGAGAACAGATGACTGATTAAAGAAACTTTGATACATCTACACAGTGGAATACTATGCAGCTGTAAGGAGAGATGAAGTCATAAAATTTGCTTATAAGTGGATGGTCATGGAGAGTATCATGCTAAGTGAAATGAGTCAGAAAGCAAGGGACAGAAATAGAATGACTGCACTCATTTGTGAAATATAAAATAACATATGAGACTGACACCAAAGGACAGTAGAGACAAGGGCCAGGAATATTGCTCCATAGTTTGAAGCCTGCCTCATGAGCTGGTGGAGATGGCAGCTGGAATAGAGAAGGAATCACTAAGTCAATGATGTTTGGAGGGATCGTTTGGGATGGGAGATGTGTGCTGAAAGTAGATAAAGGACCAAACGTGATAGCCTCTCAGTATCTGTATTGCAAACCATAATGCCCAGAAGTAGAGAGAGAGAGGATGGGGAAAATTATCTGCCATATAGGCACAGAAGGTGTGGAGGGTATAGTTGGGACATTGGAAAATGTGCACTGGTGGAGGGATGGGTGTTTGATCATTGAAACTCAAACATGAAAGTTTTGTAACTGTATCTGGCAGTGATTCCAAAAAATAAAATTGAAATTAAGAAAAATTCGCTGTGTAACTCAGGGCATGATGAGAGGAGATCAGATAAAGTTTCCGGGAGCTTGGTTTTATATCATCATTATCATAAAGCCCAGATAATAAACAATAATCTAAAAATTAGAAACATAAATTAAAAAGAAACTGATTATCAACTAAACATAAGGAATGGAATAGAAATTGTTTAGTCTAAATTGGTTAGTCAGTATCAACACATTCATACATGAGCACACACCACACACACAAACTTTCTTGTGTACAAAGAAACTGATACAAGTCTATGATAACAGTGAAATAAAAAAGCAGAGCCAAGTCTCCTAGATGAAAAAATAACAAAGAGGAAGAGGATCATCATGGATAATTATTTAAATTAAAAGAAAGATAAAACAAATGTTTAAAGAAACTAAAATGTAGTAAACAAGCAAACAATAGAAGAAAGTAACAATAATATCAGCACAGCGGGTAGGGCGTTCGCCTTACAAGCGGCCAACATGGCCGACCCGAGTTCGATTCCTCCGCCCCTCTCGGAGAGCCCGGCAAGCTACCGAGAGTATTCGATATGCCAGACACAGTAACAATAAAGTCTCCAATGGAGACGTTACTGGGCCCGCTAGAGCAAATCAACGATCAATTGGAGGGCCTTTACCTTTACCTTTACTCTAAAGTGAGTGATCTGAACTTATCAATCTAAAGACTCCTTAACTCTATGATTGAAAAGGCAGAATCCATCATCATTATACTATGCACACAAAAGTCTCATGTTAGATATCACTGTCACTGTCCTCCCGTTCATCGATTTGCTCGAGCGGGCCCAGTAACGTCTCCATTTTGAGACTTGTTGTTACTGTGTTTGGCATATTGAATAGGTCACGGGGAGCTTGCCAGGCTTTGCCAAGCAGGCGAGATATTCTCGGTAGCTTGCCGGGCTCTCCGAGAGGGGTGGAGCAATTGAATCCCGCTGGGTGGGGCTGGCTGAGCTCAAAGCAAATGCCCTCCCGCTGTGCTATCGCCCCAGCCCACACGTTAGATATACATACAAAAATTTACATCAGAATTTAAAACTATGATAGATTTTTTAAGCAGAAAGTGCAGAGCAAAAGATAAAAACTGCTATTCTCATATCTGATAAAATATATATCTAACTCAAAAGTAATAAGAGACAAAGATGGATGTCACGAGAGGTCATTAACTTCCTTTTTCAAGCCCATTGTCTCCCTTGAACATTCCTCTTTTTGTTTTCCCTCATGTCTTTCTAAGTAAATGTCTTTTAATATAAAATATTCTGTTGCACACAAATAAAGGGTGATTCAGAAAACTGATATAATAGTCATCTTTCTCTCTAAATAGTCAATGTAAAGGAGTCCAAACTTAAAAAACAAGTATTAACAGAACTGAAGGGACTGAAAATAAGAAAAAGAAAAGAAAGGAAAAATGGAAAAACCCACTCAACCACACTGACAATTTCAGTATACCTAATGTGGCAAGCAGCTCCCCCCTGACCTCTCACTCGTTAGAGGGAAGACTCCAGGCAGACTCTGGCTCCATCTCCTTCCCCAGCTATGGGGCGTCACTGTCACTCTATTATGTACAATACAAATAAGGAGAATACCAAGACATTGCATGAATTTCTGATGCACTGACAGACACTCACAGAAGAAAAAAATATCCGGAAAGCAATGAAGATTTAAAATAAGGTTTTCTTATTGTCTTACTTTCTTTTCAATATAATAATTGTAGGGGATCTCAACACATCCCTTGATAGTGTCCAAAAGATTATTCAAAGAGTTATGAAGGGAATAATGACACTAAATACAGCAATTTAAGAGGTCTTTTATATATATATATATATATATATATATATATACATTATATATACTAAAATTTAGTATATAAGGGCTGGAGCGATAGCACAGTGGGTTGGGTGTTTGCCTTGCATGCAGCCAACATGGCCGACCCGAGTTCGATTCCTCCACCCCTCTCGGAGAGCCAGGCAAGCTACCGAGAGTATCTCACCTGCACGGCAGAGCCTGGCAAGCTACCCGTGATGTATTCGATATGCCAAACACAGTAACAACAAAGTCTCACAGTAGAGACATTACTGGGCCCGCTCGAGAAAGTCGATGAACAACAGGAGGACAGTGACAGTGACAGTGACAGTGACATATATATGTATATATGTACTAAATATATATACTGAAATTTATAGAAATAGATTAATTGCTCATGTACAGAAATTGAAATAGCAATCAAAACTCACACTGAGAACAGAAGTCTAGGATCCAATTGCTTCATCTGAAAAATTTTCAAAAAATTTAAAGCCCATTCTGCTTAAACACTTCACAAAACTTGAAGAGGAGAGAACCCTCCCAGACATATGAGACAGAGCCGTTATCACTGTAATGTCAAAACCGAAACTGAGCAGCATGCACATGTGTGTACACACAGAGACAAACAATAAAATATAAAGACTGACACATCTGATGAATAAAAATGCAAAAATTCTTATCAAAATTATTGGCAATACTATTTTTCTTATCAAGATAATCTTTCATGCAATGATGAAGAGGAATTCACCTAAGGATGTAAGGAATGTTCAACATATGAAAATCAATAAATGTAATGTAACACATCAACAAAAAAAATCGAGATAAAATTATATAATCTTATCAATAGATGCTGAAAAGCCCTTTGGCAATATTCAACATTCAGTTATGAAAAAATTAGTCAGTAAGTGATAATAAAAGAGCCATACCTCAACATTATAAAGGCTATATGTAATGAAACCACAGTTAACATCATCCTCAATGATAAATATTTTAAAACGTTTTCCCTAAGATCTGAAGCATGATAAAGTTGTTCACTCTTAGCACTAATTTTTTATATAATAGGAAGAAAGTTCTAGCTGGAGCAATTACATAATAAAAAAGTAATCTAGATTAAAAATAATTAAAACTATTGCTATTTGTGGATGAAATAATATTTAAAATTAACAAAATTTACTGGGGAATAATGATATGAATAATGTGACAGGATAAAATGAATATACATAAATACATTTCTATACATACAAGGAAGAAAGGGAAGTTAAGAAAACAATCCAATTTGCTATCACATGAAAAATATAAAATACCTTGGAGTAAACCTAACAAAGGTTGTACATTAAAAAGTAGAAGGGGGGTTGGGGGAGGGACACTGGGAAAATCGGTGGTAGAGAATGGACACTGGTGGAGGGATGGTTACTTGAACATTATTTGACTGAAATGCAATCATGAAAATCTGTAAGTCTGTGAATTTATCTCACGATGATTCATTAAAATGAAAAATAAATAAATAAAAGTAGAAGACATTGCTAAAAAATGTAAAGTGTGTGACATACAAATAAGTGGAAATATTTAATGTTCATTGATTGTAATAATAGACATTGCTAGAGTGACATTTATACCCAGAGCAATTTATTTACTTCATCCAAGCCTTGCCAAACTACTAATGTCAATTTTGAAGAAATAGATCAAATAAATCTAAATTTGTGTAGTAAACTCACAAAAAATCTGAAATAACAGATACAATTCTGAAAGGAAGAAAAATCATATGCTATGACTTCAATAAATTAAAAGTCAGTAATAATTAAAACAGTATGGTATCAAAACAAAAATAGGCACAAAGACCAATGAAATAGAGGTTCTAGACATAAATCCAAACTAAATGGACATCTAATCAATGCCCATATAGAAAAAGATGTTCTTCAAAAAATGAAGCTCAGCTTAGGAAACATTATGCTCATATGCAAAAAAAAAAAAATAGGAACAAAAACACTACATTACTCTCTAATAACACACACACACACACACACACACATGCACGCACAAACTTAAAATGGATTAGACTTGATTTTTAAGCACCAAACCACCAATTGCTTCCTTTTTGTTTGGTTTCGGTTTGGGGGCCACACCTTGCTGTGCCCCTGCACTCAAAAATCAGTTCTGGCAGGATCAAGGGACCTTATGGAGGTCTAGGTTATTAATCCCAGGTTAGACACGTGCAGGGCACAGCCTTACGGGCTGTGCTACTTCTCCAGACCCCAAACCTTAAGTTGCTCAAAAGAAAACATAGGTAGTACACTCCTAGACCTCAACATCAGAGAATTCATTTGGAAATTTAGCTTCAATATCAAAGAAAACAAAACTGAAACTACTTCACTTAATCACTTAATCACTTAATCCCCGTTATTCATCGATTTATTCGAGCGGGTGCCAGTAACGTCTCCATTCATCCCGGTTGCGTGCTAGCGTAGCCCAATGGTATCTGTTCGTTTTAGGAACATGTAGAGCCTCAAACCGATCATTTAGGGTCTTGACGAAGAAGTCTGACCATCTTATAGGTGGGCGTCCACGTGATCTTTTGATGTCTCGTGGAATCCAATCAGTAATGGCTCTAGTCCAGCGGTTGTCTGTAAACCTCATTACGTGTCCAGCCCATCTGATTTTTGATGTCTTGGCAAATGAGACAGCGTCCCTGATTCTTGAGCATTGACGAAGATCAGAACTCCGTATTCTATCTCTCATTTGAGTGAATCGTGATATTCCAAGCATAGTTCTTTCGATTCCTCTTTGAGAGACCCGAATAGTGTTCTCATCCTGTTTTCGTAGGGTCCAGGTCTCTGAGGCATATGTTAATGCAGGAAGAATAGTGGAATCAAAGAGATGTGCTCGTAGCTGGAGGTTCTTTGTCCTTTTAGTTATTTCTTCAATGCTCTTGAAGGCATTCCAAGCCACTCTCTTCCTCCTGCGCAACTCAGGTGCCAGGTCATTCATCATGTTGATTTCTCGACCTAGGTATATATAACTGTTGCATTCGGAGATGGTGGTTCCGTTGAGAGCGAATGGAGCGTCAGGAACAAGGCTGTTTCTCATAAACATTGTCTTCGCAAGATTCAGTTGTAGTCCGACCTTTCCACATTCACGGTCAAAGTCGTTCAGCATTTGTGCCGCTTGGTTGATGTTTGGTGCTATTAGAACGATGTCATCAGCAAAGCGGAGGTGGTGTAGTTGCCGACCATCTATCTTCACTCCCATGTTTTCCCATTCCAGCCGTCGCATGATGTTCTCGAGGGTGGCACTGAAGAGTTTTGGTGAAATGGTATCACCCTGCCGAACCCCTCTCTTGATATGGATGATTACTTCTTTGTAGAATGGTGAGATCTTGGTAGTGAATCCGCAATAGAGCTCACGAAGGATCCTGATGTATTGAGTTTGTACGCCTTGATTGGCTAGGGCTTCTATGACGGCTTCCGTCTCAACAGAATCAAAGGCCTTCTTTAAATCAATGAACGTTAGACAGAGTGGCATCTTGAACTCCCGAGATACCTCAATGAGCTTGGTTACTGTGTGGATATGGTCGATGGTACTGAATCCTTTTCGGAATCCAGCTTGTTCACATGGTTGTCCTTCATCTAGTGTTCTGCTAATCCTATTCAGGATGACTCGAGTGAATAGTTTGTAGATGACAGACAATAGGCAGATTGGGCGATAGTTGCCAATGTCGTGGATGTCTCCTTTCTTGTATAGTAGTACAGTCTTGCTGGTTTTCCATTAGGATGGAACCTTGCATTCAGACAGGTAGCGTGTGAAGAGTCGAGCCAATGTATTGATGAGTACTGATGGTAAGTTCTTCAGGTGTTCAGGTCTGATCTTGTCTGGGCCAGGTGCTCTTTGTTTCTTTACCCACGAGATGGCATGTTGGATTTCAGAAGGGAGAACATTGGAAACGACATATCCATCATGTGGTATGTGGTATGTGGGCATGTGGATGTGGCTATTAAAGAGATCTGAGTAGAAGTCATGAATAATCTTCTCCATTGCCCTTCTGGAAGATGTGATAGATCCATCATGATGTCGGAGGGCAGTCATCTTGGTTTTGTAGTTGGTGAAGGACAGGCGGGCATTACGAATGTTTTTCCCAGCTTCTGCTGCATCTACCAGTACTGCTGCTCTCCTGTTTTTGAGGTCATCCTTGATGGCTTCTCTGCACTGTTTTGCCAGTTCGGATGTTTGCTTGTGGTTGCCTGAGGCACGTGACAAGCCACGTTGGCGAATAAGTTCAAGAGTGTTCGAAGAAACACGGTTTTTTGTGGTTATCTCTCTCTTGGCATTCCTTGCACAATCATGGAGGTGCTGAATCATTCGATCGTATTCCTCATCAATGTTGTCAATGACGGCATCTTCCCATGTTGCCGCAACAGAGCAAAAGAGTTCCCAGTTGGTGGTTGTTCTGGGAGTCCTCTTCTTAAACCTTGCATTCTTTTCTCCTCGTTCTGTGAGGTAGAATTTTGCACGAAGAAGACGGTGGTCTGATCCCTTTTGGAATTTTGGGACAACAGCAACATCGGTTAGGCAAAACCGCCGATTGAATATGATGTGGTCTATTTCATTGTGGAACCGTCCATCGGAAGACTCCCATGTCCAACGTTTAGATTCAGCCTTTTGGAATTGTGAGTTACCATGGAAGGTTTTGGTTGACATGATGAACTCAGACAGTCTGTCACCCTGTTCGTTCCATTCCAGGCCATGGGTTCTGATGTGGAGTTCATCGACTGATCTTCTTGGTCCTATCTTGGCATTAAAATCACCGACGATGATCTTGTAGAAGGTGTGATCTTCTTTATAGAATTTCTCCTGCTCCATGTAGAATTTCTCAGTTTCTCTTTCACCATAACTAGATGTTGGTGCATAGACAACAAAGATAGAAACTGCCGGTAGTGAGCCACATTTATTCAAGTGTAATCGTCCGATTCGGGTTGTTAGGCATTCAAATGAATCAATGCTCGTGGCTAAGTTTGTGTTGACAAGGATACCGACACCACCGACGCCTCTTTTATCACATGTTCCAAGGAACAGTTCTTCTCCAGTGTCGAAAACAGCATGATGGAATTGATGTCTTCTCGTTTCGGTCAGACCAATGATGTCGTACTTGATCTTTCGTGCTTGTACCATAAGGTCTTCAATGGATGCAGCGGATGCCAGGGTATGAGCATTAAAAGTACAGACAATCATTTTTGTTTTTCTGCGTTTTGGTAGCCTATGTCTGCCTTGGTGTTTTATCAGCTTCTCCTTCCATATTCTTCTCGACTCTGCATATTCAGGGTTAGGGAAATGAGATCCATTTATTACTGGATTTGGCATATCAATTTGGTCTATTTGGCATAGACCACGGATAGCTTGCCAGGCTCTGCCGTGTGGGTTGGATATTTAAGGATATTTAAAGATACCCTGAAAACTTAGAGAAAAGTAAATAAATAGTCTCCCGGAAGCTTGTTGTGATAATCTCTGGATCCTGGCCTTTGTTGGGGTTACACGGCAGTTGGAGGGTGTAACTGTCTAGCTACTGACAGGTCCAGTCCCAAACCGTGCAGGCTTGGAGATCTCAGCCCCGGGTCCCACACACCTTGGTTCCTCTGCCAGTTCTGTTATGTCTGAGGCTTATCCAAGTGTGTGGAGAGTGGCCCCAGTAAGGCCTTGGTTGGGGGCTGCAGGTCTTCAGCTGTTGGGCCCTGGCGAGGATAGTCAGACACAGGGTAGGAGACTCTGCCTTGTGCTCTCCCGGGAGCTTGTTGTGATAATCTCTGGATCCTGTCCTTTGTTGGGGTTACACGGCAGTTGGAGGGTGTAACTGTCTAGCTACTGACAGGTCCAGTCCCAAACTGTGCAGGCTTGGAGATCTCAGCCCCGGGTCCCACACACCTGGGTTCCTCTGCCAGTTCTGAAACTGAAACTACATGATATTAAAAAGTTTCTATACCTGAGTCCACTGCAGTGGCCTTGATTCAGAAACTCCAGGTTTGAATGGCACTGTATCTTCAGTTCTTAGCATTGAGCTGTGGGAGAGCTTGCGTGAATACTGCCAAGGGTGATTTCTGAGACTCCCTGAGCACTATTTGTGATGCAACTCCACCACCCTCCACTCCTACAAAGCTCCTACACAGCCAAAGGAACTAAGAGCTCAGACATGATGGAAGAAACTACCAAAAAACCATAAAGGCAGGAAAGCAACTAGGACATAATTTTTGCAAAACTCAGGTCTAATACAGGATTCATACCTAAAATATACAGAGAATTTGTTTCATTTTACAACAAAAAGCAAGAAAATTAATAAAGATGTCGGTGGGAAATCTCTTATACAAGGCTTAATGGCTCCATGGTGAGAAAAAATAATTTTAACCAATTTTTTTCTAAGGAAATATTTTTTATCTCTCTTTTAGCAAATTATTTATAACAAGCAGTATAAAATAAATTACTGAAGACCTGCGATTGGGATAGACTTAATGGGTTGTTTGAAAAAATTGAAATAACAGTGGCAGGAAAGTACAATGGTGGTGAGACTTGTGTTGAAATACTGAATGTAACAAATCATTATGAACAACTGTGAAAATAAATAAATGAAACAAACAAAAAAAGATGTGCAAAAATAGCTAAATTGCACTTTCCTAGTGCCTTTTTTTTTTTTTTTTGCTTTTTGGGTCACACTCAGCGATACACAGGGGTTACTCCTGGCTTTGCACTCAGGAATTACTCCTGGCAGTGCTCAGGGAACCATATGGGATGCTTGCTGGGAATCGAACCCGGGTCGGCCACGTGCAAGGCAAATGCCCTACCCGCTGTACAATCGCTCCAGCCCCTCCTAGTGCCTTTTTATTTTATTGTCTTTTTTTCTTACATTTTTATTAGTGACACACCACTATTCACAGTTGTAGACTTACAAATTTTTGTGCTTGGGTTTCAGTTATACAATGATCGAATACCCATCCCTCCACTAGTGCCCATTCTCCACCACTACCAGTCCCAGTATCCCTCCCACGCCCCATCCCCCCATCCCACCCTACCTCTGTGGCAGGGCATTCCCTTTTGTTATCTCTCTCATTTTGAGTGCTGTGGCTTGCAAAAGAGACATTGAGTGGCAATCTTATTTGAACTATAGTCTACTCTCATCACGCATTTCCCATCCTGAGAGGAACCTCCCAACACCCTTTATTTGGTGCTCCCTTCTCTATCTGAGCTGCCTTTTCCCCTAGCATGTGCGGCTGTCTTCAAAGCCATGGAGTAATCCTCCTGGCAATTATCTCGGCTATACTTGTGTGTTTGTCTCCTATTTTGTTACTTTATATTCCCCAGATAAATACAATCTTTCTGTGTCTGTTCCTTTCTTTCTGACTCATTTCGCTTAGCATGATACTTTCCATGTAGTACCACTTGTTTATGAATTTCATGACTTCATGTTTTCTAACAGCTGCATAGTACTCCAAGAAACTCCTAGAAACAATAGACTTGTATAGCAAAGTTGCAGGCTATAAAATCAGTACCCAAAAGTCCATGGCTTTCCTATACGCAAATAGTGAAAGAGAAGAAAGTGACATGAAGAAAACAATCCCATTCACAATTGTGCCCCAGAAAATCAAGTACCGGGCAATCAGCTTAACTAAGGAAGTAAAGGACCTGTAAAAAGAAAACTACAAAACGCTACTTCAGGAAATAAAAGAGAACACAAGGAAATGGAAAAATATCCCCTGTTCATGGATGGGGAGAATTAACATTGTCAAAATGGCAATAATTCCCAAAGCACTGTACAAATTCAATGTGATCCCTATTACGATACCCATGACATTCTTCAAAGAAATGGAGCAAACATTCCTGAGATTCATATGGAACAATAAGCCCCCATGAATAGCTAAAGCAATTCTTGGGAAAAAGAAAATGGGAGGAATCAAGCTCCCTAACTTCAAACTCTACTACAAAGCAGTAATAATTAAAACAGCATGGTACTGGAACAAAGGCAGAGCTGCAGACCAATGGAACAGGGTCGAATATACAAACATATCCCCCCCAACAATATGATCATCTAATCTTCGATAAGGGGGCAAGAAATGTGACATGGAGTAAGGAAAGCCTCTTTAACAAAATGTGCTGGCAAAACTGGACAGCTACATGCAAAAAAATGGACTCAGATCTGTCCCTAACACCAAGTACCAAAGTAAGATCAAAATGGATTAAAGACCTCAACATCAGACCGGAATCCATAAGGTACATTGAAGACAAAGTTGGCAAAACCCTAGTGCCTTTTAAAAGAAGACATACAATTGCAGATGTCACTTCGACTATACTTTTTTTGCCTCTCTGGGATATATTCCCAGGAGTGCTATTTCTGGTCAAATGGGAGATCAAATTCTAATTTTTTGAGAATCGTCCATACTGTTTTCCATAAGGGTTGGACCAGGCGGCATTCCCACCAGCAGTGAAGGAGGGTCCCTTTCTTGCCACATACACGCCAGCATTGGTTGCTTATGTTCTTGTGGATGTGGACCAGTCTCTGTGGTGTGAAATGATATCTCATTGTTGTTTCGATCTGCATCTTTCTGATGATTAGTGATGTAGAGCATTTTCTCATGTGCCTTTTAGCTATTCGGATTTCTTCTTTGCGAAAATTTCTGTTCATTTCCTCGCCCCATTTTTTGATGGGGTTGGGTGATTTCTTCTTGTGGAGTTCAACCAGTACCTTGTATATCCTTGATATCCACCCCTGGTTGGATGTGTATTTGGTGAATATCCTTTCCCATTCTGTAGAATGTCTTTGTATTTTGGTTTCTTTTGAGGTGCAGAAGCTTCTTAGTTTAAGATAGTCCCATTTCTCTATCTCTGTTTTCACTTGCTTGGCCAGAGGCATGACATCTTTGAAGATAACATTAGCTTCAATATCATGGAGAGTTGTGCCAACTTTTTCTTCAACAAACATTATGGATTTCGGTCTGATGTTGAGGTCATAAATCCATTTTGATTTTACTTTTGTGCATGGCATTAGGCAGAGATCTGAGCCCACTTTTTTGCATGTAGCTGTCCAGTTTTGACAGCACAATTTATTGAAGAGGCTTTCCCTGCTCCATTTCACTTTTCTTTCCCCCTTATCGAAGATTAGATGATCATATGCTTGGGAGGAGATGTCAGTATATTCAACTCTGTTCCATTGGTCTCCAGCTCTGCCTATGTTCCAGTACCATGCTGTTTTAATTATTACTGCTTTGTAGTAGAGCTTGAAGTTAGGTAGCTTGATTCCTCCTATTTTCTTTTTCCCAAGAATTGCTTTAGCTATTCATGGGGGCTTATTGTTCCATATAAATTTCAGGAGAGTTTGCTCCATTTCTTTGAAGAATGTCATGGGTATCCTTATAGGGATCGCATTGAATTTGTACAAAGCTTTGGGAATTATTACCATTTTGACAATGTTGATTCTCCCGATCCATGAACAGGGGATATTTTTCCATTTCCTTGTGTTCTCTTTTATTTCCTGAAGTAGCGTTTTGTAGTTTTCTTTTTACAGGTCCTTTACTTCCTTAGTTAAGCTGATTCCCAGGTACTTGATTTTTCTGGGGCACAATTGTGAATGGGATTGTTTTCTTCATGTCACTTTCTTCTCTTTCACTATTTGCGTATAGGAAAGCCATGGATTTTGAGGTATTGATTTTATAGCCTGCCAATTTACTATACAAGCCTATTGTTTCTAGGAGTTTCTTCGTAGAGGTTTTAGGGTTCTCTAAGTATAGTATCATATCATCTGCGGATAGTGAGAGCTTGATTTCTTCTTTCTCTACCTGGATGCCCTTAATATCTTTTTCTTGCCTAATCCCTACTGCAAGTACTTCCAGTATTATATTGAACAGTAGTGGAGAGAGTGGGCATCCTTGTTTCGTCCCTGACCTTAAGGGGAAGGGTCTCAGTTTTTCCCCATTGAGGATGATGTTTGCTGTAGGTTTGTGGTAGATGGTTTTAACTATATTGAGGAAAGTCCCCTCTATCCCCATTTTGACAAGGGTTTTCATCATGAATGGGTGCTGGATCTTGTCAAATGCTTTCTCTGCATCTATTGATATGATCATATGATTTTTATCTTTTTTTGTTGATATGATGGATTATGTTGATTGATTTCCGAATGTTGAACCATCCTTGCATCCCTGGGATGAATCCCATTTGGTCATGATGTATGATCTTTTTGATGAGTTGTTGAATTCAATTGGCTAGTATTTTGTTGAGAATCTTCGCATCCGTGTTCATCAGGGATATCAGCCTGTAGTTTTCTTTTCTTGTGGTGTCTTTGTTTCCTTTTGGTATTAGAGAGATATGGGCTTCATAGAAACTGTTGGGAGAGTTTCTGTTTTTTCAATTTCCTGGAAAAGCTTGAGAAGAACTGGCAATAGGTCCTCTTTAAATGTTTGGAAAAAATCGCTAGTAAATCCATCGGTCCTGGGCTTTTGTTTTAGGGAAGACTTTTGATTACAGTTTCAATTTCCTTGATGTGAATAGGTCTATTCAGGTACTCTATATCTTCCTGATTCAGCTTTGGGAGATGATAGGAATCCAGGAATTTATCCATTTCTTCTAGGTTCTCGTGTTTCGTGGCATACAGACTTTCAAAGTAGTCTCTGATGATCTTTTGAATTTCTTTAGTTTCTGTTGTGATATCCCCATTCTTATTTCTGATTCGATTTATTAGGGCTCTCTCTCTGTTTCTTTGTGAGTGTTGCTAGTGTTTTTATCTATCTTATTTATTTTCTCAAAGAACCAGCTCTTGGTTTCATTGATCTTTCGGATTGTTTCTTTGTTTTCCATGTCGTTGATTTCTGCTCTAAGTTTTACGATCTCTTTCCTTCTGCCTGATTTAGGCTGTTTCTGTTGATCCGTTTCTAAGGTCTTGAGCTGTGAGGTCAAGTTGTTTATGTGCATCATTTCTACCGACCTAAGATATGCTTGCAGAGCTATAAATTTTCCCCTTAATACAGCTTTCGCTGCATCCCATAAGTTCTGGTAGTTTGTGTCTTCATTCTTATTTGTTTCCAGGTATCTTTTGATTTCGTCCTTGACTTCGTTCCTGACCCACTCGTTGTTCAGCATCGAGTTGTTTAATTTCCAGGTGTTTGATTTGGTTCTCCGTGTCTTTGTGTGATTCACTTCTATCCTCAGTGCATCATGGTCTGAAAAGATGGCTGATACTATTTCTATCTTCCTGATTCTGTTGAGGTATGTTTTGTGTCCTAGAACATGGTCTATTTTGGAAAATGTTCCGTGCTCACTGGAGAAGAATGTGTAGTCTTTCTTTTTGGGGTGTAAAGCCCTGTATAGGTCCATAAGCCCTTTCTCTTCTATTTCTTCTTTCAAAACCAATAATTCCTTTAATTCCTTGCTGGGTTTTGTTCTTGTTGATCTATCCAGAGGTGATAAGGCGATGTTGAAGTCTCCAGGTACTATTGTGTTGGTAGTGATGTCCTCCTTAAAATCTGTTAGCAGTTGTTTTAAATATTTAGCTGTTCCCTCATTAGGTGCGTATACATTTAAGAGTGTGATTTCTTCCTGCTGTATGTATCCTTTGATGAAGAGAAAATGGCCTTCACTGTCCCTTCTCAACTTTTTCAACGTGAAATTAATGTTGTCGGATACTAGTATGGCCACCCCAGCTTTTTTGAAGGAGCTGTGTGCTTGCAGGATTGTTTTCCATCCTTTGACTTTGAATCTGTGTTTGCTCTGGCTGTTGAGATGAGTTCCTTGTAGGCAGCAGAATGTTGGGTTCTGTCTCTGTATCCATTTTGCCACTCTGTGTCTCTTAAATGGTGAATTTAGGCCGTTGACATTGAGAGAGAGTATGGTTATGGGGTTTTGTGTCATTTTTCTGTAAGGGTTTGTTGTGGTTGTAGGGTTTGGCTTGTCTTATAGTAGCCCTTTAGGCCTTGTTTTAGGTTTGGTTTTGAGTCTATGAAGTTCCTGAACTGCTATTTATCTAGAAATTAGTGTACCGTTCCTTAAAGTTTGAGTGAGAGTTTAGCCGGATAGAGTATTCTTGGTGAAGCATTCATTTCCATGAGTTTTTTGACTATATTTCACCACTGCCTTCGGGCTTGGAGGGTTTCCTCTGATAGGTCTGCTGTGAATCTAAGTGGTGCTCCTTTGTATGTGACTTCCTTCTTTGACCTTGCTGCTTGCAGTACTGTGTCTCTATTGGCAGCATCGATCATTCTAACTATGATATGTCTTGGAGTTTTTTTGTTGGGGTCTCTTTTAGCTGACACCCTTCGGGCTCCTTGAACCTGAATGGCTGCATTGTGGAGCTCTGGGAATTTTTCAGCAATGATTTGTTTGACGATGTTTTTTTTGTTGGGATTGTTTCCCTGAGCTTAAGGTAGTCCCATGATTCTAATGTTGTTCCTCTTGGAATCATCTGCTAGGACTCTGATTCTCTGTAGAGCTATTTTGAGGTCCCTTGCCACTGTTTGTTGTTGTGTGTTGGCTTGGTGCAGCTGATCTTCCAGCTCACTGATTCTCTCTTCAGCTGCGTTCATTCTATTGTTAAGAGAAGAGACTGAATTTCTGATTTCATCTATGGAATCTTTTAATCGTGACATTTCTGCTCTCATTTCTTCGCATAATTTGTCAATTTTTTCTGTGGTGTTACTGGCTGTCTGTCTGACTGTTTCATTGAGTTGATTGAACATCTTCATGACTTGGTATCTGAATTCTATGTCAGAGAGGTCCCTTAGGTGAGCGGTATCGACAGAATCTTCTCGATTGTTTTCGTTGTCCTCCCCTTGTGGTGGGGATTTTCTTTGTTTCTTCATATTGCAGAGTAGGTTGGGAACTAGATTCCTTGGGGACTAGGTTCCTTAGTATGGGTAAAGAACCTGCGTTGGCCCGCCAGAAAATAAGCCACTCCCACTTTTGAAGCCACACCCACTTGTGAAGAGGTCACGCCTCTATGGAAACCTGGGTTTGGGATGAGATGGGCACTGCGTGAGGAGTGAAGAGGGCCGGGCAGATGCTCAAAACTGCTTGCTAATCTCATTTTTAACTCATTCAGCTAACATTTTAAAACTATTTTAACGTAGGTATGAGGATTTATAGTATTACTTTTTTATGCATACGTCCTTCCAACACGTAGATTCATCAACACTTCCCCTACCAGTGTCCCAAGTGCCCTTTCCACCATTGCTACTCCTGTGTAAGCTCAATTTAATAGACAAAAATCTTCAGTTCGAATGACTTTAACCTTTTGTTGCTCTTTTAATGTTTCTTTCTTACCCTACATATCAAATAGATCTCTTTTTAAAAAAATTAGCCTGGCAAGCTACCGAGAGTATCTCGCCTGCACGGCAGAGCCTGGCAAGCTCCCCGTGACGTATTTGATATGCCAGACACAGTAACAACAAAAGTCTCCAATGGAGACGTTACTGGGCCCGCTCGAGCAAAAAAATTATAAATGTGGTAAAACCTACACACATATGCATTCATAGAGATAACTTGCTAGAATCTCCACAAAACTTAAAATCAATTTTTTCACAAAATATTTAGAAACATATTAATGTAAAATATTTAGAAATATATTAATGTAAAGAATTGATAGTATGAATAATTCTGTGCTACTACATTTTAGAGTTTATATGAAATAGACAAATCCTACATATGTAAAATATTGTAATATTAAAGAGAATTAAGAAAATTTAAAGGGAAAAATCTGAATAGATCTATAACAATACAAAATGTGCTTTTCTTAAGAAAGGGAATATTGAATTTATACTAGAAAATATAATATAGATATTGCTAAAGTGTTTGAATTCATAAAAATGATTTAATTAAAATCTTTTTTATGAAAAAAAACTAATCAGACCTAGAACACTGAGTATCAATGAGACATTAATTCATTATTAAAAATATATAAAGTGCCTTAACAAGCTCGGAGTAAACAATCTTTTCTTAATACAGTAGAGGGCAACCAGAAGCACTTTAGTGAGTGACTTCACAATGTCATGTACTGGGCAGTTTGTCCCGTCTTTTATTTTATTTATCTATTTCTTATTTTTGAGTCACACATGACAGTGCTCAGGGATTACTTCTAGCTTTGCCCTCAGGGATCACTCTTGGCAGGCTCAGGGATCCTATGAAATTCTGAAGACTGAGCTCACATCAACTGCATGGAAGTCAGGCTGTACTAATGCTTGGTCCCCTGTTCAGCTTTAAGGAATCTCCTTTAATGCTTCTTGCAAAATTTGTTTCAAGGCTATGAATTCCCAGATATTTCCTTTACCCTGGGAAGTTATATATTGTTCCTTTAAATCTGAATAATAATCTTGCTGGATAAAGTATTCTTGGTGGCTTATTCATTTCATTGAAGTTTTGTATATCCCTCCATTCTCTTCTGGCTCCCCGGGTCTCATTTGATAGATCTGCTGTTAATCTTATGAGCTTTCCTTTAAAGCAATTTCCTTCTTTTTTCTTGATGCTTTTAATATTCGGTTTCAGTCTTTGGTTTTTGTCATTCTGAGCACAATGGGTCTTGGAGTGTTCCTAGTTTAACCTATTATTGCTGGGATCCTTTGGGCCTCCTATATTTGGTTATATGCATTCTTCAACTCTGGTAAGTCCTTAACTATAATTTATTCCTATTGGTTCTTCATCAAATATGCCCTCTTCTGAGTATCAGAGCTGGAGCGATAGCACAGCGGATAGGGCGTTCGCCTTACAAGTGGCCAACATGGCCGATCCGAGTTCGATTCCTCCGCCCCTCTCGGAGAGCCCGGCAAGCTACCGAGAGTATTGGATATGCCAGACACAGTAACAACAAAGTCTCCAATGGAGATGTTACTGGGCCCGCTCGAGCAAATCGACGATCAACGGGAGGGCCTTTACCTTTACCTTTACCTTTACCATCTTGAACCATCTCAATATTTTCCTCAGCTGCTGTAACTCTTGATACTCAGATCTTCTACTAAGTAATTTATATCACCTTCCATACTGTTCATTTCTATCATCTCTACTCATGGATTTCTGATTTTAGCTCTCATACTTTATTGTGCATTGTTGAATATGTATGCCATCACTTCTTTGAGTGTAGGAGATTAGGAGTTCAAGACCTGTCCACTCATGAACACAAGAGATTCAGAAGTTGTTGTGTGGGCCTATGAATAATGGCAGAGGTTGGGTGTGAAGGTCACTGGTACCTCGCCAGAAGGTATGGGACTGCCTCCTCTACCTTTTCCAGTAGGGCCAGTGATGTCAGCTGAGAGGAATCTTACTTGGGTGGGTGAAGCAACAAGCAGAGGTTCGGAACCTGTGATGTGTGCCCATTAATACACTGTCACTGTCCTCCCATTGTTCATCGATTCGTTCGAGTAGGCCCCGTAACATTGTGAGACTTGTTACTGTGTTTGACATATTGAATACAACACAGGTAGCTTGCCAGGCTTTGCGTGCAGGTGAGATACTCTCGGTATCTTGCCAGGCTCTCCGAGAGGGGCAGAGGAATCGAACTTGGGTCAGTCGTGTTGGCCGCAAATGCCCTACCCACTGTGCTATCACTGCAGTCCACCCATTAATATGTCTGCCTTAAATTTTTAAAATAGAATTCTGTCATATTCTAGTCAACTATTTTGTTGTGATCTTGGACAAGCTTCTATAATTTTTCAGGTAAAATTGTATTTTATCATCTAAAATTGGAATAGTAATTTTATATTTCACATCATGTCATGTTAAAAAAGATATAGATTTGACAGAGTTTATAATAACAAAGTCTGTTAAATATACACATTATTATTAAATATTTTTCTTCTCATATAGCAATCCTGAGTTTTCTTTAAGGTCAGTTGTTTTACTTTTTAGCTATAGCATGTCCATCTCCAAGTTCCTTGATTTACACAGGATATGATGACTTAAATGATGATGAAGCTAAAAGTGTTGATGGAAGAACATTTGATTTAAAAGATTTAATGAAAGCTCAGATTCAATCTTTACTAGCTATTTGTTCTTGATCTCAGACTTCTTACAACTTTTTTTTAAATTTTCTCATCCATAATGTGAATATAAACACTTTTTCTTATAGGATCAATGTGAAAATAATAAGACAACCTAAGAATTTAGCACAGAAGCTCTTTGTTGATACAAGTTATACACTTAGGGTATCAGAGAGATAGTACAGTGATTGAGCACTCACCTTGCAGGAAGCCAAGTCTGGTTTGATTCCAGGCATTTTATATGGGGCCCTGATCACAACCATGAATAATCCCTGACTTAAGAACGAGGAGTAACTCCTGAGCATTTCTGAATGTGTCCCAAAAGATAAACAAAGAAACCAAAAAGTATACACTAGGAGTAGCAAATATGCAGAAGACTTTTAAGGATTTAATAGACCCAAATCCCAGAGGGAGAACTTTTCCAGTTGTTTGAGGTTTCACTGCCAGGAATAATTCCTGAGTACATGAGCCAGAAGTAACCCCTGTGCATTGCCCAGTGTGACCCCCAAAAAATAAAGAAAAAGATATATATATATATATATATATATTACAGATATAAGGAGTGTGACACACCTTTCCTATATATATATATATATATATATATATATATATATATATATGTTTTATTTCCAATAGCACCACGGTAGGGCATTTGCCTTGCACACAGCCAACCCAACAGACCCGGGTTCAATTCCTCCGCCCGTCTAGGAGAGCCTGGCAAGCTACTGAGAGTATCTCGCCCACATGGCAAAGCCTGGTAAGTTACTCGTGACATATTCAATATGCTAAACACAGTAACAACAAGTCTCACAATGGAGACGTTACTGGGCTCACTCGAGCAAATTGATGAACAACGGGAGGACAGTGATAGATAGCACAACGGGTAGGGCATCTGCCTTGCACGCAGCCAACATGGCCGACCCGAGTTCGATTCCTCCGCCCCTCTCGGAGAGCCCGGCAAGCTACCGAGAGTATCTCGCCCTCACGGCAGAGCCTGGCAAGCTCCCCGTGACGGATTCGGTATGCTAAACACAGTAACAACAAAGTCTCCAATGGAGACGTTACTGGGCCCTCTTGAGCAAATCGATATATATATATATTCCTATATATGTGTATTTCCTATACATATCCAAATATATATATATTTGACTTCCTATATGTATATATGTACACACATATAGAGAGAGACAGATTATATATGTGTGTATATATACACACACATATATAGGAAGGGTCAGTTTTGCTCCTTGTATTTGAACTTGGTGATTATCACTAATGTTAATTTATCATATATGCGATCTGTACAATATCTGAGCATTATTTGTGCAATTTTTTCTTCATTTATATTGTTAAATCCTAACAGTCAACTAATCTATAAAATCACAAGGGTAATATGCTGGTCAAATTAATTTTAATACATGCTTGTAAATATTTTGTCTAAAAGTAAAAATATCGATAATAACACAAATACATTGAGTGCCATCCAACTTATTTTGAGAATTATCCATTGCAAAATCTTCAAGTAAAATACATGCTAGTAATCCAGAATTTGGTCGTAATTCTTTTATTATTGGATTTAAAATAACCATAGGAAATGGTCCAATCTGACTACTTCAAATGTTAAAGATTATTAATATGATAAATGAATGTTAGATGACAAATACAATAGATATTTCCTGTATAGCTTAATAAATGTAAAACATTACTATACATATACACTAAAAAAGAAAAAAGCACATTACAAGATTAATTGCAAAAATAGTTCTAAGTTTTTTTAGCAGGAAAAAGAAAGAATTTCCCATTTTCCCATATTTTTCAAAGTTTTATTTGGCGGCCATATATATAATTTTATGATAAGAAAAAATACATTTTGAAATAAGGTAGAAGAAAGGAGCATAAGCAAGGAAGAATAAAAAATATATAGAAGGTCTGGACAAATTTCATGTTGCCAGATTATTTACCCAGCAATTTAGTAAGCTTGTCTTTGCACTTGTGTAATAAAAAAATCACCCACATTCCCATTTACAACCTTACTTAGTTAATTACAGCATTGTTTGTGGTTGCTTCTGGGCAGAGCCAATACTCCTAATTAGATAGTTTTCAGTCTTTCAAAAGTTACTCTCATGCTTTTGTGAAACATCAATATCAGGTGTACTGTGCTTTGGTAAGAAAAGTGGTGAGTAATATGAATGAACAAAATGACCTTATGGTCATTGATATGAAAAACTAAGACAATTAGAACAATAACTCAGAGTTTCATAGTCATCAAGACCAAACATTTTTGTCAGAATTATTTAGAGAAAGAGCTCAATTGTGATGTTTAACAAAGGCAGATCCAATAAAGATCATATTCTGCAGAGATCAATGAACCCTCAGAGGTTATCAAACTTTGTTCTAGCAGTGAGTGATTTTTCAATTACCACTCTCAATTACAAAGGATTCTGTCTGGTATAGAGAAGAGAGCACTAAGTCAATAATGGTTGGAAGGATTGCTTGGGATGGGAGACGTGTGCTGAAGGTAGATAAAGGACCAAACATGATGACTTCTCAGTATCTGTATTGCAAACCATAATGCACAAAAGTAGAGAGAGAGTAAGAGGTAAATTTTCTGTCATAGAGGCAGGGGAAGGGTTGGGATGGGAGGGAAGGGATACTGGGGACATTGGTGGTGGGGAAATGTACACTGGTGGAGGGAGGAGTGTTCAATCAATGTATGATTGAAACTCGAACATGAATGCTTTGTAACTGTAGCTCACAATGACTCAATTGAAAAAACTTTTTTAAATGGATGCTATCATATATGGGTAACGTAGCAAAGCAGAAATTTAAAGTGCTGTAAATATAGTGGGAGCAGGGGGAAATTGGCAAGTTCTGATGTAAGAATAGCTGAAATCTTGTAGTTTGCTGCTACTTACATGGAAGTGGGGGCCATTATATTAACTGAAATCAGTCAGATAGAGGGAGAAAAGCAAATGTCAGATGGTCTCACTCGTGTCTGGTATGTAAAGAAAAAAGATAAGACAGAACGGAAAGGGCGAAAACTAGGCTTCTGACTGCCAACTGAGGGTAACAGGCAGTGGGAAGGAAGGGGCGAAGAAGGAGGAGTTCCAGATGATGCCCGGGAACAGTGGTGAGAGAGCGTGGCATGCTAGTGGGTGGTGGTGTGCAACCTGGTTCATCAAAACGATGAACATTAATTCTATCACAACTATGATACTGAAAGTATAATTTTAAAATATTAATTAAAATTAATTAATAAGGACATTAAAAACAGGTTTACATGATAATTTCTCACTTGGCTGAGTAGCTTTGTGGCTAAAAGAAGGATAATAACATTGAGCTGAGGATGAGGCAGAGATAGAGGCATCAGCCTTGGATGTGTGAGGTTGTGCTGTGACTCCCAAAGAACATGGTCTCTCAAGCACTGCCAGGAGTAATTCACCCCATCACCATCAGCTGTGCCCACCCCTCCCCCCACACCCATTCACACTCACAGAAAAACTCCAGAATGCAAATAACATAAACCACAAAGGTTAGCTGTGAGAAAAAATTAATTGCAGACTAGATGCGGTAGATAGTATTAGTGAGTCTAGTTTGTTAACAATTCCCAAACTAAATCTCAGGGAAATGTGTTTGCCCCTTGATATTAAAATAAGGGCTGGAAAATGCAAAATCACTGAACAAATCTGAATAACTTATAGTCCAGCAGAATTTGTACATGTGTAATTGAATTTATTAACATTTTAAAAAAGAACACGAAACTCACAGTATTTTATACAGGGTTGAGAACCACAGTCTTTCCACATGAGTGCATTTTCTGTAAGATTCTTATATTTATTTTATTTTGTAGTTGATATAATTTTCATCTGTTTTCATATTATTAAAGAATTGTTATTTTTAAAAATAATGGATAGTTGAGTTTTAGGCACCTAATATCTCAACACCAATTCCACCTGCAGTGTCCACTTCCCGCCATCCATGTTCCCACTCACCCTCCCAACCCCAACGTCATCCCCAGCCCTACCTGTCAACTTTTGATGCCTGCTCACCCATTACTTCTCATTTTCTTCTTTTCCCCTGATTTCTTTCCTCTTCTGTCATTCTCCTCTCTAAACACGGGGATAAACGGTAATCTAGGTAACCGCCTTTTACTACAATACATTTCCTCTTCCAGTATTCTATATATCACATATAAGTGCAATCATCCTGTGTTTGTTCTTCTTCTGGCTAATTTCATTCAACATGATATCTTCCAGATCCAACCAGATATTAGAAAATTTTATAATTTTATCGTTCCTTATAGTTGCATAGTATTCCATTGTTTATTTATACCATACACTATCCTCCCATTGTTCATTGATTTGCTTGAGCGGGCCCAGTAACGTCTCCATTTTTTTTGAGACTTGTTGTTACTGTGTGTGGCATATCGAATATGTCACAGGCAGCTTGCCAGGCTTTGCCGTGCAGGCGAGATACTCTCGGTAGCTTGCCGGGCTCTCCGAGAGGGGCTGGAGGAATTGAACCCAGCTCAGCTGGACTGGCTGTGAGCATGGCAAACACCCTACGGCTATGCTATCGCTCCAGCCCATACCTGTATTAATTCATTCATCTTTCATTAGACACCTAGGTTGATTCCATATCTTAGCTATTGTACTGAGTGCAGCAATAGATGCCAGTGTGCACATCTCCTTTTGAGAGAGTGTTTTTATTTTCTGTGGGTAGGTGCCCCAAAATGGAATTGCTGGAATATTCTAAGTTTACTGAGAACTTTCTATATTGTTTTCCACAGGGGTGTAAACATATCAGGCAACCTTTCCACCAGCAGTGAATGAGAATTCATTTCTCACCACATCTCCACCAGTACGGATTGTTCCTACATATTTTGGTATGTGCCATTCTTACTGTTGTGAGATGGTATCTCATTGTCCTCTTGATTTGGATTTATCTCATGTTAAGTGATGCTGAGCACTTTTTCATGTGCTAACTGACCATCCACCTGTCTTCTTCTCAGAAGTGTCTATTCATTTCCTCTTCTCATTTTTGATAGGGTTTTTGAGTTTTTTTGTTAATATTTGTGAGTCCTTTATATATCCTGGATGTCAAACTTTTATCTGATGTATTGAATGCAAGTGTTTTGTCCCATTCAGTTAGCTGTTTTTTAGTTATAGAATGTAGTTCTTTTGCCATTTAGAATCTTTTTCATTTTATGCAGTCCTATTTATTTTTAATTGTTCTGCCTTTGCGAGTGGTATCAGGTCATTGAAGGCACCTATTTAATTAATATTCTTCAAGTTCTATCTGTGAGCAAAGTTCAAGACCTATCCCAACATGGGAAGGACAGGAAAATATTCTGCATGAAGTGGGAGCAAGAGCTCAATAGGTTGAATGTGTATTTTGGTTCTATCCTGGAATCATATGGTCCCCCATGAGGCTGCAGAGAGTAACCCCTGAGCACAGAGAGCCAAGAGTAGCCTCAAAGCACTGCATGGCATGACACAAAAACAAAATCAAAGAAAATAAGCTGCTGTTTACTTTAGATTTGCTTCTTCTAGGCTCCACTACCATCCTTCCTGAAAGATGTGGTATCACAGTCTGAGATTAAAACCTAAGGAACTTGAACACCCCTGACTTGCTCTGTCCAGATACCATGGTATTATTGAACCTCCTAGCATTTATTTGGAATTCCAAGTAACAAATCTCCAGCAGCAGTAAGCACTTCACTTGTCACCAACAGTCAGGTTCCTGTAGTCATGGTTTACTATAAAAATTCACCAGATGGTATTTAAGTTTTATATCTCAGATCAGTGAGTCTGTCCCAGAAATAGATCTTATTTTCATGTGCACAAGATGATCAAGGCCTCATCAATGAAGAAAATTCACCGAGGTAATAAATATTCCCTGGTAAGAGGGATGATCTAATTTAAAGGTAACTTTCACCACTTTTAATGCAACAATCCAACTTCACTTCTAAGGCTATATTCTAATTTTTATAATTTCCATTCTAGTCACCCTCTGTGGTACTTGATTTATTTAAAAAAATAAATATTTGGGTCATTAAAACAGTATATTTCCAGTTAGTTTATTTTATCTCTTTAGTTTCCATCCATTGCCCCTGGATTAAGGTAAGGTAAAGGTAAAGGCCCTCCCGTTGATCGTCGATTTGCTCGAGCGGGCCCAGTAACATCTCCATTGGAGACTTTGTTGTTACTGTGCTTGGCATATCAAATACTCTCAGTAGCTTGCCGGGCTCTCCGAGAGGGGCGGAGGAATCGAACTCGGGTCGGCCATGTTGGCCGCGTGTAAGGCGAACGCCCTACCCGCTTGGAATTCTTTAAATGTTGAAGGTCAGAAGGTATTAATTGATGTGTTAAAAAAAATAAAAACCTAAGGATGTAGCTGATTTTCATAAAAAAACAACACAAATTAATGTTTAGAGCTTCCATTATCACCATCAAGTTTCCCTACAGAGGAGATGAATTAGGAATTAAGTTCAACTACAATTGTCAATGAGTTAATAATTAATTTTCTTCAGGTATTAAATATTTTATAAAAGTCCAAAAAGGGGCTTTAGGTTAGTGAGTATGGATTTTGTGGGAGAATAACAAAGCCTGGAGAGCGTGTGGGAGCACTGCCCCTTTCCCTCATTGTCTGACTCTTTATATTGGTTTCACCTGGCTGTCATGAACTATATCATTTGTAGTAAATGAGTGATGATATACTATGTAAACAGGTTTCCTAAGTTCTGTGAAGATATCCTAGAAAATTAGTTGAACCTGATAAAGGTTTATAAGAACTTCTGATTTATAGCCAGTAGGTCAGAAGTACAGATTTTAAAAAAAGGGGGGGGGGCAGGGCATAGGGGCTGTGACTGTTTTTTCAATTAAAGCACATTATTGGAAAACTGAGCTCTTCACCTATGAAATTTGACACCATTTCAGAGTAGACGCTGTCAGAAATGAGTTGGATTCTCAAACACATGTACACACATACATTGGAATTGAGTCCAGGAACACTACATACCCATTCAGGATTCGTTAAAAGCCATTGTAACTCTAAAGGAAAGCCTTTAATTTAATACCTTGCAAAATAGTCTCTGAGATAAATATTTTTGTGTAAAAATTGTGTTTTTGGAGCTGCTCTCATATATATAATACACACACATACACACACATATGCTTCAATATACCAATAGATAAGTGGAAACAAGAAATGAAAGAAGTTGGAGAAGTTTACAAAATGAAACAAGCTAGGCAGTTAAGGCTACATTCCAATGGGAATTGAAGAAAACAATGTAGAAAAAGATTTATATTCTTCGTCTGGTGAACAAAAAATATGCATATTTTACCTCTCATTGCCATTTGTCACAGGCTGCAGGCTGCTTCCTGTTGTATGAACTCCAACCATCTCTGGAACCTAAAAAATGTCTTTAGGTAAGAATCGCAGTATCTTTGATAGAACTGTACGGCATGTGCTAGAAGGGAATTTTCAAGGCGAGGGGATGGTAGTTACAAGAATATATACTGTAGAAAATACTCATGAAAAAATAAAGCACAACTGGCTCAAATGTGCATAATGACATCATAACTCTAAATCATAATTCAATTCATTTTAAGTGGGAAAAGCAACAAAAGACTCCTCTGTCCATGGCTTCACATTTGATTCCAGAAAGGGCACCAGGAGGAAGGAAGTCAAAGCAAATCTGAGACTGATTCTCACTTTTCTTCATCCTTTGTGATTGCAGAAATGACTATCATGGCCACTTGCTCCCTAAAATCAATTCTTGCTTTTATTTTTTTAATTATGTATTTTATAAAGTACATAGTCATAATCTCAAGGGCAATTAGAAGCCACCTTAAAAGCCTCTATGCCACTCGGAGTACACGGCAAGCTACCGAGTATCCCGCCCACATGACAGAGCTAGACAAGCTATGCGGGGCATATTCGATATGACAAAACCAGTAAATAAATGGGTCTCATTCCCCTGACCCTGAAAAAGCCCCCAGTATGGCAGCATTAAGAAGGATGAGGAAGGAGAGGCTAATAAAATCTCAAGGCCAAACTAGGCTGCCAAAACGAAGAAGGACTGAAATGACTGTCTGTACTTTCAATGCACGTTCACTGGCATCTGATGCATCCATCAAGGACGTTATGGTGCAAGCACGAAAGATCAAGTACGACATCATTGGTCTGACCGAGACGAGACGGCATCAACCACATCACACCATTATCGACACTGGAGAAGAACTATTCCTCAGAACATGCAATGAAAGAGTCATCACGAAGTTAGCCATAAACATTGATTCATTTGAATGTCTAACAAACCAAATCAGATCATTACACTTGAATAGATGTAGCTCACTGCTGGAAGTTTCTATGTTCGTTGTCTATGCACCAACATCCAATTATGATGAAGAAGAAATTGAGAAGTTCTACATGGAGTTGAAGAAGTTCTATAAAGACCACACCTTCTACAAGATGATTGCTGGTGATTTTATTGCCAAGATAGGACCAAGAAGATCAGCTGAAGAACTCCACATCGGGACTCATGGCCTAGAATAGAATGAACAGGGTGAGAGACTGAGTTCATCATGTCAATTAAGACCATCTATGGTAACTTACAGTTCCAGAAGGCCAAACGTTGGACTTGGGAGTCTCCCAGTGGACGGTTCCACAATGAAATTGACCACATCATATTCAATCAATGGTTTTGCCTGATTGATGTCACTGTTGTCCCAAAATTACAAATGGGATCAGACCACCATCTCCTTCGTGCAAAATTCTACTTCACAAAGTGGGGGGAGAGGGCTTCTAAGATTAAGAAGAGAACTCCCATCAACTGGAAGCTCTTTGGCACTATTGTGGCAATATGGGAAGATGCTGTTGTTAACAACACTGATGAAGGATACAATCAACTGGTTCAGTACCTTCATGATTGTGCGAGGAATGCCAAGAGAGAGATATCCACAAAAAAAGATGCCTCTATTCAAAAACTCTTGAGCTCATTCACCAACGTGGCTTGGCACAAGCCTCAGGCAAACACAAGCGTACGTCCAAGCTCGCAAAGCAGTGCAGAGAGGTGATGAAGGAAAATCTCAAAGAGAGAAGAGCAGCAGTGCTAACCAATATGGCAGAACCTTGGAAAAGCATTCACAATGCCCGCCTGTCTTTTGCCAACTATAAGACCAAGATGACCGCCCTCCAACGTCCTGATGGATCTATCACATCTTCCAGAAGGGCAATGGAGATTATCCATGACTTCTACTCAGATCTCTTCGATAGCCACATCCACCTGCCCACATACCAAATTCCTCAGTGTGAATATGTCATTCCCAACGTTCTCCCTTCTGAAATCAGACATGCCATTTCATTGGTAAAGAAGCGAACAGCACCTGGCCCAGACAAGGTCATACCTGAACACCTGAAGAAGGTGCCGTCAGTACTCATCAATACACTGGCTCGGCTCTTCACATGCTACCTGTCTGAATGCAAGATTCCGTCCCAATGGAAAACCAGAAGGACTGTTCCACTGGACAAGAAGGGAGACATCCATGACATTGGTAACTATCTCCCGATCTGCCTGTTGTCTGTCGTCTACAAGCTGTTCACTCGAGTCATCCTGAATAGGATTGACAGAACGCTAGATGAAGGACAACTATGCGAGCAAACTGGATTCCAAAAAGGATTCAGCATGATTGACCATATCCACATGATAACCAAGCTCATTGAGGTTCTCAGGAGTTCAAGATGCCGCTCTGTCTAACATTCATCTATTTAAATAAGGCCTTTGATTCTGTTGAGACTGAAGCAGTCATCGAAGCCCTAGCCAAACAGAGTGTTCAAACTCAATACATCAGGATCCTCTGTGAGCTGTATTACAGATTTACTACCAGGATCTCACCATTCTACCAGAAAGTGACCATCTATGTCAAGAGAGGGGTTTGGCAGGTTGATACCATTTCACTGAAACTTTTCAGTGTCACCCTCAAGAACATCATGCAATGTCTGGAATGAAAAGGAATGGGAATGAAGAGACAGTCAGCAACCACACCACCTCCACTTCACTGATAACATCATTCTAATAACACCAAACATTAGCCAAGCAGCACAAATGCTGGCCGACTTGGACTATGAATGTGGAAAGGTCGGAGTACAGCTGAATCTCACGAAGACAATGTTTATGAGAAACAGACTAGTTCCTGACGTTTCATTCACTCTCAATGGAATGAACATCTTTGAATGCAACAGTTATGTGTTCCTAGGTCGAGAACTCAACATGAAGAATGACCCAGCACCTGAGTTGCGCAGGAGGAAGAGAGAGGTTTTGGACACCTTCAAGACTGTTGAAGAAATAGCTAAGAGGACAAAGAACCTCCAGTTCCGAGCACATCTCTTCGATTTCACTGTTCTTCCTGCATTAACATATGCCTCAGAGACCTGGGCCCTACAAAAACAGGATGAGAATGCTATTCGGGTCTCCCAAAGAGGAATCAAAAGAGCTATGCTTGGAGTATAATGCTTCACTCAAGTGAGAGAATGAATTCGGAGTTCCCACCTCCATCAATGATGGAGAATCAGGGACCCTGTTTCCTTTGCCAAGGCATTGAAAATCAGATGGGCTAGACATGTAATTTGATTTGGAGACTGTCGATGGACTAGAGCCATTACCGAATGGATTCCATGGGATGTGAAAAAATCACGTGGCCTCCCACCTACGAGATGGTCAGACTTCTTCATCAGGACCCTGAAAGATCGGTTTGAGGCTCTTCATGTTCCTGGAGCAAGCAGACACCATTGGGCTACACTGGCTCGAGCCAGGGATGAATGGAGATGTTACTGGCACCTGCTTGAGCAAATCTATGAGTAACGGGATGTCAAGTGATCAAGAGATCAAGTTATCAAGCTCATAATAATTTATTACATTTAATATTCCAACACAAACCCCACCACCATTCTACTTTCCTACCATCATATTTCAAATGTTTCCACCACTACCCCAAAAGCATGTCCCCAAAGCAGGACCTAAATAATTTCGTATTGCTTATTATGAATAATCTGCTAAAAATGATCCTAAAAATTTTCCTTAGAGGAAAGTATGTGAAGACTGTTGTATTTCACCCTGGAGCCACTAAGCACTTGTCTTGGTACATCAGTGGTGTAGAGTATGAGATGTTTTGCAGTCGTAAATGCAGCCACACACTTCAGGAATTCTAACATTTTAAATGTGGTGATACAGCTGAGGTTAATTTTAATTTAATTTTTTTAACTGGATGTGGACTTTGGATTTTAAAAACATCTCTGTGGCATGTTGCTCTCATGTTGCTCTCTCTTCCAAGAGATCTATTTGTGAGTCTCTGGATCATGGTCAATAATGAACTTATATGACACCCGAGGCAGTTCCTGGGTATGACTGTCAGGGACCCAGAAGCACAGGGAGATGTGGGAGGTAGCTTAAACCCAGCTCCATGCGAACTTGGAGATTTGAGTGACAAAATCCACATAGCTGAGTTTCTCAGTGGATTCATTCATGGGTGAAGCTCATCTGAGCCTGCCGGTATCAGCTGTGAGCGGGTGGTGATTGAGTTCTGGAGATTTTTGGCTGCCGGGTCTCTGTTGGGATGGAGAGGCTAACTCATCCACCCATTTCTGGGTTCCGCTGGATGAGAGAACCTGGCGTGGATTAAGAGGCTTCTCTGCAGCGTGTTGTTCATCTAAAATCAATTCTAAAAAAAAAAATCAACACTTGGTATACTGTTAAAATGTTGTTGTGAACTCTTTTTACTTTTTTCTCTTTTATGCATTTTCCCATCATATATACATCACTGTATCACTGTCATCCCATTGTTCATCAATTTGCTCGAGGAGACTCCAGTAATGTCTCCAATCAACCCAGCCCTGAATTTTAGCAGTCTCTCCTTACTCATCCTTCCCAACGCTGCCATATTGGAGGCTCTTTCAGAGGAATGAGACCCATTATTGTTACTGTTTTTTGGCACATCAAATATGCCACGGGGAGCTTGCCAGGCTCTGCCATGCAGGCAGGATGCCCTCAGTAGCTTGCAGGGCTCTCCGAGGGGGACAGAGATTCTGCCCATATATAAATATGTAATATAATTATTTGACATTTGTTTAGTAAAACAATTTTCAAATCTCCGTAAAGAGTTGCCAAAATGTCTAAAGTGAAGATCACGTTTTGAGATTCAGTTTTGTTATTGATCTCAGGAATTTGTTTTTTCAAAAATGACATTCATTCAGATGCAAGAGGTGAAAGAAACATTTTATAAAAAACATTTATTGTATCATCTATGTGTCTGGGAATTTTTTAAAATCTGTACATGTCTTATTTTATCAAATCACATCAATTTAGTACTAAAAATATTTTAAAATTATCAAAACTCTATTAGCTTGATTTTGTAGAGAACATGAGACTGATAAAGATAAATTAAAACTCAAAGTTGTCAAACAAGTATACATTAGATCAGAAATTCAAATTTACTTGTATACATATTGTTAGAAAATCCAAACTCAATTATAGAACATTATAAAATAAATTTTAGAGTTAAGAACATTTCCATTCTAGAGAAATCAATGGCAAAAATCTCTCAAATAAGTTTTGGTTTACAGATATTTTAATTCCATCAAAAGCAATTATCCACTAATGTATCCTTTTTTTACACTAATGTATCTTAAGTTGAATAAGAAAATCCACCTATTAGTGGTATTTTCTTGTGTATGTGCTGTCATATATTGTGCTACAAGATTTTGTTGTGATAATAGAAACTTATCATGGAGTTACATGAAGAGTAACTTAAAAAACTCAAATTCCTCTTTAATTATCGTCCATGGGCTGGAGTGATAGCACAGTGGGTAGGGCGTTTGCCTTGCAAGTGGCCAACATGGCCGATCCAAGTTTGATTCCTCCACCCCTCTCAGAGACCCCAGCAAGCTACCAAGGGTATCTCGCCCTCACAGCAAAGCCTGGGAAGCTACCCATGACGTATTCGATATGCCAAACACAGTAAAAACAAATCTCACAATGGAGACATTACTGGGCCCGCTTGAACAAATAGATGAACAATGGGAGGACAGTAACAGTCACAGTGACAATTATTGTCCATGACATCATAAATTGTGGTGTGGGTAAGGCACCAATTTATTTTTACAGTGACTCAAGCTCTGCCACATGTGATAACACTCTCCCTGTTCCAGGCAAGGACATGAAGATTTGGAGGAAAGAGGATCAATTTACATTAAAACCTTGCCTCCCAATGTACCAACAATATGACTTAAAGTAAGAAAACATGTCTCAGTATCTTCATTTCCTAAATGGATACAGTGATATTCTACACAGATATTATAAAAAACAAATAATAATAAATATATAAAATCCAATTTCTGTCTAAAGTCAAGACTAATATGTGATTTTAAATTGTTGAATTATAAAAAAATCACTATGCTTATTTTTATTTATCAATCCATGCATCAAAGTTATTTCAGGTTCACATAATTGCTATCTAATTTTAGCATTTAAACTCAGAAGTGAATTCAATAAATGAAACTTAAAGAAGAACTGTGAAAATAGAAAGTAAGTTAATCTACTATGTCAGAAACTATCATGGACTAACTTTCCCACTAAACACGTTCTTGGTAAAGATTTGTTTAGCCTTTTGTTACCCTGCAGTAGTAACAGCACCTAAAAATGACGCAGACAGTCAGAGTAGATAAGAGGCTCACTGGTGATACAATAAAAGCAAACTGATTTGCCTGGAGCTAGAACATCTCTTTGAGACATACTGGATCATAGTGGGAGTTAGGCAGACTACACCTGGTGGTATCCACCTTAGGAGCCTCTAAAGGTAGAGGCTGATTCTGAAGAATGAGCTGAAAAGCCTCCCCAGCCTGTGCTTACTGCAGCTCACATAGCTGAGGGGACGGGATCTTCAATGTAGAACAGAGAATCTAAGCAATGAGCTGTGGATATTCTGCAGAAGTAAATTGGAATTGGAATGATTCATCTGAGTGTCAAATCTCCAACCATAACATGACATTGTTTCTCAATAAATCTGCTTCTATTTGAATAGGTGGTTAATGTATTTATGTTCAATATTTCAATGTACAGATGATGATTTAATTTTTAATGCACAATCAGTATAAGCTTGAAAATATTCTTTCATTTGCCTCTGTTGACCTCATCTAAGAATTACTGCCCCCTAAGAATGTTAGGAGTAGTGTCAAAAGACATGTACATATATTAAAAGTAAAGCAAACTCAGCATTTTAAGAGAGAACTACATCTTTTTAATAAATATCATACATATGCTAGAACATTCAAACTGCAATGCAACATAGTTTACTACACTGTACCTTTAAGCATACTCCACTGGGAAAGTTTGAAACTCCTTTTAAGTAGTACCTTTCATTGTTGACCACTGCATCTTTCATTTTTCACCATTTTCTGGATCACTAAAGATACACATCTCCAGTAATTATTGACTTAGAAAAGAGAACAAGAGTTTAAGTTTCTGTAGAGTACTTAGAGCTGTTCGTCGATTTCCTCGAGCAGGCACCAGTAATGTCTCCTCCGTTCTATCCCTGAGATTTTAAAAAGTGCCATATTTAAGGCTCTTTCAGGTATAGGAGAATGAGACTCATCATTGTTACTGGTATTTAGCATATTAGGTATGCCACGGGCAATTTGCCAGACTCTGCCATGTGGGCAGGTTACATTCAGTAGCCTGCCAGGTTGTCCAAAGTAAGAATGAGGTAGTAAGATGTTGTGCAGCCAAATTTGCGGCCGCACGCTTCCGGGAGCTGGGTTTTATAGTCTCTGAGTCTTGGCCATTGATGGGATTACACGGTGCAGGGGGCCAGTTGGTGGGTGTGACCCCGGCCTACTGGAAGATGGAGGATCTGAGTGGAGGATGCTCAGTCCCGATCAGAGCAGGCTTGGAGATCTCAGCCCCGGGACCCGCATGCCTTTGTTCCTCTGCCAGTACCTTCATGCATGTGGAGAGTGGTCTCAGCATGGTTGTAGCTGGTTCCCGAGGTCTTCGGCTGCTGGAGCTCTGCTTAGAGTGAAAGACAATATAACTTATTCTCTAAATTGGCAAACTCAATGATACTTGAAAGCGATATGAAGAATCTTCTATCACAAAGTGTCTTCCACAAAGGGCCACGGTGGAATGTGGGTGAGAACAGAGTGCAAAAAGTATTTGACAAATGTGTTTCATAAACCTGAGTTTTTCCAAATGTTTTCTATAAACCAATTTTTCAAGAAGCATTATTTAGTCACCATAAAATTACAAAGTGATTTATGACTGAGTTTCAGGTATACATTCCTTCAACACTGATCACCATATGGGTGTTCACTTCCCTCCACCAAGGCCCCATCCCCTTTTGTCCCCACCTACCAATCTGCTTCTATGAGGGGTGCTATATATTTATATAGATAAAATTCTATTGTAAATATATATATATATATACATATGCGATAGCACAGCCGTAGGGTGTTTATCTTGCACGCAGCCAACATGGCTGACCCAAGTTTGATTCCTCCGCCCCTGTCGGAGAGCCTGGCAAGCTACCAAGAGTATCTCACCCGCCAGGCAGAGCCTGGCAAGCTACCCGTGACATATTCGATATGCCAAACACAGTAACAACAAAGTCTCCAATGGAGACGTTACTGGGCCCACTCGAGCAAATCGATGAACAATGGGAGGACAGTATTATTATTATTATTATTGTTATATATAGTCCAATACTTTAAAATAAATTATGTTCGTTATACAAACCTAATGAGACTCTGTGCCAGGCTGCGGGGTGGATGAGAGCCCTCCCCACTCCAAGAGACCCAGCCCCAGCAGCTGACCTCCACTACCTAATCACCGCCACACTCCAGGCCGCTTTCTGGATGCCCAGGCCGAGCCTTACTCATGAATGAAGTCCCAAGGAACCCAGATAATGTGGAACTTTGTGACCTTGAACTCTGGACTCAACCTGACCCTGGAACAGAAGATCCTCTGCTTGCTTCCCCCAGTCTCCTGTGAACACACCCAGAAGCCACACCCTGCTGCATCAGATAATCTACTCATTGGTCACGCTCCAGAATTCAGGATGCTCTCCCAGACTGGAGTATAAAATGAGGCTCCCAGAACCATGACATCAGACTCCACGCCAGGCTGTAGGGTGGGTGAGAGCCCTCCCCACCCCAAGGGACCTAGCCTTGGCAGCCGACCTCTGCTACCCAACCATCACCACGCTCCAGGCTGCTTTTTGGATCACGGGGCAACTTACTACTCATTTTCCACAATTACTGTACCATATCTGATGGGGTTCAGACAGTAGGAAATAAATCATAAAGAAAAATATATAAATATATGCCTCTCAGAGAGCCCGGCAAGCTACAGAGAGTATCTTGCCCGCACAGGCAGAGCCTGGGAAGCTCCCTGTGGTGTATTCAATATGCCAAATACAGTAATGACAACAGGTCTCATTCCCTAAACCCTGAAAGAGCCTCCAAATGTTGAGAAAAGACAAGTAAGAAGAGGCTGCTAAAATCTCTGGGTTGGGAGGAATAGAGACATTACTGGCATCCGCTCAAGTAATTTGATGAGCAACAGAATGACATGATACAGTGATATGAACCTAAAATATTAAGGCTTAGCAGGTTGAAGAAACAGTAAGGACTGAGACACTGGCTGCTGTTCTGCCGACCCAACACCACAAAGAGTTTCCCAGAGCACAGCAGACATCAATCCCAAACAGGATATCCCCTGAACACTTCATACCAAAACACACCAAGAAAAATAAATTAAGGAAAAAAATTATACTTTGAGATTTTAATAAAATGAGAAATGGTTTAAACTCAGGTTGTTGATTTTCAAACTCACAACTTTTTAAATTTATGTCAGCAAGATACTGACTGAAGTATTAAAAATTTTTTTAATAATATAAAGAAAACATGATTCAGAGGAAGATGTCTGGGCTTCCATTCAGATAGAAGTTTAGGTACTGGTGTTATAGGCAATAACTATATGATATTTGGAAAGAACATAACAGTATTGGTCTTCAGATACTTTATCTAGAAAATGTAAGAATCAAGAGTCAAATTGAAAAGGATAAGAATAATATATAGAAGCAGAGAAAAATAGGGTAAATAAGACAAATTCTAGACAAATTTTAACTACATTCTTCAAAAAGCTAAACCTTGAGCTTCCATATGACGCAGCAACACCATTTCTGTAAATATACCCCAGGCGCCCAAAAGCACACAGCTGAACATAGAAGCATATCTGCACTTCTGTGTTCATTGCAGCACTATTCACAATAGCCAGAATCTGAAAACAATCGGAGTTCCCGAGAGCAGATGACTGCTTAAACTATGGTACTTCTACACAATGGAATATTATGCAGCTGTTACAAACAATGATAAAAATTCCATTATAAATGGATTGACATGGTGAGTATCATACTGAGAGAAATTAGTCAGAAGGAGAGGAACATACTTAAGATGATTGCACTCATTCGTGGGATGTAAAATAAAACATATTGTGGGTTATAAAAAAAACATAATTTGAGACTAATAACCAAGGACAGTAAAAGCAAGGGCCAGAAGGATTGGTTCACAGTTGGAACCAATGTGCCAATCTGCCTCAAGTGCTTGAGTGAAAGGCATTTTGGACCGCTCTGACAAAGATAGTTCTTACCACTCCAGATGAGAACTGTGTGCTGAAAGTAGCTAAAATAGCTAAGTAGCTGTAGGGCGGGTGAGAGCCCTATGATAATGATAACCTCCCATTGTCTGTATTGAAAACCATAATGCCCAAAAGGAGAGAGAAATAGAGAATAGAAGGAAAAAAGTGCCTGCCATAAAGCCAGGCTGGAGCAAGTTGGGGGCAGGAGGGAAAAGGGGAACATTGACCGTGAGACACGTACACTGGTGGGGAGATGGGTGTTGGAACATGGTATGACTGAAGCCTGCTCATGAACACTTTTTACTTGTGTGCCTCACAGCAGTTCAATAAATAAATAAAGTCTCATATAATTGAAATTTATAACTCCTACAGAAAGTATCAAGCTTTATATGGTTCCTTGAATGATAAATTTAATGTTGATGTCTCAATGAACTTGCCCTCCCTCCCTCCCTTTCAAGGGCATAGGAGTCTGTTGGAGAATAGGCGGTCACCAGAGAAGCCTAGGCAGGAGAAGAAAACATTCTGGCCCTGTGTCCCGGGCCATGAGACTCATCCAGCCCTGCAATGCGTGCACTTCTCTCTGGCAATTGCTGACAGTGAGATCATAAACCTCCTCCTTAGTTTTCCCAAAGAAGCATTGGTAATCTTCCCAGTAACACTTTTTTATAAATCTTCTTCTTTTAACCTGACCCATTTTTGCAAGGGATATTTTCTCCACCATTTGAGCTAGTTTTAATTAAAGCTGGTAATATTAGGGCGCCTTCCACATGCTCCCTGATGAGTGTGATATAAATGGACACAATAAGCAGACCATCTAATATTGATAGAGTTTACAGCTGCATTGCTAATTAGGACCAATAAAGCCTTTTGGGGGCAAGAGTTCCCATGTGACATTTGTTTAATTAAAGCTTTTGTCTGCCCTACTCAGAAGAGTAAAAAATGCTCCACTTAAAATGTATTGAAAACAAACATAGCCTTTAGAATGCAGAATATTCCATATTAATTCCCCCTGGGCTCTAAAAGGAAACAAGTTAAAATAATATTTTTCTTGATAACATATATATTTCAGTTGTCATCCTTTTAATTAAATCAGATAATGCTTTCTTTCTCCCCAGTCTTCATTGGTCAGAGTGAATCTGGCCAATAAAATCTAAGGGCAAAATAAGCTTAAAGACAAAGCAGAGAAAATTGTGGTTCAGATCATGAGACCTTGGATTTCTCACGTACCACCTTATAGATAAGCAAAGCTGGATCTACTGCAAATTCTTGTTCTCAAAATCAGAATAAGTTATTTATTCTCAATTTTTAGTTGTCTGCTTACAGGTTAAGGAATAAGATGCATTGTGGTAGAATGGTGAGGTCAAAATTGGCTCTTAGGCAGGAAACAAGAAGTGTATACTTTAATTCTGATATTGTCATAATTGTCATAATTCTGATATTGTCATAATTGTCATAATTCTGATATTGTCATAATTGTCCCTTCCAACTTGTGAAACAGCTTTAATGCATGGGTACTGCCAGTTTTTTGTTTGTTTGTTTGTTTTGTATTTGTAATTTGACATTATCAAGAAGATTTTTCAATTCTCTATATTTATCTCAGTTGATAACATTTGCTACAACTAAACCTGCAAGAATTAAGACAATATGTCATATAAAAAGAAAATGGACAAATAAACTAAATTGACTGGGTCAACATCAAGATCCTTTATAGATAAGATACAACTATAGATACAACTAACTAAATACCCCACAAATGGAAAGATTCTTAGAATCATGTAATCTTCCAAAATGGAACAAGGAGGAAGTAGAAAATCTAAACACCTAATCACCAAAAAATAAATTTGGAATATTAATTAAAAATCTTCCCAAGAACAAAGTCTTTGGTTCAGACGAATTCACTGGTTCATTCTATAAAACCTTCAGAGAAGATCTACTTTTTTCTTTTTTTTGCTTTTTGGGACACACCCAGCTATGTTCAGGAGTTATTCCTGCCTCTGCACTCAGTAATCTCTCCTGGAGATTACTGCACTCAGTAATCTCTCCTGGTGCTTGGGAGATTATATGGGATGCCTGTTATTGAACCTGGGTCAGCCGCATGAAAGACAAACACCCTACCCTTTGTACTATCGCTCTGGCCCCAAAGACCTACTTTCTTTACTCCTTAAACTTTTCCAAAATATTGAAGAAACAGCAATCTTTCTTCACCGTTTCTATGAAACTGACACTGCACTAATATCCAAAGCAGATAGAAATACTAAAAAAAATAAATTTAACTAATCCCCTGATGAACAAGAATGGTTCAACAGATGCAAATCAATTAACAATATGCACCATTCAATAAATAGAAAGTAAAAACCATAAGATCATATCAATCAATGAAAAAAAACTTTCTACAAGATCCAATAATCACACATGATTTTAAAAAAGCCCTTGGGGCTGGAGCGATAGCACATTCGGTAGGGCATTTGCCTTGCACGCGGCATCCCATATGGTCCCCTGAGCATCGCCAGGAGTAATTCCTGAGTGCAGAGCCAGGAATAACCCCTGTGCATTGGCGGGTGTGACCCAAAAAGAAAAAAACCCTCAACAAAATAGAGGTGGAAGGAACCTTGATATTAATCAAGATACTAATGACCCTTTACTTGCCTAATTGCTATAATAGGAAGCTCAAGTAAATCAATGAACAATGGGATGACAGTGAGAGTGACTTCTAGTATTTTACTGACTGGAAGTGATGAGAGAGGGGAACTTTGTCTTGTGCCTGATCTAAGATGGAAGGATTTCAGTTTTCTCCATTGAGTATGACATTTACTGTGGGCTTATGATAAATGGATTTGAGTATATAAAGGAAAGTTCCATCAAAACCATTTTATTGAGAGCAGTTTTTATCAGGAATATGTGCTGGATGTTGCCAAATGCTTTCTCTGCATCTACTGATATGTTTTTATAATTCTTTAACTTTTTTCTTGTATTGATATGATGTATTATGTTGATTTACTTTATATGTTAAATTGTTGCGTGAATATTCATTGAGTCGGAGGCACTGAGACAAGGAAAGTAAAATAAGTTTATGTCATGGAGGGCTCAGGTTCTCTCAGACCTATGACAAAGGTAGAGAGCGCTGAAATCTCCTTTTATTACCATCCTACAGTTCAATACAGTGAGGTCATCAACATGGGAGTTACAAGAAGAACATGCAAAGCTGAAAGCTTTTCTGCAAACCTAGGATCTGCATACTGAAAACAAACAGGTTAAGTAAACCTCAGGGATCTGTGAAAGGGACGACTAACAATTTCAGTATACCGAAATTTATGAAATTATTTACCCGGGCAACCAAAAGAAAAAGATGTTCATCCTCATCCAAACCGATCAGGACACACGAGAAATCTCGCCACTTTCATGGGTCCCTATGTTCCTGCCCTTGTGCGGGGCAGTTTACATGGGTTCATCCGTAGCTTAGTCCAGCCCCAACATTAAATTATCTTTGTCATCCCTGTAATGAAACCCACTTGGTCATGGCGTATGGTCTTTTTGATGAATTTTAAGATTCAATTTTCTAATATTTTGTTGAGGATCTTTGCATCTATGTTCATCAGAGTTATTGGTCTGTAATTCTACTTTTTTCATGCTGTATGCTTGTGGTATTAGTGTAATATTTGCTTCATAAAACACTGTTTGGAAGTGTTTCCGTTTCTTCATTTTTCTGGAAGAGCCTGGAAATGATTGTCAGTACCATTTTCTCAAAGGTTTGGGAAAAACGGATGAGTCAATTAATCTGGGCCTGGGCTTTGTTTTTTTGGAAACTTCTGATTATCATTTTGATTTTCTTGCTAGTGGTAGGCCTGTTCAGGTGTGCCACAGCTTCTTGATTATCCCTTGGGAGTCAATAGGAGTTCAAGAATTTATCCATTTTCTAGATTGTCTTGTTAGTGGCATCGTGGCATCAAGATTTTCAAAGTAATCTCTGATATTCCCTTGAATTCCCATGGCATCTGTTGTAACATTCTCCCCTTCCCTGCCTCCCCACACCTCTTTCTTCACAGTGTCTTGATTTAATTAGCTTCAATTTTCAAATATCTCTATTTATTTGTGAATATTGTTAGTGGTTTATTGATCTTGTTTAGTTTTTAAAAGAACCAGCTCTTGGTTTATTAATCTTTTGAATTATATAGTGGGGGTGGGGCTGGGGAGTTGGAGGGCTGGTAGGGGTCAATCTCAATTATGAGTTTTATTATTTCCTTTCTCCTGCCTGCTTTGGGTTTCTGTTCTTTGTTATTTTCTAGCTTTTTAAACTATGCAGTTAGATTATTAATGTGGGCCCTTTCTTCCTCATTAATTCTTCCATAGCTATAGCCTTATTCTTTTATATATATATATAAATTTATTAATTGAATCACAGTGGGAGCAGTTACAAGGCTTTTGGGTTTAAGTCTCAGTCATGCAATGATGAAACACCCATACCTTCACCAGTGCACATTTTCCACCACCAAAATCCCCAGTATGCTTCCCATCCCACATCTTCCCCCTACGTGTATGGCAGATGATTTCTACATTACTCTCTCTCTACTTTGATTACATTCAATATTCCAACATCAGAACCACCGTTATTATTTGGGATTTTACCCCAACACTCACATCTGCCAAAAAGACAACATTAGACCATTTGTTTTCTATTGCTGATTATGAATAACATATGATGTCACGTGGATTTTGGCATTCTGAAATCTAATAAATCTGGAGGGATTTCTGTCAAAAGCTGCTGGGTTCTGAGATTTGTTTTTGAGTCTCTGGGATCGTGACTTAAGCCTCTTGTAGAGTAGCCATTTATTGGTGATGCCTCGAGGTCTCATTGGGGTGGGGGAGGAAAGGGCTGGCCTCACTCCAAACCCATGAGGCCCCGAGTGTCTCATCACTGCGAGAGCCAACCTGGCTGTCCACTGGCCTCTGGAAGATGGCGAACCCCAAACTGCCAGGGGGTGGATAGGCACCTTTTCCCACCTGGGGTGGCCCACGGCTGGTAACCTAATGCAAAGTTTGGACACATTTCTGCCAAAAGCCTCTGAGATTTGTTTCTGAGTCTCTGGGATCATGGCGTAAGCCACTTGTTGAGTAGCCAGAGGGCCCATTTGTGGGTGGCTACTTGGGGTCTTGTTGGGGTGGGAGAGGAAAGTATGAGCTTTTGTCTTAACATAGCTTTGCTATGTCCCTCAAATTCTGATAGTTCATGTCTTCATTTTCATTTGTTTTGAGGAATCTTTGATTTCCTTTCTAATTTCATCTCTGACCCAGAGACTTTTCAGTAGTTCACTGTTTAATTTTTAGATGTTACAGTTATTTCTCCATTACTCCTTGTGATTAATTTCTATTTTCAGTGTATCATGGCCTTCAAAGATAGATGATGTAATCTCTATCCCTTGACTTTATGGAGGTATGTTTCATGGTCCAGGTGTAATCTATCTTGGAGAAAGTCCCATATAAATGAATAATAATGAGTATTCAGCTTTTTTCTTTTTTTTATTTATTTATTGAATCACTGTGGGAAAGGTTACAAAGCTTTCAGGTTTATGTCTCAGTCATGCAAATATCAAACACATTTCCCTTTACCAATACTTATTTTTTACCATGAAGAACCCCAATAAAACCCCACCCCCCACCCCTCCCCGTCCCTGTGAGGCAGATGAATTCTAGTTAACACTCTATCTGCTTTGATTAGATTCATTGTTTCAATAAAAGATTCACCACTATTATTTAGAGTTTACCCCCCCCCCCCCCGCCAAATCAGACATGCTGAAAAAGCATTGTGAAGTGATTTGCTTTCTACAGCTGGGTTCAAGAATTAAATGTTGGTTTTGGATTTCTGCTATTTTACCTATTGACCCTGGAAGTATTTCTACTGAAAGTCAGATGGTTAAGAAATTGGTTTCTGTGTTCTGGAGTCGTGGCCGTGCTGGAGAGCCGCTCGCGGGGGGCAACCGGTGGCCTCGGTAGGACGTGAAGGGCAGAACGAAACGCCCCCCTTCCCATGAGGTTTTAGTCGCCCCCACACTCCCGGCTCATACCTGCTGTCCACAAGGCTCCCATGTGGCCGCCATCTTTCTTTCCAGAGAGGAGAGGGCGAATGGGGCAACACCCTTTCCCCTCCGGCAGACTTGATGGGCTGGATCAACGCATAGTCCGTTCACTTTTCTGTATTCAGCTTTTTTCTATTAAAAAAGCCAACTACACATTGGTATTTACATATATATTAAGTAAATATATATTCATATAGCACAGCGGGTAGGGCGTTCGCCTTACAAGCGGCCAACATGGCCGACCCGAGTTCAATTCCTCCGCCCCTCTCGGAGAGCCCGACAAGCTACCGAGAGTATTCGATATGCCAGACACAGTAACAACAAAGTCTCCAATGGAGACATTATTGGGTCCACTCAAGTAAATAAATGAACAGTGGGAGACAGTGACACATATATTATATACAAGATATGTATATATTTAGTATATATATTTAGCATATATATTAAATTCCTTTCATTTCTTCAAGGTCAGTATTTCATTGCTGAATTCAAGACTATTAAGAAAGCAGTGTTGACAATGGAGTACTATGTAGCTGTTAGAAAAAATGAAGTCATGAAATTCACATACAAGTGGTACTACATGGAAAGTATCATGTTAAGCGAAATGAGTCAGAAAGAGCGGGATAGACACAGAAAGATTGCATTCACCTGGGGAACATAAAGCAACCAAATGGGAGACTAACACCCAGGAGTGGCTGAGATTAGTACCAGTAATTTGCTCCATGACTTGGAGGTCAGCCACCCGTGCTAGGGGAAAAGGAAGCTCAGATAGAGAAGAGAGCACCAAATAAAGGGTGTTGTGAGGATTCTCCCAGGGTGGGAGAAGCATGCTAAAAGTAGACTATAGACCAAACATGATTGCCACTCAATGCCTCTCTTGCAAAACACAGGACCCAAAAGAAGAGAGAGAGAACAAGGGGGGATGCTCTGCCACAGAAGCAGGGTGGGATGGGTGGATGGAGGGGTGGGAGGGATGCTGGAACCTGTGGTGGTGGAGGATGGGTGCTGGTGGAGGGATGGGTACTTGATCATTGTATAACTGAAACCCAAGCACAAAAATTTGTAAGTCTATAACTGTACCTCATGGTGTTTCACTAATAAAAATTTTTTTTAACAAAGCAGTATTGAGCTATTATTGTATTGCTATTAATGTCTTCCTTTCAGTGTATTAGCAGTTAAGTATTCTGCTGGTCCATCATTAAGTGATTAAGTGTATGTATGTTCAGGAGCATGAATTGTTCCTGAGGTGTGTATGTATATATAGGTGTGTGTATACTTTAATCATTAATTAAACTACATATACGTGTCTCTTGTTTCTTATAACATTTATGACTAAAGTCAATGTTATCTGAAACAAGTATGACCACCAAGGCCTTTTGTAGGTTTTTTTGCTTTAAATACAGTCTTCAAACTTTTGGATTTGAGTCTGTGTTTGTCTTTCCTGTGCAGCTGTGTTTCCTGTAGGCATCAAAATGTTGAATTAGGTTTTCTATCCCATCCTGATACTCTATGTCTCTTAATTGGTGCATTTAGCCCACTGACATTGAATAATATTATTATAGAGTTTTGTGCCATATTTCTGTAGTTTTATGTGTTTATGAGATTTGTTTTGTTTTAAAGTAGATCCAAGGTCATTCAAATAGGAAAGGAGGAAGTCAAGAACTCACTGTTTGTGGGTGATATAATACTATATTTAGAAAACCCTAAAGATTCTACAGTGAAGCTCCTAGAAATAATAGAGTTGTATAGTAAAGTGACAGTCAGGTTGATACAAAATCAATATGCAAAATTACATGACTTTCCTACATGGAAATAATGAAAAAGAAGAGAGAGAAATTAATTTAAAATATTTCATTCACAATTGTGCCTCAGAAAATCAAATACCTAGGAATGAATTTAACCAAGATGGTGAAAGACATATACAAATAAAACTAGAAAACAGCACTTCAATAAATAAAAAAGGACATAAGGAAATGGAAACATATCCCCTGCTCAGAAACTTGGATGACTGGTATCACCAAATTACAGTACTTCTGAAATCATTGGGCAAATTCAATGCAAACGATATAAGGATAGCTAGGATATTTTTCAAGGAAATAAATCAAACACTTCTGAAATTCATATGGAACAGTAAGTATCCCTGAATAGTCAAAGCAATCCTCAGGAAAAAGAAGATGAGATGCATCACCTTCCCCAATTTCAAACTGTATCACAATGCATACATAGTACTGAAATAAAAAGACATTCAGATCAATGAAATAGAATATAAAATCTAGAGACAGACCCTCAGGTATAAAGTCAATTAATGTTTAAGAAGCAAAAACGTATGAAGTTGAGCAAGGGAAGCTTCTTCAATAAGTTGTGTTGGGAAAACTGTTTGGCCACATACAAAAAAGGAAACTCACCTCTTTATAATGTTATGCAGAAAAGTCACCCAAAATTGATTAAAGAACTTGATATAATACCCAAATCCATAAGGTACATCGAGGAAAACATAGACAGAACTCTCTATGACATTGAAGCCAGAGACATCTTTAATGATCAAACACCGCCGACCTGGCAAGTGGAAGCTAAGAGATACAAATGGGACTACATCAAATTCATAAGCTTCTGAACCTTAAATAAAACATTACCTTGGGCTGGAGCAATAATACAGCAGATAGGGCATTTGCTTGCATGCGGCCAACCTTAGTTCTAATCCCTGGCATCCAATAAGGTTCCCCAAGAACTGCCAGGAGTAATTCCTGAGTGCAGAACCAAGAGTAACCCCTGAACATCGCTGGGTGTGACCCAAAAAGGAAAAAGAAAGAAAGGAAGGAAGGAAGAAAAGAAAAGAAAAGAAAAGAAAAGAAAAGAAAAGAAAAGAAAAGAAAAGAAAAGAAAAGACAGCCTACAGACAGGGAGAAATCATTTGCCAACCATTCACAGGATAGTATACAAGATATATAAAATACTGGTAGAACATTACCAAAAAAATAATACAACCCCATAAAAAATGAGGAGAATGAATGAATAGAATATCAAAGAAGAAATACAAATAGCGAAAGGCATATAAAAATGCTCAATTCCACTAATCATCAGGCAACTACAAATAGCAAAAATGAGTTATTAACTCATGCCACACAGGTAATATGTTCTTCAAAGAACAATGAATATTGGCATGGTAGCGAGGGAAAACGCTCATTCACTGCTAGTGGCAATGTCAATTTGTCCAGCCTTTTTAAAAGACAATGTAGACATTTCTCAAAAAACTAGGAATTGAGCTTCCATATGATTTAGCAATTTCATTCCTGAAAATTTATCCCAAGCATCCAAAAACACAATATAGAATAGACATCTGACATCCTACTCCTACATTCATTGAAGCACTATACACAACAGCTAAAATCTGGAAGAAACCCAAATGCCCAAAAACAAATGACTGGATTTTTTAAAAGGTATGGTACATAGGCACAATGGAATGCTTCTCTGCCTTTGCAAAAGAAGTCGTGGAATTTCATGATTCATGGATGAACGCAATGGAATACCACTCATCCGTTTAAAAAGATTAAGTAACATAATGTGTGGGACCCGGGGCTGAGATCTCCAAGCCTGCTCTGTTTGGGACTGGGCCTCCTCCACCCAGCTCCCCCACTTTCCAGTCACTAGACAGTTACACCCACCAACTGCCGTGTAACCCCATCAATGGCCAGGATCCAGAGATTCTAAAACCAAGTTCCCGAAAGTGTGCAGCCACATTCACGGCCATGCGACCTCTTATTCTCTAGTTCTCACTCTCAGAGAACCCTTCAGGCTACTGACAGTATCATACCTGCCTATGTGCCTGACTAGGAACACCTGTAAAGGTGATTAGAGGCTGCCCCAAAAGCTTCCGGCCCTCTCGGAGGGCCCGGCAAGTTACCGAGTGTATCCCACCCACACGGCAGAGCCTAACAAGCTAACCATGGCATACTCGATAAGTCAAAAACAGTAACAATGAATGGTCCTCATTCCCCCGATCCTGAAGGAGCCCCCAATATGCCATTGGGCTACACTAGCACATGACAGGGACAAATGGAGATGTTACTGGGCCCACTCAAGCGAATCGATGAACAATGGGGTGATAATGATAGTGATAGTGAAGTCACATAATTTGTCACAGAATTTTCTGGTACCTGTATTTAAATAAAAATATATGATATGTATATACAATGGAATACTACTGAGCCATTAGAAAAGAGAAAGTCATGGATTTTTTTTTTAACTTGGAGAGTATTAAGCTGAATGAAATAAGTCAGAGAGAGAGAGAGACGGACACAGAGTGGCCTCAATAATTTGTGGGATACAGAGAACCCTAGTAGGGGAATAACTAATTCCAATAGGCAAAAGAAATTAAGAATAAGAGAAATGGTCTTTGTAGGACTTTTGCCACTGTGAAGGAGAGGATATAAGTCATGGAAGGAACTGTTATGACAATGATAGAAAAAAGTGGTCAGCCAAGGTGAGTACTGTGTGCTGAAAACAGGTGCAGTGATATTCATGATAACCTATCAGTAACAATATGAAAAACCATGTGCCTAAAAGAAATTAAAGAAAGAAAACTGTGCTTGCCATAGAGGCAGGCTGGGGGTGTGGGATGGAAACTGGAGGCATTGTTGCAGAGAAGTGAACACCAGTGAAGGGACTGGTGTTGGAACATTGTACACCTGAAAACTAATCATGAGTACCTTTGTAAATTTGTAATTTGTGATGATTAGATTTTTTAAAGATTTAAAGGATAGTAACAAAAATATATAAGAAACCCACAATGTCATTCTCAGTGGTGAAAAACTTAAAGCATTCCTTCTGAGATTTCTGAGATCAGGTACAAGGCAAGGACACCACCGTCTCCACTTTTATTCAATATAATATTAAGTTCTAACTACAGAAACCAGACAGGAATTAGAAATTAATGAGATCCAAATTAGAAAGCATGAAATCAAATTATCTCTATTTTCAGATGACAATTTTATACATAGAAACTCATAAAGAACCTTCTAAACTCCTAGGTAAAGGTAAAGGTAAAGGCCCTCCTGTTGATCGTCGATTTGCTCGAGCGGGCCCAGTAACGTCTCCATTGGAGACTTTGTTGTTACTGTGTTTGGCATATTGAATACTCTCGGTAGCTTGCCGGGCTCTCCGAGAGGGGCAGAGGAATCGAACTTTTTTAAACTCCTAAAAACAAAAAATAATCAAAGTGGTTAAAACAAAGTAAATACCCAAAAAATGCTGCTTTCCTATATGCAAATAATAAGCCAGAAGAGAAAGTAGTCAAAGAGTTTACCCTATCCAAAGTAGATTGGATAGGATACATCCAATATATCCAAAAAACATCCTGTACCTAGAAACCAACAAGAGATGAGAGATAAAAGTTTAAATTTTTACCATGGAAACTTTAAATTACTCAAGAAAGAAATAGGAGAAGATATTAGGAGATGGGAAATTATTACATGTCCATGCAATAGAAAAAATCAATATTGTCATAATGATCATCCTATCTAAATTGTTATTCAATGAAACTGTCATTCAAATTCATTCAATATTCTTCAAGGACTTAGAACAGTCAAAATAAAGCTTGTATGAAACCCAGATAGCCAAGACAATACTGAAAAATAAGAAACCAGTAGGTATCTCATTATCTAACTTTAAACTATACTATAGAGTTATATAAATCAAAATAGCATGGTATTGAAATAAGGATAGGCTCTGATCAAGGGTATAGAAGCAAGTACCCAAAGAAAAAATCCACAGAACTGTGGTCGGTCAACTAGTTTTCAACAAAGGAACTCTATACATGAAGTGGCATAAGGATTGCCTCTTCAATGAATGGTGCTGGGAAAATTGGAAACCACAAGCAAATAAGAAAGAGTGTACATATCTCACACCTTACACAAAAGTCAATTTAAAGTGGATCAAAGACCTTAAGATCAAATTAGAATTTGTGAAGTACATTGAGTAAAATATAGAAGAATGCTTCAAGATTTTGACCTCAAAATTGTTTTTAAGTGATATAATTCCAATGGCAAAGACAACAGGATAAGAAATAAATTAATGGGAACCTATCAAACTGAAGATTTTCTGAATGAGAAAATAAGTACAGGCTAAAACTAAAAGTCACCCAACTGAATGGGAAAAAATATTCACACTCAGTGTACCAGATAAAGTGTAGTTATTCAAGGGGTAGTTTACTTATAAAGCTCACCACCGCCAACAACAACAAAAAAATTCACAACCATATATAAAGAAATGGGGAGAGGAAGTGAATAAATACTGCTCTGAAGAAGACAGGTGGATGGCAAACAGGCATATGGAAAAGTTCTCAAATTACTTATTAGGGAATCTAAATCAAGATGACAAGAGATACAATCTCACATGGTGATAATGGCATATATTATTTTAAAAAAGAATTTAAACTTAATTTTTTTAAATTTTAGAAAAGGACTGGAAACCATCTGTGTTACCGGGGTGTGGTGATAAAGGAACTCCCCTCTACTGCTGTGATTATTGTCTGGCTGGAAAAAGTTGCTCGGTTTAACCCCAAAGAAAAAAAAAGTATCAAGATTTCTCAGAAAAGTAAGAAATGACTTACCATATATGTTCCTCAGAAATCCTAATTCTGAATATCGATCTTCAGGACACGAAAATATTCATTCCAAAGTTAATATGCAGACTATTATAATTGCAATCAACACTTAATACAGTATCTAGGCTATAGAATCAATCTAAGTGTCCAAAGACAGACGAGTGGAATATGAAGGTGTGTTTTATATGTGTATAAAACAGAATACCATTCAGCTTCAGAGAATTATGAAATCATGTAGCTTGCTGCATGATAGAAGCAGAGGATATTATGTTTAGTAAAATAAGTGAGAAGAAGGACAACCACAGGATGATCTTACTTATCTGTGGTATTTAGAATTAAGATGAGAAGCAGGCACAAAGTATTAAAAGAGGGATATCTAGATAAGCCCTGACTCTAGAATATAGGAAGGAGAAGGTCAGAGCAGAAAAGAAATCAAAGGGGAAGTAACAAGTCAGTGGGTATTACAGGGGAAGGGGTCTGCAGCCTTGGAACATCAGGAGTTTGAGGTGTGGTATATGTATATACCAAATCACCTAAATCACATCTCCAACACTTCAAGTGAACTACTACCAAACTTTATTTATTTATTTATTTATTTATTTATTTAATGTAGGAGTACTGCTATTTATTCACTGATTAGCTGATTGAACTAGGCATGAACTCCACCTTACTTTTTTTTTCAATTTTTTATAATTTTACTTATTGAATCACCATGAGAGCAGTTACATAACTTTTGGGTTTAAGTCTCGGTCATACAATGAAACTCTTGTCCCTTCACCAGTGCCCATTGACTACCCCCAAAAACCCCAATATGCCCCCATCCCACACGCTCCCCGTACCTGTAGAGCAGATGATTTCCACATTACTATCTCTACTTGATTACCTTCAATATTTTGACATCAGACCCACCACTTAATCACTTAATCACTTAAATTCCCGTTAGTCGTCGATTTGCTCAAGCGGGCGCCAGTAACGTCTCCATTTGTCCCTGTCGCGTGCTAGTGTAGCCCAATGGCATCTGTTCGCTCTGGGAACATGAAGAGCCTCAAACTGATCGCTCATGATCTTGACAAAGAAGTCTGACCATCTGGTAGGTGGGAAGCCATGTGGACTTTTGACATCCCGTGGAATCCAGTCAGTAACAGCTCTAGTCCAGCGGTCGTCTTTAAATCTCATTACGTGACCAGCCCATCTGATTTTTGACACCTTGGCAAATGAGACAGCGTCCCTGATTCTTGATCGTCGATGGATATCAGAACTCCAGATTCTTTCTCAGTTGAGTGAAACGTGATATTCCAAGCATAGCTCTTTCTATTCTTCTTTGGGAGACCTGAATAGCGTTCTCATCTTGTTTGCGTAGAGCCCAGGTCTCTGAGCCATACGTTAATGCGAGAAGAACAGTGGAATCAAAGAGATGTGCCCGGAGCCGGAGGTTCTTTGTCCTCTTAGCTATTTCTTCGACGTTCTTGAAGGTATTCCAAGCCGCTCTCTTCAGCCTGCGCAGCTCAGGTGCCAGGTCATTTGTCATGTTGACTTCTCGACCTAGGTAAACATAGCTGTTGCATTCAGAGATGGTCGTTCCATTGAGAGCGAATGGGGCATCAGGTACTAGGCTGTTTCTCATAAACATTGTCTTCGTAAGATTCAGCTATAGTCCTACCTTTCCACACTCATGGTCAAAGTCGGTCAGCATTTGTGCCGCTTGGCTGATGTTTGGTGTTATTAAAACAATGTCATCAGCAAAGCGGAGGTGGTATAATTGCCGACCATCTATCTTCACTCCCATTCCTTCCCATTCCAGTCGTCACATGATGTGCTCTAGGGTGGCACTGAAGAGTTTCAGTGAAATGGTATCACCCTGCCGAACCCCTCTCTTGACATCAACGATCACTTCTTTGTAGAATGGTGAGATCCTGGTAGTGAATCTGCAATACATCTCACGGAGGATCCTGATGTATTGGGCTTGAACGCCCTGATTGGCTAGGGCTTCAATGACGGCTTCCGTCTCAACAAAATCAAAAGCCTTCTTTAAATCAATGAACGTTAAACAGAGCAGCATCTTGAACTCCCAAGAAACCTCAATGAGTTTGGATATCATGTGAATATGGTCGACGGTGCTGAATCCTTTGCGGAACCTGGCTTGCTCGCATGGTTGTCCTTCATCTAGTGTTCTGCCAATCCTATTTAGGATGACTCGAGTGAACAACTTGTAGATGACAGACAATAGCCAGATCGGGCGATAGTTGCCAATGTCATGGATGTCTCCCTTCTTGAACAGTAGTACAGTCCTGCTGGTTTTCCATTGGGATGGAACCTTGCATTCAGACAGGTAGCAAGTGAAGAGCCGAGCCAGTGTATTGATGAGTACTGACGGCAGGTTCTTCAGGTGTTCAGGTCTGACCTTGTCTGGGCCGGGTGCTGTTTGTTTCTTTACCGATGAAATGGCGTGTCGGATTTCAGAAGGGAAAACTTTGGGAAGGACATATCCATCCTGTGGAATTTGGTATGTCAGCAAGTGGGCATGGCTATCGAAGAGATTTGAGTAGAAGTCATGGATAATCTTCTCCATTGCCATTCTGGAGGATGTGATGGATCCATCAGGACGTCGGAGGGCAGTCATCTTGGTCTTGTAGTTGGCGAAGGACAGGCGGGCATTACGAATACTTTTCCCGGCTTCTGCCGCATCTACCAGTACATCTGCTCTTCTCTCTTTGAGGTCTTCCTTGATCGCATCTCTGCACCGCTTTGCAAGCTCGGACGTTAGCTTGCGGTTGCCTGAGGCATGTGCCAAACAACGCTGGCGAATTAGCTCAAGAGTTTTCGAAGACAGGCGATTTTTTGTGGCTATCTCTCTCTTGGCGTTCCTTACACATTCATGGAGGTGCTGAACCAGTCGATGGTATTCCTCGTCAATGTTGTCAACAATGGCATCTTCCCATGTTGCCGCAATACTGCCAAAGAGTTCCCAGTTGGTGGTCGTTCCGGGAGTTCTCTTTTTGAACTTTGCAGCCCTTTCTCCCTGCTCTGTGAAGTAGAATTTTGCACGAAGGAGACGGTGGTCCGATCCCGTTCGAAATTTTGGGACAACAGTGACATTGGTCAGGCAAAACCGTTGATTGAATATGATGTGGTCTATTTCGTTGTGGAATTGTCCACTGGGAGACTCCCATGTCCAACGTTTAGATTCTGTCTTCTGGAACTGTGAGTTACCATGGATGGTCTTGGTCAACATGATGAATTCAGACAGTCTCTCATCCTGTTCTTTCCATTCTAGTCCATGGGTCCCGATGTGAAGTTCTTCAGCTGATCTTCTCGGTCCTATCTTGGCATTAAAATCACCCACAATGATCTTGTAGAAGGTGTGGTCTTCTTTATAGAACTTCTCCAGCTCCATGTAGAACTTCTCGATTTCTCTTTCATCATAATGAGATGTTGATGTGTAGACAACGAAGATAGAAACTGCAGGCAGTGAGTCACATCTATTCAAATGTAAACATCCGATTCGGGTTGTTAGGCATTCGGATGAATCAATGCTCATGGCCAAGTTTGTGTTGACAAGGGCACCGACGCCTCTGACACTTCTTTTATCGCATGTTTCGAGGAACAATTCTTCTCCAGTGTCGAAAACGGCATGGTGAGATTCGTGCCTTCTTGTCTCGGTCAGACCAATGATGCAATATTTGATCATTCGCGCTTGTACCATCAGGTCCTCGATGGATGCATCTGATGCTAGCATACGTGCATTGAAAGTACAGACGATCATTTTTGTCTTCCTTCGTTGTGGCAGCCTAGTTTGGCCTTGAGATTTTGTCGGCTTCTCCTTTCTCATCCTTCTCAGTGCTGCCATGTCGGTGAAGCCTTCAGGGTCATGTGAATGAGACCAGTTGTAGTTACTGGTTTTGGCATATCAAATACACAACGGATAGCTTGCCAGGCTCTTCCATGCGGGTGGAATACTCTCGGTAGCTTGCCAGTCTTTCCGAGAGGGATAGAGGCTTTTGGGGCGACCTCTAATCACCCTTGTAGGTGTTACCATATTTGAACCCTATCAAGTATGGTACGACAATTTGGGAAGATGGGTATTTAGTGTCTTATTATGTGTCGCGCAGCCGCTAAGCAGCCGTGCGGATCCAGAAAGTGTCCTGGAGTGTGGTGGCGGCTGGGTAGTGGAGGTAGTGTTAAAAAGAACTATGAAAAGACCGACCACTATTATTTGGTAGTTTACCCCAACATTGAGATATGCTGAAAAGGCAGCAGTAGACATTTGTTTCTATTGCTGGTTATGAATAACATATGATGTCATGTGGCTGCAGTAGTGGCCGTGTGATTTTGAAATTCCGAAATTTTAACAATTAAATCTGGAGGGGTTTCTGCTAAAACCTGCTGGGTTCTGAGATTTGTTCCTTAGTCTCTTGGATCATGGCCATTAAGCAGCTTGATCAGGAGCCAGAAAGGCCATTCGTGGGCGGTGACTTGGGGTCTCATTAGGACAGGGAGAAAAGGGCCGGCACCACCCCCATCCCGTGAGGCCCCCCACATGTCTCATCACTGCAGGCCCAAACCTAACTGTCCAGTGGCCTCTGGAGGATAGTGGCCACTGGGCCACCAGGGGGAACAGGCCAAGGCACAAAACCTATTCCCACCTGGGGTGGTCCGTAGCCGGTAACCTACTGCAGGGACTGGAGCATTTCTGCCATAAACTGCTGGGTTTCGAGATTTGTTTCTGAGTCTCTGGGGTCATGGCCATTAAGCAGTTCAATCAGGAACCAGAGAGGTCATGCCTCCAATTATATAGCTGAGCCAAAGGTGGTTTGTGGGTGTGTCTCCCACATACCTAACTTTTGTCCATTTACTTTCTTGGTAAACTTTGCCCCAAGTTTTTGGGGTCTGTCCAAAGGCACAGCAGCAATTTGGGGATACCTGGAAGTCTGAAAGCACCATCAGGCTGCTGATGCTCTCGCCTCACAGGTGCAGATTGACCTGCTGGAGGCACCTTACCCCTCACCCCACCCCACTATCAAACTTTAAAACCTGTCAAGGAGGCAGGATGAGTGGTGGGATAGAAACTGAGGACACTGGTGGACAGAAGTTTATCCTGATGGTGGGAATGGTGCTGGAACACTTTATCCCTAAAGTAGGGGGCCAGGACAGTTACAGAGTGTCAGGAGTCACTCCTTTTGATAGTTATGCAACTAAATAGATTCTGCGCTGCTCAGGCCCTGTGGCACTAAGGACCAAAAACCCTCAGGGACCACCAGAGCCACACACTGCTGAGAAGGGAGGAATCAAAGTCTGAGGATGAAACTCATATCCTTGTCCATGCATGACATGCAAGTCTGACTCCTGCGTTTCCTCTCCAGCTCCTCCTTACCTTTTCGAGGTCTATAGCATTCAGAGCTAAACAAAGTGTCCCTGAAACTTTCTGAGAAGCTCTAGATAAATGACATTCTTTAATTATTTTAACAAATAAAGCAATAGCACAGTGGGTAGGGTGTTTGCCTTGCTCGCGTCCGACCCGGGTTCGATTCCCAGAATCTCATATGGTCCTCCAAGCACCACCAGGATAGATGTCATTGTCTACCTTTTCCAGAACACTGATGTGTACCCATGTAGCTAACATGGCCAACCCGAGTTCGATTCCTCCGCCCCTCTCGGAGAGCCCGGCAAGCTACCGAGAGTATTCGATATGCCAGACACAGTAACAACAAAGTCTCCAATGGAGACGTTACTGGGCCCGCTCGAGCAAATCGATGATCAACAGGAGGGCCTTTACGTTTTACTTTTAAAATATTGATGGGTGAATAATTATGTAATAAACTAGTCTTAGTAAAAGTCTTTGTGTTCTTAATTTCCATTTATACTCACATGAGTTGAATTTTAACCCAAAGGCAATAACATTGTATAAATGTTTTGGCCAATGAAATTCTATTTTATTTTACTTTAATTTTGCTTTTTCCTCCCACCCAGCGATGCACAAGGGTTACTCCTGGCTCTTCACTCAGGAATTATTCCTGGTGATGCTTGGAGGACCATATGGGATGCTGGGAATCAAACCCGAATCGGACGCGAGCAAGGCAAACACCCTCCCCACTGTGCTATCGCTTTAGTCCCAGCCATTGCAATTTTAGAAATAATTCATCAATAAATCAAAACCTGAACCAGGTCTTTAACCTGACTTTCTAAAAAAAACTGCAAATTTTTAGAGTTCTTGACTTAAGGCCCAAACCACATAATTCAGGTTAAAACAACTAGATCTCTGGATGCAACTGCAACTGCAGTCTCCCAAAGGAGAGTTCATTCTCCTGGTGTGTGTGGTGTTAGTCAAACTGTCCACAAGAAGCCGTTTCTAAGACATAGTGGTAATGAGTGACTCTTCCATCTTACAGGGATCATGTGCAAGTGATCTCCAATAGCCATGCACATCCAGTGTGCCAATCTCTGAAACCATGTATAGAAAACCCCTATAAGGCATATACAGTCCTTCTGCAGTCCCTGAAGCTGAATATAGCATCTTCTGGCCATGAACAAAAGACTGTATGAACTGGAAAAACATTTTAAAACTCGTCCATGTATGCTTTGGGAGCATAGCCATAACAATTTACTGTGTGTTGCTTCCCTTCTACTCAGGCACAAGCCCCTTCCCCTGTTCTTCTTTGAAGAACAAAAGGTAGGTCAAATAAGATTAGAAAGAGTGATCCTAAAGAAAGAGAGAACTAGTGTGGAAAGTTAGAAGGATGGGCCCAGGTCATACATTCTTCCTCCTTCATTTTGCTCCATCCCTTACATAAAACACCTAATGCAAAGTGCTCACCCATCCCCCAGTTAAAAAGCTAAAATCGGAGGAGGAGGTTCTTCACTTCACTTAGAAGGTGGAATCCTTCTAAGGATGTTCCAAAGTTCCCCAAAATTTTCTAATTATCTTCTCCTTTCAAGTAAAGACGTCTTCTGAAATCAGTCATTTCTCTTTTTTTTTAATTTAATTTTTATTAGTGAAACACCATGAGGTACAGTTATAGACTTACAAACTTTTGTGCTTTGATTTCAGTTATACAATGATCGAGTGCTCATCCCTCAACCAGTCCTCATTCTCCACCACCAGTGATCCCAGTAACCCTCCCATCCCCCACCCTATACCGCACCCCTGTCCCGCCTCTGTGGCAGGGCATTGCCTTTTGCTCTCTCTTTCATTTAGGGTGTGTGGTTTGCAATAGAGGTATTGAGTGGCCATTGTGTTTGGTCCATAGTCTGCTCTCAGCATGCATCTCCTATCCCGGGAAAATCCTCCAGACCCCCTTATTTGGTATTCCTACTCTATCTGAGCTAACTTTTCCCCCAGCATGCACTGCCAGATTCCAAGCCGTGGATCAGATCTCCTGGTGCCTATCTCAACTATTCTTGGGTGTTAATTTCCCATTCTGTTACCTCATAATCTCCAGATGAATTCAGACTTTCTATGTCTCTCCCTCTCTTTCTGACTCATTTCACTTAGCATGATATTTTTCCATGTAGAACCACTTCTATGTAAATTTCATGACTTTATCTTTTCTAATGCTGTATAGTATTCCATTGTGTAGATGGACCAAAGTTTCTTTAACCAGTCATCTGTTCTTGGGCATTCGGGTTTTTTCCAGATTTGGGCTATTGTGAAAAGTGCGGCAATGAACATAGAAGTGTAGATGTCATTTTGACTGTACTTTTTTGCATCTCTGGGATATATTCCCAGGAGTGGTATTGCTGGGTCAAATGGGAGCTCAATTTCTAATTTTTTGAGAATCATCTATACGTTTTTCCAAAAGGGCTGGACCAATCAGCATCCCCACCAGCGGTGTAGGAGCCATCGAGGCCATCCCCTGGCCGCCCTCAGAGTTTATACAGTGTCAGATGATATCTCATTGTTGTTTTGATCTGCATCTCCCTGATGATTAATGATGTAGAGCATTCTCTCATGTGCCTTTTAGTCATTTGGATTTCTTCTTTGAGAAAGTTTCTGTTCACTTCATTACCCCACTTTTTGATGGGATTGAATGTTTTCTTCTTGTGGAGTTCAACCAGTGCTTTGTAAATCCTTGATATCAGATGAGTATTGGGTGAATATCCTTTCCCATTCTGCAGACTGTCTTTGTATTTTGGACACTGTTTTTTGAGGTGCAGAAGCTTCTTAGTTTAAGATAGTCCCATTTGTCTATCTCTCCTTTCACTTGCTTGGCCACGGGTGTGTCATCTTTGTTTTTTGTTTGGTTTTTTTTGGGGGGGGTCACACCCGGCGATGCTCAGGGGTTACTCCTGGCTCATGCACTCAGGAATTACTCCTGGTAGTGCTCAGGGAACCATATAGAATGCTGGGAATCGAACCTGGATTGACCATGTTGGCTGCGTGTAAGGCAAACGCCCTACCCACTGTGCTATCGCTCCAGCCCGGGTGTGTCATCTTTGAAGATACCATTAACTTCAATGTTGTGGAGGATTTTGCCAACCTTGTCTTCAATGTACCTTATGGATTCCGGTATGATGTTGAGGTCTTTAATCCATTTTGATCTTATTTTTGTACATGGAGTTAGGTAGAGATCCTAGCCTATTTTTTTTTGCATGTACGTATCCAGTTTTGCCAGCACAATTTGTTAGAGGTTTCCTTGCTTCACTTCACATTTCTTGCTCCCTAATCAAACATTAGATGATCATATTTGGGGGGGGGTCAGTATATTCAACCCTGTTCCATTGTTCTGCAGTTCTGCCTTTGTTCCAGTATCAGGCTGTTAATTATTACTGCTTTGTAGTAGAGTTTGAGGCTGTGGAGGTTGATTCCTCCCATTTTCTTTTCCCCAAGAATTGCTTTAGCTCTTTGTGGGGGCTTACTGTTCCATTTGAATTTCGGGAGTATTTGCTCCATTTCTTTGAAGAATGTCATGGGTATCCTTATAGGGATCTCATTGAATTTGTACAATGCTTTGGGGAATATTGACATTTAGATAACGTTAATTCTCTCAATCCATGAGCAGGGGATATCTTTCCATTTCCTCTTGTCCTCTTTTATTTCCTGAAGTAGCTTTTTTCAGTTTTCTTTGTACAGGTCTTTTACCTCCTTCAGTCCTATATTGAACAGAATTGGAGAGAGTGGGCATCCTTGTCTCTTCCCTGATCTTAGAGGGAAGGCTATTAGTTTTTCTCCATTGAGGATGATGCCTGTCATGGGCCTGTGGTAGATGGCTTTGACTGTATTGAGGAAAGTCCCTTCTATACCAATATTGATGAGGGTTCTTATCATAAATGTGTGCTAGGTCTTGTCAGATGCTTTTCCTGCATCTATTGATAACATTATATGATTTTTATCATTTTGGTTGATATGATGGATTATGTTGATTGATTTCTGAATGTTAAACCATCCTTGCCTCCCGGAATGAATCCCATTTGATTTTGGTGTGTGATGTGTTTGATGAGTTGTTGGATTTTGCTTGCTCGTATTTTGTTGAGGATCTTCACATCCGTGTTCATCATGGATATCGACCTGCAATTATCTTTTTTTTATGATGTCTTTGTTTGCCTTTGGTATTAGGGAAATATGTGCGTCATAGAAACTGTTTGGGAGGGTTTGCAGATTCCTTGAAAAAGCTTGAGGAGAACTGGCAGTAGGTCCTCTTTAAATGTTTGGAAGAATTCACTAGTGAATTGATCAGGACCTGGGCTTTTGTTTTGAGGAAGCCTTTTGATTACAGTTTCAATTTCTTGATATTAGTAGCTATATTAGTATATGCCCATATCCACACAGAACACAGGTATTTATATGTGTGCAAAGGACGTTCTGGGGGCCGGGGGCCACGCAGTCGGTGCTGGGGTCACAGGGCAGGGGGTGGGGTGGGAGGGGAGGGGGACTGGGGGAAGAGTTCCGAGAGGCGTGGCCCCCCCAAAACCAAGGTCTTCCAAGGACAGGTAGGGGTCAGGGGCACAGAGCGTCCCCGGCCCCACCTGTTTTGGAACCAGCAAACAATGTACACGTTTTGGTTGTTTTGTGCAAAATGAATCAACTTAGAAAGGGGGGGTTGTGTGCTCAGGGGGGAAACTGAGGACGCCTCCTCAGTGCGGGGTGCTGAGTGCCCACACAACCCCACCAGTAGCTCCTCTCCCTGGAAGGGGGTCAGAACTCCCAGAGGCCCACACACCTCAGCCCAGACAACATCCCGCCCCCACCACCACAGGTGACAAAGGGATTCCAATCAGGAGCCCCACCCTACCCTGCCCTGTCTGCTTCCATCAATCACCCAGGGATCGAATTGCACACAGGAGACCCACCCTACCCAGATTAATACCCCACAGGCAGACTTCCACTCTTGACACTACTTCCACTACCCAGCCGTCGCCACACTCCAGGACGCTTTCCGGACCCGCGTGGCAGCTCTGGCCAAGAACCACGCACAACTGAAGACCCACAGAACAAGATAAGCGGAACTCTCTGAGACCTTGGACTCCAAGCTCAGCGGATCCAGGGAGAGAGCTTCTCTGCTTGCCCCCAACACCACAGGTGACAAAGGGATTCTAATCAGGAGCCCCACCTACCCTGCCCTGTCTGCTTCCATCAACCACCCAGGTATCGAATTGCGCACAGGAGACCCACCCTACCCAGATTAATACCCCACTGCCAGATTTCCACTCTCGACACTACTTCCACTTCCCAGCCATCGCCACACTCCAGGACGCTTTCCGGACACACCATAAGACACTAAATACCCATCTTCCGGAATTGTCGTACCATATTTGATAGGGTTCAAATATGGTAACACCTACAAGGGTGATTAGAGGTCGCCCCAAAAGCCCCTATCCTTCTCAGAAAGACTGGCAAGCTACCGAGAGTATTCCGCCCGCATGGAAGAGCCTGGCAAGCTATCCGTTGTGTATTTGATATGCCGAAACCAGTAACTACAACTGGTCTCATTCACCTGACCCTGAAGGCTTCACTGACAAGGCAGCACTGAGAAGGATGAGAAAGGAGAGGTCGACAAAATCTCAAGGCTGACCTAGGCTGCCACAACGAAGGAAGACAAAAATGATCATCTGTACTTTCAATGCACGTATGCTAGCATCAGATGCATCTATCGAGGACCTGAGGATACAAGCGCGAATGATCAAGTACGACATCATTGGTCTGACCGAGACAAGAAGGCACGAATCTCACCATGCCGTTTTCGACACTGGAGAAGAATTGTTCCTCGGAACATGCAATAAAAGAGGTGTTGGAGGTGTCGGTGTCCTTGTCAACACAAACTTGGCCAAGAGCATTGATTCATTCGAATGCCTAACAAACCGAATCGGACATTTACATTTGAATAGATGTGGCTCACTGCCTGCAGTTTCTATCTTCGTTGTCTACGCACCAACATCTCATTATGATGAAAGAGAAATCTAGAAGTTCTACATGGAGCTACAGAAGTTCTATAAAGAAGGCCACACCTTCTACAAGATCATTGTGGGTGATTTTAATGCCAAGATAGGACCGAGAAGATCAGCTGAAGAACTTCACATTGGGACCCATGACCTAGAATGGAATGAACAGGGTGAGAGACTGTCTGAGTTCATCATGTCGACCAAGACCATTCATGGTAACTCACATTTCCAGAAGGCAGAATCTAAACGATGGACATGGGAGTCTACCGGTGGACGATTCCACAACGAAATAGACCACATCATATTCAATCAACGGTTTTGCCTGACTGATGTCGCTGTTGTCCAAAAATTTCAAACGGGATCAGACCACCATCTCCTTCGTGCAAAATTCTACTTCACAGAGCGGGGAGAAAGGACTGCAAAGTTCAAAAAGAGAACTCCCAGAATGACCACCAACTGGGAACTCTTTGGTACCATTGTGGCAACATGGGAAGATGCCATTGTTGACAATATTGACGAGGAATACCATCGACTGGTTCAGCACCTCCATGAATGTGCGAGGAACGCCAAGAGAGAGATAGCCACAAAAAATCGCCTGTCTTCGAAAACTCTTGAGCTAATTCGCCAGCGTTGTTTGGCACATGCCTCAGGCAACCGCAAGCTAACGTCCGAGCTTGCAAAGCGGTGCAGAGATGCGATCAAGGAAGACCTCAAAGAGAGAAGAGCAGATGTACTGGTAGATGCGGCAGAAGCCGGGAAAAGTATTCGTAACGCCCGCCTGTCCTTCGCCAACTATAAGACCCAGATGACTGCCCGCTGACGTCCTGATGGATCCATCACATCCTCCAGAACGGCAATGGAGAAGATTATCCATGACTTCTACTCAAATCTCTTCGATAGCCATGTCCACTTGCCGACATACCAAATTCCACAGGATGGATATGTCGTTCCCAAAGTTCTCCCTTCCGAAATCCGTCACCCCATTTCGTCGGTAAAGAAACAAAAACACCCGGCCCAGACAAGGTCAGACCTGAACACCTGAAGAACCTGCCGTCAATACTCATCAATACACTGGCTCGGCTCTTCACTCGCTACCTGTCTGAATGCAAGGTTCCGTCCCAATGGAAAACCAGCAGGACCGTACTACTGTTCAAGAAGGGAGACATCCATGACATTGGCAACTATCGCCCGATCTGGCTATTGTCTGTCATCTACAAGTTGTTCACTCGAGTCATCCTAAATAGGATTGGCAGAACACTAGATGAAGGACAACCATGTGAGCAAGCCGGGTTCCACAAAGGATTCAGCACCGTCGACCATATCCACACGATAACCAAGCTCATTGAGTTTCTCGGGAGTTCAAGATGCCGCTCTGTTTAACGTTCATTGATTTAAAGAAGGCCTTTGATTCTGTTGAGACGGAAGCGGTCTTTGAAGCCCTAGCCAATCAGGGCATTCAAGCCCAATACATCAGGATCCTCCGTGAGCTGTATTGCAGATTCACTACCAGGATCTCACCATTCTACAAAGAAGTGATCGCTGATGTCAAGAGAGGGGTGCGGCAGGGTGATACCATTTCACCGAAACTCTTCAGTGTCACCCTCGAGAACATCATGCGACGACTGGAATGGGAAGGAATGGGAGTGAAGATAGATGGTCGGCAATTATACCACCTCCACTTTGCTGATGACATTGTTTTAATAACACCAAACATCAGCCAAGCGGCACAAATGCTGGCCGACTTTGATCGTGAGTGTGGAAAGGTAGGACTACAGCTGAATCTTACGAAGACAATGTTTATGAGAAACAGCCTCCTTCCTGACGTCCCATTCGCACTCAACGGAACGACCATCTCCGAATGCAATAGCTATGTGTACCTAGGTCGAGAGGTAAACATGACAAATGACCTGGCACCCGAGCTGCGCAGGAGGAAGAGAGCGGCTTGCAACGCCTTCAAGAACGTCGAAGAAATAGCTAAGAGGATGAAGAACCTCCGGCTCCGGGCACATCTCTTTGATTCCACTGTTCTTCCCGCATTAACATATGCCTCAGAGACCTGGGCCCTATGCAAACAAGATGAGAACACTATTCAGGTCTCCCAAAGAAGAATAGAAAGAGCTATGCTTGGAATATCACGTTTCACTCAAATGAGAGAAAGAATCCGGAGTTCTGATATCCGTCGACGATCAAGAATCAGGGACGCTGTCTCATTTGCCAAGGTGTCAAAAATCAGATGGGCTGGTCACGTAATGAGATTTAAAGACGACCGTTGGACTAGAGCTGTTACCGACTGGATTCCACAGGATGTCAAAAGACCGCGTGGCCGCCCACCTACCAGATGGTCAGACTTCTTCATGAAGATCATGAACGATCGGTTTGAGGCCCTTCATGTTCCCGGAGCGAACAGATGCCATTGGGCTACACTAGCATGTGACAAGGACAAATGGAGACGTTACTGGCGCCCGCTTGAGCAAATCGCCGACTAACGGGAAGTTAAGTGATTAAGTGATTAGGAAGTAGCTATATTAGGTATTCCAGATCTTCTTGGATCAACCTTGGGAGATTATAGGAATCCAGGAATTTATCCATTTCTTCTAGGTTCTCTTGTTTCATGGCATACAGACTTTCCAGGTAGTCTATGATGATCTGATTTTCCTTGGTTTCTGTTGTGGTGTCCCCCTTTTCATTTCTGATTTGGCTTACTAGAGTTCTCTCTCCCTTTTTTTGTGATTCTCACTTGTGTGTTATCTATCTTGTTTATTTTCTCAAAGAACCAACTCTTGGTTTCATTGTTCTTTGGATTGTTTTTTTGGGTTTCCATGTCATTAATTTCTGCTCTAAGTTTTATTGTTTATTTCCTTCTTCCTGGTTTGGGCTCTTTTTTTTATTAAAAAAATTTTTAATAGTGAGACATCATGAGGTACAGTTGCAGAATTACACATTTTTGTGCTTGGGTTTGGGCTCCTTTTGTTGGTATTTTTCTAAGATCTTGAGCTGTGAAGTCAAGTTATCTATGTGGGGTCTTTCTTTTTTCTTGAGGATTTCTTGCAGGGCTATAAAATTTCCCTGTAACACAGCTTTAGCTGCATCCCATATATTTTGGTAAATTGTGTCTTCATTCTCATTTGTTTCCAGGTATCTTTTGATTTCTTCCTTGATTTCCTTTCTGACCCACTCGTCGTTCAACATTGAGGTATTTTTTTCCAAGTGTTTGATTTGCTTCTCCACATTTGTGCATGGTTAACTTCTATTTTCAGTACATCGTGATCTGAGATGATATTTGATTCAATTTCTATTTTCCTGATTCTATTGAGGTATGTTTTGTGACCCAGCACATGGTCTGTTTTGGAGAATGCTCTATGTGGACTGGAAAAGAATGTGTATTCTTTTTTTTTTGGGGGGGGGGGGATGTGGATGCAAAGCCCTGTATAGATTCATTAGCTCTTTCTCTTCTATTTCTTCCTTTGAGGCCAGTGTTTCCTTGCTGAGTTTTATTCTTATTGATCTATCTAGAGGTGATAAGGCAGTATTGAAGTCCCCAACTATTATTGTGTTGCTAGCAATGTCCTCCTTAAAATCTGTTAGAAGTTGTTTTAAGTATTTAGCTGGTCCCTCATTAGGTACGTATACGTTTAAAAGTGTGATTTTTTCCTGCCAAACACATCCCTTGATTAGTAAAAAAATGGACTTCGCTGTCTGTTGTAATCTTTTTCAACCCGAAATCTGTGTTGCCTGATACTAGTATGGCCACCCCAACTTTTTGAAGTAGTTGTTTGCTTGAAGGTTGTTTTCCTTCCTTTGCTTTGAGTTTTTGTTTGCTCTGACCATTCAGATATGTTTCTTGTAGGCAGAAGTATATTGGATTCAGTTTCCGAATCCATTTTCCACCCAGTGTCTCTTGATTGGTGCTTTTAGACCATTGACATTGAGAGAGATTATTGTCTTAGGGTTTTGTGCCATCTTTCCTTAGTGGTTTTTTGTGCTTGTAGGGGTTTTTCTTCTCTTACAGAGCCTCCTTAGTACTTGTACTAAGTTTGGTTTTGAGCACGAGCCTTGAGGCCCTACTTGTCCCCAGAACCTTCCAGCCCCCTGCAACTGCTTCCAGCTCCCCTACTCCTGTGGACCCAGTGTGCCACCTTGTCCCACAGATGCGTTGGAGGAGCAGCCCCAGGACCAAGCAGGCACTTGCGCCCTGAGCCCCTACCAGTCTCCAGCATCTTCCAGCCCCCAGGACTGCTTCTGGCTCCCCTAGTCCTGTGGACCCAGCGTGCCATCTTATCCCGCAGCTGGGTTAGAGGAGCAGCCCCCCAGACCAAGCAGGCACTCATGCCCTGAGCCCCTACTGGGTCCCAGCACCTTCCAGTCCCCTCAACTGCTTTCGGCTCCCCTAGTCCCTCCAACCCAGTACACCACCTTGTCCTGCAGGTGTAGTCTCTGAGCCAGGGGGCGTGGCCTTCTTTGAGGGCAGTCACAGTTATTTTCCCCTTTCCTGACACTTTGAACTCATATCTCGACCTCCATCATGTAATTCGGGGTAGAATATCCCGGCCATCTCAAACACATTAGGTGAATAATCCACTAGTTTATCCCAATTGCATCATAATACCCGTAGACACAAGAACTTTTGCAAGTCCAATGTAAAAGAATACACCCCCGAAGCATCACTGGAGGCCTCACATAAGCCACAGAGGAGCACATGAGAGGAAGCTGAAACTCCTGAAAGGGAAAAAGGTGACCACCATAGACCGAGCTCACCTAATTGCACCAAGAGGGAAAAACTGATAGTGAACTAGAAGATCCCATACTATCACAAGAACATGAAGAAACAGCATAAATCCCTGCCACGAGGGGAAGATGAAGAAAAAGGTTCAGAAGCCCCAACAAAGGCTACTCACAAATATAACCTCTCCTATAAGGAATTCAGAATCGAAACGTTGAAGATGTTCAATGAACTCAAATAGTGGAACAGACAACCAGGAAATTAAAAGAGGACTTGAATGAAACAGTGGAATGGGCAGTCAACAAAATACGGGAATAAATGAGAGTAGAAATAGAAAAGCTACAAACAGAAATGTCATGAATAAAGGATTCGATAGATGAAATAAAAAACTCAGTGGATGCCCTCAACAGTGGAATGGCTACAGCCAAGAACAGAATCAGTGAGCTTGAAGATGAGCAACAGAAAACTTACAGACAACAAGAAACCATGGGAAAAGACCTCAAAATAGACCTAGGATGAATCAGAATCCTAGGGGATGAATTCGAGAGGAACAACATAAGAATCATCAGAGTACCAGAAGGACAGGGAGGCAACTCCAATAAAAAAGCCACAGTTAAAAATATCATCGCCGAAAAGTTCCCAGAGCTAGAGAATTCAGGCAGATCCAAGGAGACCGAAGGGTGCCAGCTAAAGGAGACCCTAATAGAAACACTCCAAGACACATCATAGTCAGAATGATGGATGATACGTATAGAGATGCAATACTACAAGCAGAAATGTCAAAGAAGAAAATCACATACAAAGGAACCTCTTAGATTTACAGCAGACCTATCAGAGGAAACCCTCCAAGCATGAAGACAATGGGGGGATATAGTGAAAAAACTCCATGAAATGAATGCCTCACCAAGAATACTCTATCCAGATAAACTTTCACTCAAACTCGAAGGAACTATACACTATTTTGGGAATAAACAATAGCTCAGGAATCAGTTATTTCACTTCCGGTTCCTTGATTTCAATTTTGGCTCCGTGAGGACCAAAGTCTGTGTGTGATGTAACATTTTCACAAGCCTGTTCTCACAACATTTTGTCTTAGAAAGAGTTTTGTCCTCTTAGAAATTTCTGGTTTCTGAGATCTAAACAACTTGAGTTCCTATAAAAAATTTGAAACATTTTAGATTTCATAAAGAACACTCAGATGATAAAATAACACTTTGTGATAACATTCAGTATTGCTAGTAATACAAATAGAAATAATTATGTAAGCTTAAATTGAATAAACATGGTTCACCATAACCCAAATAAATACATAGCAGCCCAAAACACCATGTGATGATTTTAAAGGACTGAGATAAAGGTCAGCCTACATGTCAGTTTTTCAGAGAGCAGAATTCTCTCTTTTCTTTTGTAATGCATTTTGCTTAAAAGCAGCTTGATAGCTTAATGGCAGAACTCAGGAGTTTTCAATTACTGACAACATGTCATGAATTGGGATAAAACATTCTCAAATTCATGAAGAGGTAAATCAGGAATTCAACAACCTGGTGTCATGATGTGAGGGGGAGCTCCAGCTAGGCAGGAGAGCTAAGGCATCTCTGAAGCACAGGTACCCAAAGGAAGTATATGTGTCCTGGGGATTCTATTGCTGACAGTTGTATTTTGAAGAAAGCCTAATAGATTCTAAATGTTTCATCTTTACATAATGCATAGCCCCACTTATCTTTCCTAAGTTAATTAAAACTTCAAATTTCACTTGGAAATTAGCATCTTGCTTCTCAGTTTCTCAAAGCTTATTTGTTTATTTCTCTTTTTTCTTACACATACATATACATCTATATGTGAATACGCAAATATGCATTATATTTTGGGGATCAATTTTACTTTGACATAATGTGTTTAATTAAATTTCTGACCTTACATGTGTGCCATCATTTGCACCATTTTACATAACGAGTAACATTCTTTAGTGTCTTGAATTTTTTTAGTAATTACATTTATGTTCTGGACTCTAGGGGGTCCAACAGAAAGTATAGGGTTAAGGAACTTGTCTTGCACATGGCAGATGAGGGTTTGTCCCTAGCAGTACATACAGTCCCTGAGTCTTGCAATGATTGATTCCTGAGCACAGTCAGAAGAAATTCCTTAGCACAGCTGGGTATGGCCCAATTCTCACCCATACTGTCCTCCAGTGTTTATCTTGTTAGATAATAGACCACAGATACTACAAAGGTTAAGGCACTTGCCTTGTACACAGTTGACTCTGGTTTTGTCCCAGAAATACAAACATTCCCTTGAACAGCACCAAGAGTGACTCCTGAGCATAAAGCCAGGAATAATCCCTGAGCAGCTATAAGATGTAGCCCCTGAATAACAATAAAAAATACAGAGCAGGAGAAATATCCCAGCGGGTAAGGTGTACATGTTCAACCTGGTTTGATCCCAGCAGCATATATGGTACCTGAGAAGACCACAATGCCATGAATATAGACATTAATCATAATAAGAAGATTGGGGAAACTTCTAACATTTGGAAGCTGAACAAAACATTGCTAAACAATAATTGTCTCAAAGATAAAATCAAGGAAGAAATAAAAAGATTCCTTGAAACTAATGAGAATGAAGACAAAGTTACAGAATCTCTGGAGTATAGCAAAAGTTGTGCTAAGGAGGAAATTCATAACAAGGCAGCCAATATGAAGAAAGAAGTAAAAGCCCAAATCAACAACCTAAATCACAACTCAGAAATCTGGATAAGAAAGAGCAAACAAACCCCAAAAAATAGGAGAAGGAGGAAAATAATAAAAGCTATAGCAGAAATCAATAAGATAGAAAGCAATTCAAAGAATCCATAAAATCCAGAGCTGTTTCTTAAATAAATAAATAGATAATAAACAAATTAGATAAACCTTTAGCTAGGCTCATAAGGTAAAAAAGAAAAATGTTTAAATAAATTGGATCAGAGATGAAATGGAGTAATTGCAATGGATCATTCAGAAATTCAAAATACAATGAGAGGTTACTATGAACAAATTTATGCTCTTGCCTGGAAAACCTAGAAGAAATGGAAACATACTTAGACATGTAATCTCCCAAAGATGAAGGAGGTGAAACTAGAAAGCCTAAATAGGCTATCCAAGTAAGGAAATTGGTATATTAACTAAGAATCTCTCCAAGAACAAAAGTTCCCTTTCAGGTGGATTCACTGGTGAGTTCTATCAAAGATTCACAGATGCTTTATTGCCTTTAATCCACAAATTCTTCCAAAATATCAAAGACACAGGAATTGTCTCTAACACCTTCTATGAAGTTAACATTACATTAATACCCAATACCCAAAGCATACAGAGACACTTCCAGAAAGTAAAATTTCAGACCAATCTCCCTATGTATGTTAATGCAAAAATCCTTTAAGAATCTTCGTTAATAGAATCCAACAATATATCACAAAAGTCACACACGCTGATTATCCCAGGGATGCAAGGATGATGCAACACAAGACAATAACTAACATAATACACCACATTAATAAAAAGAAAAGAAAAATCATACCATATGAATCAAATCAGAGAAAGCTTTTGACAAGATCCAGCATTCATTTATGATTTTAAAAAGAAACTAAAAAAAATAGGGGTGGAAGGAACCTTCCTGAAGATAAAAACTGCAATTCTAACAAGTCCACAGCTGGTATCATCCTTAATGGTGAAAAACTGAAAGAAGTCCCTCTGAGATCAGGTATAAGACAAGAATGTCCACTCCCTTCACTTCTATTCAACATAGTATTAGAAGTCCTGGCTACAGGAAACAGGCAAGAAAAACAAATCAAAGGGATCTATATTGGAAATGAAGAACTCAAATTATAACTATCTGCATATGACATGATGATATGTATAGAAGACCCTAAAGCTCCTAAGAACAAAAAACCAAAAGAACAAAGTGGCCGGCTCCACAGTCAGTACAAAAAAGTAGGCCAAATTACTACATACAAAGAATGAATCAGAAGAAAAAGTGATCAAGGAGTCTATCCCACTTAATATAGCATCTGGAAACATCAATTATCTAGGAATTAGCATAACAAAAATTTGGGATAGCTATACCATGATAACTTTAAATCACTTAAGAAACAGAAGACCTTAGGAAATATAAAAATATCCAATGGTCGTGGATGGGAAGAATCAATATTATTAAAATGACTATCCTACTTAAGCTGTTACATAGATTCAATATAATCCCCATCCAAATTCAGGTGACATTTTTCCAAGATCTAGAGAAGTTCATAATAAAGTTTGTATGAAATCAGAAAAGATCACAAATAGCCAAAGCCATACAGAAAATAAGAGATTGGGAGGTATTTCATTACCTAATTTGGAACTGTATTATTGTATTATAAAGCTATAGTGATCAAAACTACTTGGTACTGAAATAAAGATAGATTCCTTTATCAATGGGGCAGAATCTAATACCCCATGACAAAACTCCACATATACATATATGGGCAGTTAATTTTTTGATAAAGGAGCTGAGAACACGTAAAGAGTAAAGATATCCCTTTCAGAAAATTGTGCTGGAAAAACTGGATAATAACATCTAAGAAATTAATGCTGGATAAATATCTTACACCACACACAAAAGTCAATTCAACATGGGTCAAAGACCTTAGATCCAACCAGAAGCTTTAAAGTACACTGAAGAAAATATAGGCAGAACACTTTAATATTTGGACCTCAAAGGGCTCTTCAATGATCTAATACCACTGGAAAAGGCAATGCAATAAAAATAAAAATTATATTCCTCCCTTATCAAAAATTAGTTGATCTTATATTTGAGTGCCTGTGTCAGCATATTAAACTCTATATCATTGGTCTGTGAATTTGTCTTCATTCCAATAACATGCTCTTTTAATTACTAACACTTTGTAGTATATACAGTTTGAAGTTGGGGAAGGTGGTGCTTCTCATTTTCCCCCCAAGGATTGTTTTAACTATTCGTGGGGGATTATTGTTCCATATGAATTTCAGGAGTGCTTGATTAATTTCTTTGAAAAATGTCATAGGTATTCTTACAGGGACTACATTGAACCTGTACAATGCTCTGGGGAGTATTGCCATTTTGACAATTTTAATTCTCCCAATACATGAGCAGGGCATGTGTTTCCATTTCCTCATCCCTCTTTTATTTCTTGAAGCAGTTTTCTTTGTACAGGTCATTTACCTCCTTAGTTACTTGATTTTTTGTGGCATAACTGTGAACAGGATTTTTTTTAAATACTATTTTACTCTCTTTCATTATTTGCACATAGGAAAGCCATGGACTTTTTGGTACTGATTTTGTAATCTGCCATTTTACTACATAAATCTGTTGTTTCTAGGAGCATTTTGGTAGAGACTTTAGGGTTCTCTAAATACAATATCATATCATCTGAAAACAGTAAGAGCTTGACTTCTTCCTTTCCTATCTGGAGGCCCTTAATATCTTTTTCTTCCCTAAGTGCTATGACCAATATTTACAGTACAATATTGAATAGAAGTGGAGAGTGGGCAACCTCGTCTTTTCCCCGATCTTAGAGAGACTTTTATTTTTTCCCCATTAATATAATGCTTGCTGAGGACTTTTTTAGATGGCTTAAACTATATTGAGGGATGTTCCTTTGACTTCCATTTTGTTGAGAGTTTTTACATGAATGGGTGCTGGATCTTGTCAAAAGCTTTTTCTGAGTCTATCTCTATGTTCATATGGTTTTATCTTTTCTTTTGATATGGTATATTATGTTGATTGACTTGCGAGTGTTAAACCATCCTTGCAAACCCAGGATGAATCCTACTTGGTCATGGTGTATAATATTTTTGATAAGTCTATGAATTCTATTTGTTAGTACTTTGTTGAGGATCTTCGCATTTGTGTTCATCAAGGATATCAGTCTGTAATTTTCTTTTTTTCGGAATCTCTCTCTGATTGGAGTATCAGGGTGATATGTTCTCATAGAAACTGTTTGGGAGTGTTTGTCTCTTCAATTTCCCGGAGAAGTTTGGAAAGGATTGGCGATAGGTCCTCTTAAATGTTTTGAAGAATTCACTAGTGAAGGGCTGGTGCAATAGTAGAGCAGGGAGTATTGCGACTGACCCAGTGACTGACTCCCATATGGTGTCCTGAGTACCACTAGGAGTAGTTTCTGAGTGCAGAGCCAGGAGTAATCCCTGAGCATTTCCAGGTGTGACCCCCCCCCCCAAAAAAAAAAAAGAATTCACTAGTGAATCTATCTGGGCCCGGGCTTTTGTTTATGGGAAGACTTTTGATTAACATTTCAGTTTCCTCAGTGGTGATAGGTCTGTTCAGGTATTCCAGATCTTCTTAGTTCAGCCTTGGGAGGTTATAAGAATCCAGAAATTTATCCATTTCTTCAAGATTCTCTTGTTTTGTGCCATAAAGATTTTCAGAGTAACCTGTGATGATCCTATGGATTTCTGCAGCTTCTGTTGTGATGTGCGCTTTTGCATTTCTGATCTGTTTTATTAGGTTTCTCTCTGTTTGTGAGTCTAGCTAGTGGTTTGTTGATCTTGTTTATTTTCTCAAAGAACCAGCTCTAGGTTTACTTGATATTTTGGGCGTTTATGGGGATTCCAGCTCGTTGATTTCTTCTCTAAGTTTCATTATTTCCTTCCTCCTGCAGAGAGGTGTTAGGTTGCTCTAAAAATAACCCAGTGAATTCCCCTCCTCCATCCCCCAATTTCAGCTCCAGCCCAACTCTTGTACCAGAGATTTTCTGGATTCTTACCAAAGCTACCTTTGTTTCAACTAAGGGGTCTTATACTAATTCGATAAGTCTATGTAAAATTGCAAGTCCTCTTTTTTATTCTTGTATTATACACTACGAAGGCCTATGAAAAAATCTGAAATGTCAAATTAAACATAAAGAGATCACTGCATGATTAGATTTCATTGATCTTTATGGCAACATATCCCGAGTTAATATCTTCCTACAATACCCTGAAATACATAAAAATAATACCAGAACGTTGCTTTCTCTATCATAGAGGCTCTCTTCATTCTCTTTCATTAGTTGTGTAAGAAATGCGCTGTCCTTCATATAGTCATGCTACTGCATTCCAAGTAAAACAATTTACTTTTCATTGCAGGGTTGAGTAGGCAGTCAGAAAGTATCTTCCATTTGAGATTTTAATGATTATTGAAAATCTGCTAAACATTGCCAAATCCTTCTCAAGACTCAAGAATCACTACATATTTATGGTATGTAGAATTCATACCAGAATTTTCAACATTTGTTGAAATTTGCTGAAAATGTTGAAAATTGCGGAAAGAAAAAAATTCTTGCTGTTTTAAAAAGGTCAGATGAATTTTAACCTGTTCCAAATAAAGCAAGGCTTCTCTTTCTCACAGTTCCTCCTAAACTCACCTCATGATCTCTGTCATCACCCTCCCAATTGTCAATTTAGTTTAAGATACTGAAGGTATCTTATGTAGTCTTTCAGTGCTTGTGCAAGTATGGCAGTATCATAGAAAAAGACAAGGAAGTACAAAGGGCCAGGAGCTAAACAACTGACTGGAGAAGTCAAGAGAACATCCTGAGGTACGAGTAGTATTAATAGGAGTTGCAGTTCTAGATCAATGATTTCCAAGTTCCAATCCCAAGTAATCCTATTACTTTTATGATTTAGATATGATAAATTACCTGACTGATCTGATTCCTTATCTATAAGACAGGACTTATTACAAAGACTAAAATGTGACACTGTATCTAAGAGCTTACCAAACCCTAAGGTTAAATAAAACTTAAAACAACAACAACAACAAAAACTGGCAGTCACTATTACCAATGAAAACAGAATCAAGCACATGCAAAAATAAGTCACGATGGGGGCTGGAGCAATTGCACAGTGGGTAGGGCATTTGCCTTGCATGCTTCCAACACAGGTTCGATTCCCAGCATCTCATATGGTCCCCTGAGCACCGTCAGGAGTAATTCCTGAGTGTGTGAGCCAGGAGTAACCCCTGTGGAACGCTGGGTGGAATGCAAAAAAAAAAAAGTCATGATGAGGATTTAGACTACGTACCTAAATACGTAGACTGAGTTATCCAGTGAGTGAAATAGCTGCGGAGGATAGTGAAAGGAGGCTGCAGAGGGTCATGGCACCTACATAACAGTGCTGCTCCTGTGGATGGCGGGACAGTCGTGATGGGGAGGTCTCTGTGAGTGCTCCTGCTGGCTGCTGTGCTCTCCAGGTGACTGCTGCGGAGACAGGTTATTCCCCCTCACTCGCAGAGAGCTGGTGCTGGAGGTCTTTGATGGAGAGAGCCACTTTCACCAGCCTCTCCTGCATTCTTGGCAGCTACACTTCTGCCCAGCCCCATTCAATGAAGGTAAGTGAGCCGGAAGCCCGAAAACCCAAAGGTCTCCTGTTGTCTGCCTTGACTCATCCTTAGACCAGTAGGTCCATATACTGCCTCAACACCAGCTGACCAAAACACGGGATAAAAGCCTAATATTTTTTGTGCAGAGGCCTAATTTTCACGACAAGGTGGTTGAGCTCAAAAAGTATTTATTAAAAGAAAAAAATAAACAAGCAAGATAGCAGTAAAGTTCTCAAGTTACATAGGAAGGATTCTTCAGGTGGTTTCCGGAAGGGCTGAATACCCTTCCTTTTTAATACTCCTCTTACTAATGAAGTGGAAAAACATTTTTTTTTCTCATTAGAAGTAGAAACAACGGTTATGTCTCGGCACAGCCTGTTTTCTTGGGGCCATTTTGATGACTAGGCAGAAGCTGTGTTATCTTTATGAGCACTTCTGATCCTGAAGCAAGTAGTAGAACTACCATGTATGCTACATATGCGTCATCAGACCCTTTGCCTGTAGCATTTCACTCTCAGAGCCCACTGTTCTATGTTTTACCCTACTTTAACCCCATCCTTCATCTCATCAAGCAAAAGTTTCTGATTGCTAATGGAAAAGACTATTTCTTTAAAGACTTTTTTCTAGTTACTTCCTGTTGAGAATATGTTGAGAGCACTTAGTTGTAAGTGGGGTCCCTATTATAGAGATCTCTGTCCATATCAGAAGGAATGTTTATCTCAAACAGTATTTTGACCACAGTGTGTAGTTTAAACGATTCTAAATTAGAAGAGACGAGCTTTAGTAAGGTGCTTGGGAGGTATAAGCTGAATATTAGAAATAGAAATAAAAGTATAATGGTAATGAAAACTGTGAGGAACCAAAAACATCACCAATGCCGCATCCTTGAAGCAGATTTTGTAGTAAGGCCGCTTGGTCTTTAGTAGAGTTCATGATTCTGATACTATTTTTATAATTTGGAAGTTTTCATCTACTATATGCAAATTAAGTCAGAAAATAGCAAATTCATTAAACATGCCACAGAATTCTCTTGCCTCATCAGCCTTAAGTGGGCCTAAGACCAGTTGATTGGGTGCCACCAGTTAGGCAAACGGGTCTCAGCACGCTTGTGAAATTTCTATAGAAGCAATAGCTGTCTTCCTGTAGTCGTGGGTCGTGATGGTCGGGTTAGGGACAGGACATTTAGTATGGAAATGCCTATGAAACAAAAGAGTCGTCTAGTAACGTCATATCTAATTTCTGGGTAAGGCTGTTAGAGGGAGTCAGGGATCTGAGTATCGCCTGAGAGACAGGAGTCAGAAGGGCTGAGCTTAAAGTGTTTATTTGAAAGGAGAGCAAGCAAAACATCAGCGAAAGTACTAACATCTCAACCTCTGTAGTTCTTATCTTGATCTAGATTAATTGTTTAGTGAGTTAAGATGTGCTCATCTATGTCAGAATTTTCTCGTACACACAGGCCTCTAACTTCCATTATATCTTCTCATTTGCCTCCTCCCTCCTTTAATTAGGATACAAATTTACTCAAAGTCAGGTATAGGAAGACCCCCACCATTAATAAACTATGAATTTTTATTTATTGTTTTATATGATTTAAATATTCTTCCATGAGATTCCTTTGGGTTAAAAGCTGCTTAAAATGAACTGTTTGTCACCTGAAACTAAAAGGGCAGGACCTTTATCATCTTCCTTTATTAATTATACATTCTCTTTCCTTCCATGTTTTTTACTATACTTCAAAGCTCAGCTCAAGCCTGGGAATATCTACCAGTGGTAGAGCACATGCTCTTCCTGTGCGAAGCTCTGGAATTAATATCCACCCCAGTCCAGTGAAAGTAAAGTCCAAGTTCCATGTACACAGATACTCTCCAAAAGTTTCTGGAACAACTTTAGCCCACAGAAGTTTCTTCTTTCTACAAAGCCAGTATCAGTATGAAAATCATCTGCATTGAACATGGATATCTATCTAATTGTGTGGAAAAAGTCATGAATCAAATTGGGCAGCATCACAAGTAAGTAAAAAGGCATTGCAAGGGGTTGTACAAAATGAAAGGTTTTCTAGTCAGAAAAAGGGTAAGACTCAATTATTTGCATAAGACTGTTTCAGAGAAAGTCCCTTTCTTTTAAGGGAAAGCATTTTTTTTCATGCAGAATACCTCCAAAATGCAAGCAAGGATAGCTGATATCTCTAGGGTTCCACTTCTGAGAGGCTAACCTTGTAATAAGTAAGTTATTAAGTATTGGGGGAAAGTCCAAAAATAGAGAACAAGCTGTACTGGACAGTGCCAGCGCTGGCATCAGGTTCCTGACCTGTGGGGCATGCAGGCTCCATCCCTGGCCCCGCATTGACCCCTGGGCATCAGCAGGGCTGATTTCTCTAGCCAGAGCTAGGAGGAAACCCTGAGCACAGGCAGGACTGTCCAGAGCCTAATCAAACCAAATAAACAAAAAGCAATTCAGAAGAAAAAAGCTGGATTCTTGCACAAGGAAAAATATATCCCCAAGAAACCTTTGTCTTTATTGCAATTTGAGTATTTTGGGTGTTATGTGTCTTTCTTTTGGCATGGAAAAGGGAATCTGCAAGCAAAAAATGTTTTTTAATGCTCCTTAGTGATTATTTTTTTAATTCTTTCTTTTTTAAAAGTCAAATATAACAACTAATGTCCCAGACCCTGTTTTCAACATTTCAAGAGAGAAAAAGTAATTGCTATCAGTAGGGCACCTGCAGGCAATATAGAAAAAAAATATTTCCCATCAGTCAGCCAGTCAAAATCCTTTTCTAGTTAAAAAGCCAATCAGGTCTTTTCACATTTCCAGAGACTGACATTCAGCATCAGAGCTCAGGGAACAGCCCCTGGAAGCGCTATACCATAGCACACACTTAAAAACAAATGAGTCAGAAATAAAAATAACTGATTTCTGATGGCCAAGATTTAAAAATAAAAAGCTGTCTTCCTCCAGCCAATCACGGCTGTCCTTTCAAGACTATGGTAACTATGCCAGGGAGACAAGAACTCTGTGAGCTGGGGATGTTAGGGATGGTTCTAGAGAAGATGACGTCTCACATTTAGATTTCTTTCTGCCTTTTTCTTGAGAGAAAGCAGGAACTGTCCATGACATACTAGGCACATGGGATCTGGACTTACCTTTACGAGTGGGAACTCGGATTGGGTGATTTCTCCACTTCATGTCACTGTTACTGTACTGACAAATGCAGACCAGAGGACAATCTCACACTAATACTCTGAGAATAGGTTTTGTTCACTTTCTATTCAGACAGGAAAACCAAATTTTTCCAGTCTTACTGTCATTTTCTCTTCAAAAGTGCCAAGATTTCTCTCTTAGCAGTGACCCATTTTTAATTTCTATCTTAGCCTCCCAAACCCAACTTCTCCCGCTCCTACTCCCTCCACACAGGAACAGCAGAGCCCGGATTTTGTGTGGACGCAAATAACACAATACCATAAAGTACGAACCTTCTAACTTCAGTTTAGCATGTTTGACTATTAATCTCTCTTTAGTTCATTGTTGGGTCCTTCTTACCCCTATGGCTTGTCCCACACCTGATTCTGTGCACTTCATCACTGGCCCACAGAGGGGTGGTAGGTCGGAACCGGACGTGGGAGGAGCTGGCATTCTTAGGGACTCCTGAGGGCCCTCAGCTCTTGCGGGGGGCCCAGACTGTAGCAGCTGGCAGCCCCCACAACTAGACTCTCACCACAGGCAGCTTCCACAGGCAGCCCCCTCTGTGCTCTTTCAGGGTTTGGGGGCCCTTTGCAACCCTCTCCAAACTCTCTGGGCTCATGGGATCTCTGCACTCCCCTGGTGCTAGAGATGCCCCCGCTTGTTGTGGCAGTGTTCAGAGCCAGGTGTTGGGGAGCACTCGCCCAGAAAAACAGACGCTTTCCTTGGACCCATCTCCGAAGACAGTCGTTTGCCTGAGTCATGTCATGGGAGCAGAAGCCCAAGGCCTCCTTATCTAGCATGATCAGGTATAAGGTCAAAGCAGGCCAACTATACTAATGTAGGGAAGAACCTAAAAAGAACCTAGAAACCATTTTCCCAGGGCTAACATAGGCAGTAGGGGGCAATAAGCCTTAGAGGGAGTGTGAAATAAATGCATAAATGAGACTGCAGACTGAGGGTACACTGATCACGTATCGTCCTCCAATCCATCACAGCCAGCATTGAAAGCCAGGGCAAGTGTAAGAGGCTAGTGACTCACCAGCCCATATGAGCAATATCCATTCTTGAGTTAATTTAGATAAAATAGCTTGTTCTCTAATACTACTTTTGCTGAATTTATTTGGCAGTATTAGAGGTGTAAGGCAAATAGTAAAGCTCTTACAAATCTCAAAAATGAAATGGTTTTGATTTCTGACAAATATGCTTTTTGAAAATGGTAAAAAGGTTTTGCCATTTGATGTTGGTGAGTCAATATCTCTCCATGTTTTACTATGTTAGAATAATAGCAAAATTACCTTAATGCCAATTAACTGTTGAAAATATTTGCTATAAATAGGTTTGCAACTAAGAACTTACAAGAAGTTTATTGGACAAGCAATGGATTATTTTACAATCTAGTTTTAGGGGGAAAAAAGGGATGACTCCTCCCTGTTTTCAGTACTGTTCTATATATTTTGCATAGCATTTAAACTTTGAGAACTCTGTGAAGTTACTATACTGATCTACTCAATTCCTGAGTTCAATGGTTAGAGGTCAGGTTGAGCTTAGTGAGCAAATTTGGATGGCCAAGGAAACTTCATTATCAGAATGTTGGCCCCCTATCATGGGATAGTGAAAGATCTGAATTCAAATGAAGCAAATGTCTTACTAAAATGTGATCCACTCTTGTTGTAATAACATGTCTGAAGGAGGGCAAGTCTTGACAATGACCAAAATCTATCCTATTTTCTCCAATTCTATATATGAAAGAGCTGAAGTACATGTAAGAAAGACTTGCCTAAGGTTTCATGACCAAGAAATAGCAGAATGAAAAATCTTATTCAGGCAGAAAAGCAATAACGTTATTAAGGTTGTGCTAGACTGTTCAGTGAAACTTTTGTAAATAATAATGATATATTATCAGCAAATCTTTCTGAGAATGTTTTGACAGAGGTTAGCTAGTTTCCTATTCCTTTTTTCTAGAATCCAGACTTTGATTATATATTCTATTAGATTCTATATACTTATATTTTAGGTAATAAATTTTGATGATGTAACTTAACATGTGGCTTGACGAACATCAGTGTGTATTCTACAGTGACTAAAATAGTGCTTTTCCCATCAAAGAAGCAAACCACCACAGCACAGACTACCCATGCAGGATCCCAGCCATAGTTTTGAGGTGGAGGTCAGCCAGAATCCTTAATATTATGCAGAAGCTGGGGTGTTCTGTTTGACCATGAAGAACAGGATAAATAGGATAAACTTGTGCTTGCATGTTAAATAACATCTTATTTACTGAATAGTATTTTTCTCCATTTTAGGTAAAAACGTATTTACTGGGACTGGAAGATGGCTCAGAGTATATGGGCTCCGGCCTGGTAGCACGTGATGCTGAATGTCAGGCCAGGAGGGGTCCACGTGCATCTTGGGGCATGACTTTTGAATTTATTTTCAAATTTAAAACAACAAATTCACTTTTGACTTCAAAGTGTATCATTTACCATAGCGATAAGGAATGGAATAGGAATCAAATGATGTCATATCAGTAACAGTAAGAACGAAATAATGCCTCCTCAGGATCAGAAATGTAGATCAATATTACAGCACACAATTTACATGGGTTCAACTTCCAGAAATAAAAATGAAAAACAAACAAAACAAGAGCATAAATCACCTAGAAAGCCTCCCAGATGGTAAGGGCTCCAACTAAGCCTACCATGCAGAGGGTCTGGTGTCTCTGCGGGGGAAAGACCAAGGCTATGTGGGAATGTGTCAGGAGACCAAAAAGGCACATTGTAAATATGAAGTAAATTCTGGAGCCTCATTTCAAGAATTTTGTCTTTGCAGTGGACTGCAATGTAAAGCAGAACTGAGATATTAGAAACACACACGAAGAATGTACACCAAGGTAACATTTTCAAATATGAAATGTGCTTTAATCCTATTTCTTCTAATAGATGCCATTTCTTGGTTCAGAATACAGGTTAAAACCATTGTGAATATCTTTTGGAGGGCCTAATGATCTGCCCAAATCTTCAGCTTGAGATTTACTTTTGACCATTTAAGCTATTATGGCTCACCCAGTGAAGACGAAACAAGACTTTTTATACACTATTAAAAAAGTTTAATCAATATCCATATATTTATCAAACTTTGTTTCTTTGCTCCACAGCCTCTGGCTTATCATACATCTTGGATAAGACTTTAAGATTCAATAATCAACTGAATGTATCCTCTACCATAAAAGTTTTATTTTATTTATTTTTTGCTTTTTGGATCATACCTGGCAATGCTCAGGGGTTACTGCTGGTTCTGCACTCAGAAATTACTCCTTGCATAGCTCAGAGCACCATATGATCAAACCCAGGTCAGGTGCATGCAAGGCAAACACATTATCCATTGCAGTATCGTCATGGGCCCCTAAGTTTTATTTTTTAAATTAAAATACCCTCAAATGCTTTTTATTTTTTAAGTACTTAGATAAGTAACAAGTAAATCTAATCAAAAGAGTCAATGGTAAAACATCTCTAAGACACATAAATTCCATACTATATGCCACCTGAACATTTATAAAATCTTTGACATTTAAAAATCTTTAAAAATAACTCACATTTTTTAATTTTTACAATTGAAAAATAATCAGTCTTTCACATACATTAAAAATATATAGTATCTGTTTGAATTTGAATAATTAAAAAATTTATTTCTGCACAATCAGAGAAAACTCATTTAATATTTAAAAAACATGGGCTTAATGGGAAAGTATAATAAAATCAAGGATGCCTTTTAATTTTATGAGTAAAAGTCCTGATTAGAACCTATTTGCACTCTTCAGAAACTGATATGTCTCCAGCCTGGGAAGAAATGGATTCTCTTTTATGATGGATGGTTGTTGGCTTGAAGACAACCCTATAACTTAGGGATGGGAGTGGCTGCCATGGCTATGCTCTCAATGGCACACTCATCGTTCCCTCTGCGGATGCGGAAGTACCCATCTTCACCCCAAGCAGTGCCCCAGCTGTTCTTAACAATCCAGTAATCAAGCCCAGTGTGGGGGTCAGTGCCATAGCCCACCAGCAGAACAGCATGATTAGTCAGCTCAAAGGGATTGAAAGGGTCTCTCAGCCCTGTGTGCTGGTAGACCCCCTTTCTGTAGTGGAGGAAGTCATCATAAACTTCGAAAGCAACAGCCATGGGCCCGTGGCGGACCAGCTCTAGCTTCATCAGAGCTTCATTGCAGCCCCCATAGAACCCTCCAACATAGTGGTATTCAGACGTGTAGTATCGGATGCAGTTTTCCCTCTGTTTGCATGGGGAATCAACACCTGTGTAGGGGTAGCAGTTCTCTTCCACCAGCCCGAAATCCTGGGCATATTTTCCTGCAATGAGGAATGGGAATCCACCTTCACAGCCTGGGGATGAGTAATAGACATAGTGATTATCCTGCTATGAAAAAAATAGTCCTTCTATCTTTTCTCTTTCTATTTCATCAATTTTTTACCCTAGAAGTTGTTCTTAGTGCCAATGTTACTTTATTTGTCCACCTAATAGAGATTCATTTAATTATTTTCTTAGCCCCATTATTCTCACATTGATTATATGCCCAATGTGGAAGGTTAAATGAGGAAGCATGAAACTTAGTTCAGTAGGTTTAAATTCACAACTGCATGAAACCTTAACTCCTCTACACCTGCTTAGTCATTTGCAATGTATAGATAGTAACAAAATATATCTTCCCTGTAAGATAAAATTAGTCACTTCATGTAAAAGTTTTAAAAGGGAGGGTAGATAATATGACACACAGGGTTTTGTCTTTCGTGTGGTAAACCTTGGTTTGATTCTTGGTAACTTAGATTGTCTCCAGAGCACTGTCAGGAGTGTCTGATGAGCACAAAGCTAAGTAAACCCTGAGCAATGCAATGTGGCTCCCAAACAATCAATAAACAATATTTTTTCAAATATTAAAACAGCCAGATCCCATGTCATGGCTCTTCCTAAAAAGGTCATTTCATGATCTCCTGCAGAAAAGTCTAAACCAGATCCTATCTCCTTCCTGTGTACGCAGATAGAACCTTGAATTTGTTCTCCACTGTTCTTATAATTCTTTAATTTCAGTTTTCTTCTCTTAACCGTAAGCTTCACTGTAAGTATAAGCAATGTTTTGATACATCATTGCCTCACTGCTAAGAGTCACAATGAAATAAATATTTCACTATGGATAAAAAGATCAATAGCATACTTTCCACCAGTATTTTCACCAACAGACTAGGAAATGAGTGCGGACAACTCTAGTCTTGATAGAAGAAAGGCCTTCCAGGAGAATTTCTTCCTAAATCATTTATAGTTGGGCTTTCTATTTACATTAGAGCTTAAACTTTCAAATAGCACTGAGAGCTTCAACATTTTCTGGAACAGTTCAATTGGAGCTCCCTCTTTGTGACACAGGGCATCTATTTTGCCATGGCATTAGGCATCAGTGGGTAACACAGTAGGAGGCTCCATAATCTCCAGCAGTAAACAGCAACTGCCACGCTTCTGGGTGGCACAGTAGGCTCATGGTGGCACGCAGGATTAGGGCAGAGGGTCAGAGCTGTACCCAGGATTTCTGACTAGAGATGCTGCGTTCACTCCACTGCATATTCTTTTGCCTTTTTCAAACAGTGGCCAACTACACATACATAAAAGGTATTTGCAAAACTATACTTACCTTGAGCATATGGGCTGCAAGAAACAATCTCCTGAGGACTCAAGATTGGGGTCTGAGAGTTATTGGTTAGTATGCGAATTCTGGCTTCAAGCATGCCCATAGAAGCAAATGAGTAGCAGCTTCCACAAGTACCTGGTGATAAAAAAGAAAAAAAGAAGAAAGTACCTTTAAAGTGCTCACAAAGAATTATAGAAAAATCTGAATGAATGAGCTGACAAAGTGTATTTATATCAACTATTGTTGCTCATAAGGATCAACACAATACAGAAGATTCAATCAAAAAAGGTGATCCTCTTAAAATAAAACAATAAAACACTAAGATTTCAACCTTGTTCATCAAAGACCTAGTATACAAGGTGGGGATTTTCATAAGACTATTTTAGGAGGGGATAAATAGGAAATGCCTAACATCTGCAAATGTCACTGATAAAATAGTGATTTTGACAATATCACTGTTAGTAAAAACTAATGCACCTAGTAAAAAAAGCAATGTGCCAGCAACATTATGAATGCTCATATTAAAGAGAAAAATTTAGAGGGACACAAATGATGTAAACGTTTATTTATTTATTTATTTATTTGGCTTTTTGGGTCATACCCGGCGGTGCTCAGGGGTTACTCCTGGCTCTGCACTCAGGAATTACCCCTGGCGGTGCTCAGGGGACCATATGGGATGCTGGGAATCGAACCCGGGTTGGCTGCGTGCAAGGCAAATGCCCTACCTGCTGTGCTATTGCTCCAGCCCCTGATGTAAATGTTTAAATATATCAAAAGCAGCACTTGCTAAAGCAAGTTGCACAGAACTACCCTTAACAATACAAGTGTGACATGCTAAGGGAAAAGGGAGCTCAGATAGAGAAGGGAACACCAAATAAAGGTGTTGGGAGGATCCTCCCAGGATGGGAGAAGTATGCTGAAAGTGGACTATAGACCAAACATGATTGTCACCCATTGCCTCTTTTGCAAACCACAACACCCAATAAGAGAGAGAGAGAACAAAAGGGAATGCCCTGCCACAGAGGCAGGGTGGGATGGGGGATGGAGGGTGGGAGGGATACTGGGATTCGTGGTGGTGGGAAATGGGCACTGATGGAGGGATGGGTGTTTGATCATTGTATAATTGAAACCCAAGCACAAAAATTTGTCAGTCTGCAACTGTACCTCATGATGTCTCACTAATAAAAAAAAAAACAATACAGGTGTGAGAATACAGGTATATTCTTGGGGGGGGGTGAGAAATTGTGTAAGTTTTTACTTATTAGTATTTAGAATCTTCCACTTCTTCCACTGATACGCATTTTAGAAGGACAAAAGCTCATATCAAATTCAAGATATTGATATTAAAGTTATACACAACTTATAGAGCATTCAATTTAATTAAATCTTAAATATTAAATTAAAATACCAATTATTTGAATGGTGATCATGGAAAATTAGATTTGTGAAAAAATAACATTTATTTACTCGGGAACAATAGCCACTGGAGCAATAGCACAGCAGGTAGGGCGTTTGCCTTGCACACAGCAGACCCGGGTTCAATTCCTCCATCCCTCTCAGAGAGCCCGGCAAGCTACTGAGAGTATCCCGCCCACATGACAGAGCCTGGCAAGCTCCCTGTGGCATATAGGAAATGCCAAAAACAGTAACAACTCTCACAATGGAGACGTTACTGGTGCCCACTTGAGCAAATGGATGAACAAGGGAGGACAGTGCTATAGTGCTATGATATTGCCAGCAGATCGACCTATAACCACAGGGCAAGTGAATCAGCAGCCTGATGGTGCCTTCAGGCTTCCTGATATCCAAAATTGCCGCTGTGTCTTTGGCCAGACCCCAACAACTGGGGCCAAGTTTACCAAGAAATTAAACGGTCAAAACTTAGGTATGTGGGAGCCATGCCCACAAACCACCTCTAGCTCAGCTATACAAGCTCATTTATTGGCCTTATTTCAGAGACCTATAGATAAATCTCAAAAGAGAACAAAAGCCTCAGTTAATCTTGGACCAGCACATGGCTGAACAGACCTGGGTAAATCAGAGGGGGGCAGGTTAGTCTGGTGCCTGCCTAAGCGGAGTCCCCTGAAGCCGCTTACTTCCACAATCCAAAATCGCCGTCATACCCCGGCCTGACTCCACCATCTCAGGACGAACCTCACCAATATACAATCTGCTGAAAACTCTGGTATGTGGGTTTTGTGACTGAAATCTCCTGGCTTTCTCCAAGTTGGGATAGGCTACCTCCCCCTACTTCCCAATACTCCTGAAAGCACTGGCAGTCATTCCCATCAACCAGTTTCAATGCCACCATGTAAGTTCTACCACCAGCCTTGCTTCAGAGACCAATAAATAAATCTCAAGAGAGATCAAAAGCTGTAGTTAAGCATGGACCCATGCATGGCTAAGCAGACAGAGGTAAATTGGAGGGAGGCGGGTTGGCATTGGGGCCCGCCCAAGCAGACACCCTCCTGACACTTGTTTCCACAATCCAAAATCCACCATACCCCAGGCCTGACTACACCATCTCAGAACAGACCTCACCAGAATATAATACGCTAAAAATTTGGGTATGCGGGTTTTGTGACTTAAATCTCCAGGCTTTCTCTGGGTCGGGATGGGTTACCTCCCTCCATCTCCCTGCACTTCCAGAAGCCTCAGCAATCAAATCCACACCCCAAAGCAGTCAGCCAATTGAAAAGCTACTCTATCCTTACCATCCCGATAAAAATACTGAATGCCTGGAATAAATGCCATGACATCTTGGCACCTGTGTTGCAAACCATAATGCACAACAGGAAAAGAAGAGAGAGAGCAGGAAGGAAAGCGTCTCCCATAGAGGGAGGCTGGAGGTGGGGTACTGGAGGATGATGGTAGGGAAACAGGGGACATTGGTGGTGGGAGATGTACACTGGTAGAAGTATGAGTGCTGGATCATTGTATGAATGAAACCCAATTACGAACAGTTTTGTAATGGTCTATCTCACATTCAATTAAAAAATTTTTTAATTAAAAAAAAGTAATGCGGAGTTCATGTCCAATTCACTCAGCATAATCAATGTTTGAATAAAAAGCAGTACCTCTACATTTAAAAAGAATTTATGTACTCATTTATTTATTGGCGTGGGGAGCTTCTCAAGCAGAACTATGTAGGCAAAGGGGCCATTCTCAGTGAGATCTGCAAACTAGGCCAACAGTCCATGGTGCCGAAACCATCAGGAAGAAGCCCAGAGCAGGGGGTGGTGCTGGGGTTTGAACTCAGGGCCTCGGAGCTGCAACCCTTTGGAAAGGAGTCATTCCTTTGGCTTCACATTGTAAAATCGCATACCAAAGAGAATGCCATCTTTGTTCTCTTTGAATGATCTCTGGTCTGGGACCTCTGCCTGCTTCTCCACCATTCCAGGGGAGACTGATCTCCTGGCAGGAATCTCTCGAACATTTTATTGTTGTTATTTATTTGTTTAGGGGCCACACCTGGCAGTGATCAGGGTTACTTCTGGTAGTGCTCAGGGACCATATGGAATGCCAAGGATGGGACACAGATTGGTTGTATACAAGTCAAGTACTCTATCAGATGAACTATCTCTTTGAACCATAAATCATAAAATGAGCCACTATTGAGTATTGGCTACAATATCACCTGGTATAATCTAACTAATCTAATCTAATCTAATCTAATCTAATCTAACCCCTTAAATGCTACTACTAACATTATTCCAAATTTTCCTCTAAACACTTATTTATCCCTATTACATGCTGTTTTGTAACTGAAGGGTCATGTAAGTTATGAAGATTAGAAGACAAACACTTGAAATTTTTCCAGAGTGCAACCTAGTCAACTTTGATGATACAGGCACTAGGATTCAGAAAGAAGTGATGATGTGTTTGGAGTCACAGAAATTGATGGATGGCTGGGGCTATATGTCTAAATATCCACCTACTGTAATGAATCCTGTTCAGTTCATAGATCTTATAGATCTGTATCTACTTTAAAGGAATTTTAGTTTTCCCCTGGAAGCAGTTACTAAATTAAAAATTAATTAAAACCACTTTTGAAACCACTCAACTAATATTATCTTTAATACAACATCCCTCCTGAATAGCAGGGAATTCAATGAGTGAGCAGTCAAAGCCAGTGTTACTACCATGAGATTCCAAAACCATAAAATAAGCAGCACTTTCCCAAGAGACTCTGGACAAGGCCCCATTTTTGGTCCAGCTAGCAGTGTAGCCCATGGCAGCTACAGAAATCATGTCTTGGTATCAATCATGAAATCCTCATCATTTGACCATGCAGCAGAGAGAAGTCACATTTAAATTGAAGGGTGCAGAGTATGATCTATTAGAGAAATCATGAGAATAAAAGAAAAGGAAGAGAAAACTTGCCTCAAGGCTTTATGTTCTCCCAATCTGTCAGTAATCAATGCCTCTTTTTAAAGAGGCAGAGGCTAAGTCCTAAAAGAAACATTATTCCTTCAGAAAACAACCAGGAACCAAAAAACCCAGGTCGGCCATTTGCAAGGCAGATGCCCTATACCCTGTACCATTACTACGGTTCTAAGGTGTTTGCCTTACACATGGCTGACCTCAGTTCGATTCCTTTGTCCCTCTTGGAGAGCCTGGCAAGCTACTGAGAGTATCTCGCCCACACGGCAAAGCCTGGCAAGGTACCCGTGGCATATTCGATATGCCAAACACAGTAACAACAAGTCTCACAATGTTACTGGGCCTGCTCAAGCAAATGGATGAACAACGGGAAGACAATGCCACAGTGCTACAGAATGTAAGTAAGAAGGGTGAGGTGCACTTCAAGGTCTTTGGATATAAACTCTAACAGAACAAACTGTAAACAGAACAAGATTTAAAACTCAATTATTACTATTAAGAAAAAAACCACTGCATTACCTAATTAATGTGGCCAAGAAAAGACACTTTATTCTCCAGAACGCACAGTAATAGACTTGCTTAGAGAACAAAGCAAGGTTATCTTTTCCAATTTTTTATCTCCTCGCAAACTTTAAGGTAAACCTGGCTACAGCAGGGTACTTAAAGTTATTCTTCATATGCAAAGGCATTTTTCTTTGGCTCTCAAAGAGAGAAAGCTATGATTTCCACAACTGTTACAAATTCATAATTCTGTGTTACATACAAAACTGGCATTCTTATAGTTGTGAAAATTTCCTAGTAGTCACCTTGGAAACCCAAAAGAAAGTCAAAAGAAGCTTGAAATACATGATCCTCTGAAATACTACACAAGATACTATAGGGGGGGGATCAATTCAAAAGCAATTAATCTAAATCCTCTGCTTTTTAAATTGCCCATGTCTGTAAAAATCCTTTCAATACCCAAAGACCTTAAAACAATGGAGACAATAACAAATTTTACAGAACTACAAGACAACCAATGTCACTGAATCTAGTTAATTTATTTCTCCTGAATTACTGTCGCAAAACTAGTCAATCATATCTTTGTGGACTAAACCATTCAATCTACCCCCCATACTTCCATAATTTTAAAAACACTCTAGTAGTTATCATATTTTAATCTTAGTGCTGGGCTTCAAAGTTTTGGCTAAATTGTAAGACCAATAAAAAGCACCATGCCATATTAGATTTTATATCTAATATAAAGAACTGGACCCCTATTGAGAGTGACCACACCTCTGTGTAATTTTTACCCCAACCTGCTGGGGCTGGACTGAACTGTCAGGGTGAGCCCATGTAGACTGCACCACACAATGGGCAGGAACACAGGAACCCATGAAAATAGGCACAGTTATCAAAACTTTTTTTCTAACAACACAGATGCCCAAATGTTCTCACTAATCAAAACTTAAAAAACATTACTAATATTTATTCAAATTAGCATAGGAAAGATCTGATGACAGAGCACATTTTAATCTAACATTCACCTTTTAATTTCACTTGCCATTAATTTCTTTGAAATCTTTCTTATATCCTATTCCACCTATGCCAAGAAATTCTTGCCAAGAAGGAAAAGGGGGAAGAATTTCAGGCTCCACACTTTGTAGATCTAAGCTGAAGAGTCCCAGAATAACCAGTACAAAGGAATGACAGCTGGGGTACTGCTACCAGCTTTGTCATCCCAAACATTTGACCAAAGTTCAGTGATAATGGGATTGAAGAGTTGGTGGTGAATGCTTGAGAAGTAGGGGAGGGGAGGCTGATTATTCTAATTTTTAGAGAATGGAATTAATGATTTATTTTGGGATATTATAAAATTAAAATCTGATCACCAATAAAAATGCTTCCAGAAAGTAGTCTACTTATTTTATTTAGTAATCAGTCAAGTGAACTACAATTCTATCCAAAATGAGTTCAATATAGTATTATGTCATACAATGAACTGAAAGACTCTTATACTATTCCAAAATAAACTTTATGAGAATAAAATTTAAGGATCCACTTACTTAACTTTTAATGTAATAAAAGACTAAATAATGGTAGTGGGAGTATAAATAACAAAGATTTCAGCATATCCTTTACAAAAGTAATGCCAATTTAATCATATACAATTCATTATTTCTACATAAGTCATTCCTACAAGGAGGGCAGATGAGCTTAGTCTTGCATCTCTCTCTCACTAATTTCAGTAGCTACCTTGAAAATGTATGAGAAGAATATCAAAGAAATGGATGGGTGAGATGAACCATTATCATAATCTATCATGGACACAAAAGGAAGAGAGTATTCATTAGTCATATATATATTTCTCATTTCTTTTACTACAGTGACTGAAATCCACTTCATTTCTCTGAATGAATATGCCTAGAATCTATCCTATGGCCTAGTATACAAAATTTTAGGATGAATTAATGAAAAAAAGCTAACTTCTTTTTTTACCTTGGTTTCGAACTGGGCTAACAAAATTAGTACCATGGACATTTCTCCAGTCCCAAGATGCTGGCAACTGTAAAGTCTCTGCATGCATTTCTGCAGTCAATGGCACAGGTTTGGGCCTACAGAAAAAAAATACACATTTCACATCAATATGAAGTCATCCCTTACAGGATTAATTTCTTTGCCTCTAAATCCATTTCAAACTCTTGGTTGGCTAAGCTCTCAACTTTGGATCTCACTCAACTCAGACGCAAAGAAGACTGATCTGTCAGTTAGCATCATCTATTGTAGGATAACAATTGATTTGTCCTTTCTCCCTTGCCATAAGGAGCTTAGGTTTATCAGGTTACACCAAACACAGTGCTCCTGAGTCACCCCCATTCCTTTCTTTATCTGTAATCACTTCTGTATGTACGCTTCCCCAACCAGTTAATCAGCTTTTCTCCTAGTCAGAATCTGTTAATTTGTAAGGTCAGATCCTTCTAGGACACTAAACTTGTATTGCCTTTCTCCTCTCCTTATGTCTTTTGAATAGTTTACTTTAAAGCAATGTCCCTTTTGTATAGATACAGGAAGACCGTTAACATTATGCTTTGTACCTTAGGATTTAATTGGCTTTGAATATTATTCACTCCTGGGCATCTGCATTCTCACCTTAAGCCTCAGCTGCCTTTAGTTCCTAGCATCCCAAAAGCAGGGTCCCGACGAGGGACTGAAGGACTCAGGGCAAGCTGTGAGCTACCTTGGCATCGAAACGGGCCAGGCCCAAGTGCCACGATTCTTAACTATAAATTGAGTTTGATCATAGACAAATGCTGTCATGATCCAAAAGTAACGACGAGACTAGGACCCTGCTAGGGATAGGAAAGACTATCTGGCCTGAGCACTGTAGTCTGAGATAGAGAGTGCCTTAGGAGAGCAATTCTATAAGCTTAAAGTATTTCTTACTGTGTCCATACAAAATCATTTATATTATGTATGCTTATGTTTGTTGGACAAGGAGAGGAGAAACACCCAGGGGATCCTGTTCTAGGGTAGGTAGATCTGCTAAATGAGAATCTGTCCCAGAAGCAGCTTTCCCCAGGGAAAGAACTGGACCCCGATTGAGAGTGACCACACCTCTGTGTAATTTTTACCCCAACCTGCTGGGGCTGGACTGAACTGTCAGGGTGAGCCCATGTAGACTGCACCACACAATGGGCAGGAACATAGGAACCCATGAAAATAGGCGAGATTTCCTGTGTCCTTACTAGTTTGGGTGAGGCTGAACATTTTTCCCCTTCAAACTGCCTTTAGTAATAATTTCAGTATATTGTAAGGGGCAGTTTTCCTTTTCTCACAGAAACCTGGCTGGTCTTTGACATGCAGATCTCCGGTGCTAGCCAGGCCTGATCTTCCTAATGTAGATTCCAAACTCTAGCCAGACTAGTCTTTGGGATGCAAATTTCAGGGTATAGATTCCAAGCTCTAGTGGACTAGTCTTTGGGATGCAAATCCAAGTAGCCCAAGAAAGGTTTCAGTTCTGGTTTAGTATCTTCCTTCTAGAGGCCAAAATTACTGGCCTCCAGATGAAAGAAACAATGTACATTTTGCTGCCGCAATGTTCTTTCTGTAACTACTTTTGAGAACATTGTGCCCTTTAGAGGTACCAAGATCAATGAAAGGAGATTGGGTGTGTGGGGGGGCTCTCTAAGGGGTCACAGGTCTGAGAGAACCTGGGCCCTCTATGACATAAACTTCTTTCACGTTCCTTGTCTCTGCACCTCCGACTGAAGGACCGTTCATTCAATACCAACCCCACATGCTGGGGGATATAATGAAATTTTAAGAGTAGGCTGGGGTAGGAAGAGGAGAGACAGGAGGTATGGAGAGAGGATTAGAATAAACTGCAACTAAGACCAGCCAGACTGGCCTTCCTTTCCTTCCTTCGCCTGCCCATCGCCATCGACTTCCCTGGAGTGGCGAGTTTACTGAGCTTGAGACTACTAAACGTGGGCGGCGGGGAAAGATAGAACGCTGCTGTCTTTTTGTGTTTACACAATCTATGAAGCTATATAAATGGCTTTCTTTTTCAGGAACAGAATTTTCCTATTAAATAACATTCCTCTGACATCATCCATGATGCTATATAAATGGCTTTCTTTTTTGAGATCAGCGTTTTTCTTATTAAATGATACTGGTTTAGTCTGCATCTATCAAGGCATATTTACTATATACAAAAGTAGATGCATTCTCTCCTCACCAAGAAGAAAAATATAGTAAGTGAAGATAACAAACATAGAAAATAGAGGAATTACTGGGGCTTGACAAAGGATATGTTGGAGATGATGCTAAGGCAGAAAAGATGCAGGTCTGCTTCTGAAACTGCAGCTGGGAACCCCATATGTGATCAAAGAAGAATATGGAGATCACAAAGGAACATGGCAACAGTGAAAGGTCTCTCACTCCAGTGACTGAAGATTAATTCAAAAGAAAACATAATGAATCCACCTTGTTTCTGGCAGCACTCTTGCATGTCTTGGGCAACAAAGGCACAAGAGGAAAAATTTCGAACTAAGTCAATACTAGGACAAAAACGGAAGTTGCTTGCTTTGCCCACAACTGATCCTGGCCCAATCGCTGGCACAGCAAAGGTCCCCTGAGCACTGTGGAGTGATCCCCGAGCACAGAGCCAGCAGTAATCCCTGGGCACTGCTGCATGTGTCCAAAAATTTAAAAAAATATATCTTACTGGAAAGATATCACAAGTATTAAGGCACCTGCCTTGCATTCAGCTGACCCTGGTTCAATTCTGGTACTGAATGCGGTCCCCTAGCTCTGCGAGGAAGTTCCCTGAGTATAAAGCTAGGATAAGCCCTGAGCATAGCTGACTGTGACCCACCGTCCCTACTCTCCAAACAAAAAAGAACAGATTTCTTATTACATAGAAAGATGTCGATTGGTGTTTACACTAAATATTAAGCAGGATGGGAATTCTGCTAAAAATTCTGTGATATAGACGAATATAAGGTGACCACTGACAGAGACTCAGAGAGAGACACATTCATGAACTCTAGAACAGGGATCAGTTAATTACTGCAGAATGCATAACTTGTACAAGAATCATGGAATAAGCAAGATACATAAAAATGTATGCCTTGTGGAAAATTTTATATAAATGGTAGGGAAGAAGCAAATCCCAAAAATTCTTGGAAACTTTGTCTAATATCGCTACAAACTAAGGTGCAAACACATTTTGAAAGGAAATAAACAGTTTCTGTGATTTCATATTGAGAGGCCGAAAGATTAAATAAGTCAATAGGTATCAGTTAATTGTCATGAGTATACCTAATAACATACTAATTAACATGAAAGAAAAAAGGAAATTAAGTGTGGCAGCATAATGCAATTCCAGGCAGGAAATTTCAAGTGTCTCCAAGTCACACTGACCTGCTACAGACAGCTTCCCCATTTACCAGTGTAATGGTGTAATTCTTCAAAGGCCATCAGAAATTAAGATTTATCACTTAATCCCTGTTATTCATCGATTTATTCGAGCGGGTGCCAGTAACGTCTCCATTCATCCCGGTTGCGTGCTAGCATAGCCCAATGGTATCTGTTCGTTTTAGGAACATGTAGAGCCTCAAACCGATCATTTAGGGTCTTGACGAAGAAGTCTGACCATCTTATAGGTGGGCGTCCACGTGATCTTTTGATGTCTCGTGGAATCCAATCAGTAATGGCTCTAGTCCAGCGGTTGTCTGTAAACCTCATTACGTGTCCAGCCCATCTGATTTTTGATGTCTTGGCAAATGAGACAGTGTCCCTGATTCTTGAGCGTTGACGAAGATCAGAACTCCGGATTCTATCTCTCATTTGAGTGAATCGTGATATTCCAAGCATAGTTTTTTCGATTCCTCTTTGAGAGACCCGAATAGTGTTCTCATCCTGTTTTCGTAGGGTCCAGGTCTCTGAGGCATATGTTAATGCAGGAAGAATAGTGGAATCAAAGAGATGTGCTCGTAGCTGGAGGTTCTTTGTCCTTTTAGTTATTTCTTCAATGCTCTTGAAGGCATTCCAAGCCGCTCTCTTCCTCCTGCGCAACTCAGGTGCCAGGTCATTCATCATGTTGATTTCTCGACCTAGGTATATATAACTGTTGCATTCGGAGATGGTGGTTCCGTTGAGAGCGAATGGAGCATCAGGAACAAGGCTGTTTCTCATAAACATTGTCTTCGCAAGATTCAGCTGTAGTCCGACCTTTCCACATTCACGGTCAAAAATTAAGATTTACTTTCATTAAAACCGATATAATCCTATGTCCCCCAAAGACTGCTGGAGCGATAGCACAGCGGTAGGGCGTTCGCCTTACAAGCGGCCAACGTGGCCGACCCGAGTTCGATTCCTCCGCCCCTCTCGGAGAGCCCGGCAAGCTACCGAGAGTATTCAATATGCCAGACACAGTAACAACAAAGTCTCCAATGGAGACGTTACTGGGCCCGCTCGAGCAAATTAAAATTCAATGCAATAATTAAAAAAAAAACTTAGAACACATCCAGTCTCTGTAAAATCCTTAATATATGGCAGTTATAATACTCAGCATCACCATCCATGTCAGAGAGATTAAATATCATGCTGATAGAATTAATCAATTTTGTTAAATCCCTTCTTTCTATCATTTTATGAGGCAGAGTATTGCCCACTGATCCCTTTCTGTCTCTCTCTCTCTCTCTCTCTCTCTCTCTCTCTCTCTCTCTCTCTCTCACACACACACACACACACACACTCACACACACACACACACACACACACACACACACACACAGAGTGAAACAACTGAAGCCCAATGCTGTGAAAATAAAGAGCATAACAGAAATTTTGGGGGTGAAGAAGTGAGAATTACAAACACCACAGGTAATTTCATGTTAATCATCTGGACCCTGTGTAAACACAGAAAGACAGCAGAAGTCTATCTCTCCCGCCACCCACGTTCAGTAGTCTCACAGAGCTTCCCCCACTCAGGGAAGGTGGATGGCGATGGGCAGGCGAAGGAAGGAAACAAGAACCAGGCTGGTTGGTGTCAGTTGCAGTTTATTCCACTTTCCTCTCCATCCTCCTCTGATTCTCCTCCTGCTTCTTCCTTCCCCATGCTACTTCATTCTCCTCCTCGATCCCTCTTCATTCTCCTTCTGGCTCTGGAATCTGGATCTCCTAGCCCACTCTTACAGTCTAGTTAAATCCCCAAACCCTGAGGGGTTGGGGCTTACACATAGGTGTGGTCACAATCACTGTCACTGTCACTGTCCTCCCATTGCTCATCCATTTGCTTGAGTGGGCCCAGTAATGTCACCATTGTGAGACTTGTTGTTACTGTGTTTGGCATATCGAATACATCATGGGTAGCTTGCCAGTCTTTGCCGTGCAGGCGAGATACTCTAGGTAGCTTGCCAGGCTCTCTGAGAGGGACGGAGGAATCGAACCCAGGTCAGCTGAATGCAAGGCAAACACCCTACAGCTATGCTATCTCTCCAGCCAGTGGTCAAAATCAATAGGGTTAAAGTTATTTTCCTTGGGGAAAGCTGCTTCGAGGACAGATTCTCATTTAGCAGGTCGACCCACCCTAGAAAGGAATCCCATGGGTGTGTTTTTCCTCTCCTTGTCTAATAAACATATAAGGATTCATAATATTAATCATTTTGTATGGACACAGTAAGAGATACATTTAGCTTATAGAACTGCTCTCTTAGGGTCATCTCAATCTCAGACTACGGTGCTCGGGTCAGATTAGTCTTTCCTATTTCTAGCAGAGTCTTAATCTCGCCGTTTTGGATCATGACAGCATTTGTCCATGATCAAGCTCTTAACTTACAGTTAAGAATTGTGGCACTCAAACGTAGAGAGAGATGATGGGGAATCATGTCTGCCATGGAGGCAGGGGGAGAGTGAGAAAGGGGGAGGTATACTGGGAATATTGGTGATGGGGAATGTGCACTGGTGGAGGGATGGGTGTTTGATCATTATGTGATTGTAACCCAACCATGAAAGCTTGCAAATATCTCATGGTGATTCAATAAAATTAAAAAAAAAAAAAAGAATCGTGGCACTTTGGCCTGGGCCATTTCGATGCCAGGGTAGCTCACAGCTTGCCCTGGGTCCATTCAGTCCCTCGTCGGGACCCTGCTTTTGGGGTGCTAGGAACTAATGGCAACTGAGGCTTAAGGCAAGAAAGCAGGTGCCGGGGAGTGAATAATATTCAAAGCCAATTAAATCCTAAGATACAAAGCATGATATTAACTGTCTTCCTGTGTCTATACAAAAAGGACACTGCTTTAAACTATTCAAAAGACATAAGGAGAGGAGAAAGACAATATATAACTTACAAGTTCAGTGTCCCAGAAGGATCTTACCTTACAAATTAACAGATTCTGATTAGGGGGGAAAGCGGATTAACTGTTTGGGGAAGAGAGCACAGAGAAGTGGTTACAGATAAACGAAGGAATGGGAGTGACTTGAGCACTGTGATGGGTGTAACCTGATAAAACTGAGCTCCTTGTGGCAAGGGAGAAAGGACAAATCAGTTGTTATCCTACAGCGCCCAATTTCTTTGAAGTATGCGGTGAAAGCTCTGTACTCAAAAGATGTCCACGGACACAAATTTTATGTAAAATGTCACTAGTTTCACATACTTATTGAAACTGTTTAAGAATCTCTGAGTTGATTATGTCACTGGATTATTAGAACTTATTTATAAACAAAACTGCTGCTGAAAAGAAGACAGACTTAGGTATTTCTCACTTTGGTAGTTTCATCTCATCTTAACGGTCCTATGAAGATTCAACCTTAAAAGCAGCCTTTCATAAAGCTTGCCCTTCTCTAAGATAAAGGTGGTTAGGTGGACGGAGAGAAAAGCATAGGTTAAAAGAGTTCATTGGAAACATAGAACAAGGCATGCAGAAAAAAAAAAAATTCTGAGGCTGAATATGATAATACCAATAATCCATACTCTAGTTGACTTCTTTGGATTTTTACTGAATGAGTCTCAGCTTCCAATCTCACAGACACATGGAACTCCTTCATTTTTGCAAATTCGAGAAGGAAATATGATATGCTCCCTTCCCCCATTTCGGTTAATAAAAGTATTACCTAGGAATTTGAAATTCCTTAGTATAATCTTAAAGAAATATATACATACATATAAATACAAATATAAATATATATAATTTTTCTGAGAAAGATTAGAGAATCCTATCAAGGGAATAAAAAAATCATCAATACAATACCACAGCTAAAAAATATCAGAAATGGAGATTATTAAAAAAAGTTTTAAAAAAAGTTCCAATACATTTATTTACAATTAAATGCTTTGTGGCCTAATCAAACGATATACTTTAAAGCAAAGAATTGATATTAATACTGTTCTTTGAAAACTGGACTAAAGAATAGCCTATGTACACACTAGATTCTTACTGCTTTCCAATTCCCTATCATATCAATATCATATCAGTGTTTTCTAAAAAAAGTAGGGATATACGTGGTCATTTAACAGATGCTATTAGACTAAATGCTACTAAATGCTACAAATACAGTTTTGAGGAAATAAAATAAACTACAAAATTTCTGACTATATCAGTTTAAAGTATTATTATATAATCAACAAAAGTGAGAAACAGAACATAAAGTTTATAACAAAAGATGGAAAATGACAATTTTGACTAAGGATAGCAAGGCAGACTGATAAATAAGAAGCATTTTTCCTAGAATTTAAGCAGAAAGAAGTCTTTGACATTTTATTTATTTATTTGGAAATTGCAGTTTTTATTTGGAAGGTTTGATGGGAGGGGGGGCAGAAAGTGAGAGAGAGAGTGGAGAGCAACATGATTAAGAGAGAGCCTGGGCTTCCTGAAAGGCAGAGAGAGCCCCTACACTCTCACCAGCATTAGACCTGAAAGCAAGAAGGTATATGTCTCAAGAGGGGAGATGTGAGTGACACATGTGCTCAGGCACTGCGTGTGCTTGGCCACGTGGGCGCAAGCAGCACATGGGCTCGGGCAGCATATGCGCAGTCTGACATTTTAAAGACTGCAAACTTGACAGTTATTACAGGCAATTTGAGAGAAGGGGTTTTAAGGCAAAGGAAATGTTATGACTGAACTAAGTTTTGTTAACTACATGCTACTATTTGAACACAGGTCAGGTGGAGTCAGATCTGTATGGCTAAGTTGAAGTATTAGAAAATAAGTAGTAACATAATCATAGCAGCATACAGAAGATGGAATTGCAGCATTTCACAAGGTGGAAAACACGGGGTCAGAGAGGGAAGAAGCCCAAGAGGCAGGAGAGAAGCAGGGAGCTGATCCGTACACAGGAGCGGGGACAAAGCCCGAAGCCAGAAGAGAGGAAATGGAAAGGACGGATGGCAGGCCTGTGGAAGCAAAACCTGAAAGTAGGATTGGGAGCATTAGAGCATCCTTGAAGGAGACAGATGATTAAAACAAAAAGAAAGAAAGAAAGAAAACAGAAAAAAATAAAGTTCGGATGACCAATAAAATAATGAGTGACCCAGGGAAAGCCACTGGAAGGATGGTACTGAACACAGCATCCCCCTCAGGGAAACAGAAACAGATCCCTCAAGGAGACAGACAGACAGCATCCCCTTCAGGGAGACAGATAGCATGCCCCTCAGGGAGACAGACAAACAGCAAACAGCCTTTCCCGTAGGGAGACAGACAGACAGCATAACCCTCAGGAAGACAGACAGACAGCATCCCCATCAGGGAGACAGACAGACAGCCTTTCCCTCAGGGAGACACATTCAACAGAGCACCCCATGAGGGAGATACGTGGGTGCAGTATTACCTTGGGTGACTCTGGCGGTGGCCACCTGCTCTCCGCATCATTTCTCTCAGGGTAAGTGTCTCATACTCCCCGTATGTGGTTGCGGTCCAGGATTTCTGAACAGCATTGATGGTTTCCACAAAGTTGTTATTATATTTGTATAACCTGTTAGAATAGCTGCCACAAAAGCAAGACAGTGTTAGATATACTCGCTGCAGATGTAAGCAAACTCTAATCAAATAGACTCATACTATGGAATGAAGTGGAAAGTGGGCCCAGAGGTCTCAACTCAAGCGTGAGAGTACACGCCTTGCAGGTGAGGCTGTAGTCCTGCCCATGGGCCTCATGACTCCCAGACCCAGCCCTGTGAAGGGAAGGCCCTGGGTGCCTGTCCAAGCACAGATGTGCCCATAACAGCAAAGAAGAAACAAAACCGCTATGATCTCATGAGAAAACACTGTAAGAACAGCATAAATGGGAATGGCTTCTGTGAAAATAGAAGTTCAAGGGGTATTTGTAAGAATGTTAAATTAAACCACTTTGTCTAGTAATAGCACTGTAACACTGTCCTCCCATTGTTCAATGATTTGCTCAAGCGGGCACCAGTAATGTCTCCATTGTGAGACTTGTTGTTACTGTTTTTGGCATATTGAATATGCCATGGGGAGCTTGCCAGGCCCTGACATACAGGTGGGATACTCTCAGTAGCTTGCCGGGCTCTCCGAGAGGGGCAGAGAACTTGAACCCTCATCGGCCGCATGCAAGGCAAATGACCTACCTGCTGTGCTATCGCTCTACCCCTTGTTTAGTAATAGGTTATAGATATTATAAATTATGCTTTAAGATGGGGACTGCTTAAATAAGCAATGGTACTTCCTCTATTATACTGTCTGTTCAGTAAAAATGTCTAGAAGATTACTTAGAGGTAAGTGCTTAAAGTCTATTAAATTTAAAAAGCAAAGACATTTATACAGAATCAGTTTTATTGTTTCATATTTTTGGTCATCCTGGCCACACTTAGGGATACCTTCTGGCTCTATGCTTGCGACTCAGTTCTGGAAGAGCTCAGGAACCTAGAAGAGGTTTCAAGGATCAAATTCAGTCAGTTGCATAGAAGGCAAACACTGAACTATCTCCCTGGCCTTTACAACCAGGTTTTATATATATATATATATATATATATATATATATATATATATATATATATGTAAATGTATATGTATATACACATTTTTAAAAGGAAGCCAACCTAAATACCTTTAAGCGCTGGCACTGGATCACCACCTTTAAAATTTCTAAGATGTACCTTTATAAACTCATGAAAATAAAACAGGGCATCTTTCTAAATATGTACTATTAAGAATATAACATGGTAAGCATTACGTAGCATACAATATGCCATATATATAGTACTGAATATATAGTAGCACTGTAACACTGTGCACCCATTGTTCATCGATTTGCTCGAGCAGGCACTAGTAACATCTCCATTGTGAGACTTGCTACTGTTTTTGGCACATCGAATATGCCACGGGGAGCTTGCCAGGCTCTGCCCTACGAGCGGGACACTCTCGGCATCTTGCTGGCTCTCGGAGAGGGATGGAGGAATTGAACCCGGGTTGACTACATACAAGGTAAATGCCCTACCTACTGTGCTCTCGCTCCAGCCGAAATATACAGTATGACAACTAAAATAATTTATTCCAAATGAACTATGGATTACATTTATCTTTACACAGTTATTCTTTTAAATGGGGAAGTGAACATTTTTTGTTTCTCATTTTTGAGTCATATCCTACAATGTTCAGAGGTCATCACCAGCTCAGTGCTTGAGGCTTCATCCCAGCTGTGGTCAGAGGGATGAAGCCAGGCTCCAAGTGCAAGAGATGTACTCCAGCTCTCTGAGCCATATTCTCAGCATCTCAAAATATGTTTTTATCTGAGACAATATTAGTATTAAACATTGCATGTTTGTTACAAATGTGGACAAAACTTAATATTCAACCAGACAACTAAATCAAAATCTGGATCTAAGGAGATCTCCAAATGATTCACAATGAATTAACAATTAAGATGTGGTCCTTTCACTTATGCAAAGCATTATCTAACTAAAGTAACATTTTAGGTATAATTCACTTTCTCTTTTTACTGCTGTCCATAGAGAAAACAGTCTAACACAAACCACCTGGGAATACAGAAAATGCATAACCACATTTATAATGCTCCATCAAAGTTCTTTCTCACTTATTACAAGGTGTACCAGATATATAACATTACTAAATGGATTAAAAAATTGCAACATATTTTGAAAACACTAACACAACAATAAAAGCAATTTCCAGCTGTTCTACTATTTCTTCAGGCACAATACTAAATGGATTTATATAGGCTGACCTGAATAAATCTAAAGATAAAAGCAGTTTAATAAAATCTTATAAAGGATAAACACTTCAAAAGTCTAATGACAAGTATTTTTTTAAGAAGTTTAGTCAGAGAGGTTAAAAAAAACCTAAGCTTTTCAAAGTTTAATAGAAAAATTCAAGATACAATATTAAACTATAAATGATTTCTAATAAAAGTCATGTTATACTGATCATGAAACAGTTATTCTCCCTATTTCTTTGCAACATTTACTAAAACGTCCTGTGCTGATATGTGCATTACAGTGATGATAAAGTAGTTCTTAAATACTATTATTTCATAAGAAGATTAAAAATATTAAGTTACTCTGGGATAACATATGACTAGGCAAATTGGCACCAAATGGTCACTATACTATGAAATGATACAAAAACACTCAGAGGAAACACAACTTGCTTTCCTGATCTGTGACATTCAGCCTCAAAATGGTAATAAAATAAATTTCGATGGTTAAGTCACTCAGTCATGATATTATTATGGTAACTCTAGCAATAAATGAATAAATAAATAAAAGATATATATATATATTACCTACCTAATGACCAAGAATTTAAATTTCAGTCACATACTGCTTTAATATTTATGTTCAATTAATAAAATGTTTTTTTAAAAGTCATTGCAATTCTGTGAACTTTACTATAGCGCTTACTTTTGAGAGTTTTTTTGTTTGTTTTTGTTTTTTCGTTTGGGATAAGCCAGTACTCAGGGCTTACTCCTGGCTCTGCATTCAGGGCTCACTTCTGGTGGTGGTCCAGGGACCATATGGGATTCTGGGGATTGAACCTGGATCAGTGTGTGCAAGGCTAGTGCCCCACCTACTGAACTCTCTATCCAGCGTTTACTTTTAAGTCATGATTGTCCTAAGACTTTGGAAGTATTTTGGAAAAAAAAAGTTATTTTCTCAACTACATCAATAAAAACATTTTTCCCCATGAAATTTGATGTAATATGGCGTACAATCCTAAATCAACTCTTAAATAATCAAAATAAAATTCTCTATCATTGTCTTAGACTTATCAATTTCTTCTTCATCGTAATTGGATGTTGGTGTGTAGACAATGAAGACAGAAACTGCTGGCAGTGAGCCATATCTATTCAAGTGCAATTGTCCAATTCAGGTTGTTAGGCATTTGAATGAATCAATGCTCATGGCCAAGTTCATGTCGAAAAGGACACCAACAACACCTATGCCTCTTTTGTCGCAGGTTCTGCGGAACAGTTCTTCTCCAGTGTCGAAAACGGTGTGATGTGGTTGATGCCTTCTTGTCTCGGTCAGACCAATGATGTTGTACTTGATCTTTCACGCTTGCACCATCAGGTCCTTGATGGATGCACCCGATGCTAGCGTACGTGCATAGAAAGTACAAACAGTCATTTTAGTCCTTCTTCATTTTGGTAGGCTAGTTCAACCTTGAGATTTTATCAGCTGCTCCTTCCTCATCCTTAACACTGCCATATTGGGGGCTCTGTCAGGGTCAGGGGAATGAGACCCATTGTATTTACTGGTTTGGCATATCAAATATGCCATGGATAGCTTGCCAGGTCCTGCAGTGTGGGCGGGATACTCTCGGTAGCTTGCCAGGCTCTCCGATAGTGACAGAGACTTTTAGGGCAGCTACTAATCACCCTTGCAGGTGTTTAAAATGAAGAAAAAAAAAATGGAGAAGTTCTACATGGAGCTGGAGAAGTTCTATAAAAAAGACCACACCTTGTACAAGATCACTGTCGGTGATTTTAATGCCAAGATAGGACCGAGAAAATCAGCCAAAGAACTCCACTTCGGGAAGTTAGGGACAGATGGCCTAGAATGGAACAAACAGGGTGAGAGACTGTCTGAGTTCATCATGTCGGCCAACACTATCCAAGGTAACTCACAGTTCCAGAAGGCCGAATCTAAATGTTGGACATGGGAGTCTCCCGGTGGATGGTTCCACACCAAATTGAGCACATCATATTCAATCAACGGTTTTGCCTGACCGATGTCACTGTTGTCCCAAAATTCCAAGTGGGATCGGACCACCATCTCCTTCATACAAAATTCTACTTCACGGAGCGGGGAGAAAGGGCTGCAAAGTTTAAGAAAAACTCCCAGAACGACCACCAACAGGGAGCTCTTTGGCACTATTGCAGCAACATAGAAAGGTGTCGTCGTTGACAAGAATGATGAAAAATACAATCAACTGGTTCAGCACCTCCATGATTGTGCGAGGAATGCCGAGACAGAGACAGTCACAAAAAAGATGCCTGTCTTCAAAAACTCTCGAGCTCATTCACCAATGTGGCTTGGCGCGAGCCTCAGGCAAGTGTACGTCCAAACTCACAAAGCAGTGCAGAGAAGCGATAAAGGAAGACCTCAAAGAAATAAGAGCAGCAATGCTGACCAATGTGGCAGAAGCTGGGAAAAGCATTTGCAACGCCCGCCTGTCTTTTGCCAACTACAAGACCAAGATGACTGCCCTCCAACGTCCTGAGGGATCTATCACATCTTCCAGAAATGCAATGGAGATTATCCATGACTTCTACTCGAATCTCTTTGATAGCCATGTCCACCTGTCCACATAGCAAATTCCACAGGATGGATATGTCATTACCAAAGTTCTCCCTTCCGAAATCTGACACACCATTTCATTGGTAAAGAAGCGAACAGCACCCGGCCCAGACAAGGTCAGACCTGAACACCTGAAGAACTTGCCACCAGTACTTATCAATACACTCGCTCGGCTCTTCACACACTACCTGTCTGAATGCAAGGTTCCGTCCCAGTGGAAAACCAGCAGGACCATTCTACATGCAAGAAGGGAGACATCCACAACATGGCAACTATCACCCAATCTGTCATCTACAAACTGATCACTTGAGTCATCCTGAATAGGATTGGCAGAATACTAGATGAAGGACAACCATGCGAGCAAGCCAGGTTCCGAAAAGGATTCATCGACCATATCCACACGGTGACCAAGCTCACTGAGGTTTCTTGGGAGTTCAAGATGCCGCTCTGTCTAACTTTCATTGATTTAAAGAAGGTCTTTGATTCTGTTGAGACTGAAGCAGTCATTGAAGCCCTAACCAAACAGGGCATTCAAACTCAATACATCAGGATCCTCCGTGAGCTGTATTACAGATTTACTACTAGGATCTCACCATTCTACAAGGTAGTGATCATCGACATCAAGAGAGGGGTTCGGCAGGTTGATACCATTTTACAGAAACTCTTCAGTGCCACCCTCAAGAACATCATGCAACAACTAGAATGGGAAGGAATGGGAGTGAAGATAAGACAGTCAGCAACTACAGCACCTCCACTTCACTGATGACATGGTTCTAATGACACCAAACATTAGTCAAACAGCACAAATGCTGGTCGATTTCAACTGTGAGTGTGGAATGGTCAGATTGCAGCTGAATCTCACGAAGACAATGTTTATGGGAAACGGACTCATTCCTGACGTTCCATTCACTCTCAACGGAATGAACATCTCCGAATGCAACAGTTCTGTGTACTGAGAGCGAGAACTCAACATGACAAATGACCTGGCACCTGAGTTGCGCAGGAGGAAGAGCGGAAGAAATAGCTAAAAGGATGAAGAAACTCCGGCTCCAGGCACATCTCTTCAACTCCATCATTCTTCCTGCATTAACATACGCCTTAGAGATCTGGGCCTTACGAAAACAGGATGAGAACACTACTCGGGTCTCCCAAAGAGGAATCAAAAGAGCTATGCTTGGAGTATCACGCTTCATTCAAGTGAGAGAAAGTATACGAAGTTCCAGCCGCCATCAACGATCAAGAATCAGGACACTGTCTTGTTTGTCAAGGCCTCAAAAATCAGATGTGTAATGCGATTTGGAGAGAACCACTGGACTAGGGCAATTACCAACTGGATTCCACGGGATGTCAAATGATCGCGTGGCTGCCCACCTACGAGATGGTCAGACTTCTTCGTCAAAACCTTGAACAACTGGTTTGAGGCTCTTCGTGTTCCTGGAGTGAGCAGACGCCATTGGGCTACACTAGCACGCGACAGGGACACATGGAGACGTTACAGGCACCCATTCGAGCAAATTGATGAGTCAATTGATCAAGTGATTAACTTAAACACACACATTATATAACAAAACTAAATCTCCATGTATCTCCCATGCATGACACTTACTTTTCCTTTTGCTGCAGAGTCGGAGGATGTATCATATCCACGTTCACATTCTCAGAGTGAGCATTCACCTTCCTTCCGGTGAAGCAAGCCCAGTTCCGGCCCAGCACATCATGGACCCAACCAGGCATCGTCTCATGGCAGTAACTGGTGACCTTGCCGCCCTCTTCTTTATACTGCAATAAAGTAAAGCCAGGAAAGACTCTTGAGTCTGTTCAATATCCGAGAGATACCACAGTGCTTTCTGTTTAATACCCATCATCTGGCCCCCACAATGTCACTGTAAAGATACCCTTTCTTTTAATCATCAGGAATAATCTCTGCCAACAAGAACTTCCAACACTGAGAGGTTACCTTTTCCACATTCTTACAATTTTATTTTCAGAGTGAAGAGAAAAAAAAACCAACATTTCTAAGATTAATATTGTTGATTTTTCCCCAAACTTTACATAACAAAAACTTCTGTGAACAAAAGGCCTGAAAAGAAATAAACATTTAGTTTTGTGTTAGGGGGCCACACCCAGCAATGCTTTGGAGTCACTCCTGGCTCTGCACTCGAGAATCACTCTTGGTCGTGCGTGGGGACATATGGGGTGCAGAGTAACAAACCCTGGCTGGCTGTGTGCTAGGCAAATGCCTTCCCCACTGTACTATCAATTCAGCCCCAGAAATAAGCATTTTTTTTGAGCATCTGTCATTTTTCGAGCAGACACTGACCAGTGAGTTAATAAAGATTCCAGAGAAAGTAAGCCAGCCCTCCCCTAAGGAAACGTTCCATAGCAGACACAGGCTTTGGCTCAGTCTATCAGACTTTCATTCTCTGCTGAAAGAAGATCTACACAAGCAAGCTATAAGAATGAATGATGATGTTTTTATAAATCCATACAAAACGCCTGTGTCAATCTCATAATGTTTATGTATACTCCGATGCTCAGGGAGCTAAAGCCACTCCATAAATAAATAATCTCCTTATTTCACTTGTTCCTGTCAATGCTGATAACTGAAAACAGCCATAAAGTGAGATCCCAGTTCTGGACTCAGATGTCCCAGTTCTCGTCCCCTCCTCATGCAGAGGCACATACTGCAGGATGAGTATGTAAGGCTGGGAGGCAGAGAGGAAATGTAGACTATCTTTGGCACGGGTCTACCTCATGAAATGCTTGGTTTCTCCATCTATAAAACAATGAAAATAAAGAAAAAAAGTGTCCTGCAAGTGATAATCATTCTGGAATTCCATAACCTAATGCAGAGATTAGTCAAAGCTTTTCAGGAAGACTATCGTTAGGTTTTGCAGCTGCAAGCACTGTCTGAAGGACTCAGCTCTGCCCTTGGGAGCACAGACAGCCCACAGCCAGCACAGGCAGACACTCTGCCAGTACTTTTAAAATAAATACTTAACAGGTTACTTTTGACTAACAGGCTATGTTTGAAGATTCCTAATATAATCTCAAAGATATTACTTTATCTATAACACAGGGGTTGGCCAACTTCATTTTTGCTTGTTTTGACTTTGTTTTTAAGTGGTGTTTGGGTGATTATTTGATGCTGGGAATCCAACTCAGAACTCTTGCATGCTCTGAACGTGCTCTAGCCCTTTCTGAGTATTCTTTCTGGCCAGGCCAACCTCTATAAGGGCCAGAGAGTAAGTATTAAGAATTGCAGGCCCTAAGATCTTCGTCACAATCTCCTACTTCAGCCATTGGAATAGAAAAGGTATGCAGGAAACACGAAATAGAATGAATCAGATCTTGTCCCAAGAAATTTTATTCATAAAACGGTGGGGGTGCAGAAAAACAACATAGCGAAAAAGGCATTTGGCCTTGTAACCTGCTGACCCAGGCTCGAGTCTCAGAACCCCTATGGTCCTGAGCACATCCAGGAGTGATCCTTCAGCAGGGAGTCGAGAGTAAGCCCTGAGCATCATTGGGTGTGGCCCAAAGACAAAGTACACAGACACATACATACAAACACACACAAACCCCACAGGCCTGCAGCTTGCAAAGAGTTCAGAGAAATGTGTGGGCTACTCAGTGGGTTTTGTTCTTTTTTATACTTGTGGTCCATGAATGAGTGACTGAAACCCACTGGGCTAAACACCTCCAAAGGTAAAATTGCTTTATTACATCTGACTCACTCTGTGGGCTGAACCTGGAGGGCTGGACATACAACACGCCTTGTATGTCCGAGCACCAATGTCCAACCCCAGACTCTCCTTGCACACCCTCACACACAATGCTCCCCTCAGACCCTGGCTAGCCCTGGGCGCCCAGGACAGTGCTGGAGATGGCGCCGCTACCACCTCCCCCAGCATCCCACCCCACTACATTTGAAAATAAAAGAAAAGTCTGACTTTGGATCCAGACACAGGCTTGCATGCCCAGATCTGCCATCTACTATGCTACAAAGCACAGGGTTACATCGCTACAAGCTCTTCATCGGTCTGGATCATTTTCAGATAACTGAAAACAAAAATATGATTTTTTTATGACTAAAATCTTAGTTGTTTTACTTTTTTAAAAGTTTGTTTGGAGGACACAGCTGGTGGTTTTCAGGGCTTTCTCCTGGCATTCATGCAGGGCCGGGGTGACCAGATGGTGATGGAACTGAATCAAGGTTGACCACAGTCAAGATAAGTAACCTCTCCACTGTACTAATCACTCTGGTCCCTAAGAAGAAAATCTTTAGTGAAAATAAATGGTGAATTTTGCCTTTCATGGAGTTTTGTTACTTAAAAAATGGAGGCTTACATAGAGCTTGTGAAATTAAATCTTTTTAAAAAACAATTTCAATAACTACAATTTATCACCTACAAAGTTACAAAGGATAAGGAACCATGTTGTTGAGATGGTATTGCTAAAAGTTGCTGAAATGGATCTGTCTGGGTAACTCCTGAAAAAGAAAATCACCTCTATTTCCTATTTTGAAGCTCCTAAATTTACTTATCAAACATTGGTTGCACAGTGTTCCAGGCTTTGTGCTGGTATGCTCACCATTACTGATGCAGGCCCTGGCCTTAAGAAGTTCAAAATTCAATAAAAGAAACAAATATGAAAATAATTTGTTATGCCATCAAATGGCTCAATAGCTACTAAAGCTTCTGGAGAAGCCCAGGAAATTTCTTTATCTAAGCACAGACTAAAATCACTGATGAAATAACTTTCTCAACATAGCAAAAGAGTTAGGGACATTCACATAGAAGAAAAGCACCCCACATTGTTTACCAGCGTGGTTTGGTCGGCACAAATGAGTCACAAGTTAAGCAGGACAAGGGCGATTCTCAGGGAGAAGTGAGAGGTCCAGTTAGGAGATTGGGGCAGGCACCCAGCCCTGGGGGAACTATTCGCCTCTATCAGTTACCTCATTAACCCCAAACTACCTAACTAACCTGTACCACGCGTTTCTTCACTTCTCTGTGACTCATCCTACACATACAAAGACATCTTAACTTAGGCTCCTAACCACACAAAAACACACAGATCACAAACCTAAAAACAGCAAAAGGTCAAGATGGTACAGCAACATAGAATCCTAGCAGCCTTAGTGAGTGAAGAAGCTAGCCCAGATGACCCAGAAAGTAATAACTATATATCTATATCTATATAAAGATCTCCCTCTCTCTCTATATATATACATATATATAGATGATCTCCCTCTCTCTCTCTCTCTCTCTCTAGAGAGAGAGAGAGAGGGAGGGAGATCTCAGAGATCTATATAACCTCTCTGATAAGGAATTTAGAATGAAACTGCTAAGGATGCACAAGGTGATCAAAGAAACAATGGAACAAACCACCAATAAAATACAGTAGGATATGAGAGTAGAAATGAAGAAAATACAAACAAAAATATAAGCCTAAATGATAGACTGGAAAAACCTTGTCGGTGAAATGAATAACTCACTGAAAGGCCTTACCAGCAGAGTAACTGCTGAGGACAGAATCAGTGAGTTCAAGGTGAGGTGCAGAGAATCTCCAGACAACAGAAGATGGAACAAACCTTTAAAATAAACTGACAGATGACAAGTGAAAATTGGGATGATGCCAAGAAGAACAATATAAGAATCATTGGAGTAACAGAGGGGCAGGAAGAAAACCCTGATGAAGAAGCAACCATTAAAGCCATGATTGCTGAATAGTTCCAGGAGCTGAAGAGTGAATGCACCCAGACCCAAGAGTCTGGAAGGGCACCAGCTAAAAGAAATCCAAATAAGAATACTCCAAGACACATCCTTCCAGAATGAGAAAACAACACAGAGAGAGAATACTGAAAGCAGCAAGATCAAAGAAGGAAATAGCTTATAACGGAGCATCCCTAAGACTCACTGCAGACTTACCAGATGAAACCCTCCAGGACCGAAGACAGTGGTGGGATATGGTGAACAACCTCAATGAAATGAACACCTCACAAAAGAATACATTACCCAGTCACTCTCATTCAGATTTGAAGGAACAATGCACAATTCCACAGATGAAGGGCAAACTCTCCATGGGAGGAAGCTGACTGTTATTTAAGGAGTAGGGCGGGGAATCAATCAAATATAACTGATTCTGTTGCAGTATTTTAACATTCATATCTGTTCTAGGACTCTATGAATCATCATTATTACAGAACTATGGAACTTTAACATTTACCTACCACTTCACAGTTTATAATAAGCACTTTACAGATTACTTTTTAATCTTACAGACTTCATAAAATGTGAGATAATATAATCTTGAAAGACAAAAAAACCTAAAGGACTCCTAGAACCAAATCACCTTCCCGTGCCACGCAGCACTTCTCCATACACTGCTTCTCACTGAGAGTGAGGAAATGAGGTCAATCGCCCAAATCCCGAGAGACGAGACCCGAACGGATGCCAGAGGCTCCAGAAGACCCTCTGCAAAGGGTCAATTTCTAGGGTTTGAGCCTCACACAGGGATTTCTTAGAAACATAGGTATCATTCTTCCCACCCAAAAACCTCTACAAAGTATAGATAAGAACTCAAACAGGAGTGCTCAGGTTAAGAGGATCATTGCTTTACCCACTGTTTTCTCTGACAAAGCACTTGAATACAAACTGACTCTCAGATTCAAATACATATTCAGGATCTTTCAAGTTACCGAGGCAAAGGCCCACTTCTGTTCAGATACCATGCAAACCTGCATAATGTTACTGTTCAGAACAGTACTGTGTAGAACTCCGCGAGCTCAGAGGCACTAGCAGTGTTCAGAGAATCCTGCAGGCCTGGCTCTGAATGCTGGTCTCTGCCAGCAAAGCAGACAAGCAGCTCCTGAGCCATCTCCCCAGTTCCTTGGTATGCATCTTCAGTGCAGTGTAGGGAAAAGACTAGATCTTGGAGGATTAATTGCCAAGACTGGAAGCCGTTCTGCTACTGACTGTCTGTGTGACCCACTCTGAGCTTTTGGAGTCTGCACCTATAAAATCAGGGTGATGGAAACAGACCTGTCTCATAGACTATGTTATATAAGATACCTATTATGGTTCTTTCCACACAGACCAAAGAAAAGAAGCACTGTGCACTGTGTTTATTCAGTAACTAAGAAATTGTCTGGCACTGCGAAGCAATTAGATATTGAAAGAGTGAATAAAGGAGCAATAAATGCCAAGTTTAATGTCAAAAATAGCACAAGAAATTCAAGAGATAAGAAGTCTCTAATTAATATTAGTGTGATGCTGTCAACGAATCATGATGATCTAAACTCACACTCACATTATAGCTTGGAATGCCAGTTTTTTTTCCCAAACCTTCATATTCCTATCTGTACATTAAAGCTGACACAGATCAACCTACAAGTTACAAAATATTCCTGAATGCTTTCTAATTTCATAGCAATTTGGATTTACTTCTGGGAAATTCCTTATTTAATATCATAAAAGTAGGTAAATAATATGTACCAACACAATTCCCGATCTAGGACATATATGCTAAGTAATCCAATAAAAAAATTGCATTTTGGTAATAACTCAGATGGTTATCTACTCATGTGCCATGCATTAAATAGAAAATTATCTTCCACTTGTTATATTATATGCATTTTTTTAAATGCATACACATACACACACTTCACTTGAACTATCTTCCATTCCAATTTTTTTTCAAATTAAAAACACCTTATATAAGGTAAAATAGAGTTGTAATATCCTTATGTAATTCAAGTATAGTTTATAAGAAAAAGAATTATTCGGGCCAGAGAGGTAGTTCCACAGGCTGAGGACATGCAAAGTTTGTTTTGTATGGGTGAGAGGGGTCTTGCTTGATCTGTGGCATCACATGGTCTCCTAAACACCGCACAGAGAAACACCCAGCACAGCAGCCCCCAAGCACCCCTACCCCCATCCCCACAGACTCCAAAAGAAAAAAAAGAATCATGTGTCACCCAGATGTCAAAATCTTGATAGTTCTTTGAGAAGTCTGTCTATCCTCATCAGCTTCTTGATGCAAATATGCTGCAGTGTGGCATTTTCCCTAATATCATGGACTACTATTTCAATGACTTTGGATATTTACACCAATTATAAAGTTTTTAAAATTCAAATTAAAAGAACAAAATGATGATTACTAAGAGGAAAATGTGATAGGCAAACAGAATAAAACGTATTATATTGCAGAGGTTGTAAAAACTAGACATTTGTTGACACTATGGTACAGACAAGCTAAATTTCTACCTGTGTGTTAATTTCTACTGCAGTAGTAGATACTTTAATATAAACTGAAGAGGGGCCAGAAAGATAGTGCTGTTGGTAGGATGCTTACTTTGCATGCCGTCAATCTGGGTTTGATGTCCCATGCCCCATATGGTTCCTCACACCCACCAGAAGTAATCCCTGAGCACAGAGCCAGGAGTAAGCCCTGAGCATCTCTGGGCATAGTCCGAAACCTCCCCAGACACAAAAGTAAATAAAAATACAGCTTTTAAGTTTAGAAAACATAGATTTAATCACTATGCATTGTTGTCTTCAAAATTATTACTAGGTTGCCAAACAATTTCAAAAACCCGATTCTTCAATGTACCACTCACTTTATCAACTATTCAGTTAGATAATCCTAATATTAACCAACTGAAAAAGAGCAAACTGTTTTAGACCTTGTCACTTATCCTGGACCTCCTACTCAACTGCTTCTTGTCAAAGAGAGGGGAGGTCACCTAAACCTCCTTTGAGTTTCCTTGAATGAAAACATACTTGGCAAACATGTGAATGATACTATGTAATACACTGACAAAAGTCAAATGCAGCTGTATAAAACAGTCTGTGTCCTTTAAATCCTAGTCTGCCATTTATCACTTACATAACCTAAAAGTAACAACTAGTCTCAATCTTTCTTCATCTGCTAGTGGGAATGCTATCAAGTTCACTAGATTCCTAATAAAGATGACAAAAACAAAAAGATAAAGATAACATTCCAAGATTGAAGAGTTTAAAAAGTGACAATCACTGTATCACATCCTGTTGTTCATCTATTGCCTCAAGCAGGCCCCAGTAACATCTCCTTCGTCCTAGCCCTGGGATTTTAAAAAGTGCCATATTCAAGGCTTTTTCAGGGTCAGGAGAATGAGACCCATCATTGTTACTAGTTCTCGGCATATTGAGTACTCCACGGGAAGTTTGCCAGACTCTGTCATATAGGCAGGATACTTTTGGTAGCCTGCCAGGTTCTCCAGAGTAAGAACTAGATAATAAGATATTGCGTGGCCGCATTTGCAGCCGAGCGCTTCCGGGAGCAGGGTTTTATAGTCTCTGGGTCTTGGCCATTGATGGGATTACACGGCGCAGGGGGCAGTTGGTGGGTGTAGCAGTAACAAAAGTGTAAAAATGACAAAAGACAAAACAAATAACAAATAATAAATAATAAAACAAATAATAAACTACCCTTTGTTAACTATGGAGAAGATAAAACTGTTCCAATCTTCATTTATACCAAAGAACTTACAACATAACCCAAAGCTGAGCAGTTAGTAGAGCCCTATTTGTGAACCAGTGAGTACTTTTCAAAATGAAATAAAAGACGATCCATCAGAATACTGGAAAGAAAATATTGCATTTTTTATTTATACTTACAACAGAGATGAAACTGAAAATAAGCATATCCACTATCTAGCATGCAAAACAATATTGATAAACTCTTGGTTCGAATGTAACAGTCTCCTTGTCATTGTAGGTGTGCTACCGACGGTTAGAACAAAGTATATATTCCCTTCAGTACATAGGTGCCTTTGTAAACTGACTGAGGCATACATATTACTTAATTAAACTCACAAAATGAGAAAATGATTTAAAGTAATACCTTCAAAGAAATCACGATTTATAAATATTACCCAAAATAAGAAAATGGCAAAGCCTTATGTTTGAGCTGTTTCTATCACCATGATGCTGATTTTTTTTCCCCTGGAGTTAGAAGGAGTAACTGACATCTGTGCTGCACAAGACTTAATTCCAGCAGTATCTTGGGGTCATACCAGGTGCAACCAGATATGGTTCTTGGGATCAAACCAGGGTCAGTGCTGTGCAAAGGGGTCTTGTCCTCATACTCTCTCTCTAGACCTGGTATTCACTTTTAAATCTTATTTATCAACAGTGTAAGCACTGCAGCACTGTCCTCCCATTGTTCATCGTTTTGCTGGAGTGGGCCCAGTAATGTCTCCATTGTGAGACTTGTTGTTACTGTATTTGGCATATAGAATACAACACAGGTAGCTTGCCTGGCTTTGCCATACGGGCGAGATACTCTTGGTAGCTTGCTGGGCTCTCCGAGAGGGGCGGAGGAATCAAACTGCCCAGGCTGGCGGCTTGCAAGGCAAACGTCCTACCACTGTGCTATCACTCCAGCAGTGTAAATGTGTGCTAAATATGTGTGTGTATGTGTGTATAATTGATATTTGGCATTAGGAAGGGTTGTTTAATACATACTAAATAAGTTTTAATATACATATATATTAAGTATGCATATATTTAATATATATTAAACAATCCTTCTTAGTGCCACATATCAATTATGCTAAATTATTAAACTTCTGACATGTTCCTATTTTTAACAAAATGGGTCAACATTGCTGAAATTCTGTACTTAAAAGATTTTGAAGCACATTAGATAGCTGGGAACGTGACTCATGTATGAGGCACTGAGTTTAATCCTGAAACATCAAAAAACCCAAAAAAAAAAACAAGAAAATCATTTAAAAATTGTTTAAAATGTTGAAAACTTTCAGTAATGAGTCACAAATTATCTTTGGCAACAAAATCATAATTGAGTATATTTTTATTTTGTTCCCAATGGAGGGTATTGTGAAATATGTTTTGGCAGGTCAAATTTTTTTGGCAGAAAGTATTTCATCATTTAATACTATTTCATGTTTGATAGTCAACAATATTTTATTTATTCACTTTAAAATTTTAAGCATAAACTTCAAAGAAATCTTGTTTGCCTAGCTCAATCCAGACTGAAGCGCCCCAACATAAAATGAGCTTTCAGGCTGGAGCTAGTACCAATCCTGGTTCTCCTGACTCAGGGGAACCAGCCTGGTGATTCTTCCCTTGGCAACTAATTTAATTTGTAGTAATTCTGAAAATTAGCAACTTTGCTTTTTAAACTATGAACCTTATCTTGACTCTATAGTATTATGCAAAAGTTAGACGATAAAATATGTTATCTATTTTATTTTCTACAAAGGCATTCAAAAACTATGACCTGAGCCTTCAAGGGCATAAAGAGACAATACTTCTGGGGTAATCAATAAACAGTAGGACAGCACAGTGATGTATTATTTCATGTTATTTCTCTTGTAAATATGTATTGAAGGCCTATTATTCAAAATGTATTATGCTATGTGGGAATAAAATGGTCAGTGATAACAGACACACGATTCCCGCTCTTATCATGTACACTGATCAGAGGACAAAACAAATAAGCAATTATGAAAGAGAAGGGAGAGCTCTTTCATACTGCAGGGTCTTTTAACATGTATTTGTAATTTCATACCCATTAAGGTTTTTTTCCATAATAAAAGCCATCACTAAATATGCAAACCTACTCAGAAAAGTGTGGGGGAATCACTCAGTAGATTAAGATTTTTAAATTCCACATTAAATATATACTTATTATACTGGCTGCTTTGTCAGTACTTATATCTGAAAATCAACTTGAAAAATACAAAACTCCATTATAACTCTGGAGGCGAGCAAACTGGTAATTTTAGAGCTGAGAACCGAAACAGTAAGTACTGCATCCCTCCTGATTTGTGGTGCCAGAACCCTATAGAATTGATTCTTTGCAAACTGATATTACTTGTGATCAGTCTTAGATAAGACAACTGAAGTCTGTTTCCAAACACTGATGTCCTGTACATTCAGAGCTGAAAATAAAGTAGGGAGCTGCACACATTTTCCGCATGAAAGAAAATGGAAACAGGTTAGCAAACTATTCTATCACAAGACCATTGGTACTGGAGCAGAAAGACGTACGACAGCACTGGCATTTGCTCCACTAATGAAGTGGAGGTGGCATCGAAAGGTGGCATCGAAAGGTGGCATCAAGACCCAGAGGATAAAAGATGTATTAGGTCCAGAAGTAGCAGGCTGGGAGAAAGCATTCTGGTAGAAGTATTGGTATGTTGTTACTTCATCTTTAAAGACATAAAATTCCCAGAAAAGCATACCAGTACTTCTCAGAGGGCAAATAAGTCATGATAACGAATCAACATACTATCTCTGAAAGATTCCCCCATCTAAGCAGAAATGTCAGAGAAAATTTTTCCCAGACAAAACGGATTAGGCATAGTCCTACTGTCTGTTTTCCAAGGTTAATTACTTATCAGATATTAACCTCAAGTACTACCTGAGAGAACTAGTCCAATGATTAGGAAGCAAGAATTCAAAGACAGCAAGGGGTATTAACAACAGTGTCATCAAGAGAACTCAACTTGGCAAGGTTATAATCTGAAGTCTTATAATCTTAAATCTATAAAGTTCTCCTTCCAATTTTCGAGACTACAAAGGGAAAGGAAAAGTAAAATTTGATCTTAAATGAGAGAAATTAAAATAAAGGGCGCTGATTTAGGAAAAAAGGGAGAATAGCCTCATTTGGTAAGGGAACTTTGAACCAATTCTAAAATGTGCATGGGAGTGAAAGCAGTACATATTCTATTACATTAAGGTAACATAACACTTAAGACTCACTAGGAATTCCACACAAATATGACAGCAAGCATCACTACTTTCTGTGTTTCTTGTTTTCCAGTCTTTGGCGCTAAGCACTACAGAAGTCCTTACTGCTCTGATAGTAATTTTTCTAACTGTAAACTGAATCTAGTAGCATCCATGTTATAGAATTTTTGTAAGATAAAGCATGTCAAGCTCTTAGCATAAAATTAGAATGCAATCTTTACATAATTGCATTTAGTAAAAGGTAAAAGGTAAAGGCCCTCCCGTTGATCGTCGATTTGCTCGAGCGGGCCCAGTAACGTCTCCATTGGAGACTTTGTTGTTACTGTGTCTGGCATATCGAATACTCTCGGTAGCTTGCCGGGCTCTCTGAGAGGGGCGGAGGAATCGAACTCGGGTCAGTCATGTTGGCCGCTTGTAAGGCGAACGCCCTACCCACTGTGCTATCGCTCCAGCAATTGCATTTAGTAAAAAATATATATTTAAAAAATTAAAAATTAGATCCCTTCTCTGGCCAGTTGTGCTACAGGCCTATAACTTGCAACTCAGCAATTTTATCTATCAGAAAGCCCTTCTCCTCTAACCCAACTAAGATGTAACCTCCTTCAAACTTTGTCACTTTGTCACTTCAGATAATTTATCTTTGTGTCTCAAGAGTTCCTGAAATCTGATTTTCACTCCATAGCAGGTGCTGGGTTTCTGGGTTGAGGTAACTAAAGAAAAGGCATGCACTCAAAAGACAGTTTAATCGTGAATAAAACTCGCACTGTAAACAAATACACAATATTCACATTCTAAGCAATATGGAAAAAAAATCACCTAAATAGTGAGTACATAAAAGAGAAAATAATGTGTAGCGTATCATTCCTTATTATTCGAAGACAGGACAGTGAAGCCATTTAAGACTTCCAGATTTATTTGCTTATTCTGCAGTCTGGCTTTCCACAATCCAGAATGGTGGCTGCTGCTTTCCAAGGAAATGTTCGGGAGGGCAGCGGCCTTGGAGTAGGTCCCCAGGACTTCTCTGCACTCTACATGCACAGAGACTCCAGATGAGAGCGTAGCTGCTCAGGAGCGCTGCTGGCTGAGACGCGGTCCACTGCTGATGCAGCTCTGCCTCTGAGCCCCACGTTTTTTCTGGCTGTAGTTTTTAAAGATCCCCTCAACAGACGCTCTACTTAATAACTACAAGATAATAAAAACTAAAGTTATAAACCAAAAAGGATCAGTGTTCTCTAAAAATGTTTAGAGTAAGTTTTAAAAAGTATCAATATTTGTGATGCCAGAAACTTTTAGTGCGTTCAAAGGCATTCACAAAGAGCTGCCATTCGAGCTGAATTGTTAGGCAACACGTATTGCAAATGCAGCCAACACACTCAAGCACATGCAGATCCACAGGAAACCAACCCCTGGATAAGCTTTAGTCCTGAAAAGTACTTGACAGACTAATTCTAGCAACCAGATACTTTCACTTGTGTACCCTAGCACTGTAGCACTGTCCTCCCGTTGCTCATCGATTTGCTCGAGCGGGCACCAGTAGCGTCTCCACTGTGAGACTTGTTACGGTTTTGGCATATCGAATGCGCGACAGGGAGCTTGCCAGGCTCTGCTGTGTGGGCGGGATACTCTCAGTAGTTTGCTGGGCTCTCTGAGAGGGATGGAGTAATTGAATCTGGGTCGGCTTTGTGCAAGGCAAACGCCCTACCTGCTGTGCTCCTGCTCCAGCTCATGTTTACCACCAGAAAAGTTGTCTCCTGAACTAGGAGGAAGAGGGTGAATTTTCAGACAGAATTTTGTAAATTCATTTTAACGTAATAAATTTTATACATTTTTTTCTTTTGCTTTTGGGATCACACCCAGCGATGATCAGGGGTTACTCCTGGCTCAGCACTCAGGAATTATTTCTGGTGGTGCTTGGGGTGCCGGGGATTGAACCCGGGTGAGCCATGTGCAAGGCAAATGTCCTACCTACTATACTATCACTCCAGCCCCCACAAAATACATTTTAAATTTTAAATTCTTAATTAAAATAAAAATGTTTAATTAATTTTTTAAAATTAAAAACTACATTTCCTAAACTTTTTGTAACAGGAAAAATGGAGAATTTGGGGTAACTTTTCTACTTATTCCTAAACTAGCAGCATACAGTTTAGTAAAAATGCTGAGAAGTTCTGACCTAAAAAAAAATTTCAGTCCATACTTTTCAACTACCAGAAAAGAATTAAGAAGAAATAGCTTATCTGGTTTACTCTGAATTCTTTAATCTCAGGGCCAGTGGCGCAATGGATAACGCGTCTGACTACGGATCAGAAGATTCCAGGTTCGACTCCTGGCTGGCTCGGTGGGACCGCTGACCTTTATTGGGCTGGAGCGATAGCACAGCGGGTAGGGCGTTCGCCTTACAAGCAGCCAACATGGCCGACCCGAGTTCGATTCCTCCGCCCCTCTCGGAGAGCCCGGCAAGCTACCGAGAGTATTCGATATGCCAGACACGGTAACAACAAAGTCTCCAATGGAGACGTTACTGGGCCCGCTCGAGCAAATCGACGATCAACGGGAGGGACTTTACCTTTACCTTTACCTTCTTTAATCTGCAATTACTAGCTAACTGGAAAATCTATAAGGCTAGCAAGATGAAATAAGACAACTGACAAGAAATTTCACCTGGTAGGCCCATGAAACAGTTCAGAAAAAAACTTTCTAAACTTATAGGAAAGGAAACAGGGTAAGTTTTTTTTTACCAACTTTACACTCTTTAACCATCCTTTTTTCCATCAAAAATTTAGGCTAAATTTATGGATCCAGTGTGAACAATGGTTTAAACGTCTATGTTAAAAATGTGAGAATAGAGTGAAAAAGATACTCTTCTTTCAATTCAATACCCAAAGTTAGGAGAAAAAGCTATCTTAAGAAAATGGAAGCCTTCTCAGAGGTATGAGTAACAGGAAGGCCTTCCTTTGAAGAAAGAAAAACAGCTCTCTACTCGAAGACTGACCTAAAAGTCTCTGGCCTCCCAAGTTCCTGTGAGTCATTTTAGGAAAAGGAGCTACCAGAGGTACACCACTGCTTCAAGGCGTGAATGACCTTGAGTCAAGCTTTCCTAAAATGGGTCTTTAACTCTTGGGTACAGGTCTACTTGTGTCTATGAGTATCATTTTAAAAGAGGTAATCTGATATAAGCAAAAACAGCATACTAAACTGAAATATATATTTACTTAAAATAGCGTGGGCAGACAGAAGTAGCAAAAGAGCAATTGAGCAAGAAATTTCTCACAAATACAAGTTTCATGATGAATCAACTAATTTGCATAAGCCGCCAAGGAAGCAAGCCTGCTTTTCATGAGAGTTGAAAATATTTCAGTGGAGCTCACCCAGTTTGTTCTTCAGATGTGGCAAATCATATATCCCCACTGTTCCCAGCTGCATAAACAACTGATTGATAAAATCAATGGCATCCTATGAAGGATTTACAATGGTAAACGAAGTCAATGCATTGAAATAAAGCATCTTCACAGAACAGCCATATATTATACACAAACTCAACTCTGTCCTACAATTGTATGATATTTAAAAATAACCCCCATGTTATTTAAGAGACAAAATTCTTAACATACTGAATTTAACAAAACTAAAACATCTATCCTAATAAAAACTCTTCTAGCTGTTTTAACCTGAAAAACACAGATAATTAGCACACATATGGGCAAATAAATCCTCTACCTCCCAGATATACTGAGTAGCAACCTGTTTTACAAACACCCATGATTGTAACTTTTCACTTAAAATTCAAGGAAGACTGGTAGGCCCCGAACAAAAATGGAGAAACAAATGAAGTTTTTTTTACTTGATTATCAAATGAAATTTTCAACCACATACTTTCACTTCTATGCATTACCTTCAGTCCTTGAGTAGTTTATAATTAAAATAAAATTTGAGTTCCTTCTCTACTACCTTTTCTAGTCAGTCTCATTTACAGCCTCAGAGAAAGTAGTCTGAGAAATAGTAACATACTAGAAAGTCGCTTCAATTTGAGGGTATTCTTCAGAGGTCAGTTTGTCGCATACAACTTTTTTCATCTAGGTAATGAGCACAACATGAGTGCATTAGAGGAGTGTTGTAAAGAGGAATAAAGTATGCTAAAGTATAGGAGAAAAAGCAACCGTTTATCATATAAAATCAACAAATTTCTTTTATGTGTTTATACTGTTTTTCTTTCATAGGCTGACTGCTTTTAATCTGCAGTACTTCTGAAGGGCACAAACTTGCTTGAGTGTCACCAGTTATAACCAGAGGTCAAAGATATTGGTCAACAGTTTTACAAGTAAACTGAACTTGAAAATTTGCATTTTTGCATAGCTGGGCCCTGCTGTTTTAAATAAGACTGCTTTGGTTTGGGGATCCCACCCAACTGTGGTCAGGGCTTACTTCTGACTACTCAGGGATCACGTCTGGCCGTGCCAGGGCACCAGATAGTGGGGTAGCCTGCATTAGAGGAGAGAATCTTCCCTGCTGGGCTACTATCACTTTGGTTCCCAGAAGTTGTTCTGTATGTTTATATATCAGCATGAGTGAGCCCTAAATGCATTTGATTTGGCAGGTCAACAACTGCTAAGATAATATAACGTCTTCCATAAGTTGGACAAGGAAAAGTATCTTTTGTAGTTGCAAAGATGGTGGCACTCTGGGAGGTGCTCTGGGCTCCTGCTGGAAGTCCTAAAGTTGGGGGTGGGACGTGTATTCCCTGTTGGAAAAGGAACTCAGGACCTCACATAGGCATGCAAGAAATGTACTCTACCACAAGAAAAAAAAAAAATATATATATATATATATACCTGGGCTGGAGTGATGGCACCCTTGGTAGGGCATTTGCCTTGCACGCAGCAGACCCGAGTTCGATTCCCCTCTTGGAGATCCCGGAAAACTACCAAGAATATCCCGCCCACACGGCAAAGCCTGGCAAGCTTGCCGTGATGTACTCGATATGCTAAAAACAGTAACGACCAATCTCACAATGGAGATGTTACTGGTGCCCACTCGAGCAAATCGCTGAACAATGGGACGACAGTGCTACAGTGCTGTATCTCCCTAGTGCTTCTAGTTTCACTAAAAATTCACTAACTCCAAGATTTTAATCAGCCTGAAGTTATATGAAAAATATTATGATAATAATTATCCCAACTCCACTCACAACTTCTCAAGCAATTAAAAAAATTAACAAGTGAATAAATAGCTTGTAAACCTATGCCATCGTTCACATGAGACCTGAATAAGGAAAACAAATAGAGCAAGTCCCGAGCAGCAGGAGCAGGGCACTGGGGTCAGCTGGAACGCAAGTCCAGGACTGCTGGCCGTCCACTCGCAAAGCCTCGGGGCACTTTCAGAGGAGCAGAAGCCAAACAAAATGACCTGGACAGGATCATTTGCTTTATGAGTCAAGCAGCAATAACAATTAAAAGAAGAAAATTTTAAAAAATTGGTGACAGTACAACTGAAGAGACCAAACGAAAACAAATGGTAGAATAGACAGGGAATAACAATGAACAGAATAACCATGGCAAGGCCCTGTGGTGAAGTGTGTCAGATGTTGCTGAAATGGCAGTACACCTAGTAAACTGTATTATACATAGTTTACCATATATAAAACATACATGTGTATTAAAGTTGAATTAAAATATTGCTTAAAAATTTTTAAAAATAAAATACTGCTTAAGTTTTTATTCTTAAATTAAAAAGAAAATTATTAATTTTTGTCAGTTTGAAAAAAAAAACTCATGATCTTTATTCCTTGCATTGGTCTGATTGGGTGGAAAGGACCAACTGGTAAACTAGAGTTTTGGTGGTAAACTCAATATAGTACATACAGATGTTGCTTCATAGTGATGCATGCTTTAAAACATTTGTCACATACAACTTTTAAATGTTATAACGCAATGCTATTTTTTAAAGAAATATTTAACACAAATTAATGTCTGCTCTTCTCTTGAAACCTTTCAGCAAGATTTCCCGAGCACCACTTGTAGGAAATACCCTGATGCTTGTGCTAAAATCCAGCAAGCATTGGGTTATGCCTCCCGATTATCTAAAATCTAATTCATACTATCAGTTTTCTAATTTTTTTTAATACTGCTTCCCATTTCCCTTCACTGGATTTGTTAAAAGAACATGCCTACAAAGTATCACCCTGCAAGCAATGATTATTTAGAAGGTACCACGATTTGGCTACATGAAGAGAAACTTGAAAACACGCACTTTGGGAACAGGGAGATGGCTCAAAAGTGGATGCACACTTTTCCTGCTGAAGCCCAGGCACCGGGGTCCAGAGAAGCAGCACAAAAGCAGCCACTACCTCGTTCCCCTGAGATGGTACAGCCCAACGACAATGGCACACGTGCATATTCTATTTGCTCTTGGAAATTATGACCCTTAACACAGGACTTAACTATTGACCAGAAAGGTTTATATTTTACCAAGAAAACATGGCACAGATGAGCACTTGTCAGATGGGCACTTCAAAAAAATTAATATTGAAATCACAAAGAGAGAACATTCTTTCTTATTTTTATTTTTTTCTTTCTTATTTTTATTAAGAATAATGAGAGAATGCCTTCAGAAGACAGACTTACGATCTTCAATAGTGTATATGTTTACTCTTCTACTTATGTTTGAGAATACATAAAAATGTATTTGGCTTCAAAAAGTAGTTTTCTATTGACTCATGTTCTGAAGTTATGGAAATATATCATTTGAAAGCAGACAAACTGGTGGAGAAATATGAAAAGACACTGGCAAATATGTGGTATCTTTAGAAGTTCCTCTACCAGTATTTTCAATTCTGCAGAGATTGGAAAGACTTCTAAATAAGTTACCAATTTAAACAAAATTATTATAACACCATGAAGTTGTTCAAAACTCAGCTGCTTCAGGCATTCAATATTCCACACCATTCCCACCACCTACTAGAGCTTCCCTCCACCAACTGTCCCAGTCTCCCAGCCCCTACCCCAGCCTGCCCCCTGCATGCACAATAAATTTACTCTGTATTCTATTGTTTGTTATAACACAAAGGCAAATGGAATTATCAAACATAAGATCAACAGGAGTCAGTCTGTTGTCATTGTTATCATTGTTATATCTCACAATGATGTTACTAAAGATATTTTCTGAGGATCCAGTGTGCTAGTTGAGCTTCTGTATTATTGTTCAGTCTCACTGAGCTTGGTGGTCTTCTGTGCAACAAACTATGATTATTCAGATATTGGCAGGCATATTCTTGAAAGTGAGCAAAGGAGACTATCATTTCAAAGAAAATAATTTACATTATTTGCTGTCATGTAGAAACCTTTGAAATTCCAACAAAAAACATTAAGGGGGAAATACATATTTGCCACCATAAATTTAACAAGATCCTGTTTTGATAAGATTTTCCCGATGGCAGGGCCAGAGTAATAGTACAGCAGGCGGGGCACTTGCCTTGCAATAGGCAACCTGGAGAGTTTGGCCCACATTCCATAAGGTCCCCCAAACCCTATGAGAAGTGATCCCTGAGGAGTGATCCCACAGAGTAAGTCCTGAGCACTTCTGAGTATAACCCAAAACCAAATACATATATATATATAAAATTTCCCCCCGTGATTGTTCTGCTGATATTATGATATCATATTATTTTTATAAATACAACAAAATGTATCTGCCTATCTCAGTGAAAAAAAAAGATAGTTTTATATATATATTTATATATATATAAGCTAAAGTCTTCTCTTTCCCAGCTGCATATATATGTATATATATATGCATACACACACACACACACACACACACACACACACATATATATGCAAGGTCAGATTTTCTTCATGTAATTCCATCAAAATTAGTGAATGTGTTAACCTTAGGCATCAAAACTATAAATGTTAAAAATATAGGAACCATATTACCAAAAGTACTATTTTAAAGTTTTTTATTTAAATATTTTCAGTAAAGGTGAAATATATTAGAAAAAAAGACTTGTAAATAATGAATAAAATGACTTACCATATATTATATGCTACTCTCCACCTTGTATTTAAGTCAATCTGTTTCTAACTGAATTCTACTTCATATAATCATTTTCACATTTTTAAAATATTGATCATGAGGCTACAGAAGGGAGAAGGGGTGCAAGGAGAAAGTCCCAGGCACGTCCCGCAGTGCACTGCACTCAGGAGCCCCAACCCCAGCACAGAGGAGTGTCATCTTGACAACCATACCCCAGCAAGGCAGACAACCCCGGGAGTCACCCCATGATCCCCTTGAGGAACTCTGGGGCATCCCGACTCACAAGAAATAAGAAAGGGCCAAGGAAATGAAGGGAGGGGAAAGGTGAATAGGAAGGGTGATGGGAGCACATAGTAACCATCGCCCTGAATATCCCTTTCCTAACATATCCACTGATCCACTGCAGAGGTAATTACTTACCAACCTGCAGGCAAAGAAACTTTGAGAAGCAGTGGAAAACTGTAAGCATTCATATGCAGAGCAACAACTGGAATAGAATTACAATGACCACATATGTACTAGAGTTTTGAAAGTTCAGGGGGCTGGAGAGATGGTCCAGTGGGTAAGGTGTCTGCCTAGCACTCAGCTGGCTAGGGCTTGATTCCCAGCACCAGCCCTGAGCACAGAGCCAGGAATAAGACCTGAGCATCATTGGCTGTGCTCCCCCACCCCCAAACAAACAAATAACAACAAAGACATACTTAAAAATCCAAATACTCTTATGACATGAAAAGGAAAAACAGTAATGAAAACAAAAACAAGTATGCAGGGGCCAGGGATACATCTCAGTGGCAGAATGCAAGCCGAGCACGGGAGGCTCTGGGTGAGATTCCTGTGATGCCTCCCCCCAAGAGCCAGTATGCAGGAGTGATATTAGAATATTTACTAACTGGTAAGCATGGGCTTCAGAGAAGAAAATGAACTGCTAAGTACCATCAGCAAGTCTGCACAGATAGCCTCCCAACAGCTTATAAGAAACCGGCCAACACCAAGGAGAAGTGATCACTTTCTGCGACCACTGATTCCATATTAAAGAGGAATTCTCATAGTACAAGTAATTAGAACTCTAATTATGACTAGCTTAGACATTACACTGTATTTATAAATCAAATCTGAGCCCAATCGAGGATCACAATAAATTTAGAAGTTAGTCTTTTGTTGGTACTTTCTCTTTCATCAGCTTTAACATTCCTCCACTTTCCCACAAATCCCCAAATTGGCTAACTCTTAACAGATGTTTCAGAGATGGTAAACAATATCCCATTAAAAAGTCTATCCTTATACCCCATTTGTAATGAGAAACAGCTAGCCAGGACTTGAGGACTCAAATTATTTAAACCATTTAAAATTCTGCTAACGGGAAATGGTCTAATTATAAGCCGTGCTAAACTTTACTACCCTACAGTGTAGGAAGCTCAGTGTTCAAAAAAGGGTGGACGCAGCTCTTCCTAGGCAAAGACAATAAACTGGACTGGCTGCACCACCTTTTACTTTTAACCCAAGGAATACTTTCAGTGCTTTCCACATCTGTCTTAACTTAGTCAAGTTGTTCACATTACTCTCTGCAGTAGATGGTAGCAGGGCTGTCAGCCTTTTCACACCTGCAGACCAGATGGAGGGAATGAGAATCACCACACAAGGTACTTCACTGAGGCATCGAGGTTAATTTCTCAGAGTCAACAATGACAAGAAGTCAGTATAATTCCAAAAAAAACAAATTTGTACTATACAGGTTTCCTTCAGATTAGATGACTCTGCTGACATTTAGAAATTAAGGTGTAATAAAAAAAATTAAGATTCAGTCATACTTACAAAAGCTACAAAGTACAAGTTTAAATACAGATGGACTAGCCTTAATTTTAAATAAAGTGGCAAAAGCAAATCGCACTATTTAATTTCTCTGAGGAAAACTGGTATCAATTCTAGCTATTTTCTTAATCTAAAATTAAAATTCTCAGGATACTCTCATTAGAAGCAGTTTCAGGTATCAGATCACAAAAAATACAATGTATTTGTCATCAAGACTCACCTTAAAAAAGGCAAACCACTTGTAGTCATTCAACACAATCTCAAAACCTTGATTGTAGATGATGGTGAAATGGCCGGAATTACCAAAGTCATCATATGCTGTATCCAATTTCTTAAGGTGCACTACTACTTTTTTTTCTGGCGGTCCTAAAGAAAAGAAAATGCACAAATAAGGGGGAGTTATTTGGACTTAAAGGGAAGAAAGTATTTATTCTCTAACTCACTATTTTTTCTCTCTTTTTAAAAAATTTTTATTAGTGAACCACCATGAGGTACAGTTGTAGACTTACAAATTTTTGTGCTTGGGTTTCAATTATATAATGATCAAATACCCATCCCTCCACCAGTGCCCATTCTCCACCACCACTGATGCCAGTAGCCCCCCCACTCCCCATCCCCTCATCCCCCCCTGCCTCTGTGGCAGGGCACTCCCTTTTGTTCTCTCTCTCTCCTTTTGGGTGCTGTGGTTTGCAAAAGAGGCAGTGGGTGGCAATCATGTTTGGTCCACAGTCTACTTCTAAGCTGCTTCTTTGGTGGTGTGTCTTCCCCGCACAGCACCACTGTTCAAAAGCGCAACTTGGACACCCTCCCCAACACCAGAGGGGTCTATGTCACGGACAGAAGTGCGACAGGAGCTGAGCTGAATCTTGAACTTCCCCAGAAGAGGCCTCCTGGCCCTCTCCAGCCCGCGTTCCTTTAGGACGGGTCTCCGGATTTTCCCACCTGGTGCAGCCCCGTCCGCTCTGGACCGCCTAGTCCCCGTTTCTCCCCCCAGATGTCAGCACAGCTGGCAGGCGCAGGTGAGAAGCCCAACACCCGCGGTCCCCAGGAGCAGCAGTAACCCCTGAGCACAGAGCCCAAGTAAGGCAGTGCACCGCCGAGTGGGGCCCCAGCAAACAAAACAAAAACAGTAAAAGTACTCTGCTTCTTTAGAAAGAGAAGACAGGGCCCCTCTGCCGTAGGCGGAAGCGCCCGTGACGCTTTTCTACACACGTGGCTTCCCCCACTAGAAGAAGCTGCTACTGTCCCGCTAGCGCTGCAGAAGCAAGCTGCCAAGTGACAGGGCCAGCCCCGCGTTCCCTCGCCGTCGCCCTCCAGACCCGGCTTCCGAGGGAGAAGGTCTGGGCCAGCTCACACACGCACGGGCCCTTGGAGTCAGAGCCGGCTCGGCGTCAGGTCGCGGGGTCTGCGAGAAGGAACCGCAGCGGGCAGCGGCACTCTGCCCGGCGGGACCCGGCAGACACGGCGCCCCGGCCCTTGAAGCTGTGCCCTCGGCTCCGCGGGGCGGTGCCGGGCGGGCACTGTCGGCTCCGGGGCGCGCAGGGACGCCGCGGCCGTCTGCCCCAGCGCGGGCCTCTGCGGAGGGCCCCGCACACGCCCGCGTCTAGGTGCCCGATATCCCCAAAAGGCAAACGTGAGTTTTACAGAAGACCCAGCCGGCGGCAGCCTGAGAGCCCAGAGCGTCGGAAGTTCGGCTCGGGCCGGCGGCACGCGGCCGGGCCCGGGCCAACCTCCCCGGCCCCGGCCCCGGCCGAGCCTCGGCTCTTCCGAGCGAGCACCCCGCACCCCAGACGAAGGGCTCCGGAGGGCGACCCGGCCGGCTTACCCACGGCCGAGCAGTTGGCCAGGCGCTGCCCGCGCGGGGCGCCCACCTGCAGCACCCAGGTGCCCAGCAGGTCGGGGTACGAGCAGTTGGCGGGCGTGTCGCCGCGCGCGGGGACCGCAGCACACAGGAGGAGCAGGAGCACGACGAACAGCGAGGCCGGCAGGGTACCCATGGCACAAGAGCAGAGCGCCGAGCCGGCACAGCTGAACCCGCGCTGCGCGCCCTCAAATAGCCGCGGGCCGGAAGGCACGGGGCGGGGCCTGCGGGAGTCCCGCCCCGCCCCAGACGGCCCGCCCCCTTCCGGCACGTTCCCGCCCCCGCCCGAGGGCCCCGCCCCGCCCGCCCGGCCCGGACAGGCCCCGCCCCCGCCCCGACGGCCCGGACAGCCCCGCCCCGCCCCCGCCCCGACGGCCCGGACAGCCCCGACCCGCCCCTCCCGGCCCGGCCCGGCCCCGCTCCGCCCTGCCTTTACCGACAGCCCCACCCGTCCTCAAAGCCCCGACCCCCGCACAGTCGCGGTCCCGCCCCGCCCCGCCCCGCCCGACGGCCCAGCGAGCCTGGACGGCCGCAGGTTCGACAGGTTCGGGACCTCTCGCTGCACCGCCCAGGTGTGGTGCGTAGGCCAGACCCGGAGAGGGCGGGGCGGGGAGCGAAAGGGCCTCCCTTGCAGGCCCGGCCTCCCCCAAGTGAAGACCAGGCGCGCGTGCCAAATTGGAAGGGGCTTCCCCTCGCGCCCCCGCCTGCCGAGGAGAGTCCCCCAGTCCCGAGCCAGAGGCTACTCCCGAGCCTGCTTCGGTCGGCTCCCGCGGCCCCACGCTCGCATCCTGGCCGGGGGCCCTGCCCGCAGACCCCCTCCCCCAGAGCCCCTTTCCTTCGGAGGATGCTCGGGTGAGAGCGTAGGCTTCCCTGCTTCACCACGCGCGGCGGGGCTCCGTCTGGAGTGCTCACGCTCCCACCACACGTTCTGGGGCCCAGGACAGAAATGAGTCCTGGGCCTAAGCGGCAACGGGCCCAGAACGCGGCCCGGGATTCAGACCCGAGCACTTGCTCCTGAGCGACGCGGCCCCTTTGCAGACAGGCTCGGGCGCCTGTGTCTGGCTTCCCGAGACTTTCCCCCTGGGCCAGGAGTGAAGCCAGAGAGCAGGGCGCCCAGGGCCTGGAGTGCCAGGAGCCACCGGCCCAGGCAGAGAGCGAGGGCCAAGGAGGGGGTCCAGGCCTGGGCCTCTGGGAACATGAGAAGAGAGAAAGAAGCAGGAGGACCACGCCTGGCCACCGGGAGGGACACACCTGCAGTCCGCAGGGCAGAGGAGAGGCAGGAGCCGGTGGAGGGAGCAGGAGGAAGCCGAGTCTGGGCTGGAGGGCAGGAGCTGCGGTCAGCAGAGCGAGTAGGACAGCAGCGGCGGACAGGGGAGATCGCTGCCGAGGCCGCTGCTACGGATGCTTGGGGCTGCTGCCCACCGTGCATGGTCAGAGCCGCAGCTGTCCCGACAAGGGGGAGCGCGAGAGTCTCCAGAGGGAAGGGAACTGCATGGAGCCGCTGCAAGGGGCTCGCCGCCAGTGAGATGCTTGACCGTTGGGCCAGGCCTGGCTCCACCGCGGGGCTCGGACTCCAGGACCCCTAGGAAAGACCCACCGCTGCAGAAGCAGGAAGAAGCCGTCGAGCCGCTGCCCCCGTGGCCCGGGTGGAGACTCCCACGCGCGGCAGGGTCGGCAGGATTGGGACTGATGATCAGGATGCTTGGAGCGGTGGCTCCAGGCTGAGGCCTGGGAGATCGGCTGGACCCGCACAGGGCCCTGCCAGTAGAAGCAGTCCCTGCACCACCCACCCGCCAATCCAGGTGGTCAGCTGGAACCATTTCCACACCGTCCACTTTAGTTAGTTCAGTGGGTTCTTGCTCTGGGTTCTTTTCATGCACTCTATTAGTTCCAGGTCCTGCACCAACATCGAACGTGAGAGATGAAGGGAGAGGGAGGGGAAGACGAAGAGAAGGGTAGAGTGAGGAGGAAAGATAAGAAAGTGGAGGGGAGAGAAGAGAAAGAGGAGGGCAGGGAAGAGGAGAGAGAGAGAGGGGGGTGGGGAGGGGAGGGCAAAGACAGATGACAAAGAAAAGAAAGCTTTGGCTGTGCTTATCTTGGTTTTAAGACCTTATCCAGTTTCAGTTTGGCAAAAGGAGTTGCCCTTGGCCATCAGAACTGAGAATTCTCCCTGACTGGAAGTGCTGCAGCCACCACCCTGTAAAGGGCTTTATATTCGCTTCCTGGTAATTAAAAACTGACATCATACCATTAGCAAGCTACTTAGACACTGACAAAACATTGTATTCCTGTCTCTGGGAAAATGTTGTCATTGGTTGTTAAACTTTAAAACGTTAAGTAGTTAAATTGTAAAACTTTTACAAGTTCATCAATATTCAAGATCCAGGGAGGTTGTAAACATCTCTGATGGGCAGCAAGTACTTAGTGCCCTGCATTGTCAGGAGCTTTTAAGGCAGCCTTTCTCCATGAATGGAAGGAGACCAGAAGCTCAGAGACATCCTAGTACAATGGATAGCACTGTAAAACTGTCCTCCAGGTGTTCATAGATTTGCTTGAGCAGGCAACAAATTGTGAGACTTGTTGTTACTGTTTTTGGCATAATGAATACATCACAGGAAGCTTGTCAGGCTTGGAAAATGTATGCCCGGAGATTTGGAGTCTTGTAAATGTCCTATTGCTGGGTAGTGAGGTTCAGAAGTAAAAAGAGCATGATTTTCAGTTTAGTTTACTAAAATGATCTCACTTTACTAAATGTACCACTAATCTGACAACTTCCAAGTTATACTCTCAATAATCTTTATTTGGAAAGGAAAATTAGTGATTTTAAAATTTATCGAAACTAAAATTTTACTTTTATGAGAAATATTTTAGAGACTTTTACTAATCCAAAATGTAATTCATACAAATAAATTACACACTTCATTTTTAAAATAAAATGTAACAAAATAAAATAAAAATATTTAAATAAAATGCCAATAGCCATCATCTAAAATGTTCATATGGAATCAGGATTGTTCATGATAAAGAGTCCCCTTGGGGCCAGAGCAATACACAGTGGGTAGGGCATTTGCCTTCAAATGACTAACCGGGGTTCAATCCCTGGCATCCCATATGATCCCCCAAGCGCTGCCAGGAGTAATTCCTGAGAGCAGAGCCAGGAGTAACCCCTGAGCATCGCTGGGTGAAAGCAAAAAAAAAGAGCTCCCTTGTAAATATGAGACTAGTGAGATCACAAAGATCACCTGTGTCACCACTCATACAGAACTGCAGTTCTAGCTTCTCTGCACTTTGGGATTTTGTAATCACAATGAAGCGGCACCACACGGGATGTGACTCTAAGCAAGCACCACAAGCAAGTGTCAAGCATTGCAGCCAAGTGTCCATACCCCCCCCCCCCCACACACACACACCCAGTCATCCCAGGAACAAGAGTAAAGAAGGGAAGCAAAGAGGAAAACTAAAATGTGAAAAAATTGCTCATCCACAAATGCACAGGAACAAAGAATGAGATATTCAGGTATTTGTGTATCATCTTTCTGCATAAAAGGGGAAAAATGCAGTTAAAGTATTAGGTACTTTGTCTCTAAGAAAAGGAAAGATTTTAGTAAGTTCTAATGCAGATATCTCATCAAACGGTTAAACACATAACTTTGTTTTCACTGATTCACAATTCTTGACAAGTTTCCCGTGGAACGAAATGCATTGATGTGTTATCAGAAGGGTGAAAAAAAAAGGAGGGTGGTTCATATTAAAATAATATGTGGGAAGAATGAGTTTTTTTTTGCAACAGTGAACAAAGTGTGAATGCGCACGTGCAGAGTGCTGTCAAGTTTAAAGGCATGGTTTTCAAAATGTAGTCCTAGGACCAACAAGATTAGCATCATTTGTACTTCCTTGGAATTTCTTACAAATGGAAATTCCAGAGCTGCATGCTATGTCTACTCAACCAGAAAATGTCTGAACAGGTCCCAGTCTCATTTCAGGCGATACTGTATCAGCTATAGTTTGAGCATCACCGCTTTCAAGATTAGCAGCAAGAATACTGCCTGAGTTTAAAGTCTGGCTCTGATAATTCACCAACTTTCTGTTCATTGAGAAATTTATTTTCTTTCTTTTGTCATTTGATTTTCTCACTTATAAAATGTGTACATTTATTGTCTGCTTTAGATTATGATTTCAGGAGACAAAATAGTTATTAGTGATATCTGTGATATTTGACTACATTTATTGTGCAGGAAATGTAAAAAGCTTTTCCTTATTAATTAGATTGCTGTTTTCCAAATCCTATTCCCCATTACTGTAGCACTTTGGCATGTAGTCCTGCAAATAGAGCCCTCTTATATTTGTTGAATGGGTAATATTATGGATATTTATTTTATGTATTTATCAAAAACATCATAATTTTTGTGTTCTCTCTTTTGTAGAATCACTCCTCTGGAATGTGAATCACAACAAAGATCTCAAAAGTAGTGAAAAAACTTGGCAATCCCTGCAGAATGTGATTAGCTAACATAGGCATTCTCATTATTGGTAGACATAGTAGTAATGTAATACTTTATTTACTATTTTACATGTTACTAAGGAAATTGTGACTAGATTAACTCATTTAATTTTTAGTTTATCCGAGATAAAACTGAGATTCTGAGAAATTATTAGGGATAATTATCAGCAAATTAATAGCCTTGAAGGAGAAAGTTGACAGGGCAGAAAGTTAGAAAGGGAAACATCAGACTGTAATGCTGTTCTGAGATCTTAAAGGGAGACTGAAGGAGGTTTGGGGAGAAAAATGACGAGGACCTCGTTGCCCAGGGAACTCTGGGTAATGACTCCCATAGACGAGCTTGGCTGGAGCAGAAACGACGGGGCCTGAATCGATGCTGTCCTTTGTGCTACGGACCTGGAAAACTGAGGAGGCTCTTGAGATGGCTACTCAGTTCATTAGGAGGCCACTCTCGCCCTGAGGATGTTTTATTTAAGGATCATGATATTCCCAGTGTTGGGACGCTGAATACTGACCGATAGCTGACCTGTCTAGCACCTTGAAGAGATCCCCAAAGACTGCACTCTGCTGCTGCCCAGCAGTGGGCATTGTCCCTCTCTGGCTTTCTGTCCGGTCTTCAAGTTCCCTAGCTTTGTCTCTCTTCAGTACCTGCTCTTTGATGACTTTTCTGCCTAAAATATCCACCCAGTTTTTAGAAGACTGCTCAATTCTCCTGTCATTCAATTTTATCATCATGTTTATTTCTACAGAGCTCATTGATTGCTGCTCTACTTCAACTTAAGCTCCGTGGCGTTTAGTCCTTGCCTCTCTTTCACGGCCCTGTCTCAATATTTGGACATAGACATAGTAGGTGCTCAATATTTATTATAAGTTGGCTGAGTGCAGGGGCATCAGAACTGGTCATTTTGTCTATAGAGTTGAGCTTGCATGAACAGGGGTGGCTGTGGGAGGCTTGGAAAACCGATGGAGGGAAGCAGGCGTTCTGGTGGGGGGTGTGGTGCTGGAACAATGCATGTGTGAATAAAAATTATAATTGACATTATTGTAAATCATTGCACTTAATCAAAATAATAAAAACAAAGTTCATGTTCTCCCTTCTCCCTCACCCCACCCCCACCACCACCACTACAGAGTTCTTTACACTCCTTTCTCTCTATCTTTAACATTTCACATCTCTCCATGTCCCTTAGAAGATAAGGAAAATTTTATCTCAACCGGCATAAGGAAACATTAAGTTAATATACCTTTGTAAATTAGAGGGAAACTTGGCCCTGGACCAATTCATAGTCGGCTTGTTCTCCTGAGTCAATTATAAACTTATGTTGGACAGTAAGATTGTGTTTTGGCATTTTCCTTTCAAAGCTCTCTGGTTTGGTTTTACTTCTCTTTTTATATCATATAATGTTGGGAGATAAATCTGAAGTCAAATGAGTAAATTTTAAAATAGCAAATTCGTATTCTTGGCAGAAAGAGAGAAAAATCTAGAGTCGATAATTATTTTTAAAGGTCAAGACTATCAGTTTCTCCAAGTTCAGATGGTGTTTGCCAGTTAAGATATTCTTTTCAAAGAAACAGATTACTTGTCCAATTAATGCTATTGGGGAATGCTGAAAATATTTATTTTAATAATTTAAGGATATGTTATTATTATGTATTGATGAAAATATCAAGCTGGCATATGCATTCTTTGTTTTATATGCTATGCTGTCAATCAAACCAAAACCTTATACACACAAAGCAAATGTCATACTGCCAAGTCACATGCCTGGTCCCTGTCATGTTTTTGAAATAACTTTTAGTACTTTTAGAATTTAAAATAGCTAAATACATAAATAACATGGTAAGGAAGTTAAATAATAAGCCATTACCAAATGCATAAGCAAATAACATGCAATTATAATTATAGTAACAGAACTGTCAGAAATAAAGACCAAAGTCTTATTGTCATTTAAATTTGTTCCTCTTTTTGTCTTTGTTTCTTCCACTTTACTACATTTATTAGTGTTTTATTGCATGAGATATAAAATCAAATGAATTTTACTTAAAATTCCTAAAACACAATTATATTTTGCCACTGTTAGTTTTCCCCTTTTCTTTGTTTTATTATCTCTCCATTTCCTCATATCTATAAACTTCCTGATGCACCTTTCAATTATTTTACCAAACTTATTCAGACATTATTCAGACTTTTTTAAGAATTAAGGTACATAGTGGTTAAAGATGCAGATTCTAGACCCAGAAGGGCATGGTTTAAATTTTGGCACCGACTCTGAGTATGTACACAACCAAAGAACAGTTATTTATTTTCTCTGATTCAGTTTCCTCATCAGCAAAACTACTATAATAAAATGAGGGTTTGAATGGGTTTCTACATCAGAAGCTGGTGCTGTACAAATAGGACAGTGGGTTAGGTGCCTTCCTTGCACACCACAAGCACAGGTTCAAGCCCAGGCACTCCGTAGTCTCTCAAACACCACCAAGAGTGATCCCAAAGCATAGAGCCAGGAGTAAGTCCTAAAAATTACAGTCTGCTCTTACGCGCGCACACGCGCACGTGTGTGTGTGTGTGTGTGTGTGTGTGTGTGTGTGTGCAAAATGCTACAATATTGTCACAGTATAACCACTGTAGAAATGCTGCTATTGTTATTTGGATATCCATGTATATGGATTTGGGGTTTTTTGCTTTGAATTCAGTCGGAAATGGGTTCAATCCCTGGGTCTATGGTCCCCTAAACTGTACCAGGAATGATCTTTTAGCACAGAGCCAGGTGAAACCTTGAGCATCACCAGGTATCACCCAAGAACAAAAGGGGACAAACAAAAATATGAGTGGTAGATACATTCTTCAAAGTCTCCTCAGACTGATTTTTGCTTTCTCTCTCTCTCTCTCTCTCTCTCTCTCTCTCTCTCTCTCTCTTAAAGAAATATTTTAATTCTTAAAAATCATTAAAGACCCTTTCCTCCCCGACCCAAGGAAACCCTGAGTTACCACCCACAAAGAGCCTCCCTGGCTCCTGATCAAGCTGCTTAATGTCCATAATCCAAGAAACTCAGAATCCAAATCTCGGAACCCAGAGGCTTTTGGCAGAAATGCATCTGGTCCCTGCAGTTGGGCCACTCCACATGGGAATAGGTTTTGTGCATTGGCCTGTTCCCCCTGGCGGCTCCGTGGCCATCCTCCACAGTCTATAGGACAGTCAGGTTTGGTGACAAGACACGCAGGCCTCACAGGATGGGGGTGTAACCGGCCCTTTCCTCCCCACCCCAACAAGACCCTGGCTCATTGCCCATGAACGTCCTCTCTGGCTCCTGATCAAGCTGCTTAACGGCCATGGTCCCAGAAACTCAGGAACAAATCTTGGAACCCAGCAGGTTTTGGCAGAAATACCTCCAGATTTAATTGTTAAAATTTTGGAATTCCAAAATTGTGTGGCCACCACTGCAGCCACATGACATCAAATGTAATTCATAATCAGCAATAGAAAACAAAACAAATTGTCTACGGTTGCCTTTTTGGCAGATCTGAGTGTTGGGGTAAAATCCCAAATAATAGTGGTGGATCAGGTGTTGAAATATTGAATATAATCAAAGTAGAAAGAGAGTATTGTGGAAATCATCTGTCCCACAGGTAGGGGGAGGGTGTGGGATGAGGAGTATACTGGGGTTTTTGGTGGTGGAAAATGGGCACTGGTGAAGGGACGGGTGTTTCATCATTGTATGACTCTGACTTAAACTCAAAAGCTTTGTAACTGCTCTCACGATGATTCAATAAATAAATTTATAAAAAGAAAAAAAAGGTGGAGTTCATGCACAATTCAATAAGCCTAATTGGAGAGCCCGGCAAGCTACCGAGAGTATTCGATATGCCAGACACAGTAACAACAAAGTCTCCAATGGAGACGTTACTGGGCCCGCTCGAGCAAGCCTAATCAATGACTGAATAAATAGCAATATTCCTACATTAAAAATTTAAAAAATCATTAAAGAGGGATCAGGAATATGCCCTGAACCCCACCTGGTGTGGCCTCAAATTTCTCATCCCCCAATATACATTGAAGAGGGACTGGGAAAATGATTCAAAGAACTAAGCACATTCTTTGCATCAAATGATTTAGGATTCCATCCCTAAATATTATTCCAGAGAACTAACAGGGCCTTAAACAGCACCAGGTTGGTTCTGAAACAACAATCATAATGTGACCACTTCATATGGGGAAACTAAAATCATTTAAGGAAAATAGATGCCCGAATGTGTGTAATGATATCTGAATTAAATGGATATCTAGGTTGTTTTAGGGTAGTGTGACATTATTTTTATCCCTGCAAATAGTATGCAGTAGAAATGTATAACTGATATTTGAGTTAATTCTACAGAGTATTTGTAACCTATTTTTAAGTAGTTAATTTTTTCGGTAGGGCGCTTGCCTTACAAACAGCCAACATGACCGACCCGAGTTCGATTCCTCCGCCCCTCTCGGAGAGCCCGCAAACTACCGAGAGTATCTCGCCCGCACGGCAGAGCCTGGCAAGCTCCCTGTGATGTATTCGATATGCCAAAACACAGTAACAACAAGTCTCATGATCGAGACATTACTGGGCCCGCTCAAGCAAATTGATGAACAACGGGAGGACTGTGACCGTTTTGAGAATGTAGATTATTGATCACCAACATCTAAAATTTATTAATGTTTTCTTTGTGATTGAATTTATAGTTGAGTATTTTTAACTCTTTTATTGAATCACTGTGAGATGGACCCTAACAAAGCTGTTTATGATTATGTTCCAACATCCCTCCCTCCACCAGTGTACGTTTCCCAGCACCAGTGTCTCCAGGTCCCCTCCCGTCACCCTCACACACACACCTCCCATACCTGCCTGCCTTTTTTTTTATGAGAACATTTTTGTTTGCTTTTTATAAGACTTTTTTTTGCTTTTGTTTGCTTTTTATAAGACTTATAAGGCCGAGCCTGGCAAGATACCCATGATGTATTTGATATGCCAAACACAGTAACAACAAAGTCTCCAATGGAGACGTTACTGGGCCCGCTCGAGCAAATCGATGAACAACGGGAGGACAGTGACAGTGACAGTGACACAAAATGACTGCACTTTTACACAGATATGTAAAATCACACTTTCACCATGCAATAGAACTTGAACTATACTCAAAGTAGTTAGCATATCTCTCTATGGTCATGATTTTACTTTTGACTTTTCATCTTTCAATTTTTAAAGAATGCTTAACATTTTATAAAGTAAACTCAGTTATGAAATGATTTCTCTTATAAGCTCAGTTGTCTGATCCTCTTTGTAAAACTACAATTTCTTTGTTATTTGCTACTTATTCATGTAAGCACATCATACCTTCTTTGAAATATTATTTTTGCCTATTCACAGATGTTCTCTGCTCTGGGACTTCCACAAGCATCTCCTGCCCAAAAGTACTTAGACTTGTGCCTACAAATCACAGATGTTGTCTTGATCCACGATCTGGGTTTTAATTCAAATATACATTTTCCTTCTTTACTTTTGTAATGTCAACAGACCTTCACACTACTGTCAGTACAAAATACTGATCAAAGTTTCTATAATAAACTAAGAGGAACAGAGAAATGCTTTTTCAGCACAACAATTATGATTTAGGCAATACCTACTGTCTGTAGACATGTTTTACATATGTACAGTTTAATCCTTAAACCTACATGGTAATATGAAAGGGTTTTCTTCATTTTTAAAAATACAAATTTTTGAAACAAAAGAGATTCAGTGTCTAAATATTAAGTAGCCGAGCTGAAATGTTTGACCTATCCTTTCAGTTAGCCCCTGATGTCATGCATCAGGGACCCCTCTAATGTGAGTTTTCACCTGTAACCCTTGAGCCATGCTGAGGAACATAGAGGAGCCATATAGCTCCCACTGAGAAATGCTGCTGGAGTCACGGTCACGGTTCTCCCGTTGTTCATCCATTTGCTCGAGCAGGCCCAGTAACTTCTCCATCACGAGACTTGTTACTGTGTTTGGCATATCGAATACGTCATGGGTAGCTTGCCAGGCTCTGCCGTGCGGGAGAGATACTCTCGGTAGCTTGCCGGGCTCCCGAGAGGGGCAGAGGAATCGAACTCGGGTTGGCCATGTTGGCCGCTTGTAAGGCGAACGCCCTACCCGCTGTGCTATCGCTCCAGCCAACAAGCTGCTGGAAAAGGCTACTGAAAAGTGAGGCAGAGACCCTCTTTTTGACCATTACTGAAGGAATAGATCAATACCTGTGGTTCTAAAAATGTATTTAGTGGCATTTTGACCCACTGGACTGAAAGGAATATTCAGCTCATTACATCATTGTAGCATATGGTGGCAGTCAGTTTTTTAAAAAATAAAATTTCCATATAAACCTAATTCTCATTAGTCTCTCCTTACAAAATCAAATACACTACCAAAATTTGTATATTTGTATATTTTTTCCCTTAGAACCCAGTATGTAGGATTTAATAGGAACTATTGGGCCACATTTTAATTTCAATGTTGATTTTTTTGAACTTATTTTTTCAAAAAGACCCTGTTGCCAAGTTACAAAAGTAAAGGAGAACTTCATCTCTACATGATTAACATGACTGATCTGAAAGTCACAATGAAAGTATGTTCTCATTTCCCATTTCAGCATGGCTCTCTAAGACACTAGTTGTTCTCTCCCTACTTATAATTCCTGATTTGGTTCAGCTGAGTCCATTAATATAAAATTAATTATATAGAAGTATTATAGTACCTATCAAGATATTAATGATATCTATATAAATAATTTCTATATTATCCTCAGCTGTAATCCATATTTTATGAAGATGCTACATTTGTCTTGCTTTTGTGTGGGAACACACTGAGAGTTGCTTGGGACTGCTCCTCGCTCAGTGCTCCTGCTTGCTGGCAGTGATGAGGTGCCCAAGCCCACGCTGTGCTCTAGACCCTGCCCCTGGAGATTTATTTTAGCAATACAAATATTTTTTAACTGAAATTGTATTTTAAAAAAGTATCTGCTAAATTCAGCATCATGAACATAATTATTTTCCTGCACCAACTTTCTTAAGGACATTATGTTAATCAATTTTGTGATTTCTCTTATCCAATCAGAAATTGTAACTTCCTAGCTTTTTTTAAGTTTTGGAAAAAGGAGTATTTTTAAATGCTTACCATGTGTCAGACTGTGATCTGGCACGAGGACTTCAATGGTTCTGGTAGAATAAGATTTCTGCTCTCATGAACTTGCTTTCTGTTTCTGAGGGACGGAAGTGGAATTCACACAAGTCAGCACACCCAAAGTGCAATGAATGAGTCTACGGGGGAAGCCATTTTGAATCATGGCATCTCCCCTGCTAGGCATACCTGGTTGCTTGCTATCTCTCTCCTTCCTCCCTTCTTCCATCCCTTCCTCCCTTGCTCCATCTCTTCCTACCTCCCTTCCTCCCTCCCTCACTCCCTTCCTCCCTTCCTCCCTCCCTCCCTCACTCCCTTCCTCCTTCCTCCCTTCCTCCCTCCCTCCCTCACTCCCTTCCTCCTTCCTCCCTTCCTCCCTCCCTCTCTTCCTTTCTCTCTCCCTCCCCTCCTTTACTTTCTTTCTCCCAAGACTGTTCAGGATTCTGTGCTCAGGGTCACTCCTAGAGGAGCCAGGGACCATATAAGGTGAAAGAAATTGAACCAGGGTCAGCCACATGCAGGGCAAGTGCTCCACCTGGTGTAACAACACTTCAGCTCCTATTATGGGGCTTTTAATTCACGCCCAAAATAAAACAAAACATTTATTTGTCGATAACTATATCGAAGATGAGGTGTAGAGGTAAAAACAATGGATAGTTGTCCCTTGATTTAGGGGAAATCAGAGAAGGCAGATTTCAGCTGAGATCTGCACTTATTCATTGTCTATGGCAGCACATTTTAAGTACTGGGAAGTAATAACAAATGTCAAGCTTGGAGGAATTTGAGGAAGTGTGGAAAAGTTGATAATAGCTATATCATGAGTGATGGAGAATTGAAATTTAGTAGTTACAAAACTTTATAACATAGCTTGTGGGAATTCACATTGTTTCAAACTCTTTGTTAAGCATTTTGGTAATGAAAATTAATCTCAAAATGTTTTAAGACTTTGACTTGACAATAACACTTATCTATATCTATCCTGTTAAGAATCATATGAAATACAGAAAAAAAAGGAAAATACTCATTTAAGTGATTTAAGTGTTTTGTTGGGGAGGGACGGAAGTGGAATTCACACAAGTCAGCACAGCCAAAGTGCAATGGATGAGTCTACGGGGAAGCCACTTTGAATCATGGCTCTCCCCTCCTCCTCCTGTTGGGGAGGGTGGGGGTGGTAACAGAGGAAAATCAGGGAAAATATTATACTGAACTGAGCGAACCATATAGGAATAAACATTAGGAAGTACAAATAAAAGTTTGTTTTCAATAAATTTATAGTAATATAAGGAAATGTTTGTGCTGTATTTTTCCTAATATTAAAAGAAGCAGAGGGTAATACAAAGGTGGACCCAGATAAAGACCTTTTCCGCCTTGGATCCACTCCACAACTCTCAGATTACTTACTTATTGAATACTCACAAATCTCACAACTCTATGAATAAACATACTTAAGTTACTGTATTTGAAAAAAATCTCACTCTGTTTTAATCTGAATAATAAATGATCAAATTACTCAAGAAAAAGTGATCTGGTATTTTCCATGGGTATAACGATGGTGCAAATAAATTTGAAATAAAATTCAAATCGTTTTTTCCTATGAGCATATTAGACTGTTTCTAAAACAACCCAAAATAAATAGACTGTTTCTAAAACAACCAACCTATAGTTTGGGGAAATCTGGTGTTTAAAAGATGTAGCAATAAAGAACATTAGATCCCTTATGATATAAATAGACCTGAAAACTAGAAAATTGGTTATTATTTTTGTTTCCATTTGGGTCCACTTGGATCTATCTATCTATATCAGATAAGGAAGTATTCAAACAGGAAAGGGGTTGCTGAAATGAAATAAAGCATTATGCACGAAACCGTATCAATAACAGTACTGTAAACCATAGTGCCAAGAGTTATTTCAAGTCTCTCATATGGAGGCAGACTGGTGAGTGAGAGGGTAAATGGGGGTAGAGGGAGCCTTGGTGTAAAGTGGAGAGTAGCGAACGATTGGTGTTGAAATATCGCATGAATGCAACCCATGGTGGCCAAATAAAATTATAAAAATAGAATAATAAAAACAAAACTAAGTAGTGGTGAGAAAAAGAAAAGAATATAGCTTCATTATTATTATATTTGTGAAAAGAACACTGTTTGGAGACGCAGCTTTGACATTCACTTACTAGGCACATCAAAGACAATTTCTAAGTGAGTTACTGTTACAGTAACATGTGGTGATATCTATAAAAATGTTTTATAAAATCTAAAAATTGCAGTAGAAGGATACAGGCTTATTATTGAAGTGGATGGAGGTGGCAGCAATATACAGAATGATCTAATAGGTAACAGATGTGAATTATGAACACAATTCCAAAGGTATGAGATACGTATGAATCAGAGGAAGCGAGGTTTTAGCAATACTTGGTGGTGGCGGTTGGAGTTGTGGGAGGAAGAAATCTTGTGGACCTTTAGGCAGAAAAAAAATGGGAAAAATATAGGAACCTTTCCATTTTGATTAGAAAAAGTTTAGTAAGAAAGAAAGTGTAGTTTCTTTATATGAATTTCCCTATTGCTTTATCATGGACATCTGAAATTTCACTGCAATTTCTGATATTGTGCACACTTTGGGGCTTTTGTTTGTTTGTTCTTTGTTTTGGGGTCACACCCAGTGGTGCTCAGAACTTATTCCTGGCTCTGCACTCAGGGATCACTCCAGGCAGTGCTCTGGTGACCAGAAGGGATGCCAGGGGGCAGGAATCAAACCCTGGTTTGCCAAGGGCAAGGCAATTACTTGACCCACGTCTCTGTCTCTGTCTCTGTCTCTCTGTCTCTGTCTCTGTCTCTCTCTCTCTCTCTCTCTCTTGGGCCCTGCACACACTTTTGGGAACAAACTGAGATGGATTTAGAACTGAACTCAAAATTAAAACCAGCTCTCCATGGAAAAGGGCTATTGAGAATGTAACATTTATCTTCAGAATTCTCTCTTTGACCTATGTCCTTGCTTCCAAGGCCCTCTGTCCCATCTGCCTGTGAGCTTAACGAGACTTCCCAGTTCATTTGCTTTATGAACTGCTGCTTCTGAGCATGTGGGCAAGATGGTTTCCAAGGCTATCAATTCAAAATTTGGGTCTCGGGCCTAAAAACTTCTCTACATCTCACCTTGACTCATGATTTTGATAGGTTTTGTCCAGCAACTATGACAGTGGACCTTTGAAATTACTCACTTTTAACAAAATATTTTCATGTATACACGTATTGTATACATTTTATATCTATACGATACATGACCAAATTTATGATCTCTCCAACAATAAAGTAGCTTCATTTCTAATGTCACATGAATTATAATTATTTTTCCTTAGTGATAACAAAAATGGGGTGAAAGGACTTTCAGACTTGAAAAAGAACCCAAAGAGTATTTCATAGAAGGAAAGAATCAGCCTCTAAAGCAGGATGCTTCTCTGGTGGAGGAAAGGGGAAGTGGAACAAAGCAATCATATTTTCCACAAGAATCATATTTTCCACAAGAATCTGCCCTCATTGCCTTCAACAAATTTCAAGCTCTTCTGAGAAGGAAAGTGTATCGGAGAAAAGAAAAAACCCCGTATGGCCAAGGGTTCCAACTACACACCAGTTGTAGATATGGGGGGATGTAATTATATCCTGACAAATGTAATAGGTGTTGTGTCTTTTTTAGGGCAGCAGTACCCAGACCAGCAGGCTGGTGGGCTGGCTCTCTAACAGCTCTTCCAGGAAGCAGAATCAGAAAGCCCGGAGACAGAATCCACATTCTCTCCTTCCCTCAGGCTGTGTCTGGGTCCTGTCACAGCAGGCCTCCCTCTGCTAGCAGTGGCCTCTGCAGCTCCCTGTTCTCTTAGCTACAGCTCTACTGCCCTGCTCCCAGGGTAAAGGTTAGCCTATGTCCCCCAGGGCTCCAGCTCTGTGTCTCAGGGTGAGCGGCAGCCTTTGTCTCTCAGAGCTCCCTCAACTCTGTGCCTCAGGGAGAGGGGCAGCCTGTGTCCCTCAGGGCTCCCTCAACTCTGTGTCTCAGGGGGAGGGCCAGCCTGAGTTCCTCTGAGGTGGAAAGAGGGGTTATTTCTACACCGTGTTTGTGAAACAGATTCAGCATTCCCTGACTTGAAATCAGGCTGCAAGAATTATGGAAAGGCGGCTGCTGGGTTGACCTTCACCTGGGCCTGGGCAGACTGACAGAAAGCAGTAGTGAAAGAAAAGCCCAAGGGACAAAAAGTTGCAGGGACACTGGCCTGGAGAGTCAGAACCAGAGTCCCAGAGAGCGACCAGGAGAACAGAGCAGACTGGGAGAGACAAACCAGCAAATACCAGAAAGGACCCAGAACAACGGGAACCAACTTGGGACCCAAAGACAGAACATTATGGTTGCCTTCTTTAAGCTATTAATAGTAATAAATTCATAAGAACTGGGAGGTTTTAATGCAAATTTTACCCTCAGAGTTCGAGGACCCAAGTAGGATCTCCAACAGCTTCATGGAAACGTCCACACAGCCCTCTCATGATTCAATCCTGTCATTGGGAATGAAAATGCTCTCCCAGATGTTGATTTCCTGGAATACACTGTGATTAGCAGGGTCACCAGCATTACAGGCAAGACATCTCTGCCCAGACCCAGAGCTGAGCTCGCTCTCTAAACCTCTGCACACATGCTGACAAGGCATGAGGCTTCCTTATCCTATGACTCAAAAGGAGAGCAACAGGACAAGAGCATCAAGGAAAGAAGACAAACCACTCATACCAGGGGATTTGCAAGAGGGTGCCCCCTTCCTGGTCTGCCCAGACAGGCCAAGGTTTCTTTGCTGGTCTGTGTATGAGTGTCTCTCTGCCAGATTCTCCAGCTTTGATTCACTCCTTTCCATTCTCTTCTTTTCCTGCCGCTGGGTTGATTAGAGCGTTGGAATTTTGGGGACTCACCTGAATGTCTCTTGGGCCTTTCAAGAGAACTGGGGCCTGGTTAGTTCTGGCTTAAGGCCTTCTGGCTTGCAGGGTGAAGCAGCCATGCCCTCTGCAGCTGGGGTGGATGTGGAGGCAGCCTGGCCACTCCTGGCCCTCACTTTTGTGCCCCTTCCGTGCCCAGGAGGAACCCAGACAGAACTCAAGTCCAGCCTGCCTCACAGGGGGCTGCTGTGCTCCTCCCTCCTGCCTCCTCCTCCAGCCCCCTAGACCAGCCCCTGCCCTGCCTCACCCTGGCTCTCTCAACCACCACATGGCACCTCGGGGTGCGGGGAAGAGGCGCTGCAGCCAGCTCTTGGAGATAGTGTTTGTATTTTTGTTTTGTTTTTTATATATTTAAGGATAAACAATCAGATGTGAGATAACTAGTTACCTGGAATTTCCATCTTTAACATTTTGAGAACTCTCTGTAACACTGCTCTCCGTGAAGGTGAAGGCTGTGCCGTTTCACACTCCCTCCTCCTGGGTACAGAGAGGTCCCTGCAGCTAGCAGCCCCTCTCACACTTGTTTACTTTTTAACAATAAGATTCATTCTCACAATTGTAACAGTCTAACATTGCTTGGATTTGAAATTCCTTAGCACAAAGAGAGATGATGGACATCTTTTTCTGACATCTTTTTCTGTGCCTACTGATATAAAAACATGTCTTTTTAAATGAAGTGCTTGTTAAAGATCCTCTGCCCGGTAATAAAAGGTGAGATAGTTTTTATTGTTGAGTTTTATGAGTTACTTAAGTACTGTGGATATTAATTTTTGTCATATGTATGATATGAAATTATCTCCTAATCAGTAGGATTTAAAAAAATTGATGTAAGTTTATTTTACTTTTTACAAGCTTTTTCAGTTTGAAGTAAACCCGCTTGCTAATTTTTGCTCTTGTTTCTCTTGCCTTTAGAGTTGAGTGGCCAAACACATCTGTAATACCTTAGTCATTTTAATGTAATCACTGTAATCACTGTCCTTCCGTTGTTCATCGATTTGCTCGAGCGGGCCCAGTAAAGTCTCCATGGTGAGACTTTGTTGTTACTGTGGTTGGCATATCGAATATGTCAAGGGTAGCTTGCCAGGCTTTGCCGTGCAGGCGAGATACTCTGGTAGCTTGCCAGGCTCTCTGAGAGGGGCAGAGGAATTGAACTCTGGTCGGCCATGTTGGCTGCGTGCAAGGCAAACGCCCTACCCGCTGTGCTATAGCTCCAGCCCAGTTATTTTAAACAGCTATTTATTTATTTAAGTTAAGACAAGTTGATTTACAAAGTTGTTCATAATAGATTTGTTTCAGCAAAAACTATTGTAACAGCAAAACAACCACCAGTGCATGCAGGGCCCCTTAGTTATTTTTAAAAGTTATAATCCTCATAAAAACTTGAGGTGTGCATAGAACAATGTGCAGTTTGTCATTTCCTAAGGAGTCCACAGCTTCAAGAGTGGTGTGAGAACTTTGTGTAAATATCCTACTGAACATTCTTTCATTATCATACATGCCTTACACATCCTGTTTTTTTATTATATATGAAGTTTTCTAATTCTGAGACAGCCTGAAAAATATATTATCATGAGCATGTACTTCCGTCTGCAAATTATGCCTTGAAAAATTGTTAGGTCCCAAGAAACATTTCTATTACTTCACAAATATCTCTTTCATTTGCAAAGTTTCAAGTCAACAACCTCTGCAGTCTGTAAGAAAGCTTAAAACCACAGGTTCTCTTACCCTTTTACTGAAGTAATTTTGCACTTCCTCTGTTTCTACATAACAGCAACTGCCACCCAAATAGACCCCTGCTCACAGATCAGGAATAGGTCACACTCTATGGGGGGGGGGGGGGGGGGGGGGGGCAGTCGGTCTGAATGACTCTAGCACATGGTGCACTGATTGAGCGATTTGGAGGCCCCTGGGAAGAGCAGCTTCTACAGCTGTTGCTCAAGGGCTCACTGACCTCATGGTTCATCTTTTTCCCTTTCGATTCCCCTCCTCTCCCCTCCAAGCCCCTCCTCCCCTTCCCCTCTTCCCACCCCCTACCTACTCCCATCTCCCTTCTACCCCTTCCCCCTTTTTTTCTTCCTCCCCTCACCCAGCCTTCCTTCCCCTCCTCTTCATCCCCCTTCTACCTTTTCCCCCTTTTTTTCTTCCTCCCTCACCCAGCCTTTCTTCCCCTCCTCTTTCCTTCACTTCAGTGGCAGGTGTGAAAGAAAAGAGAATACTTTTATGCCAGAAAGGGTTTCAAATCTTTTGAGCTTTGCTCTTTCTGAAAGCAGAAAATAGTGCCTTGAATTTCAAAGGAAAGAGCATGGGCATGCAAAACTTGAACATTTGAAACTCGAACATTGAACATTCGGTGGCCGAGAGCTAACTCCCCAGGCCGGGTGATGGTGACTGACTGACAAAGGGTACAAAGGATCCGGAGAATGGAGAAATAGGGCCTGGGCCCCAGGATGCTCAGTAGTCGGCTTATTTCTCTCTCCTCCCTAGGGTAGTCCAATCTTTCCCTTCATGGTGCAATTGTAGTCCCAGTCATCATAGTCCCATCATCCTAGTCTCCTTGTAGACCTCTAAGTCCTCTACCTCGTTATATCTTCTTCCTCATTTCATTGTAGTCTCACAGTCCTCTACTTCCAGCCATCATCTTCACTTAGTCCTCCTTCAAGTCCCCACAGAGTCTCTAGTCCTCAAAGACTTTAAAGTTCCAAAAACCCAAGGTCTCATTTCTCATCCCCTTTCTGGTCATGGACTTTCTAGTCCCCTCTTGCCCCTTACATCATAGTTATGTAGAAATCATGAAGGGAGGGGATACACAAAGGTGGGGTTGAACATTATCATAACAACAAACCGATGTGAAGCCACTCCTTTGGGAGATTAACTCAAGGACAAAATCTCATCTGAAAGTTCAACACTCCAGATTACTAGGATATCGGATGCTCAAGTGCAGGATTCCATCCAGAGTGTATTGATTTCTCTTTTCCTCAGCTAGTAATCTATTTAAACAATCATAGTAAATTTACTTCTTATAATATTTCTAGTCATTTTGTGTGAACACAGTAAGAGATATATTAACCTCAAAGTTTGACTCTTCCTGGGGACATCTCTCTATATATTCCAGACCACAGTCCTTGGGCCAGGTTAGCCTTTCCTAACCCCTGCAGGGTCCTTATTCAGTTACTTCTTTTTGGATCATGACAGAGTTTATTCCATGAGTATGCTCTTAACTTATTATACTTATGTTACTTACTTTGTCTTCTTTCGATGTCAGGGTAGCTTACAGCTTGGCCTGGGTCCATCCAGTCCCTTCGTCGGGACCCTGCTCTTGGAGTGCTAGGAACTAAGGGCAAATGAGGCTTAAATCAAGTAAATATGGATGCCCAGGAGTAAATATTATTTTGGAGTCAATTAACTCATGTTACAAAGCATAGCATGAACTATCTTCCTGTGTCTATATAAAAAGGACACTGCTAAATAATGCAAATGACATAAAGGAAAGAGAAAATATAGGATTATTAGTGCTTGATGGAATTGGATGTGCCTCAGGGGCACTGTTGTGGCAGTAGCTCAATAAATCTTAAACTCCCTGCATGAGGAGCAAGAACAGTCCAATGTTGTTCAACATAGTACTATCATAGTTTTTGAGTCAAGATATGCTAAAATCACAACTTGAACATTAAAGTTTCATTGTAGGTGAAAGATGCAAAACAATTAAAAACACCTCATCTTTTGGGTAAGGAAGGGAGAGACAGGAAGTCTTACTTGTTCAACCTTCTGTCACTGTCACTGTCCTCCTGTTGTTCATCGATTTGCTCGAGTGGGCCCAGTAACGTCTCCATTGGAGACTTTGTTGTTACTGTGTTTGTCATATCGAATACATCACGGGTAGCTTGCCAGGCTCTGCCCTCGGTAGCTTGTCAGGCTCTTCGAGAGGGGCGGAGGAATCGAACTCGGGTCAGCCATGTTGGCTGAGTGCAAGGCAAACACCCTAACGCTGTGCTATCACTCCAGCCCCTCTTCAACCTTATAAGACACAAAATATTTATTGATATTTCTGTCAAGTTAATACAGCGAAATAGATTAACACTGTTATAAGAATAACCTGTTCCTTTAATGAAAATGTCTGCATGTTTCCAATGGGGTGAAGTAATAATGGAGGTTTCAGTTGAAGAAAACTTACCTAGATTGGGAAATACAACAGGGACAGTTCTGATTAATTTTCCTATATAACTAACTGGAGCTATAGCACAGCAGGTAGGGCATTTGCCTTGCACACAGCTGACCAGGGTTCAATTCCTCTGTACCTCTTGGAGAGCCCAGCAAGCTACCAAGAGTATCCTGCCCACATGGCAGAGCCTGGCAAGCTCCCCGTGGTGTATTTGATATGCTAAAAACCATAACAAGTCTCACAATGGAGACATTACTGGTGCCCACTTGAGTAAATCAGTGAACAACAAGAGGACAGTGCTACGGTGCTATATAACTAACAATTAAAAAACAAAGTATACAAATGATAGTTTATGAACTCTAGCAAATTTACTAAATAATACCCCAACCATATGTTTCCCTGTCCAGTTTCTCTGCATCTCCCATTATGCTCTGACTTGCCAAAATTGATCAGTCTGTGTATCCACCGGCCCAGCTCCACTAGGGAAAGGAGGAAGGGATGGGGAGTCACCAGGTTTTTTTCTTAGCTTTACTGAACACTATGTGAGGGAGAAACTGAGCCTGTTTTTTTTTCTTTTTTTGCTTTTATTTTATTTTTTTTTATTAGTGAAACACCATGAGGTACAGTTGTAGACTTACGGATTTTTGTGCTTGGGTTTCAGTTATACAATGATCAAGTACCCATCCCTCCACCAGTGCCCATTCTCCACCCCCACCAATCCCAGTATCCCTCCCACCCCCCATCCCCCCATCCCACCCTGCCTCTGTGGCAGGGCACTCCCTTTTGTTCTCTCTCTCCTTTTGGGTGCTATGGTTTGCAAAAGAGGCATTGGGTGGCAATCATGTTTGGTCTATAGTCTACTTTCAGCATGTATCTCCCATCCTGGGCGGATCTTCCCAACACCCTTTATTTGGAGACTGAGCCTGTTTTAACCCATAGTGTCCCCACTAGCTGGTAACTACCTGTTGATTGCAAGACATGACATTTCTTTAAGCTGATGCCGAGGTAGAACTCTTCCCCATAGAACACCCAGAACTGTGTCTAAAATCTCAACTGCTTCCGTTCCAGCAGTGAGAGCTGTTTTTCTGAACAGTGGATTAAATTCTGCTATGGAAATGGAATAAGAACAGAGATGCTTTTTCTATAATTGTCAAACTTGAATTCTCATTCCCCCATTTCAGGTTTTTATTCTCTGCCAGGCAGTAAATTATTTTTCTTCTCAGGTATAATACTTAAATTTAACAAGCTTGTTATTCATATAAATATTCCTTTGGAAGAAATACATGTTCTTCACTAGTTAAATTTTTTTTAAAGAAGGAAATACAGTAGGAAATATTTTGAGAAAAACATTAATAGCTTAAGTTAAAAATTATATTTTTATTAATTAACTAAAAATAACTTAAAATTAGGTATTTTCTATAAGACTTATAAAAAGTAATAGTTTGATACAGTCACTTTGAGTAAACATGGAGAAATTGGAAATTTACTCTGCTACTGACAGACACAATAACAGAAAAACCATTTTTTTTAATTAGTGACGCACCATGAGGTACAGTTGTAGACTTACAAACTTTTGTGCTTGGGTTTCAGTTATATAATGACCGAGTACCCATCTTCCACCAGTGCCCATTTTTCACCACCCCAGTAGCCCTCCCACCCTCCACCCCAGCCCCCTCCACCCCATCCCTCCTCTGTGGCAGGGCATTCCCTTTTGTTCTTTCTTTCCTTTAGGGCATTGCCATTTGCAATAGACGTATTGAATGGCCATCATGTCAGTCTATAGTCTACTTTCAGCATGCATCTTGCATCCCGAGTGAATCCTCCAAACATCCTTTTCTTGGTGTTCCTTTCACTACCTGAGCTGCTTTTCCCCCCAGCAAGTGCTGCCAGCTTCCAAGCTGTGGAGTAGACCTCCTGGTACTTAACTATTCTTGGGATAAACACCATTTTTAAGGAGTGATTTAACAGTATTGGCAACAATTTTAAGTATATGCTGTGCTTTGATTTTGCAATTACATCTTCTATAAGTCTTTATATTATTGTTCATAAAAGTGAAATAATGAGTTTGTGGAGAGTGTAAACTGAAGAAAATCTACATTATGGAATATTCTTGGAGTTGTTAAAAAAAATGAGACAGACCTTTAAATAAAGATATGCAAAGATATCATAGTATGATGATTGGTATGTTACCGTCTGAACAACAGTGTGCAATGCCATGTTTACATATACAAAGAGTAAATGATCTGAGATAAGCAGTAAACCCTGAACAGTGCTTTGACGATAATTGGGGATGCATTGCCATGAAGGCTATTCAGTGATATTCTAGAATATTATGGTCTTCATCACCTGTACTTTTATATTGTAAACTCAGAAGAAATACTTATCAAAGTGAAATTGCACCTTTAATTTATTCACCATAATCATTTGAATTTTTCTATGCTCTCTCCTTTCCACCTCTGCGTCTACGGTCTGTTTCAGCTGTGCTGTACATGCTGCTGGACCCCATGATAGAGGCCTCTACTTGCCCCTGCTCTGGCAGTCAGTAGACATTATGCACATGTGTTCTTTTCCACCGTAGCATTCCTATAATTGATCTTAACATTTCATTTCATTACTATTTTTTGCAATGCTTGTAGTGTCATTCCCAGGAATGCTGGAAATGGGATATTCACTTCCCCCTATCCCATGAGTTCTTAGGAAGCAATAAAATCAACTAGCTGTAAGCTGCTACAAATATTAGCACCCAACTCGTTGACAGGATCTACGGCCTGATAAGACCTTTACTTGGCACCACTGAATCTCCTTCTGAGAGAAGCTCGAGCAGACAAAAAGGCCAAGAAAGGAATATCAAAGAAGACCATCAACTGCTCCCTACTCTTCCGCTTTCATGTTGAGTTTTAGTCATACAATGATCGAACACCCATTCCTTAACCAGTGCACATTTTCTACCACGACAATGGACTCTTAATGGAGAGAAATTACCCCCATTCAGCAGATTGGGATAAATCCTGCAAAAGCCAACTTGGAGCAAAGAAGTTACATACATGCGTATCACTAGCCCACACATATAGTGCTGAGCACAAGCTGCCTCTTCTTCCCTCTTGAGATGTGGACCTTCATACTTTGATGCCGGGCGGTGTATTGGGACTCTCTAACCACTCTGGAGAAACTTGTGTTTTCTCTTGAGCACTTTACTCTTGAAAATGAAAGGAGCCATGTTTTCTTTCTTTTAACTATATTTTATATGTTCTATTTCCTGGTTATTTGTTAGTGGGTTAGAGTATTTACGTGGTACTATTACCTAGTTAGCCTTAGTATGTTAGAGTTTTCCATGAATCAACCTACCCACCCACCACATAGTGAACAAGATGAATTTTTGTGGTGCGTGTAACAAACCAAGCATAACACTTTTTCTAATTGACACCTTTGCTTCTGTACATTGGCTTTGAGTACGATAAAGGTTAAGAATAAGAATGTGGGCTTGTACCACATATTCCAGGTAAAATTGGGTATATAATGAATGCTGAATTGAGACTGGGGCTCCTCAGCTCACTTTGGCTCTGGAGTCCTCAGTGCTGAGCTTCAAGAGACTCTCAGATCTATCACTGTCTTTCTGAGTCTGGCACATCTGTGTTGAGTACGGCCAAATCCTATCTCTCTCCCCCCCCTCTTTCTCTCTCCCCCCCTCTCTCCCTTCCTCCGCACTTCCTCAATTTTCTAAATAAAAACATGTTTTTACTTTAAAAAAAAGGCCACCAAAGAGAAGTCCCAAACATCTGTCATTACCCCCCTGTTGCTGGACATTGAGGAGCTAGACACCCCTTCTCAGCCAAAGGAGCCTCTCACTTAGGCAGACTTCACAGGGGAAATGGTTGCATTGGTACTTTTCACTTTTGTGTAGTTCCCAACACTCTTTTAATTCAACTACACTAATACTATACTTTGTTTACCAATAAGGAAATCAAAATCAGGGAGATTTTGTAGGAGAATAGGTGATTTAGCACCTCTTAAAAAGAAATCAGTTAAATTCTCTGGACATTCAGGAATTTAATTATACTTACACGAACATCACATTGTATTTCTCAAAAATTTCAGCTGACTAGATATGTATCCTTATTTCAAGCTTAAATTTGAGAAAATTGAAATAAAAGCATCACGTTCACAAGTAAAGGATGAATGGACAGATCTAGCAAGGCTGACCAGAAGCGTTAGTGAGAGACTCCTTTTTCTCTGAGAGGGGACCATACCTCACACCGAATATGGCGGGCTGTCCATGCCAGTTTCCCTTGGATGTGGTCACTGTTGTGGGGTCATGATCAAAAATTAGAATTTGAAGGTGTCCCTATTAACACCAGGTGGCAGGCTGTCTGCCTAAGCAAGAGCCTTGTATTAGGAAAGACCATCTCCTGGTGCCCGGGTCATTTTCATAAGCACTTTTGAAATGTGTAGCTCACCGGCCCACATCCTGGTACCCAGGAAGTCCACACAAGCATAGTAAAGCAGCGCTTGTTACAGAAGCAAGCATTGTTACAGAAGCAAGAACAAAAAGCAGTGACATCAAGACAATCAGTCCCCTTGAACCATATGACTTTAGGACCCTAGTCCATTGTTTATGTCTGCAATCCATGATGAGCTTTTAGGCCCTTGCCGAAAGTTCAGTGTACTTACGCAACAACACAGCTCAATCAGCTACAGAATAAACTTCTAAAAACCTCAACTTCCTGTTCCTTCCTCTCAGTGTCCCCTTTACATCACCACGGCACCGGACAGCATAGTTCTCTCGAGGAAGATTAAATTATTCTCTTCCAAGTCTCCCAGAGTACCTGCCCATTTTTTTTTTAACTAAAAGGATACAAAGATCACAGGCGCAGCAACTGCAGAGGGTGGAAATGTGAGAGGGGTCAAGGCAATGAGGTGGGAAGGTGAGCGCTAGGCAGGAGAATAAACTGCCTTTGCTGTTGCATGCTGACATTGCACTCTATACTAGAGGCTTCTGGTTTCAGTGTTTTCTGTTTTTTCTTCTTTCTTCTTATATTTATTTATTGAATCACTGTGGCAAAAGTTGCTACGCTTTCAGGTTTAAGTCTGGGTCATCCAATGGTCAAACACCTCTCCTTCACCAGTACTCATTTTTCACCACCAAGAACCCCAATATATCCCCCTCCCACCCCTCCCAATGCCTGTGAGGCAGATGAACTCTTCTCTACATTGATTACATTCATTGTTTCAACAAAAGATGCACCATTATTGTTTAGAATTCCCCCCCAACAATCAAAATTGCTGAAAAAGGCATTGTGAAATAATTTGTTTTCTATAGCTGGTTATGAGAATCATATAATCTCCCGTGGCCGCAATAGTGGCCTCATGATTTTGGATTTCTGCAAAGAGCCAGATAATTACGAGATTGGTTTCTGTGCGTGTTATGACTGTGCCGGAGAGCTGCTCGTGGGGGGCAACTCGTGACCTCAGTAGGGCATGAAGGACGAGCTGGTACCGCCCCCCTTCCCATGAGACTGCAGTTGCCCCATGACCACCGGCTCATACCTGGCTTTCCAATAAGCTTTGAGGCAGCAGCCACCTTGCTGCTGGGGTGGGGGGGAGACAGAAGGGAGCAACACCCTTTCCCTCCTGGGGAGGCATGGTGCCATAGTTGAACTCATGGTGCATTCACTCTTCTGCTGCATGCTGCTGGGCTCTGGATTAAGTCCTTTTGCCTCTGGAGCTATGGTCGTGCAGGAGAGCTGCTCGTGGGGAGCAACTCGTGATCTCGGTAGGGCGTGAAGGATGAGCCGGTACCACCCCCTTCCCATGAGACTGCAGTTTCCCTGTCACCGCTGGCTCATACCTGGCTTTCCAATAAGCTCTGAGGCGGCAGCCACCATATATGCAGTCCAGATGCATTTCTGCCAAAAGCCGCTGGATTTTGAGATTTGTTTCTGAGTCTCTGGGATCATGGCCGTTAAGCAGTTTGATCAGGAACCAGAGAGGCCATGCTTCCAGTTATATAGCTGAGCTGGAGGTGGTTTGTGGGTGTGTCTTCCACATACCTAACTTTTGGCTGTTTACTTTCTTGGTAAACTTTGCCCCAAGTTTTGGGGGTCTGGCCAAAGACACAGCAGCAATTTTGGGGTATCTGAAAGTCTGATGGTGCCATCAGGCTGCTGATGCACTTGCCTCACAGGTATAGATTGGCCTGCTGTCAGCACCATACCCTGGTTTTTGTTTGTTTGTTTGTTTTTTTATATTAATTAAGTGCCCCAGTCTTTTCTTCTGAAGTATTCACTAATTGAATAACAGGGTTTCTGCCCAACCCCATTCCTTCTGCATATGAGAACCTGTTGCCCTCAGTCTGCCAAAAGGAACTCAACACTATGTACTGAGGGGGTCTAGAATCTTTGCCCTCAAAGTCATTGCCATTGAGATATTGAATGAGATGTTTCAATGAGAGATTTATTGACTAGCGAACAACTGGTCACTCTTCATAAGTGCCTAGGGAGCTTGGCTAGTGAAGTCCTTACTCCCAACTGTAGAGGAGAAGAGTGGTTATGAATATAGAATTTCCGAATAAAAAGACTTGGATTAGATTGACAGGATGACTCTTGACAGGCAAGGTAATATACTTCTCTGATAATTGTTTTATTTAAAATAAACAACAACAACCCAGGGGCCAGAGAGATTGTACAATGGGTAGGGCACTTGCTTGCATGCAGGCTACCTAGGCCCTGCTCTACATAGGGACCACCGCCAGTACTGAGCCCTGAGCACAGAGCTAGGAGTAAATCCTGAGCATTGTGGAGAGAGGTCCACAAACCAAAACAAACAAAATAAAACCACAAACTGATATATTTTAATAAACTTAGTGTTATATTTTAAATATGGGTAACTAGCATTGGTGGCACTCCTCCATCTCCTTTCCTTCTCCTGCTCCTCTTCATTGTCACTGTCATTTCTGTTTTTTTAGGTCTGGAAATTTGCATAGCTTCCTGATTGAATGAAACTATTTTGATCTCTTGGATCAGATTGCTCCCTCAAAGTCTGACTAACTTTTATCGCTTGACTTCCTTTGATGTAATCCAGCTGTACTCAGTGTTTTCCACTGAAAGAGGAAACCTTGGTCTTGCCCTACAGCTGCTGGCAGCATTTTCACTGCCTCATTCTACAGTTTTGACTTTCTGGGCTCTTTCTGATGAAAAGGAGGTTAACAATTGTCCATCATAGAATTCTGCCATTGAGCTTAGGCTCACCAGGAAGCTAAGAAAATGGGAAATAGCTAAGGTAAGGGGCTAGACTGCACCCCACCCCTCATTTGATCCTTGCATCCTCTGCAATACTTTTGTCAATTGATAAGAAATCAGAGGCCAGTTTTTATTTTAAAGCATCTGTAGAAAAACCCTTCCCCTGGAACTTCCCTGCGTTCTCTGTAACTCAGGGACCCAGAGTTTCTGCAAATCTCCATCAAACAAATCACCACAGTAAACTTGGTCCTATACTAACTTCCTTCCCACACGGGGGGTTCGGGGGGAGGGGGTCCTTTTCCTTTCTTTTCTACTTTCCAATAAATCTTTCTACTTTTTAACACCGAGTCTGAGCATTTCTGTTATTCAATATTGTTTATAATATTTTAATTCTTGAAAATATTGAAGAACTTGGGGACGGCAGATGAACACAGAGACCCCTCCCTGCTACTGGATTCCGGTTCCTCAGAGCTCCTTGGGTTTCCTCTTGGCCTCCTTGATAGCATGTCACCCTTGAAGATGAGGAAAACTAAAGGAAACAAACCTACGTTTCTTGGCACTTGGGAAAGAAGATTCTAAGAAAGGTTTTTTTCTATCTTACCTAAACTGAGCTTTCCACCTTTCAATTTTAACTTCAAGCTTTCCCCAAACTTTAATAGTTGTCTTTATTTATCCTGGCTCTGAGTGATACATTTTGTGAAAACTTTGGAAATTTTAAAATGCTACAGAAATGCTGAGATTGTTACTGCTTCTGTCTTCCGGCCAGCTGTTACTAATTCAAAACACATAATTCCACTCACTTAAACTAAAGAATTAACAGCATCATTTACATTTTAGTTTAGTCTAATTCTTTTACATCTATGCCAGGCAAAAGTATGCTCTGCTTATTTTTTTTTTTTTTGCTATGCTTAACTTTTTACAGAGTGTCTTATAACATCATCTCTATTGTGAGCTTCTTTGCCAGACATTAGAGTTCTCAAGCAGTCTGTCTTTTGATCTAGGTATAGATCAAAAGTCTATACCTAGGTTCAAAAGTCTCCCTAGGAATAGAAAACCAGGAAAAAAATTAGGCTTAATTAAGATTAACTAATGTATTTCTCAAAAATCAGTTTAATTAAATTTTATTAATAATCACAAGCTTATTAGTCAAGTGCTGGTGGTTTTGGATCTTTACGAAATTAGTGTGTTGACTAAATACATCATTTATTATAAATTTTTTTTCCAAAATTTATTATCAATAAATAAATTTATGAATCAAGTGGGCTGGAGCGATAGCACAGCGGTAGGGTGTTTGCCTTGCACGCAGCCAACATGGCCAACGCGAGTTCGATTCCTCTGCCCCTCTCGGAGAGCCCGGCAAGCTACGGAGAGTATCTCGCTCGCACGGCAGAGCCTGGCAAGCTACCCGTGATGTATTCGATATGCCAAACACAGTAACAACAAAGTCTCCAATGGAAACATTACTGGGGCCGCTCGAGCAAATCGATGAACAACGAGAGGACAGTGACAGATGAATCAAGTAATGCTATCATATTATTTAAGTTATTTTTTTACTAGTGAAACACCATGAGGTACAGTTGTAGACTTACAATTTTTTGTAAGTCTTGGGGTTTCAGCTTGGATTTCAGTTATAAAATGATTGAGTACCCATCCCTCCATCAGTGCCCATTCTCTACCTCCAGTGCTCCCAGTATCCCTCCCACCCCCCCATCCTCCCCATCCCCCCCATCTCCCCATCCCACCCCACCCCTGTGGCAGGGCATTCCCTTTTGTTTTCTCTATCCTTTTGGGTGCTGTGGTTTGCAAAAGAGGCATTGAGTGGCAATCATGTTCGGTCTATAGTCTACTTTCAGCATGCATCTCTCATCCTGGGAGGATCCTCCCAACACCCCTTATTTGGTGCTCCCTTCTCTGTCTGAGCTGCCTTTTCCCCTAGCATGAGCAGGTGGCCTCCAAGCCATGGAGTGAACCTCCTGGTATTTATCTTGGCTATTCTTGGGTATTAGTCTATTTTGTTATATTTAAGTTGTATTTTGTGGACTGGCTTTAGAACATGAAAATCTAGGTCTCACTAGGGAAAATTGCCTTAAATAAAAGCAGAAATCAGCTGGACTTGACCATTCACTTCATCAAATCCCTGCCTATAAATTTCTAAGGAAAAAGACTGACTAGCCTACATGTCTTCAGTGAAAGATACTTAGACTTTTAAATAATAAACTTCCCTGTTCTCCTCTCTTTGAGCAAGGCAGAAAGAATTCCTAGCCCTAGTGCAAGTATGGCTTGTCCTCTCTAAGGCCTCCTTTGAGTAGTGTAATGAGCAACAACACCATTTTATTTTATTTTAATTTTTATTAGTGAAACACCATGAGGTACAGTTGTAGACTTTCAAAATTTTTGTGCTTGGGTTTCAGTTATACAATGATCGAGTATCCATCCCTCCGCCAGTGCCCATTCTCCACCACCACTAATCCCAGTATCCCTCCCATCCCCCCATCCCCCCATCCCACCCCACCCCTGTGGCAGGGCATTCCCTTTTGTTCTCTCTCTCCTTTGGGGTGCTGTGGTTTGCAAAAGAGGTATTGAGTGGCAGTCATGTTTGGTCTATAGTTTACTTTCATCATGCATCTCCCACCCTGGGAGACTTCTCCTAACACCCGTTATTTGGTGGTCCCTCCTCTATCTGAGCTGCCTTTTCCCGTAGCATGTGTGGCTGGCCTCCAAGCCATAGAGTGAACCTCCTGGTACTTATCTCGGCTATTCTTGGCCTGGCAAGCTCCCTGTGACATATTCGATATGCCAAACACAGTAACAACAAAGTCTCTAATGGAGACGTTACTGGGCCCACTCGAGCAAATCAACGATCAACGGGAGGGCCTTTACCTTTACATTTACCTTACCTTTATTCTTGGGTGTTAGTCTCCTATTTTGTTACTCTATGTTCTCCAGATGAATGCAATCTTTCTATGTCTGTCCCTCTCTTTCTGACTCATTTTGCTTAGCATAATACTTTCCATGTAGTACCACTTGTATGTAAATTTCATAACTTCATCTTTTCTAACAGCTACATAGTACTCCATTGTGTAGATGTACCAAAGTTTCTTTAACTAGTCATCTATTTTCAGGCACTCAGGTTTTTTCCAGATTCTAGCTATTATAAACAGTGCTACAATGAACAATCAAGTCAGATGTCACTTCGACTATACTTTTTACCTCTCTGGGATATATTCCCAGGAGTGGTATTGCTGGGTCAAAAGGGAGCTCAATTTCTAAGTCTTTCTTTCTTTCTTTCTTTCTTTCTTTCTTTCTTTCTTTCTTTTAGTGAGACACCATGAGGTACAGTTATAGACTTAAAAATTTTTGTGCTTGGGTTTCAATTATACAATGATCAAATACCCATCCCTCCACCAGTGCCCATTTCCCACCACCACGGATCCCAGGATCCCAGCATCCCTCCCACCCCCCATCCCCCCATCCCCCCCCCCCCCACCTCTGTGGCAGGGCATTCCCTTTTGTTCTCTCTCTCCTTTTGGGTGTTGTGATTTGCAAAAGAGGCAATGAGTGGCAATCATGTTTGGTCTATAGTCTACTTTCAGCATGCTTTTCCCATTCTGTGAGGATCCTCCTAACACCCTTTACTTGGTCATTTCCACTGTACTTTTTTGCCTCTCCGGCCTATATTCCCAAGAGGGTATTGCTGGGTTAAATGGGAGCTCAATTCCTAATTTTTTGAGAATCGTCCATACTGTTTTCCAAAAGGGCTGAACAAGTCAGCATTCCCACCAGCAATGAAGGAGGGTCCCACATCTGCATCAACACTGGTTGCTTTTGTTCTTTTGGATGTGGGCCAGTCTCTGTGGTGTGAAATGGTATCTCATTGTTGTTTTGATCTGCATCTCACTGACTATTAATGATGTAGAGCATTTTCTCATGTGCCTTTTAGCCATTCGGATTTCTTCTTTGAGAAAGTTTCTGTTCATTTTGTCGCTCCATTTTTTGATGGGGTTGGATGTTTTCTTCTTGTGGAGTTCAACCAGTACTTTGTATACCCTTTATATAAGCCCCTTGTTGGATGTGTATTGGGCGAATATCCTTTCCCATTCTGTAGACTGTCTTTGTATTTTGGTCACTGTTTCTTTTGAGGTGCAGAAGCTTCTTAGTTTAAGATAGTCCCATTTGTCTATCTGTGTTTTCAGTTGCTTGGCCAGTGGGCAACACCACCATTTTAGACCATGCAACCGTGATTTCCTCTAGGCCTCTAGGTTCAGAACAGACATTTGCTCTCAAACACATAGCAGCACTACTCACAATAGTCAAAATCTGGAATTTCACAAATGTCCAAGAACAGATGATGGTTAAAGAAACTACAATGCATATACACATATACTACTTGGCTCTAAGAAAAGAAGAAATCATGAAATTTGCTTCTTATATGACAGGATCTAGAGAATGTTATACATAATGAAGTTAGAAAGGGATGGGCACAGAATGCTCTTTCTTATGTTCTGGATAAAGAGAAGTATGGTATGGGGATAATGGTGCCCAAAGGGATTAGAACTTGAACAGATCTGCGATAGGAGGCTGGCCACAGGGAGCACATGGCAGAAAGGGCAGGGAACTACACTGGATAGTGGTGGAGAAAAGCACACACCTCTGTGTCAGGTGTGGTGCTGGAATGTTCTGTGCACAAAATCTTACATAACAATTTAGCCTAAAACTGAAAAAGAAGAAGAAAGTCCCTGTCCAGGAAGCAGGCTGGTGTGGGAAGGAAACTGGCGGCATTGGTTGAGGGAAGTTGGCACAGGTGGTGGGATTTGTGTGGAAACACTATGCCTAAAACTCTATTTTGAATAACTTTGTACATCATGGTGTTATAATAATAATAATAATAATAATAATAATAATAATAAAAGAGAATACCACAGGACCTGGAGAGATAATATAGTGGTAGTGTGCTTGCCCTGCACATACTCAACCTGGGCTCGATTCCTGGCATCCCATCAGTCTCTAGCACCTCCAGGGGTAATTCTTGAGTGTAGAGCCAGGAGTAATCCTTGAATATTGACGGGTATAGCCCCAAAACTGTAGAAAACAGAACAAAACAAAGTGGGGCCTTGGGAAAGGAGTGATAACTTGACATTGGCATAGTGGTAGATTTGCTACATTTCAGTAAGATACTAGGACAACCCTAGAGAAAAGAGGTGTTTTGGGGTGCAGCTAGCTAAGAGGTTCTGCCTCTGCCCTGACCTTTCCGAGAGGGGCTACAGAGCTGCGGGAAGCCCCAGAAGGGAGTGCTTTATGCTTTATGCTGAAGACAGCAGCATAACCACAGGTGTGAGCTTTGGGTTCTATCCCTGCACTAAATTTTTTAAAAAAATAGGTAAAATAAAATGCAATATGTTTATACTGTGTGATTTTATACAGCTATTTATAAAAGTTTTGTCCAGTTACTTGTTATTGTTTTGGAGGCAAAGCTGGCTATGTTCAGAGTTTACTCATGGGTCTCTGCTCAGGGATCAAACCTGGCAGTGCTCCGGTGTTGGGGTATTGAACCCATGTCAACCATATGCAAGGAAAGTGCTTTACCTTTTGTGCTTTTTCTCTGTATATTGATTGCATTAATACAAAAACTAGGAAGGTCAGAAATTATGCCCTTCTACTGTCAATTTGCTGAACTCAAACTCTAGCTTGATGTAACCTTTTAAAATCTTTCCTTGATATCCTAGACTGAACCAATCTCTCTTACAATCTGTTTCCTCAAAGTCTCTGTAACTAATTCTGTCTTAAAATAAAGATAATGTTTACATTTCAAATTAAAAGCAATTATTTGCATTACTAACTACCATTTATCATGCTAATATTTAGCTTATCATATAATTCATTTTCATAATCATTTAATATATTCATTTAACAAGTAATTACTTAACATACACTATGGAAATTTTAAGGATTAAAAAGTAAATACAATGGAAATCTTCCTGCTCTCATAAAAAAATTTAGTTTTTATAAATAACAGACATTAAACAGGTTTAAATAGCTAAGAGTTTATACCTTTTATGTTGAAAAGTCATAGGATATTTATGCTTATATAATGTGCTTTCATTTTATCAGATAAGTTAAGAAAAAATCTTTTCAGGAAGTGATAAAAATGCATATATCCAAAAAACAGATAAAAATTATGCAGTGAAAAATGGCCAGACATTGTGAAGAAAGAAGGATATGAAAATAGGGAATAATTTCAGACAAAAACAATTAATCTCAGAAAAGTAGCTACTGAGTAAAATATACAGCCAAGTTCTATGATGACCATAAGTTCTCACTAATTGTTTAAGTCCAGGCAGTTTCTCAATATTCCTGTGTGTCCAACTATTATTCCAAAATCTTTAAAAATTTTTTTTCCAAATTAAAGCACGGTGAGTTACAAAGTTATTCATAGTTGGGTTTTTGATATACAATGTTCCATTGTTCATTCCACCACCAGTGTCAGCTTCCCTCTGCCTGTGTTTTCAGGGTCCCTCTTAAAATATGTCTCAATATTTTTCTTAAAATATCCCTTGGATTCATTGATAACACCTTCCTCAAACTTTTCTCCCCCTTCTGCCTGAATATTATATTCTCCCCATCTTGAAAATGTTCCCACTCATAAAAGCCAGTGAAAGCTTTGGGGTTCTTCTTCATACACTCTACTAACTAACAATGACTTCTTCATTCTATGGCATTCTGTTCTATGTCATTAATAACAGCTAGAGGATTAGTATAATTCCTTCCAAATATTTCTTAGATTTTTTTCTGGAATAAAATACATATTTTAAATGGCAGTGATTAAATAATCACGATAAAACTTCTCAGTTAACAGAGTTCAAAGGCAGAACTGTCTAATAAAAGTTTTATTTATTTAGGAGCTGGTTGGCATTTGTTGCATTTCCCATATTTTATCACAACCTCCCCAAATTTGGTAACATGGTAAATTAACACGTCTTCTAAAAACACTCTTAGGATAACAGTAAGTCTTGCTATTTAGTATTTAGTATAACCATACCCCTATGCATACATACATCGTAATAAGACATTTACTTCTGTTAGCTTCGGGCTGGAGCCATAGCACAGTGGTAGGACATTTGCCTTGCGCACAGCTGCCCGGCTAAGCTGGTTTGATTCCTCTGCTCCTCTTGGAGAACCTGACAAGCTACAGAGAGTGTCTTGCCCGCACGGCAAAGCCTGGCAAGCTACCCATAAAGGTAAAGGTAAAGGCCCTCCCGTTGATCGTCGACTTGCTCGAGCGGGCCCAGTAACGTCTCCGTTGGAGACTTTGTTGTTACTGTGTCTGGCATATCGAATACTCTCGGTAGCTTGCCGGGCTCTCCGAGAGGGGCGGAGGAATCGAACTCGGGTCAGCTATGTTGGCCGCCTGTAAGGCGAATGCCCTACCACTATGCTATCGCTCCAGCCGTATTCAATATGTCAAAACACAGTAACAACAAGTCTCACGATGGAGATGTTTCTGAGCCCACTCTAGCAAATCGATGAACAATGGGAGGACCATGACAGTGACAGTGACTTCTGTTAGCTTTAAAATTAAAATCCTAAAATGATATCTTAATTACTTCTTCACCTTGTGTCTTCATAAATCTGTTTTGCTGATGTTATAACTCTGAAAATTCTTTTTCTTGTTTTGTTTGTGTTTTATTTTGTGGCCACAACTGACCATTCTCAGAGCTTACTCCTGGCTCTGAGCTCAGAGACCACTTTTTAAATTAGTTAATTAATTAATTAATTAATTTTAACTCTTTGGGTCACATCTGGTGTTGCTCGGAGGTTAACCTGACTTCAGAGACCACTCTGATGGAACTTGAGGAACCATTTGGGATGCTGGGGATCAAACCTGAGTTCACTGTATACAAGACTGGCACTTTACCTGCTATATTTTCTCTATGTCCCTAACTCTGCTAATCTGTACAAGACTAACATAGTAATGGGGAATGACAATAACTTTCCTTTGGTTCTGAGGCCAGACAGGCATTTTTAATCCCACACTTCCTTAATAAGATCACTTATTTTTCCTGAGTATACTTGAAAAGAAATGTTAAATAGAATTGACTCGATAATAGTTTTACCCTTAAAACATTAGTATACTTTCTCTGACATAAAATTTTATCTTTGTAGGGGTGGCTGAAGGATGCTAATTCAGAAGACCACTGTCTTTATATGTGTGTGATTCTAAGTTCACCCAAACATTGAAAAACACACTGAGGAACCTTACATATGCCCTAATATCAAGCTTGGAGAAATGTCCAGGAATCTGGCCTAATTAGTAACGATACTGGAGAGTGAGGATGTGTTAACTTAAGTTTAGTTTCTGAAGGTTCTCTGCTATGTAAAGATAGCAATAATAATCTGAAGTCTCAGGACAAACTGCTGACCTTGATTGGGGCACCTTATAAACATTGATTTTGGGTCATAAAACTACAAGTAGGAAAACCATTGAAAGTGGATCAGTAGTTTCATCTACATGTGAAAAAATTTAGAATGTTTCAAGCAAGAGGAATCCTCTTTGTCCACTTTAACTCTCTCTTCATAAGGAATTTAGTGTGATAATATTTCAACCTGTCTTCAAATGAAGTACAATCATTGTCTTTGCAGTACAAAGAGTGCAGCTCGGTCCTAGGATAGCTCCCTGGTGGGAGTGCACACCTCAAAGATCTGAGCCTGGCCATGAGTCCATTTGCTCAATTTCAGCACCACCCTACATGCCTGAGGGCAGACCTCAGAGTCCTTGTTGTCTGGGATCCCTGATCAACACAGGGAAGTGTATACTTTCAGTGCACTGGTCATCAGAAAAATAACAGAAGAGAAGGGATATAAAAGGACAAAAGAGTATGGTTGTGACAGATGATTAAAGTCATTAGCCGACAGTTACGGGTAAGGAACCGAATTCACTAATGAATTCAGTCAGCTGGCTCATCCTCAGAGGTTTGTCTGAACAACAACAAATATTGTCTACCTAAGGTGCACACACCAAGTGATGGTGAGAACAGGAAGTGTGTCAGCTCTGGGTCTCAGATTATATCGAAAAGTTATATTATCATCTAAGGTGATCAAAGCAAGTCAGTTTGAGTTAATTATAACTTCAGAAGAGAACTTCTGTTCTTTTCTTTGTAGAATTAAGTATGGTTGTGTCTTTCCTGGGCTGCAGCAATAACACAGCAGTAGGGTGTTTGCCTTGCATGCAGCCGACCTGGTCGACTGGAGTTTGATTCTTTCACCCCTCTCGGAGAGCCCGGCAAGCTACCCAGAGTATCTCGCCCTCACAGCAGAGCCTGGCAAGCTACCCGGGACGTATTCGATATGCCAAACAGTAACAACAAGTCTCGCAATGTTACTGGGCCCCCTCGAGCAAATTGATGAACAATGGGAGGACAGTGTCAGTGATAGTGACAGTGATATCCCTTTCCTGCACCAGGAAGAGGGATAGCTCAGTGTTAGGACAACATATTTTTAATGGAATCCTGCTCTTTCACCTCAAGAATCTTTTTGTTTATTTTTGCTTTATTTGTCTTTGTTTCGATGCCATAGCCAGCAAGTGTGGTCAGGGATTGCTCCTGGCTCTGCTCTTAGGGATCACTCTTGGCATGCTCCAGGAGAATATGTGGGGTGCGGGGCAAGCAGCCCTATTTGCCACATGCATGGCACACACCCTCATTGCTGTACTGTAACTCCGCCCCTCACCTCAAGAATCTTAATCGTCGATTAATCGTTAATCGTCGATTGCCTCGAGCAGGCCCCAGTAACATCTCCATCCTAGCCCGGAGATTATATTCAAGGCTCTTTAGGAGAATGAGACCCATCATTGTTACTGGTACTTGGCATATTGGGTACGCCACAGGGAGTTTGCCAGACTCTGCCCTGTGGGCAGGCTACATTCGGTAGCCTGCCAGTTTGTCCAAAGTAGGAATGAGATAATAAGATGTCATAATAGCATTCGCGGCCGCGCAGTTCCGGGAGCTGGTTTTTATAGTCTCTGAGTCTTGGCCGTTGATGGGATTACACGGAGATGGGGGACAGTTGGTGGGTGTGACCCCTGCCTACTGGAAGATGGAGGATCTGGGTGGAGGATGCTCAGCCCAAATCCGAGTAGGCTTGGAGATCTCGACCCCGGAACCCACGTGACTTTGTCCCTCTGCCAGGACCTTCATGTGTGCGGAGAGTGGTCTCAGCATGGTGGTGGCTGGTCCTGGAGGTCTTTGGTTGCCAGAGCCCTGTTCGGGGCAGGGAGGAAAGCTCAACCCGCTCCCCTCCAAGGGGCCCTGGCAGAGAGGACAGTCAGGCGCGGGGGCAGGAGACTGCCAGATAGTGATATCTATATATATATAGATATATATATATATATATATGGAGAGAGAGAGAGAGAGAGAGAGAGAGAGAGTGTCACCTCATTTATGTATTCCCAGTACTATCCTGAGGGCCTGGTACAACAGTGATTGTTCCTAAAATAAGTAAGTTTGCAGAATAGAAAAATGAATGAAAGACTTAGAGATGTGTTACAGGTGAAGGCCCTAAGAGGAACATAAGTTTCATACAATCAGAAGGAAAATAACTCTTCTCTGTGTAAATATAGAGTTAGTACCATATGCCTTTACCTACCCCCAAAATTTTTCTGTTAGAAGAATCATATGCTTCTACCACTAATAAAGATTCCTGTATCAGTTCCATCTGCTGATAAGAATGAAATACTTTGAGAAGATCGAAAGGAAGTCAACGTGAAAGCATGAGGGTTATTATCATTCATGTCCAAGCTGACAGTGATGCCATGCACTTTAGAACACTGCAGATTATTTTGCCCCTCCCAAACTGGGAGGACATTATGTCAGGATAGCACTTGGTCCATAGCTTGACACACCACTGTTGCACTTACAGATATTTCATTTGCACTAAATTCTTATTCTTAGTGGCAGACTAGAGAGATAGTTCAGGAGATTAGGCACTTGCCTTGTGAACTGGCCAGGTTTCAATTCCTGCCATCATGTAAAGTTCCCTGAGCCTCCAGGAATAATCTCTGAGAACAGAACCAAGAACAACACAACTAGGTGTGACCCAAAAACTAAGCAAACAAACAAAAATCTGATAAAAGAGTTAATATGCCAGCATAAAGCCACAATTTTATTAAATTATTATAATAGCTTAATGGTATAGATAATATGTCCCCTGTTTTGAAGATGAACACTAAAGAGAAGCTTGCTGAACCTTGCAAATTCTGCGATTTCATACATGGCATTTTCCAAGTCTCATTGATAGGAGATTTTTCACTAGCCACACTTAATATAATATACTTCATTGGTTCTAGACCCAGATAAACTTGGTCAACCCTGCTTCTTACTTGCGGTACAACTTGTATTAATTTCTCTCACATCTAAATTATAAATAAAGTATAACAGTAAATACCTAATCAGAATGTTATAAGGATAAAGTAAAATATCACTTATTTATCATTTGGAAGAGTTCCTGGAATATAATAAAAGTCCTTAACTAAGGCTTCACCATATTTTGAAGACAAATAAAAAATTCTTTTGTGTTATAGTACTAGAACTTAGCAAAGAACCCAATTCACTCCCATGTATTTAGCTAACCTTAAAAACATGATTGTAAATTTAATTTAATTATCATAGGGGATAAACCACCAGAATTTTCTGGAAAAAAATTTCCTTAGCATTTTATCAAGCTGTAAATATTTTTGCCCCATAATTTATATATTTCAGCTAACACAGTGTGGGTTCCCTTATAGTTACTCATTGACATTTGCACAACTCTTCCTATGTCCTTAAAAAAACTCTCTCTCTCTCAGCCACAGAGATTAAGGATTAAGAGATTTGCCTTGTACGCTGCTGATCTGAGTTTAATGCCCCGCATTAAAATGTTTCCCCAAGCACTACCAGGAGTGTTCTCTAAGCACAGAGCCAAGAGTCAGCCCTGAGTACCTCTAGATGTGATCCAACAGCCCACTGACCCACAAATAAAACTAAACATCTCAAATGTTCGTCAATTGAGAAACATGAAAGGGATGATGAAGGTAGAAAAATAAAACTAGGTTGGGAAAGGATGAGCAATTGATAACTATAATATTTTTATTTCTGCAAGGTAGTAGAAAATCACAAGAATATTTCATTCCTATCAAAGATGAGAAAAAGCTAGAAAATCTACAAAGTCCTTTTTTTTTCTTGAAGTTAAGATAAATCTGTGGTTCAAGGCAAAGCAATACAATTAAAAATAATAATTATAAACCTTGTCCCTCCCTCTGAGAAGAGATAGATTTAAAGGATTACCTTATCTTTCACTGGGTTTGGTGAAGAAAATACTGCTGTCATTAAATGAGGTAAGAGGAATTCAACTACAATATTACCCAATGATTAAAACCAGAGCACAGCTTAGCTTCTCAGTATAGTAATAAAATTAATATCATGAGCTCCTTATTCTAATAGTTTCAACTTATATTCTGTATGGCGAAGTTGAGAAATTTGATTATAATTTTTTAGAATTCATCAGACTAACAGAAATTATATTCAGAGTCAATAATCACCTGGACTTACCTTTAATAAACCTAATTTGAATTCTATTCTTTCCTGGCCAATTCTAGCTCTTCTATATATGAGATACTGTATTTTACTTAATGTTTTTCCTTAAAGCCCTAGACTGAAGTAATTTCTCCCTTTCCTCTAGAAAGTGCATGTCACTTTGCACTCTAATGCCATTGATTCTGCAGTGCTTTGACTGATTACAAGACTAACTCTAGTTTTCAAATATTGTCTTTTAAATTACCATTCCACCCTTTTTACTTAAAACATTTTATTAATACATTGAAAATGTGAATTAAGGTATACATTCTCAAAGCAAGAATTCTACACCTTACATTTTTATCAAGTTGTTTTCTGTGTTTGGCTAAAAGGTGGGGTTTTGGTAAGAGAAACAAAATGACTTTAATGGAAAGGTGAACTAAAATCAATCACTTTTTTATTAATATTTTATTGAGGTACTGTGATTTACAAAGATATCCACATTAGCGCTTTAGGAAAACAATGTTCCAACACTAATTCCACCACCAGTTTTGACTATTTTCCACGAATGTCTCGAGGTTCCTACCCCTAGCCTGCCTTCTTAACAGGCACAGTTTTTAGTTATGAGTCTCATGCTTATACTACTGTTGGCTCTGTGTGTGTGTGTGTGTGTGTGTGTGCTACAAGTCCCTGATCTTTGCCCTTGTTATCACTCAAATGCCTCTTCTTTCTGTCTCGCCACTCTATTTTTCTCTTTCCCTGGTCTTTTCAACTAAGGGCCCAGGGTTTGTTCACTTTTGTAACTAATTTCTTGATAACTTGAATTCCTTTTTCAGGTTGTTCTATGTACCACAAAGAAGTGAGATCATTTTGTCCCTGGCCTTCTTTTTACTGACTTAGTTCATTTACCAAGATATTCTTCAGTTCAATCCAACTTGCAGAGAATGACATGATTTTATCATCCCCTGCAACTGCACTGTGCGTGTATATGTGTGTGCATACACACACATGCATATATATGTATACATAGGCACACATAGTGTATTGTATATTTATGTATATTGTATACATGTATACATGCCTGCATGGCAGAGCCTGGCAAGCTCCCCGTGGCATATTCGATATGCCAAAACCCAGTAACAATGATGGGTTTCATTCCCCTGACCCTGAAAGAGCCTCCAATGTGGCACTTGCTAAAATCTCAGGGCTAGGACGAATGGAGACATTACTGGTGCCTGCTCTAGCAAATCGATGAACAACAGGATGACAGTAATATAGTGACAGTGACAGTATACATGTACATGTGTGCAGCACTGCACTGTCTGTACTGTAGCACTATCCTCCTGTTGTTCATCGATTTGCTAGAGCGGGCACCAGTAACATCTCCACAGTGAGACTTGTTACTGTTTTTGGCACATCGAATACGCCACGGAAAGCTTACCAGGCTCTGCTATGCAGGCAGGATACTCTCGGTAGCTTGCCGGGCTCTCCGAGAGGGATGGAGGAATCGAACCCAGGTTGGCTTCGTGCAAAGCAAACGCCCTACCTGCTGTGCTATGGCTCCAGCCCACATGTGTGTATATATATGTAAATGAGTAAACAACAAGGTGAGATTATATAAATGAGTTGTGGACTCATTTGTCATTGGACACCTGGGTTTCCATGTCTTAGCTAGTGTACCAAGTTATGCAGTAAGTTATAGTATACATATTATACCTTTTTAAATTAATGATTTTATATCTTAGGGCTAGGTACCAAGAAGTAGAATTGGAAAACCAGACAACATTATATTTCCACTGGCCTTGAATGAGAGTTCCTTTTTCACCACATGCCCACAAATTGCTTCCAGATGCTTTCATATGTGCTATTCTCACTGATATGAGATGATATGAGGTGATGTATCATTATCATCTTGATTTGAATTTCCCTAATAAAAAGTGACTTTTTTTCACATGCCTACTGGCTATCTGCCTATCTTTTTCAGGAAAGTGTCTGTTCATTTCCACTACCCATTATTTGATAGGGTTTTTGTTGTTGATAATTGTGATCACTTATATATCTTGGGTATTGATACTCATCTGATGTACTGAGTGCAAATAATTCCTCCCATTTATTAGGGAGCCTTTAAATTTTGTCATGCTTCTTTAGTCATGCAAAAATTTCTAACTTGAAATGGTCCCATTAGTTCATGTTTGGTTTTGCTCCCTTTATCAATGGGATTATGTCACTGAAAACGACTTTAAGGTCCAAGACTTCTGAATTCTGCCAATATTTTTCAATTTATTTTATGAATTCTTGTCTGATCTCAAGGTCTCTGATGCACTTTGAGTTGACTTTTTTTCATTAGGTGTGTGATATGGACCTAGCATCATTTTTTTTGCATGTGGTTATTCAGTTTTCTGTCTCATTTTTCAGTGAGGCTATCTTTACATCATTTATGTGCTGAGTTCTTTTGTTGGAAATTAGTTAACCATAGATCTGGTTGTTTGCCCTAGGCAGAATTCATTCTTAATCTTGCAATCTTTTCCCCCATTAAACTAATTTAGATTCACAAAAAAAAACTGGGAAATGCAAGCAAAATATTTTATTTTTGATATTTTAACACTGATTTCTTCAAGGCTGTAAAACAAACCAGGGATTCTTTGGCATCCAGTAGTCAAATTGAAGTTAAATTACTTTGCTAACAAAAATGCTATCAATTTGAAATATAAAAGTAAATGCTTTTATACTGGTTGGATAGAGATGCCTCCACTCAGAAAACTGACTACTGTAGCATAACTACAGATGTTTGAAAACCTAAAGTCTAAACATTTCACTTGGAACAATTATAATTGAAATAAAAATAAAGGTTGTAGACTCAGGCAACTGTATATTTTATTTAAACTAGTGCTAGAGTAAGTTTGTCTTTGTTTCTCAAGTGAATAATAGTTTATCCCTGACATGAATAATTAATTTTCTTGAAAAAAAACATTGGGGAAGTTATTTAGAGTGCAGTTCATAAAACAGATGAACTATTCATTGTATCTTTTGAAAAGTCTTACTAAAAATAAGTCCATCATAATTAAATACCAATTTCATCATGCCTCAGATCACTAGCATTTTCAGATCAGTCTGGCGAATCTTGACATGCTTTTCCACAGCTCTTTATGACATGTTCTCCTTTTTGCAAAGCAATTCTATCAGCCTGAATTTGGTTGCAGAGCACTGAATCTATTCTGGTTAATTCAAGCAGAAACACATTTACTGATGTGTGCTAAATGACCAACAGAGCCTGGGGGAGACACTGAGTAACTGACTTCAGGCTGAGTGTGCATCTGTTCACTCCCAAAGTCTCAATACACAGATCTCTCCTGAGGGCCACTGCCGCCATCAGAACACCAGTGCTTCTTGCTAACCAGAAAGATGCCCTCACTATAGCTTTTCTGATTTCATATGATCAATTCCAGTAAAACAGATTCTTTATACATGACTTTTTCTGCATTTAATCAATTTAATTCTAGGTTTCATGATTGTGCATATGATTGATGAACCTAAAATATATACAGTATGGGATAACATTGGGTTGTCTTTGCTCCTCCCTCAGGGAGCTTAAGTTTTTGTTGAGTTACTCTCACAATAGTGATCCCGAGGCATACGCAATTCCAATAAGCACTAATAATCATATATTACTTTTCTCTTTTCTTTATGTCATTTGCATGGTTTATTTAGCAATGTTCTTTATGTATAGACACTCGAAGATAGTTCAGGCTATACTTTTGTAACATGAGAGTTAATGATTCCAAATAGAATTTACTCCTGGGCATCCATATTTACTTGATTTAAGCCTAAATTGCCCTTAGTTCCTAGCACTCCAAGAGCAGGGTCCCAACGAAGGAACTCGATGGAGGTAAGCTATCCTGGCATCGAAAGGAGACAAACTAAGCACCATAAGGATAATAAATTAAGAGCATGGTCATGTGACAAACTCTGTCATGACCCAAAAAGAAGTGACTGAATAAGTACCTGGCTAAAGTTAGGAAAGACTAACCTGGCCTAAGGACTGTGGTCTGAATATATAGAGAGATGTCCCCAGGAAGAGTCAACCTTTGAGGTTAATATATCTCTTACTGTGTTCATACAAAATGACTAGAAATATTATAAGTAAATTACTATGATTATTTAAATGGATTACTAGCTGAGAAAAGTAGAAAATAATACACTCTGGATGGAATCCTGCACTTGAGCATCCGATATCCTAGTAATCTGGAGTGTTGAACTTTCAGATGAGATTTTGTCCTTGAGTTAATCTCCCGAAGGAGTGGCTTCACATCGGTTTGTTGTTATGATAATGTTCAACCCCACCTTTGTGTATCCCCACCCTTCATGATTTCTACATAACTATGATGTAAGGGGCAAGAGTGGACTAGAAAGTCCATGACCAGAAAGGGGATGAGAAATGAGACTTTGGGACTTTGGAACTTTGAAGTCTTTGAGGACTAGAGAGTCTGTGGGGACTTGAAGGAGGACTAGGTGACGATGACGGCTGGAAGTAGAGGACTATGGACTACGATGAGACTAGAAAGGAGATAACTAAGGAGAGGACTGAGGTCTACAGGGAGACTAGGATGATGGAACTATGATGACTGAGACTACGACCAAAACTGCAACTACGATTGTGCTGTAAGGGAGAGATCAAAGTATACTGGGGACGAGAGAGAAATAAACTGTTTACCAACCAGCCTGGGGCCCAGTTCCTGTTTCTCCATTCCCCCGGTCCTTTGTCCATCCATTAGTTGTCCTCTGGCTTGGGTAGGTGGCTCTTGGTCACTGAATGCTTGTATACCCCACAAGGCCCTACGTGCCCCACTGCCTTTTTCTTGAAACTCACAATACAGAAATAGGTTCAAGGGAACGTATTAACTGTGATTTTCAACTTTCCAGTCTCAAGATCACTAGAAGGTGATTGAAATAGATATTGAGATGATCAGTCCATACTATTTTATACATTATATCTCTTTTCCTCAGTATATATTACTTTGCATGGTAATGAACTTTATGATGATGTCCTTGGATAAAATAATTTTTTAAAAATAGGGTTTCAAAAAGATCATAATGTCTATATTACTTGTGTTTAGCTTGGGACATATAATATAAAATATGCTAAAAAACATGTCACTTTAATGAATGAGTAACCAATCAAATTAAAGAATAAGGTAGTGAATAAGTGAATGAGTGTGAGTGAGAGAGATTATGAAATAATCTTGATTAGCATCATTTTTAGTATTTTATAGGATAAAAAAATTTCAACAAGTTGAAACAATTGGCTAATATCTTCACAATAGAACCAACCAAGGTTCTATACCTTAAGCTATGATGCTTTTACTATTAAATAAATAAAAGTTCTGATATTTTAATTACATTATTAAATAAATTATTTGATTTATTAAAAGGTAGGTAGGAAGCAATGTGTAATCAAAATAATAAAATTAAATGAAATCCATAATATTAATATTGATTAATTGATATTAATATTAAATTAATATTAATAAGTTGTTAAAACGCACAGCATACTACATTAGGTGCTGCAGGGAACATACATAGAATCTAAAATACTTCCCTTCTAAGTATCAACAAGGTGAATTTCTAATGATGGACTTTTTCTCTATACATTATCATATACAGAGTTTTATACCAAACCGTACATGCAATTCCTGTAGTCACTGTTACATACATACACTCAAACTTGAAGACTACTGCTTTGTACTTGAATTAAATAGCCTCCTTTGTTATTTAAAGCTTTATAAGCTTATAAACTTCAAATTTATCAGTATTATCTTCATGAACTATAACCTCTTTAGTATTTCCTAAGAACCTAGGGAGAGTCCAAAAACTTAATCAAGGTTTAGTTGTATTATAACTTAGAGAGATTTCTTACCAAGTTTAATTTTATTTACTCAAGTAGATTTCTACAGCATCTAATTTTATTTACATAAGATTTATACAACTATACTAGTCTTGAGTTGCTATAACAATGCTATAGACTGGCTGGATTAAGAAACATATACCTATAGAATGAGTAGTAAATATGTGTTTTTAAACTTTGTATTATTATGCTGAAATGGCAGAGTTTATTCTTTAGTCTCCTTTTGCTTGATGTTAGTTGCCATCTTTCTGTGGACTCAGATGACCTGCTTTGTGTATGTTCAGAAAGAGAGGGAGGGAAATATATCTTTCTTTTCTTGTAAGGCCATTAACTCCATTAAGAAATAATGAAATTAATTAGGGCTCTACTTTCATGACCTCATCTAACTCTAAATCTTCAAAGGCTTTAATTTAATCTCGAAATACAATTAAATTGAGGGTCAGGGCTTCACATATGAATCAGGGGGTATAATTTGTCCATGGTAACATCAGAGAAAAATAAAATTTACATTAATAGAGGAAAACTGGGATACTGAATGGCTTATCAATAACCTCCATAAACTTAAAACAGTAGCTATGTTGGTATTGCTTAGTAGTATCTCTGTGTTTCCTATCTATCTATCTATCTATCTATCTATCTATCTATCTATCTATTTCTCTGACAACTTGGCTAGTTGTTCAATGCAAGAACCTGAGGATGCAGTGTTTCTTAGGGTCCTCAGTGAACTTAGAGTCCCTAGGGCTCTTCCAGGAGATGTTTGTATGATCATGGCACCAGGGATTAACCTAGTTCAAACACATGCAAGTCATGCAGCTTAATGTATATATTTCTCTGGTCTCCAAAGAATGTTGTTGCTTTTAAAAAACTACTTCCCTTTATAAATACTTTCCAATAGTGTGCTTCCATAAACTCTCTGTGATCTTTTGTATTACTGAATAATTAAATATTATAATCCATATGAGAACCACTAAAACTAAACCAACTTTCAAATAATAAAGTATTAGTGAAGATATAGTGAAAACTTAGTGATTACTCTATTCTAATAACAGGATAACAAGAGGAGGTGGAGGATAGTGAAGTAGAAAAGAAGAAGCAATACAATAGAGTTAAATCTGTACATATTGACAGTAATAACTATAAATAAGTATCTTAATCTAAATGATTTTTTAAAATTGGATAAACTGGATAGGCAAAAGCATTCTTTATAGAATTCATAGCATTCTACATATTATCTGTAAGAATCCAGCTTTAAATGTGAATGTTTAAATGTACAGAGATAAAAATACATATGTGGAAATATTAATCAAGAAAAATAAATGTTACTATATTAATATCAGGCAGAACACATATAATGAGAGACATTACTAAGGATAAATTGTGACATTTTATAATGACAAAATACACCAGTTGATTAATAAGACAAAAATATTATAAGATTTTTATGGGACAGCACCAAGTAATGTCCTTCAAAATTTCATAGAGGAAAGAAAAAATAGACAAATACAAAATAATGGTCAAATACTGAACGCTCATTCAATTATTGTTTAGACAGGTAAGCAAAAATTTAAATGAACTTCCATATGACTCAATGATCCAGTCTTTGTAATTTTTCAAAAAGATATATGCACACCTATGTTTATTGCAGTGCTATTTACAGTGGCAAAGATCTGGAACTAACTCAAATTCCCATTGACAGATTGGGCAATAAAAAAATTGTGGTGTATATATTCAGTGAAATACTACTTAGCTATTAGAAAAGATAGAATTCTTTCTTTTGCTGCACCCTGCATAAAACAAGTCTCTGCACTTTGGTGGTGGTGGAAGCATATTAACTTTGTATGTCAAAGCATAAACATTAAATACTGTTTTAAACCAGGTTGCCTCAATGATAATAACTTAAATAAAAAAGCAACATATATTTTGATGAATGTGAGAGAAAATTTTAAGTTATTAGACAAAAAAGAAACATTAACATAAAGAATAAAAAATAGACTTCTCTTTTGAATCTGTCCCAGCCATAAACAATCAAAGGAAAAGACAACTATTATCTTTATTTAACAATCAAAAAGAAAATGACAACAGTTCTCCACCTGGAATTATGCACAGTAAAAATATCTTGCAACAAGAGTAAGATGTTTTATCAAAAACAATAGCTAAGACAAATTGTTGCCAACAGACTCACAGGAAAAGAAATTTTAACGATATTTCTTCTGTCAAGAGAGTGATATTAGCTAGACATGAAAAAATTTATATGTGTCATAGTTTCAGTGCTTGGGCAGGAGCGGCATGGAGTGCCAGGGTCCAATTCAGGGCCTTGCACGTGCTAGGAATGTCCTCTGCCATTTTTGCAATGCCACAACCCCCAGCCAGACTTCTGAAACAACACACACATACACATATGCACATTTTAATAATAAATATGCTTTTATTTGGTAAGTGTGGGCAAATAAAACACTTAGTTATAAAAGTACCTTTAAAACATAATAGTCAATACTGTCTTGGAGCTTTTATGAGACTTCTGAAATTGTGTCTTTTATTTCTCATTTAAGCTGAGGAATATTTGCTTTTATTTCTTTAGATATCTCTACTGCCCTGTAGTCTTTTTTTCCTCCTGAGATTCCAATCATGTGTACTTTAAACTCATTGGTTTTGCTCATAATGAAGCAAATAGGTAGATGTATTGCAAGTAGAAGTCTAGTGATTTTATTTTATCCCTACTCAAATGCTCCTGTGTTTGCATCACTTGGTTTTAACCCTTTGTGCTTTCGAGTATTTTTATTGAAATATCTTCAGACAATGAGTCTTCAACTGCTGAGTTCACTCACTGATCAGGTCTACTAAAGTAATTCTTGTTTTTCTTTTCACTTCTCTTTATTGTTATTAATATTGTCTTACATTATGCTAAGATTACATGCTTGTTAACTGTATTAAGATTACATTCATACAGGCTGGAGCGATAGCACAGCAGGTAGGGCATTTGCCTTGCATGCAACAGACCCAGATTCGATTCCTCTGCCCCTCTCAGAGAGCCTGGAAAGCTACCAAGAGTATCTCACCTGCATGGCAAAGCCTGGCAAGCTACCGGTAACATATTTGATATACCAAAAACAGTAACAACAAGTCTCACAATTTGTTGTGAGACATTACTGGTGCCCGCTCGAGCAAATTGATGAACAACGGGAGGACAGTGCTACAGTGCTACATTCATCATACCTGACTGAGGTACCAACCAGAGTCACACATCAGTTTGAGGTGCTTGCACCCCTGAGCTTAGTGCTCCTGGGATTGAGTATGGAGTCAGTCTCTACTTTTGGTCTTCCAAATTTCTTCTTTATCCCTGTACAGATGCAAATTTTATTTTTGTCAGGGAAGATTTGTACCTAAGGGTTACAATCCTCATTTAGCATTATTATTATTTCTATCTTCTAACTTTTTTAGGTTTGGCAAAAAGGAGTGATTATATTGCCATTTTTGTCTTTTTTTCTTTTTCTTTTTCTTCTTTTTTTCTTCTTTTTTATTTTTTTATTAGTGAAACACCATGAGGTACAGTTATGGACTTACAAATTTTGTGCTTGGGTTTCAGTTATACAATGATTAAGTACCCATTTTTGTCTTTTTAATTCTTAGATATTTATTACTTTCTGATACTAAAAGAGTTCAGGATCATCTTGTAGTTTCCAGGCATAGATTCAGTCTTTTCTCTAGTCATCAGTCATCCATTTTGTGAAGAATGACATTTAGAAACTAACATATGAGAAACTAATTATTACTTTTTAAAGTAATACCCACATAGCAGAACACACTGCAGGGACTTAGGTTCCTGCCTTGCATGTGGATGACCCTGAGAGTGTCCCCCAAAATACATATGGCCTCCTGAACACTGCCAGAAATGATCCCAAGAACACACCAGAAGTAAGTCCTGAGTACTGCTGGGTATGCCTCCCCCCAAAAAAAATTAAGTAAAAATAACCACAAATGAAGTGAAAATAAATTGATACTAAGGAGTAAGTATGCTATGCCTATAATATCAACATGTAAAAAATATATTGAATGGATAAGAGAAAAGTAGAAAAGGTAGGCTTTATTTGATTATATATATTTTTTCTTTTTGGATCACACCCGGCTATGCTCAGGGGTTGCTCCTGGCTCATGCACTCAGGAATTACTCTTAGCGGTGCTCAGGGGACCATATGGGATGTTGAGAATCGAACCTAGGTCAGCCGCATGCAAGGCAAACCCACTGTGCTATCACTCCAGTCCCAGATTGAGCAATTTTATCCCAAACCCATCTTCAGTTTTCCAAATACCATCTTACAACTGACAGAATAACTTAAATTCTTCTAAATTTTATACCAAAACCACCTATCATTTATGGGTTATATATATTTTCTATATCATCAAATTCTCTTAATCTAATATCTAACATACAATTTTATTGCATGTATAAGCCTCCATGTTATTGTAGTATATTTTTTCTATTAGTCATATTTCAATAAAAATTTGTCAATGATGTAAGATGTACTCTCTATCTGTCTTAAACTGTCCCAATGCTTGAAACTTAACTATGAATCAATATTACTCATCTATGCAGCTTTCTTTCTTTTGCTTGGCATGATAATGTATTCATAATATAAATAATCATAAAATGCTCATTGATTTATGCATATTGTTTTTACTTCTTATACTCACTCATTGCATATTAGAAGAAGCAGTAGTAGGTTTATACTATATATATATTTTTTTATGTAGGAGTATTGCTATTTATTCAAGCCATTGATTAGGCTGATTGAATTGGGCATGAACTCCACCTTACTCTTTTTTTCCCTTTTTTATAATTTTATTTATTGAATCACCATGAAAGCAGTTACAAAGCTTTTGAGTTTAAGTCTTGGTCATACAATGAAACACCTGTACCTTCACCAGTGCAGATTTTCCACCACCAAAACCCCCAGTACCCGCATCCCACACCCTCCCCCTACCTGAGGGACAGATGATTTCCACATTACTCTCTACTTTGATTACATTCAATATTTCAACACCAGACCTACCATTATTATTTGGGATTTTACCCGAACACTGAGATCTGCTGAAAAGGCAACAGTAGACAATTTGTTTTCTATTGCTGGTTATGAATAACATATGATGTCATGCAGCTGCAGTAATGGCCGCACGATTTTGGAATTCTGAAATTTTAACAATTAAATCTGGAGGGATTTATGCCAAACACTCCTGGGTTCCAAGATTTGTTCCTGATCTTGGATCATGGCCATTAAGCAGGTTGATTAGGAGCCAGAGAGGATGTTCGTGGGCGACTCGGAGTCTTGTTGGGGCTGGGAGGAAAGGTATACTATATTTATTAAAGCTATCATTATGATTTATTTATTTTTCTCCTTCTCCCATCCTTTGTTTCTATTGTTGCTTTGACCATAGTGATACTTACTGAGTCATTGTGCTCGCAAAATTTAATAGTAGTGATCTTTATGGGTTGCATATTTGATTTCTGTACTCACACTATTAGTTCCTGTGCTTACAAGGGACTGCACTATTTATTTCCTTTTGGGGTTTTCTTGGGAGGGTTCACACTTGGTGGTGTTCAGAGCTTACTCCTGACTCTGCACTCAGTAGTCATTCCTGGTGGTGCTCAGGGGTCCATAGGGGATGCCAGGGATCAATTATAATATATACATGTATAGAAATATTCTCTATAGGTGTATATTATTTATATATTAGTGTATTTTATATAAATGTATGTAACACATATAATAAATTAATATATCACTTGATCACTTAACAACATCCCGTTACTCATAGATTTGCTCGAGTGGGTACCAGTAACGTCTCCATTCATCACTGTCAAGTGCTAGTGTACCCAGTGGTGTCTGCTTGCTCCAGGAACACAAAAAGCCTCAAACCGTTCCTTCAGGGTCTTTATGAAGAGCCAACCATATCATAGGTGGGCGGCCACACAATCTTTTGACATCCCATGGAATCCAGTCGGTAATGGCTCTAGTCCAGCGGACATATCCAAATAGCATTATGTGTCCAGCCCATCTGATTTTCGACGACTTGGCAAACGAGACAGCATCACTGATTCTTGATCAACAATGGAGGTCAGAACTCCGGATTACTTCTCTCACTTGAGTGAAGCATGATACTCCCCGCATAGTTCTTTTGATACCTCTTTGGGAGAACTGAATAGCATTCTCACCTGTTTTCATAAGGCCTAGGTCTCTGAGGCATATGTTAATGTAGGAAGAACAGTGCAGTTAAAGAGATGTGCCCAGAGCCAGAGGTTCTTCATCCTTTTAGCTATTTCTTTGATGCTCTTGAAGGCGCTTCTTGCCACTCTCTTTCTCCTGCGCAATTCAGGTTCCAGGTCTTTTATCATGTTGAGTTTTCAACCTAGGAACACATAACTGCTGCATTCAGAGATGTTCGTTCCATGGAGAATGAATGGAATGTCAGGAACGAGACCATTTCTCTTAAACATTGTCTTTGTAAGATTCAGTTGTAGTCCAACCTTTCCATACTCACGGTCGAAGTTGGCCAGCATTTGTGCCGCTTGGCTGATGTTTGGTGTTATAAGAATGATGTCATCAGCAAAGCAGAGGTGGTGTAGTTGCTGACCATCTATCTTCACTCCCATTCCTTCCCATTCCAGTCATCACATGATGTTCCGGAGGGTGGCACTGAAGAGTTTTGATGAAATGGTATCACCCTGCCGAACCCCTCTTTAGATGTCAATGATCACTTCTTTGTAGAATAGTGAGATCATGGTAGTGAATCCGTAAGACAGCTTATGGAGGATCCTGATGTATTGAGTTTGAATGTCCTGTTTGGCTAGGGCTTCAGTGCCCTCTTCAGTCTCAACAGAATTAAAGGCCTTCTTTAAATCAATGAACGTTAGGCTGAGTGGCATCTTGAACTCCTGAGAAACATTAATGAGCTTGGTTACCATGTGGATATGGTTGATCATGCTGAATCCTTTTTGGAACCCGGCTTGCCCGAGTTGTCCTTCATCTAGTGTTCTGTCAAACCTATTTATAATGACACAAGTGAACAGCTTGTAGATGACAGACAACAGACAGATCGGGTGATAGGTGCCAATATCTGGATATCTCCCTTCTTATACAGTAGAACGGTCCTGCTGGTTTTCCACTGGGATGGAACCTTGCATTCAGACAGGTAGCATGTGAAGAGCCAAGCCAGTGTATAGTTTGAAATGGGAACACCTACAAGCGCAATTAGAAACCGCCCTAAAAGCCTCTATCTCTCTCGGAGATCCTGGCAAGCTACTGAGAGTATCCTGCCCGCATGGCAGAGCCTGGCAAACTATCTGTGACATGTTTGATATGCCAAAAACAGTAAATACAATGGGTCTCATTCCCCTAACCCTTAAAGAGCCCCCAATATGGCAGCATTAAGAACAATGAGCAAAGAGAGGCTGGTAAAATCTCAGGGCTGAAGTAGGCTGCCAAAATGAAGAAGGATTAAAATGACTGTACTTTCAATGCACATATGCTGACATCAAAAGTATCCATCAAGGACCTGACCATGCAACCTCAGAAGATCAAGTATGATATCATTGGTCTGACCTAGACGAGAAGGCATCGATCACACCACACTATTTTTGACACTGGAGAACTGTTCCTCGGAACATGCTACAAAAGAGGCATCAGTGTTGTTGGTGTCCTTATCCAACTTTGTCATGAGCATTGATTCATTCGAATGTCTAACAACCTGAATCAGATGATTGCACTTGAATAAATGTGGCTCACTGCTGGCAGTTTCTACCTTCATTGTCTATGCATCAACATCCAATTACAATGAAGAAGAAATTGAGAAGTTCTACGTGGAGCTGGAGAAGTTCTATAAAGAAGACCACATACGAGATCATTGTCAGTGGTTTTAATGCCAAGATAGGACCGGGAAGGTCCCTCAAAGAACTCTATATTGGGACCCATGGCCTAGAATGGAACGAACAGGGTGAGAGACTGTGTGAGTTCATCATGTCGACCAAGACCATCTATGGTAACTCACAGTTCCAGAAGGTCGAAAAACATTGGACAGGGGATTCTCCCAGTGGGCAGTTCCACAACAAAATTGACCACATCATATTCAATTGACGTTTTTGCCTGACCGATGTTGCTGTTGTCCCAAAATTCCAAATGGGATCAGACCACTGTCTCCTTTGTGCAAAATTCTATTTCACGGAGCGGGGAGAAAGTGCTGCAAAGTTTAAGAAGAGAACTCCCAGAACGACCACTAACTCGGAGCTCTTTGGCACTATTGCAGCAACATGGGAAGTTGCTGTTGCTGACATTGATGAAGAATATGACTGGTTCAGTACCTCCATGATAGTGCAAGGAATGCTGAGAGAGAGAAAGCCACAAAAACATGCCTTTCTTTAAAAATTCTCAAGGTCATTCGCCAATGTGGCTGTGCACGAGCCTCAGGCAACCACAAGAAAACCTCTGAGCTCTCAAAGCAGTGCAGAAAAGTGTTAAAGGAAGACCTTAAAGAGAGAAGAGCAGCAGTGCTGGCCAATGCGTCAGAAACCCGGAAAAGCATTCGCCACACCCGCCTGTCCTTCGCCAACTACAAGACCAAGATGACTGCCCTCCCATGTCCTGATGGATTTTTCACATCTTCTAGAAGGGCAGTGGAGAAGATTATACATGACTTCTACTCAGATCTCTTTGATAGTCATGTCCACCTGCCCACATACCAAATTCCTCAGGATGGATATGTCATTCCCATTGTTCTCCCTTCCAAAATCCTACATGCCATTTCTTTGGTAAAGAAGTGAACAGTTCTCAGTCCAGACAAGGTCAGACCCGAACACCTGAAGAATCTGCTGTCAGTATTCATCAAAATTAATATATATTAAATTCATTTATAATTTATATATACACACATATAATTATATATACACTACTAAGAGAGCATAGGGCAAGAACTTAGCAGAAGAAAACAACTAGCACCAAGTTTTGTTTGTAAACATCCTCTTCACTATGAAAAATAAGAACTTTATGAAAAAAATAGCTGGTTCTAAGTCATCAGAAGAGAACCAAATAATGATTTCTCTATTTTTCCAGAAAAAACAAGTTCTGAAGAAATGATGTAAACATGGCAAAATGATACAGAAGTCAAATAAACTAGGTTCTCATAGTTTGACTCTAGAATAATTTAACTAGGGAATAAAAAGTATAGTAATTGATAAGATCCTATGGAATTAAATAGAAATCTATTACTCTATCACTTAATCACTTAACTTCCCGTTAGTCATCGATTTGCTCGAGCGGGCACCAGTAACGTCTCCATTTGTCCCTGTCGCATGCTAGTGTAGCCCAATGGCATCTGTTCGCTCTGGGAACATGAAGAGCCTCAAACCGATCGTTCATGATCTTCACGAAGAAGTCTGACCATCTGGTAGGTGGGCGGCCACGCGGTCTTTTGACATCCTGTGGAATCCAGACAGTAACAGCTCTAGTCCAGCAGTCGTCTTTAAATCTCATTACATGACCAGCCCATCTGATTTTTGACACCTTGGCAAACGAGACAGCGTCCCTGATTCTTGATCGTCGACGGATGTCAGAACTCCAGATTCTTTCTCTCATTTGAGTGAAATGTGATATTCCAAGCATAGCTCTTTCTATTCTTCTTTGGGAGACCTGAATAGTGTTCTCATCTTGTTTGCGTAGGGCCCAGGTCTCTGAGGCATATGTTAATGCAGGAAGAACAGTGGAATCAAAGAGATGTGCCCGGAGCCGGAGGTTCTTCGTCCTCTTAGCTATTCCTTCAACGTTCTTGAAGGTGTTCCAAGCCACTCTCTTCCTCCTGCGCAGCTTGGGTGCCAGGTCATTTGTCATGTTGACTTCTCGACCTAGGTACACATAGCTGTTGCATTTGGAGATGGTCGTTCCATTGAGAGCGAATGGGGCATCAGGAACGAGGCTGTTTCTCATGAACATTGTCTTCATAAGATTCAGCTATAGTCCTACCTTTCCACACTCACGGTCAAAGTCGGCCAGCATTTGTGACGCTTGGCTGATGTTTGGTGTTATTAAAACAATGTCATCAGCAAAGCGGAGGTGGTGTAGTTGCCGACCATCTATCTTCACTCCCATTCCTTCCCATTCCAGTCGTCGCATGATGTTCTCGAGGGGGGCACTGAAGAGTTTTGGTGAAATGGTATCACCCTGCCGCACCCCTCTCTTGACATCAACGATCACTTCTTTGTAGAATGGTGAGATCCTGGTAGTGAATCCGCAATACAGCTCACGGAGGATCCTGATGTATTGGGCTTGAATGCCCTGATTGGCTAGGGCTTCATCACTTCCGTCTCAACAAAATCAAAAGCCTTCTTTAAATCAATGAACGTTAAACAGAGCGGCATTACTCTATACTGACTTATATAGATATATATGCACACATGGAGTAAAAGTTTTGGAAGACGTGATTTATAAATGTAAATTAAAATGTTTCCAAACAAAATATTTAATGGTTTGAGAATCACAAAAATACCACCCTAATAAAGAGATTGTGTGCACATCTTAAGTATTAAAACAAATCAAAATTATGTACCAGTTAATTGGATACACTCAGAAATCACTTCTGTGAAATCACTACTGGATTACTTGAGTCTAATTATGAGGAAATGTCAGATGAACTCAAAAAGATGCAAGTGTTAAAGAATTATGAACTTGCAAGTGTCTAAATCTACAAGTTCATGAAAGTCAAGCAAAAAATTAGAACTGTTTTTAAGAAAACTGACATAAAATTAAATTTAGTTTTTAAGAAAACTGACATAAAATTAAATTTAGAACAGGACAGAAATATAATATGTCAGAAAGGATGTTTGTCTTGCAAGCTCCTGCTGAAGTTTGATACCTGGTACTGCATTTGGCCCCCTAAGCACTGCCAGAAGTGACTCTGAGCATAGAGCAGGAAGTAGGCCTTGAGCACTGTTGGGTACAACTCCCCACAAACCACTAAAAACATGACAGGATTCTGATATGGGCCCCATCACTATGTCAACGACAGCATCAGTACAATTAATGAAACTTTAGCAAGAGTTAGAAATTTACTGATGGTAATATTCAACATTTAGGGCTGAAGCGATAGCACAGCAGTGGTGCGTTTGCCTTGTGTGCAGCCAGCCTGGCTGAGCCGGGTTCGATTTCTCTGCCCCTCTCAGAGAGCCCGGCAAGCTACCGAGAGTATCTCGCCCACACGACAAAGGTCGTGACAAGGTCCCCGTGACATATTCAATATGCCAAACACAGTAACAACAAGTCTCAAAATGGAGACGTTACTGGGCCCGCTCGAGTAAATTGATGAACAATGGGAGGACAGTGACAGTGAATATTCAACTTTTAATTTTCTGATTTCCATATAGAAAGGAAAACAAAAATATTTAAAGGTAATAGAACATAATGTCAGCAATCACATTATATGGAAACGGCTATGGGAAAGGTCAGAGGAATATATTCCTACTTAAAAATGTAATTTTAAAAAATTTTTATTAGTGAAACGCCATGAGGTACAGTTGTAGACTTACAAATTTTTGTGCTTGGGTTTCAGTTATGCAATGACCCAGTACCCATCCCTCCACCAGTGTCCATTCTCCATCATTTACATTTTTTTAAATGATTGTTTTTTAAAATAAAATGAACATTTATTTTAAAATGATATGTTTCCTTTTAAACCAAGATTTTAAAGTTGTTTGATTTTTGCCTCCTTTGTTCCCCACTGGAGCTGTCATTGCAATGACTGGGGTGTGACGGTGTTTGCACGTCTGATTGCACTACCCTGAGACCCCGAGGCTGGTGCTTGCCTAGAGCACCATACACTGTACACTAGCTCACATACTGCTAGTGGTGGTCTTACAATTTATTTTTAATTTTTAAGAAAATCTTAGTTACTTTGGCTTACAAACAACGTTGATTTTTTAAAAAGTATATTTCTAGCTCAGCAGCATGCCTCCACAAGAGGGTCCACTGCCCTCCACCATCAGCCTAGTGCTCTGCACCCCTCGTGCTTTTCCCTGTCCCACCATCTTCTGTGGAAAACTTCCCGCTGAAGAAAGAGCAGCTCTTGGTTTCCGTTGTGGGCTTTTGTTATATCCTACTACATTTCATTATATTCCACACACCAGGTCATGGAGTTCCTGAGCTGTAGCTTACCCATGACTGGCTGTAGTGCTCCTTCAAATCTGAATGTGCAGGTAAAGCATTCCTCATGAGGTGTTTATTTTAGTGAGTTGTTTTGGTTTTGCTATATCCCACATTTTTCTCTGGTCTGAAAGATCTCTTATGATGAATCTGCTATGACTCTTAATGATGCCATATTTTATGTGATTTCCTTCTTGATCTTGATGCTTTCTAATTGTAGCTCTATCTTTGGCTTTCATTATTCCAATTATAATGTGTCTTGGAGTACTTTTATTTGGGTCTCTTTTGTCTAGCAAACTTTGGGCCTCTTGAATTTGAGTGCATGAATTTCTTTTTCTTTTTAAAAAATTTTATTAGTGAAACACCATGAGGTACAGTCGTAGATTTACACATTTTTGTGCTTGGGTTTCAATTGTACAATGATCAAACACCCATCCCTCCACCAGTGCCCATTTTCCACCACCATGGGTCCCAGTAACCCTCCCACCCCCCAACCCCCCATTCCACCCTGCCTCTGTGGCAGGGTATTCCCTTTTGTTCTCTCTCTCCCTTTGGGTGCTGTGGTTTGCAAAAGAGGCACTGAGTGGCAATCATGTTTGGTCTATAGTCTACTTTCAGCATGCTTCTCCCATCCCGGGAGGATCCTCCCAACACCCTTTATTTGGTGCTCCTTTCTCTATCTGAGCTCCCTTTTCCCCTAGCATGTGTGACTGGCCTCCAAGCCATGGAGCAAAGCTCCTGGTACTAATCTCGGCCACTCTTTGGTGTTAGTCTCCTATTTTGTTACTTTATGTTCCCCAGATGAAAATGTATGGAATTTCTTACCCCTGAAATCTTCTCAGCTATGATTAGCTGACTAATTTTTTTTCATTGGAATTGCCTTTTATAGTTCGCCAGGGACTCAGGTTATTTTTGTGTTGTTTCTCTTGAATTCATTTTATAGTTCTCTCATATGATGTTCATTTATTTCATTCATGTTTTGCATCTTTTGTTGTCTTCTCAAAGTTTCTTGCATCTTACCTTGGAGCTCACTGATTTTTGTGCTTTTATTTAAAACTGCCTGTACTTTTGCTTCTTTGATATCATTAAACATCCTCAACATGCTCTCTCTAAAAAACTGACCTGGGAGCTTACAGAACTGGCTGGTACTGGCTGAGGCTTTTTTTTTTTTTTTTGCTTTTTTGGGGTCACACCTGGCAATGCACAGGATTACTCCTGGATCTGCACTCAGAAATTACTCCTGACCGTGCTCAGGGAACCATATGGGATGCTGGGAATTGAGCCTGGGTCAGCCATGTGCAAGGCAAACGCCCTACCCACTGTGCTATCCCTCCAGCCCCTGGCTAAGGCTCCTGGGGTAGGATTTTCACTCATTGGCCATGCAGGATTGTGGTTGCTGCTCCCCCATCACATCTGTTGCAGTCTGAGGGTACATCTTCCTAATTCACATTCACACATCCCTGCTGCCAAGAAACTCCGAGGAAGACAGCAGGGTGTTGCCCTCTTCCTTCCTGGCCGAAACTATCCCAACCCAAATTAGTTCTTATTAACTAGCTGTTTAGAGTTTTGTTTTTGTTTTTAATTGAGTGAGATACAGAGTTACAAAGCTGTTGATGGTCAGGTTTCAGTTATGGTTCCAACACCCATCCCTCACCCAGAGTACATTTCCCACCACCAGTGTCCTCAGTTTCCCCCTTCTGTCACCCTCCTCAAAGTCTCTCTCTCTCTCTCTCGCTCTCTCTCTCTCTGTGCTCAGGAATTACTCCTGAGTAATTCTATCTCTCTCTCTTTCTGTGAGGCATTATGGCTTTTTATCTGAGAAGTTATCTCAGTGTCTGTGCTGTTTGTTCCTTTACCTACCCTTTTCCCATCTCTTTCCAGCCTGCAGTTCTTACCCAGAGTGATCATTTCCACTCTGCTACAGGGATCCTTTCTCTATCCCAACTGCCTTCTGCTCCAGCACTTGAGTCAGGCTTCCAGCTGTACTCGAGTTTTGTGTGAGGCTTCCAAGAAGGCTTTCAACATCCTTGGCTCTGTCATTACTATGGCTGTAGTTTATGGTTCTATGATTTTTTTCCCTGCCACAGCAGCCTTTTTGAGGTTTTGTAGTAATAGATTACTGGAGCTAGAATTAAGTTAATATTCTCGAAGTGTATTTGGGGATAGTCATGCCACTTCAAAGTGAGTTCAGTGTTAGAGTCCATTGTGTGTTTACCATGAGGTTTGAAGGAGAGAACTATTTGCTGCCTGGTAGGTTTGGGAAAACTCAAAAGACAATCCTGTTGTTTTGGGAGGTTCCTGTCAGCATGATCCTGTGTGGGCTGCCAGGTGCTTAGCGAGGAGATTATGGGAAGGGTGGGTGGTGTGTGTGTGTGGAGTGAAGGGTAAAGCTAAGGTTTTCAAGGGCTGGAGCAGGCAGGGGTTTTCTCTTTCATGTGGCTGACTTGGGTTTGATCCCATATGAGCACTCTCAAGAGTAATTCCTGAGTACAGAGCAGGGGTAATCACTTAGTAGCATTGGGTGTGACCCCCAAACAAACAAAAACCCCAAAGCTAAGGTTGATATGATCTCAATATGGGGGTGGACAGGGTGGTGACTCTCGTATGAGGGGTCTTGGTGCGGGTCCTGAGATTCTCAGCCTGAGAGACTAATGAAGAGCTGGGAGGTGCTTTTGCAGGTCTAGGGTAGAGCTGTGGTTTTCTCTCACGCTGGTGGATCTTCTCACTGGGAGGGGCTTGTGAAAACTAGTGACGCACTTAAGCTGCCCTGCTTACACATTCTGCACTCATGCCAGGACCATCCTTGTGCATGTGGGCAGTACCAGGGCTCTAAATGACAATCTCATGCCTGCAAGGCAGTTGCATTCTACTATGTAGACATCTCCCGGACCCTAACATTTATGTCTAGATCTTAAATTGCTGAGATGACAGAGAGTGGTTTTGTTTGTTTGGTTTTGGTTTTGAGACGTGCACCGCAATGCCAAGGGATAACCCCTCCTGACTGCCCAGTGTCCTCTGTGCAGCTCCAGCCCTAAGTGCACCCTTCCTCTCCATTTCATCTAAGTGGCTCACAGTTCCAGGGCATTTTTGTTAATATCATTTATAATTAATTTAGAGACATTATAGGCAAAACTGATCATTAAACATAGTGATTGTGTTCTTTAGATTTTATATGCTAAATCAATAGTAAATGTTATAATATTCACATATATATTCACATATATATGATTCAAATTAAAATGGTTATGAATTTATTCTAAAAGAATTAAAGATGTATTTCATTATTTCAATTATTAAGATTTTTGTTTCATGCAAATAACTCAAGGAGTAGTTTTAATGATACACATTTTGAATTATATATTTATTTTTTTAAGTACAATTTGCAGAACCAAAAAGGGTAAAGGCTCACAATTTTCATGTAGCCAACCCTGGTTAGAGTTCTAGCAACATAGGGACACCACAAGTACAGTCAGGTACAGCCCTGGAGTATCACCTAGTTCAGTACTGCCCTGGAGTACAATCTAGGTCAGCACTGCCTCCAGATATGACTTTGGATAACCCTGAGCAGGGCCAGAGCAGGGCTGCATCCACAGGCACTTGCATGGACACAGGCTTTAGGCAAAAGAAGAAAGACAATTTTCATTGTGGGAACATAATGAGTAAAGTTAACATAGTGTAAAGTTTACATTATCTATCATATTTGAAAGTTGCTAAGAAAATAAATATTAAAATTCTTATCACAAGAAAATGTTTCCTTTTTCATTAAGCAACTGTCATTTACAAAGTTATTGATAGTTGAGTTTTAGGCATACATATTTCAACAACTATGTAAAGTGATGGATGTGAATTTAGTTTGCTGTGGTTATTTTGTACAACTTATACAAGTATTAAATCATGTTATACATCTAAAATGAGTACCACAATTCATGTCAATTTCACTTCAATAAAACTATAGGAAACACAATTTTCAAATATTTTTAGCAGAGCTCATAAAATTTCCGTCACAAATCTATTGTTTCTTACTTAGTAACAGAACTTTTCCTCATGGTGAACACATTACCATCTAGAGTAAAGACTGCATTTTTTCATATCCTTCAGTTATGGGTAGTTTTCTTGTTTGTGGCAATGAGCAGTGTCTCTAAGTAAACTAAATACTACTGAGAGAAACTTGCTTGCCTAGAAATTGTCTGCAACCTATCTTTTTGTTGTGTGGAACTCGTACTAGACCTCCAGTAAGTATCTTTGATTATGAAATACATGGTCTTGAGGATGGGACTTACGTGATAAGTCAGTGGCAAGAAAGAGGTCCTGAGATACTACCCTTGATACCTCAGAGAACAGCTATTTCATCTATGGACCACTTGGAATGGGAATTTTCTACAGGAAGGAATAAATTTCTGACAGCTTTTGAGAAAATTTTTGTTCATTTGCAGCTGAATATAATCCTTAGGAGCACTTGAGATGTCTAAAATTATTTTTTATAACTGATCCAAGTATTTGTCCAATGTCCTTAGAAGCATGGTTCCATTGCAACTTTGTTATTTCCATTTACTGTTCTGAAAATCTTGCAAAGCATATTTTATTTTAATGAAGGCTAATAATTATGTCTAGTTTATAAATTTAGGGAGGATTAAATTAGATAATAGTAAAGAGGGTCTGATTAAAGTTGTTGAAATATAATAAAGGTAAATACTGACGTTAAAACTTTTATTTCAGCATAAATTTTTCACACCGCTTTCCCTGGTTGCTGCATCAGATGGCATTTCCACAAACCATAAAATGAGGTTCCTTTATTATCTCATAATCAAATATTGGTTGCTTCCAGTATTTTTGATATATACCATTCTCAGTGGTGTAATTTATTTCAAATTTTATTTTATTGTTGTTTTTTATTGTAATAAGTAGTATTGAATACTTCTTTCATATGCCTATTGACCATTAACATGTCTTCTTTAGGGAAAAGTCAATTCATCAACTGTCTCCATTTTTTGTTGGAATTATTTCCCCCTCCCTTTTTCAAATTGAATCACCATGAGACACAAGTTGCAAAGTTGTTTGGGATTGGATTTCAGTCATACAATGTTACAACAGCTGTCCCTTCACAAGTGTACATTTACCATTACATATGTTCCCAATTTCATTCCCACCACCCAACCCTCTCTCTCTCTTTTCCTCTCTTTCTCTTTCTTTCTCTCTCTCACTCATTCTTTTTTAGACAGAGTGGTTTGCAATGCAGGTACTGATAAGCTATCATGTATATCACTGTAACTTTTTCCATCACTCAGTTCTTAGCAAGAGTGATCATTTCCAACTATAATTGTCACAGTGGTCCCTTCTCTGTCCTAACTGCACTCCTCTCTTCCACTTGTGGCAAGGACTGAACCATGGACAACTCCTCCAGGCCCTTGTTTCTACAGTCTTTAGGTATTAGTCTCATACTATGCTTTTATTTTTCTAGACAGCAAATGAGTGTGATCATTCTGTCTGTCCCTCTTCCTCTGACTTATTTTATGGAATATAATACTCTCCATGTTCATCCGTATATATAAATTTCATGACTTCATTTTTCTTGGGCTGGAGCGATAGCACAGCGGTAGGGCATTTGCCTTACAAGCGGCCAACATGGCCGACCCGAGTTCGATTCCTCCGCCCCTCTCAGAGAGCCCAGCAAGCTACCAAGAGTATCTCGCCCGCTCGGCAGAGCCTGGCAAGCTACCCGTGACATATTCGATATGCCAAACACAGTAACAACAAGTCTCATGATGGAGACGTTACTGGGCCCGCTCGAGCAAATCGGAGGACCGTGACCGTGACGTGACTTCATTTTTCTTAGTAGCTACATAGCATACAGTGGTGTAGATCGACCAAAGATGACTATCCAGTCATCTGTTCTCAGGCTCTCTGGTTGTTTCCAGATTCTGACTATTGTGAAGTGCTGCCATGAACATAGGAGTGTCGATGACTTCTCTGTATTGTATTTTTGGGCCCAAGGTTATATTCCTAGGAGTAGTATTGCTAGGTCTTATGGAATTCAATTTCTAGGATTTTTTTTTTAGAAATACCCATATTCTTTTCCAAAAGGCTGAATCAGTCTGCATTACCGCTAGCAATAAATGGGAGTTCCTTTTTCCCTACATCAACACAAGCACTGATTATTGTTGTTCTTTTGCATGTGCCAGTTCCTGTAGTGTGATATGATACCTAATTTTATTTTGATATGCATCTCCCTGATGGTTAGTGAAGTAGAGCAGTTTTTTACATGCTCTTTGTCCATCTGTATTTCTTCTTTGAGGAAGTTTATGTTCATTTATTCTCTTCATTTTTTGATGTGGATGGATGGTTATTTTTTCTTGCCAAATTCTCTCAGAGCCTTATATATCTTGGATATTTACCCCTCATCAGATGAGTGGTTTTGTTATCTTTGTCAGTGGAGTCAAAGACACCTAGAAGTCCAAATCTTCCCTGTTTTTACCTATGTTTTCTTCAAGTTATTCTATGAATAATCATGATATTTTAATCCAGTTTGAATTATCTTTGTGAATCGTGTAAGATATTATTTCAGTTTCATCTATTTGCTTATGACTAGCCCATATTTCCAGTTCCATCTATAGACAAGATTGTCCTCGCTCCACTTCATGCACTGGCTCATTTGCTATAGATTACTTGTTATTGATTTTTATATGTTCTATAAATATGAGGGTTTACCTCAAGGATCTCCAAAACACAGTTTTGATTACTACAACTTTATATGATATAGTATCTTTGACGTATACTGTAATATTATATTATATATATATATAATATTATACATTTAAGAAGTACAGTACCTTCCATCTTTCTTTTCCTCAGAATTGCTTTGACTATTTGGGGTGTTTTATGTTTCCAAATAAATTTTAGTAGAGTTTGTTCTAAATTCTTGAATGTTATTGTAATTTTGATGGTGATTGCATTGATAAAATATAATGTTTTAGGTAGGATAGCCATTTTGACAATGTTAATTTTTCTAAGACAGAACATGGAATACTTTATTATTTCTTGTGCCTTCTTCTATTTCTATCAATTAGGACTTACAGTGTTCACCATACACACTTTTATATTTTTTTAAAAAGTTTATTCCTAGGCATTTTATGCTTTGAGGTATTATTATAAATGAACTTGTCATTTTATTTCTTTCTCTTCTAGTTCGTTGTTTACATAGAGAAATGCAATAGGTTTTCTGGCCTGTTGTGGCTGTGTTGGTTTATTGTTTTTCAGAATTTTTAGAGATCTCTTTATGGATTTCTATTTATATTTTTATGAGTTTTGCAGAGAATACTAGTTTATACTAGGATGGCTTTGAATTATCACCATCGAGTCTGATGTGGGTCACAGGTTGCTTCAAATGGCTAGCACTATCTTAGAGTATGCTCCTTCTCTCCCTATTTTTTTTTATTAGTGAAACACCATGAGGTACAGTTGTTGACCATAAAAGTTTTTGTACTTCGGTTTTCAGTTATACAATGATAGAGTACCCATCCCCCCACCAGTGCCCATTCTCCACCATCAATGATCCCAGTAACCCTCCCACCCCTCCCATCACCCCCATCCCATCTCTCATCTGTGGCAGGGCATTCCCTTTTGTTCTCTCTCTCCTTTTGGTTGCTGAGGTTTGCAAAAGAGGCATTGAGTGACAAACATGTTCAGTCTATAGTCTACTAACAGCATGCATCTCCCATCCTGGGAGGATCCTCCCAACACCCTTTACTTGGTGTTCCCTTCTCTGTCTGAGCTGCCTTTTCCCCTAGCATGTGCAGTTGGCCTTCAAGCCATGGAGTGAACCTCCTGTAATTTATCTCAACTATTCCTGGATTTTAGTCTCCTATTTTGTTACTTTATATTCCGCAGATGAATGCAATCTTTCTATCTCTGTCACTCTCTTTCTGACTCATTTCACTTAGCATGATACTTTCCATGTAGTACCATTTGGATGTAAATTACATGACTTCGTTTTTCTAACAGCTGCATAGTACTCCATTGTGTAGATGTACCAAAGTTTCTTTAACCAGTCATCTGTTCTCGGGCACTCAGGTTTTTTCCAGATTTTGGCTATTGTGAACAGTGCAGCAATGAACAACAAGTGCAGATGTCAATTTTGGCTATACATTTTTGCCTCTCCAGGATATATTCCAGGAGTGGTATTGCTGGATCAAATGGTAGCTCAATTTCTAATTTTTTGAAAATCGTCCACATCATTTTCCAAAAGGGCTGGATGAGTTGGCATTCCCACCAGCAGGAAGGAGAGTCCCTTTCTTGTCACATCCGTGCCAACACCGGTTGCCCCTGTTCTTTTGGATGTGGGACATTCTCTGTAGTGTGAGGTGGTATCTCATTGTTGTTTTGATCTGCAACTCCCTGATGATTATTGATGTAGAGCATTTTCTCATGTGCCTTTTAGTCTTTTGGATTTCTTCTTTGAGAAAGTTTCTGTTCATTTCATTACCCCATTTTTTTAAATGTGGTTGGATGTTTTCTTCTTGTGGAGTGCTTTGTATATCCTTGATTTCAACCCATTATCAGATGGGTATTGCGTGAATATCCTTTCCCATTCTGTAGATTGTCTTTTTATTCTGGCCACTATATCTTTTGAGGTGCAGAAATTTCTTAATTTAAAATAATCTCATTTGTTTATCTCTGTTTCCACTTGGTTGGTCAGTGGAGTGCCGTCTTTGAAGATACTGTTAGCCTCAATATCGTGGAGGGTTTTGTCAACCTTGTTTTCGATGTATCTTATGAATTTGGCCTGATTTTGAGATCTTTAATCCATTTTTATCTGACTTTTGTGCATGGTGTTAGGTTGAGATCTAAGCCCATTTTTTTGTATGTGGTTGTCCAGTTAATCCTGCACCATTTGTTGAAGAGGATTTCCTTGCACAACTTCACATTTCTTGCTTCTTTATCAAAGATTAGATGTTCATACATTTGGGGTTGTGTGTATGGATATTCCACCCTGTTCCATTAGGATATGCGGCCCTGCTTTTGTTCCAGTACCATACTGTTTTAATTATTACCACTTTGTAGTAGAGATTGAGGTTGGGGAGGTTAATGCCTCCCTATGTCTTTTCCCCAAGAATTGCTTTAGCTATTCGTGGGCATTTGTTGTTCCATATGAATTTCAGGAGTGGTTGATCTATTTCTTTGACGAATTTCATGGGTATTCTTATAGGGATCGCATTGAATCTGTATAATGCTTTGGGGAGTATTGCCATTTTGACAATGTTGATTCTTCCTATCCATGAGCATGGGATATGTTTCCATTTCCTTGTGTCCTCTTTTATTTCATGGAGTAACATTTTGTAGTTTTCATTGTAGAGGTCCTTTACCTCTTTAGTTAGGCTAATTCTGAGCTATTTTAAAAAAATTTTTATTAGTGAAACACCATGAGGTATGGTTTTAGACTTACAAATTTTGTGCTTGGGTTTCAGTTATACAATGATCGAGTACCCATCCCACCACCAGTTCCCATTTCCCACCTCCAATGCTCCCACTATCCCTCCCACTCCCTCACCCCACCATCCAAACCCACCTATGTGGCAGGGCATTCCATTTTGTTCTCTCTCTTCTTTTGGGTGTTGTGGTTTGCAAAAGAGGTATTGAGTTGCAATCGTGTTTGGTCTATAGTCTATTTTTAGCATGTATCTCTCATCCTGGGAGAATCCTCCCAATACGCTTTACTTGGTGCTCTCCTCTCTATCTGAGTTGCCTTCTCCCTTAGCATGTGCGGCTGGCCTCCAAGCCATAGAGTGAACCTCCTGGTACTTATTTTGGCTATTCTAGTCTCCCAATTTGTTACTTTATATTCCCCAGATGAATGCAATCGTTCTATGTCTGTCCCTCTCTTTCTGACTCATATCATTTACCATGATATTTTCCAGATAGTATCACTTGTATGTAAATTTCATGACTTCATCTTTTCTAACAGCTTCATAGTACTTCATTGTGTAGATGTACCAAAGTTTCTTTAACTAGTCATCTGTTTTCGGGCACTCGGGTTTTTTCCAGAATTTGGCTATTGTAAATAGTGCAGCAATGAGCAAACAAGTGCAGAGATCATTTCGACTGTACATTTTTGCTTCTCTGGGATATATTCCCAGGAGTGGTGGGAGTGGTATTGCTGGGTGAAATGGGAGGTCAATTTCTAATTTTCTGAGAATCATCCATAGTGTTTTCCAAAAGGGCTGCACCAGTCGGCATTCCCACCAGCAGGAAAGAGAGTCCTTTCCTCACCACATCCATGCCAAAACTGGTTGCCCCTGTTCTTTTGGATATGGGCCAGTCTCTGTAGTGTGAGGTGATATCTCATTGTTGTTTTGATCTGCATCTCCCTGATGATTAATGATGTACAGCATTTTCTCATGTGCCTTTTAGCCATTCGGATTTCTTCTTTGAGAAAGTTTCTGTTCATTTAGTCGCCCCGTTTTTTGATAGGATTGGATGTGTTCTTCTTGTGGAGTTCAACCAGTACTTTGTATATCCTTGATATCAACCCCTTGTCAGATGTATATTGGGAGAACATTCTTTCCCATTCTGTCGATTGTCTTTGTATTCTGGTTATTGTATCTTTTGAGGTGCAGAAACTTCTTAATTTAAGATAGTCTCATTTGTTTATCTCTGTTTCTAGTTGGTTGGTCAGTGGAGTGTCCCCTTTGAAGATACCATTAGTCTCAATATCGTGGAGGGTTTTGCCGACCTTGTCTTCCATGTGTCATATGGATTTTGACCTAATGTTGAGATCTTTAATCCATTTTGATCTGACTTTTGTGCATGGCGTTAGGTCGAGGTCTAAGCCCATTTTTTTTGCATGTGGCTGTCCAGTTGTGCCTCCACCATTTGCTGAAGAGGCTTTTTCTTGCTCCACTCTACAATCTTGCTCCCTTATCAAAGATTAGATGTTCATACATTTGGGGTTGTTTGTACGGATATTCCACCCAGTTCCATTGATCTGCGGCCCTGCCTTTTTTCCAGTACCATGCTGTTTTAATTATTACTGCTTTGTAGGAGCGTTTGCGGTAGGGGAGGGTAATGCCTCCCCATGTCATTTTCCCAAGAATTGCTTTAGCTATTCGTGTGCATTTGTTGTTTCATATGAATTTCAGGAGTGCTTGATCTATTTCTTTGAAGAATTTCATGAGTATCCTTATAGGGATAGCGTTGAATCTATATAATGCTTTCGGGAGTATTGCCATTGTGACGATGTTGATTCTTCCTAACCATGAGCAGGGGATATGTTTCCATTTCCTCATGTCCTCTTTTATTCCATGGAGTAGCATTTTGTAGGTTTCATTGTAGAGATCCTTTACCTCTTTAGTTAGGCTGATTCCGAGGTATTTGATTTTCTGGGGCACAGATGTGACCGGGATTATTTTTTCATGTCACTTTCCTCTATTTCATTATTTGCATATAGAAAGGCCATGGATTGTTGGGTGTTGATTTTATAGCCTGCGACTTTACTGTACAAGTTTATGGTTTCTAGGAGTTTCTTTGTAGAGGATTTAGGATTCTTGAGTTATAGTATCATATCATCTGCAAATAGTGATAGCTTGATTTCTTCCTTTCCTATCTGGATGCCTTTAATGTCTTTTTCTTGCCTAATCGCTATTGCAAGTACTTCCAGTACTATGTTAAACAGCAGTAGTAATAGTGGGCATTCTTGTCTTGTCCCTCATCTTAGAGTAAAGGGCCTTAGTCTTTCCCCATTGAAGAGAATGCTTGCCATGGGTTTGTCGTAGATAGCTTTGACTGTCATGAGGAAAGTTCCTTCAAAACCCATTTTTGTGAGAATTTTCATCATAAATGGGTGCTGGATCTTGTCAAAAGCTTTCTCTGCATCTATTGATATGATAATATGGTTCTTTACTTTTATTGATATGATGGATTATGTTGATTGATTTCCGAATGTTAAACCATCCTTGCATCCCCGGGATGAACCCCAACTAGTCATGGTGTATGATCTTTTTGATGAGTTGTTGGATTCTATTTGCTAATATTTTGATGAGGATCTTTGTATCTGTGTTCATCAGGGATATTGTCCTATAGTTTTCTTTGTTGGTGGTGTCTTTGTTTGCTTTTCGTATTATGGATATATGTGCCTCATAGAAGCTGTTTGGGAGAGTTCCTGTTTTTTCAATTTTCTGGAAAAGCTTGAGGAGAAGTGACAAAAGGTCTTTGAATGTTTGAAAGCATTCACTAGTGAACCGGTCTGGGCCTGGGCTTTTGTTTTTGGGAAGACTTTTGATTACCGCTTTAATTTCCTTGATATAAATGGGTCTATTCAGGTATCCCATGTCTTCCTGGTTCAATCTCGGTAGATGATAGGAATCCAGGATTTTATCCATTTCTTATAGGATCTCTTGTTTAGTGGCATACAGACTCTCAAAGTAGTCTCTGATGATCTTTTGGATTTTATTGGTTTCTGTTTTAAAGTCCCCTTTTCCATTTCTGATTCGGTTTAATCGGGTTCTTTCTCTTTCTTTCTTTGTGAGTCTTGCTGGTGGTTTATCAATCTTATTTATTTGCTCAAAGAACCAGCTTTTGGTTTCATTGACGTTTCAGATTTTTTTTTTTGGTTTCCATGTCATTAATTTCTCCTCTAAGTTTAATTATTATGTGGCTCACTACCGGCAGTTTCTATCTTTGTTGTCTATGCACCAACATCCAGTTATGGTGAAAGAGAAACTGAGAAGTTCTACATGGAGCTGGAGAAGTTCTATAAAGAAGATCACACCTTCTACAAGATCATTGTCGGTGATTTTAATGCCAAGATAGGACCAAGAAGATCAGTCAATGAACTCCACATCGGGACCCATGGCCTAGAATGGAACAAACAGGGTGACAGACTGTCTGAGTTCATCATGTCAACCAAAACTTTCCATGGTAACTCAGTTCCAAAAGGCTGAATCTAAACGTTGGACATGGGAGTCTCCCAATGGACGATTCCACAATGAAATAGACCACATCATATTCAATCAGCGGTTTTGCCTAACCGATGTTGCTGTTGTCCCAAAATTCCAAACGGGATCAGACCACCGTCTTCTTCGTGCAAAATTCTACCTCACAGAACGAGGAGAAAAGAATGCAAGGTTTAAGAAGAGGACTCCCAGAACGACCACCAACTGGGAGCTCTTTGGCTCTGTTGCGGCAACATGGGAAGATACCGTCATTGACAACATTGATGAGGAATACGATCGAATGATCGAATTCAACACCTCCATGATTGTGCGAGGAATACCAAGAGAGAGATAACCACAAAAAACCGTGTTTCTTCGAACACTCTTGAACTTATTCGCCAACGTAGCTTGGCACATGCCTCAGGCAACCACAAGCGAACATCCGAACTGGCAAAACAGTGCAGAGAAGCCATCAAGGATGACCTCAAAAACAGGAGAGCAGCAGTACTGGTAGATGCGGCAGAAGCTGGGAAAAACATTTGTAAAGCCCGCCTGTCCTTCACCAACTACAAAACCAAGATGACTGCCCTCCGACATCATGATGGATCTATCACATCTTCCAGAAGGGCAATGGAGAAGATTATTCATGACTTCTACTCAGATCTCTTTAATAACCACGTCCACTTGCCCACATACCACATACCACATGATGGATATGTCGTTCCCAATGTTCTCTCTTCCGAAATCCAACATGCCATCTCGTCGGTAAAGAAACAAAGAGCACCTGGCCCAGACAAGATCAGACCTGAACACCTGAAGAACTTACCATCAGTACTCATCAATACATTGGCTCGGCTCTTCACACGCTACCTATCTGAATGCAAGGTTCCATCCCAATGGAAAACCAGCAGGACTATATTACTATACAAGAAGGGAGACATCCACGACATTGGCAACTATCGCCCAATCTGCCTATTGTCTGTCATCTACAAACTGTTCACTCGAGTCTTCCTGAACAGGATTAGCAGAACACTAGATGAAGGACAACCATGTGAACAAGCCGGATTCCGAAAAGGATTCAGTACCATCGACCATATCCACACGATTACTAAGCTCATCGAGATTTCTTGGGAGTACAAGATGCCACTCTGTCTAACGTTCATTGATTTAAAGAAGGCCTTTGATTCTGTTGAGATGGAAGCGGTCATGAAAGCCCTAGCCAATCAGGGCGTACAAACTCAATACATCAGGATCCTTCGTGACCTGTATTGCGGATTCACTACCAAGATCTCACCATTCTACAAAGAAGTAATCATCCATATAAAGAGAGGGGTTCGGCAGGGTGATACCATTTCACCAAAGCTCTTCAGTGCCACCCTCTAGAACATCATGCGACGACTGGAATGGGAAGGAATGGGAGTGAAGATAGATGGTCGGCAACTACACCACCTCCGCTTTGCTGATGACATCGTTCTAATAACACCAAACATCAGCCAAGAGGCACAAATGCTGAACGACTTTAACCGTGAATGTGGAAAGGTCGGACTACAGCTGAATCTAATGAAGACAATGTTTATGAGAAACAGCCTTGTTCCTGATGCTCCATTCGCTCTCAACAGAACCACCATCTCCGAATGCAACAGTTATATATACCTAGGTCGAGAAATCAACATGATGAATGACCTGGCACCTGAGTTGCGCAGGAGGAAGAGAGCGGCTTGGAATGCCTTCAAGAACGTTGAAGAAATAACTAAAAGGACAAAGAACCTCCAACTACGAGCACATCTCTTTGATTCCACTGTTCTTCCTGCATTAACATATGCCTCAGAGACCCGGACCCTACGAAAACAGGATGAGAACGCTATTCGGGTCTCTCAAAGAGGAATCGAAAGAGCTATGCTTGGAATATCACGATTCACTCAAATGAGAGATAGAATCCGGAGTTCTGATCTTCGTCAATGCTCAAGAATCAAAAGATCACGTGAATGCCCACCTACAAGATGGTCAGACTTCTTCGTCAAGACCCTGAATGATCGGTTTGAGGCTCTGCATGTTCCTAGAACGAACAGATACCATTGGGCTACACTAGCACGCAAACGGGATGAATGGAGACATTACTGGCACCCGCTCGAATAAATCGATGAATAACAGGGATTAAGTGATTAAGTGATTAAGTAAAGTTTTGTTATTTCTTTCCTTTGGCCAATTTTGGGTTCCTTTTGTTGGCGTTTTTCTAAAAGCATGAGCTGTGTGGTTAGGTTATCTATGTAGGCCTTTTCATCTTTCCTTAGGAATGCCTGCAACGCTATAAATTTTCCTCTTATCACGGCTTTAGCTGCATCCCATAGGTTCTGGTAGCTCGTATATTCATTCTGCTTTGTTTCCAGGTATCTTTTGATTTCATTTTTGACTTCCTTCCTGACCCACTCATTGTTCAACATTCAGTTGTTTAATTTCCAGGTGTTTGATTTGTTTCTTGGAGTCTTTGTGTGATTTGCTTTGATCTTCAACGCATCATGATCTGAAAAAGTTGTTGATACTACTTCTATCTTCCTGATTTTATTGAAGTATGTTTTGTGGCTTAACACGTGGTCTATTTTTGAGAATGTTCCATGTGCACTGGAGAAGAACACATATTCTTTCTTTTAGGGGTGTATAACCCTATATAGGTCTATTAGCCCTCTCCTATTTCTTCCTTCAAAGCCAATGTTTCCTTGTTGAGTTTTGTTTCTGTTGATCTATCCAGAGGTGATAAGACTATGCTGAAGTTTCCAACTACTATTTTGTTGGTAGAAATGTCCTCCCTGAAATGTGTTAGCAGTTGTTTTAAGTATTTAGCTGGTCCCTCATTAGGTGTGTATACATTTAGGAGTGTGATTTCTTCCTGTTGTATGTAACCCTTGATAAATAGAAAATGGCCTTGGCTGTCCCTTCTAATCTTCTCCAACCTGAAATTTATGTTGTTGGGTACTAGTATGGCCACCCCAGTTTGTTTAAGGGAGCTTGCAGGATTGTTTTCCATCCTTTAACTTTGAGTCTGTGTTTGCTCTGATTTTTCAGATGATTTTTTTGTAGACAGCAGAATGTTGGTTTCAGTTTTTGGATCCATTTTGCTACTCTGTGTCTCTTGATTGGTGCATTTAGACCATTGACATTAAGAGAGATTATTTTCATGGAATTTTGTGCCATCTTTCTCTGGGGGTTTGTTGTGTTTCTAAGTGTTTTCCTCTTATCTTACAGGAGCCCCTTTAACCCTTATTTTAGATTTGGTTTTGAGTCTATGAACACCCTGAGCTGTTGTGTATCTACAAAATGGTGTATCATTCCATTGATTTTGAGTGAGAGTTTAGCTGGATAAAGTATTCTTCGTGAGGCATTCATTTCATTGAGTTTTTTCACTCTATCCCACCATTTCCTTTGGGCTTGGAGGGTTTCCTCTGATAGGTCTGCTGTGAATCTAAGGGGTGCTCCTTTGTATGTGATTTCCTTCTTTGACCTTGCTGCTTGTAGTATTGTGTCTCTTTCCACATCATCCATCGTTCTGAGTATGATATGTCTTGGAGTGTTCTTATTAGGGTCTCTTTTTGCTCATACCCTTCTGACTCCTCGGATCTGTATATCTGCATTCTTTAACTCTGGGAACTTTTCAGCAAAGATTTCTTTGACTCTGTCTTTTTCATTGGGGTTGCCTCCCTATTCTTCTGGTACTCGGATGATTCTAATGTTGTTCCTCTTGGTGTCATCCCCTAGGTCTCTGATTCTCCTTAGAGCCATTTTGAGATCTTTTGCCATTGCTTGTTTTTCCCTATGGGATTTCTGTTGCTCATCTTCAAGTTCACTGTTCCTGTCTTCTGCTGTACTCATCCTACTGCTAAGGGCACTTACTGAGTTTTAAATTTCGTCTACCAAATTCTTTATTTGTGACTTTTTTTGGTAACTTTTTTGTTTCTGCTCCCATTTTTTCCTTTATTTTCTCGACTATCCATTCTTTTTTTTATTTCTTCTTTTAGTTTTCTGGATGGTCGTTCTGTTGATAGCGAATGGGGCATCAGGAAAGAGGCTGTTTCTCATAAACATTGTCTTCGTAAGATTCAGCTGTAGTCCTACCTTTCCACACTCACGGTCAAAGTCGGCCAGCATTTGTGCCACTTGGCTTATGTTTGGTGTTATTAAAACAATGTCATCAGCAAAGCAGAGGTGGTGTAGTTGCCAACCATCTATCTTCACTCCCATTCCTTCCCATTCCAGTCGTCGCATGATGTTCTTGAGGGTGGCACTGAAGAGTTTTGGTGAAATGGTATCACCCTGCCGAACCCCTCTCCTGACATCAACGATCACTTCTTTGTAGAATGGTAAGATCCTGGTAGTGAATCTGCAATACAGTTCACGGAGGATCCTGATGTATTGGGCTTGAATGCCCTGATTGGCTAGGGCTTCAATGACCGCTTCCGTCTCAACAGAATCAAAGGCCTTCTTTAAATCAATGAACGCTAAACAGAGCAGCATCTTGAACTCCCAAGAAACCTCAATGAGCTTGGTTATCGTGTGGATATGGTCAATGGTGCTGAATCCTTTGCGGAACCCTGCTTGCTCGCATGGTTGTCCTTCATCTAGTGTTCTGCCAATCCTATTTAGGATGACTCGAGTGAACAACTTATAGATGACAGACAATAGGCAGATCGGGCGATAGTTGCCAATGTCATGGATGTCTCCCTTCTTGAACAGTAGTACAGTCCTGCTGGTTTTCCATTGGGACGGAACCTTGCATTCAGGCAGGTAGCAAGTGAAGAGCCAAGCCAGGGTATTGATGACTACTGACGGCAGGTTCTTCAGGTGTTCAGGTTGACCTTGTCTGGGCCGGGTGCTGTTTGTTTCTTTACCGACGAAATGGCGTGTTGGATTTCAGAAGGGAGAACATTGGGAACGACATATCCATCCTGTGGAATTTGGTATGTCGGCAAGTGGACATGGCTATCGAAGAGATTTGAGTAGAAGTCATGGATAATCTTCTCCATTGCCATTCTAGAGGATGTGATGGATCCATCAGGACGTCGGAGGGCAGGAATCTTGGTCTTGTAGTTGGCGAAGGACAGGCGGGCATTACGAATACTTTGCCCAGCTTCTGCCGCATCTACCAGTACTTCTGCTCTTCTCTCTTTGAGGTCTTCCTTGATCGCATCTCTGCACTGCTTTGTGAGCTTGGATGTTAGCTTGCGGTTGCCTGAGGCATGCGCCAAACCACGCTGGCGAATTAGCTCAAGAGTTTTCGAAGATAGTCGATTTTTTGCAGTTATCTCGCTCTTGGCGTTCCTCGCACATTCATGGAGGTGCTGAACCAGTCGATCGTATTCCTCGTCAATGTTGTCAACAATGGCATCTTCCCATGTTGCCACAATAGTGCCAAAGAGTTCCCAGTTGGTGGTCGTTCTGGGAGTTCTCTTTTTGAACTTTGCAGCCCTTTCTCGAAGATAGAAACTGCAGGCAGTGAGCCACATCTATTCAAATGTAAACGTCCAATTCGGTTTGTTAGGCATTCGAATGAATCAATGCTCTTGGCCAAGTTTGTGTTGACAAGGACACCAACGCCTCCAACACCTCTTTTATCACATGTTCCGAGGAACAATTCTTCTCCAGTGTCAAAAACGGCATGGTGAGATTCGTGCCTTCTTGTCTCGTTCAGAACAATGATGTCGTACTTGATCATTCGCGCTTGTACCATCAGGTCCTCGATGGATGCATCTGATGCTAGCATACGTGCATTGAAAGTACAGACAATCATTTTTGTCTTCCTTCGTTGTGGCAGCCTAGTTCGGCCTTGAGATTTTGTCGGCCTCTCCTTTCTCATCCTTCTCAGTGCTGCCATGTCGGTGAAGCCTTCAAGGGCAGGTGAATGAGACCAGTTGTAGTTACTGGTTTTGGCATATCGAATACACAACGGATAGCTTGCCAGGATCTGCTGTGCGGGCGGAATACTCTCGGTAGCTTGACAGTCTTTCTGAGAGGGATAGAGGCTTTTGGGGCAACCTCTAATCACCCTTGTAGGTGTTACCATATTTGACCCCTATCAAATATGGTAGGACAAATTCCTGAAGATGGGTATTTAGTGTCTTATGATGTGCCGCGGTCTGGCCACGTGCATCCGGAAAGCGTCCTGAAGTGTGGCGACGGCTGGGTAGTGGAGGTAGTGTCAAGATCCTCCGTGAGCTGTATTGCGGATTCACTACCAGGATCTCACCATTCTACAAAGAAGTAATCATCCATATCAAGAGAGGGGTTCGGCAGGGTGATACCATTTCACCAAAACTCTTCAGTGCCACCCCCGAGAACATCATGCGACGACTGGAATGGGAAGGAATGGGAGTGAAGATAGATGGTCGACAACCACACCACCTCTGCTTTGCTGATGACATTGTTTTAATAACACCAAACATAAGCCAAGCGGCACAAATGCTGGCCGACTTTGACCGTGAGTGTGGAAAGGTAGGACTACAGCTGAATCTTACGAAGACAATGTTTATGAGAAACAGCCTCGTTCCTGATGCCCCATTCGCTCTCAACGGAACGACCATCTCCGAATGCAACAGCTATGTGTACCTTAGGTTGAGAAGTCAACATGACAAATGACCTTGCACCTGAGCTGCGCAGGAGGAAGAGAGCGGCTTGGAATGCCTTCAAGAACGTTGAAGAAATAGCTAAGAGGATGAAGAACCTCTGGCTCCGGGCACATCTCTTTGATTCCACTGTTCTTCCTGCATTAACATATGCCTCAAAGACCTGAGCCCTACGCAAACAAGATGAGAACGCTATTCAGGTCTCCCAAAGAAGAATAAAAAGAGCTATGCTTGGAATATCACGTTTCACTCAAATGAGAGAAAGAATCGGAGTTCTGACATCTGTTGACGATCAAGAATCAGGGACGCTGTCTCATTTGCCAAGGTTTCGAATATCAGATGGGCTGGTCACGTAATGAGATTTAAAGACGACCGCTGGACTAGAGCTGTTACCGACTGGATTCCACGGGATGTCAAAAGACCGCGTGGCCGCCCATCTACCAGATGGTCAGACTTCTTCGTGAAGATCATGAATGATCGGTTTGAGGCTCTTCATGTTCCCAGAGCTATCAGATGCCATTGGGCTACACTAGCACGCGACAGGGACAAATGGAGATGTTACTGGCGCCCGCTCGAGCAAATTGACAACTAATGGGAAGTTAAGTGACTAAGTGATTAAGTTTTCTGGATATCTCCTCCATTGATTCTTTGAGTAGAATCTTGAACACCCTTTGCATTTTGTCTTGGATTTCTTTATTGGAGAGAGCATATTTGTAGGTCACCGCAGTTGAGGATTCGGGGATCTTTTCTTCGTCTTCTCCTTGTAATGGAGATTTTTGCTGTTTCTTCATGTTGTTTTGGTTGTTTAGTGGTAAAACACTGGAATTCACTAGCATCATTCCCTCTTATCGTGAGAAAGGATTCGGGATAAGGCTGGTCGATGGTGGACACCCTTCTCTCTTTCTAGGGTCTGAGCATTTTTATGAGCTTTCAGGCATTTTTCTTTTACTTATAATGGGCATCTAGTGAAGCTTTGTAGGAGGTGCTCTTTTATTATTGGGTTTATACAGCTTCTATTGCCTATTGGTCTTTTGTTAGAATTGGTGTAGCCCAGTTGATTGTTGTTGTAGTTTAGGTGACCAGAATTTTTTCCACAGATTTAGATTATAAAGGCCTGGGGTGGGAGTCCAGAGTGCTGGGATTGGTAAATATAAATGCACCCGCCTCAGAGAAGGCCACACCCACTCTGTGGAGGCCACGCCCACTTTTGAGGAGGCCATGCCCACTTCAAGGTGGCGACACCCACTTCGAGGAGGCCATGCCACTACAGTGATGTCCACGCCCCCAGCCCATCCATATGCTAATTGGGGAGGGTTAGACTACTTGAGCCAGCACTCCCTGTAGAAGTGGCTGCATATGCCCCTGACCAGTGTCCTGGTGGTGGCAGCTGAGTTTTGGGGTCCCCAGTTGGGGGTTGGAAGTGCATGCCAGGCGGGTACCTGTTGGGGAGGGGTGGCGACTAATTGGGTCAGAGCTCTCTGCAGAAGTGGCTGCAGATGCCCCTGACTGGGGTCCAGGCAGTGGCGGCCTGGTTTTCAGTTCCCACGTTGGGGGTGGGGATGCGTGCCAGGCGGGTTCCTATTGGGGAGGGGCAGCGACTAATTGGACTGCTGCTCCCTGTGGAAGTGGCTGCAGATGCCCCTGGCTATGGTCCCGGCAGTGGTGACTGGGTTTCGGGGTCCCAAGTTGGGATGGGGAGTGTACGCCAGGTGGGTACCTGTTGGGGAGGGGCAGCGACTAGGGCCAGTGCTCCCTGTGGACGTGATTCCGAGGTATTTGATTTTCTGGGGCACGATTGTGAATGGGATTTTTTTTTCATGTCACTTTCCTCTGTCTCATTATTTACATATAGGAAGGCCATGGATTTTTGGCGTTGATTTTATAGCCTGCAACTTTACTGTACAAGTCTATTGTTTCTAGGATTTTCTTGGTAGAGGATTTAGGGTTCTCGAGATATAGTATCATGTCATCTGCGAATAGTGAGAGCATGATTTCTTCCTTTCCTATCTAGATGTCTTTAATGTCTTTTTCTTCCCTAATCGCTATTGCAAGTACTTCCAGTACTATATTGAACAGAGTGGTGATAGTGCACATCCTTGTCTTGTCCCTGATCTTAGAGGGAAGGCTCTTAGTTTTTCCCCATTGAGGAGAATGCTTGCCATGGGTTTGTTGTAGATAGCTTTGACTATCATGAGGAAAGTTCCTTCAAAACCCATTTTGGTGAAAGTTTTCATCATAAGCGGATCTTGTCAAAAGCTTTCTCTGCAACTATTGATACGATTATATGATTCCTATCTTTACTTTTGTTGATATGATGGATTATGTTGATTGATTTCCGAATGTTAAACCATCCTTGCATCCCCGGGATGTATTCCACTTGGTCGTGGTGTATCTCTCCCTATTCTGTTGTCAGCTTTAATCATAACTGGATGTTGAGTCTTATCAAAACCTTTTCTATGGTAATAAAACTTCTCCCCTAAATCAAAAGCCCGGTATTTTAATTTAACTGGGTTAACTAGCAAGTTCCTACAAACCTTCATATAACTCTTTCCAATCCTTCTTAGTTTTTTTTTTTCATAAATTTGAAGAAACAGAAATCCTCCTTATTTCTACAAGGCAAACACTGCCCTGAGAGCAAACATGAACAAAAACAACATTGTAAAAATCATGTATCAATATCATCAACGAATATATACATAAAGATAATGATGGGGCAAGAGAGAAAGTAAAATAGGTAGGGTGCTTTCCTTGTCCAAGGCCAGATCCGAGCATCACATATGGGCCCCCTATCTACTTCAGGAGTAATCCTTGAGAACAGGGCCAGGAGTAATCTCTGAAAATTGCCTGATGTGGCTCCCAAACAAACAAACAAACAAACAAACAAAAGATTCTGAAAGAAATATGAGTGAATCACATCCAACAATAACTTAAGAGGATTAGCTTAGGGATGCAAGGATCTTTTTAATGTGTCATTCAAAGTGGATATCTGTCACTGCACTGTCACTGTCCTCCCGTTTTTCATCGATTGCTCGAATGGGCCCAGTAACATTGTGAGACTTGTTACTATGCTTGGCATATCAAATATGTCACAGGTATCTTGCCAGGCTTTGCCATGCAGGCAAGATACTCTTGGTAGCTTGCCAGGCTCTTTGAGAGGGACAGAGAAATCAAACCTGGGACCAGGTTGGCTGCATGCAAGGCAACCGCCTTACCCACTGTGCTATCGCTCCAGCCCAAAGTAGATATCAACATAAAGAAAAATAAAAATTATACAATCATCAATAGATGCAGAGAAAGCACTTGACAATGTTCAATACCCATTTATGATAAAAACTCTCAACAGAATGGGAATTGAAGGGTCTTTTAGCAATACATTTACAGCCATTTACCAAAAATCCACATCTGTCATTATACTCGGCATAAGGGCCCGGCAGCCGAAGACCTCCAGAACTAGCCACAACCATGCTGACCATTCTCCACACGCATGAAGGTACTGGCAGCCAGCGGAACAAAGGCATGTGAGTCCCGGGGCTGAGATCTCCAAGCTATTCAGATCGGGGCTGAGCATCCTCCACCCAGATCCTCCATCTTCCAGTAAGCAGGGGTCACACCCACCAACTGCCCCCCAGCGTCGTGTAATCCCATCAATGGCCAAGACCCGGAGACTATAAAACCCAGCTCCCAGAAGCACACGGCGCAAATGCCTTATTATCTCATTCTTGCTTTGGACAACCTGGCAGGCCACCAAATGTAATCTGCCCACACGGGAGAGTCTGGCAAACTCCCCATGATGTACCCAATATACCAAATACCAGTAGCAATGATGGGTCTCATTCTCCTAACCCTGAAAGAGCCTTGAATGTGGCACTTTTTAGAGTCTCAGGGCTAGGACGAAGGAAACATTACTGGTGCCTGCTAGAGGCAATCGACGAACAACATAATGATTGTGATTGTGATCATTATACTCAATAAAGAAAAACTAGAAGCCATCCGTATAAGTTCAGATACAAGACAAGGTTTTGCACTCTCTCCATTATTATTTTGTATAATTTTGGATGCTCTTCCAATAGCAATCAGACAACAAAGAACTATTAAGGAGACTGGTAACGAATCCACCATCACTATTTTCAGGTGACGTGATACATAAAAGCTCTAAGGACACTAACAAAAACCCTTTTAGGAACAATAAATTTGCAAACTAGGTAAGATATAAATAAATGGGAATCCATATTTCTATATGCAAACAATTAAGTAAAGAAATTGTAAAAATTTCCATTCACATTTGTACATCCAAAAATCAAGTATCAATTAAGTATCTATGAATAAACTTAACAAAAGAGTCAAAAGACTAATACAAAGAAAATTATAAATCACTACTAAAAGCAATAGAAAAGATACAACAAAATAGAAGCACACTCACTTTTTATATATTGGATAGGTTGTAGCACTGTCCTTCTATTGTTCATCAATTTGCTCAAGTGGGCCCAGTAATATCTCCATTGCGAGACTTGTTACTATGTTTGGCATATTGAATACATCACAGGTAGCTTGCCAGGCTTTGCTGTGCAGGCGAGATAGTCTTGGTAGCTTGCTGGGCTCTCCGAGAGCGGTGGAAGAATCGAACCCATTTCTGCTGCGTGCAAGGCAAATGTCCTACCCGCTGTGCTATCACATTCAACATTGGAAGTGTTGATATTTTAAAATTTAACATCCTTCCCAAAGCACTACACAAATTAGACAAAGACCCTATAAAAATACCCATGGTATTTAAAGGAGACATTTTAAAGAGGCAGTTAAAGGACATAAAAATACTGTAAAATTATATGGAGTAATCACGATCACCATCATCCTGTTGTTCATCGATTTCCTCCAGCAGGCACCAGTAACGTCTCCTTCTTCCTAGTCCTGAGATTTTAAAAGAGCCATTTCAATGCTCTTTCAGGATTAGGAGAATGAGACCCATCATTGTTACTGGTATTTGGCATATTGAGTACGACACGGGAAGTTTGCCAGACTCTGCCATGTGGGCAGGATACTTTTGGTAGCCTGCTAGGTTCTCCAAAGAAAAAATAAGATAATAAGATGTCGCACGGCCAGCAAATGCGGCTGCACGCTTCCAGGAGCTGCGTTTTATAGTCTCTGCATCTTGGCCGTTGATGGGACCAACCTGGTGCTGGCGGCAGCTGGTGGGTGTGATGCCTACCTACTGGAAGATGGAGGGTCTAGGTGGAGAAGGCCCAGTCCCAATCCGAGTAGGTTTAGAGACCTCAGCACCAGAACCCACATGCCTGGGTTCCTCTGCCAGTTGTCTTTCATGCATAAGGCCCATCCGAACGTTTTATTATATGGAGTAATAAAATACCAAAAATAGCCCAAACAATCCAAGAACATAAAGGAAGATGGGAGACTTTTTTCCCCAGCTCTAAATTATACTATAAGGTCACAGTAATTAGGGCAGTTGTACAGGAATAAAGACAGATTTTGCGATCAGTGAATAGAATTGTGTGTCAGTATTTGGTCAGCCTAGAATCAGACACTCGGTATTTGGTCAACTAGTATTTAACAAAGAAACTTGGAAAGTGAAGTGGAGCAAGGAAAGCCATTCCAACAAATGATGCTGGGAAAACTGGTCATATATGGAAAAGTGAACTCAGATCCTTATCTTACACATTACACAAAAATCAACTCAGAATAAATTACCTTGATAACAGAGCTGAGTTCATAAATTATGTTGACTAAAACATAGGAAAAGCACTTCTTGATATTGAATTTATAGGTATCTCTGATGATGCAATGCAAATGACTAAGCAAACAGAAGCAAAAATAAACAAATGGTACTATATCCAATTAAAACAGGAGAAACAATCCAAAACCAAAAAAGGAAGAAGACATACAGATGGAAAATAGTTCTATAAAATACTGTTCTCAATTACTTATCACCATGGAAATTAAAATCAAAACAGCAATGATAGATCTCGCACCAATGAGATTGGTCCACATGAAAAAGTAAAAAAGAACAGAAACAATCAATGCTAGAATGGATGTGGGCAGAAAGGACTTTGCATTCAGTGTTGGTGGAATGTGCACTGTTTCAGTCTTTTGAAAAATTTCCTTTTGTTGATATACATTAATTACATTAGTTGAATTACATTAATTGATTTTTGTAGGTGGAATCAAACATGCTACCCTGTAGTGACTCCCACTTGCTCATCATATGTGGTACTGTGATTATATATATATATATATATATATATATATATATATATTTGGTTTCAGTTTACTAAGATTTTGAAGATCTTTGTATAAATGTTAATTAAAAATATTGGTGTGAAATTTTGCATTTTAGTATCTGACTTCATTGTAAGGTAGTGTTGTATTCATAAAATTTGTTAGGAAGGGTTTATGCTTCTTGTATTTTGTATAATCTTGAGGAGAATAGGGAAGAATTTTTTGACAGGTTGGTATAAGTAACTATACTATCAGGTCCAGGGTGTTTATTGTTTGGGGTATTTTAAAATTATTCTTTCAAAGTTAATACTCATGATGGGACTATTCAGGTTTATCCTCTAATTTAACTTTGCTGAATTATAGCTGTTACTCAGACAGTTGTTTGTTTCTTTTGAGTTCTCCAGTTTAAGTGATTATAGAGCTCTTCATAGTAACTTCTTATAATCTTTTGCATTTATGAGCTACTTGTTGTGATTTTTCCTCTTTATTCTATTATTCAATTGTTTGGGTTTTCTTTTATTTTCTTTGGAAAATAGCTCCATCATTATTGGACTATATATGAATTGTGTTATTGATTTTTTCTTCATTTTCTATTAAACCCTTCCTTTAGTTAGATATTCAGTTTTTGGTTCTTTTTCTATATTTTCAATCTGTGTGGTTAGGTCATTTATTTGAGCTTCTCTTTTTTTCCTTATGTAATGCTCTATTGCCCTAAATATCCTCCTCATTCCTGCTTTTGCTACAGGTTCTGACAGTTTGTATATTCATTTAATTTCTTTTGCAAATCTTTTATTTGTCCTCTGATTTGCTTTTTGGCTCAAGTATGCTATTTATACTGGTTTCAAGTGCTGGAGATTCCCTAAGTTTCTTTTAATGAATAATTTCTACCCACATGACAATGTGGTCTGAAAATATACTTGATACAATTTTTATATTTATGAACACTCAAATTATGCCCCAGCATGTTATTTATCCCGGAGAATATTCCATGTGCACTGCAGAATAAAGTGTATACAGATTTTGGTGAATAAAGGCCATATACATATATATATGTATTAGTTCTTTCAGTTTTTCTATTATGACTGTTTTTTCTTTCTCGTAGTCTGTCTAGTTAATCTGGATGATAAGAGTTGGGTGATAAACTCTCCTAATACTATTGTGTTGCTTTAGTTGCATAATAGATCTCACATGATCTATTAGCATTTTTTCATAAACTCTGTTGCCCTTTATTAGGTATATAAATATTGATAAGTTCTCTTGATCCCTTAAGCCAGTATGTGACTTCCATCCCTATCTCTTATTTTTTTCTGTCTGTTCTGATACAACCATTGCCATTCCTTGGCTCTTGTCACCCAGCACTCAAGTCCTATATGTGTCCATGTGCCTTTTTTCTCTTGAAACTCACAGTTTTTCATCATCTTTATTCATGAAGATAGTATGTGTTATAATTTCCAGTTTACATATCTTTCCTTTTTCTTACTTCTTGGTTAGTGAAATTTATAGTTTGACCTGAAAAATGAATAGATATGTAAAACTTTTAGAAAATTCTATTATTTAAAGCAATCAGTTTACAGCAACAAACCTAAACAGTTCTTTCTAACAATTAGATTAAAATATTAGTTGGGCTTTTATTTTGTTTTTATTTCCTTTTGCTATGAAAACTGCAAAATTGATATTTTTACTGACTTTCTCTGAAGTTCATAATCTTTGAAATAAACCTAGACCTAAAGTAGGTACAGATGAGCTATTTTCTTTAATGGTCTTTTGCCTGGAACCCAAATTCCATTAGGAAGTTAGTTTCTTTCCCCATTAGCCCTATTACCTATATGAGTTTTCTACAAATGAACCTGTGCTTTGTAAATCTTTGAATAGTTGAATAAATGAATGTTTGGGATAACTTATCTACCATAGACTTTATTTTATTTTTTGCTTATGAAAATCAAGCGGGCCCGGTAACGTCTCCATTGTGAGACTTGTTGTTACTGTGTTTGGCATATTGAGTACGTCACGGGTAGCTTGCCAGACTTTGCTGTGCGGGCGAGATACTCTCGGTAGCTTGCCAGGCTCTCTGAGAGGGGCGGAGGAATCAAACTCGGGTCGGCCATGTTGGCTACATGCAAAGCAAACGCCCTACCTGCTTATGAAAATAAAAGAAATAAATATATAAAATAATAAATAAGTAAATAAAGAAAAGAAAAGAAAAGAAAAGTTATACCAGATGACCTTTTGCACTGATACATTTTTATTCTTTTGCAAAAGGAATCTCTGGGAAGTTCTCCAAATTCCTCAGATGTCCTACGCTATTTCCCTTGGAGTTTTCTAGGCTTTGGTACTTCCTCCAGCCTGGGACACTCCCTTTACCATTGTCCACCCATTCACCTAGCTCGTATCACTTTTGAGGATGAGATTTTCAACTTTCAACTTTCCTAACATTACACAGATTATTCTTTTCTTAAGCTTATAAGAAATGTGGGAAAATTAGTCAACTTAGAAAACTTTTAAAATAAAAAATAAGCAACTGAAAAGTTAAGAAAGGTCATTACAATTAGCAAGAAGAGTCTGACTCATTAAAAAAAAACCCTACACATTTTTTAACAGGCAAAAGCAAAAATCAGGAGAAAAATCTTGAAAAAATTTTGAGTGGCTGACTGAGACAAAAATCAAAGCTGCAAGAAGGGGAATTGTCAGAAAAGACTGCTCTTAATTTGGAGAAATTATCCTTCTTTTAGGACAGAACTCTGTGCCAGATTTTCTGGAAGGCTCAGTGATATTTCTGAGCTTTCTGGGTAAGATACGCTGAGTTACCGTCTGCTGTCTAAACAGTGTGATGGACAGTGGACTCACAAGATTGTAAAATAATAGGACTGCAGTCTATTGTCTCACAGGGTAGACACAAGGTAGAGGTGGACACAGAGTAGAGGTGGCAAGTCACCTGGAGCAGTAGAAAGGGAGGTGGAGAGACAGATTGGAAGTGGAAGGAAAAGGATGGGAACCTGAGAAACTAACAATGTTTGAAAGTGCAAGTAGACCATTATATTTTTAAGCATTCAAACTGAGTCAGGAGATGACCGAAAGTGTTAGAACACATGCGTGGCACATTATTAGTTCTGACATTGATTCCTGGAACGCCATTGTCCCCAGAAACCAAAGCAGGCACAGCCCCGTGTCCCTTGACAGTTGTGGACATCACTGATGGTAAAGGCACTAGCTTGGGCCCACACTGCCTGACAAGCATTTCTGGAAGTGGCCTCACCCATCCTTGTCCTGAACTGCCCAGTGTGGTGTCTCTAAAAACAAACAAACAAAGAGACAAATAAAAATTATGATATTAGACTGGTAAAAGCTAACTGAACAATGGCAATTACTTAAAAAGTCAATAAGAAATGTACTAGACTTAGCACATCTCCTACTTCAAAGGTTGGTTAATTGTTAGTTTTGTTAACCAAACAATAGTCTGACCTAATAATTTGTATACCTTAAGCAATACCACCTTAGAGATTTGGGGGGAGGGTTTCAATGATTTCTACAAAGAGCTTCAGTGAAAAACTTGAGCTTGGGTGAAATATTTGAATTTCAGATTACAACCCTGGGAATTCAAGAGCGTAGAATGGCTGGAAAATTTGACCACATCTTGGGATCCTACAGCTGGACATAAATGAAAGAGCAGGTTGACATCAGATATAAGCAGGTGTGCAATGAACAAGAAATATATTTCATCTATAAATCTTTTTTTTCTTTTTGGGTCACACCTGGCAATGCTCAGGGGTTACTCCTGGCTCTGCACTCAGGAATTACTCCTGGTGATGCTCAAGGAACTATATAGGATGCTGGGAATCGAAACCGGGTTGACTGCATGCAAGGCAACTGCCCTCCCCACTGTGCTATGGCTCCAGCCCCTTTCATCTATAAATCTTGAATTTGTTCTTTATTTCCATACTTCCTCCTTCTTTGATTGTATTCCTAAAGCCAGCAAAGGCAATCCGAAATGTCCATTTGAGGTCTTTGGTAGCTTAAAGCTTCTCCCCTTACACTGTGGGTTTTTTTCATTTTTCATGAATTTTAAAACACTAACTTGGAAGGTTGATGATAGCAAAAGGAATAATTGGAGTTTGTGTACATTACATTACAGCTGTTTCCAATTCCACTACAAGCATGTGATATTCTTTAGAAATGTTCTTTATGGAAATTCCCACGTATGCTTCCTTAAGTGGGTTGATGAAGCTTAAGTAAGCATGTTGCAACACTAAGGAGAAAAGGGAGACAAGTAGCAACAAGGAAATTGACCTCAAGTGCTTGAGGCATACTGAGGAGCCCTGGGAAGATCAGAACAGGGGTAGAACTTGCTGGCAAGAGACTCTCTAGTCATTTTCCAGGTTTTAAAAAATGTATTATATAAAAATTTTGTACCCGTATTCTTTGAAAATTAACTCTAGTAAGTTCAAATTACCCTTATACTAATTTGTGTTAAATACTAGTACAAAAACAAACCAAAAGATTTCTTCTACAACCGGGAAAGAGTTCAGTAATCGGCTTGGAAACATCTGTGGGAGTAATGAAATGTTTTAATTGGAGGAAAAGCCACAGATTGAATGATAAAACTGATAAAGAGTAAAGGATGACTCATTGAGCAGATGAGAACATTGAGCTCTCAGATTGTGTCCTTTGTATCATTGTAGTTGAAGTAAGTATCTACAGGAGGCCCCCCTGTGCCCAATATGTTTAAAAATCTTTTATATTGTATTAGATATTTTGATCATAGGTCCTGCTCAAAGATAATTATCTTTAAATAAAAGATTTCTGAGTTAGAAATGGCTGGTACTCAATTAGAAGACTCACCAGGGTCCTCTAAGTACATTGATGCATTGGTGACATGACTCCAAGGATACCAGAAAGATTTATCCTCAAATTTAATTCTTGCCAAAATACATAATAATAGAGGAATATTTCTTTTGTCAGAATTAATCAGTATAATTTAGTTTCAAAATCTAAATATGTATCAAGGATTGACCAGGAAAATTCTGTCTGAAACTCTTAGGGAACAAATAAGAAACCAGGTATAGCTGAAGGGGTATACCCATCAAACCAGGGAGAGAAGGTCAACAGACACTTTTCCATAGAAGACATATGGAGGGACAAAAGACATGGGAAAGTGTTCCCCAGCACTATTTTTTTTTTGCTTTTTTTTGGGGGGGGGTCACACGCGGCGATGCACAAGGGTTATTCCTGGCTCTGCACTCAGAAACCACCCCTGGCGGTGCTCAGGGGACCATATGGGATGCTGGGAATCAAACCTGGGTCGGTCGCGTGCAAGGCAAATGCCCTACCCTCTGTGCTATTGCTCCAGCCCCCACCCCCATCACTAATTTTTAAGAAAATAAAAATTAAAGTAAGATATGGCTATACATTAGTGAGAATGGCCAAGATCTAGAAACAACCCAAATGCCCAACAACAGATGATTAAAGAAATTGTGATATGTGTGTGTGTGAGTATATATATGTACATACACACATACACACAAACACACACTGGAATACTACTCAGTTGAAAGCAAAGATAAAATATTGCCTTCATAGAGCCTGGATAGATCTAAAATGTGTGATACTAAGCAAAATAAATTAGAAGGAGAAAGACAAAACTAAAAGATCAATTCATATGTGGAATTTAAAGAAACAAAGCAGTGTAACAGACAATACTCAGTGATTAAAACAAAAAAAATCCCAGAACTCCACACAATGGAGCTTATCAAGTTATTGGGACTGCAGGGAGGGAGATACTGAGGTGGGAGGATCCAGAAGCAAGAAGGAATCTAGGAACTGCTGTTGGGGGACAATGGCTGTACTGATTGTAGTTGTATAACGTCCATTATTTACCAACACCATTAATATAAAACATTAATTCCCAATGCTACTGTAAACTGTCACTGTCATTGTCACTGTCCTCCCATTGTTCATCGATTTGCTCAAGTGGGCACCAGTAACGTCTCTATTGTGAGACTTGGTTGTTACTGTTTTTGGCATATCAAATACGTCACGGGGAGCTTGCCAGGCTTTGTTGTGTGAGCATGATACTCTTGGTAGCTTGCTGGGCTCTCCGAGAGGGGCGGAGGAATTGAACTCAGGTTGACCACGTGCATGGCAAATGCCCTACTGCTGTGCTATCGCTCCAGCCCTATGTTACATATATTACCTCCACAACAAAATAAGCTGGAAGATTATTTCTTGAGAATACAGACAGTGGGGGTAAGGTTTAAAATTCTAGTTTTCAGCAAAAAAAAAATGAAAGCACTTGAGATAGAAAAAAGAAGTAAAAAGGGAAATGCGGGTTCAAAAAGTGAAGGTGAGTGGCTGAAAGTAAAAAGTGAAAATGAAGGGTTCGAAAAGTGAAGGGTTCAATGGAACATAGAATATCTTAAATATGTTTAATTTCCAGTTAGCATGAAACCAATCTCATGTACAGTATGAGGGAAGGCTCATACTGTATTGGTTTTTTTTCTTTTGTAATGGATCCCCGTGAGGTGCAGTTACAGAAAGTACAATCTTTCGTGGTTACATTTCAGTCATACAATACTCAGTACTCATCCCTCCACCAGTGCCCATTTTCCACCAACAATGATCCCAGTGTGCCTTCCCCACCGACAACTCATCCCACCACCCCGCCTCGCTTCTGTGGCAGGACATACCCTTTTACTCTCTCTCTCATTTTGGGTGTTGTGGTTTGCAATAGAGGTATTGAGTGGCCATCATGTTCGGTCTATATATAGTCTATTTTCAGAAAGCATATCCCATCCCAAGAAGATGCTCAAAGCACGCTTTACTTGGTGGTCCCTTATCTATTTGAACTGCCTTTTCCCCCAGTGTGTGAGGACAGCTTTCAAGCCGTGGAGCAATCCTCTGTGCTTATCTCTACTATTCTTGGGTGTTAGTCTCCCTTTCTGCTACTTGATATTCCACAAATGAGTGCAATCTTTCTATGTCTGTCCCTCTCTTTCTGACTCATTTCACTTAACATTAAACTTTCCATGTTGATCCACTTAAATACAAATTTCAGAACTTCATCTTTTCTAACAGCTGCATAGTATTCCATTGTGTATATGTACCAAAGTTTCTTTAACCAGTCATCTGTTTTCGGGCACTCGGGTATTTTCCAGATTCTGCCTATTGTAAACACTGCTGCAATGAATATACAAGTGCAGATGCCATTTAGACTATCCTTTTTTGCCTCCAAGGAGTGGTATTGATGGGTCAAATGGGAGCTCAATTTCTAGTTTTTTGAGAAGCGTCCATACTATTTTCCAAAAAGGGCTGAACCAGTAGGCATCCCACCAACAGTGAAGGAGAGACCCTTTCTCCCCACATCTGCACCAACACTGGTTTCTTTTTTTCTTTTGGATGTGGGCCAGTCTCTGTGGTGTGAAGTGATATCTCATTGTTGTTTTGACCTGATGATTAATGATGAAGAGCATTTTTTTTCATGTGCCTTTTGGCCATTCGTATTTCTTCCTTGAGAAAGTTTCTGTTCATTTCATCACCCCATTTTCTGATGGGGTTGGATGCTTTCTTCTTGTGGAGTTCAACCAGTGCCTTGTATATCCTTGATATTAACCCCTTATCAAATGGGTATCAGGTGAATATCCTTTCCCATTCTGTAGATAGTCTTTGCATTCTGGTCACTCTATCTTCTTAGGTGCAGAAGCTTCTTGGTTTAAGATAGTACCATTTGTTTATCTCTGTTTCCACTTAGTTGGTGAGTGCCATGTAATCTTTGAAGATTCCTTTAGCTTCAATGTCATAGAGAGTTTTGCTGAACTTGTTTTCAAGTACCTTATGGATTTTGGTCTGATGTTGAGTGAGGTCTTTAATCCATTTTGATCTGACTTTTGTGCATGGTGATAGATAGAGATCTGAACACATTTTTTTTGCATGTGGCCATCCAGTTTTGCCAACACCGTTTGTTAAAGAGTCTTTCCTTGCTTCACATTTTTTGCTTCCTTATCAAAGATTAAATGATCATATATTTGAGGATGTGTGCAAGGTATTCAACCCTGTTCCATTGGTCTGCAGCTCTGCCTTTGTTCCGGTACCATGCTGTTTTAATTATTACCACTTTGTAGTAGAGTTTGAGGTTGGGGAAGGTGATGCCTCCCATCTTCTTCTTCCCAAGAATTGCTTTAGCTATTCAGGGGATTTTGTTGCTCCATATGAATTTCAGGAGTGTTTGATCCATTTCTTTGAAGAATTTCATGGGTATCCTTATAGGGATTGCATTGAATCTGTATAATGCTTTGGGGATTATTGCCATTTTGACAACGTTAATCCTCCCAATCTATGAGCAGGGGATATGTTTCCATTTCCTCGTGCACTCTTTTATTTCGTGAAGCAGTGTTTTGCAGTTTTCTTAGTACAGGTTGTTTACCTCCTTAGTTAAGCTGATTCCAAGGTACTTAATTTTCTGGTACATGCTTGTGAATGGGATTGCTTTTTTCATGTCACTTTTATCTCTCTTATTATTTGCATATAGGAAAACCGTGGGCTTTTGGGTATTGATTTTATAGCCTGCGACTTTATTATAAAAGTCTATTTTCTCTAGGATTTTTTTTGGTGGAGGCTTTAGGGTTCTCTAAATATAGTATCACATCATCTGCGAGTAGTGAGAGCTTAATTTCTTCCTTTCCTATCTGATGTCCTTAATATCTTTTTCTTGCCTAACCACTATTGCAAATACTTCCAGTACTATATTGAATAGAAGTAGTGAGAATGGGCATCCTTGTCATGTCCCTGATCATAGAGGGATGGCTCATAATTTTTCCCCATTGAGGATGATGCTTGCCATAAGTTTGTGGTAGATGGCTTTGACTATATTGAGGAAAGTTCCTTCAAAACCCGTTTTGATGAGAGTTTTCATCATAAAGAGTTGTTTGATCTTGTCAAACGCTTTTTCCACATCTATTGATATAATCATATGTTTTTTGTTTTCTTTTATTTAATATGATGGATTATGTTGATTGATTTATGAATGTTTAACCATCCTTGCTTCCCCGGGATGAATCTATTGGTCACGGTATATAATATTTTTGATGAGACACTGTATACTATTTGCTAATATTTTGTTGAGGATCTTTGCATCTGTGTTCATCAGGGAAATTGGCCTGTAGTTTTCTTTTTAAGTGATGTATTTGTTTGTTTTTGGCATTAGGGAGATATGTGCCTCATAGAAATTGTTTGGGAGAGTTCCTGTTTCTTCAATTTCCTGGAAAAGCTTGGGAAGAACTAGCAACAGGTCCTCTTTAAAAGTTTGGAAGAACTGGCTAGTGAATCCATCTGGCCCTGGGCTTTTGTTTTAAGAAGATTTTTGATTACTGTTTCTATTTCCTTGATATTAATAGGTCTATTCAGGTATTCCAGATCTTCTTGGTTCAACCTTGGTAGATTATAGGAATCCAGGAATTTATGCATTTCTTCTAGGTTCTCTTGTTTTGCGGCATACAGTCTTTCAAAGTAGTCTCTGATGATCTTTTGAATTTCTTTGGTTTCTGCTGTGATGTCTCTCTTTTCATTTCTGATTTGGTTTATTAGGGTTCTCTCTCTCTTTTTCTCTGTGTTTCTTGCTAGTGATATATCAATCTTGTTTATTTTCTCAAAGAACCACTCTTGGTTTCACTGATCTTTCGGATTGCTTCTTGGGTTTCCATGTCATTGATTTCTGCTGTAAGTTTTATTATTTCTTTCCTTCTGCCTGGTGTGGGCTCCTTTTGTTGGTCCTTTTCAAAGATTTTGAGCTGTGAAGTCAAATTGTCTATGTAGGCCCTTTCTTCCTTCCTGAGAAATGCTTGCAGAGCTATAACTCTTCCCTTAACGTGGCTTTAGCTGTGTCCCATTGATTCTGGTAATTCATGTCTTCATTCTCATCCGTTTTCTGGTATCTTTTGATTTCTTTTTTGATTTCCTTCTTGACCCACTCATTGTTCAAAATTGAGCTGTTCAATTTCCATGTCTTTGATTTGGTTATCAGTGTCTGTGCATGATAACTTCTATCTTCAGTGCGTCATGATGTGGAAAGATAGTTGATACAATTTCTATCTTCCCTATTCTGTTGAGGTATGTTTTGTGACCCAGTACATGGTCTGTTTTTGAAAATGTTCCGTGTGCACTGGAAAAAAATGTGCATTCATTCTTTTTGCGATGTAAGGTCCTGTATAGATCTATTAGCCCTCTCTCTTCTATCTTCCTTCAAAGTCAGTGTTTCCTTGGTGAATTTTATTCTTGTTGATCTATCGAGGGATGATAGGGTGGTTTTAAAGTCTCCAACTACTAGTGTTTTGCTAGCAATGTCCTCCTTAAAATATGTTAGCAGTTGTTTTAAGTATTTAGCGGGTCCCTCATTAGATGCATATATACATTAGGAGTGTGATTTCTTCCAGTTGTGCATAACTCTTGATTAATATAAAATGGCCTTTGGTGTCCCTTTTAATCTTTTCCAACCTGAAATCTATGTTGTCGTTTACTAGTATGGCCACCTTGGCTTTTTAAAGGGAATTGTTTGCTTGCAGGATTGTTTTCCTTCCTTTGAGTCTGTATTTGCTATGACTGTTTTGATGTGGTTTTTGTAGGCAACAGAATGCTGGGTTCAGTTTATGAATTCATTTTACCACTCTGTGTCTCTTAATTGTTGCATTTAGACCATTGGCATTGAAAGAGATTTTTGTCATGGGGGTTTGTGTCATCTTTCTATAGAGATTTGCTGTGCTTGTAGGGGTTTTTCTTGTCTTACAGTAATCTCTTTAGTCCTTCTTTTGGTTTCGAGTCTATGAAGTTCCTGAGCTGCTTTTTATCCGAAAAATAGTGTATAGTTCCTTGAAGTTTGAGTGAGAGTTTAGCTGGATAGAGAATCCTTGGTGAGGTGTTATTTCATTGAGTTTTTTTTTTCACTATATCCCACCATTGTCTTCTGGCTTGGAGGATTTCCTCTTCTAGGTCTGCTGTGAATCTAAGGGGTGTTACTTTAATGTGATTTCCTTCTTTGACCTTGCTGCTTGCAGTATTGTATCTCTGTCTGTTATATCCATCATTCTGACTATGCTATATTTTGGAGTCATTTTATTAAGATCTCTTTTAGCTGGAACCTTTCCAGTTCTTTGGATCTGGATGCCTTCATTCTCCAGCTCCAGAACTTTTTTTAAAAATTTATTTATTTATTTATTTATTTGTAAAACATCACGAGGTACAGTTATAGACTTACAAATTTTTGTGCTTGGGTTTCAGTTATACAATGATCAAGTACCCATCCCTCCACCAGCGCCCATCCTCCACCACCATGGGTCCCAGCATTCCTCCCATCCCCCATCCCCCCATCCCATCCTGCCTCTGTGGCAGGTCATTCCCTTTTGTTTTCTCTCTCTCCTTTTGAGTTCTGTGGTTTGCAAGAGAGGCATTGAGTGGCAAGCATGTTTGGTCTATAGTATACTTTCAGCATGCTTCTCCCATCCTGGGAGGATCCTCCCAACACCCTTTATTTGGTGCTCCCTTCTCAGCAATGATTTCTTTATTTGTGGCTTTTTCACTGGGGTTATTCTCTGTCCTTCTGGTACTCTGATGATTTGAATCTTGTTTCTCTTGGAATCACCCTCTAAAAGTCTGCTTCACCCTAGAGCTATTTTGAGGCCTTTTTCATATTGTTTGTTGTTGTCTGTAAGCTTTCTGCAGCTCATCTACAAGCTCACTGATTCTGTCTTCGACTATAGCCATTCTACTGTTGAGGGTACCCACTGAGTTTTTTATTTCGTTTTACGAATCTTTTATTCGTGAAACTTCTGATTGTAGCTTTTTTTTTTTATTTCTGCTCTCATTTCTCTCTGTATTTTCTTGCCTGTATGTTCCACAGTTTCTTTCATGTCCTCCTTTAATTTACTGGATGTCTGCTCCACTGTTTCTTTGAGTTCATTGATCATCATCAGCATTTTATCTCTGAATTCCTTATCAGAGAGATCATATTTGTGGGTAATCCCTGTTGAGGCTTCTGGACTCTTTTCTTCATCCTTTCCTCATGCTGGGGATTTGCACTGTTTCTTCATGTTGTTTTGGTTGTACGGAGGTGGGATACTCCAGTTAACTAGCACTGTTCCCTCTTACCGCGAGAAAGGGTTCTGGATGAGCTCAGTCAATGGTGTCACCTTTTTGCCCTTCTGGAATACATCCTTTCTCTCAGGTATTTCTTTGTAACTTATATGAGGGATCTAGTGAAGCTTTGAAGGATGTGTTCTTTTATATTGGGCTTGTGCTGCTTCTTGTGTACAAAGTACTTCTTGTATACGTTGGTGAAGTTGGAATAGACTAGTGGACGATTAGCCTATTATGTTTGAGATGGCCAAGAATATCTGAACAGAATTAGTTGATGGAAATGTGAGACCAGAGTGCTGGGAAGGTGGAATATAATTGCTTTGTGGGTCCCACAGAAGGCCACCCCAACTTCTGCGGTGGTCACGTCCCTACTGTGGAGGCCTATTACGCCCCCGGAGGCCCAGAATGCTGGGAGGTGCTCAGGTCAGGCAGTGTGTGGCTCTGGGACTGGTGCCCACTTCCTGGTGGCACGTGCAGGCCTAGGGCCACATGGACCTGAGGAGAAGACCAGCGGAGCTTTTAAAGGTGAGCTCTCAGGGCTGGAAACCAGGGCTAGGTGTTCACGGGCGCTCTGGTCTTGGTTCCATGGAGCGGGACTGGGGTTTCAGGGACAGGTACACACCTCCGGGTGGCATGTGTGGTGCTGGGGGCACACGGCTGTATTGTATTTTTTTATGAAGTGATTTTTGTCATCACCATGTGTTAAAGTAATACCTTTCTGAAATTTACTTAATGTGTGGTATAAGTATTTTATCTTTTTCTTATACTGATCTTCCTTTTTCTTCTTTTTCTTCATGGGGTAAAAGTAACTCTAAAGCGCAAAGCATAATTTCCTAGCTTTAATATTTTGGAATTAATGTACAAATCATGTTCATTCACTAATACAGTTAGATTTGGGAAATATCCTAAACTATTTTCTTGTCATCATTTCCAGATTAGCACTATAGCATTGTAGCACTGTCCTCCCATTGTTCATCGATTTCCTCGAGCAGGCACCAGTAATGTCTCCATTGTGAGACTTGTTGTTATTGTTTTTAACATATAGAATATGCTACGGGAAACGTGCCAGGCTCTGCTGTGTGGGTGGGGTATTCTCAGTAGCTTGCCGGGCTCTCCAAGAGGGACCTAGGGATCGAACCCCAGTCGGCCACGTGCAAGGCAAATGCCTTACCTGCTGTGCTATCACATTTCCAGATTAATCACTTAATCACTTAACTTCCCGTTAGTCGTCGATTTGCTCGAGCGGGCGCCAGTAACGTCTCCATTTGTTCCTGTCGCGTGCTAGTGTAGCCCAATGGCATCTGTTCGCTCGGGGAACATGAAGGGCCTCAAACCGATCATTCATGATCTTGACGAAGAAGTCTGACCATCTGGAAGGTGGGCGGCCACGCGGTCTTTTGACATCCCGTGGAATCCAGTCGGTAACAGCTCTAGTCCAGCGGTCGTCTTTAAATCTCATTACGTGACCAGCCCATCTGATTTTCGACATCTTGGCAAATGAGACAGCGTCCCTGATTCTTCATCGTCGACAGATGTCAGAACTCTGGATTCTTTCTCTCATTTGAGTGAAACGTGATATTCCAAGCATAGCTCTTTCTATTCTTCTTTGGGAGACCTGAATAGCGTTCTCATCTTGTTTGCGTAGGGCCCAGGTCTCTGAGGCATATGTTAATGCAGGAAGAACAGTGGAATCAAAGAGATGTGCCCAGAGCCGGAGGTTCTTCGTCCTCTTAGCTATTTCTTCGACGTTCTTGAAGGCGTTCCAAGCCGCTCTCTTCCTTCTGCACAGCTCGGGTGCCAGGTCATTTGTCATGTTGACCTCTCGACCTAGGTAACTACAACTGGTCTCATTTCCAGATTATTCACAAAAAAATAGTTTCTTGTATATTCTGTCATGCAAAATTTTTTACTCTTCAATTCTCAGCATATTCAGCCGATAGCACTGGATAGGGTCGTTGCCTTGCACCTGGCCAATCCAGGTTCAATTCCCAGCATCCCATATGGTCCCCTGAGCACTGACAGGAGTAATTCCTGAGTGCAGAGCCAGGAGAAACCCCTGTGCATTTCCGGGTGTGATGCAAAATAAAAATTCTCAGCATATTCATATGATTTACTGTTCCCAGTAAAATCTTAACTGAAGTGGCCCACTGTCGTTTCTCAACAGAAGTTTGAAGAACTATTCTCAACTTGCCCCATATATTTCCTGCCAAAAATAATTTATTTCATTATACTTAGTTGATTATACCCTCATCAGCCTTGATGATGACTGTGCACTCTGAGCAGCCTGCATGGAAAATGCACAATGAAAAGAAAACCAGATCATTTGTTTCACCATTAAGATTGAAGATTGTAGCAAAAGCATAATCTAGGTTACTTTAATAAAATAAAATTGCAGTACGAGAGGCAGTATGGAAAATTGCCATAGTAGGCAGTATCTCATGTGACTGAAGCGAAAAAGATCTTGAAACGCAAACTACACAGACTTGAGGTCACCAACTTCCTGTTAGAGAAAGGCCCTTGGAAAACTGTTCCAGCAAGTTACTGGCACTTTCTCAGAGAACAAAATCCTACCCCTACTGTTCTCCTCATTTAGCTCAAAATATGCATTAACTTGGAAATCCTCTAGCTGTATGGATGCTAGTGGTATGTGGGATGCATGAGAGCAAGCAATCCGTCTATGCATGTTTTACTTCAGCACCACCAGAGTCAGGCTTCTCATCCCCAATGGGGCCTCTCCCCTTTAGACAGCTTCCCCCTTTCCAACACTATTCCAAGGTCTGGTCCTGTAACTCTCCTTTAAGAGCCCTTACACCCATGCCTGAGTATACTATTATGAGTATGACTATATGAATATACCATTATTTCAATGAATCTTTTGCTTTTATGTACCTTTTGTCTTTTGTTTTGTCTTTCCCTTCTTTAGTAAAAACCCAATATTTCTGTGCAGGCTGTTTTCATCTTTCTGGACCCAAAAAAGAGTTTATTAGATCCCACTCAATGTTCTGCAGCTCTTCTGGTACTCGGGCTAGCAGGAGTCAATCCCCAGACTGACCTGGACAGAAGTGTCCTGACAGCCACTTGCAGGAATAGCAGCCTAAATACCCAGCAGGAACTCATCTGAATCTTTCTGTATTTTTGTGCCCTTCCAGGATCTGATCTCTGGCTACACAATCGTCTGAAAGATTCTCAGTCTTTATGTGATAAAACTGAAAATGCTCATTTCTAATGATAGTTGAGTCAATGTTAGCATATACCTTACATTGACTTTTAAATCTTATGTTCACGGTTGGTGAAATCTTGGGCCAAATTCCTATACATTTTTTCATCATTTGCAACAGCAGCATTACTAAAATTTAAAGGACAAGATGAATTGTCATTTTAGCAGAAATAAGAATATCCAAAATGAATTGTCATTTTTCAGAAATAAGAATATCCAAAAGATAAGAGATTTAACTAAGACTATACAGGAATATATACATATGTATACATATGTGTATATATTTAACACACACGTATATTCTATATATATTTGATTTCAAGTTGTAATATTTAGGTCTTAGCATGTACCTCATTACACTCATTTATTTATTCAAATTGTTTAATTTAAAAAGTAATTATTTGGTAATTAGTGGAAGAGACAGGATTAGTTTTAATTATTTTACCTAATAATTAGTGCTATTTCATTGTGTTTGTTTATTTGCTTGGAGGCCACACCTTGCTGTGTTTAGGGCATGGTTCTTGGCTTTGTGCTCAGGGATCACTCCTAGAGTGGTTCTAAGGACCACATGGGTGCTGGGGACTGAAATTTAGCTGAATGCAGGCAAATCTGCTACCGGCTGTACTGTTGTTCTGGCTCCATGATTACTGGCTGTATTAATTTTCTGGGCTGGAGCAATAGCACAGTGGGTAGAGCATTTGCCTTGCATGAGTCTGACCTCCATCCCTCCATACCTCCATCCTTCTCGAAGAGACTGGCAAGCCACCAAGTGTATCCTGCTTACATGGAAGAGCCTGGCAAGCTCCCGGTGACGTATTCAATATGCCAAAAACAGTAACAAGTCTCACAATTGAGACATTACTGGTGCCCGCTCGAGCAAATTGAAGAACAACAGGAGGACAGTGCTACAGTGCTATTAATTTTCTAGGGTTGCCATGATTAAATATATTCAGGATGTTTATTCTCTCATTTTTTTCTTAGAGGCTGAAATGTCCCAGGCATCACCAGGATGGTCCCTAGCCATCTTTCCTCTATGCTGGCCTTTGCCCCTGTGGCCTCTCCATGTGTTCAAGATTTTTTTATAGAGATACTAGCAAGACTGGATTGGGGCCTAAGCTCTCAGCCTCACTTTACCATGAACATCATTTTTTTGATTAAGTGGAATGGAGTTCTGGAAACGGAACCTTCTGCCTCAGACTTCTAAGATAAGTTTTCTACTACTGATTACATCCCCACTGCTAACTTTAATCAGTTCTTTAAAGGCCCCACTTCCAAATACACTCACACATCAGGTGATTCAGGTAAGAAGCTCAACATATTGATGTGAAGTAGAAGACACAATTTAGTCCCAAATGATCCTATGATAAATTGAGAATATTTAACATTTAAAAAAATGTAGTTAAAATGTCATTGCAGGGGGTATGGTGCCACCAGCAGGTGAACCCGTACCTGTGCGGCAAATGCATCAGCAGCCTGAGGGTGCCTTCAAACTTCCTGATACCCCCAAATTGCTGCTGTGCCTTTGGTCAGACCCCAACAACTTGGGGCCAAGTTCAGCAAGAAATTAAACGGCCAAAGGTTAGGTATGTGGGAGCCATACCCACAAACCACCTCCGGCTCAGCTATATAAGCTCACTTATTGGCCTTATTTCAGAGACCCATAAATCTTGAAAGAGATCTAAAGATGCAGTTAGGGCCTGTAGTGCAGAGGTTGGCGGGAACCCGTGAGTGAGATCTTTAGGCCCGCTTGAATCGGGACTGGGCCTCCTCCCCACTGGTCCCCAGTTTTCCAGTAGCTTGGCAGTCATACCCACAGACTGATCCAGTGCCATGTAATCTCATCAATGGCCAAGACCCAAGAACTATAAACTAAAGCTCCCAGAGGAGAATGCTACAGAATGTGGCGGTCTTCACTGGAGCACCTTGGATGGGGGTAGGTTGAGTGGCCCTCCCTGCCCCAAGCAGAGACCCGGCAGCCTTAAATCCCCAGATCCCAACCACCACCATGCTCAAGACCACTCTCCACACACTGGGATGACCTCTCCCAAGAGAGGACGAGCCTCACCCAAGATGGGATGAACCTCACTGGAGAACAGACCGCAGAAAAACCCAGGTATGTGGGAACTTGTGACTGAGATCTCCAAGCCCTCTCAGATCGGGACTGGGCCTCCTCCCCACAGGTCCCCAGTTTTCCAGTAGCTTGGCAGTCACACCCACACACTGTGCCATGTAATCTCATCAACAGCCAAGACCCAGAGACTCTAAACTAAACCTCCTGGAAGAGAACGACACAGAGTTTCCCGGACATTATATTCTATGCATAACAAGAAATACAAAACAAATTGTTTAGCATTGCCTTTTCAGCAGGGTTGAGTAGTGGTGAGACTGGTGTCGAAATATCGAATGTAACCAAAGTAGAGAGAGAGTATGGGGGAAATTGTCTGCCACACAGGCAGGGGAAGGGTTGGAACGGAGGTGGGGGTGGAAAAATACTGAGGATTTTGGTGGTGGAAAATGTGCACTGGTGAAGGGATGGGTGTTTGTTGATTGTATGACCGAAGCTCACACATGAAAGCTTTGTAATAGTATCTTACAGTGAATCAAAAAAAAAAAGAGGTAGGGGAAATAATAATAAAATGATAAAATGAAATTAACATTCTGAGTAGTAAAAGGAAAAGTAATGTGGAGTTGATGCCCAATTCAATCAGCTTAATCAATGGCTGAATAAATAGCAGTAGTCCTACATTATATAGATAGATAGATAGATAGATAAATAGATAGTAGTCATTGCAATTTTCAGCTACCTGTATTTATGTGGTCTCAAATATTAGTCTGACAAAATATCTTCAATACTCTAATACTGCTCGCCCATCTAAAAAAGGCATGAAATCCCAACTGAGAGTTGCGATTCTTTTTTTTTAAAGTAAAAAAGCTACTTTATTTATTTATTTTTTTATGTAGGAATACTACTATTTATTCAGCCACTGGTTAGCTGATTGAATTGGGCATGAACTCCACCTTACTTATTTTTTTTTCATAATTTTATTTATTTTTTTCTTCTTATATTTATTTATTGAATCACTGTGGGAAAAGTTACTAAGCTTTCAGGTGTAAGTCTCGGTCATACAATGATCAAACACCTTTTCCTTCACCGTCACTGTCACTGTCCTCCCGTTGTTCATCAATTTGCTCGAGTGGGCCCAGTAACGTCTCCATTGGAGACTTTGTTGTTACTGTGTTTGGCATATTGAATACATCACGGGTAGCTTGCCAGGCTCTGCCATGTGGGCGAGATACTCTCCTAGCTTGCCGGGATCTCCGAGAGAGGCGGAGGAATCAAATTCAGGTTGGCCATGTTGGCTGCGTGCAAGGCAAACGCCCTACTGCTGTGCTATCACAAGAATCCCAATATATCCCCCCTCCCACCCTTCCCAATGCCTGTGAGGCAGATGATTTCTACTTAACTTTTCTCTACATTGATTATATTTATTATTTTGACAAAAGATGCACCATTATTGTTTATAATCCCCCCATCTCAACAATCAGAATTACTGAAAAGGCATTGTGAAATACTTTGCTTTCTATAGCTGGTTATGGGAATCATATGATGATTTTGGATTTCTGAAAAGAGCCAGATAATTACGAGATTGGTTTCTGTGTTTCTGGTGTTATGACTGTGCCATAGAGTCACTCATGGGGGGCAACTTGTGACCTCGGTAGGGCGTGAAGGACGACTGTTATTGCCCCCCTTCCCATGAGACTGCAGTTGCCCCATCACTGCTGGCTCATACCCGGCTTTCCTATAAGCTCTGAGACGGCGGCCACCTTGTATGTGGTCCAGATGCTTTCCAATAAGCTCTGCTGCTGGGAAGGGGAAAAGGCGGAAACGAACAACACCCTTTCCTAGTTTAACGCATGGTCCATTCACTTTTCTGTCACAAGCTGCCAAGCTCTGGATTAAGTCCTTTTGCCTCTAGAGCTATGGCCGTGCCAGAGAGCCGCTCGTGGGGGGTAACTTGTGACCTCAGTAGGGCGTGAAGGACGAGCCAGTACCGCTCCCCCTTCCCATGAGACTGCAGTTGCCCTGTCACCGCTGACTCATACCTGGCTTTCCTATAAGCTCTGAGGCAGCGTCACCTTGTATGCAGTCAAGATGCATTTTTGGGGCTCAGTGGACTATATGGAGTGTCGGGAATTGAACCTGGGTCAGTTGTGTGCAAGTGCCTTATCTTCTGTACCATCTCTGCCACTGAAATCTAATATATATATATTGCTTTTGGGGACACACCCAGTGATGCACAGGGATCACTCCTGGCTCTGCACTCAGGAATTACCCCTGGTGCTCAGGGGACCATGTGAGATGCTGGGAATTGAACCCAGGTCAGCCGCGTGAAAGGAAAACGTCCTACCCACTCTGCTATTGCTCCACCCCCTTAGGAAGTCTTATATCCTAAGGTTGAGCTCTCCACAAACAATAAGATTGACCACACTTCAGAGGGCGACTTTCCCAGATGCCAAATCAAAGCAATTGAAATCATCCTGTGAGTCACAATATCAAAGGGTATTCTTATATCATTATTAAATCCCAAGAGAAAACATGTACTATGAGCAAAAATTGCAGTGTATAGCACTAATCTCGTTAATGAACTGGGAGATATGCTGCAAAATATAATCGTCTCTGAAGGCCGAACTAAGTTTCTCAAAGGATTGGAGTACATTCTTTGCACTAGAGAGTTTCTTATTTCAATCGCCTGAGCGAGCACACATTCTTTAGACTCTGGCAGCGGTGGGGTAGCTCTGCTACCTTCCTGCACTGGAGAAGCACTGCGTCACCCCAACCTAGCACCAAGCATCATACCTGCACCTCTGGGTGCATGATCACTGTGGTCACCTATAAATCTAGAAATTCTGGGGCAGGTATGAGTGAGGGAAAGATTGCTCCTGAAAGGCATGCTCTTGGAAGACTAATACAAATTCCTGAGGTGTTGCTTTTCATTAAACGTCAGAGCTTATATTTGGTGAAAGTGTGGCTTCTGAAGAAAAGCAAAATCAACTTCATCTTTGTTCCATGATTAGCATGTCTAAAAAGAAAGATGAATCCAGAGAGAGAATGGCATGTTTTGATATTACGATTGATGGATGAAACCAGTTGCTGAGTGTTTCAAGTTTCCTGAGACATAATTAGTCAGATATAACAAAATGATGATGCAAAGCCTGATGTTTGCGTTCATACTGAGGCCTTCATGCAATGTAATGTAACCAGAGTTCCTGCAAACCAGTTCTGAAGGAAACCAGAATAACAGTAGGAAGAGGGGAAAAAAGCAGTGTTTGATGAATAGTAATGTCACTCTAAAACTTGAAGAATGCTGGGTGTAACGTAGGAGGAAATGGCTATATAAAACCATAAGTACTTTCTAAGAAAAGCAGATTGTATTAGAGGTGTAATTTCTTCTGAGAACAAAAGCACCATCCAGGGTTACTCAGACCCTGGAGAATTTTGAATAAACAATGTCTATAGCTGAATTTTTGGATTAGAACTAGAGAGTATTAGATTAATTATACATGGTAGAAAATGAAGTAGGAGTACCTTGATCGAGATAGAAGGTGCATTTAAAGAAAAGATCTGAAAGGGTGTGGCATGTGGGGGGGGGGGGGCGCTCAAAATATATGATTACCAAAATGACCTTGAACACAATGGGGTTTATAAAACCAGAGTTCTGGGATTTAGGAGAGTACAAAAGCACATAGAATACCTAAGAGCACTATAAGGACTTAGAAGCAGGGATCTTAATGAAATAATCCAAACAAATTTATGCCCCCAAACATTCCAGAGGCCCTAACAATTTATAAGTAGAAACTCTCAAAGATTTATGACACAGTAACACTACTTGGACAATCTACTCATTGATTCCCCCAGACTGGACTAAAGATGGCCAAAGCATTGGGCACGTGATTTTCAGGCGGGAGGCCTGAGTTCAATCCCGAGCTCCACACAGAGTCTTGAGGACAACCAGAAGTGATTTCCCACACACAGGCCCAGTAGCCCCTGAGCACAACCAGGTATGTTTTCAAAACTAATAACTACAGTCATAATTAAAAAATAACATTGGAAAAAAATCAAAAAATCCCCCCAAATGATAAAAAGTGATTTCTCCCGTCACTGCACGTGCTCATAAATGTTTTATGAAGATTCACAGGAGTTATGTTGGAGAAGGAAGGGCACAAAGATGCAGCACGCATGCTCATGTTTTCAGGGAAGGGATCCCCAGGCAAGGGACTGCCCACCTCAAGGCAGCATCTACATTTGCTTGGGACCAGGATGAGGTGGGAAGGACCTGACACGTAAATAAAGATGGAAGATCATAAAGGAGATATTGGATTCTTTACTCCTCCAGATCAAAGATCCACTCACATCTCATGCAAGGTGTTATCAATAAACTTTGGTTCAATTTCTCACTTTATTTTCACTCCCATCCCACACCCCCACGGCAAGATCTGGTACTGCTGTGGCACCTGTACCTGTCATCTGATCTAATTACTTACATTGTATGGACAGGAATCTTTTAATTCAGGTATTTGCTCACATATGGATCTTTGGGGTTTACACTGTTGTGACAAGTATGAGTCGTGATTTTGTCTGTGCTGTTAAGACCGATGCAAAAATATGAAATTTCTATCTTAGTCAACATGATGTCATCACCAGGCAAGGAATATGGGAAAACCCACAAATAAAACTGATTTGTTGATAAAAATTCTCAGAGCTAGAAGTGACAATGGATGATGAGATCGTTTCAGGCATCCAGAAAACTCATAGAAAGCCTTTGTTGTAGCCTGGGGGTTTTGAATAATTTTATCCTGTGAAGTAATGTTACTCCCCAACTGACACATGGGCTTAATGTATAGAAATGGTGTGGGAAAAACTTTTATCTTAAAGGAATACTTGATTATAATTAACAGAAGTATATACCCTCCCTTAAACCTTTCTGCTTACTTGGTTCCACCTGTCTCTAAGGATTTGTGGTGCAGTGTGATGGTGATTAGGAAATGCCATGCTTTGTGTTAAAAAAAAATGAGACAAGTTATAGATAAGGCCCGAGTATCCCGATATTAGTATGTAAAAGTGGTCCAAGGCTCATTATTTTATTTTTTATTAAAAGTTTGATTAATTAATTTTCTACTCACCTACTGCCACTGTGTCAAATTTGACCATGTTTGCTGGACTTTCATTGTATTTTCTAAAAATTTCCACATATTTACATATGTAGTTTTCTATTCCTTTAGGTTATGAGTCACTTGTGGTTAGGGAACTCACCTTATTTACTTCTGTCTACTATGAACTTTTTGCTTATGCTAAATATCTAATGAACATTTATTAAATAAATCAGTAAATTTTTAGATGAATATGCATAAATTAATGAATGAGAAACTATGTTTCTATAACAATGTTTCTAGAACCTATCATTTAGTAGATATTTAAAAATAACAAAGTATAATTGGAAGCCCAAATTAAACATTTTCAAATGTCAAAAGATATTTTGCTTGAACTCCTCCTTAGAGATTATTTTTGTTTGCTGATTTATTTCATCTTCCTATATTCTTTTCTAAAATTTCTCTGAGTCACAACCATTACCATCTTCCCATCCAGGAAATAAAAAATAAGAAATAAAAAGCCAACACAACCTTCTTTGAGAAACAAAAGAGGAAATAAGTACAATTGGTTTCATACATTAATGAATTCTTAGAATGAAAGAATGCTTTCTCTTACAGGCAGCTGAACCATTTTCTGTCTATATAACCCACTAATTATAAGATGAAATATTGTTAGGAATGTAGAAAAATACAATGAACTAAATATATCCCAATCAGAGTTACAGGCCACATGCTCAGCACTTAGTCAGAACAAAGAGAGAGTTGCTAAACCAGAAGATTAAATTGATCTGTTGATCACATAAGAGAAACTCCTCAACTTTTCTTCCTTTTTTTAGATAAGGTTTACAATACTCACAAGAGTCAAGGGACCCTTTGAGGAGATTTTTTCAAATGTTGGTGGTGGGGTCTGTGCAGAAATCTCAACTCTGGGCAGGAAATTTAGACCAAAAACTAAAAGCATGAGTTTGTCCTGCTCTCTGTCATGGAGATCTGTTCTGGGCTCTGGCCAGCTCGACCCCTCTATTATTATACCCTAGTCACTAGAGCATAGTCTATTACTGGAGGAAAAAGCAGTGCATGTAGGAGGGAACTCAAACATTTGTGTGGGCCCTGGATTGTGACTGCACAGTAGAGGCCTACAGAAAGGGAACTAAGCCAGCTTTAACCACTTTTAAAATTTTTAAGAAGAAAACTTGTTTCTAAAGAAACAGAACTTAGATACTTAATTCCTTTAGCTTATTTTATACCTTTTTTTTTCTAGGACCTGTGGTATAATTTTATCCTGGCAGCAGATGTGAGGTCATGTGGAGAAAGAATAAAAGCTTGATTAAGAAAAAAATTAAGATTGGAAATAAGTGTGTGTTGGAATAAGACATGTCCATATTTTGGTCTTTGAGAACATTTAATGAGAGTGACCTGTGAAATCCCAGAACCTAAAGGGGCTTTGTGGGGGTGGAAAGCAAGGCTTATATGGAACATTAGAAGGGTCTGCAGTGTGTTGGGAGAGACCAATCCTAAACAGGCAGTTTCTCTAAAGTCCCTGGTCAGATGTACCAGACTTTTGCTCTATTGCTCATTTTGACAACTGAGGCTATCGATTTATTTATGGAGCAATAGCACAGTGGGTAGGGCATTTGCCTTGCATGTGGCTGACCTGGTCGGCCCAGGTTCGATTCCTCCACCCCTCTCCGAGAGCCCAGCAAGCTACCGAGAGTATCTGGCCCACACGGCAAAGCCTGGCAAGCTCCCTGTGACATATTCTTCATGCCAAACACAGTAACAAGTCTCACAATGGAGATGTTACTGGGCTCACTCAAGCAAATCGATGAACAACAGGAGGGCAGTGACAGTGACAGTTATATAAATAACAATTTTAATGATAATGCCTTGATTTTCTATAAAACTCTGTGAGTGATTTCAGCCAGCCATATGCCCCAGGAAACATTTTACCTTGACAGTATCAATCAGATGATACCACCAAATGTACTTCTACATCTTCTTCCTTTTTTTTTTTTTGCTCTATGGGTCACACCCGGTGATGTTCAGGGGTTACTCCTGGCTTTGCACTCAGGAATCACTCCTGGCGGTGCTTGGGGGACCATATGGGATGCTGGGAATCGAACCCGGCTCAGCCGCGTGCAAGGCAAACGCCCTACCTGTTGTGCTATTGCTCCAGCCCCGTTCTACACCTTCTTAGTTTTAATGAACAGTTATCTGATTATTGTACATCTGCTACCAAACTGGTGGTTTAAAATTTTTGATTAGAAGGAATTTGCAGGATATTTTGTAAAGTAAGAAAGACAATTTTTATCCATAAGTTTGAGGTGCAGTCTCTGCCCCCGCGCCTGGGTGTTCCTTCCCGGAGTCCCTTGGAGGGGAGCGGGTTGAGCTTTCCTCCCTGCCCCGGCCAGGGCTACGGCAGCTGGAGACCTCCAGGACCAGCCACCACCATGCTGAGACCACTCTCCGCACACCTGAAGGTACTGGCAGAGGGACAAAGCCACGCGGGTTCCGGGGCCGAGACCTCCAAGCCTACTCGAATTGGAGTCGAGCATCTTCCACCCAGATCCTCCAAATTCCAGTAGGCGGGGGTAACACCCACCACCTGGCCCCCTGGCGCCGTGTAATCCCATCAGCGGCCAAGACTTAGAGACTTTAAAATCCAGAACCCGGAACCGCGCGGCCGCATTCGCGGCCGCGCGACATCTTAACAGAACTTTTTTTTATGACATCTTATTGTCTTATTCCTACTTTGGACAAACTTGCAGGCTATTGAATGTAGCCTGCCCACAGGGCAGAGTCTGGCAAACTCCCCGTGGCGTACCAAATATGCCAAATACCAGTAACAATGATGGGTCTCATTCTCCTAAATAGCCTTGAATATAATCTCAGGGCAAGGATGAAAGAGACGTTACTGGGGCCTGCTCGAGGCAATCGACGAATAACAGGATGATGAAATGAAATGAAAAAAAAAGTTTGAGGTGGGCTTATTGGTCAACATTATAACAAGTTCTCAAATACTACTTCTAGTCCTGTGGACTCCAGATGAATCAGTACCATGATCTTAAGTAAACCTACTTCAATTCAATTTAAGTCTTTTCTAATTTCAATTTTGTCATAATGTGGAGTTTGGGTTTCTAACTTCTACTGTGTGAGTGAGTGGAGGAAAGTAAGTCTTCATTTAAAACAAAACAATTTTCATTATTATTAGTATGTTTTGTATTTATGCTTTTGCTTTAAAAGTTGCTACACTACTAAAATACCCCAAACTTTCCAGCATCTCTTATCACTTCCTCTCACCCCATTCCTTCCCTGTGTCCCGAGAATCTAATAATTTGGGTTGGTTATTTTTTTTTCATTAGACACTGTTACTCCCTTACTTTGTTTTTCTCTGTACAGTGATGAGATTATTTAGCATTTGTCTCTTTTCCATGACTTATTTTTCTGAAAATAAAATCCTCTAGTTCATCCAAGCTCTAGCAAAAGGCAAGATTTCATCTTCTCTCATAGCTGAGCAGTATTCCATTGCGTATATATACCATTTCTTCCTTATCCACTTACTATCATTGGAAATGGGCTGTTTCCAATTCTTGGCATTGTAAAAAGCACTGCAATAGGTATGCTTGTCCATATATCTTTCTAAACTAATATTTTTTCTTGGGATAGATGCAAAGGAATGGAAGTGCTGACTGGTATTTCTTTTCTTTTAAATCTCCATCTTGATTTCCACAGAAGCCAAACCAGATAGTTGTATTTTTAACCCAAGCACTGAGTAAGGATTCAATATTTAACATACTCCATCAACATTGTATGTTTCCAGACTTTTGGCTGTTGGCCATTCTTACTAGTATGAGGCGAGGTCTGATTGTTTTGATTTGAATTGCCTCATAATCATTGATGGTGAACGCTTTTTTTTTGTATGCCTTTGTCCATCCACATTGACTGTGATGACTCTTTGAGGAAATGCTTAGCTCCTCTTTCCATTTTTACAAGGGGTTAAGCTTAGTGAGTGCTGTGTTTACTCAGTATAAGCCCTTTCTCATTGATGGTGTAGAGCTGAAAGCCCAGATCATGCTTGTAATGGTTATCAATTTCAAGGAAAGCACAAACAATGTTCCAAGTGATCTTATTCATTAGTTTCTAATGGAGGCAAGTGTTGGTGGTTGGTTGGTCAAGAGAATCCATGCCACAATATTGTTCAGAGTAATTATATGGAATTATATGGAACAATGCAGCAATTATATGGAGCAATCCAGCCTGTGTGCTACACAGCCTTGAGGAAGATCGTAGTGATCCATAGAATGGATCAGTCCCAAGAGCAACTTTGACTGTTTACCCACAGGAGTGGGGGTGGATAGGCTTCACTGAACTTTATACTAGTTTTTCAACATGCGACATGTGATTAATTTTTGCAATCACTACAGTGTCATTATCTTATAGCTAAAGTTTCGTTTGTATAAAAAACATTTTAATTTTAATTCTATATTTTCACTTGCGTTTTGAGTCAATCAAATTGAAATCTTGAAGACCACCTCAAAGTCAACTTTTTATTTGGGGTAGAGCCACATCGAGGGACACTTGATGCTTGATGCTTGGTGGTCACTCCTGATGATACTTGAGAGACCATGTGTGGCAGGGATTAAAATCAGGATCTCACTTTTTTTAAAGTAGTCCACTGAGCCACAACCCTAGGCCGGAGGAATTCATTAATAATTTTCTTTGATTTCCTCTTTGACACAAAGGTTATATATTAGTATGTAGGTTAGTCTTCAAATTTCTGTCTTCCTGGTTCTCTTCTTTTTTTTTACAACTAGCTTTTACTTTTATAGCCTTGTGATCTGAAAGAAAATATTTTCTATTTTCATAATTTTAGAACCTTTATTATGTGCCCCAGCATGTGATATAGCCTGGAGTGTGTTCCATGTGCACTAGAGAATTGTGTGCATTCTCCTTTTGAGGTGTAGAGAGACTTTCCATATCTATTAAGCCAACTCTTGCTAGCATTTCACTGAAGGCACTTATTGCAGGATTGATTTTCTGTCTGTAAGAAGAGAGTGGGTGTTAAAGTCTTCTACTACTGTTGTTCTGCTGTCAATTCCTCTCCTTAAATCTATTATTGTTGCTCTAAGAACTTGTCTTCCCCTTCATTTAGTGAATACGAGTTCAGACTTTGAGTGGGATGTGGCCACTATAATCATTTCAGACTTGAGTTTCATGACTGAATTTAAAAGAAAGAAAAGGGGAAAAGGCACACTTTCTTAATTTGTGTGTAGGGGTGGAGGAAGCTTGCATCTCCACTTGAGATATGTACTTTCTGAAGAAGTCTGGATTCTCTCTCGAATGCATCACTTGCCTTTCTCAGGATTGCTAAATAAAGCCATAGCACAGCTGGTAAGGCATTTGCCTTGCAAGTGGTCAACATGGCTGACCCAAGTTCGATTCCTCAGCCCCTCTCTGAGAGCCTGGCAAACTACCTAGAGTATCTTGCCCACACGGCAAAGCCTGGCAAGCTTCCCATGATGTATTCGATATGCCAAACACAGTAACAATTGTCACAATGGAGACGTTACTGGGCCCGCTTGAGCAAATCGATGAACAATGGGAGGACAGTGACAATGACAGTGACTTCACCATTCATGCCCTTCTGAAGTTCTTTTCTTTTTAGCGACAGACATTAAAAGCCTCAGTTAGATTTAGGACTGACTTTCCTGCAGAGAGTAATTCCTTGCTCCAGCCTGGGTTCCATGGCTCCCTGAGACATCAAAGGTCAGGAATCATGCCCAATGCTGAGCAGAGCAGATGGAGCCCAGGTGGTTTTGACAGTGAGATAGAAGGTCTGTACTGTGCAATTGCTCAGAGCTGACTCCCATCAGTACGAGATTTCCCCAGGCTTTGCCCGTGGCCAGGATGAAGAGAGGGCAGAAGTAGACACCCTCCTGGAAACTGCCACCGCTCCCTTCTCTCTACTTCACTAAGCCACCACAGCACAAGTATTGATATCCCAATTCCTGCTGTGTCCATCTCTTATCTCTTACCTTCTTCAGTTTGTACTCTTTTATCTAGTACAAGTATGGTTGTCACTGCATTTTTTAAACAGTGGCCTGCTCTATTGTTTTCAATCTTTCCTCTGAGCATGTTTATCATGAAAGTTCAAGTGTGTAAGTGACTGAAGGTTGAACTGGACTTTGTTTCCTTATCCAACCAGCTACTCTGGGCCTTTAGATTGGTGAGTTAAATCTTCTGACATTCAAAGAAATTACTGGCATAAACGAGTTTTTTGCCATTTTTCCAGAATTTTTTAAAAAAATCTTGTTGTTCTTTTGGCATTTCTTCATTTTCTCTAATTATGCCACATAACCCAACCTCACATTTAGTCCTTTTGTATAGTAAACAGCTTCTAGGTGGCTCTTGTGAATTCTAAGTATTTTCAAGTTCACCATAATATTTGCATCTGAAATTTCAAGCTTATTTCCTGTCTGTGTGTTGGAGGCAGAGGTCAGCCCACACCCTGGGTTCAGGGGCTACTTTCAGCACTGTGCTTCCGTGGGTCACTCTCACTGATCTTCAGGACGTCTCTGTAAAGCATGCACTCTAACCTTTTGAATGGTCTCTCTGGTCCCTTATTTCCCTTTTAAATTGAAAGCAAGTAAGTCTTCGGTTTATTCTGGGACTTCCCTTTATAGCTTTCACTGTTTACCACATTTAATGTATTTGTATCTATTTTTCTGTTACTGACCTGAACTCCTTTTCATTTTATAGAAGATCGTTTAGAGCTTGTGGAGCTGGTTGATAAGCCATGACTGTCTTTAGCTATTTCTCTGAAAATGTTTTTTTGCTCCCTCAAAACCGAGTTATCACTTGGAAGGATTGAAACAGTGTTTCTTGTCTAGAAACACTGGATATATCATTATATTCCCTCTGGTCTATAAAGTTTCATTGAGAAATCCAATATAACTGTTATAGGAGCTCCTTTATATGTTAATATTTGCTTCTGTCTTACTGCTTATAGGAATTTACCTCTCTCTCTTTGATTTTTGATTGATTATAAACCATCTTGGTACTCTTCTGTTGCATTTGTTTTGTTTGGAGCATTTTGGGATTCTTAGATCATGGCCCATGTCTGTTTCCTCCTCAAATTGGGGATTTTCTAGGCTCTTATTTCTTCCTCCAACCTTCTCTCTTTCATCTCCTGGAAACCCTATAAAAAGATGTTCTTTTTAATGCTGTCTCACAAATACTGTGCCTTAATTTTTCTTTATTTTCTTTGAAGTGGTTTTCCAAGTATGACTTAGAAAATCTCAGGGGTATTCCCAGAAATGCTGAGTTGACCTAGCCTGGAAGTTAAAGGCTAATGTCTGAGGTTGTGGAACTACTCAGGCCTGATGGTGCCAGAGACCAACAGGATCACTCCAGCCATGTGTAGAGGCTTCAAAGGCTATGCACAGCAGTGCCTGTGCAGGGGAGCAGATGGTGCCATGATTTGAACTTGGGTCCCAGAGCACGTGAAGCACAGTCTTCTGCTGCTGAGATGTATCTTCCCAGCCCTCTTCTATTTTTGATACCCTCCTTTGCCCTGTTTTTTAAGGTCATTGATTCATGTTTGAACTTTCTATTCTATTGCTGAGTGCTGCTTTTGTGTTTCAGCTTAGCTACTCCTTAGCTCCTTACTTCACTTATCTCTATTTATAGATGGTTCAGATTTTCTTTTTACTTTTGCCAAATTTGTTGATAATCTTATTTAGTCATTTAATTAAACATTGATAAGACCATTGTTTGAAAATGTGTCTTCAAAAGTGAGGTAGTTCTAATGTGTTCTAATGTGTTTAAAGATATTTATGGCTTTTTACTTCATCCTTTGAGGTTCAGTTATTCTATTTCATCTTTCTGCCAGGTGCCAGGTGTAAGAGCTGAAAACGGAGACCAGAGTACCAGCTGACCTGAGTGACATGCCAAGAGAGCTCATGAAATCAGTCAGGGACTAGGGCTATGAAATTGTGTGGACCTGGATATCTGCTGAGGGTTTTATCACAAGTGCTCATATTCCAAGGTCTAATAGGCCTTGATTCTGACCCAGAGTTACTGATGTATGGAATCAGATATGAAGTCACAGCCTGGCCAATTTGAACAATGACTAGAGTTTGTGATTACTTGTACTCGGGGTAATGGGAAAGGTGGTTAGACTACAATTAATAAAAGTACCACAGTGCTAGAGCACATACATTGGGAGAACCCGAGAGACTGTAGATTCATAGCCTGGTGGTTACCCATCTTCCCTGTGTCCAGGTCTCTGGAAATAGATAATCTTAAGTGACACAGCTGGTCTATTCTAGCTGGTCGTGCACCTGTTAATGTAGCTTGGGTCTCTTTCTAACTGGAAATGCTCTGGAGGGTCTGGTCTGCTTGGCAGCAGCCCGTAGTGGACTGGCAGGTCTGAGGCTGTTGGCTGGAACTAAGACAGTGTTTGCCAGCTACAAGCCTGATCTGCTATTGACCTGCCTGGCGAGAATTACTTCAGGAGCAGCACTACTCAAGCAAGCCACCAGTGACAACAGGGGCATACTAGTCATTGGCTTTGCTACAAGTTTCTGATTCTTAGTCACTGCTTTCTAGTTTAGTGGATGTGAAAAAGAACTGGTGTCTCAGAACCCTGGGTTCTCAGTATTCCTCTATCCCATTTCCTAGCATCTTAGGAGCTTACAGCTGAAACCTGTTTTGGTACCACTGGGGTCATGTAGCTGTGTTCAACTTCCTCATTTCCTACACAAGCCTCATACCTAAGTGCCACAGACTCTCCAATTCAAGGGGCTCCTGACCTTAGAGGTCTTCCTGGATTCAGTGATGTTTCCCGTTGGAACTCAGACAGGACTCTGTATTTTGGTCAATTTTTGGTGTAAATAGTTGCCTTATTAATGGGAAAGTGCTAGATCAACATCCCTTATCTTCCTGCTTCCAAGTTAATCTTCCTCTGTTTCCTCACATGTTAAAAGAGAAAAGATGAATTTTCTGAGAATTCTAAAAGTTCATTAATCTAAATTGGACTTAAAGTGTAGGGTCTAACAAGTTAGTGCCTATTATATAAGTTATTTTCTCTAATTCCTAACATTTCTTCCCTGGGCCTTCAATTTTTTTTCTCAGCTCTTGTATTGAATCCGAGAGAAATTCTCAGTTGATTCTACCATTTTCTTGCCCAATGAATGCTTGCAATATCCAACATCCAATCCTCTTATTATTTCCAACCATTTGTGTTCTTCAATAAATGAGGCAAACCATATCCTCTATCTAGTCATTAATTAAATAAATATTTTTTCAGTATTCGGAGAGCCCGGCAAGCTACCGAGAGTATTCGATATGCCAAACACAGTAACAACAAAAGTCTCCAATGGAGACGTTACTGGGCCCGCTCGAGCAAATCGATGATCAACGGGAGGGCCTTTACCTTACCTTACCTTTTTCAGTATCAATTTTATGGCTAGGCATCGTGGTAGGTAAGGACTAGGAGTATAGTCAATGTATTCAGTTATGGGATGTAAACTTTAATGTTTCACATAATTGTATAAGCATGTGTTTATGTGATTATATACACCCATACAATATATGAATAGGCATATGTGCACATTTTACATAAAAGTTTGATGTAGGTATACTTAGCATATTTTCACTATACTTTACCTTAAATTTCTAAGAGCCAATTTGGTCCCACAGAAATTTTTCCCACAGTCCAATACTTTTGGCCAACTGTGTTTGCTACTGATGAATAAATGTTGCTCACACATGAATACTTTTGAATTTTAAAGTGTTAATAAATAACAGGAAAGCAAAATGAGGCATTATGTTAAAACGATTGCTTGTCGATAGCATAAGATATTTCTTTGTTGAATCACAAATTTTGGGTACTTAAAGAATAAAATTTCTTGTTTATATGTAATGGCTGTAGACATAACCTGCTTGTGCGTGTGTGTGTGTGTGTGTGTGTGCATGTGTGTGTGTCCGTACACGCATGCTTGAGCACTCAGCAAGGATTAAATATAGGCATATGCTTTACCATTGAACTACATTCCTAGCTCCAACTTTACACAGCCTGTTTTTCAAACCCAATATGTGTTGCCATCAAGTTGTCTTTTGGAAGAAGGGATGCTGCCTTTAGAGTTTCAAGAGGGGGAGAAAAAGATAAGGGTCACCCTGGATGATTCTTGGACGCCCTGGCAGCAATTCAATGCTAGGGTGCAAGGATGTGGTGTATATATTGAACCCCACAGTGTTCAAAGGCTTCTAGGGCCAGAGCAGGCAGTGCTCAGAAGCCCCAAAGGAAAGCCAGGGACCATGTGACAGCTAGGGGCTGTGTGGTGCATTCAACTGACTATGCAAAATATGCACTCCAACCCCATATTATCTCCCTGGTTCCTTGCCATATAAAATTTTAACCAAGCACCTAAATAATGAGGCAAACCAAGAATTAGTGTTTGTAGATTTCTGTGGTATGAATAGTCCTATGAATAATGGACTATGGCCAATTTTTGAGTTATCAGTTCTTATCACTAAACGGAAAGTTGGGAAGAGAAGTGTAATAACATCCCAAATAGCATTTCTATGACATCGAAGCTCAGTAAGCAAAAGCAGCCTAAAGGGAATATATCAGGGGAACACTGTAACACAGTTCAAACAGGATATGATATATTTTTATTGTTTATTATGTTTTGAATATGAGTTAATTATAACATTTTAAATATAAGCTTAGCATCCTGCTACAAAATTTCTGGATTCTAGCAGTTGTCACTTGATAGTTGGTAGAACAGTATTCAACACTCCACTGACTAGTGAGATCAGCATGACCCTGAAATCATAAAGCTTTCAGTCTAGAGACCAAGTCAGAGAAAGCAAATGGGCATGTCCCACTGAAACCACACCTGAGATGAGATCATGGAAGTTGGAGTCTTGGTCCCTAAGGTCTTGTCTTCCTGTATCATGCTCCAAAATTACTTATGTAATAGCAAAGGGACCATGCATATTTATGACAAAAAGGACTTTGCATACATTTGAGAATATAAAGTAGTTGTCTTCTATTAACATTATTAGTTGTCATTATCCATGTGGGCTTAATATAATCACAGGAACACGTAAAGCAAAAGAAGGAAGCTGAAATGGAAACCAGAGAGTTTCCATGAACCAGGAGGATTTGATGCGCTTGTACTTGAAGGAAAGTAAATGCTAATACAAAAAGAACACAGAGACTATAGTTCTATAAGAATAAGGAAATGAAGCCCAGGAAGCCTAGAAGAAGATATTAGTTTTTATGCCCATATGGAAACCACAGATCTAGTCCATACTTTGAATTTAGGCTAGTGAAACCTTAAGAAATTAATCAAGAAGCATGGAGCTTAACTTCTGACCCAGAGAACAGAGATAATCACATTGAGTTGTATGAAACTTCTGTGTGTAATAATGTTCTGTAAATATGAAAACTAACACTAGTACACTCAATTCAGAAAGAAACAAAGAAATAATTTTCCAGGAAGGGTAGAAAAATACTATCCCGGCACTCTGAAGAGTCTGGAGGTGGTGCAGGGATGTACAATAGGAGAGAAAGTTGCTGATGAAAGTGAATCCCATCATAAAGGGCCTGTTAAGTCGGAGCAGGGGGAGGGGGATTGAATATTTTCCCAAAGCAAAGAGAACCAATAATTTGCTGCATGATCATTTTGCACCTGAGAAGAATGGCGGAAATGCACGCAGGGAATTAAGTCAAGAAACTTTCTCAGTGTATTAGAGCAAACTTGGTGAGGATGAAGCCAAGTGACGATGATGGTGGGTGCATCAGTCTCTGCCAGCGACTGTTTCCTCTGCAACTCCTGCTGCTGGTGTAATTCCAGGATCACTTAGCACCAGCACAGCGGCATGCACACGGCCAGGAAGGCGGCATCACCAAGCTTCCTAAACGTTCTTTTTAGAAGTATGATGTAAGAAAATACAGTTTGTGGATTCTGAAAAGTAGTTCTGTCACTTATTAAGTGAACAACCTAAAGCAAAGTTACATGAACTTCCTGAATTCTCCTTTCAATATTTGTAAATAACTGAGATTTTTGTCTTGCGTGCATAAGACAACAACTGTGGTGTTGTCTTATGCACGCAAGGCAAGTGAGCAGCAGCTATAACTCAAATTTTGTAAATTAGTGTTACAGTTAGCTACATTTATCACTAGTGTAAAACTCAACTAGCAGATATATAAAACTAATAGAGATAAATACCCCATTAATTATTTAGTTTTATCCTCTTATTTACCTTTCATGTGTCCAGTTTTTTTCTTTCTTCTCAAATTCATTTAAATAATTAAAATTGTTCAACAAATAATTCTTGATTGCCTATGACACACTACTCATTGATCTAAGTGTCTCTATTTATTTGCTTTACATACATACACTTAAAGGACATATAATGAATCTTAGGATGTCCCTTTTAAGATTAATTAATTTATTAATTAATATTTTTGCTTTTTCGGTCATACCCGGCATTGCAGAGGGGTTATTCCTGGATCATACACTCAGGAATTACTCCTAGTGGTGCTCGGAGGACCATATGGGATGCTGGGAATCAAACCCGGGTTGTCTGTATGCAAAGTAAACACCCTACCCGCTCTGCTATTGATCCAGCCCCTCAGTATGTATTTTTAAGTAGAAAATAAAATGAACTTTAAAATATGTTAGAACAGTGAAGCGAGAATTTACATATCTATATTTGTGGTGTGTGAAAGGGAGAGAGTAAAAACATTATTATGTATAAAACCAAAGTTTGGAAAACTACTTTGAAATACTAATAGACTTTACCTCTAGATGATGTCATTGATTTTTTAAAAATATTTTCCTTATTTTTCAAATCCATTTCAATGAATACATTAAAAAATACAGTTTGGTCCCACACCTGGTGCTACTTGGGATCCCCAGTACTAACTCTAGCTACTTCCAGGACAGATTCTTATCCAGCAAGACAACTGGCCTAAAGGCATATATGGGTGTATTTCTCCTCTCCTTAGTCCAACAAACATATAAGCATTCATAATATTAATCATTTTGTATGGACATAGTAAGAAAAACTTTAAGATTATAGAATTGCTTTCCGAGGGCCGTCTTGATCTCAGACTACAGTGCTCAGGCCAGATTAGTGTTTTCTAATCCTAGCGGGTCCTAGTCTTGTCGTTACTTTTGGATCATGATAGCATTTGTTTATGATCAAACTCAGCTTATAGTTAAGAATCGTGGCACTTTGGCCTGGCCCATTTCGATGCCAGAGTAGCTCACAGCTTGCCCTGGGTCCATTCAGTCCCTCGTCGGGACCCTGTTTATGGGGTGCTAGGAACTAAGGTCAACTGAGGCTTAAGTAGAGAAAGCAGATGCCCGGGGGTGAATAATATCCGAAGCCCAAGTTACAAAAGCATAATAATAACTGTCTTCCTGTTTCTATACAAAAAGGACATTGCTTTAAAGTAAACTATTCAAAAGACATAAGGAGGAGAGAAAAACAATATTTCACTCAGACATATAAAACCATAGATTTCTGAGTAATCTGCCCTTACAAGTTAACAGAGTCTGATTAGGGGGAAAAGTTGATTAACTGGTTGGGGAGGAGAGCATAGGGAAGAGTTCACAGATAAACACAATGGAATGGAAGTGCTTCAGGAGCACTGTGATAAACCTCAGCTCCTTGTGGCAAGGGAAACAGGACATACCAATGTCATCCTAAAACGTTCAGAACTACATTCCAATAAACACAGAAAAATGGAGGTGTTACAGGAGCATTGTGATAGGTATCACACTAAAAACCTAAGTTCCCTATAGCAAGGGAGAAAGGACAAACCAATGTTATCCTACAAATTGAATCTGTTTGGTGCTTTGGGTAGAATGGTATTATCCTTCTGATACATAATTTTCATTGTATAAATTGTGTACCTTTATTAAACTAATACCTTGGTACTTGGTATTTTGTGACACAACTATGTAGTTTATTTTTTAATTTTTAGCCCTACTCTTTAATTTCTGCAAGTAGAAAGTCCATGATTTTATGTATAATGATTTTATCACCAGCCACTTGATGATACAAGTTATTATTTCTAGGAGAACTTTGTGGTATAATATTTTCTAAGTCATCTTCAAATAGTCACAGATTGACTTCTTCTCTTCCTTTATAGATCCCCTTGATATCACTTTCTTTTTTTCTTTTTATTATTTATTATTTTTTTATGTAGGAGTACTGCTATTTATTCAGCCACTGATTAGCTGATTGAATTGGGCATGAAATCCACCCTACTTTTTAAAATTTTTTTGTCATTTTATTTATTGAATCACCGTGAGAGCAGTTACAAAGCTTTCGAGTTTAAGTCCTGGTCATACAAAGAAACACCTGTACCTTCACCAGTGCCCATTCTCCTCCACAAAATCCCCAGTATACCCCCATCCCAATCCTTCCCCCTACCTGTGGGGAAGATGATTTCCACACCACTCTCTCCCTACTTTGATTACATTCAGTATTTTGACACCAGACCCACCATTATTATTTGGGATTTTACCACAACACTCAGATCTGCTGAAAAGGCAACAGTAATCTATTTGTTTTCTATTGCTGGTTATGAATAACATATGATGTTGCGTGGCTGCAGTAGTGGCCATGTGATTTTGAAATTCCGAAATTTTAACAATTAAATCTGGAGGGATTTCTACCGAAGTCTCCTGGGTTCTGAGATTTGTTCCTGAATCTCTGGGATCATGGCCATTAAGCAACTTGATCAGGAGACAGAAAGGCCTTTTGTTGGCAGCAACTCAGGGTCTCGTTGGGACAGGGAGGAAGGGCCAGCTCCACCCCCGTCCTGTGAGGCCCAAAATGTCTCCTCACTGAGAGCCTAAACCTGACTGTCCAATGGCCTCTGGAGGATGACAGCCACCAAGCCGCTTACGGGGAGCAGGCAGAAGGACAGCACCCTTTTCCCCCTGGGGAGGCTTGGCGACAATAACCTACTCTGTGGTCCAGATGCATTTCTGCCAAAAGCCGCTGGGTTTCGAGATTTGTTTCTGAGTCTCTGGGATCATGGCCATTGAGCAGCTTGATCACGAGCCAGTGAGGCCTTTCATGTGTGGCGAATCAGGGTATCATTGGGATGGGGAGGAAAGGGCCTGCTCCACCCCCATCCTGTGAGGCCCCACATGTCTTCTCACTGTGGGCTCAAACTTGACTGTCCAGTGGCCTCTGGAGGATGGTGGCCACTGGGCCACCAGGGGGAACAGGCCAAGGCACGAAATCTATTCCCACCTGCGGTGCCCCAGCACCGGTAACCTACTGCAGGGACGGGACGCATTTCTGCCAAAAGCCGTTGGGTTTTGAGATTTGTTTCTTGGTCCCTGGGATCATGGCCATTAAGCAGTTGTATCAGAAACCAGAGAGGCCATGCCTCCAATTATATAGCTGATCCGGAAGTGGTTTGTGGGTGTGTCTCCCATATACCTAACTTTTGGCTGTTTATTTTCTTGGTGAACTTTGTCCCAAGTTTTTGGGATCTGGCCAAAGGCACAGCAGCAATTTTGGGGTATCTGGAAGTCTGAAGACTCCTCAGGCTGTAGATGCACTTGCCTCACAGGTAGAGATTCACCTGCTGGTGTCACCATAACCCCGGTATCACTTTCTTACCTAATTCTTTTGACTAGAACTTTTCAAACTACACTCAGATATAGGCTAGGCTTTTTTTTCTAGTATTACATCTTTAATATATGCATTGAGAGTATCTGAATCCTCGAATAAAAAGACAAATCTTCCTCCTTCATATACAGAATTTAATTGGATATTGAAGTCAAACCCAACTGTAATTAACTGATCTCAGCTTTCAGCTGACACGCCTTGAGGGGTGTAATGAAGACAGGAATTGGGCAGGACAAGAGACTCTTGAATCCCCAAGATACCTCTAATGAACTAGTTTCAGCCTTTCAGCTGATTGGCTTTGCAGGGTGGAATGAGGACAGGAATTGCACAGGACAGTCTCTTAAAGTCTTCCAGAAAAAGTCAGACCACAGTGATGATTTATAGTTAAATGCAAAGTCCCTGCATTTATAGTTAAATGCAAATTCCAAAAGTCTGAATCCTGATTGATTCCCAGGAGATCCATTATCTTTTCTCTGCAGAGCTCTTTGAATACTATTGCTTAGGAAAGTCAAATTTCTTCTGAGGTCTGATGTGTTAGTTTTAGGAAATCCCCCAAATTCTTTCTATTTCACCTTTCATTTCAAGCAGCAAGAGGACTGAAATAACCTACTGGAAAATTTCATATAAAATTAAAGCAATCTACAAAAGTGAACTTTACATGATGGAATAGCAAGCGGATGTAAACCTAAATAGCACTGCAGGATACAAAAAAAATCACAGAGATGCCTCTCCACCCAGTAAAGTCAGTTCCGAGTTTCAAAAGGATCTGCCTTATACTAGCTCTGAATCAAAATATATGTGGAATTTGGTAGAGTGGTATAGATCTCTGAATGCTTATTTCTTTTTATTCAGGTGGACATTCTTAAGCGAAAACTACTAAACATATGAATTATAACATAGGGGAGTGGGTTGTGAGGTTATGGTGTACAGTGAAACTTATGGTGCCTACCTCCTCAAAATGAACGTAGGAAAACAGCCTGGTACGTGATCTCCAGGAAGCTTAATACTTAAGCAACTACTTTTCTGATAAGAACTGCACACCCCCACCCCTAGTTTCCTCTTTCAGCTCTTCAAGTGCATTGCTAAGTAGGCGAGAGCAGTGATGTTAGTCACACAGTCCTTCCTCCAGGTAAGCTCAGAAAACTCACAAGGTTTACTTAATCTTCAGAAAGCAGTTTGTTCCTGTGTTAAATACATCCGTAGACCTTTTTCTTTCTTTTCTTTTGTCTGTTTATGCCCAGTTTCTTCATCAATTTACCTTTCGTGTATTTTCTTTTAAAAATAGATTTGTTTGTGTTTGGGAGATAGTTAACTCAAAGAGCTGGAGCTCATGTTCTGCATGTGGCGATCAGGGTTCAGTTTTAGGGAATACCTGGTCCTCTAGCATGGCTACTATGAGCAACTGCATCTCAAAACGAATTAAACATTTTATTGCCATTGAAATGGAACACTACTTAATGTAAATGCTAATTATGCCTTTGGGGATGCACAATAGCATGTACCTTACCTTTTGTTTCCTCCTTTCTTCCGTTTTATTTTTATTTTCTAAATTAACTTGTTACTGTGTCTGGCATATCCAATACTCTCGGTAACTTGTTACCTCTGGGTTATGCTTCTCTCAGCTGGGTCTTTATGCTGAAAGGAGATGAGGGAGGTGCAGTAAGAAAGTCAGGAGAAAGCCTTTCATTCATTACCCAATATGACTGTGTATAAAACACTGTCACGGGGGAAAGTTTGTGATTGTATTTCCATTAGTTAAAAGCAGAGCAGGGACTGGGGAGACAGCTCAAAGGCCTGCCCTGCATGCTCTGCATGTGGAAGCCTCAGCTTCACCTCCCAGCCCCACACGGTACAACACTGGTAGTTTTAGCACCACTGTAACTGCATGGAACCACTCTGCCTGTCGGATGGTAATTACCAGGAGTAGTCACTAGACACCCTGAGCCCTGCTGGGAAACCAAGGATCGCTACCATCACCACCAACACTCCCACCCCGCCCCCAGTGTATTGCTTATAATGCCCCTTAGAGCTCCAGTATATAAAATTCCAAGAGTTAAATGAAGTAGATATCCTTCTGTCTCATTCTACCACATGGTGCAGTAAATGAATAGAATAATATCCTACTTCTCCAGTAAGACACTTACCTGGCAAAGTACGTGTTTTTACTTCTGTATGTTTGAAAAAGATTCTGAATGTTTGTCTATGTACAAATACTGTGTATCTTTTAAAACAGATACCACAGTTAGTCCTTATATCACATAGCTTCCTGTAATTCTTCCAAACCAATACACAGAAACACACATAAATACATACACATATACAAACAAAGATTTCTGCTCCTAAACTTCTGAAGATCACTAACAATTACTGCCATATTAATAAAAAATGGAGTGCCTCTATAAACTGAAGGGAAAAAATTGGACGCCAAATGTACAGGCTTCTGTGCTTGCTTCTGCAAAGCAGGTTTTTATATCCTGTTTTCTAAGATTTTTCACTTCAGGGCTTTCCATGCATTTGAGAGTCCTGCTATGATGTTTTCAAAGGACTTTGAACTTTAGGTGGCCTTTTGTTTCCACTGGTTTATCTTTCTCTGAAGATAACCCTTCTCTTTGGGGTTGGCACCATCTAGAATATTGTCAGGGTTTATTTAGTTCCTGTGGAACTATTACAGAAATCTGATCAAGAAACAAATGTCCTATGAAAATTATGAGGGAGACAACCCAGTTTTATTACACATGAGGACTTGACCTGGCCATTGCCACAATGAATCAAGCCTCAAACACCAATACAAGCTGTTTCTAGAGACCAGATACAGGTCACAGCATTTGTAGGGAAACATTTCTCATACTACATTGACAATTGTTGCCAGCATGTCTGCTAACACATGCAGAGTTGGTACAATCAGTGATTAGTACAATTTGTTTTAAGAGCCATTTACTAATTATTTCTATGACCCCATTTTGTTCCTACTCAAGCAACTTGACCAGACTCACTCTTGCTCTGTTCTGGTTGTACCTTTGTGATTTATCACCTAGTCATCTTTCCTCAGATCCTGGAATGGGTTACTCAGATGTCCTGCAGTAATTTCCTAATTCTGCTTCCACTTTTCCTGCTTCAGAATAATTTCAGAAAAGGGTCTAGTTTTCATTATCTTTATGTAGATATCTAGTGACAACATTGTTCACGATTGAGTTTTAGTCGCACAATGCTCCAAGACCCATTCCTTCAGCAGGGCACATTTCCCACCACCAGTGTCCCCAGTTTCCCTTTTGAGATCCCCACACCCTTGTGACTCATCCCTAAAGCCTGCATCTACAGCAGATAATTTCCTTCTTTCTCTTTCTCTCTCTCTTTCTTGTTTTCCTTTTAGGAATCATGGTTTGCAATAATGTTATTGAAGGGGTATCAAGCATATCCCTTTATCTTCTTTCAGTACTCAGTTTTTAGCCAGAATGACCATTTCCAATTATCATTGCCATAGTGGCCCCTTGTCTGTCCTAACTACACTCCCGTTTTCCCACGGTGGCAAGCTTCTTACCATGAACCAGAACTCCCGGGCCTTGTTTCTACTTCTTTGGGTATTATTCACACACTAATTTTTTCTTTAATATTCTGCAAATGAGTGCAATCACTATTATTTTTCCCTCTCCCTCTGACTGATTTCACTTCATGTCTATCTACGGAAAAGTAAAATTCATGACTTCATTTTCCTAACAGCTGCATAGCATTCCATTGTGTAGATGTACTATTTCAAAAGGCCCAGAACAGTATTCTTGGAAATATACCCTAGTGGCAAAAAAACTCAATGCAGAAAAGCCATCTGTTCTCCTATGTTCATTGCAATAAACTCCTATGTTCATTCACAATAGGTAGAATCTGGAAACAACCCGAGTGCCTGAGAACAGATGAGTAGATAAATGTGAATTCAAGGGGTGTGAACATAAATTGCGTGCATTTGGTGGCCATGAGCCACCTTTCCACCCAGCATTGGCCACATGAAGGAGGGAACAGGGCTGGTAGGTTGGTTGGTGATCAGTTGCCATTTACTCCAATCTCCATCCCCCTACCAGACTCACATACCTCTCATCCCAGTCTCACACATCACTCATCCAGTTTTCAGTCTCCTCAATTCCCATCTTTCAGAGTATGTTAAGAGTAAAACATCAAAGGTTGGGGGTAACAGTTACACATAGGTGAGATAGCACAATCAACATATGTAAATTCTTTCCTCCTGGAGAAGCTCTTCTAGCCAAAATCTCATTCTTCAGGAGATCCACATAAGGGCAGAAACCCATCTAAGGTATATTACTTTCCTTAGCCAGTATTCATTTAAACATCATCTTAAATTTACTTCTTAATAATATTTCTAATAATTTTGTATGGACACAGCAAGAGATTTACCAAGTTTAAAGGGTGGCTCTCCTGGGAACATTTCACTATATATCCCAGACTACAGTCCTCACCCAGATTAATCCATCCTAATCCCAGCAGTGTCCTTATCCTGTTACTTCTTTTTGGGTGATGGCAGAAATTGTCCATGACTGCACTCTTAACTTATAAGTTTTACAGTGCGTGGCTTGTTCCTTTTCAGTTCTTGGGTAATTTACAACTTGCCCTGGGTCCAGTCCCTTTGTTGGGAGACTGATTTTGGGGTGCTAGGAACTAAGGGCACCTGAGGCTTAAGTCAATAAATATGACAGATGCTCTAGAGTAAATATTATTTGGAGTCAATTAACTCTCAAGTAACAAAAACATAGCATCAAACTGTCTTCCTATGTCTATATAAAAAGGACATTGCTCTAAAGTAAACAATAAAGGACATAAAGAAAATAGAAAAGCAGTATTTCACTTACAAATACAAAATCCAGAATCCTCTGAGGAATCTGACTTTATAAGTCACAGAATCTGATTAGGGGAAATGAGTGATTAAGAGATAGGGGAAGCAGAGCACAAAGGAAAAGGTAAAGATGAATAACGAGAAAATGATGGTGCTTCGAGTACATTGTGATGGGTGTTACTCAATAAAACTAAACTCTTTTCTCCTAAGAGGAGAAAGGACTCACACTGTTATCCAATAGAGATAGAAAATATGGTTTACTACCTTATATTGACAGGAAAACTGATGAGAGAGGAACTCCTCTTTTAATTATGCTTGGTTTTAATTACTTTTTTTAATAATGAAACACCATGAGGTACAGTCATAGACTTACAAACTTTCGTGCTTAGGTTTCAGTTATACAATGATAGAAACCCATCCCTCCGCCAGTGCCCCAATCTCCACCACCAATGATCCCAGTAGCCCTCCCACCCCCACACCCAATCCTCCCCACCGCACCCAGCCTCTGTGGCAGGGCATTCCCTTATGCTCAATCTTTCCTTCAGGGTCTTGTAGTTTGCCTTCAGGGTCTTGTGGTTTGCAATAGAGGTATTGAGTGGCCATCATGTTCGGTTTATAGTCTACTTTCAGCACACATCTCGCATCTCGAGTAAGTCCTCCAAACATCCTTTACTTGGTGTTTCATTCTCTGTCTGAGCTGCCTTTTCCCCTAGCATGTGCAGCCGACTTCCAAACCGTGGAGTCAACCTCCTGGTACTTGTCTCAACTTTTCTTGGGTGTTCAACTTCCATTCTTTTACTTTATATTCCAAAGATGAGTGGAGTCTTTCTACGTCTGTCCCTCTTTTTCTGGCTTACTTCACTTAGCATGATATTTTCCATGTAGAACCACTTGTATGTAAATTTCATGACTTCATCTTTTCTAACAGCTGCATATTATTCCATTATGTACATGTACCAAAGTTTCTTTAACCAGTCATCTGTTCTCGGGCACTCAGAGTTTTTCCAAATTCTGGGATTGTGAAAAGTGCAGCAATAAACATAGAAGTGCAGAGGTCATTTCGACTGTACTTTTTTGCTTCTCCAGGCTATATTCCCAAGAGGGTATTGCTGGGTCAAATGGGAGCTCAATTTCTAATTTTTTTAGAATCGTCCATACTGTTTTCCAAAAGTGCTGAACCAGTAGGCATTCTCATCAGCAGTGAAGGAGAGTCCCTTTCTGGCCACATCCGTACCAACACTTGTTACTTTTGTTCTTTTGGATGTGGGCCAGTCTCTGTGGTGTGAAATGATATCTCATTGTTGTTTTTATCTGCATTTCCCTGAAGATTAGTGATGTAGAGCATTTTCTCATGTACCTTTTGCCATTTCTACTTTGAAAAATTTGTGTTCATTTCGTCGCCCCATTTTTTGTTGGGTTGGATGTTTACTTCTTGGGGAGTTCAACCAGTGTTTTGTATATCTTTGATATCAACCCCTTGTGGGATGGGCATTGGGCGAATATCCTTTCCTATTCTGTAGACTGTCTTTGTATTTTGGTCACTGTATCTTTTGAGGTGCAGAAGCTTCTTAGATTAAGATAGTCCCATTTGTTTATCTCTGTTTCCATTTGCTTGGCCAGTGGCATATCATCTTTGAAGATACCATTACCTTCAATGTTGTGGAGGGTTTTGCCAGTCTTGTCTTCAATGTATCTTATGGATTCTGGTCTGATCTTGAGGTCTTTAATCCATTTTGATCTTACTTTTGTATATGGTGTTAGGTAGAGATCTAAGCCCATGTTTTTGCATGTAGCTGTCCAGTTTTGCCAGCACACTTTGTTAAAGAGGCTTTCCTTGCTCCACTTCACATTTATTGCTCCCTTATCAAAGATTAGATGATCATATGTTTGGGGGAATATGTCAGTATATTCAACCTGTTCCATTGGTCTGCGACTCTGCCTTCGTTCTAGTACCATGCTGTTTTAATTGTTACTGCTTTGTAATAGAGTATGAGGTTGGGGAGGTTGATTCCTCTCATTTTCTTTTTCCCAGGAATTGCTTTAGCTATTCGTGGGTGCTTAATGTTCCATATGAATTTCAGGATTATTTATTTCATTTCTTTGAAGAATGTCATGGATATTCTTATAAGGATCACATTGAATTTGTACAATGCTTTGGGAAGTATTGCCATTTTGACAATGTTAATTCTCCCAATCCATGAGCAGGGGATATTGTTCCATTTCTTCATGTCCTCTTTTATTTCCTGAAGTAGCCTTTTGTAGTTTTCTTTGTACAGGTTTTTTATGTCCTTAGTTAAGATGATTCGTAGGTACTTCATTTTCTGGGGCATGCTTGTGAACAGCATTTTTTTTCATGTCACTTTCTTGTCTCTCATTATATGCATATAGGAAACCCATGCACTTTTGGGTATTGATTTTATAGACTGCAATTTTACTATACAAGTCTATTATTTCTAGGAGTTTCTTGGTAGAGTTTTTAGGGTTCTCTATGTATAGAATCATATCATCTGTGAATAGTGAGAACTTGATTTCCCCCTTCCCTACCTGAATGTCCTTAATATCTTTTTCTTGCCTAACCGCTAGTGCAAGTACAATATTGAACAGCAGTGGAGAGAGTGGGCATCCTTGTCTCATCCCTGATTTTAGAGGGAAGGCTCTTAGTTTTTCCTCATTGAGGATGATGCTTGCCATAGGCTTGTGGTAGATGACTTTAACTATATTGAAGAAAGTCCCTTCTATACCCATTTTGGCTAGGGTTTTTGTCATAAACGGGTACTGGATATTGTCAAATGCTTTCTCTGCATCTATTGATATGATCATATGGTTTTTATCTTTTCTTTCATTGATATGATGGATTATGTTCAATGATTCCCAAATGGTAACCATCCTTGCATCCCTGGGATGAATCCTGCTTGGTCATGTTGTATGATCTTTTTGATGAGTTGTTGAATTTTATTTGCTTCAACAAAATACTTTGTTGAGAATCTTCCCATTGTGTTCATCAGGGATATCGGCCCATAGTTTTCTTTTCTTCTGGTGTTTTTGTTTCCTTCTGATATTAGAGAGATATGAGCTTCATAGAAACTGTTTTGGAGAGTTTCTGTTTCTTCAGTTTCCTGGAAAAGCTTGAGAATAACTGGCAACAGGTCTTCTTTAAATGTTTGGAAAAATTCCCTAGTCAATCCATCTGGATCTGGGATTTTGTTTGGGAAGACTTTTGATTACAGTTTTAATTTCCTTGATAATAATAGGACTATTCAGGCATTTTAGATCTTCTCGATTCAGCCTTGGGAGATTATAGGAATCCAGGAATTTATCCATTTTTTCTAGGTTCTCTTGTTTCGTGGCATACAGACGTTCATAGTAGTCTCTGAAGATGTTTTGAATTTTTTGGTTGCTGTTGTGATATTCTCCTTCTCATTTCTGTTTCAGTTTGTTAGGGTTCTTTCTCTCTCTCTCTTTCTTTGTGAGTCTTGCTAGTGGTTTATCTATCTTGTTTATTTTCTCCAAGAACCAGCTTTTGGTTTCATTAATCTTTCGGATTGTTCTGAGGGTTTCCAGGTTGTTTATTTCTGCTCTAAGTTTTATGATCTCTTTCCTTCTGCCTGATTTGGGCTCCTTTTGTTGATTCTTTTCTAAGATCCTGAGCTGTGAAGTCATGTTGTTTATGTGGGTCTTTTCTCCCTTCTTGAGAATTGCTTGCAAAGCTATAAATTTCCCTCTTAACATGGCTTTAGCTGCGTCGCATAGGTTCTGGTAGCTTGTGTCTTCATTCTCACTTGTTTCCAGGTATCTTTTGATTTCTTCGTTGATTTCTTTCCTGACCCACTCATTGTTCAACATTGAATTGTTTAATTTCCAGGCATTTGATTTGGTTTTCTGCATAAGTACAAAATTAATTCCTATCTTCTGTGCATCGTGGTCTGAGAAGATAGTTGATGCAATGTCTATCATCCTGATTTTGTTGAGGTATGCTTTGTGGCCTAGCATATGGTCTATTCTGGAAAATATTCCATGTATACTGGAAAAGAATGTGTATTCTTTCTTTGTGGGGTGTAAAGTCCTGTATAGATCTATAGGCCTCTGTCTTCTATTTCTTCCTTCAGAGCCATTATTTCCTTGCTGAGTTTTAATCTTCTTGATCTATCTTGGGGTGATAAGGTGGTGTTGAGGTCTCCAACTACTATTGTGTTGCTTGCAATGTCCTTATTAAAGTCTTCAAGCAGTTGCTGTAGGTATTTGGCTGGTCCATCTTTGGGTGCATATGTATTTAGGAATGTGATTTCTTCCTGCTGTACAGATCTCTTGATTAATAAAAAGTGACCTTCACTGTTCCTTATAATCTTTTTCAACCTGAAATCTATGTTGTAAAATACTAGTGAGGCCACTATGGCTTTTTTGAAGGTGTTGTTTGCTTTCAGGGTCTTTTTCCATCCTTTGACTTTGAGTCTGTGTTTGTTCTGATTGTTCAGATGTCTTTCTTGTAGGCAGCAGAATATTGGGTTCTGTCTCTGAATCCATTTTGCCCCTCTGTGTCTCTTATTTGGTGAATTTAGACCACTGACATTGAGAGAGATTATTGTTATGGGATTTTGTGTCATCTTTCTGTAAGGGTTTTTTTTTTGTGCTTGTAGGGGTTTCTCTTGTCTTACTGTAGCCCCTTTAGCCCTTCTTTTAGGTTAGGTTTGAGTCTATGAAGTTCCTGAGCTGTTGTTTATCTAGAAAATAGTGTACTGTTCCTTTGAGTTTGATTGAGAGTTTTGCTGGAGAAAGTATTCTTGGTGAAGCATTCATTTCAGTGAGTTTTTTCGCTATATCCCACCCTTGCCATCGGGTTTGGAGGGTTTCCTCTGATAGGTCTGCTGTAAATCTAAGGGGTGCTCCTTTGTATGTGATTTCCTTCTTTGACCTTGCTGCTTGCAGTATTTTGTATTTATCAGTGGCATCCATCATTCTAACTATGATATGTCTTAGACTATTTTTGTTAGGGTCTCTTTTAGCTGTCACTCTTCAGGCTCTTTGAATCTAGATGCTAGCATTGTCCAGCTCTGGGAACTTTTCAGCAATGTTTTATTTAACCGTTGTTTTTTCACTGGGCCTGTTTCCCTTACCTTCTGCTACTCCAACGATTCTAATGTTATTCCTCTTGGAATTGTCCCCTAGAACTCTGGTTCGCTCTAGAGCTATTTTGAGGTCTCTTGCCATTGCTTGTTGTTGCCTGTAGGCTTCATGCAGCTCAGCTTCCAGCTCACTGATTCTGTCTTCAGTTGTAGCCATTCTACTGTTGAGGGCACACACTGAATTTTTTATTTCATCTACCAAATATTTTATTCCTAACAATTCTGTGTGTAGCTTTCCAATTTCTGCTCTCATTTCTTCCTGTATTTTCTTGATTGTTTCTTTGATATCCTACTTTAATTTACTGGATATCTGTCTCACTGTTTCTTTGAGTTCATTGAACATATTCATTATTTCATATCTGAATTCTTTCTCATTGAGCTCCCTTAAGTGAGTAACACCTAATGAGCCTTCTGGGCTCTTTTCATTGTCCTCTCCTTGTGGTGTGGATTTGCATTGTTTCTTCATGTTGGTGTGTTGGTAATGGAGACTGAGATGTTACAAGAGGTTGCTGGGTTTGAGTAATTTACCTGCGCCTGCTGGCCCCAAATTAGGCCTTGCCCACTTCTGCAGAGGGTCTACCCACTTCTGCAGATGTCACGCCCCCTTCCCATACCTGGGGTATGTGGGGGATACAACCTGCGAGAAGAAGAAGACTGGGCACAGCTTTCGGGACGAAAGGAAGAGGCTCAAGGATGGTGGGCAGCCCAGGGTCTTAGAGGACGCCTGAGGTGCCTACGGTGAAAGCAAAATCCCGGGTTTGAATAATGACTGACCTGGGAGGAGAAGAAGACTGGACATGGCGTTTGGGATGAACAGGAAGAGGCCTTAATTACTTTTTTTATTCGTCTCTCTAAACTGACTACCAACTTCTGTGACATAGAGGCCTATGATATTAAAACAGGTTCAGGAGTATTGTGTCTATTGGCCTATACTTAATCTAAGTCCTGACTTGTGAGTTTCAGAACTTCTTAAAGCTGTGTTATTTCCAACAGGTTTCCTTGATATCACTGTATATTGTTCCATTAATGATGGGCAAATGATCGTCAATATGATCAGTAATTTTAACCAGTACACATCTTGATACTGGTTTACAGAATAGTTCTTAATCTTGTAGAATGGAGTAAAGTTTCAGTTTACTTTGATTAGTCAACTAATTGAATTTCTGGAGTAGTTAAAGGACATACAGTCCATTGACCCTATTGTTCAGTGAATATTGAGTGCCAGAATCACTAAGTACCAGAATTCACCTTTATAGAAGAGGTTTAGAGGAAATTAATGATCAACAATTGATCGGGGTACGTGGAGAGATGGTACACCAGGTAGGGTGTTTGTCTTGCATGTGACAGACCTGGGTTCCATCTCCGGCATCCCATATGGTTTCCCCAAGCATTACTGGGGATGATTCCTGAGTGCAGAGCCAGAAGTTAACCCCTGAGCATTGCTGGGTGTGACCCAAAAAGCAAAACCACAAACAAACAAAAACAAAGAAAAAGAAAAAACAGAACAAGAAAACAATTGATCTGAACACTCAGGGCTTTTGTAATTTTGTGAAAGAGAATTAAAGAAAATAAATAATATTGCAGAGCGGTACCTGTTTGCAATGAAGGACATAGTGGCTGCGTAATCAGAGACCTCAATGCCTAACTTTTCAGAAACTGGGTGACCAAGTTGATGAAGGAAGGGGACATGGACAGCAAGACATAGCAAGTGGCAAAGCAAGCAGGCAGATCAGGGGAAGATGCTGACTGTGCACAACTATGTGTTTGTGTTAGTTAAAAATGTCTCAGGTGTTTGGAAAACAGTATGAGCGATTCTTAAGAAATTAGAAATTGAGCTCCCATTTGACCCAGCAATACCACTCTTGGGAATATATCCCAGAGAGGCAAAAATGTATAATCGAAGTGACATCTGCACTTGTTTGTTCATTGCAGCACTCTTTAGAATAGCCAGAATCTGGAAAAAACCTGAGTGCCCAAGAACAGATGACTGGTTAAAGAAACTTTGGTACAGCTACACAATGGAGTACTATGTAGCTGTTAGAAAAGATGAAGTCATGAATTTTACATACAAGTGGTACTACATGGAAAGTATCATGCTAAGCGAAATGAGTCAGAAAGAGAGGGATAGACACAAAAAGATAGCATTCATCTGGGGGACATAAAGTAACAAAATAGGAGATTAATACCCAAGAATAGCCAAGATCAGTACCAGGAGGATTACTCCATGGCTTAGAGGTCAGCCGGGCATTCTAGAGGAAAGGGCAGCTCAGAGAAAGGAGCACCAAATAAAGGGTGTTTGGAGGATAGTCCTAGGAGGGGACATGCATGTTGAAAGTAGACTTTGGACTGAACATGATTGCCACTCAATGCCTCTTTTGCAGACCACAACACCCAAAAGGAGAGAGAGAACAGAAGGGAATGCCCTGCCACAGAGGCAGGGTGGGATGGGGGGGGGATAGGTGTGGGAGGGATACTGAGATTCATGGTGGTGGAAAATGGGCACTGATGGAGGGAAGGGTATTTGATAATTGTATAACTGAAACCCAAGCACAAAAATTTGTAAATCTACAACTGTACCTCATGGTGTTTCACTAATAAACATTTTTTAAAAAGTATAAAAATGTCTCAGGTGAAAAGGGGTTGCAATTGGAAAAAGTTTAAGAAACCCTGCTCCGTGGCGCTTATGATAAAAATAATTTTATGAGCAAAAAAGTTTAATACAGGTAGGAGTGAATTTGTCCCTAAGAATCCTATTCTAATATAGATTTTATGAGGTTTATAGTACAGAGCGATAGAACAGTGGTAGGGCGTTTGCCTTGCACGCAGCCAACATGGCAGACCCGAGTTCGATTCCTCCGCCCCTCTCGGAGAGCCCGGCAAGCTACCGAGAGTATCTCGCCTGCACGGCAGAGCCTGGCAAGCTCACCGTGATGTATTCGATATGCCAAACACAGTAACAACAAAGTCTCCAATGGAGACGTTACTGGGCCCGCTCGAGCAAATCGATGATCAACGGGAGGGCCTGTTCACAAATGATAGTATAGGTCATCACTCTTGCACTTGAAATTTTTGTTGTTTTGTTCTCTTGTTTTCTTAGACATATCATGTCTAAACAGATATCATATTCCTTTGTGGTGGTTGTCCATGTATCCTGAGTGGATACACAAACAGGAGACAGGCTGTGTTTATGACTTTCTATTCTTGGTACTTCCCTGGCCCTTGACAATTGATAATATAATATCCAACATAAATGTTCAAACATACGAACATTTGAGAGAATAAAAGAAAGCCACAAAGAGAAACCTCAAGACGCAGTGAGCTATAGGTGGGGACAACTTCTTGATTTCCCTTTCCTCCAAATTTTTTCTATTTTCATTTCTAATATTCTCAGCATTATGTGTTATGTTTTTCTAGGACACTTATAGGACCATGTGTAGAGAGAATGTAGTTTGTTAGAAACTTTGGAGAAGAGGAAGACTAGAGAAGAAAAATTACAGATAGGCATCGGGAGGGAGAGAAGACAGAGAGAATTACAGAAAAATACCACCTGGTTTCCTTTAGACCTTGGTTAGCAATCAAAACTACCTGGTCTGAGAGTTACAAATTCCTGTGCTCAGTAGCCTGAGTTACTCTCCATTTAGGCTTCTAACTATGCAGTACAGTAAGTAGAACTAACTTCAAGGCCAGAAAGACAGTATAGTTTGATCCCATAAATGCAAGGTAATTATGCAAATCCCTTGGAGTAACCATCTCACTTGCGATCACCTGCCATGTTACCTGTGTCTTCAGTGTGTATTCTTGCTTGCAATAAATATAACCCCTTTCTGCTTTCTATAATTGTGTCTCCTGAGTGAATTCTTTCCTCTGGAAAGACAACAGAAGATCTTCAGAATATCCGACTTTCCTGACACCCGTTCCTATCTCATTAAAATCATTAGTTGTGCCAAGGGAAGAATACAAGGAGACAAAGGACTCTGGATAACAAGGCGTTTTACAATATAGAGTCCCTGTCATTTGTTTCTATGTCAGTGCTCTGATCAGACTGACTGGAAGGAGGAAAGATGATCCAGTAGAGCAAATGGTTCAAACAGAGTCATAAAATCAATTATGCATTCTTCAGAAGATGCATTCTACCAATCACATTCAGTACAGCTATCCAAGGCTTTGTTTACTTTATGTTTTATTTATGTGGATGAATGATAGTCAATTACCCTAAGGCAGAATAGTATTAAAAAATACAATGTGACTCACTCTTAAGATAACATAATTTAACTTATCTTAAGATAACATAATATAACTTTTTATGGCACTTTTATGTTTTCCCAACTCTTTATTAACTGTGTAATCCATATTTTAAATTGAGACAATCTTTTTTTTTTTTTATTGAATCACTGTGGGAAAGGTTACAAAGCTTTCAGGTTTATGTCTCAGTCATGCAAATATCAAACACATTTCCCTTTACCAATACTTATTTTTTACCATGAAGAACCCCAATAAAACCCCACCCCCCACCCCTCCCCGTCCCTGTGAGGCAGATGAATTCTAGTTAACACTCTATCTGCTTTGATTAGATTCATTGTTTCAATAAAAGATTCACCACTATTATTTAGAGTTTACCCCCCCCCCAAATCAGACATGCTGAAAAAGCATTGTGCAGTGATTTGCTTTCTACAGCTGGGTTCAAGAATTAAATGTTGGTTTTGGATTTCTGCTATTTTACCTATTGACCCTGGAAGTATTTCTACTGAAAGTCAGATAGTTAAGAAATTGGTTTCTGTGTTCTGGAGTCGTGGCCGTGCTGGAGCGCCGCTCGCGGGGGGCTACCGGTGGCCTCGGTAGGGCGTGAAGGGCGGAGCGAAACGCCCCCCTTCCCATGAGGTTTTAGTCGCCCCCACACTCCCGGCTCATACCTGCTGTCCACAAGGCTCCCATGTGGCCGCCATCTTTCTTTCCAGAGAGGAGAGGGCGAATGGGGCAACACCCTTTCCCCTCCGGCAGACTTGATGGCCTGTATCAACGCATAGTCCGTTCACTTTTCTGCTCCAAGCTGCTGGGTTCTGCATTAAGTCCTTGTGCTTCTGGGGCCATGGCCGTGCTGGAGAGCCGCTCGCGGGGGGCGACTGGTGACCTCGGTAGGGCGTGAAGGACGAACTGGAACGCCCCCCGACCCATGAGGTTTTAGTCGCCCCCACTCCCCCGGCTCATACCTGCTGAAATTGAGACAATCTTAATAAGATTGCCTGGATCTTGATCCATTGCAAAAGATTTTTTATCTCAGTTTTACATTCCTTATTCATCTCTTTCTAGTTTATTGATATTAATGTATATGTCTTCATATTTTTTAAATATATGTGCAAAGTATAATGTCATATTCTACTAGTAGATAAGATTCCTGAGTTAGTCTGGGTGTAAGTATGTGTATGGGTACTGTTATAAGCTGATAGTAACATTATGGGAGCAAGAATCTGCCACCTCCACATCCATACTTGGAAAATACAAATTAATGAGAATCATCCAAAAGGTGGCATGGGTATTGCCTCTGAGATGTTCTGTTTAATCTTGTCTCTGCAGGGCATCTCCTTCTTAATACCAGGAAAGATGAAACCCCCATATTTCTGTTCAAGAAATTTAAATATGTATATTTTAAAGCTGTTCTTTTATGCCCAAACTTGATCTTTCACTTTTTCCCAGAACTTTTATCTTAGCTAAGGGTTTTTAAGCTGTGTATGAAAATCATGTGGCTAAGCTACTCAGCTTTGTGTGGTCTCCTCCATATTTGTAGGAGGTGCTACAAGCAGACAGACAGGGGAAAAAACCCAGAAAGGAGCTTTTTGAGAAGGTGCCTAGTCACCAGCCCTGAAGTAGCATAAAAGCATAAAGAACATACAATCTTTGAGAAACAAATCCTCAGTTTCTTGGAAAAGCAAAAAGTAAGTGACACCCGGAAGCAGGAAAGGAAGCACCACCAGGAGAATGGTTGATCCACTCAGGATACAAAGCTTCAATAGAAACTAAAAGTTGTAGACTAACATTCAAAAGACCATCATGAATCCCAGTCTTACCCCTTGCCAAAGGCCCGGAGAGGCATATTGAGAAAAGTCCTGTATCTTACAATAGTATCCATGCACGTATTTATACCTAGACTAATTTATACTAGTAGTTTTCTTACACAACATAGCATTTTATATTTTGCAAATATAGTAAGTAGAAAGGGCTTGAGCGATAGCACAGTGGGTAGGGCATTTCCCTTGCACGTGGCCGACCCAGCTGGCCCAGGTTTGATTCCTCTGTCCCTCTTGGAGAGCCCGGCAAGCTACTGAGAGTATCTCACCCACACGGCAAAGCCTGGCAAGCTACCCATGACATATTCAATATGCCAAACACAGCAACAACAAGTCTCACAATGGAGATGTTACTGGGTCCACTCAAGAGCAAATTATGAACAATGGGAGGACAGTGCTACAGTAAGTAGAAAAATATAAAGACATATACAATAATATCAATAAGCTAGAAAGTGATGAATGAATAATATAAAATTGGGATATAAAATCTTTTGCAATGGATTAAGATCCAGGCAACTAATCTTATTAAGATTGTCTCAATTTAAAATATGAATCAAGAGTAATAAAGAGTTTGAAAAATAAAGAGTTTGGAAAAAGACGAAAATGGCATAATATAAAATAAATTATTTTATTAATAATAAAGAGTTTGGAAAAAGACGAAAATGGCATAATATAAAATAAATTATTTTATCTTAAGAATGAGTTACATTGTATGTTTTTTAATTTATTGATTCACTGTGAGAGAAGCCACAGAGTTTTCCAGTTTAAGTCTTGGTCATACAATGATCAAACACCCATACCTTCACCAGTGCACATTTTCCACCACCAAGAATCCCAGTATACCCCTTATCCCAACCCTCCCCCTCCCTGTGTGGCAAATTTCCAATTTACTCTCTCTCCACTTTGATCACATTCAATATTATGACAAAAGACCCACCGTTATTATTTGGAATTTTACCCAACAATCAGACCTGCCAAAAAGGCAACATTAGATAATTTGTTTTCTATTGCTTATTATAAAGAGCATTTTGGATTTCTGATGTTTTAGTAAAAAGTCTGGAGGGACTTCTGCCAAAAGTTGCTGGGTTCTGAGATTTGTTTGTGTATCTCTGGGGTCATGGCTGTTTAGGAGCTGGAGGAGGCATTCGTGGGCTGCAACTTGGGTCCTGTTCAGGGCAGGGAGCAGTGCCACTTCCACCCCCTATCTCATGAGGTCCCGCATGTCTAGCCTCGTCACTACAGTCTAATATTTGGCTGTCCATTAGGCTCTGAAAGATGGCGGCCACCATGCTGCCACCGACCAGGGGGGAAAGGCAGAGGGACAAACACACTTCTCCTCCCAGGGAAGCACGTTGCCACAGTTTAATGCACAGTCCAGATGCATTTCTGTTGGGCATTATATTTTGCTCGAAGTTTCCCACCACCATTCAAGCCTACCTTCCAGGGATAGATAGTAGATCATTTACTTTCCATTGCTCACTTTGCATATCAGGAAAGGTTCAGAGGAATAGTCCTGATGCCCACATACTGGAGCCATGTTTGTAGAAGCTCATGGTCACTGAGATTCCATCTGGAGAAGGTGGAGAGACTTCACCTGCCTCAGCTGGGACTTCCCGGCGATATCAGCTCGATATGGGGCATAGAGAATTCTCCAGGCATTGTAGTGCTCACCAGTCAGGGTTCTTCAATGCTGAGTCATTGTATTTTTTATAGCCTGTTACTTTTTTATTATTATTATTTTTTAGTATTTATTTATTTATTTATTTATTAGTGAAACACCATGAGGTACAGTTATAGACTTACAAATTTTTGTGCTTGGGTTTCAGTTATACAATGATCAAGTACCCATCCTCCACCACCAGGGGCCCAGCATCCCTCCCACCCCCCCATTCCCCTCATCCCACCCTGCCTCTGTGGCAGGGCATTCCCTTTTGTTCTCTCTCTCTCTCTCTCCTTTTGGGTCCTGTGGTTTGCAAGAGAGGCATTGAGTGGCAATCATGTTTGGTCGATAATCTACTTTCAGCATGCTTCTCCCACCCTGGGAGGATCCTCCCAACACCCTTTATTTGGTGCTTCCTTCTCTAGCTGAGCTGCCTTTTTACCTAGCACGTGTAGCTGGCCTCCAAGTCACGGAGCGAAATTCCTGGTACTAATCTCGGCCACACCTGGGTGCTAGTCTCCCATTTTGTTGCTTTATGTTCCCCAGATGAATGCAATCTTTCTGTGTCTATCCTGCTCTTTCTGACTCATTTTGTTTAGCATGATACTTTCCATGTAGTACCACTTGTATGTAAATTTCATGACTTCATCTTTTCTAACAGCTATATAGTACTCTATTGTGCAAATGTACCAAAGTTTCTTTAACCAGTCATCTGTTCTCGGGCACTCAGGTTTTTTCCAGATTCTGGCTATTGTAAAGAGTGCTGCAATGAACAAACAAGTGCAGATGTCAATTCTACTATACTTTTTTGCCTCTCTGGGATATATTTCCAAGAGTGGTATTGCTGGGTCAAATGGGAGATCAAATTCTAATTTTTTGAGAATCTCCATACTGTTTTCCAAAAGTGTTGGACCAGCCGGCATTCACAACAACAGTGAAAGATGGTCCCTTTCTCGCCACATCCGTGCCAGCACTGGTTGCTTTTGTTCTTTTGGATTTGGGCCAGTCTCTGTGGTATGAAATGATATTTCATTGTTGTTTTGATCTGCATCTCCCTGATGATTAGTGATGTAGAGCATTTTCTCATGTGCCTTTTTGCCATTTGGATTTCTTCTTTGAAAAAGTTTCTGTTCATTTCCTCTTCACTCCTCATGCTGCTCTGATCTCCTCCCAATCCAGGATCAGTTCATCTGCCGGTTCTTGAACCCGGGACTTGAATCTCTCCCTGCAAAACCCCAGGCGTCCTCCCAGACACCTGGAGAAAAGCAGTTCTGAGCGTTTGCCTTCCCCTCTTCACTCTTCATGCTGCACTGATCTCCTCCCAAACCCAGGTCAGTTCATTCACTGGTTCTTGAACCCGGAACTTGTATCTCTCCCTGCAAGACCCCAGGCATCCTCCCAGACACCTGGAGAAAAGCAGTTCTGAGCGTCTGCCTTCCCCTCTTCACTCCTCACGCTGCACTGATCTCCTCCCAAATCCAGGTTTCCGTGGGGGCGTGGCCTCTTCGCAAGCGGGCGTGGCTTCTGTGGAAGTGGGCGTGGCCCGTTTTTCAGCGCACAGCTGCTCACGCGGTTGCAGGTAGTTTAGCCCTACTAAGGAAACTAGTCCCCAAGAAACCTCGTCCCCAACCTACACAGCAATATGAAGAAACACCGCAAATCCCCACCACAAGGGGAGGACAACGAAAATAATCCAGAAGACTGTCAATACTGCTCAACTAAAGGACCTCTCTGACATAGAATTCAGACACGAAGTCATGAAGATGTTCAATCAACTCAATGAGACAGTCAGACAGACATCCAGTAACATGACAGAAAAAAATCGACAAATTACGTGAGGAAATGAGAGCATACATGTCACGATTAAAAGATTCCGTAGATGAAATGAAAAACTCAGTCTCTTCTCTCAACAATAGAATGACTGCATCTGAAGAGAGAATCAGTGAGCTGGAAGATCAGCTGCACCAAGCCAACAGGCAACAACAAAGAGTGGCAAGGGACCTCAAAATAGCTCAAGAGCGAATCAGAGTCCTAGCAGATGATTCCAAGAGGAACAACATTAGAATCATTGGACTACCGGAAGCTCAGGGAAACAATCCCAATGAAAAAAACACAGTGAAACAAATCATTGCTGAAAAGTTCCCAGAGCTCCACAATGCAGCCATTTAGGTTCAAGGAGCTCGAAGGATGCCACCTAAAAGAGACCCTAACAAAAACACTCCAAGACATATCATAGTTAGAATGATCAATGCTGCTGATAGAGATACAATGCTGCAAGCAGTAGGGTCAAAGAAGGAAATCACATACAAAGGAGCACCCCTTAGTTTCACAGCAGATCTATCAGAGGAAACCCTCCAAGCCAGAAGGCAGTGGCGAGATATAGTGAAAAAACTCACTGAAATGAATGCTTCACCAAGAATACTCTATCCGGTTAAACTCTCACTCATTGTATTTTTTTTAAATACTCTTCTGCCTTGGGTAGCTAACCATTCTCTCAGAGAAGCCCCCTGGGGAGGAAAAAGTGACTAGACTTCTGAGATCAGAGAGCCCACTTAAAGTTTAATTTAAAGTTGCAGTTTAATGGAATCTATAGAATTTTCTTTACCATTCTTAAGTCAAGTAACTGGCCAACATTTATTAAAAGTAAATTTAATCTGCTTCTGTAAATATTTGATGAATTAGGAGTGAAAGTGGAGAGTTAAATGTTTCAGTAAAGTGTGTATGTGTGTGTGCATGCGTGTGCGTGTGTGTAAGAGAGAGAGAGAGAGAGAGAGAGAGGATTCTGACTTTTTAAATTATGTTTTAAATGTTTTTATTTATAAACTGGAAAGAATCTTGACTTTTCTAAGATCAACCCATGAATTTCTGAATGAGCATGTTCACCTTTTTCCAGTCTCACATAGGTTAAGAATTCACACAGCCCTCTTTTAAAGCTCGTGCTGGCTTGAGTGAGAGTACTTAATATAGACTTAAGATGTTACCCTAGTGACTGCTGTTTTGATGATTGCCTGAGGAAATTCGAGACGCTTTAAACCAGGGAAACCTGTCATCTGAATATGCTGGGACTGAAATGCAGAACGAACAATTCTTGGAGCTGTTGACTAGATTTCAATTCATTTCCTTTTCAACTTTTCTTTCTCTCTTGTCAAGAATCAGACACAACTTCTCAAATGAACTGATATCCTCAGTACAGAGATACTAATTCTATAAAAATAGTTGAACAAAGTAGCTTCTGACTTATGGAACTTGTCAAGAAGTGCCAAGGGAACTTCTTCAGAAGTATGGAAGAAACAAGAATCTTTTACGCTAAAATATGTCTTTGCTAAAATGCTGCTTTCTTGAGAAGGACTCTGAGGACAGAATATGATAGTACAGGGTGAGTTGTTCATTTGAGATAACTGTGATGCTCACTCAAATCGAGCCATTTTCTGCTGAATGGGTCAACATAGGTGAAGGGCAGAATAGAACAAACTGGTCTGGTGGGAACTGAAAATTGGCTCTTATGTTGATAAGCTGAAAATCAGGGAAAATCAGCTTCCTTTTATGCCAGAGTTCAGGGAAAAGGATAAAGAGTTATTTCAGCAAGAAGCAGCCAGTTTTTGACCTGATGAGCCACTGTCACAGTCACTGTCACTGTCCTACCGTTATTCATCAATTTGCTTGAGTGGGCATCAGAAACGTCTTCATTGTGAACCAATTTCTGTAAATGGAAGAAGTGGGGACTGAAGCCAGGCTAAATATAGCTATTAGATAAGGACAAGTGTCTTTGCGGGACTCTGCAGATAGGGCAGTTTTTCTTTGTTTATCCTCCCCTCAGAGCCTAGAGGGGAATCCATTCTTCCTCATTTTGTCCTGACCTTTTGTTTATGTTTGCAGAGAAGACATAAGAAGGAGTTTTTACTTTTTACTTTGTTTTTCCCAGATAAACATAGCTATTTCTCTGGATACCTATAAATCAAAATAATCTATACTTTATTTTGGGGTCATACCTAGCATTGCTGGGGTGACTTAGCACAGTGCCTAGGCATTGCTCTAGGAGGTGCTCATGGGGTCTAAGGATCAAACTCAGAGCTCCTACATGCTAAGCATGCATTCCATCTCGTTGTGTTTTTCTAGCAGTAGATAAAAAACATTCTTTCAGATTAAATTAACTATTTCCCTAAATCTCACAGTACCTCTATTGACCTCATTTCTAGATGATGAGGTAACACATGCATAGTGGAGGGGTGGGGGGAAATTGACCGCAATTTTTGAAAATACTTATCTGAACATTTTTGGTGGAAGCTGATAATATAAAAAATGTATTTTTCCTTACTAAACATATATCATGTAAGAATACAACTTTAGCAAGATTGGTAAACACATCTCACTTTTTCTAATCTTCATCAAATTTAGGAAGAAATTTGAAAGTAATGTTTTTTTGCTGAAGTGCTGAATAAAAATTAAAATTGAAGGGGCTAAAGATCCCAGTTGGTATCTTCTCGTTCAAAACTTTAAAAGAAAAATAATGAATCTGAGTCTGAACATTTGGCTACACAGATGGTATTGGCAGTCATTTAGATTTCTGGACAATAGCTTAAAATATTGGAATGATGGTTTCTTGGGTGATAAAAACCTATCTTACTAGAGGTGAAGCATTTGTTCATCTGAAAAAAACACTTTTCACAAGTTAGAATGCACCAAAATTATTGCCCAGAATACTGTTTCCTGGGATAAACCAACTATATCTATTGAGAAAATGAATTCAAAGTCATTAATTGTCACTGTCACTGTCACTGTCATGCCGTTAATCATCGATTACTCAAGCAGGCATCAGTAGCGTCTCTATTTGTCCCAGCTCTGAGATTTTAGCATTTCAAACTTTGTGTTCTTTCTCCTCGGATATGGCATGCCAGCTGGATGTCCTTGGGCATAATGGTGGCGTGCTTGGTGGGGAATGCGCAGAGGTCCCTCGAAGAGCCCCACCAGGTAAGCCTCGAGTTCAAGTTCAAATGAGAACTTTGAAGGCCAAAGTGGAGAAGTCATTAATTATAAACTTTAAATGATCTTTATTGGTGCTACATATGAACTGTGGGCATTCAGAATTTGTGGTTAGATAGATAATTTATCTTTCAATTAAAGATTGTTAAACCAGGGACAGAGAGTGAAAATACATTAAGGTGAAACTGTAAAGTAAAGGAAAATATACTCATTTTTACTGAAAAATCATAGCTATTAACATGGTGCCCCAAGCACTTGCAGTAGTGGTCCCTGAGTGCAGACTCAGGGCTAAGATGAGGTGTGGACTCAAAACAAGAAAAAAAAATAACTGAAACCCAAGCACAAAAATTTGTAAGTCTACAACTGTACCTCATGGAGTTTCGCTAATAAAAATTTTAAAAAAAGAACAAACAAACAGACAAACAAAAAAACACCAAAAAAAACCCCGACAAAATTCAATTCCTTGTGAGAAGGAATTGATGAGAAAAAAGGTGTATTTCTGACCTGCAACCTGTGAATAAGGAAGGTACAGTGTCCCTCCAAATAAATTTACTCTCAGCAAGGACAGGGATTATAGAGGCGTAAAGGAGCAGCGAGAGGGTGGGTTGTAAGGAGGGTTCCAATCTGCTGACTGTCCAGCTGGCATTAGTGATTTGAAAATTTGTTTCTGGGTAAAATTTTGAAGTAGCAATCTCTGTCTCCAGATGCCTGCATGACAAACTTTCAGAGATTTCTCCCCTGAGAACTTGGTGGTTGTTCTTTCCCTTTAACACATACCTGGCTTCTGGTTTAGCTTTTTTGTTGTTTCACTAAATAAGAAATATTTATTTTTAGTTGCCTCAGGAATAGTTCCTTCATGGATTTATTTAGGAGAAGTGTGCCTTAGGAATTAGTTCCTAAATGAATTTTTTCATTTTTAAATTTTTTAACTGAATCACCATGAGATACACAGTTACAAAGCTGTTCATGATTGAGTTCCAGTCATGCAACGTTTTAACCACCGTCCCATCCCTTCTCCATACGCTTCCCACCACCGATGTCCCCAACTTCCCTTCTTTTCCCTTTTCGCCTCACACCAGCCCTCGCAGTCTGTCTCTGGCAGACACTTTTTTTCTCTCTTTGTCTCTCTCCACACCCACTCTTTCTCTCTTGTATTTTCATTTAAGCTTCCTACCACAGACCAGTCCTCCTAGCCCTCATTTCTACTGTCCTTTGAAGATCATAAACTTCATGGTTTAATGTAGCTCCATTTGCTTATCTTTGCTTCCACTTTCTTGGTCAGTCACGCTCATTCTTGAAGATGCCTTTTGCTTTAATGTGATGGAGGGTTCAGCTTATATTTACTCTGTGTTCCTTATGGATTCAGGTCTGATATTAAGATTTTTATTATTATTATTATTATTTTTAATAGTGAGACATCATGAAGTTCAGTTGCAGACTTACACATTTTTGTGCTTGGGTTTCAATTATACAATGATCAAACACCGATCTCTCCACCGGTGCCCATTTCCCACCACCACGGATCCCAGTATCCCTCCCACCCCCCAGCCCCCATCCCACCCTGCCTCTGTGGCAGGGCATTTCCCTCTCTCTCCTTTTGGGTGCTGTGGTTTGCAAAAGAGGCATTGAGTGGCAATCATGTTTGGTCGATAGTCTACTTTCGGCATGCTTCTCCCATCCTGGGCGGATCCTCCCAACACCCTTTATTTGGTGTTCCCTTCTCTTTCTGAGCTCCCTTTTCCCCTAACATGTGTGGTTGGCCTCCAGGTCATTGAGTAAAATTCCTGGTACTAATCTCTGCCATTCTTGGGTGTTAGTTTCCTATTTTGTTACTTTATGTTCCCCAGATGAATGCAATCTTTCTATGTCTATCCCTTTCTTTCTGAGTCATTTCGCTTAACATGATACTTTCCATGTAGTACCACTTGTATGTAAATTTCATGACTTCATCTTTTCTAACAGCTACATAGTACTCCATTGTGTAAATGTATCAAAGTTTCTTTAACCAGTCATCTGTTCTCGGGCACTAAGGTTTCTTCCAGTTTCTGGCTATTGTAAAGAGTGCTGCAATAAACAGACAATTGCAGATGTCATTTCGGCTATACTTTTTTGCCTCTCTGGGATATATTCCCAAGAGTGGTATTGCTGGGTCAAATGGGAGCTCAATTTCTAATTTTTTGAGAATCATCCATACTGTTTTCCAAAAGGGCTGAACCAGTCGGCATTCCCACCAACAGTGAAGGAGTGTCCCTTTCTCACCACATCCGCGCCAGAAAAATGGGTTCAGATCTCTGCCTAACTCCACGTACAAAAGTAAGATCTAAGTGGATTAAAGGCCTCAACATCAGACCGGAATCTATAAGATACATTGAGGAAAATGTTGGCAAAACCCTTCATGACATAGAAGCTAATGGTGTCTTCAAAGATGTCACACCACTGGCCAAGCAAGTGAAAACAGAGATAGACAAATGGAACTATATTAAACTAAGAAGCTTCTGCACCTCAAAAGAAACAATGACCAAAATACAAAGACAGTCTATAGAATGGGAAAGGATATTCGCCAACTACACATCTGTTAAGGGGTTAATTTCAAGGATATACAAAGTACTGGTTGAACTCCACAAAAAGAAAACATTCAACCCCATCAAAAAATGGGGAGATGAAATGAATAGAAACTTTGACAAAGAAGAAATCTGAATGGCTAAAAGACACAGAAGAAAATGTTCCACATCATTAATCATCAGGGAGATGCAGATATTAATATTTTTAATCCATTTTAATTTGATTTTTTTGTGCATGGCATTAGAAAGAGTTCTGAGCTTGTTTATTCATATTTTTTTTGCATGTAGCTGACCAGTTTTTCTAGCACCACTTGTTTAAGAGGCTTTCCTTGGTCCACTTCATAGTTTTTGCTTCTTTTTTAAATTAATTTATTTATTGAATCACTGTGGGGAAAGTTACAAAACTTTCAGGCTTAAGTCTCGGTCATGCAATCATCAAACACATTTCCCTTCACCAGTACTTATTTTTCACCACCAAGAACCCCAACATACCCCCTCCAATGCCTGTGAGGCAGATGAATTCTAGTTAACACTCTATCTACTTTGATTAGATTCATTGTTTCAACAAAAGATGCACCATTATTATTTAGAGTTTACACCCCCAAATCAGACCTGCTGAAAAGGCATTGTGAAATAATTTGTTTTCTACAGCTGGTTACAAAAACCAAATGATGTCGCATGGCCGCGATAGCAGCCGCGAGATTTTGGATTTCTGACACTTTACTTATTAGATCTGGAAGTATTTCTGGCGAGAGTCACATAATTATAAGATTAGATTCTGTGGCTCTAGAGCCATGGCCGTGACGAAGAGCCGCTCATGGGGGCAACTCGTGACCTTGGTAGGGCGTGAAGGATGAGCTGGGAACGACCCCCTTCCCATGAGGTTTCAGTTGCCCCGACACGACTGGCTCATACCTGGCTTTCCCAAAGGCTCTGAGGCGGCTGCCGTCTTGCTTTCCAGAGGGCAAATGGCGGAAGGGAGCAACACCCTTTCCCGTCCGGACAGGCATGGTGGCGTGGATTAACCCATAGTCCATTCACTTTTCTGCCCCAAGCTGCCGGGCTCTGCATTAAGTCCTTGTGCCTCTGGAGCCATGGTCATGCCAGAGAGCCGCTCGTGGGGGGAAACTCGTGACCTTGGTAGGGTGTGAATGACGAGCCGAGAATGCTCCCCTTCCCATGAGTCACCCCATCATGGCAGGCTCATACCTGGATTTCCAAAAGCATTTTTTGCTTCTTTATCTAAAATTAGCTGATCATATCTCTGAGAGTGTCTCAGGATATTCAAGTCTATTCCACAGATCTGAAGGTCTGACTTTATTCCAATACTATGCTGTTTTAATTATTACCACTTTGTTTTATCTTGGGGAATGTTATGCCTCCTATTTTCTTTTCCCCAAGGATTGCTTTAGCTATTTGTGGGGTGTTTATTGTTCCATACAAACTTCAGGAATGTTTGATCTATTTATTTTTAAAGTGACATGGGTTTTCATATAGTGACTGCATTGAATCCGTGCAATGCTTTGTGGGGGAGTTTTGCCATTTCAATGATATTAATCCTCCCAAACCATGAGCAAGGAATGTGTTTCCATTTCTTTCTGTTGGTTTGCCCTGCTCCTCCTGCAGGGTGCTTAAGTTTATTAAATTACTCACATAAAGTGCTCCTGAGATACACCTAATTCCATCAGGCACTGATATCCTATATTGCTCTTCTCATTCCTTTATGTCTTTTGCATGGTTTAGCAATGATTTTCTTTTTGTATAGACACAGACACAGGAAGACCATTGATGATATGCGTTTGTAACATGGAAGTTAATACCCCAAATAATATTTAGTCCTGGGAATCTGTCATATTTACTTGACTTAAGCCTCAATTGCCCTTACTTCCTAATACCCTTCAAAGGAGGGTTCTTACGAGAGACTTGGATGGACCCAGGTCAAGCTGTAGCTACTCTGTCATCAAAAAGAGACAAGCTAAGCGCCATAAGAAATAAAATAAGCTAAGAGCACAGTCATGAAACAAAGTGTCTCATGACCCCAAAAGAAGTAACTGATGAACCCTGATGGGGTTAGGAAAGACTAACCTTTACTCTGGGATATATAGGGAGATGTACCCAACCTTTACTAACCTGTACTCTGGGATATATAGGAAGACCCAACCTTTCTTAATATCTCTCTTACTGTGTTCATACAAAAGGATTAGAAATGAATGGATTACTAGCTGAGGAAAGGAGAAAGCAATATGCCCTTAGATGGATTCCCACCCTTGAGCAGATCTCCTAGTAATCTAGAGTGTTGAAGCCCCAGATGAGATTTTGTCCTTGAGTTAATATCCTAGAACTTCCCCTAAAAGGACTTTACATCTGTTTATTCTTATGATAATGTTCAACTTCACCTCTGTGTATCCCCACCCTTCATGATTTCTGTATAACTACACCATAAGAGAGAAGTAAGGAATGAAATAGTCACTGATTACCAACCAACCTGTAGCCCCATTTATTCACTCCCTGTTTCCTTGTTCACTCATAGTCGTCTGTGGGTCTAGAGAGGTGGGTCTCAGCCACTGAACACACCTACGCTTTGAACCCACACTTCCTGATGAATGCTTACATAGCTAACTTTGCTCTTAACAGTGCTTTTGCTGTATCCCACAAGTTCTGGTAGATAGTGTCCTCATTCTTGTTTGTTTCCATGAATCTTTTAAGTTCTCTTTGACTTCCTCTCTGACATGCTGTTTGTTCAGGAACAAACTATTTCATTTCCATGTGTCATTTTTTGCATGTTTATGGAACTCATCTTGTCTTAAAGTAGCCCCCTTATGTCTTCTTATAAATATAGTTGCGAGTCTATAAAGTTTCCGAATTGTTTTTCATCTTTGAAGTTATGTATTGTTGCTTCATCTCTGAATGAGAGTTTGACTGGGTAATTATTCTTGATGAGACACTCATTTCATTGAATCTTTTTTCATTTATCCCACCACTGTCTTCGGGCCTGGATTGTTTCCTTTAATATAGTTGCTAGAAATCATAAGGACATTCCTTTGTATATAATTTCCTTCTTTGTTCTTGCATTATTCATTATTCTATCTCTAACTCTGGTTTTCTTTATTCTGATCAGGAGTACTTTTATTTGGATTATTTTATATTTTATTAATTTTTTTGTCTATTATCCGTTGGGCTTTCTGGATCTGGCTGTGTGATGTACTGTTTATCTCTGAGAACTCAGCTGTCATATCAGGGACTGCTGCTCCTTCTTCAGGGATGCCTTCTTGGTCTCTGAGACCCCAGAGATTCTTGTGTTGTTTCTCTTTAATTCATCCCAACGTTCTTTTCAGTTGTTCATGTCTTTTCGATTTTTTTTCCATTTTCAGCTGTTATCTGGATATTCTCTGCACCTCATCTTGGAGCTCACTGATTCTGTCCTCAGCAGCTGTTATTCTGCTTTTATCATATCTGCTCTCATGTTCTCTTGTGCCATATTGGTGGTCTGTTTTACTGTTTCCTTGAGCCCTTTATACAGCTTCTACATTTTCTCTCTAAATTCTTTATCAAAGAGAGTATGTAGCTCGTTTCTTACAGAAGTAAAAACTATATTTTCACTTACAGAAGTAAAAACTATATTGCATGAGTCTTCCATGCTAGCATCTTCACCCACTAATCCTGGTGGGTTTCTGTGTTGCTTTATTACTATGACTTTTACCATCTGGAATTTGTGTGCGTGTGTATTGTTATGTGGTTAGGTGTCTAAAGTTAGGATGTCTTTATATGTTCACAATGAGTTATGAGAGAAGAAATGCATGATTCAGAAGCATAATTCCTCTGCTGTGCTCTTGGTGGTGTGGGGCAGGGAAAGTGTGGAGGAGAGGTTTGAGGCAGAGGTGGAGGGTCCTGTCCTGAGGGCTAAATGTGACTGAGTAAAAGCAGGGCTCCTGACATTGCTGAGCTACCACATATTTTGGGAACCAAGGTTTCTCCTGGTTTAACTTTAAATATGTATGAAATCATTTCTTTGAGTGCTTAAAAACTGGAAAGCAATATCCAAGGCAAGTAAGAGGTTATGAAAATCAATTATAGGGAGAACAAGATGATATTTGTAATGCCTTTTCACTTACAGAAGTAAAAACTATATTGCTTGAGCTGGGAAGATGACACAAAGGGCTGGAGTGCATCTTCGTACGTGGGATCTCTGGCTTGCACCCTGGCATCATATGGTTCTCTGAACACCCCTGGGATTAGTTCTTGAACTCCATAAGGTATGGTCCCACCCAAAACAGAATTATACTACATATCAGTGATGTGCGTTCGGACATCCACAAAGCAGAAGTGAGCCCATTTTCATGAAGACCCTTGGGTTTAACAGGGTTGTATCACAGAGTATGCACCTAAGCATTAAGAATCACTTTTAGAAATGATCTCGTCTAATTAACTGATCAAAGACACAAAACCACATCTGACAAGATATTCCTTTAGCTCCAAGAAAAGTTTCTGGAAAAGTATGTATTTGTACTTTGAAAATTTTCTACCTGAGATAAATTAGAGAAACTATTTTTTGGGAATCTAAACATATAGTGAAATCAGAAACTGGTCTTTAAATATAAAGCTGCGTATTTGTTAGCTCATAATTTCTAGAGAAGAAAAGAGCAAGAATAATCTGGTTTGTTTTATTAAGCAGATTTCAAGAAGCTCTAGAAAAATATAAACAATTATGATGCAATATAATTGAACATGTAGAAAGAAAATATATTAGATTGCAAGCTATCTTTACAGCAACCCATGTTATAGAGTTAGAAGAAGTGGTCTTAATGAGAACAAAAGAATATAATTTTTTAAAAAATCAATGAAATTGTACAGAGCTTGATGAAGTGATCTAATAAATATTGTACTATGTATATGGAAGAATAGTTTGTCAAAATATTAACTAACTCACTATTTTTGTGTTTCCCTTTGAAAAAAGTGATCAGGTTAAATGTTTCCTCTTAAATATTTTTAGGGTAGGAAACAAGTTTCTTTGGATATCAGTTTTTATTTACTTTTCTGGACAATCTCTTAATTTAATTGTAGAGATTATATTTTCATGACACTGAAAAGTAACATGAGAGTGGTATGAACATATCTGAGATATTTTTTGAAATCTGGTTAGGGAGAGAAGTTAAAAGATTCTCAAAAATGAACAGGATTATATCAAATTCAAAAATTTCTGCATGGCAAAAGAAACTCAGGCTAAAACCAAAAGAGAGCAACTGAATGGGGAAAAATATTTTCATTCAATGCATCAAATAAAGACTTGATATTTACTTATTTTTATTTTATTTTATTTTTTTGCTTTTTGGGTCATTCCCAGGGATGCACAGAGGTTACTCCTGGCTCTGCATTCAGGAATCACCCCTGGCGGTGCTCAGGGGACCATATGGAATGCTGGGAATTGAACCCCGGTTGGCCGCATGCAAGGCAAACGCCCTACCCGCTGTGCTATTGCTCTAGCCCCAAGACTTGATATTTAGAACATAAAAAATACAAAGATAAAAAAATTTCAAAAAAACCTCACCAAATAATGGGTAGAGAACATAAACAGGGACTTGACTGACGAAGACAAATGAATGGTCAATAGGCTCATGAAAAATTATTCATTATTATTACACATTATTAGGGACTTCCAAATGAAGATGACATTGAGACATTATCTTACACCAGTGAGACAAGCACATATAAAAAATGTGGAACAGTCTGTGTTGCAGGCATATGGTGGTAAAGGGGTTCTGATCCACTGCTATGGGAACGTTGTCTGGGTCAATCCCTGTGGAATACAGTATGGAGCCATTCTCAGTAAACTCAGAATTGAGCTGCCATATGACCCAGCAATTCCACTTTTAGGTGTCTACCCCCAGGACAGAAAAGCATTCATTCAAAAGGACAGGTTTTTATCGCAGCATTTAGTTCCATAGCTAAGATTTGTAATCAATCTAGATGTCTAATAAAAAACAAGTGGATCATGAAGATATGGATTACACAGCTGTGAGGAATGATTCAGTCTTGCAATTAACTGTAACATGGGTAAAATGGCAAGATATCATGTTAAATGAAGTAAGCCTGAAGAGGAAGGACAAATGCAGAAAGATATTACTTATCTTCGGTATTTAGAATAACTGGACAAGACGATGGCTTAAGTGGACAATGACTAGATTATTCTTAGTTTCAGAGTATAAGGAGGAGAAAGAAATCAAGATGGCGGGTAGGAGAAGAGACAGAGGGGAAAAAGGGGGCTTAAAGAGGATTCAGGTGCATTCAAAGCTCTGAGTCAACAACACTGAAATTATGAGACCCAACATTTAACAGCCAACCTTGAATAGGTGCCTGTCAAGATGCAGGCTGGAGGTGAGAGGTACTGGGAGAGAAGATGGGAAACTGGTGAAAAGAAGTGAACATTGGCGATGGGCTCTCTGGTGGAACTCTGTATATCTAAAACTCAGCTATGAATGACTTTGCAAATTACAGTGCTTTAATGAAATAAAATCTGTTGCATGAACGTTCTTTTGGTGGGAATCACAGAGATAGAACCCGCGAGAGGAATGTATAGAGCATGGAGGGCCAGGGCTAGTTCTGGCTCAAAGCAAAGAGCAACTGCCAGAGGCCTCTTTTTATTCTGATTTTTATCAGTTCCATCCCAATGACTTCATCACAGAGAAAGACTCATAACGAGAGTACAAACAGTTATAGGGTGAGCATTCGTCAAAGGAATATCGAAGTCTACATTGTCTTGTCAAAGCTATCCTATCAAAGCTACGCTGTTATGATTAAAAACGTCAGAGGAAGGTATGGAACTAGACACGTAGGTTCTACAGATTACGTCCCTCACATTCTTGTGATTGGTTACACATAAGGCAAAGAGAAGGTTCATACTGATACTTGAAGGTCAATCCAGATTAATGTTGCGTAAGAGAGAGGAAACTGCTGCCATGTACTGCCAAGATAATGTATGACTAGGTGGGTGTATGAGAGCATGCTGTACTCCTCCACGTTATTCAAATCACAAGTTTTTAACTTCCCCACTTAGTGAGAAGTGGGGCCTCGGTTCTGCTTCCTGCTTGCAGGGCAGCGTCCAGAGGCTCATCCTAATGTCCTGGCTTAGCGTCAACAAAAATCAATTATTAAAAGAAATTAATAGATTCTCATTTGTTTGCTTGTTTTGTTATGTTGGGGCCATACTCAGTAATGCTCATGGACTCCTTTGGGCTCTGGGCTCAGGAATTACTCCCATGTGCTTGGAAGAACATATAGGATGCTGGGGAATCAAACCCAGCTTGACCACATGCAAGACAAGCGCCCTACCCAGTATGCTATGGCTCTGGCCCCAATAAATTCTTAAAATTGTAAGTCTCATATTCAACTGAAGACTACTCTCCAGGTAGCTCTCCAGGCCAGAGACAATGCCTCTGTAACTCATTAGAGAACATGGACAATGCTATTATTTCTTCTCATGATTACTGGGTCTTTTGTGGTTACTTGAGTTTCTTCTCTTCTGACTTTTTTGTAGGAACACAACATATTTTTGCACATTTTCTTTCAGTTTAACACCTTATTGATAGATTTTGATAGTATTTTTATTAGTACTTTATATCTTTTATTAGTGCTTTATATCTTCTATTTATTTGAAGAATATCTGAACTCTAAGTTTAAAAAATTGTGCACCCATATATTATAGCTCTATTTAAAATAACCAAAATGAGGAAACAACCTAAATGCCTGGTAAGTGAATAATGAAGATATTGTACATATACTACTCAGGTAAAAAAATAAAATTGAAAGTTTGTAATTTGCAACAAAGTCAATAGGACCAGAGGGTGTGGAAGTAAGCAACTCAACAAAAGAAAACAAAACATGATTTTTATTAATATGTGGGTTAAAAAGAAACAACAGAAGAGAACAGATAAAACTGAATTCTCTGACCACTGGAGGGCTACTTGACCCCTGGTTGAGAAACGCTTTATTGAAAAACGTTTTGAAGAGCTTAAAGTAATGCTTATGATGATCAAAAAGACTTGAATATGTTCACAGTAGTTCTAATGAGTACCTCAGGCCCTTCTTTTACTTGTCAATGAATAGCTGAGAGTTATGAAATGCACCTAATGTGAAAGAGATAAATATTAAAAATCAAAGGAAAGAAATATTTAGAACAGAAACAATTCAAGCAGTAGCAGTGCATGCCAGTAAAAAGCTATCAGGTAGCTTTAAAAATAGCAGAATGTAAAAAAGAATTTCAAGGAATTATATCATGAAATTCAAGGTAAAATGAAGATTATGAAGTATTTGGGCTCCACAGATAGTACAGCAGGTAAAGCACTTGCCTAGCACATGGCCAACCTAAATTCAACCGCCAGCATCCCATCTGGTCCCCCGAGTCAGCCAGGAATGGTGTTTGATGCAAAACCAGGAGTGAGCCCTTAGCATGCTAGTGTGCACCCTTAGCAAAAAAGTGTAAAATATTTGAAAGAAAAAGTTAATGAACTCATCCATAAAGCACAATATAAGAAATAATATTAAGTAATTAATCTGAAAGTATTATCTAAAAAAGTAAATTTGGGAAAAATGATCCATGAACTGACCATATCTATTTCTAGAGGAAAGGGTCAAGTCTTGTTTGGATGAAGACCTGAATTCTAGCCCAGTCATCATGTGGTCCACAAAATAGCAGTTGGTGAGATCCTGATTGCCAATCACTGTTCTCTGTGGCTCTACCCTTCCCCCCAGTTAATCAAAGCTCAATCAGAAATGAAAGGAAGCAGTTTTCAAAATTAGAAAACAGAAATCAGAAAACCCTAGACAATGGCTCAGTGACTGAAAGTGCCCACCTAACTGTGTGAAGCTATGTTTGGCACCACATGCCCATTGCCACCAAGCTGGGCCCAGCTTCTCTGCAATCTTCATACCAGGCACATGAAATAAATCACCACAACTAAATAAGCATGACACCTATAAGTGTGAGCACTATAATAAAGTATGTGTGATCTTTTGGTCACTGCAACAATAACAGCAATATAAAGAAAGAAAGGGGAAAATAAAATAAAAATCAAAGTGAACAAAAAGGAATAAGGAATGAAAATTATAAAATTAACAAAATAGTATCTTTAAAAAATGTCTCAGGATATGAATTTTCTGTATGAATTGAAAGCCCCCTCTGAGACTTGACGGAAACAAATTCTCATAAACTTACGAACACTGGTGGTAAAATGTTATTCACAATTATCCTTAAAATACATTTGGGGGGTAAATTCAGATTAATATAATTTTTGATGTTGTAAAAATGCATAGTAGTAAACTTTTTATGCTAGCGGCCTTGTTAATAATGTTTTTAAGAATTGTAAACTCCTGGTGTTGGGATCGGGAGTTCCCTGGCCCTGGGAGGCGCGGAGAGACCAGATAGACACAATTCCTGCAGGAGTAAAAACGGGGTTTATTTAGACCAGCATGCTGGGGCTCCGCAGCATACCCCAAAAATGGGCAGTGGCTGAGAGCCCCGAACTTCTTCAAAGGGGATCTTATATAGGCCTTCACTGGCCGTTACAGCAAAGCCCGCGCATTTCATAGCCAATAGATTTGTAACAACATATACTTTCTTAACCAATCCATTTAAAAGTACCTCACTCCTTAGCCTATAGATTCAAAGATCAGCATTTACGTACATCGATTGTCAGCACAAGCAAGGTTATAGCTGGAATCATTAAGCCTTAGGTAATCTCCCTTGACCATCCTCGTTTTGTGTTACCCAAGTCTGCAGGGTGCTTTAGTGAGACAATACATTCCAGGAAAGGGCAATTTCCCCCAACCACCAGCATCCTGAGTTAGCCTTTACCCAAATCTGCAGGGTGCTTTACTGAGACAATACATTTCAGGGACAGTAAATACACCTGAATCTTGTAGAAAGAAGTTATGCCCTGTTCACTTTGCAAGTCCCCTCTCCCCCAGGTGCAAAGCAGCCAAGCAGTTTTACAGAAAGCAATGTTGCAAGTTAGCTAAAGTACACAAAACTTTGATGCCCTAATATGGATTCTTTCATTCCCCACTTCTTTTCATGAGCATCTCTAATCCTAGAGATCGTGGGGGGGTCGGGGCCTAATTCAAGGACCCGTGGTTAAGAGTAGCTTCCCTCAGTGGGTAGAGTCCGGTATTGTTGCCCCGAATTAGGAGGATCTTCAAGACTCAAACCAATTCTCCCAGGCTTCTCCGACGTCGTTCAAGGCCTTCCGGTAGCTTGGCTATAGAGTCTCTGACAACCTCAGTGTGGTCTGCGTAGAAACAGCATCCCTCCACCAGATCAGAGCAAAGCCCTCTGTTCTTGAGGAACAACAGGTCGAAGGTCGAGTCCTCTCAGGTTTTGGGAGACTATCTCGAACAGGGATGTGAGAGATTTCTCGATGAGGTCTTAAAAAGAGTTAAAGCAACAGAAACCAAAGCAACATAATGCCATACCCATCTCTATCATTAAAACAATGAAAAGGATTAACTCTACAAACAGGTTTGGTTGATAATATAACTTCCTGTGTTCAGATTTTTCTAATGGTCACAGAAACACCAAGCCATTCTCTGGCTTTCTCAGTACAGACTGGAAAAGCTTCTGCCCATATACTGAAGCTATCAATGAGAACCAACATATATTTATACCTTGAACATATGAACATTTGATCATTTGTATAAGGTCAAGCTGCCGATTCACCTCTAAGTTCCTTGATGCTGAACAGGTGTTAGGAGAGGAGGCTCAGGATTTCCACTAGGTTCATTAATGGCACAGAAAGCACAGTTCTGAATTACTTCTATCTTACTTGCTGTTCAGTTCCTCCCCATGGAAGATGGTTCTCACTAGTGTTAAAACATAACCCTTTAATAATATTCCATTGCATTGGTTCAGGAGTTGTTAATCCCATGATGCAACAGAAATTAAGAGCTGATAATATTCTTGTTCTCTCCAAATGACTGTTCACAGAAAATGAGATGCAATAAAGTATAGAAAGAAAATTCACAGTATTTTAGAACTAGATATTAATCTACTCTAATTTGACCAGTTTAGATGCCTTTCTCGACACTTTGGCCAATTCAGACCGGGGGAAAGCAATTCTGCACTTTGAGATGAGCTTCACCCTAGTAAAGCTCTGGCTTTCAATGCTCGTATCAGACTAGTGACAGCATGTATAATATTGAGTTCCCTTTACAGATTAGGCTGTTTTACCTACAGACAGTAAACTAAGTTTTATCTAAATTTCCCCAAAGGGGGTACCTTTTAGATCAAGATTAGAATACATTTATTCAATCACCTCTGTAGAATTAGAATCTGATTCTTACAAAAAGCAAGTTACAGAAACATGGTTTTCTCTCCACCTTCATTTTAAAACATTGCAAGATAGTTTAACAAACCTGGCTTGTTCTTTTGCATAAACACAGTAAAATTAGAGAACTCTCCATTTGGGATACCCAATTATTTACTGAGAAGTCCTGGGGATCAGCTAAAGACAGGAGACAGAACAATAGTGGCATTAATCTTCATTAATCTTATCTGGCACGTCAGAGCTACCCAGGCCTGGCCAGAAGATGTCCCGCGATGTCTCGAGCCCTTGGGTTGTGGCTTTGGTCCTCGTTTTCCACAGAGATGTCCTGGCAGAAAGGAATCCATCCCATCCCTTCTTCAGGGCTGGGAGAAATCCTGGTTTCCAGGTTTTTCCTTGACGCTGAGAGTAGGCCCAGACTGAGTTAGTCATTGCAGAGTCCTAGATTCCTCATTCTCCATAGCAGTGATGGTTTCCAGTCTTTTCTCGAGCCAGCCTGCCTCTAGGGTCGCTCTGAGGTTTGTAGGGTTCTTGAAACAGTACCTGTTAAATCCCTGCTCCTGTCATTTAGACAGATCCCCTGACTGTTTCCCTGGAAGAGGGCTTTGGGGTCCCATGGCTGGTTTTTCCTGTCTGCATGAGGGGTAGACCCTATTACAGAGAGGAAAGACTTATCTGGATTTATGCAAACCAACATAGTGCCATGAAACATCAAAAAACATACTGAAGGTACAAAAGAAGAGAAAAGCAAGTATTTCACTTTACTCACAGAGATGTAATACACCTGTTTGCTGTGGGTCCTAGTCAGAGAAGCTAAAATCTGTAGAGATAAAGCATACCGTTTAACATGTTTTTAATCCCATGTCAAAACCCTTGATTTCTGCAACTTTTGAAAAATTCAATGATCTTAAGAGCACTGTAACAGGAGTCCAGATAATCCATCAATCATCTTTACCATAGATCTTACCACAAAGGTGCTAGAAGAATTCTGCATGTGATTTAAAGCGTTTCTTATAACAGTTTGACCAGTTCCTTTTCTTTAGAACAACCTCAAACCTTCTACACATTCCTTTACATACATTCTGTAACTTTCATTCATTTAAAAATCAATTTCACTTTAACAGAATTCCTTTCCTTTCTTCCCACTGACGATATCTCCATCCATTATCTTTCTGACTTATGGCATACATCTATAGTAGTACAATGTACAATGTGATCTCCCAAATTTAGACACAAGTTACCAACCATCTCACTTAACATGACAAAACTGTACTCTGCAGTACTATTTCAAAAGCATTAGATCAGTTCCATAGATATTCAAAATGCTTAAAAATGCTCACAATTAAAGCTTTTACAAGGTATATCCACTGGGCAAAAGATCACTTTACATTAGAAACTAACCAGGAGACATCTTAAAATTCTGATTTAGAGGAAAACACAAATACAAAAAGATTAAAACACTCATATATTACCATGAAACAGAAAGCATCTCAGGTCAGGGCTAGGTTGATACCTGGAGACAAACCTTGGCATAAAATAAAATTATCAAAATAATAGCATGCACTTTCAAGCACTAGACAAGCAATGCTATGGCTTCAAATTGTCAGGCTGACATCTGAGACTAATTCAATACAACTTATTACTAAGTAGCCCTAGAAATTTTAGTTACCAAGAGTCTCAGAGATCAGATAGAGCACTGGTAGGACAAACTTTGTAACCAATTTTATAACTCTAGAAACTCATGATTAAACTAAACCATTACTTTTAAACCAGTTTTAATGTGTCATAGTTATTTTAACTCTTTCTAGGTCAAATATTCTAATCCAATGCAGATACAAATATGTACATTAACATAACAGCATAAGACCTATAAACAATCAATTTTTATAAAACATGATAAAACCTTCTTTGGCTTAATTTCAATAGTTCTTGTACCTTAATTATTTAAAATCATGAGCTTTCTACACCAGATACTTTTTAACAATTCCACAGAAATACAAACATGCTTTCAGACACAGAAAAAGCCCTTTGGATTTTTTTTAACCAAACTTTGATATCAGCATAAGAAAATATTTGAATTGTTGTGTGAGCACAAAAAGGATGGCAACAATCTATCTTTCCCACCGCCCGCGTTCTGTAGTTTCCCCCACTCCAGGGAGGTAGATGGAGATGGGCAGGAAAAGGAAGGAAACCTTATGGCCAGGCTGCTTGATCTTAGTTGCAGTTTATTCCAATCCTCTCTCCACTCTCGTACCAAAGACTAGCCTGCCTAGAGCTGGGAATCTGCAACCCAAAGATCAGGCCTGGCTAGCACCTGAGATCTCCGTATCTAAGACCTGCTAGGTTCTGTGAGAAAAAGGGAAACTGCCTCTTACAGATTTTTCATAAAAGTTAGCTGAGGCTTGTAAGACAAGTTCTTGCTTTCTCTGAACTCTTATTTCACTTTAGTTTCAGGCTCTAGTTCCATAGCTCTTCTAGACAGTACAAGATTCTTAAGTTCAAAAAGGATTTCAACTGTTAATAATATAATCAATGTTCTTCTAACAAGAAATTTAGATTGAGAATTCTGCTTTCTCTGTAGGCTCAACCTTCTGATAAGGATTAACCCTTGTCTAACAGGTTCCTAAAACAACTGCATTTCTTAAATCACTGGGTTGCATGTCACTAACTTCTCTAAAATTTCTACTTCTGATTTCAGCCTGGTTCCAACACTCAAGTGTTCCACACAGACACACAGACAGACAGACAGTCAGACACAGACAGACGGACACAGACAGACAGACAGTGAATTGACGAAAACACCACACGTACATGTGCACATATCTGTAGTTGATCGATCAATCTGACCCTTCAAAAAAATGGCAGGGAGAAACTGATGGACTGAGAAAGGAAGGGACAGCTCCCAGGGCGGCTGATTGGGAACTCTGCTCCTCATTTCCCAGCCTAACTAGTCAGTCTCCCACTTGTTAAAAATGGGTCAAGAAAGCGCTTTTGTTGATATAAGCCGGCAAAATAAACTATGACAAAGATGTTACCATATTTTCGCCAAGGCTGGAGCGATAGCACAGCGGGTAGGGCGTTCGCCTTACAAGCGGCCAACATGGCCGATCCGAGTTCGACTCCTCCGCCCCTCTCGGAGAGCCCGGCAAGCTACCGAGAGTATTCGATATGCCAGACACAGTAACAACAAAGTCTCCAATGGAGACGTTACAAGCGGCCAACATGGCCGACCCGAGTTCGACTCCTCCGCCCCTCTCGGAGAGCCCGGCAAGCTACCGAGAGTATTCGATATGCCAGACACAGTAACAACAAAGTCTCCAATGGAGACGTTACTGGGCCCGCTCGAGCAAATCGACGAGGGCCTTTACCTTTACCTTAATTCTGAGGCAGGGAACTAGTACCTTCCTATCAGACATGGGGATAGGCTTCTTTGTTTCTGATGTCAAACAGTTAATCATAAGATCTCGCATTTTCCTGCCTCCTCTGCTTTGATACTCTCCTATTTCTTTTGTTACCTGCAAAGATCTGACTGCAAAATGATCTGGTAATGCAAACTGCCATTCACTGGCTATCTTTCCCCAATATACTCAGGCCACATGGTGTTACAGAGGTCAATAAGATCTCCTTATCTAAAACTACCTAGTTAGAAGCTCCTCAGATGATTTCCTAATTGCAAGCAAGAATCTATGAAAAGGGATGGTTCCTTGGCAAAACTTTTCTCCAGGTCTATCACTTTTGCCTCTCCTAAGGGGACTCTAACCTCCCTTAAATTGGCCTTTATTCAGAGGCTCATCTCCACCTGGGTGGGCCTGGCTTTGGGCAGACCCACAGCTGTGTGCCTGAGCCAAACTTAGTGCTGTGGTCTTAAAAACTCTGCTCCTTAAAAAAAAACAGTTCTGCCTTCTCTCAGCTTGCTACATCTTCCCTGCTTTTGCTGGCTTGCTGCTTTTCTTAGGCTTCTTACCTGCCTTTTACCCCTTTTTTTTTTCTTTCTGCCTTACATCTGGACTGCCTTCATTAGCATTTGAATTGACCTCTAGCTGAGACTGGGTGGGGAAAAGGATTTTCTGCCTGTAAATTGATCTGCCTTAGTTTCCCAGAATCTTCTCACTAGTGGGCTTTCCTCCCATCCCCCCAATAGTGGATGGTGACGCAAGACAAAGGAGGGGTGCCTCTTTGCAGAGACTATTCAGATGCTTGCCTGGAGGAGAACTTCACAGCAGATCTTCCACAGATTACCTCCTTTATCTGAGCCACAAGGTTTGGAGAGAAGGAACCTCATGGGGGCCAATCCACACCGAAGGAAGGTCATTCTGATGAACAATAATTTACCTTTCTTGATCATCAAGCCCAGATCCTGAGCTTTCCTGTGGATCTCAGAGAAGTGATCAATTCTGACCCGTATTAAACAATCTTAATAAACAGAATTAGGAGAAAGATAATAAATACACACACTATGGATACACGCACAGATCACACTTAGGCACTCGCTCGGACCGGTCCACTCTTTCACACGGGTGTGCACCACACTCACCAGTCACCCTGGGACTCCCAAATATGCCCAAAGGGCATGCACATGATTTTTCACCTCCAGAGGGTTTAGTTCTTCCAAGTGAAGAGATCAGAAGTAGGGAAAGGCCAGTGCTGGCCCGGGAGTGGCAATAGAGAGTTTGGGGTTCAGGGGCAGAGGAGGAGCAGAGTAAGTGGGGGCCCCTTCTCCCCCCGGCCTGGCACTCCTGCCTAAGGCTCCTGGTCCGGGTACCCCCGGGGAGCAGGCTGGTAGATGACTCCCTTGACCTGGAAGATAAGCGGCGAGTGGAACGATCCCTCGGGGGGCCAACCAATCTGGAACGTCGGCCATCCTGCAGAGCAAAATGTCTGCCATTTAGGCTTTTTAACAATCAGAAAAGGATTCTGAGCACGAGAGCAGACCTCTGACCAGTGGGAGAGAGTGAGTGAGAGGAGTGGATGGAGATTGTCCCATGGTTCCAAAGACGGTGTCTCGGTAGAGAAAAAGGACGAGCGTGATCCAACCTACAAAAAAGAATGACGCAAGCGCAAGGCCTTTTGGAGAGGAAAGAAGAATAGAGAAGTAATAGAGCGGCCGATGATTCCTGACACACCAGATGTAGCCTCTCCGAGGCTACCACAAAAGAGGCCTCCAGGCGTCCCTGGCCCTCATCCACCTCCGGGGCGTCCCCCAGGGCTGCGGCCCATGTCTATTCCCAACACGTCTGTCAGACACAAGGCTCGCACACACAACAGTGTGCTGCACACCACTGTCACTGTGCTTGCACACCACTGTGCTTGTGTCACCGATCGGTAACTACAGTAAAACGGTACCGGAGAAACAAAGAGAGAGAAAGAGGCGCCTTAACTTACCCCGCGGCTCAATCCTGCGTCCCTGGGGCAGGGTCCTCGGTGATCTCGGTGGAACCTCCAAATGTTGGGATCGGGAGTTCCCTGGCCCTGGGAGGCGCGGAGAGACCAGATAGACACAATTCCTGCAGGAGTAAAAACGGGGTTTATTTAGACCAGCATGCTGGGGCTCCGCAGCATACCCCAAAAATGGGCAGTGGCTGAGAGCCCCGAACTTCTTCAAAGGGGATCTTATATAGGCCTTCACTGGCCGTTACAGCAAAGCCCGCGCATTTCATAGCCAATAGATTTGTAACAACATATGCTTTCTTAACCAATCCGTGTAGAAGTACATCACTCCTTAGCCTATAGATTCAAAGATCAGCATTTACGTACATAGGCATTGTGACTAGTGGGCATCAGGTAACTTGGACATTTGGTTATCACCTTGCTTCCTCTGATTCTCAGCCCTGCATTCCGGAGGTGGATAAGGGAATAGTTCTTAAGGGAGGTAACAGATAAGGAGGGCAGGAAAGGGAGAGTTACTAATTTATAGAGTTTTAACTCTGGAATCTCCCTCAGGGTCCCTAGGGACCTAACATTCCTCCCTTTCTCTACTTCATATTGAGGAATCTTCCTCAGTGGGCTCTTCATACAGAGGAGTAATTTCCTCAGTGGGCAGGGTCCAGTATTGTTACCCAGAATTAGGAGGATTTTCAAGACTCAAACCAATTCTCCCAGGCCTCCCTTTCTCTCCGACGTTGTTCAAGGCCCTCCCCGAGCTTGGCCGTGAAGTCTCAGACCATCCCTGTGTGATCAGTATAGAGTAGCAGCATTTTTCTCCCAACATCACACATAAATCCCCATTTTCATTGCCTTGGGAGGGGGCCTTCCCTATCTACCTGCCTACATCCTATTGCCCACCCCCCCAGAGATTCCACCACCTTGAATCTTTAAGGGAGAATGGCAGAAGGTCCATCTTCTGGAGCTGCTTCATGCTGACAATGGGGCGCTGGCCCTGCCTACACAAGGGGTGAAATCTCATGCTACCTCAGCTTTTTAGTGGCCCTCAGCAATGAATTGGTTGGGTTCCTGAAGTTATCTGAAAGAAAAGATCAGTTCGATTAGACTGAGGGATATCACTTTGAAAGGGTTAGACCCTGGAGGAGTAGAAGTTCCTTTCTGACCCAGTAAGGACAGAGTTCTCTACCCACAGGTTTGGCTGATAGAAAAATGACTTCCTGTGTCCAGATTTTTCTACTGGACACAGAAACACCAAGCCATTCTCTGGCTTTCTCAGTGCAGATTGGAAAAGCTTCTGCCCATACACTGAAGCTATCAATAAGAACCAACAGATATCTATACCTTGAACATATGAGCATTTGATCATTTGCATAAAGCCAAGCTGCGATCCTCCTCTAAGTTCCTTGATGCTGAACAGGTGTTAGGAGAGAAGGATCAAGATTTCCACTAGGTTCATTAATGGCACAGAAAGCACAGTTCTGAGTTACTTCTACCTTACTTGCTATTGAGTCCCTTTAATAATATTCCACTGCATTGGTCCAGGAGTTAGCAACTTTCCTTGTTGGTAAATCATCAACCAGCTTTCTTTTGGAAACCCCCAATGTCCACTATGTCCACTGTTCTTCTTCTGCAGAACATTCTGGCTTAGAGGAAATACTCTCTGGTGTTAATCCCATGATGCAACAAAAATTAAGAGCTGTTAACATCCTTGTTCTCTCCAAACGACTGTTCACAGAAAATGAGATGCAATACAAAAAGTATAGAAAGAAAATTCACAGTATTTTAGAACGAGCTATTAATCCATTCTAACTTAACCAGTTTAGATGCCCTTCCTTGACACTTTGGCCAATTCACAGACTGGGGGAAATCAATTCTGCACTTTGGGATGAGCTTCACCCTAGTAAAGCTCTGATCGAACTAGTGACAGCATTCATTTCTCTCCACCTTCATTTTAAAACTTTGCAAGATAGCTTAACAAATCTAGCTTGTTCTTTTGCATAAACACAGTAAGATTAGAGAACTCTCCATTTGGGATACCCCATTATTTACTGAGAAGTCCTGGGGATCGGCTAAAGACAGGAGACACACCAATAGTGGCATTAATCTGATTTGGCACGTCAGAGCTACCCAGGCCTGGCCAGAAGATGTCCCACGACGAACTGGATGGCCTCGAGCCTTCGGGCCTCATTTTCCACAGAGATGTCCTGGCAGAAAGGAGTCCATCCCATCCCTTCTTCAGGGCTGGGAGAAATCCTGATTTCCAGGTTTTTCCTTGACGCTGAGAGTAGGCCCAGACTGAGATAGTCATTGCAGAGTCCTGGATTCCTCATTCTCCATAGCAGTGATGATTTCCGGTCTTTCCTTGAGCTGGCCTGCCTGTAGGGTCGCCCTGAGGTTTGTAGGGTACTTGAAACAGTACCCGTTAAATCCCTGCTCCTGTCATTTAGACAGATCCCCTGACTGTTCCCTGAAAGAGGGCTTTGGGGTCCCATAGTTGGTTTTTCCTGTCTGCATGAGGGGTAGACCCTATTACAGAGAGGAAAGACTTATCTGGATTTATGCAAACCAACATAGTGCCATGAAACATCAAAAAACATACTGAAGGTACAAAAGAAGAGAAAAGCAAGCATTTCACTTTACTCACAGAGATGTAATACACCCATTTGCTGTGGGTCCTAGTCAGAGAAGCTAAAATCTGTAGACATAAAGCATACCGTTTAACATGTTTTTCAATCCCACATGGAAAAACTTTAACTTCCCATTAATAAGAGCACTGTACCAGGAGTCCAGTGTACAGTTTAACATGTCTAATTCATTTAACCCCATGTCAAAAACCCTTGATGTCCTGCAACTTTTGAAAAATTCAATTATCTTAAGAGCACTATAACAGGAGTCCAGATAATCCGTCCAGTGTCTTTCCCGTAGATCTTACAAAAAGGTACTAGAACAATTCTGCATGTGATTTAAAGAGTTTCTTACAACAAAACAATTTGATCAGTTCCTTTTCTTTAAAACAACCTCAAACCTTCTACACATTCCTTTACATACATTCTGTAACTTTCATTCATTTAAAAATCAACTTCACTTTAACAGAATTCCTTTCCTTTTTTCTCCACTGATGATATCTCCATCCATTATCTTTCTGATTTATGACATACATCTATAGTAGTACAATGTACAATGTGATCTCCCAAATTTAGACACAAGTTACCAACCATCTCACTTAACATGACAAAGCTGTACTCTGCATTGCTATTTCAGAAGCATTAGATCAGTTCTATAGATATTCAAAAAGCCTTTAAAATGCTCACAATTAAAGCTCTTACAAGGTATATTCACTGGGCAAAAGATCACTTTACATTAGAAATTAACCAGGAGACATCTTAAAATTCTGATTCACAGGAAAACACAAATACAAAAAGATTAAAACACTCATAGATTATCATGAAACAGAAAGCATTTCACATTTAGGTACAAAGTTCTGTGAATGTCAGTACTAGGTTGATACCTGGAGACAAAGCTTGGCATGAAATAAAATTATCAAAATAATAGCATGCACTTTTAAGCAATAGACAGGCTGATTAACAACATAGTTAGTAAAATTTCCCACATTTTCCATGCAATTCTCCATTCTCAGAAACTATTACAGAAGGCTGACATCTGAGGTGAACCCATTTTATAACTCTTAGTAGTTCTAGAAATTTTAGTTAACCAAGAGTCTCAGAGATCATATAGAGCACTGGTAGGACAAACTTTGCAATCAATTTTATAACTCTAGAAACTCAAGTTTAAACTAAACCATTACTTTTTGAACCTGTTTTCATGTGTCATAGTTATTTTAACTCCTTCTAGGTCAAATATTCTAATCCAATGCAGATACAAATATGTACATTAACATAACAGCATAAGACCTATAAACAATCAATTTTTATAAAACATGATAAAACCTTCTTTGGCTTAATTTCAATAGTTCTTGTACCTTAATTATTTAAAATCATGAGCTCTCTATACCAGACACTTTTAACAATTCCACAAAAATACAAACATGCTTTCAGACACAGAAAAAGCCCTTTGGATTTTTTTTTTTTTTACCAAACTTTGATATCAGCATAAGAAAATATTTGAATTGCTGTGTGAGCACAAAAAGGATGGCAACAATCTATCTTTCCCACCGCCCGCGTTCGGTAGTTTCCCCCACTCCAGGGAGGTAGATGGAGATGGGCAAGAAAAGGAAGGAAATCTTATGGCCAGGCTGCTTGATCTTAGTTGCAGTTTATTCCAATCCTCTCTCCATTCACTCTCGTATCTCTTCTGCCTCTCCTAGCCGCCCATTCTTACAGTCTCATTATATCCCATAAAAGAAACTCAGGTTCTCTCAAGCATGTTTTCCCCTGTTCTCTCAGACCTAGTAGAGAGCCCTAAAATCTCATGGTACTTCTAAAGGGGCAAAAAGGAGAAAGAACATTGAGGCAGCAAAACATACATTGCTCCTTTACATCTGCAGTCCAGTACCAAAGACTAGCCTGGCTAGAGCTGGGAATCTATGTCCCAAAAATCAGGCCTGGCTAGCACCTGAGATCTGCTCTGTGAGATAAGGGAAGCTGCCTCTTGCAGTATACTGAAATTATTTACTGAAGGCAGATTGAAAGGGAAAATTGTTTAACCTCATCCAAATTAGTCAGGACACTCTTCTAGGACAGATTCTCACTTAGCAGATCAACTCACAATTTACAATACAAGTTCAGTGTCCTGGAAGGATCTGATCTCACAAATTAACAGATTCTGACTAGGGAGAAAGCTGATTAACTGGCTAGGGAGCAGAGCATAGAGAAGTGGTTACAGAAAAACAAAGGAATGGAAGTGACTCAGGAGCACTGTGATGGGTGTAACAGGATAAACCTTAGCTCCTTGTGTCAAGGGAGAATGGACAGATCCAATTGTTATCCTATAAATTGCCACTGTTTAGGAAAATAAGGAAACTTCATTTTAATGGCTTCTGTACCTCTGTAGTTTGTAAAAGCGGCCTAATTTTTCATTAAAGTTAGCTGAGGCTTATAAGATAAGGTCTTGCTTTCTCTGAACTCTTATTTCACTTAAGTTTCAGGCTCTAGTTCCATAGGTCTTCTAGATAGTACAAGATTCTTAAGTTCAAAAGGATTTCAACTGTTAATCACATAATCATTAACGTTCTTCTAATAAGAAATCAAGATTGAGAATTCTGCTTTCTCTGTAGGCTCAAACTTCTGATAAGAAATCTTCGTTTAAACCACCTTGTCTAGCAAGTTCCAAAAACAACTGCATTCCTTAAATCACTGAGTTGCATATCACTGACTTCTCTAGAATTTCTACTTCTGATTTCAGCCTGGTCCCAACACTCTAGCGTTTCACATAGAGAGACAGATAAACAGACACAGACAGACAGACAGACAAACAAGACAATGAACTGACTAAAACACCACACATACATGTGCACATATCTGTAGTTGATCGATCAATCTGACCCTTCAAAAAAATGGCAGGGAGAAACTGATGGACTAAGAAAGGAAGGGACTGTCCCCAGGGCAAAGAACCCTTATCGCTGATTGGGAACTCTGCTCCCCATTTCCCAGTCTCCCGCTTGTTAAAAATGGGTCAAGAAAGCGCTTTTGTTGATATAAGCCGGCAAAATAAACTATGACAAAGATGTTACCATATTTTGGCCAAGGCTAGTTCTGAGGCAGGGAGCTAGTATCATGATCTTGCATTTTCCTGCCTCCTCTGCTTTGATAATCCTATTTCTTTTGTTACCTATGAAGATCTGACTGCAGAATGATCTGGTAATGCAAACTGCCATTCACTGTATATCCTTCCCAATATTCTAACTTACACTCAGGCCACGTGGTATTACAGAGGTCAACAAAATACCCCTTATCTAAACCATCTACTTGGAAGCTCTTCCGGTGTTTTAACGAGCAACCCAAAGGAGAATATTTAGGTACTGATGTAGAATTTCCCATATCTCCTAAGTGTCAGCAATAACCTATGAAAGGGAGGGAAAAGAAAAATCTAGGGTAGGATAATTCCTTAGCAAGCTCTCCTCCTAATAGTTTCTAGTGTTGTGGTTCTAGAGAGAGCACGGACACGACCACAACTGCATGCCAGCCCATCAGAAAAATCTCTCTTTAAAGGATGTCTCCTTTAGAGATTTCTGAGTCACCCTAGGAATCCCTGGGTCCTGCCTCCCGAGCGTCCACACAACCATGGCTTGCACATGTGGAGCCATACCTAGAGTGCCATGGGTTTCCAAGAAGCCTATTAAGGGGAGAAGAGAAAAGTTCTGCCTTTCTTAGCTTGCCACATATTCCAATGCTCCCTACTGACACTTTCTTCCACAAACTTCTTGCCTGTCTTTTTACCTCTTTTTTTTTTTTTCTGCTTCACTTTGCCTAGGGCTAAACCTGCTGACTGCCTCCATTAGCATTTGAATTGACCTCTAGCTGATTCTGCTGGTTAGAATGCTTAAGAAAGGGATTTCTACCTAGAAATTGATCTGCCTTAGTTTCCCAGGATCTTCTCACTAGTGGGCTCTCCTCCCATTCCTCCCATAGTGGACGGTGACGCGAGACAGACAAAGGAGGGGTGCCTCTTTGCAGAGACCATTCAGATGCTTGCCTGCCCGGTGGAGAACTTAGCCTTAGTGGTTCAGCGTTGTGACTTGCGACCGGTAGCTATACCAGTGCCACCATTGACCGTATGTTCTCCGTGGAGTCGCAGGCAGCCCACTCGAGCTCCGTGACTTTAGAGGGACTTTAAGAGTGCCAGGTCGTGGAGCTACAAAATCACGCCCGATAGGAGGACCTATCAGGGTGCTCAGACACACACACATTCACACAGAGGTTATCACATTCCTCCCCCAGTCCCCCTAGAGATTTCCAAGGGAGCATACCTTCACAGCAGATCTTCCACAGATTGCCTCCTTTATCCGAGCCACAAGGTTTGGAGAGAAGGAACCTCCTGGGGGCCAATCCACACCAAAGGAAGGCCATTCTGATGAACAATAATTGGCAAACTTACCTTTCTTGATCATCAAGCCCAGATTCTGAGCTTTCCTGTGGATCTCAGAGAAGTGATCAAGAATTAAAGCTTTGGGGGTCGATTGATTCTGACCCATATTAAACAATCTCAATAAACAGAACTAAGAGAAGGATAATAAGACAAATACACACACTAAGGACACACGCACAGATCACACTCCTGCACTCGCTCGGACCGGTCCACTCTCTCACACGGGTGCGCACCACACTCACCAGTCACCCTGGGACTCCCGAATATGCCCAAAGGGCGTGCACGTGATTTTCACCTCCGGAGGGTTTAGTTCTTCCAGGTCTTCTCCCGGCGCCGGATTTTCCAGAACAGATGAGGCCTCCAGAACATACAGACGAGGACCCGAGGAAACCCTATGTCCCCCCAAGTCCTCCCAGTCAGGGTTGGCCACTTCCCTGCCGCGGTCCAGAACAGACGAGGCCTCCAGAACAGACAGACGAGGACCCGAGGAAACCCTATGTCCCCCCAAGTCCTCACAGGGTTAGCTACTTCCCTGCCGCGGTCCAGAAGGGGACACTGTCCCCCCACAGAACAGACGGAATATTCCCCAGAAATTTTTTTTTTTTTTAAGGCCTTTTCAAAACCCGCTCTCTGGGCCCGTTTGCCGTCGGGAGATCTCACTGGGGCCTCCAAATGTTAGGGCGCAGATCGTGATCTCCCTTTAACGACAAAGAGACTCCAGAGACTGCAAACAGCAAGCAAGGTTTATTGTAAGACTGGCTAGCCAGGGTCAAGCCGCCTACACAGACACGCAGGTCAGTTAGGTGAGGCAAGACCCCGAACTTCTTCAAAGGGGATCTTATATAGGCCTTCACTGGCCGTTACAGCAAAGCCCGCGCATTTCATAGCCAATAGATTTGTAACAACATATGCTTTCTTAACCAATCCGTGTAGAAGTACATCACTCCTTAGCCTATAGATTCAAAGATCAGCATTTACGTACATAGGCATTGTGACTAGTGGGCATCAGGTAACTTGGACATTTGGTTATCACCTTGCTTCCTCTGATTCTCAGCCCTGCATTCCGGAGGTGGATAAGGGAATAGTTCTTAAGGGAGGTAACAGATAAGGAGGGCAGGAAAGGGAGAGTTACTAATTTATAGAGTTTTAACTCTGGAATCTCCCTCAGGGTCCCTAGGGACCTAACACAGGGTGCTTTACTGAGACAATACATTTCAGGGACAGTAAATACACCTGAATCTTGTAGAAAGAAGTTATGCCCTGTTCACTTTGCAAGTCCCCTCTCCCCCAGGTGCAAAGCAGCCAAGCAGTTTTACAGAAAGCAATGTTGCAAGTTAGCTAAAGTACACAAAACTTTGATGCCCTAATATGGATTCTTTCACTGGAACACTGTATATATAACATTTTGGCGATAGGAAGTACTTGAACTTAGTCCGGGTCACTGTACAGTAATTTGGTTTACTAATAAAAGTTGTGAATAAAACTGTGAAACTGAAAAAAAATACATTTGGGGGGTATTGTAGCACTGTAGCACTGTCCTCCCTTGTTCATCAATTTGCTGGAGCGGGCATCAGTAACGTCTCCATTGTGAGACTTGTTGTTACTGTGTTTGGCATATCGAATACACCATGGGCAGCTTGCCAGGCTCTGCCGTGAGGACGGGATACTCTCGGTAGCTTGCTGTACTCTCCGAGAGGGACAGAGGAACTGAACCTGGGTCAACTGTGTGCAAGGCAAATGCCCTACTTGCTGTGCTATTATCTTGAATTATCCAGGTAGGCCAAATATAACCACATGGGTTAGGGTTTAAATTCAGAAGGCAAGGAAAGAAGGAAAGACAACAGCAGACACATCAATGCTATGAAAGAAAGAAAATGTCCACATTGAGAACTGCTAGCCCAAATGAGGAGCGTTGCACAGGTAAATCAATAAGCACTTCTCTGCAATTTCTGACAGAAAAGAAATGTGGAATTTATATTATGTTTTCTCCCTTTTCCCCAGCATCCTGAATGAGGTTGGCAGAAAGATTTCCTCCAAGGTCTCTAGATAAGAATCTGGGTGACAAACACTTGGTTTTTTTATCTCATGTGACTGTAGGAGAAGGAGCCACTGATGAAAAACCAGTCTTTCCACCACAGAGGTCCAAGCTAACAAAAGAGACTGATTTCATGTTTCTAAGAAAACTTAGACATTGGGGAAAACTTAGTGATAAAAAGCAGCAAAGCAAATAAATAATTACACTTTTACATTTCTCAAACTGTACTTAACCCATTGTTGTGGTTAGTGCTAAATAAGTAGCCCATTCCAGAGTGTTCCTTAAGGCAGGAATTCCAATGCCTTTGTTTTTTTTTTTTTTTCCAAACACCAAGTGTAGGAAGTTGTAAAAAACTAAACACGCTGAAGTTTGTGTGTTCACGAGCTTTCTGGACGGCTCTATCTCACCGCCCACGTTCCCTGCTCTAGAGCAGCTGTGTGTGGCCTGGATCGGGAGGGCTGTTGGCCAAGGGCAGAGGAAGGAAGAAGGGAGAGCCAGGCCGGCTGGTCTTAGTTGCAGTTTATTCCAATCTTCTCCTTATTCCTGTCTCTCCTTGGCCTCTCCCCAGCTCTCTTGCCTCTCTAACCCCCTGCAGTCTGGGCTGATGCTGCACTCAGTCAGGTAGCAAAATCAACATAAGAAAGCTCTTCCTGAGGGCCCACCTAGAAGATATTCTAAAGCCCTTCCTGACTGCCCAAAGGCAAAATACCCCCTAAGGTGTTTTTCTCTTTTCCTGAGACCAATAACTATCAACATAGCAATACTAGCTATTTTTGTATGAACATAGTAAGAGACTTGTAGGGCAGCTCTCCTGGGAACACCTTACCACAGACTCAGACTACAGCTCTCAGGCCAGATTAATCATTCCTAACCCTAGCAGGGTCCAAATCTAGTTATTACTTTTTGGATCATGACAGCATTTGTCCATGCCCAAACTCTTAACTTGTAGTTAAGCATTATGGTGCTTTGGCCAGGCCCATCTCGATGCCAAGGTAGCACATAGCTTACCACTTGCCCTGGTTCCATCCAGTCCCTCGTCAGAACCCTACTTTTGGGGGTGCTAGGAAGTAAAGGCAACTGAGGTTTAGGTGAGAGAACAGATGCTCAAGAGGGAAATATTATTGAGAGTCACATTACAAAAGCATGTCTTCTTGTGTCCGTACAGAAAGGACACTGCTCTGAATAAACTATGCAAAGAACTTAGGGAGAAGAGAAAAACAATATTTTTTACAAGTCTATAGAGCTCAAAGAAAGAAGTTACAAATAAACACAGAGGAATGGGAGCACTGGAATGGGAGCAACCCAATAAGCCTAAACTACCTAGGGCTATGAAAGAAGGACAAAACAGTGTTATCCTATAGGAAATATACTTAAAATCACTAATGATTGTTAAAATTAAGCTTGAGAGTCAATATCCAGTGGCAATTGGGCATTTGAATACCTAGACATTAGTTAAAAACATTCATGTTTGGAGGAGTGAGGTGATGGGAGGGAACCTGGGGATACTGGTGCTGGTGCTGTGAAATGTACACGGGTGGAGGAACGGGTGCTGGAACACTGTGACTGAAACTGATGTCGGTGGGCCCCACGGGTGACTTATATGAAGCGGGGAGGAGAAAGACAGTCACTTTCTCCCCATCCGCCTCTGCCACTCGGGACCCAGGGTTGCTGGGTTCTTGTCTCGCCTCGCAGAAAGGAATTTCAGGAGTAGACAAGCAGTGAAGTAAATAGATTTTATTTGGAGGATTTTTAGGTATGGAGGGAGGGAGAGAGAGTGAGAGAGTAAAGTTAGACACGAAAGCATGAAAGTACACATCTCAAGAGGGGAGATGCGGGCGACACATGTGCTCGGGCACCACATGTGCTCGGCCACGTGGGCGCAAGCAGCACATGGGCTCGGGCAGCAAATGCGCGCGCTTCCTTTGTTCAAGGTGGCCTTTATAGGGTTCCTCCAACCTGCCCCCATGTGGGGCTTCCTCCCAGGTAAATGTCCCGTTGCTAAGGAGGTTGCCAGGGAGGATGGGAGTGGTGATGGTCTTCTTTGAAATTCCTTTCCTGGCCTTTTGTTCCTAGAGGAGCTTCTTTGGGTCTGTTGCTGGAGCCAGGTGAGGGTCTTATCAAGCCTTAGTTCCTGTTTTCCTATTTTCTGCAGGGCTGGCTTTTGTCATTGCCTCTGGAGGGGGCCCTCCCTGTCTACCTGCCTACATCATATCCCCCCTAGAGATTTCACCACCTTAAATCTTTAAGGGGAAATTGGTCTGGTGGTCTATCTTCTGAAGCTGCTTCATGCTGACAAGGGGCGCAGACCCTGCCTGTGAAAGGGGGAAATCTCAAACTACCTTAGTTTATAATGGGCCCCAGGCAATGAATTGGTTGGGTTCCTAAAGTTATCTGAAAGAAAAGATCAGATGGATTAGACTGAGGGATATCACTTTGAAATGGTTAGACCCTGAAGGATTAGAAGTTCCTTTCTGACCCAGTGAGGACAATGTTGTTTGCTGTCTTAAAAAACAAGAGTTAAAGCAACAGAAACCAAAGCAACATGCCATACTGCCATACCCATCTCTATCATTAAAACAATGAAAAGGATTAACTCTACAAACAGGTTTGGCTGATCGAAAAAATGACTTGTGTCCAGATTTTTCTACTGGACACAGAAACACCAAGCCATTTTCTGGCTTTCTCAGTACAGATTGGAAAAGCTTCTGCCCATACACTGAAGCTATCAATAAAAACTAACAGATATTTATACCTTGAACATATGAGCATTTGATCATTTGCATAAGGTCAAGCTGTGATCCTCCTCTAAATTCCTTGATGCTGAACAGGTGTTAGGAGAGGAGGATCAAGATTTCCTCTACATTCATTAATGGCACAGAAAGCACAGTTCTGAGTTACTTCTACCTTACTTGCTATTCAGTCCCTTCCCATGGAAGATGGTTTTCACTAGTGTTAAAGCATGACCCTTTAATAATATTCCATTGCATAGGTCCAGGAGTTAGTAACTTTCCTTATTGGGTAAATCCATCAACTTCCTTTTGGAAACCTCCAATGTCCATCGTTCCTCTTCTGCAGAGCATTCTGGCTTAGAGGAAATATTCTCTGGTGTTAATCCCATGATGCAACAAAAATTAAGAGCTGTTAACATCCTTGTTCTCTCCAAACGACTGTTCACAGAAAATGAGATTCAATACAAAAAGTATAGAAAGAAAATTCACAGTATTTTAGAACAAGCTATTAATCCATTCTAACTTAACCAGTTTAGATGCCCTTTCTTGACACTTTGGCCAATTCACAGACTGGGGGAAAGCAATTCTGAACTTTGAGATGAGCTTCACCCTAGTAAAGCTCTGATCGAACTAGTGACAGCATGCATAACATTGAGTTCCTTTATACATTAGGCTGTTTACCTATAGTCAGTAAACCAAGTTTTAAATTTCCCAACGAGGTGTACCTTTTAGATCAAGATTAAATACATTTATTCAACCACCTCTGTAGAATTAGAATCTGATTCTTACAAAAAAGCAAGTTGCAGAAACATGGTTTTCTCTCCACCTTCATTTTAAAACTTTGCAAGATAGCTTAACAAACCTGGCTTGTTCTTTTGCATAAGCACAGTAAGATTAGAGAACTCTCCATTTGGGATACCCTATTATTTACTGAGAAGTCCTGGGGATTGGCTAAAGACAGGAGACACACCAATAGTGGCATTAATCTTATCTGGCACGTCAGAGCTACCCAGGCCTGGCCAGAAGATGTCCCACGATGAACTGGATTGATGGCCTCAAGCCTTCAGGTTGAGCTGGATGTAGCTTTGGGCCTCATTTTCCACAGAGATGTCCTGGCAGAAAGAAGTCCATCCCATCCCTTCTTCAGGGCTGGGAGAAATCCTGATTTCCAGGTTTTTCCTTGACGCTTGAGAGTAGGCCCAGACTGAGATAGTCATTGCAGAGTCCTGGATTCCTCATTCTCCATAGCAGTGATGATTTCCACATCTTTCCTCAAGCCGGCCTGCCTCTAGGGTCGCCCTGAGGTTTGTAGGGTACTTGAAACAGTACCTGTTAAATCCCTGCTCCTGTCATTTAGACAGATCCCCTGACTGTTCCCTTGAAGAGGGCTTTGGGGTCCCATGGCTGGTTTTTCCTGTCTGCATGAGGGGTAGACCCTATTACAGAGAGGAAGGACTTATCTGGATTTATGCAAACCAACATAATGCCATGAAATATCAAAAACATACTGAAGGTACAAAAGAAGAGAAAAGCAAGCATTTCACTTTACTCAAAGAGATGGAATACACCCGTTTGCTGTGGGTCCTAGTCAGAGAAGCTAAAATCTGTAGAGATAAAGCATACCGTTTAACATGTTTTCAATCCCACATGGAAAAACTTTAACTTCTCATTAATAAGAGCACTGTACCAGGAGTCCAGCGTACAGTTTAACATGTCTAATTAATTTAATCCCATGTCAAAAACTCTTGATTTCCTGCAATTTTTGAAAAATTCAAATATCTAAGAGCACTATAACAGGAGTCTGGATAATCCATCCAGTATCTTTCCCATAGATCTTACAAAAAGGTACTAGAATAATTCTGCATGTGATTTAAGGAGTTTCTTATAAACAATTTGACCAGTTCCTTTTCTTTAAAACAACCTCAAACCTTCTGCACATTCCTTAACATTCATTCTGTCCTGTAACTTTCCTTCATCTCGTTTCAAAACCATCTCACTTAACATGACAAAACTGTTCTCTGCAGTGCTATTTCAAAAGCATTAGATCAGTTCCATAGATATTCAAAATGCCTTAAAAATGCTCACAATTAAAGCTTTTACAAGGTATATCCACTGGGCAAAAGATCACTTTACATGAGAAATTAACCAGGAGACATCTTAAAATTCTGATTTACAGGAAAACACAAATACAAAAAGATTAAAACACTCATAGATTATCATGAAACAGAAAGCATTTCACACTTAGGTACAAAGTTCTCAGGTCAGGTCAGGGCTAGGTTGATACCTGGAGACAAAGCTTGGCATAGAATAAAATTATCAAAATAATAGCATGCACTTTTAAGCAATAGACAGGCTGATTAACAACATAGTAAAATTTCCCACATTTTCCATGCAATTCTCCATTCTCAGAAACTATTACAGAAGGCTGACATCTGAGGTGAACCCATTTTATAACTCTTAGTAGTTCTAGAAATTTTAGTTAACCAAGAGTCTCAGAGATCACATAGAGCACTGGTAGGATAAGTTTCGCAACCAACTTTATAACTCTAGAAACTCATATTTTAAAATAAACATGAACCTGTTTTTATGTACCACATTATTTCAACTCACAAGATATTCTAGGTCATTCTAATCCAATGCAGATACAAATATATACATTGATATAACAGCATAAAACCCATGAACCACCAATTAATATAAAACATGATAAAACCTTTGGCTTAATTTCAATAGTTCTTGTACCTTATTTAAAATCATGAGCTTTCTACAACAGGTACTTTTAACAATTCCACAAGAATACAAGCATGCTTTCAGACGCAGAAAAAGGCCTTTGTTTTTTTTTCCAAACTTTGATATTAGCATAAGAAAATACTTGAATTGCTGTGTAAACACAAAAAGGATGGCAGCAATCTATTTCTCCCACAGCCCACATTTGGTAGTTTCCCCACTCCAGGGAGGTGGATGGGCAGGAGAAGGAAGGAAACGAGGCCAAGCTGGTTGGTCTTAGTAGCCGTTTATTACATGGAAGAGATGTATGTCATGGAGGCCCCAGGATCTCTCAAGCACGTGCTCCTTTGTTCTCTCAGCTTCTGTCCTCAGCCCCATCTTCCCAAGTTCTCTGACCCACAGAGAGCCCTGAAATCTCCCTTATATAGATCATAGTACCTCTGCAATATAGTGGTGCCATCAAGAGGAGTTACAGAAAGAACCTTGAGGCAGCAAAGTGTACATTGTTTCTTTACATCTGCAGGCCAGCAATTTTGGCCTGGGGAAAGAAGATACAAAACCAAACTGAAACCTTTCACAAGCACTTTCACAAGCTATGAGCACTTGGGCTTGCATCCCAAAGACCAGTCTGCTAGGGCTTGGAATCTACATCCCAAAAGATCAGGCCTGGCTAGATCTGCATATCTAAGAACTGCTAGGATTCTGTGAGAAAAGGGACCTGCCTCTTACAGATTTTTCATAAAAGTTAGCTGAGGCTTGTAAGATAAGTTCTTGCTTTCTCTGAACTCTTGTTTCACTTTAGTTTTAGGTTCTAATTCCGCAGCTCTTCCTGGACAGTATAGAGTCTTAAGTTCAAAAGAATTACAGCTGTTAATAACCTTTGATGTTCTTCCAATAAGAAATTTTGATTGAGAATTCTGCTTTCTCTGTAGGTAACTTTCTGATAAGAAATCTTCGTTTAAACCTTGTCTAGCAAGTTCCAGAAACAACTACACTTCTTAAATCCCTAGGTTGCATATCACTCACTGACTTCTCTAGAATTAGTACTTCTGAGTTCAACCTGGTTCCAGCACTCGAGTGTTCCACACAGACACACAGACAGACAGACACAGTCAGACAGACGGACACAGACAGTGAACTGACGAAAACACCACACGTACATGTGCACATATCTGCAGTTGACCGGTCTGACCCTTCAAAAATGGCAGGGAGAAAACTGATGGACTGAGAAAGGAAGAAGCAGTCCCCAGGGCAAAGAAGCCCTGTCGGCCGATTGGGAACAGTGCTCCCCGTTTCCCAGCCTGACCAGTCAGTCGCCTGTTTGTTCAGAATGGGTCAAGAAAGCGCTTTTTGTTGATATAAGCCGGCAAAATAAACTATGACAAAGATGTTAAAACCTAAGGTGGTCAGATGTTAGATGTTACCATATTTTGGTCAAAGCTAGTTCTGAGGCAGGGAGTTAGTATCATATCTTGCATTTTCCTGCCTCTTCTGCTTTGATAATCCCATTTCTTTTGTTACCTGCAAAGATCTGACTGCAAAATGATCTGGTAATGCAAACTGCCATTCACTGTATATCCTTCCCAATATTCTAACTTATACTCAGGCCACGTGGTGTTACAGAGGTCAACAAGACATTTCTTATCTAGACTTCCTACTTGGAAGCTCCTCTGGTGTTTTAAGGAGCAACCCATAGGAGAATGTTTAGGTACTGATGTAGAATTTCCCATCCTAATTGCAAGCAATAATCTATGAAAAAGATGGTTCCTTGGCAAAACTTTTCTTCAGGTCTATCCAAGGGGACTCGAACCCCTTTACTCTGGCTTCTCCCGAGGGGACTCTAACCTCCCGTGAATTGGCCTTCACTTTGGCTTCTCCCAAGGGGACTCTAACCCCCGGTATACCCTGGCCTCTGCCGAGGGGACTCAAACCCCCCTAAATTGGCCTCTTGTCAGAGGCTCACTGGATTTGGACCGTCTCCACCAATGGCCTCTGCTTCCACCGCAGGCGTCCCTGGGCGGACCTGGCATCGGGCAGACCCACAGCTGTGTGCCCGAGCCTAACCTAGTGCTGTGGTCTTAAACTCTCTCCTTGAAAAAGCTCTGCCTTCTCTCAGCTTGCTACATCTTCCCTGCTTTTGCTGGCTCGCTGCTTTGCTCAGGCTTCTTACCTGCCTTTTACCCTTTTTTTTCTTTCTGCCTTACCTCTGGACTGCCTTCATTAGCATTTCAAATGACCTCTAGCTGATTTTCTAGTTAGGCTGGGGAAAAGGATTTTCTAGTTAGACTGGGGAGATTTTCTGTCTGGAAATTGATCTGCTTTAGTTTCCCAGAATCTTCACACTATTGGGCTTTCCTCCCATTCCTCCCATAGTGGACTGATGACCCAAGACAAACAAAGGAGGGGTGCCTCTTTGCAGAGACCATCAGGGTGCTCATGCACACACACATTCAAACAGAGGTTATCACATTCCTCCCCCTTCCCCCCCTAGAGATTTCCAAGGGAGCATTTCCAAAGATTACCTCCTTCCTCGTTGATTTCTTCACTGCATCTGTCCCTTCGTGGTCGCCATCTGATGTCGGTGGGCCCCACGGGTGACTTATATGAAGCGGGGAGGAGAAAGACAGTCACTTTCTCCCCATCCGCCTCTGCCACTCGGGACCCAGGGTTGCTGGGTTCTTGTCTCGCCTCGCAGAAAGGAATTTCAGGAGTAGACAAGCAGTGAAGTAAATAGATTTTATTTGGAGGATTTTTAGGTATGGAGGGAGGGAGAGAGAGTGAGAGAGTAAAGTTAGACACGAAAGCATGAAAGTACACATCTCAAGAGGGGAGATGCGGGCGACACATGTGCTCGGGCACCACATGTGCTCGGCCACGTGGGCGCAAGCAGCACATGGGCTCGGGCAGCAAATGCGCGCGCTTCCTTTGTTCAAGGTGGCCTTTATAGGGTTCCTCCAACCTGCCCCCATGTGGGGCTTCCTCCCAGGTAAATGTCCCGTTGCTAAGGAGGTTGCCAGGGAGGATGGGAGTGGTGATGGTCTTCTTTGAAATTCCTTTCCTGGCCTTTTGTTCCTAGAGGAGCTTCTTTGGGTCTGTTGCTGGAGCCAGGTGAGGGTCTTATCAAGCCTTAGTTCCTGTTTTCCTATTTTCTGCAGGGCTGGCTTTTGTCATTGCCTCTGGAGGGGGCCCTCCCTGTCTACCTGCCTACATCAAAACCAAATTATGAACTGTTTTTGTACAGCTCTATCTCACAGTGATTCAGTAATAACCTCTTAAAAAAACATTCAGGCTGGGAGCAGAAGGATGGCGTAGGGATTCAAGCCTTACCAGAATTGGCCGAGGGTCAGCCTGTAGCAAAGCATGCTCCTGAGCACCACCAGGAGCGACCCCTGAGAACAGAGGCAAGAGTAATCCCTGATCACCACTGTGTATGTGTGTGCGTGTGTGTGTGTGTGTGTGTGTGTGTGTGTGCTTTATACATTCTACATTTCAAAAGATGAAATTGCATTGTATGTGTTGGAAAGTGGTATATAGAACTTGAGACGATCGTACTGAATGAAATAATTAAGGAAGCAAAAGATAATTATCAGATGATTTCACATTATGTGGGCTATAAATAACTAAAGTGAATGGATTGGTAAATTAAATAGCAAACTTACTTCTAGACTTGGCGAAATCTATGTTTTCTGTCATAGAGAAAGGAGAACTTGGGATAAATTTGTAGACAGGACCTTTTGGTAACAGGTGCAGTATACCCAATGTATATATAGAGGTCTGAAACCAAATCCCTGAATTCCTATGATAAAGTAACCTGATGATAAATCAATAAAAATGGGAAGAAATTAGTAAAACCTAATATTGACTTCAATCCATGGCACTGGAAACAGAACAAAACAAAACAAAAACCAACAAAACATACAAATGAAAACCAAATATATAGTCATCTGTAGTCTTATTAATAAAATGATTAAGTTATCCAATTGGAAATAAGTTTAGCACTGTAGCGCTCTCCTCCCATTGTTCATCAATTTGCTCAAGCAGGCCCAGTAATGTCTCCATTGTGAGACTTGTTGTTACTGTGTTTGGCATATAGAATATGTCATGCATAGCTTGCCAGGCTTTGCCGTGCGGGTGAGATACTCTCGGTAGCTTGCTGGGCTCTCTGAGAGGGGCGGAGGAATCGAACCCGGCTCGGCCGGGCTGGCGACTTGCAAGACAAACCCCTACCACTGAGTAGTGCTCCAGGAAATAAGTCCATCTGGGTCTTGGACCCCCGGGGACAGATGCTGAGGCACTGTCCTCATCCAGGAAATAAGTTTAGAATCTATAAAATATAGCTTATATCTATCTCCTAGATAGTAGAATACATATGCATATATGTACATATATATCATATATATAACGTTACAGAATTTTATGTTGGAGCAAAAATATTGAATGCTCAACTAGTTTAATGATAATTGCATTTTGTCACACTGCTTTTAAAGAGAAAATCTACCCTGGCAGGTATTTTTTTCCCACATAGAGATATAAACTTAGAATTCTCTAAATAATTGTGCAAATATTGCATGTTATTTCTTGACATTAACTTATATGTAACAAATTGCTTCAAAATAATGAAGAATATAAAAATAATTGTAACCATAATAACAAATTCTTTGAGAATGCCCACTGTGTCATACACTGTTTTAAACAACTTGTACATATAAACTCTTTTAATCGTCACAAAAACCTTCTCAGGTAGGCAGTACTAAAAACCACAGTGAGCAAACCAGGGTTGCAAAGTCAAATCTTATACTGTACAGAACTGTATACTAAAAGAATCTGTAGAAATAAATTTGAAATGAAAAAATAAATCATAGTTATAAGTCACATTCAGAAATTTAAGTAATAGAAGTCATGGAAGAACTTTTAATATTTATATTTAGGGTATGTAACAATTGATAATACAGTTACTAATGAGTTTCATGAATACGGCAGTCCAGCTCCACCCCCTCCCACAGTGTCCAGTTCCCTTCACTTTGTCCTAATTTGCCCCATTATATTTCCCCCTCTATCCCTCAGCTCCCCAGGGCAAGATCTCAGTAAAGGCCAGTTCTCAGTTTCTGTTGCTTTGGGGATTTGTTATTCCCCTATCATGTTTATTAATATCTCAACTTGAGAGAAATTACTCAGCGTCTGTTCCTCTTCTGACTAGTTTCACTCAGTGAGATACTCTCTAGATCCATCAAGCTAGCAGGAATTACATGATTTCATCTATTCTTAAAGCCAAGTAGTATTTCATTGTGTATATATCTCACAGTTTCTTTGTACAGTCATCTGTTCTTGGACTTGTGGGTTGGGTCCAGATTTTGGCTATTGTGAGTAGAGCTGAAATGAATACTGAGATGAAAAAGTTTTTCTGAATAGTTTTTGGGCCAAGAAGTGAAATTGTTGGTTCATGTGGAAGCTTAACTCCTGTTTTTTGAAAATTGTTCATGTTCCTTTCCAAAAATAGCTCAACAAGTTGACATTCCCATAAGCAGTGAATGAGGATCCTTTTCATCATCATCATCATCATCATCATCATCATCATCATCATTATTATTATTATTTATTTATTTTTACTAGTGAGATACCATGAGGTACAGTTGTAGACTTACAGACTTTCGTGTTTGGGTTTCAGTTATGCAATGATCAAGTACCCATCCCTCCACCAGTGCCCATTCTTCACCACCAATGAACCCAGTAGCCCTCCCACACCTCCAATCCCCCAGCGCCCCGCCCCAACTCTATGTCAGAGCATTCCCTTTTGCTCACTTTCCTTTAGGGTGTTGTGGTTTGTATTAGAGGTATTGAGTGGCCATTATATTGGGTCTATAGTCTACTTTCAGCAAGCGTCTCGCATCCCGAGTGAGTCCTCCAAACACGCTTTACTTAGTGTTCCCTTCTCTGAGTTGCGTTTTCCTCTAGGATGTGCTACCGGATTCCAAGCCGTGGAACGGACCTCCTGGTACTTATCTCAACTATTCTTGGGTGTTCATCTCCCACTCTGTTACTTTATATTCCCCAAATGAGTGCAGTCTTTCTATGTCTGTCCCTCTCTTTCTGACTCATTTCACTTAGCATGACACTTTCCATGTAGAACCACTTGTTTGCAAATTTCATGACTTCATCCTTTCTAAATGCTGCATAGTATTTCGTTGTGTGGATGTATCAAAGTTTCTTTAACCTGTCACTTGTTCTCCGGCACTTGGTTTTTTTTTTTTCCAGATTTTGGCTATTGTGAACAGTGCAGTAGTGCACATACAAGTGCAGATGTCATTTCAACTATACTTTTTTGCCTCTCCAGGATATAGTCCCAGGAGTGGTAATGCTGGGTCAAATGGGAGCTCACTTTCTAATTTTTTGAGAAGAGTCCATACTGTTTTCCAAAAGTGCTGAACCAGCCAGCATTCCCACCAGCAGTGTAGGAGGGTCCCTTTCTCACCACATCTGCGCCAACACCAGTTGCTTTTGTACCCACATTCACGAGAACACTGGTTGTTATTTGATGTGTTCCAATTACACTGGTATCTTATTCTTCTTTAAATTTCCCTAATGATAAGCAACAGAGTATTTCTTTGTATACATTTGCAAATTTGTATGTCTTTTTTGAACAAGTTTCATTCATCACTTTTCTCCATATTTTGATGTTGTTTGTTGCTTTCTTATATATATGTATATATATTTATATAGTAATAGCCATAGTCAGATGTGCAGTGGCAAATGTTTTCTCAGCTTATAGGGTATCTTTTATTTTGGTAGTCTTTTCTTTGGTTGTGTAGAAGTTTCTTAGTATTATATAGTTCTGGTTTTTTTTTTTTTGGTTTTGTTTTTTTTGTCAATAATTAATAATTGACTGATTAAAGAAACCTTTAGATTCAATTTTATTAAATGTTTAATTGGGTTTTCATCAATTGTCTGTGGATTTAGGTTTATTATCAAGGCTCTAATACATATTTATTTGATTTTTTTGCATGATGTTAAAAAATGGGTCTGAATTAATTTATTTTGCATGCAAATGGTCAGTGTTCTCAAGTGAATAGTTTTTTCTTTTTATTTGTTGAAGAGATATTCTTTGGTCAACTTCTACTTTTCTTCCCTTGTCAAAGATTAACCTGATGTTCTGTGTTTAGACTCTCAGTTCATGATTGGGCTTCAATTATATAATATTCCACCAACCACCCCTTCACCAGTGTGCATTTCCAACCACCTGTGTCTCCAGTTTCCCTCCTGATTCTCTCTGTCCCATGCTTGCCTCTGTTCTTCTGCAGAGGCCACACCCACTACAGCAGAGACCATGCCCACTGTACAGAGGCACTCCTGGTGCCTGCCATGCTGAAGCTGGGGAGCTGGCTATGGTATAGGGTCACACACCTGGGTTGGGGAAGAAAAAGGTGGCAGCGCGCCACCCACGAGGGTGGCTGTGGGGGGGGGGGGTTGTTGGGGGGACTGGGACAATCTGGGTCTGAGAAGCTGGTTGACTATATGAAGAAAGTTTCTTCAATTCCCTTTTTCTTGAGAGTTTTTATTATGAATGGATGCTGGATCTTTTCAAATGCTTTCTCTGTATCTATTGATATTATCATATGGTTTTTATATTTTCTTTTATTGATATGGTATGTTGATTGACTGGCATAAAGATTCTCAAAGTAATCTCTGACTATACTTTGAATTTCTGGGGTGTCTGTAGTGAGGTGCCCTCTTTCATTTCTGATTTGGTTTATTAAGGGTCTCTCTCTCTTTCTTTGAGTCTTGCTAACAGTTTATTGATCTTGTTTCTATTTTCAAAGAACCTGCTCTTGGTTTCCTTGATCTTTTGGATTTTTGGGGGGATTCCAGTACATTAATTTTTGCTCTAAGTTCAATTATTTCATTTCTCCTACACACTTTGATTGGTCATTTTCTGGTTTCTTAAGTTGTGCAGTTAAGTTATTTATGTGGAATTTTTCTTTCTTTCTAATGAATGCATGTATAGCAGCTAAATTCCCTCTTAACACTGCTTTTATGTATTCCACAAGTTCTTGAAGTTAATGTTCTGATTCTCGTTTGTTTCCATGAATCTTCTAAGTTCCTCTCTGACTTCCTCTCTGACCCACTAGTTTATGTTTTCAATAGGAGCTATTTAATTTGAGTTGTTTCTCCATTTATGTTTGTGACTAACTTCAACTTTCAGTTATGACTTTCAGTTTCCATCATGATCTAATAAGAGAGTTGATAAGATTTCTATGCTCTTAATTTTGTGGAGGTATGTTTTGTGTCCCAGCATGTGGTCAGCCTTAGAGAATGTTCCATGTGCATTGGAGAAGAATGTGTGTTTGGCCTTTTGAGGATAAATGGCCATATAGTCTCTCTCTTATATTTTATTTCCTCAAATAAAGTATTTCTTACTGAGCTACAGTTTAGTTGATTTATTAAGAGGTGACAGAGTGGTTCTGAGGTCTCCAACTACTATTGTGTAGCTATCAATGTCTTTTTTCAAGTATATTAGCTGATGTTTTAGAAGTCTGCTGATCCTTCTTTAGGCGCATATATATTTAGGAATGTGAGTTTTTCCTGATGTACATATACCACAGCGGGTAAGGCGTTTGCCTTGCACGCAGCGACCATGACCGACCCAGGTTCGATTCCTCTGCCCTTTTCGGAGAGGCCAGCAAGCTACCGAGAGTATCTCACCCACACGGCAAAGCCTGGCAAGCTCCCCGTGACGTATTCAATATGCCCCAAACAGTAACAACAAGTCTCACAGTTTGTTGTGAGACGTTACTGGTGCCCGCTCGAGTGAATCGTTGAACAATGGGAGGATAGTGCTGCAGTGCGACATATCCCTTTATCATTCAGAAATGACCTTTATTGCCTCTTAGGACCTTTTTCAGCTGGAAGTCTATGTCATCTCATACCAGTATCACCACCCTGGCCTATATAATGAAGATATTTTCTTGAAAAATTGCTTTCCGATTTTTGACTGACTGTTTATATATGTCTCTTGCAGGAAGCAGAATACTGGATTCAAGTTTTTAATCCATCTTGTCACCCAGTGTCTTAGTACATTTAGCCTATTGACATTCAGAGAGATTATAGTTATGGAGTTTTATGCCATCTTTATGCAGGCCTTTGGCATATTTGTGAGGCTTGTCTTATCTTAAAGTTGAACATTTAATTCTTCTTGATATAATGACTTTTGGTCTTTGAAGTTCCTAAATACTTGTTTTCTGTGAACTGGTGAATTGTTTCTTAAAATAGAAGTGAAAGACTGGCTCAGTGTCGTTTTCTTAGTGAGGCATTCATTTTATTGAGCTTTTTCACTACATCCCACCACTATCTTTGTGTCTGGAAAGTTTTGCCCGATAAGTCTATTGTACATCTTAAGGATGCTCATTTTATTTCTTTCTTTGACCTTGCTGCTTTCAGTATTATATCTCTAGCTATGGTTTTAATCATTCTGATTGGGCTATGTCCTGAAGTGATTTTATTTGGATCTCTGTTAGCTGGTCCTCTTTGGGTCTTCTAGATCTGGGTGCCCATGCTCTTCAGGTCCTGGAACTTCTCAGCAATAATGGCTGTGATGGCTGTTCCTTCATCAGGTTTTTCTTCCTTCCTCCCTGGGACTCCAATGATCCTTTTGTTCTTTCTCTTCAATTCACTGCAAAGTTCTTCCATCATCTGTTGGTTTATTTTGAGGCTTTTTCCATGTTCTGCTGTTGTCTGGAGATTTTCTGCACCTCATCTTGGGGGTCACTGATAATGTCCTAAGAAGCTGTTACTCTGTTGCTGAGGCCTTCCAGTGAGTCTTTTATTTCATCTATTAAGTTTTTCAGATCTGTCATTTCTGTTTATACTTTCCTCATTTCTGCTCTCATATCCTCTTGTTTTATTGGTGGTGCATTCCATTATTATTTTGAGCTTCTTACACATCCTCAACAATTTCTTATCAGAGAGATTATATAACCCATTATTACTGAAATAACTTACAATAAATAAATTACAATAATAAAACTCATTGAGTTTTCTGGGCTAGCATCTTTACTTAATAATCCTGGTGGTTCTCTGCATTGCATTACCATTGTGGCCTTTGCAGTGTGGAGTTGCTTCTTGTGTGCTGTTGTGTGATGAGGTGCCTGTAATTAGGGTGCCTTTGTATGTTTATAGTTATGGAGAGGTGAAGAAAAGTATGGCCACAGTTGTACTCCTTGTATTTGGGGAGGGATTCCTGACCTGGGGGACAGCATGGTGCTCTGGAGTGAAATGCATGGTCCCCAACACTTGGGTTTCCTTAGTTTTCTGGGACCACAGCTGGAAGAGCCCGGCCTGGGTGGCTAAACAGCCCTCCCCTCCTTATCCTCTTTGCAGATTGTGGGCATTTCTGATTTGGAAGTCAGAATGGCAATTGTGAGTAAAATGTGCTGCTCCTGTTTCTGTTTCCTCAGTTTCCTGGGACTGGGCTCTTCAACTTTTTAAATTCGGAAGTCATTATTGTCTGATAGTGATATAGTCACCTGACCTTTTTGTGGGGTCATTGATTGAAATATTGTCTTCCAACCTTTGATTTTTAGTCCATGCTTGCCCCTAATGTTCAACTATATATATTGAAAGCAGCAGAAGGTTGGATTTAATTTTCTAATCCATCCTGAAATTCTGTGTCTCCTAATTGGTGTATTTAGGCCATTGACATTGAGATTATTGTAATGGATTTTGGTGATATCTTTCTGCAGGAGTTTAGCATTTTTATGAGATTTGTCTTGTCTTAAAGTAGGCCCTTTAGTTCCTGTAAAGTTGGTTATGAGACTTTGAAGCTGGTTAGTTGTTTTCTATGAAATTGTGTATCATTCCTTCAAATCTGAATGAGAGTCTGTCTGGTTAACGTATTCTTCCTGTAACATTCATTTTATATAGTTGTTAAAACGATATCCCACCACTGTTTTCAGGCCTATAGGGTTTCCTAAGATAAATCTTCTGTGAATCTTAGTAATACTCCATTTTATGTAATATATTTCTTGGCTTTATGGCTTTTGTCATTCTGATTAGAATGTGTTTTGGCATAGTTTTATTTGGGTCTCTTTCACCTGGTTCCTGTGGGGCTTCTTGGCTTTGGGATGTCTGCACTCTCCAACTTTGGGTATTCTCTGCAACGATGTGTGTTTTTTTTTTTAATTTTTATTAGTCAAACACCATGAGGTACAGTTGTAGACTTACACATTTTTGTGCTTGGGTTTCAGTTATACAATGATCGAGAACCCATACCTCACCAATGCCCATTCTCCACCACCAATGATCCCAGAATCCCTCCCACCCTCCATCCCCCCATCCCGCCCTGCCTCTGTGGCAGGGCATTCCCTTTTGTTCTCTCTCTCTCTCTCTATCTCTCTCTCTCTCTCTCTCTGGTGCTGTGGTTTGCAAAGAGGCATTGAGTGGCAATCATATTCGGTCTATAGTCTACTTTCAGCATGCATCTTCCATCCTGGGAGGATCCGCTGAACACCCTTTATTTGGTGCTCCTGGCCTCCAAGCCATGGAGTAAACCTCCTGGTACTTATCTCGGCTATTCTTGGGTGTTAGTCTCCTGTTTTGTTACTTTATGTTCCCCAGATGAATGCAATCTTTCTATGTCTGTCCCTCTCTTTCTGACTCATTTCACTTAGCATATTTTCCATGTAGTACCGCTTGTATGTAAATTTCATGACTTCATCTTTTCTAACAGCTACATAGTACTCCATGGTGTAGAAGTATCAAAGTTTCTTTAACCAGTCATTTGTTCTCCGGCACTCAGGTCTTTTCCAGATTCTGTCTATTGTAAACAGTGCTGCAATGAACAAACAAGTGCAGATGTTATTTTGACTATACTTTTTTGTCTCTCTGGAATATATTCCCAGGAGTGGTATTGCTGGGTCAAAGGGAGCTCAATTTCTAGTTTTTTGAGAATCATCCATACTGTTTTCCAAAAGGGCGAAACCAGTCAGCATTCCCATCAGCAGTGATGGAGGGTCCCTTTCTCTTCTTTACATCCACGCCAACATGGTTGCTTTGTTCTTTTGGATATGGGCCAGTCTCTGTGGTGTGAGGTGATACCTCATTGTGGTTTTTATCTGCATCACCCTGATGATTAATGATGTGGAGTGTTTTCTCATGTGCCTTTTAACCATTTGGATTTCTTTTCTTTGGGAAAGTTTTGTTCATTTCATCGCCCCATTTTTTGATGGGGTTGGATATTTTCTTCTTGTAGAGTTCAATCAGTGCTTTGTATATCCTTGATATCAACCCCTTATCAGATGGGTATTGGGTAAATATCCTTTCCCATTCTGTAGATTGTCTTTGTATTCTGGTCACTGTATCTTTTGAGGTGCAGAAGCTTCTTAATTTAAGATAGTCCAATTTGTTTATCTCTGTTTCCACTTGGTTGGTCAGTGGAGTGTTGTCTTTGAAGATACCGTTAGCCTCATTATCGTTGACGGTTTTGCTGACCTTGTCTTTGATGTACCTTATGGATTTTTGCCTAATGTTCAGATCTTTAATCCATTATGATCTGACTTTTGTGCATGGTGTTAGGTCGAGGTCTAAGCCCATATTTTTTCATCTAATTGTCCATTTATGCCTGCCGGGAGTAATTTCTGAGTGCAAGCCAATGGAAACTCTTGATCACCACTAGACATGGCCCCCAAACAAAAAGAAAGCAAACAAACAAACAAAAAAACTTGACACACAGTAGATGGTTCAAAAGTTATCCTAGCTATATTTAAACGTATTTTGTTCTATTTATTACATCTCTATAATATCAAAGTGAAATCAAATTTAGACTTACTTTTGGAAGTGCCAAGGTCTCACACATACAGGGCATGCATTATTTCTCCGAGTCAAGTACCTGAACAGTGTTGAGAGTTTAAATTAAATTGTCCTTATCATCTAAGTCATTTATGCATGATGAAAGATGACATTGGTTCCTTTCCTCTTCCTTTTCCTTTGACAATTATTTTTTCCTCTTATACACAATATTCCATACATTCATGTTGTCAATCTTCCCTTGGGACCTATAGTTATTTTTGTCTCCACTGGGAAATGAGGTTGTTTTCTTTTTCTTATAAATGAAGTACACAAGGAGATGTTTACTTCTGCTCTGGACAGGACTGAATATGTTGCTAGGACTCTGGTAACTGTTCTGGGATTATGTGAGGACTTAGTATCCATAGAAAAATTAAGCAGAGATAAAACACTGTGTATTTGTTTCCTATTCATGAATTATTATAAACTGGCTTTAACCAAAAATTTATCACCTTGAAATTTTGGAGACTAGAAGTTGAAATCAAAATGTTAGCAATCTCACTCTCTCTTTCTCTCTCACTTTCTCTCTTTTAATTTTTTTTGGGGGGTAGGTAGTCTTTTAGATCTTTCCTTGGTTTCTGATATGTTGATGATATTTTGCATACTTGGATCACAGATAGATCCTTCTCTCCATTGGGGCTGTGGTCTCCCTGTGTTTGTGTGTTAATGATCAATTCCCTCTTTTGAACACTGATGTTTTTGTCAAAATTTTCTCTTTTTTTGTAAGACACAAGTGATATTGCATTACAGTTCTCTGTAATAACCTTATTTATGGCTTTTAAGACAGTATGTCCAAGAAGACCATAGTTTTAGATATCAGGGATAGAACTGCAACATACATTTTTAGGGTGACACAATTTAAATCAGAACATAAAAAAGATGCATGGTTCTTGTTTAAATCAATATGTCATAGTACTAATTCAAATATCATTTTTTTCTGATATTTCTGTTCTGTGAGATAGTTTGCTTCTATGTCATTTAAACCACTTTTAGATGGGTATTCTGTTACATTTGACTAGTATCATCCAAATTTATTCATATACTTTTAAGTTAATAAGTCCTCAAAATGTTACATAGAATACTAGAAGATTAAAATTATGAACTCAAGATTTCTTTCTTTCTTTCTTTCTTTCTTTCTTTCTTTCTTTCTTTCTTTCTTTCTTTCTTTCTTTCTTTCTGGATCACACCCGCCGATGCACAGGGGTTACTCCTGGCTCATGCACTCAGGAATTACTCCTGGTGGTGCTCAAGGGACCATATGGGTTGCTGGGAATCGAACTCAGGTCGGCCAAGTGCAAGACAAACACTTTACCCACTATGCTACCACTCCAGTCCCTGAACCCAAGTCTTTATGACTCCAAAACTAAACCATAAGATCAGTCTTACATTTTTCTTTTTTCACTTATTAATGCTAAATATAATGCTAATAACTTTCATCATGGGTCTGTGACTTATAGTACATAAAACTTGTGTATGTACTATGCATATGGAGATGTAACCATCTCCACTATCCATCTTCAGAACATTTTTATTTTCTCTAGTCAAAATTGTGTTTCTCAAGTAATTAACTCCCTTTTCCCCTCTCTCTCGTTTCCACCTTTAACAATGAACATTCTCCTTTCTATGAATTTGAGTATTCCTAGGAATCAAGAGAAATTATGTTTTGTGACTTGTTTCAAGTTCCATCTATATTGTAACTTGTTAAAATCCACTTTTCAGATGCCAGGTAGATAGTATAGGGGTAACAGTTTCCTATGCACTACCATGGTCACCCTTGAACACAGAACCAGAAGCAAGACTTGAGAATTACTGGGTGTCATGCCCAAATTTCCGTTTCATAAAAGGAAAAATAGACCAAAGGGATATCTCAGAGTGCTGACTGTTTGCTTTGCATGCTAGAGACTTGGGTTAGATCTCTGACGCTGCATATGGTTATCCCAAACACTGCCAGGAATCATCACTTGGGTGTTGCTGGGTGTGGCACCAAAACAAAACCCCAAAATGGCAGAATATTATTTCATTGTGTGCTCATATATACACTTACATACAAAACTGGGGTTCTTAGGTTTCTTCCATTTCTCTCTTTTGTGAATAAAGGTATAGTAAACATTGGTATGCACATAATTTGAGTCTTCAATTTTAAGTTGAATTTCAACTTTCAGTGTGTGTGTGTTGGGGGTGGGGTGGGGTTGGTTCGCCCTTGGTGGTGCTTGGGATCTGTTTCTGGTTCTGTGCTCAGGGGACCTTAAGTGATGTTGAGGACCAAACAGGTGAACCAGGTCAACAAAGCAAGCGCCTACCCAGCCCCCTATACTCTCATCCCTATTTTGACTTTTCTTGTTGCTGAACTGTAGAAGCTTTTTATGTTTTGTATCTCAACCCTTTTGTCAAATGTTTATTGAATTTCAAGAATGAAAACTACAATGATCAGCATTTAATAGGTCATTTTACAGGATGGATTTATCTTGGTGAATATTGCGTATTTTGTAGGTATTTATATAGTAATTTCTAACTAGACTTTTTATAGTATTTTCTGTTTCATTTTAGATAGAGTGTTATTGCTTTTCTCTTCCCTGCTTTGTAAACACCTTTTTTCTTTTCACCCATGCATTAATTGAAATATAACTCTTCCCCTGAGAACTTGATCTTTTTTCTTGCTATAATCAACTGGGCTGGAGCAATAGCACAGCAGGTAGGGCGTTTGTCTTGCATGCAGTCAACCTGGCCTACCTGAGTTCAATTCTTTCGCCCCTATCGGAGAGCCCGGCAAGCTACCGAGAGTGTCTCGCCTGCACGGCAAAGCCTGGCATGCTACCCGTGGCGTATTCAATATGCCAAACATAGTAGCAACAAAGTCTCACAATGGATAAGTTACCGGGCCCGCTCAAGGAGATCAATGAACGACAGGAGGATAGTGCTACAGTGCTACAGTGCATTTATCAATGGGCTGGAGCGATAGCACAGCGGGTAGGGCATTTGCCTTGCATATGGCCAACCTGGGTTTGATTCCCCCGCCCCTCTCGGAGAGCCCACCAAGCTACCAAGAGTATCTCGCCCACACGGCAAAGCCTGGCAAGCTCCTCGTGATGCATTCTATATACCAAACACAGTAGCCACAATTCTAACAATATTATTGGGCCTGCTCAAACAAATCCATGAACAACGGGAGGACAGTGACAGTGACCGTGACACTGACATTTATTAATACATGACTCCACCTATGCTTTAAAATCAGTGAAAAAAACTTTCATCCTATTAGAAAAGTAATAAACATTTTCAGAATTGAATTTAATTAAAATATTCACAGTACAATATTGTCCTCATCCCAGGAAGACATTAGAGAAATGGAAAGGAAAGAAACAATCTATCAGCTTAAGGTTTTTGATATGTATATGTTTTGACACACAATCTCTTCACAAATCCAGCTTTCTGGTATTACGGCCTTTCATCCATAAGAAATTATTGTTGTCATATAAGTAGTACTAAATCCAATGAATCCAACGTTAACTTCCTTAGCTATGACAGGATAAGTCTTTAACTGAGAAGTAGCTTAAAGCCATTTATTTCGCTTTCTGTGGTGCAATTATCTAGTTCATATCTCTATTTTGAGCCATTGATTTTAGCTTTTTTAAAAATATATTTTTCTGTATTTATCCTCTTATAGGTCTGTAAAACTAATTGTTTGAAATGGGCCATTTTAAATTAGAAGAAAGAAATACCCAGTATTATTTGAATTCATAAAATAATAATGCATAATAATGCTTAATGAGGTGTTTTATTTTAGACATTTGAATCCAATCTCTGAAACAGGAAAATGTCTCCAAAGGGTTTTAATCTTTCAATTTCTTTCTTCTATATTTAGTGTATTAAATAAGAGATGTCCCTGTTCCTCAGAAATTCAAATTTTGCTTAGAGATAGACACTCCAAAAATAATAGTTGTACAGAATATGCTAAATGTGTTATGCAATAGAAGGACAACCTGTATAGGATGCATAGAGGCATTATTTAGATTTTGGAAGCTTTGCCATGTCTTGACAGTTTAAAAAACATTGTTTTTCAGACAAAAGGAAAAATAAGCTATTCTAGAGGGGGATTAGCATAAGCAACATCATATAAAAGATGAAATATTGTTTTAGTGATTACGCATACTCCTGTACGGCTCAGAGACAGTGTAGAGGTCAGTCAGGGGTGGAGTCTAACCAGGTTACAGTTGCGGGTGCTCCCTGCCCTGCCCACTACCATCGATCCATAGCAGTCAACACATAGAAGCCAAGAATCTGCCCACATCTCACATCATCTTCCTAACTCTTTCTCTTACCATTCTTTGCACCAATTCTATCTCTTCTGCTTCAAAGTTTTCTAATTTGTCCTGGATCTCAGGTTTTGTTTTAATCTATTTGTTTCATCCCTTTGATCTTGAGATGGTGAGCCGTGGGGGCTGTTCCTGACTCTGTGCCCAGGAATGACCCCGGTAGGGTTTGCCAGACTATATGTGAGATTGAACCAGGGTCATCTGTCTTCAAAGCAAGAACCTTATAACCTATTCTGTTTGGTCTCCATGGTGAATATGTTTACTAGCTTTGCAAATCACATTTATTTTCTCTCCTAAGAACATTTCTGAGAATAACTAAGATAAATATAATTCTTACTCGAACTAGTCTTGTCATTTTGGCAAGAAAGGCTTTTATAACATGTTAAGAATTAGGATTTTAATATGAAGCCAATGGTTAACCATTTCTGATTGTTAACCATTGATGTTAACAATGGGCTGGAGCGATAGCCCAGTGGGTAGGGTGTTTGCCTTGCAGGCGGCCAACCCATGTTCAATTTCTCTTGGAGAGCCCGACAAGCTACCGAAAGTATCCCACCCACATGGCAGAGCCTGGCAAGCTCACCATGGAGTATTCTATATGCCAAAAACAGTAGCAACAAGTCTCAAAATGGAGATGTTACTGGTGCCCACTATTGTCCGAGAGAGACCAAAAGCTAACAGAAAGTCAGGAAGGTGGTTTTAAGAGGCAACCAGTAGATATAATATCATGCTCTTATTAGTGATATTATTAGATATAATATCATGCTCTTATTAGTGACGGGGCTGGAGCGATAGCACAGCGGGTAGGGCGTCTGCCTTGCACGCAGCCAACATGGCCAGCCTGAGTTCGATTCCTCCGCCCCTCGCGGAGAGCCCGGCAAGCTACCGAGAGTATTCGATATGCCAGACACAGTAACAACAAAGTCTCCAATGGAGACGTTACTGGGCCTGCTCGAGCAAATCAATGATCAACGGGAGGGCCTTTACTTTACTTTATTAGTGACTTAAAAATATCTTAAAAACAATTTTGGGGGTTGATATTCAGGGTTACCTGGTTCTGTGCTCAGAAGTGAACCATGATGATGCTTAAGGAATAGTAAGTGGTGCAGGAATTCAATAGCATGCATGCAAAGCAAATGGCCTTTCTTCCTCTATTATTTCTCCAACACTTTGACTGTTTTGTTACTTGAAAGAATTTGCCAATGTATTTATACTTGTTTTATCTCTTTCATTCAGCTATATAACTAAATAACTATTAATCTGCCAGAGAGAGTGCTGACTGTGACATCATCTAAGACAATCCCCCTTAACTGATGAAAGGGAGCCACATTAGGAGAGATCATATGTGTCGCTAATTTTCTGAGTTTAAATCCATTTTCACAACACTACATGAACACCTTTGATTTCTTCTACTCTTTATTTCCCTTGAATATTTTCTCAGTTGAACACAGGTATACATTGCTTTCACATTCTGAGTTCCCTCTCCCCGGACTAGACAGACCTGGAAGAGGTGTGACAGGAGATACACAAGATTCCTTGGTGAACAACAGTGGTGCTATTTCCTCCACTGAGCCCAGCCTCTCTGCCCGGATCTCTCCTGTACAGTGAGGGTCTGCACTATAATCACTACAGCCCTCCCTGCTTCCAGTCGGTTGGTCATGCCTCCCCTTAGAAAACTCACACTGCCTATTTGAGGGGAAGTTTTAAACGTTATGTCACCCCAGTGACACCTTTGTGTTTTTCATCAGCATTTTCCATTAAGTACCGACACATGGGTACTGTGTGAATGTGCCAATTTCTCAATCACATGGAGTTTCAATCGTTTTTACAGCCCCAAATCTTGTCACACTCTTCTACTGAAGAAAGAAACTATTTTTTAGCTTATCCCAGAGTGTTATTTCTTTGTATAATAGTATAATTTGGTGCTTACCTTTAAACGCTTATTACACTCATATAGTAGACTGCTATTGTTAGATTTTATTAAATTTCTAAGTAAAACAGTAGATCATTTGTTAAAGGGATTTTTAAATGTCAAATTTCTTTTATCTGCATTCATGGCATAAAAAATAATCTTCTTCTTCTTCTTCTTCTTCTTCTTCTTCTTCTTCTTCTTCTTCTTCTTCTTCTTCTTCTTCTTCTTCTTCCTTCTCCTCCTCTCCCCCCTCCTCCTTCTTCTTCTTTTTCTTCCTCTCCCTCCTCCTCCTCCTCTCCCCCCATCCTCCTTCTTCTTTTTATTCCTCTCCCTCTCCCTCCTCCTCTTCCTCTTCCTTTTCTTCTTCTTCTTCTTCTTCTTCTTCTTCTTCTTCTTCTTCTTCTTCTTCTTCTTCTTCTTCTTCTTCTTCTTCTTCTTCTTCTTCTTCTTCTTCTCTTTCTTCTTCTAAAATGCATGCAAGGAAAGTGCTCTACCAACTGTACTATCTCTCAAGCTAGCCCCAAATCTTTAGTTACTTTATTCACTTTACAATTGATATCAAGGTATGAGGATGTCTCAAACATTTGTAATAATTTTTTATAAATTCAAAAATCATTATTCCATTTGTGGTATCTATTTCCTCCTCCCCATCTTATTTTTCCAGGAGGCTGAGGGGAGCGCATTCACAGTACTCAAGGTCTGTTCCTTACTTTGCTCAGAAATGACCCTTGGCTGTGTTCAGAGAGACCCCTGTTTTACAGGAGATCAAACTTTGATAGCTTCATTCTACCTCTCTTACCCCCACTTCAATATTTACTTAATCAAACCTACAAGGAAAAAATTAAAATGAGCCCTATTATAAATTGTTTTCTTGCAGTAAAATTTCTTTTTTGTATAGAATATCCCTTCAAAACTCTTCAATGAATGTCTTATTTCTCTCAAAGTTCTCTTTCATATTTATAATTAGGGTATTCCTAATTATAATTGGGTTTCATAACTGGAGTATTCCAAATATAATTGAAAATATATTGGGTTGAGGGAGAAGCATTGTCAACAATAACACATTAGCAGACTTTTAGCCTAGAGGAATGGTAGAAGTTTTATTCTGATATTTTTCAAACTTACTCATATTTCAGATCAAGAGTTCACTCTACACCAATTGTAACATGGAATGTGAGATAAGAAGAAAGAAAAGGTGAGCTTCACACTCCTGCAGAAGGAATAGTATGAGGAATAGTCATAAAGGGATAAATTCTTGGCTGAAATAATCAGAGGGTCAACAAAAGAAAAACAGGCCTAGTTTAAAAAGTAGACAATGTGATAGAGTGAAGATTTGATTGCAGGAGGTCCTGCAGCTCCTGTTTGATGATTCAAAGGCTGTGTCTTGTTTGTGACCTCTGTACATTCCACCATTGCTACAATTTCATCCATTACATTATAACTAGGGAAATCTTATTAGAAAAGAGAGAAAGAATCTAAATTTTCTGAAAAAATAAGTATCAAAGCCTAGAGAGATGGCTCAAAGTGTTGAAGACCATGGTTTGTTTTCCGAGCCCTGGGCTCAGTACACAGGACTGCATAGTCCCTGGAGCACTGTTGAGAGAAAACCCTAAGCACGAGCCAGGACAGTTGGCGAGCACCACTGTGGGACCCAAAACCAAAACAAAGCAAAACTCCAATTAGCCAACAGTTCAAAAACAACCCTAGCAACAGCTTCTAAAGTCTGAGAGGTTTGTTTGCACTGTTCCTTCCACACTATGTGATTCTGAGTAATATGTTTATCTATGTTCCTTAGCTTTAATTGCTAACATGGCAAAAATAGCAGTACACATTTACCATACAAGGTATGCATGGAAAGGACGTGATTAAGCATGGAAGCTTTTCTGCTGAGCCTAAATGCTATGTTCAAAGTTGAATAATTACAAATATACTTAATGATCATGAGGCCCCCCATTTCATACATATTATATTATATATTATTTATATGTACATATATGCATCAGTATATATGGAGCTGTTCTTGGGGGTTACTTTACATTCAGTCAACCCATTGATCTGTAATCTCTAACCCTCGGTTAATATTTTAATGAGATATGAAGCTATCAGTGTTTCCAGTTCATGCTTAGTAATCTCAATGATGCCTCATTTTTCTCTTTTTTTTAATGAATCATCGTGAGATAGAGTTACAGACTTACAAACTTTCGTGCTTATGTTTGTCATATAATGATTGAGTACCCATCCTTCCACCAGTGCCCATTCCCCACCACCACTCAGTATCGCACCCACCACCCCCACGCTGTAACCCCACCCCCCACACCTCTGTGGCAGGTGGATTCCTTTTTACTGTATATCTCCTTTAGGGTGTTGTGGTCTGCAATGCAGGTATAAAGTGGCCATCATGTTTGGTCCCTAGTTTACTTTTGGCACAAATCTTCCATCTTGAGCAAGTCCTACTAGCATCCTTTACTTGGTGGTCCCTTATCTATCTGAGCTGCCTTTTCCCCCAGCATGTGAGACTGGCTTCCAAGCCATGGATCAATTCTCTTGGTCTTTATCTCTACTATCCTTGGGTGTTAGTCTCCCATTTTGTTACTTTATATTCCACAGATGAGTGCAATCTTTCTATGTCTATCCATATTTTTCTGACTCATTTCACTTACCATGATACTTTCCATGTTGATCCACTGATATGATAATTTCATTATTTCTTCTTTTCTAACAGCTGCATAGTATTACATTGTGTAGATGTACCGAAGTTTCTTTAACCTGTCTTCTGTTCTTGGACATTCAGTTTTTTTCCAGATTTTGGCTATTGTAAACAGTACAGCAATGAACAAACAAGTGCAGATGTCATTTCGACTATACTTTTGTGTATATATGGAATATATTCTCAGGACTGGTATTTCTGGGTCAAAAGGGAGCTCAGTTTCTAATTTTTTGAGAATCGTCCCTACTGTTTTCCAAAAGGGCTGAACCAGTTGGCATTCCAACCAGCAGTGAAGGAGGATCCCTTTTCCCCCACATCCGAGCCAACACAGGTTGCTTTTGTTCTTTTGGATGTGGGCCAGTGTCTGTTGTGTGAGATTATATCTCATTGTTGTTTTGATATGCATCTTCCTAATGATTAGAGATGAAGGGCATTATTTTCATGTACCTTTTGAAATTCAGATTTTTTCTTTGAGAAAGTTTCTGTTCATTTCATTGCCCCAATTTCTGATGGGGTTGGACGTTTTCTTTTTGTAGAGTTCAACCAGTGCCTTGTAAATCCTTGCTATCAACCCCTTATCAGATGGCTATTTGAGCATTTTGAAAGTAACTTGATATTTTTAAAAAGCATTAGTAGAGTAGAGGACAGCATCCATGTGGTCTTGAGGCAGGCACTGTACCAAAAAGCAGAGAAACTGATGTACAAGTAACGTTACTTACTTAAAGGTAAGTGACAACAGGAAGCTGTGATTGAATTATGGAAGAAATTTATAAATTTAGGCTATTTAAATGGTGGCTGGAGCGATAGCACAGCAGGCAGGGGGTTTGATTCCTCCACCCCTCTCGGAGAGCCCTGCAAGATACTGAGAGTATCTTGCCGGCACGGCAAAGCCTGGCAAGCTATCCGTGATGTATTCAACATACCAAAAACAGTAACAAAAAGTCTCACAATGGAGACATTACTGGGCCTGCTCAAACAAATCGATGAACAACGGGAGGACAGTGACAGTGACAGTGATTTAAATGGTGGAAAGTAAAAGGATAGAGATGGGAGGAAGAAGTGATAACATGGAAAGGGTGTCTCTGGTCTGTGTCCCCTCGTCAGAGCACCACTGGGTGATGAAGAATATCTGGGAGACTGTAGATGCACATGGTACTCCAGCAATGAGACGGGACCTCCAGGACCAGTCAGCTTTGGCTCAATCTCTTCTCCTATGTTAAAGACCGTGTGACTCCATAAAGTTACAAAACCCCTATTTCAGTTCCTTGGTCTAAATAAATGGGCCTAGTTCTATTAATATACTCCGTGGGTTTGTTGGAGACTATAATGCATTCAAGTTTACATACAGGAAACACTAAACATATTTGTTCACTGTAAAGAGATAGAGGAATGAAGCATTTCAGTGACTGAGTCAGTGGTAACTTTAAAGGATAAGATTACTGGGTAAGTAAAGGTGCAAATAATTCTAGGCCAGGTTACTGAAAAGATACTGGAAAGAGTGCTGGAGAACTGGAAGAAAGAAACAGATTCATATGGAAGACCAAAGACTGATGTTTGAACCATTTTCAGTGAACTTAAAGGGGTAAGAAAGATGTCTACATAAAATATACAACTGAAAATCTAAAATGAAATATGGGAAAATATTTAAAACTTGAGTTCATGAACCTCCATATATCATTTCAAGTAATTCGGGGACTGAATGTCGAAGATTTAAAATGTGATACTGGGGCTGGAACAATAGCACAGCTTGTAGGGCATTTGCCTTGCACGCAGACAACCCGGGTTCGATTCCCAGCATCCCATATTCTCCCAAGCACTGCAAGGAGTGGTTCCTGAGTGCATGATCTAGGAGTAACCCTTGAGCAGCGCCAGGTGTGACCCAAAAAGGAAAAAAAAATAAAAATAAAAAAATAAAATGTGATATTTAGAGGGACAAAATGCAGACTGCTGGGATTAAGGCACTTGCCCTCATGTGATCCTCAGTCAGTCTCTAGCACTGCATCTGGTCTCAAGTATTTTCAGGCATGATTTCTGAGTACAGAGCCAGTCGTAAGCCCTATGCACCACAGCATATGTTCCCCCAGTCCAAAGAGAATGAATGCATCCATCTGATGTACTGGTAATGTCTAATAAGGAAATAAATCCGAACACCCTCCTGAACAACAAATAACCATTTGAAATACAAAATAGCCTACTATTACCTTCAAGAAATAATGATGCTACATTTCTGACACTTGACTAACCTGTAGTTTAATATTCGAACGATGACTTCCAAAGTGGAATGTGTAAAACAATGACTAACGAGCAACTTAATGAGCCTCAAAGCAATTAAGGCACCACATAAAGAGAATTCTGTTCTTGTAATCATCACAAAAATAATAAACGAAATAGAATTGTGATGGTTAAGTGAATTTGATAAATCAATTATAAGTTAATTTCCAGAACAGATTTCTAAGGCTATGGATCGCTAATATGGCATGGTTTTTAGGTCAGTTGTTATGTTCTGACAGCGCTAGAGGGAGATCATGGAAAAACAAACTATGTCAAGGCCCAGGAAATGTTTCAGTGGGTAAAGGTGCCTTCCTTTCGGCAACGAGGCTGTTAGTTCAATCTTCAGTGCGGGCCATATGGACGCAGCATGGTCTGTAGCTCTGGTGCTGCCTCAGTGGGAGCGCTGCAGGGATGAGCAATGACAGGGGCTAAAGCACCGTGATCCTGGAAATAACCACCACTGAAGGCCTGCGGGCACCCTGTCGGGGAGCGCAGGGCCATGTCATTCCTCAGCTAGAATGTACACAGGTACGACAGTTAAATGGGAGTGACATCTGTACGCACATGTGTAAGCAGCACAACTAGTGCCAATGACCCTAGTGGCCACCACAACCATGCATGTGTGCCCAGTCACACAAAAACAGCAAGAGCAAGGGGATGGCAGCATCAACAAGTAGGATTTTTTTTAAATCCCTCTCAGAGAGCCATGTTTGTTCTTGCCAATTAATTTCTGAACTGTTAAATCGTGGCCTCAACTTACTAATTCTCGAATTTCAGTAAAAATAGTTTGTGGTTTGTGATGGGAAAAATGTTAGAGTGTAAGCGAAAATGAATTAATATTCTGCTAATCAGTTTTGCTAAATATGCAGGGGCCAGGTGGAGTGGATCATCAGTCTGTTCCATAGATCAAAGGCTATGGTGCCAAGAAAACTCATTAGTTTTACCTTCATTTTAGTGAATGACTTACTGCATGTATGACTTGTGGTAAGTCAAGATTTGGACTTCTCCCTTCTTTACCACTCAGCATAGTCTCAGAAGTAGTGTGTGTATGTGTGTGTGTGTGTGTGTGTGTGTGAGAGAGAGAGAGAGAGAGAGAGAGGGAGAATAATAAAACAGAATTGACATTATAATTATAGTAAGACATAACGATCAGTGAAAATTTAATTTTGGATAGAAATCCCCTTTAATCTCTGTACTCTGGCAGATGTTCATTAGATGACATGATACTAATAGTATAATTTAAAAATATAGAATTAAAAAATATAGTAATCACATAGAATAAGAAGTTCACCTCTATGACATTAAACACTGACCTGCAGGCAGCTCATGAGAAATTATCTAGGCATGGTGGAAATTTCTGCTTCTTTGCTTTTGCGGGGGACCTCATCAATGAGGCTCGGGGTTTACTCCTGTAGGGCTTAAGGGACCTTATGAGGATTGAACTCGGTTTACCATGTGCAAGGCAAATGCTCTACCTACTCTAATATTGCTCTGATCTAGAATACTGCTTCTTGAGTGGCACTAGTCAGGTCTAAAGCTCAGCTGTGACCCTCCTTTTCTAATTTTTAGTGGCTCATCAACCACTGCTCTAAAAGTCCACAGCTAATACGATATCGTAATCAAACAATTTGTATGGTTCACTATCACTAGATCTTTAATTTCTGTAATACGTTCCGGTGAGATCTACATTTCTTCTCAAAGGCATATCTTTTTCTCAGTTTTGCCAAGAACAACTCATTATGCACCCTCCACCCTCTGCTTTTTCCTTTGTATAATTAATACAAAGAAAATTTACCTTTTGTTCATTTTTTCTATTATACCTTGGGAAGTAGAATAAGATATACCAATAATAAGCTCTCATTATTTTCTGTGATTGTGGTAATATTCTATGCAGTAACAAAAACATGGTAACCAGTGACCATATGCGACTGATTAGAATTTCAAAAAGTAGCATAGATGAAAAGGAACTGAGTTGAAGCTATATTTATTTTCGGGGACTAGTAAGATAGTACAGTGATAAGAGTACTTTGGCACCCAGCCAACCTGAGTTTGATCCCCGACATCCCATATGGTCCCCTGTGTACCTTCAGAAGTGGCTCCTGTGTGTAGAGTCAGAAGTAAGCCCTGAGCAGAATCCGATGTGTCTCCAAATCCAAAAAAAAAAAAAAGGAAAGAAAATATATTTATTTTCAGTGCAAATGTAGATAGCCACATATAGCTAAAAAGTTACCATATCTTAAACAATAAAAGTAGAATGATGGTTTCCAAAGTCACTGAATCAAAACCCATGAGTGTTGCACAAGTGTCTGTGCTTTTTTAAACAAAGAATCCCCAGAATATTCTGATGAATTATTCTCTTGAGAATGTTTCACCTTTGAAAACGTCTCAGGAAAATAATACACTTCGAGTAGGAAAATCTAATTTACCTTTACCACAGTATCAAAGACTGAGCACCTTTATTGCTCTGATTTGTTACTCTAATCCTGAAGTGCTCAGACAAGGAGTGTGTGAAAGAAGTGATTAAATCCAGGGCTACGTACATGGTCTTCCTCCTGAACTATGTTCTTATGCCCCCCCCCCCGTCTTTTTCTTAATTGAATCACTGTGAAATACATTTACAAAGCTTTCATGACTGAGTTTCATCATGCACTATTCCAATACCCATCCCTTCACTAGCGTACATTTCCCAACACCAATGTCCCCAGTATTCGTTCCACCCCCCACAACCCCAATGCAACCAGCCCCACCTTTCTCTACGGCAGGAACTTCCTTATTACTCTCTCTCTACTTTTGGGCATTATGGTTTGCAATACAGATACTGAGAGGCCATCATGCAACTGTCTTTTTAAAACAGCAAATCTTACTTATGTTTTACATGTTTTTCATGAGAATTGGTTGACTGAGATTATATTTTTTATATTTTTGTCATATATTTTATTTGCGTGTCATCCTTGCGCAGGGGCCATGCTAATCTTCTCTGTATCGTTCCAATTTTAGTATATGTGCTGCCGAAGCAAGCACCTGGAGCGATAGCACAGCGGGTAGGGCGTTAGCCTTACAAGCAGCCAACATGGCCGACCCAAGTCCGATTCCTCTGCCCCTCTCGGAGAGCCCGGCAAGCTACCGAGAGTATTCGATATGCCAAACACAGTAACAACAAAAGTCTCCAATGGAGACGTTACTGGGCCCGCTCGAGCAAATCGACGATCAACGGGAGGGCCTTTACCTTTACCTTTACCTATATTTTATTAAGGAATTATCTGACTGAATACCAGACTGAATAATTTTATTCTTGAGCAAACAAGTATTTATACTTTTCTTTCAAAAATTTATTTACTCATGTTTTACTGCATAATCAGTGTAGATTTTATTCAAGTTATTTCAGAAAATGGGGTTGTGAAACATAAAAACAAGATCCAGTACTACTTAACACTGATTTATTACTAAACTCTCTAGTATTACATGATGAAAGGTTAAAAATAATTTTTTGCACTAAAATAAGACTGCAATAATCATGTAGTGAAACATGGGTCTATCTTTTCTCTTTGTTGTTGATGTGATGTTGGGTCTAAGGGAAAGTGTACACACTTCAGCTGCGAGCTTGCACTTGGTCACTTACTCATAATCTCCATTGTGGTGAGGTTTCTTCATGTTTCAGTGTCCACATGCTTGACTGTGGGGCTAACACACTAGCTGTGGTGCTTATCTTGAGTCAGACATTCGAGATGTGGTGCTTGCAGTTGATCATAACGCTCCATGAGCATAGACTCTATGATGGTGCCTCAAGTCCCAACAGCAGTGCCACTACCACTCCATTGGCATTTTGGGCTCCTTATCCTGTTTGATCTCACGATCTCATGTCTGTAAGGCAGGCACATCACAACTGAACTATCCAGGGGTCTCCTGTGATAGCCAAATAGTAGACTTTCTTCATTTTAATAGCCCTAAATACAATATTTTTTCTTTCTCTAATTCTATTTTGAATGCTCACTGTTTTTGCTTAGTTATAGTTAGTTTTATCTTTTAAAATGAAAACTTTTGGAATTATTTTCTAATTATTAATATATATTTCACAGTGTTGTTATTAATTATTTTGTTCAATAGCATTTTACATGAATTTTAATTGTATATTTAAGTGGATATAAGTAATAAATGTTGGTTTCAGTCTCATTACCTAGGTATAAAGATAGTAATGCATCTTATTTTGCTAACTTGCTTTGGAGTTTCACATAAATTGTATTTAAAATGTTCATTTTTTTCTTACAAAAATTAGATATTTTTATGGAACAAAGAGATAGTACAGCGGATGAGGCTCTTCCTTGATATGCTCAACCTGGGTTTAATCTCTTGCACCCCTTCTGGTCCCCTGAGCCCACCAGGTGTGATCCCTGGGAGCAGAGCCAGTAGTAACCCTGGGCACCAACAAGTCTGATCTTAAAAAAAAACCAATTGATCACTTGACATCCCATTACTCATTGATCTGCTTGAGTGGGCACCAGTAACGACTCCATTTGTTCCTGTCGCATGCTAGTGTAGCCCAATGGCATATGCTCACTCTAGGAACACGAAGAGCCTCAAACTGATTGTTCAGGGTCTTGATGAAGAAGTCTGACCATCTCATAGGTGGGCGGCCATGCGATCTTTTGATGTCCCCTAGAATCCAGTCAGTAACGGCTCTAGTCCAGCGGTCATTTCCAAATTGCATTACATGTCCAGTCCATCTGATTTACGATGCCTTGGCAAATGAGACAGTGTCCCAGATTCTCAATTGTCAACAGAGTTCGAAACTCCAGATTCCTTTTCTCACATGAGTGAAGCATGATACTTTAAGCATAGCTCTTTCGATTCCTCTTTGGGAGACACGAATAGCATTCTCATTCTGTTTTCACAGGGCCCAGGTCTCTGAAGTGTATGTTAATGCAGGAAGAATGGTGGAGTAGAAGAGATCTGCCCAGAGTTGGAGGTTCTTCATCCTTTAGCTATTGCTTCGACGCTCTTGAAGGCATTCCATGCCGCTTTCTTCCTCCTGCACAACTCAGGTGCCAGGTCATTCATCATGTTGAGTTCTCGACCTAGGTACACATAACTGCTACATTCGGAGAAGTTCATTCAGTTGAGAGTGAATGGAACATCAGGAACGAGTCCGTATCTCATAAACATTGTCTTCATGAGATTCAGCTGCAGTCTGACCTTTCCACACTCATGTCAAAGTCGGCCAGCATTTGTGCTACTTGGCTAATGTTTGGTGTTATTAGAATGATGTCATTAGCGAAGCGGAGGTGGTGTATCTTCGCTCCCATTCTTTCCCATTCCAGTTGTAGCATGACATTCTCGAGGGTGGCACTGAGGAGTTTCAGTGAAATAGTATCACCTTACCGAACCCCTCTCTTTATGCTGATGATCACTTCCTTGGTGAATGGTGAGATCCTGAGGTGAATCTGTAATACAGCTCATGGAGGATCCTGATGTATTGAGTTTGAATGCTCTGTTTGGCTAGGGATTTGATGAATGCTTCATTCTCAACTGAATCAAAGGCCTTCCTTAAATCAACAAACATTAGACAGAGAGGCATATTGATCTCCCAAGAAACCTCAATGGGCTTGGTTATGGTCAATCATGCTGAATCCTCTTCAGAACCCAGCTTGCTTGCACGGTTGTCTTCATCTGGTGTTCTGCCAATCCTATTCAGGATGACTTGAGTGAACAGCTTGTAGATGATGGACAACAGGCAGATCGAGCGGTGATAGCTGCCAATGTCATGGATGTCTCCCTTCTTGTACAGTAGAAGGGTCCTGCTTGTTTTCCACTGGGATGGAACCTTGCATTCAGACAGGTAGCGTGCGAAGAGCCGAGCCAGTGTATTAATGAGTACTGACAGAAGATTCTTCAGGTGTTCGGGTCTGACCTTGTCTGGGATCACCATCTCCTTCATGCAAAATTCTACTTCACGGAGCAGGGAGAAAGGGCTGCAAAGTTTAAGAGAACTCCCAGAACGACCACCAACTGGGAGTTCTTTTGCACTATAGCAGCAACATGGGAAGGTGCCATCATTGGCAACATTGATGAAGAATATGATCTCTGGTTCAGCACCTCCATGATAGTGTGAGGAATGCTGAGAGAGAGAAAGCCACATACAGATTCCTGTCTTCACATAAAGTAACAAAATAGGAGACCAACATCCAAGAACAGCCGAGATAAATACCAGGAGGTTTACTCCATGGCTGGGAGGCCAGACGCACACTCTGGTGGTAAAGGCAGCTCAGATAGAGAAGGGAGCACTAAATAAAGGGTTATTGTGAAGATCCGCCTAGGATGGGAGTTGCATGCTGAAAGTAGACTATGGACCAAACATGATTGTCACTCAATTCCTCTTTTGCAAACCGCAGCACCGAAAAGGAGAGAAAGAACAGAAGGGAGTGCCTTGCCACAAAGGCAGGGGAGGATGGGGGGATGGGGGTGGGAGGGATACTGGGATTAGTGGTGGTGGAGAATGGGCACTAGTGGAGGGATGGGTACTCAGTCATCATATAACTGAAACCCAAGCACAAAAATTTGTAAATCTACAACTGTACCTCATGGTGTTTCACTAATAAAAAGTAAAAAAAAATAACTCTAGAGGTCATTCGCCAACGTGGCTGGGCATGAGCCTCAGGCAACCACAAGCTAACTTCCGAGCTTGCAAAGTAGTGCAGAGAAGCGATAAAGGGAGCCCTTAAAGAGAGAAGATCAGCAGTGCTGGCAAATGTGGCAGAAGCCGGGAAAAGCATTCACAATGCCCTCCTCTCCTTCGCCAACTACAAGACCAAGATGACTGCCCTCCAACATCCTGATGGATCTATCACATCTTCCAGAAAGGCAATGGAGAAGGTTATCCATGACTTCTACTCAGATATCTTTGATAGCCACGTCCCCTTGCCCACATACCAAACTCCGCAGGATGGATATGTCGTTCCCAGCATTCTCCCTTCCGAAATCTGACATGCCATTTCTTCGGTAAAGAAGCAAACTTAAAAAAAATAAAAAGAAGAAATACTTTCAAGTTTTATTTTGGTTATTATCAAAATATCTAATTTGCTATAAAGAAATTATTAACTTCAAAAGTTTGTCACTATTATTTATAATATATTAATAGTACTGTACTGCACTATCCTCCCTTTGTTCATCAATTTGCTCAAGCGGACCCAGTAACGTCTGCATTGTGAGACTTGTTGTTACTGTGTTTGGCATATCGAATATGTCATGGGTTGCTTGCCAGGCTTTGCTGTGCGGGTGAGATACTCTCCATAGCTTGCAGGGCTCTCTGAGAGGGGCAGAGGAATCGAACCCAGGTCGGCTGGGTCAGCCGCTTAACCAGCTGTGCTATCTCTCTAGCCCATATTAGTATAATCTGAAAATATTCAATGTCTACACTTAATAATATTATAAGTTTATACTTATGATTTGAAAATAATTTTTTATTTTAGATATCAGCAGTGACCTTTCATACATTTTGGTGCCACATTTTGACAGAGAAATCACTTTTATTTTGTTATTGCTGTTGCAGGGATGAAACTTGGGTATCATGTGTATAAGGCATGCATTCTACCATTGAGCCACATTCCTGAGCCTCACAAATATTTTAATAAATAATACCCATTAAGTTGATTTTCACTAGGTGATTTTTAGCCTCAACTAGTGAATAGTTTCTTAACAAATATAGTATTAGTGATTACACTAAATCTTTTCTTAGTACTGTTTTAGAAATGGTTGCATTCAAAATGTTTTTTATTACATCTAGTACTAATACTTTAATATATTCAGTCTCTCATACTTTGTACCAACAAAAATGACTAATTAGATTATATAATATTATTATTATATCACTTAATCTGTTTCTTCAATTTATTAAATCATATTTTATTACTAATCCATAAAGATTTACAAACATCATTTGACCAACTTTTTTCAAATAAAAAATTAAACTTTATTATGAGTTTTATATTTGTCACCTTATGAGCACAGTTTTTATATCAGGTAAGCAATATAAGTCTCTAGGAACTGTTATTTGTTAATTTCCCCCTGTTGCTGTTTTTCACTGATACAAAGAATTTCAATTTACTCTCAGATTCTTTGTTTTGACCAATATATTTAGACTCGCTGTTTGCTGAGTTAAGCTGTCAGGCACACCTATCTCTCTTCCAAGGAGGGATCTATACCACACCATATAATGCCTCCTTTGCAACATTGCCTATGCTGGGAAGGGCTGTGGGCACTCTAGGCTCAATCCCTAGGGCCATCAGGCGTAGCCTTTGAGCACAGCCATGTGCCTCTCCCAAATTCTAAATAAATAAAGCATCACTTAAATACGTCAAATTTAGTTTAACTTTACTCATTAGGTTCTCATTCAATGTTAAATTCTATTCAAAACACAGTAGTAAAAACTCCTCTCTGGAAACTGAGCTCAGCCCAGGGGCTCAACTGCTGGCTTCTGCCTCTTCTTGCTAGGGATCCCTCATGACAGAACGTTCAAGGTTCACACAGTCTATGCAAATGACACCTGGGCTTGAACTCTTAACCTTGTGTTTGCAAGCAAGCGTGTCAATCCCATGAGCCATCTTGGCAGCTAGAGAGTATGGGAGCTGCCAGTTTGGCTTATATATTGTATATATATATATATATATATATATATATATATATATATATATATATTTTCAATTTCCAATTCCTAGATCTTCAGTTATATTATTCTTTTTGATTTTTAAGGGTTGAACATTAAGTACATTTAAAACTCATTGAAAACATTTTCTCTTCTTTTTTATTTAATGAATCACTGTGAGATAGTTACACACTTACAAACTTTCGTGATTACATTTCAGTCATACAATGTTTGAGTACCCATCCCTCCACCAGTGCCCATTCTCCACCACCAAAGTTCCTAGTATCCCTCCCGCTACCCCCACCCCATCCCCACTGTCTCTCTGGCAGGCACATTCCCTCCTATTCTCTCTCTCCTTTTGAGTTTCATGGTTTATAATACAGGTAACAAGTGGCCATCATGCTTGGTCCATAGTCAACTTTCAGCACGCATCTGCCATACCAAGCAAGCCCTCCAAGCATCATTTACTTGGAGGTCCCTTCTCTATCCCAGCTGTCTTTTGTCTCAGCATGTGAGGCCAGCTTCCAAGCCATAAAGTGATCCTCCTGGCATTTATCTCTACTATCTTTGGTTGTTTGTTGCCCATTATGTTACTTTATATTCCACAAATGAATGCAGTCATTCTAGTTTGTCCCTCTCTCTCTGACATTTCACTTAGCATGATAATCTCCATGTCAATGTATTTATATGCAAATTTCATGTGTTTGCTCTTATTGTTCACATGTGTTTCTTGTGGGCAGCAGAATGTTGGGTTCAGTTTTTTAATTCATTTTACCACTCTGTGTCTGTTAATTGGTGCATTTAGACTAGTGACATTGAGAGAGATTATTGTCATGGTGTTTTGTGCCCTCTTCCTGGAGAGGTTTGTTGTGGTTGTGAAGTATGTCTTGTCTTACAGTAGCCCCTTCAGTCCTTTTAAGGTTTGTTTTGAGTCTATGAAGTCCCTGAGCTATTGTTTATCCATGAAATAGTGCATCATTCCTTCGAGTTTGAGTGAGAGTTTAGCCAGATAAAGTATTATTGATGAGGCATTCATTTCATTGAATTATTTTCGCTATAACCCACCACTGTCTTAGGGCTAGGAGGGTTTCCTCTGATAAGCTTGCTATAAATATAAAGGGTGCTCCTTTGTATGTGATTTCCTTTTTTTTTTGACTTTGCTGCTTGCAGTATTATGTCTCTATCTGTGATATTCATCGTTATGATTATTATATGTCCTGGAATCTTTAGCACAGTGGTAAGGCGTTCGCCTTACAAGCGGCCAACATGGCCGACCCGAGTTCGATTCCTCCACCCCTCTCGGAGAGCCCGGCAAGCTACCGAGAGTATTCGATATGCCAAACACAGTAACAGCAAAGTCTCCAATGGAGACATTACTGGGCCCGCTCGAGCAAATCGACGATCAACGGGAGGGCCTTTACCTTTACCTTTACCTTTATTTATTTAGTGAATCACTGTGGGAAAAGTTACAAAGCTTTCAGGTTTAAGTCACGGTTATGCAAATATCAAACACATTTCCCTTTACCAATACTTATTTTTCACCACGAAGAATCCCAATAAACCCCCCTTTTTCCAACCCTCCCAATGCCTGTGAGGCAGATGAATTCTAGTTAACACTCTATCTACTTTGACTAGATTCATTGTTTTGACAAAAGATGCACCATTATTATTTAGACTTTACACCCCCAAATCAGACATGCTGAAAAGGCATTGTGGAATAATTTGTTTTCTACAGCTGGTCACAAGAATCAAACAATGTCGCGCGGCCGCAAAAGCGGCCGTGCGATTTTGGATTTCTGATATTTTACTTATTAACCCTGGAAGTATTACTGCTGAGAGTCAGATAGTTATGAGATTGGTTTCTGTGCTCTGGAGCCATGGCCGTGCCAGAGAGCCGCTCATGGGGGGCAATTCGTGACCTCGGTAGAGCGTGAAGGACAAGCCGGGAATGCCCCCATTCCCATGAGGTTTGAGTTGTCCCATCACGACCAGATCATACCTGGCTTTCCACAAAGCTCCCAAGCGGCTGCCATCTTTCTTTCCAGAGGGAAAAAGGTGGAAGGGGTCCTGGAATCTTTTTATTAGGGTCTCTTTCAGCTGGTACCCTGCAAGCTCCTTGTATTTGGATATCTTCATTCTCCAGCTCTGGGAACTTCTCAGCAATGATATTTTTAACTTTTGCTACTTCACTGGGGTTGCCTCAATGTCCATCTGGTACTCCGATGGTTCTTATGTTGCTCCTCTTGAATTCATCCCCTCGGTCTCTGATTTGCCCTGGAGCTATTATGAGGTCTTTTCCCATTGTTTGTTATTGCCTGTAAGCTTTCTGCAGCTCATCTTCAAGCTCACTGATTCTGTCTTCAGTTGCTGTCATTCTACTGTTGAGGGTGCCTGCTGAGTTTTTTATTTCATCTACTGAATCCTTTATTAATGACACTTCTGTTTGTAGTTTTCTTATTTATGCTCTCATTTATTCCTGTATTTTATTAGCTCTTTGTTCCACTGTTTCTTTCATGTGCTCCCTTAATTTATGGAATTTCTGTTCCACCATTTCTTTGGGTTCACTGAACACCCTCAACATTTTACCTCTGAATTCTTTATCGGAGAGATTCTATTTGTGGAAATTCCCTGTTGAGGCTTCTGGTCTCTTTTCTTCACTTACCCCTCTTGATTGGGATTTTCACTGTTTCCTCATGCTGCTGTGGTAATATAGAGGTGGGAACCTCCAGTTCTCTACCATTGTTCTCCTCTTGCTTCAAGAAAGGATTCTGGATGAGCACCGTCAATGGTGGTCACCTTTTTCCCCTTCTAGAATACTAACTTCCTCTTTGGTGCTCCTCTGTGACTTATGTGAGGCCTCTAGTGAAGCTTCAGTATATGTGTTCTTTTATATTAGGCTTGTTCAGTTTCTTGTGTTCACATTTATTTTGGTGAGATTGGAATAGGCTAGTGGACTCTTGGCCTAATGTATTGTAACAGCCAGACTGTCCTCCTCAGAATTAGGTAATGGAGACTGAGATGAGAATCCAAAGTGCTGGGAAAAGGGAAAATAACTGTGTGGCTGCATTAATGGTCGCAGCCTGAAACAACAATATTATGAACAAATAAATTTTGTTCAAGTAAACAAGTAAATTATGGTGTTGAAATAAAGTCTCAAAAATTTAGAAAGCATTCATCTACTTTTCTGTAGCATTTTTAGCAGTTTTTCATGACAGACAATACAAAATATATTATTTCTGTTGTGCTCTGGGACAGGGATTGGGAGGGAAACTTGGATTTGGGATGGAATGGAAACATCCAAAATATGGTAATGGAAAGGTGTAATGGTTTTGTGTTAGAATATTAAATGTAATCAAATATTGTAAACTACCTTATAAAATTTTAAAAAGTTTAAATAGTGTCCATCTTCTATTTTTATTTGGTTTGTTTTCAAATACAAAATTCTTTATGCTTTATGTTAATATTTAAGGTCAACTCTTTTAAAATAATTGACATATATATCCAATAACAAATTTCAATTTTTCTATTCTCTCTAAAAGAAATTTGTGCATAAGTTCTTTATTTGTTTTGTTTTGTCTTATTTCTGTGGTGTTTTTTTTGTGTGTATATGTATGTATGTGTGTGTCTGTGTGTATGTGTTTTATGTGCAAGCAGATGGTATCATATCTTCAAGAAATCCATGGTTCTCTCAGACATATTTCAGCAATACACTATTCATTGCTGTGTAATTCCATCTCTACTTTTGGCTTTTATTTAAATGGCTGGCAAAAATCCATGAGTAACGCGCCTAATCTCTTTAGAGAGCCTTATTATGACTGAATATCTGTGACTTTCTAAGTTGTTAAGCTATATCCATGGCTTTCTATCCAATATATACTTCATTGAAAGTAAATATTCTAATTTTAATACTAACCATTTAAATAGCTAAGACTGTCCCAATAAAAAACCCTCATGGTTCATTTATGCTTAATAGCTCTTCCCCCAATCTATATTTTTCCTCTCTAATTACATTAAGTAGCAGTAAGAACTAAGTCACAGAATCAGTCATATTTAAGCACCTGATTAAATATCAAGTTTCATTGATTCCAACTTCTGTTTTCCAAGTAGCCATAGTACAAAATTTAGAAAAAATTGTGAAGTTTATACAAGGATCGTCTTTCCTCCAGTTTTTAATAGCATGTCCCTCATTTTCTTCTTTTTTTATGTAGTAGTACTGCTATTTATTCAGCCACCCATTAGCTGATTGAATTGGGCATGAACTCCACCTTAATTTTTTTCATAATTTTATTTATTTATTTATTTTTCTTCTTATATTTATTTATTGAATCACTGTGGGAAAAGTTACTAAGCTTTCAGGTTTAAGTCTCGGTCATACAATGATTAAACACCTTTCCCTTCACCAGTACTCACTTTTCACCATCAAGAACCCCAATATACCCCCCTCCCACCCCTCTTAATGTCTGTGACACAGATGATTTCTACTTAACTTTTCTCTACATTGATTACATTCATTATTTTGACAAAAGATGCGCCATTATTGTTTAGAAACCTCCCCCCCCCAAACAATCAGAATTGCTGAAAAGGCATTGTGAAATGATTTGTTTTCTATAGCTGATTATGAGAATCATATAATGATTTTGGATTTCTGCAAAGACCCAGATAATTACGAGATTGGTTTCTGTGCATCTGGTGTTATGGCTGTGCCAGAGAGCCACTCGTTGGGGACAACTCGTGAAATGGGTAAGGCATGACGGACCAGCCGGTACCGCCTGCCTTCCCATGAGACTGCAGTTGCCCCGTCACCTCCAGCTCATACCTGGCTTTCTTATAAACTCTGAGTCAGCGGCCACCTTGCTGCTGGGAGGTGGGGGGGTGGGAAAGGCGGAAGGGAGCAACACCATTTCCCTCCCGGGGAGGCATGGCGCCGGAGTTTAACGCATGGTCCATTCATTTTTCTGCCTCAGGCTGCCGGGCTCTGGATTAAGTACTTTTGCCTCTGGAGCCATGGCCATGCCGGAGAGCCACTTGTGAGGGGCAACTTGTGACCTCGGTAGGGTGTGAAGGACGAGCTGGTACCACACCCCTTCCCATGAGACTGCAGTTGCCCTGTCACCACTGGTTCATACCTGGCTTTCTTATACGCTCTGAAATTATTCCTCAAATTATTCCTCACTTTATAACTCTTTCTATATCTTTAGATTCCAGCAGATAGCATCTTTGTGTTTCCTATGACACTGCTGCCCCAACTTTCCTTGGAATTCCATTGAACATTCTTGCATTATCCAGGATAAACTTTCCACCACAGAGTTCTTAAATTGATCACTAATATCAGAACTTTGGCTTTTCTCAGTTATGTATCAGAGCATTATGTTGAGGTTCCTTTGAGAAACTCAGCTAAAAATACCTGTTTTTAAGTGAACACAACTGTTTTTATTGCCTCTAGATTCCCTTATTTCTGTTCCCTATTTCACTGTTGAGGTAACATAGCAACTGACTCCCTTACTCTTACAGAGATATTTCTTTTCTCTCCCTCCAACTCACTCTTTTTATGCAATGAACAATCACAGAACAAATTACATGTCTTTTTAAACCTTTAGAAGAATCATGATTCGAGCCTCACCCAAGACAGAATAAAACTCACCGGAGAGCAGACCAGCAGGAAAACTCAGATACGCGGGAACCCGTGACTGAGATCTCCAAGCCCACTCGGATCGGGACTGGGTCTCCTTCCCCCGCCCCCCATGTCCCCTGTTTTCCAGTAGCTTGGGAGTCACACCCATACACTGCCCCGGGCACCATGTAATCTCATCAACAGCCAAGACCCAGAGACTATAAACTAAAGCTCCCGGAAGAGAGCAGCACATTATTTCCTGGACAATACATTCTATTCATAGCAAGCAATACAAGCAAATCATCTGGCATTGCCTTTTCGAGACGTTTAAGTGGTGGTGAGACTGGTGTTGAAATATAGAATGTAACCAAAGTGGAGAGAGTATGGGGGAAATTGTCCCCCACACAGGTAGGGGAAGGGTTGGAACAGAGGTGGGGTGGGGGAATACTGGGGATTTTGGTGGTGAAAAATGTGCACTGGTGAAGGGATGGGTGTTTGATGATTGTATAACTGAAGCTCACACATGAAAACTTTGTAACTGTATCTCACGGTGAACAAATAAAAGGGGGAAAATAATAATAAAATAATAAAATAAAATTAACATTCAGAATAGAATTAAAAAAAGTAAAGTGGAGTTCATGCCCAATTCAATCAGCTTTTTAATCAATGCTTGGATAAATAGCAGTACTCCTACACTATAATAAAAAAAAATCACAACTTTCTTTTGCTAGCACAAAAAATATACACTCTTTATAATTTAATATTTATGCTATGAAATTGTCTCATATGACTTCGGAGGTTGCCGAGCCTAAATTTTTTAAGTTAGGACAATAAATCAGAGTTTGCAGAAATAATTGAACTTTGAGTCTGAAGTTTGATGGAATATGGCATGACTGACATATACAATTAATCATCATACTGTGTAATAGTCTTTAGGGAAAAGCAATTGAATATATATTTGGTGGGCCATTGTTCTGCCTACTGTGAGTGTTGTCTGAAAAATAAAGGATGAAGGCAATAAAATAAGATAGAGACAGGGATCAGAGTTTAAGGTATAAATGTAATAGCAAAAAAGCATTTCAAATAGATAAAATTTTAATTACAACGGTATGGAGGTGTGATGGAATAAATGGGAATGCAGATATCAAAAAAGTGATGAAATAAAACTGTTAATGACTGAAGACCAAATTAGAGCTCTAATAGTCTTGCATAAAATGTTTTGACTTTTACCTAAAGTGAATCATTTGTTATGGATTGTAAGATTAACCAAAGTGAATCATCAATGAGTTTTAAGTAAGGAATGGTGAGACTATCATTATATTTGAGCAAGACCACTCTAGTACTCTAGTAGTGAAAGCCTAATTTACAAAGAGAATTGTTGAGAGTGCAGGAAAATTAAACAGCAAAAAAAAGTACTTATAATTGTACTGAAAGGAAGGAAGTCAAAGCATATTTAATAAAACAGTGATGGATGGCTTAAATATAATAAATCAATTAAGGTATGCCTACCAAGAATTTGAAATATTATGTTCATGTTGCAGACAGAAATGTGATTTTAAAAACAATTGATTATTTTATTAAAAGGTGATGTACACATCTGGCATGTTTTGTTAGAGAGAAGATATTTGATTATATTCTAGGAAAATGTCATGGTTAATTAGTTGGAAATGATAAAGACTTCTAATCACTGAAATTCTCAAGGGAATTTCAAAACGTTTATGGTTAAGTTGATGTGTTTTGGTAGCCCAAAGATCAGAGTAGAAATGAGGCATCAGATCCTGCCGCTGCTGCCTCCCAGCGCCTCCTCCTTACTCTCCCAGGTGCACCAATTTCCCTGACTAAGTGCCCCAGTACCAGAGAGTGTGTCCCAGCTGGCAACCGGACCCAAACTTGTACCAGCATCTGGGGACTGTCAGGGAGTGTGGACTACACGATAGTCGGCGTGGCCTCCACAGCAGGGATCGTGGCCTGGGGAGGGGTCGGCTGCACTCATTTTCTCTCTAGACTCACATTTCAGTCTCCATTACCTACCTCTGTGGAGAACTCGCTGACTGTTACGAACACAATAGGCCAATAGGCCACTAACCTATTTTAATTGTACCAAAATACCAGTGAACACAAGTCTATTTCAATTTTACCAAAATACCGATGAACACAAGAAGCTGTACAAACCCAATATAAAAGAACAAATCCTTCAAACCTTCACTAGAGGCCTCACACGAGTCACAAAGAAATACCTGAGAGGAAGGATGTGCTGTAAGGGGGAAAAAAGAGACACCATTGACTGAACTTACCCAGAATATTTTCTTGCGGTAAGAGGGAACAGTGCTAGTGAACTGTAAGATCCCACCTCCATACAACCACAAAAATATAAGGAAACAGTGCAAATTCTCACCATGAGAAGAGAATGAATAAAAAATTCCAGAAGCTTCAACGGGGGTTACCCACAAATACGATCTCCCTGATAAATAATTCAGAGATGAAATGCTGAGGATGTTCAATGAACTCAAAGAAACAGTGGAGTAGACATCCAGTAAATTAAATGAGGACATGAAAGAAGCATTGGAACAGACAGCCAAGAAAATACAGGAAGAAATGATAGCAGATGGGGGTATGGTGCCGCCAGCAGGTCAATCTGTACCTGTGAGGCGAGTGCATCAGCAGCCTGATGGCACTGTCAGACTTTTAGATACCCCAAAATTGCTGCTGTGCCTTTGACCAGACCCCAAAAACTTGGGGCAAAGTTTACCAAGAAAGTCAATGGCCAAAAGTTAGGTATGTGGGATCAAACACATCTCCCTTCACCAGTAATCATTTTTCACCACCCACAAACCACCTCTGGCTCAGCTATATAAGTGGAGGCATGGCCTCTCTGGTTCCTCATCAAACTGCTTAATGGCCATGATCCCAGAGACTCAGAAATGAATCTTGGAACCCAAAGACTTTTGGCAGAGATGCATCCTGTTCCTGCAGTAGGTTACTGGTGCTGGGCCTCTCCAGGTGGGAATAGGTTTCGTGCCTTGGCCTGTTCCCCTTGGCAGCCCAGTGACCACCATCCTCCAGAGAAAACTGGACAGTCAGGTTTGGGCCTGCAGTGACGAGACACACTGAACCTCACCAGATGGACGTGGAACCAGCCCTTTCCTCCCCACACCAGCAAGACCCCGAGTTGCTGCCTACAAATGGCCTCTCTGGCTCCTGATCAAGCTAATTAACGGTCATGATCCCAGAGACTCAGAAACAAATCTCGAAACCCAGCGGCTTTTGGCAGAAATGCATCTGGACTGCATACAAGGTGGCCGCCACCTCAGAGCTTATTGCAAAGCCAGGTATGAGCCGGCGGTGACAGGAAACTGCAATCTCATGGGAAGGGGGGCAGTACTGGTTCATCCTTCACGCCCTACTGAGTCACGAGTTGCCCTCCACAAGTGGCTTTCCAGCATGGCCATGGCTCCAGAGGCAGAAGGACTTAATCCAGAGCCCAGCAGCTTGTGGCAGAAAAGTGAATGGAGGTCACAAGTTGCCCCCCACGAGTGGCTCTACAGCATAGCGATAACACCAGACGCACAGAAACCAATTATCTTGTATTATCTGGCTCTTTGCAGAAATCCAAAATAGTGAGACCGCTATTGCAGCCATGCAAAATTATATGATTCTCATAATCAGGTATAGAAAACAAAGTATTTTACAATGCCTTTTCAGCAATTCTGATTTTTGCAGGGCAAATTCTAAACAATAATGGTGCATATTTTGTCGAAATAATGAATGTAATCAATGTAGAGAAGAGTGAAGTGGAAATCATCTGCCTCACAGGCATTGGGAGGGGTAGGAGGGGGGTATATTGGGGTTCTTGGTGGTGAAAAATGAGTACTGGTGAAGGGAGATGTGTTTTATTATTGTATGACTGAGACTTAAACCTGAAAGCTTAGTAACTTTTCTCACAGTGATTCAATAAATAAATATCACTTAATCACTTAATCACTTAATCCCCGTTATTCATCGATTTATTCGAGCGGGTGCCAGTAACGTCTCCATTCATCCCGGTTGCGTGCTAGCATAGCCCAATGGTATCTGTTCGTTTTAGGAACATGTAGAGCCTCAAACCGATCATTTAGGGTCTTGACGAAGAAGTCTGACCATCTTATAGGTGGGCGTCCACGTGATCTTTTGATGTCTCGTGGAATCCAATCAGTAATGGCTCTAGTCCAGCGGTTGTCTGTAAACCTCATTACATGTCCAGCCCATCTGATTTTTGATGTCTTGGCAAATGAGACAGCGTCCCTGATTCTTGAGCGTTGACGAAGATCAGAACTCCGGATTCTATCTCTCATTTGAGTGAATCGTGATATTCCAAGCATAGTTCTTTCGATTCCTCTTTGAGAGACCCGAATAGTGTTCTCATCCTGTTTTCGTAGGGTCCAGGTCTCTGAGGCATATGTTAATGCAGGAAGAATAGTGGAATCAAAGAGATGTGCTCGTAGTTGGAGGTTCTTTGTCCTTTTAGTTATTTCTTCAATGCTCTTGAAGGCATTCCAAGCCGCTCTCTTCCTCCTGCGTAACTCAGGTGCCAGGTCATTCATCATGTTGATTTCTCGACCTAAGTATATATAACTGTTGCATTCGGAGATGGTGGTTCCGTTGAGAGCGAATGGAGCGTCAGGAACAAGGCTGTTTCTCATAAACATTGTCTTCGTAAGATTCAGCTGTAGTCCAACCTTTCCACACTCACGGTCAAAGTCCGCAAGCATTTGTGCCGCTTGGCTGATGTTTGGTGTTATTAGAACGATGTCATCAGCAAAGCGGAGGTGGTGTAGTTGCCGACCATCTATCTTCACTCCCATGTTTTCCCAGTCTAGTCGTCGCATGATGTTCTCGAGGGTGGCACTGAAGAGTTTTGGTGAAATGGTATCACCCTGCCGAACCCCTCTCTTGATATGGATGATTACTTCTTTGTAGAATGGTGAGATCTTGGTAGTGAATCCGCAATAGAGCTCACGAAGGATCCTGATGTATTGAGTTTGTACGCCCTGATTGGCTAGGGCTTCCATGACCGCTTCCGTCTCAACAGAATCAAAGGCCTTCTTTAAATCAATGAACGTTAGACAGAGCGGCATCTTGAACTCCCGAGATACCTCAATGAGCTTGGTTATTGTGTGGATATGGTCGATGGTACTGAATCCTTTTCGGAATCCAGCTTGTTCACATGGTTGTCCTTCATCTAGTGTTCTGCTAATCCTATTCAGGATGACTCGAGTGAATAGTTTGTAGATGACAGACAATAGGCAGATTGGGCGATAGTTGCCAATGTCGTGGATGTCTCCTTTCTTGTATAGTAGTACAGTCTTGCTGGTTTTCCATTGGGATGGAACCTTGCATTCAGACAGGTAGCGTGTGAAGAGTCGAGCTAATGAATTGATGAGTACTGATGGTAAGTTCTTCAGGTGTTCAGGTCTGATCTTGTCTGGGCCAGGTGCTTTTTGTTTCTTTACCGACGAGATGGCATGTTGGATTTCGGAAGGGAGAACATTGGGAATGACATATCCATCATGTGGTATGTGGTATGTGGGCAAGTGGATGTGGCTATTAAAGAGATCTGAGTAGAAGTCATGAATAATCTTCTCCATTGCCCTTCTGGAAGATGTGATAGATCCATCATGATGTCGGAGGGCAGTCATCTTGGTTTTGTAGTTGGTGAAGGACAGGCGGGCATTACGAATGTTTTTCCCAGCTTCTGCTGCATCTACCAGTACTGCTGCTCTCCTGTTTTTGAGGTCATCCTTGATGGCTTTTCTGCACTGTTTTGCCAGTTCGGACGTTTGCTTGTGGTTGCCTGAGGCACGTGCCACGCCACGTTGGCGAATAAGTTCGAGAGTGTTCGAAGAAAGACGGTTTTTTGTGGTTATCTCTCTCTTGGCATTCCTTGCACAATCATGGAGGTGCTGAATCATTCGATCGTATTCCTCATCAATGTTGTCAATGACGGCATCTTCCCATGTTGCTGCAACAGAGCCAAAGAGTTCCCAGTTGGTGCTTGTTCTGGGAGTCTTCTTCTTAAACCTTGCATTCTTTTCTCCTCGTTCTGTGAGGTAGAATTTTGCACGAAGAAGACGGTGGTCTGATCCCGTTTGGAATTTTGGGACAACAGCAACATCGGTTAGGCAAAACCGCCGATTGAATATGATGTGGTCTATTTCATTGTGGAACCGTCCATCGGGAGACTCCCATGTCCAACGTTTAGATTCAGCCTTTTGGAATTGTGAGTTACCATGGAAGGTTTTGGTTGACATGATGAACTCAGACAGTCTGTCACCTTGTTCGTTCCATTCCAGGCCATGGGTTCCGATGTGGAGTTCATCGACTGATCTTCTTGGTCCTATCTTGGCATTAAAATCACCGACAATGATCTTGTAGAAGGTGTGATCTTCTTTATAGAATTTCTCCAGCTCCATGTAGAATTTCTCAGTTTCTTTTTCACCATAAGAAATAAATATAAGAAGAATAAATAAATAAATAGATAAAATTATGAAAAAAATGTAAGGTGGAGTTCATGCCCAATTCAATAAGCTAATCAATGGCTGAATAAATAGCAGTACTCCTACATAAAAAAATGATAGCAGAAATAAGAAAGCTACAATCAGAAATGTCATGAATAAAAGATTCGGTAGATGAAATAAAAAACTCAGAAAGTGCCCTCAAAAGTAGAGTGGCTACAGCCAAAGGTAAAATGAGTGAGCTTGAAGATGAGCTGCAGAAAGCTTACAGGAAACAACATACAATGGAAAAAGACCTCAAAATAGCTTTAGGGAGAATCAGAGACCAAGAGGATGATTCCAGGAGGAACAACATAAGAATCATTGGAGTAACAGAAGGACAGGGAGGCAACCCCAATGAAAAAGCCACAGTTAAAGATATCATTGCTGAGAAGTTGCCAGAGCTGGAGAATGCAGGCATCCAGATCCAAGGAGCCCAAAGCGTGCTAGCTAAAACAGACCCGAATAATAAGACTCCAAGACATATCATAGTCAGAGTGATGCATGCCACGGATAGAGAGAAAATACTGTAAGCAGCAAGGTCAAAGAAAGAAATCACATACAAAGGAGCACCCCTGAGATTTACAGCAGACCTATCAGAGGAAACCCTCCAAACCCGATGGCAAGGGTGGGATATAGCGAAAAAACTCAATGAAATGAACACTTCACCAAGACTACTTTACCTGGCTAAACTCTCACTCAAACTTGAAGAAACAATACACTATTTCATAGATAAACAACAGCTCAGGAACTTGATAGACTCAAAACCAAACTTAAAAGAAGGACTGGCTCACCATCCCTGAGCCTCTTCCTGTTCATCCCCAATATTGTGCCCAGTCTTCTTCCTCCCCCAGGTCAGTCAGTACACCAACCCAGGACTGGTTTTCCTCGCGTTCATGCCCCAGGCATCCTCTAGGAACCTGGTACGCTCACCATCCCTGAGAGTCTTCCTGTTCATCCTCAACGCTGTGCCCGGTCTTCTTCCTCCTCCAGGTTCAACCCTCACACACACACACACACCCGTTGGGTCATGGCCTCTTCAGAAGTGGACGTGGCCTCTGTAGAAGTGAGTGTGCACTAATTTGGGGCCAATGCTCACGCACCCGCAGGTAATTTACTAACCCCCAGCAATCTCGTGTAACAACTCAGTCTCCATTCCTCCACACCAGCATGAACAACACAAATCCACACCAGAGGGGAGATGATGAAAAGAGCCCATAAACCTCAGTAGGTGCTACTCACATAAGGTAACTCTCTGAGAAAGAATTGAGATATGAAGTAATGAAGATGCTCAATGAACTCAATGAAAGAGTAAAGATAGATATTCAGTAAATTAAAGGAGGACATGAAAGAAACAATTGAGAAAATATGGGAAAAATGAGAGCAGAAGTTGGAAAGCTACACACAGAAATATCACGAATAAAAGACTCGGTAGATGAAATAAAAAACTCAGTCTGTGCCCTCAACAGTAGAATGGCAACAGCTGAAGACAGAATCAGTGAGCTGGAAGATCAGCTGCACGAAACCAACAGGCAACAACGATGACAAGAGACCTCAAAATAGCTCAAGAGCTAGTCAAGAGTACTAGGAGATAATGCCAAGAGAAACAACATTAGAATCATTGGAGTACCAGAAGGTCAGGAAAACAATCCCAATGAAAAAGCCATGGTTAAACAAATCATTGCTGAAAATTCCAAGAGCTGGACAATACAGCCATTCAGATTCAAGGAGCCTGAAGTGTGTCAGCTAAAAGAGACACCAACAGAAACACTCCAAGACATATCATAGTTAGAATGATGGATGCTGCATATAGAGACACAGTAATGCAAGCAAAAAATCAAAGAAGGAAATCACATACAAAGGAGCACCCCTTAGAGTCACAGCCGACCTATCATAGGAAACCCTCCAAGTCCGAAGGCAGTGGCGAGATATAGTTAAAAAACTCACTGAAATGAATGCTTCACTAAGAATATTTTATCTGGTTAAACTCTCACTCAAACTCAAAGGAACAGTACACTATTGTGTGGATAAACAGCAGCTCAATAACTTTATAGACTAAAAACCAAACCTAAAAGAAGCGCTAAAGGGTCTACTATAAGACAAGGCAAACCATACAAGCACAACAGAACCTAACAAAGCGATGACACAAAACCCCATAACAATAATGGTCTCTCACCGTCAATGGTCTAAATTCACCAATTAAGAGACACAGGGTAGCAAAATGGACACAGAGACAGAACCCAACATTCTGCTGCCTACAAGAAACCCATTTGAACAGTCAGAGCAAACACAGACTAAAAGTTAAAGGATGGACAACAATCATGCAAGCAAACAGCTCCCTCAAAAAAGCTGGGGTGGCCATACTAGTATCTGATAACGTAAATTTCAGGTTGAAAAAGATGAGAAGGGACAGTGAAGGCCAGTTTCTAATTACCGAGGGATACACACAACAGGAAGAAATCACACTCTTAAATATATACGCACATAATGAGGTAACAGCTAAATATTTCAAACATCTGCTAACAGATTTTAAGGAGGACATTACAAGAAACACAATAGTAGCCGGAGACTTCAACATTGCCTTATCACCTCTGGATAGATCAACAAGAACAAAATTCAGCAAGGAAACATTGGCTTTGAAGGAAGTAATAGAAGACAGGGGGCTTATAGACCTATACAGGGCTTTACACCCCAAAAAGAAAGAATACACATTCTTCTCAGAGCACACGGAACATTTTCCAAAATAGACTATGTGCTAGGCCACAAAACATACCTTAATAGAATCAGGAAGATAGAAATAGTATCAACAATCTTTTCAGACCATGATGCAATGAAGATAGAAGTGAATCATACACAGACATGGAGTACCAAACCAAACACCTGGAAATTAAACAACTCAATGTTGAACAATGAGTGGGTCAGGAAGGAAGTCAAGGACGAAATCAAAAGATACCTGGAAACAAATTGGAATGAAAATATGAGCTACCAGATCCTATGGGATGCAGCTAAGGCCGTGTTAAGGGGAAAATTTATACATCTGCAACCATTTCTCAAACATTAGTTTATATGATACATATTCCTGTATAATTTTGGTCCTTAAAATAGGAATATTAAGTGTTCATTATGAGTTAAAAAAAAGAGGGATGCATTGGTAAAAAGGTAAAGGTAAAGGCCCTCCCGTTGATCGTCGATTTGCTCGAGCGGGCCCAGTAACGTCTCCATTGGAGACTTTGTTGTTACTGTGTCTGGCATATCGAATACATCACGGGGAGCTTGCCAGGCCCTGCCGTGCAGGCGAGATACTCTCAGTAGCTTGCCGGGCTCTCCGAGAGGGGTGGAGGAATCAAACTCGGGTCGGCCATGTTCGCTGCATGCAAGGCAAATGCCTTACCCGCTGTGCTATTGCTCCAGCCCAGAAATGAAATGTCTTTCTACAAATTATTTGCTTGGGCAATTATAATAGAAGAGCCTTAAAATTTTATTTCATTTATTTTATAAATTTCCATTTTTTCCTTTCTTTGGAGGGGTCTACACCCAGTGGTGTACAGGGCTTACTCCTGGCTCTGCACTCAGGAATTATTCCTGGCAGTGCTCGGGGGACCATATGGGATGCTGAGAATTGAACCCGGGTTGTCTGCATGCAAGGCAAACACCCTTACCGTTGTGCTATCACTCCAGCCCCTTCCATTTTATTTTAAAGAAAGACTTTATAAGCAGAACTGACTAATTTCCCTAGTCCATTGAAATTAACTGACTTAATTCATCAAATTAATCAGCATTTCTCTCCTGAGGTTTTCAATGATAATGTTATTGAAGAGTATTGAGAATTTTTTGTTTCCTTTAACAAGTAGAACCAAACTTTAACAAGCAACTTTAAGAATTTCTAAGTGAAGATCATTTAGAAAAGGGTTATGCCTTAAGGGGCCCATGCAAAGGTTGCAATATTCTCGCGGACCTTCTCGAACCAGGCACACTCATTAAATGAACAGCTTTCCTAATTGTCTTACTAATCACTAGTTGTCTTAAGATTTCACCAAGTTTCTGACTGATCCTAATTACAGGGAAATGAGGATTTATTTAAACCAAACTTTTTAACATTTTGGGAGCAACAGATTTCTTTTTTCCGAGGCATGTTCTTTGATTGTTTGTCCTGGTTCCCCTCAGACAGCACACAGACTTTGCTTGGTGTCAGCATCTGTCCCACCCACTTTACACAGCCCAGGCCAACTGCTTCCAGCCACTCCATGTCATTTGAATGTGGGAGCATCTGTTATTTCGCATTGCTTCTGCAACACCATGGAGTGCAGAGATCCTGGCCCTGGAGCCATAGAGAGTTGGGTTTGTGCCTTGGTACTATTCATTGCCAAGTGGTCTTGAATTTATCTTTTAATTTCTCTGAAACTCAATTTCCTCCTGTGGAAATGGAAATTAAATCCTGGTTGTTATGAGGATTCTGTCTTCTTTTTCCAAGTGTTTAAAACTCTTTCCAAAAAATATATATAACTTCACTAGAATTACCAGAAGATCAGTTCATATTTTATGAGCTCCAATATGCATGTTATTCAAGTTTGTCTTTTCTATTCATGAATATCTTTCATGAATGTAAACATTTTTCAGACATGAACCTAAAAGGTGCCTTCTGAAAAAGCAGGGGAGACTGCATAACAATAAAGAAGGGCTTCGCTAGCATGGAAAGCTGCCCAGGAGCAGGATAGGGCCTGGAGAGCATGTGAGAGACTGGCATCATGCACAGCACAACCAGAGACAAGACAGATTATGCAGATCCCGGTAGTTTTCCAGGAAAGTCATGTATATTCATGAGAGACAATGTTGAGCATGTGATGTTAAGGAACGTATGGTAAACATACAGAAACATAAGCAGAAACAGAAAATACATAAACAGAAATGTCATAGAAATGTCAGGGAGTAAAAAGATTTTATTGAAGAGGAAAGTGGATGAGTATCATACCTGCTTCACAGCAGTCTCCACTATCCAGTACTGTAAGAGCAGGGTTCAGGGGGCCCTTACACTGCAAAAGGGTTTCAGAGTTTTGTGTTGACCTAACAGAGCCAAACATAGATAACGTTTCCTCTTTCCAGCATGAGTCAGCATGGTAGGATCCAGAGCACGTTGTTTTCTCTACCCACAGAAGGCTTGCACAGTCTAAGTTTTGGGGACTGGCGGGAGAAAAGAGAAACGATAACGTTGCCCATGCATTTTTTTGTGTGTTTGCTTTGGGACCACATCCAGTTGTGTCAGGGCTTGCTCCCAACTCTGCGTGAAGTTGAGCCCAGCTGTCTGTGTGCAGGACAAAACCCCAATCTGCTGCACCAGAACTCAGACCCTAATGGCTTTCACATAAGGTGGGCATAGACTCACTATCACAAATCCTAATAATCAATATTTTTAAAAAGACTTTTGCATTAGACAGTGTTCATGTGAGATTCCTTTACCTTTTATTATTATGGTTGTGGGCTATTATGGTTGTGAGGCTATACCTATTGGGACTGAGTAAACTGGCAGTGGTGGTGGCAATGCTTCAAGAAACTAAATTACACTAAGGACATTGCACATGCAAGTCATGTTCTTTACCATTTAAGCCACATCCTAACCCCACTTTTTCCCCTTAAGGTGTAGCATTTTTTTTTATCACATACTAAAGTTGGAATTTTTTAAAATCTTCTACATAAAGAACTGACAAAGAAATTAATTTAGATTAATGAAACTAATTGCTAAAAGTAGTTCATTATTAAGAATTTATCAGAACAAACAAAATTATAACTTAGATATTTGCATTTATTAACGCTGAATCGAAGTGTTATCAGGATAAAAATAGAGAGAGCAAAATAACTATAATTTAATGGTGGAACAAAAATATTTACTGTCATCTATACTGCAAACCATAATGCACAAAAGTAGAGGGAGAGTATGGGGGAAATTTTCTGCTATAGAGGCAGGGGAAGGGTGGAAAAGGCATAGTATACTGGGGACATTGGTAGTGGGGAATGTGCATAGGTGGAGGGATGGGTGTTTGATCGTTGTATGGCTGAAACTCAAACATGAAAGTTTTGTAACAGTATCTCACAGTGATTCAATGCAAATTTGTTTAAAAAATTTTAAAAAACAAACAAACAAACAAACAAAAACCCTGAAAGTATTTACTGTCTCAGGCACATAAGATACTGATTAATGATCTTGAAAAAGTACATGACTATTTATACAGTTATTCTTGTTGATAACTTTCTAAATACATAATCCAAGCCCACTAACTTAAAATACAGATAATAGAATATTATTTATCTTTTAAAAATGAGGAAGTTCTGCCATTTGTTACAATGTGGATGAACCTGAAGTACATTATGATAAGTAAATATTACAGACACAGAAGCATGATCTCATTTTTGTGTGGAATCTGAAAAAAGTTGAATTTATTAAAGCAGAGAATAGAACAGTACTTGTCACAGGCTGGGAGCAGAGGAAATATAGACATATTGGTCAAAAGAGTACAAAGTTTCAATTATGTGGGATGAATAAATTCTGGCTATTTATTGTTCTATATAATGCCTGTAGCTAATGATACTGCATTTCATATTTGAAATTTACTGAGGAAGTTTATCTTATATTTCACACATATATAATTGCAACTTTATGAGGTGTTGGTTATGTTAGTTTGCTTGTGGTAGTCATTTTTCGATATATATGTTTATTTATCATTTATTTATTTAAAATCAAACTGTGTAAACTCAAAAAAGGGGCACAGCTCCCAGTGGCGGTGGCTCTATCTCTCCCGCCGCCCGCGTTCGGTAGTCTCACCCTTCTTCCCCCACCCCGGGGAGGTCGATGACAATGGGCAGGCAAAGGAAGAAACGAGGGCCAGGCTGGTTGGTCTTAGTAGCAGTTTATTCCAATCCTCTCTCCATCCACACCAGTCTCTCTTCTCTGCCTCTGCCTCCACTTCTTCCTTCTGATCCCCTTCTGATCCCCCAACCCACTCTTACGGTACAGTTAAAACCCAAAGCATGAGGTGTTGGGGTAATAATTACACATAGGTGTGGTCACAATCAATAGAGGTAGAATTCTTTCCCTCAGGGAAAACCGCTCCTAGGACAGATCCTCTCTCAGCAGGAGGACCCACCCTAGAGCAGAATCCTATGGGTGTGTTTCTCCTCTCCTTGTCCGACAAGCATATAAGCATATATAATATAAATCATTTTGTATGGATACAGTAAGAAATATCTTAAACTTATAGAATTGCTCTCCTAGGGCCATCTCGATCTCAGACTACAGTGTTCAGGCCCGATAGTCTTTCCCACCCCTAGCAGGATCCTAGTCTCATCGTTACTTTTGGATCATGACAGCATTTGTCTATGATCAAACTCTTAACTTATAGTTTAGAATCGTGGCACTTTGGCCTGGCCCATTTCGATGCCAGGGTAACTCACTGCTTACCCTGGGTCCATTCAGTCCCTCGTCGGGACCCTGCTTTTGGGGTGTTAGGAACTAATGGCAACTGAGGCCTAAGTTGAGAAAGCATATGCCCGGGAGCGAATAATATTCAAAGCCAATCAAATTCTAAGTTACAAAGCATAATGTTAACAGTCTTCCTGTATCTATACAAAAAGGGCATTGCTTTAAAGTAAACCGTTCAGAAGACATAAGGAGAGGAGAAAGGCAATATTTCACTCATACATATAAAATCATAGATTTCTGAGAAATCTAACCTTACATATTAACAGAGTCTGATTAGGGGGAAAGCTGATTAACTGGGTAGGGAGGAGAGCATAGGGAAGACTGGTTACAGATAAACACAATGGAATGGAAGTGCCTCAGGAGCACTGTGATGGGTGTAACCAGATAAACCTAAGCTCCTTGTGGAGGAAGGACTCAGCAATGTCATCCTACATCTCCCCCTTTTCTGTTTACAAAAACACAAAAATTTGAAATAGAAAGAGTAACAATTACAAACACAAAAGTCTCATTTGTTGGACTTCAATCCACCCCTGAATCCAGAGCAGCTCATGTTTCAAAGTGTCCAATAGTCCTGCACTGTTCAAGGGTGATCAGAGTCATTTAGTCACATTTTGAAGAAATGAATTGTCCAGATCACAATTTGAAGAGTTATTTCTGCAACAGCAACAGTAGTGGTCACAGCAATGAGTCCCAGGGGAGCAGCTATACGAATCTGATGAACTTCAGGGAGCATTGGATCAGGCAGGGAGCACTGGAACAGGAGCATCACGACTTCTGTCAGGAGCTCTTCAGCAGGGGAATGCAGTCATTCTCTGATGAGGTTCACTGGTAGTCATAGATGTGCAACCTAGCTTATGTTTGGAAAAAACACTTTTTTAAAGTTATCAGATGCTTCAACCATCGGGGTTTGGTACATCTCCATGCCTGTGGGTAGAGAAAGAGACAGGGGGAACTCCGAAACAGTCATACTAGAGCGAAAATAAAGAGTCGTTCCTATTAAGAGTCGTTCCTTCCTCTTTTGAGAGCTGAGACACCTGTGAATTCCAAGGAGAGGGTAAAAGGAATGAATTGTTGATCCAAAATATGGAGTTCTGGAGTTACCCAATCCACAACCTGTAAGAGAAGGGTATAAGGAATGCTCCTAATTTGATCTCATGATACGTTAAAGGAGCTAGAAGCCTTTGCTGCAGGCCTTCTAATGCTGGTTTCTCTGATTTCCTTGTGAATTCCAGCTGAAATCAGCTTGGCGATGGCTTGAGGCTGGAATTTAGAGAGTTGTAAGACTGCAAAGGTCTGAAAGTTAAAGCAAATAGATGAATTTGGCTCCTGATGAAATTCAATGGGACCCAAAGTTTCTTGTTGGGGTTATCTGTTGAAAGAAAAGTATAGCCTTTTCCTCATATGAGGTGTTTCCCTGCTGCCCAGCCTCTGTCAATTTTAATCAAAATAGGAGAATTAATAATTTTCTGAGTCTGTGCATCTTCCTGAAAATGCTTTTCAGCTACTGTATATGGATCCCCTTGAGGTAGATTCAAAACTTGTGAAGAGAACAATGTCAAGGACAAGGAGTCAAATGGGCATATCTCCTTTTTTATTTTTGTTTTTTTTTTTTAAACTATGCTCAATTCATATGTCCAGGAAAGTGCCACGATTCTTAACTATAAGTTAAGAGTTTGATCATGGACAAATGCTGTCATGATCCAAAAGTAACGATGAGACTAGGATCCTGCTAGGGGTGGGAATGACTATCAGGCCTGAGCACTGTAGTCTGAGATCGAGATGGCCCTAGGAGAGCAATTCTATAAATTTAAGATATTTTTACTATATCCATACAAAATGGGCATTGCTTTAAAGTAAACCGTTCAGAAGACATAAGGAGAGGAGAAAGGCAATATTTCACTCATATATATAAAATCATAGGTTTCTGAGAAATCTAACCTTACAAATTAACAGAGTCTGATTAGGGGGAAAGCTGATTAACTGGGTGGGGAGGAGAGCATAGGGAAGACTGTGTACAGATAAACACAATGGAATGGAAGTGCCTCAGGAACACTGTGATGGGTGTAACCAGATAAACCTAAGCTCCTTGTGGAGGAAGGTCAAAGCAATGTCATCCTACATCAAACCATACGTATTAAATACATATTAAATTCTCATAAGGGAAATAAAAATCAAAATAATAGTAAAATAGCACCTCACACAAGTGAGACTGACATATGTCAAAAAGAACAAAAAAGGGCCAGAGAAACAGTCTGGCAGACAAACACTGCAGCCTTAGAAGCCAAGTACCACCAAAAGTGACCCCTGAGTTCAGAGCCAAGAATAAGCCCTGAGTGATGTCAGGTGTGACCTGAGAGGAAAATTTGAGTGGTTCCCTTGGTACGATGTGTTTTGTGGCTGAGAGCTGCTATCTTGGCAGAGGACCCAAGAGTTGGAGACTACGAACTGATGGTCAATGGCCAGTGTATTCAGAATCGAGTAGCCTTATTATAAAAAAATCTAATGGGGTTCGAGGTACAGAACTACATGTAGATGTGATTCATCATTTACAGAGGTAAAGTGTTTCAGCAGAGGTAATTCCTTTGGGGGGATTAACTCAAGGGGATGCTCTGTCTAGAGACTTTTCTGAGAAATTTTCCCAGGGGTGACATACATTTATATTGCATTTTTCTTTTCCTTGCCAATTACATTTGGTCACTTGATCACTTGACTTCCCGTTAATTGTCGATTTGCTCGAGCGGGCATCAGTGACGTGTCCATTTGTCCCTGTCGTGTGCTAGTGTAGCTCAATGGCGTCTGTTCACTCTAGAAACACGAAGAGCCTCAAACCAATCGTTCATGATCTTGATGACGAAGTCTGACCATCTGGTAGGTGGGCGGCCACGGGATCTTTTGACATTCTGTGGAATCCAGTTGGTAACAGCTCTAGTCCAGAAGTTGTCTTTAAATCTCATTACGTGACCAGCCTATCTGATTTTTGACACTTCGGCAAACGAGACAGCGTCCCTCATTCTTGATCGTCGACGCAGGTCGGAACTCCGGATTCTTTCTCTCATTTGAGTGAAACGTGATATTCCAAGCATAGCTCTTTCAGTTCCTCTTTGGGAGACCCAAATAGCGTTCTCATCCTGTTTGCGTAGGGTCCAGGTCTCTGAGGCATATGATAATGCAGGAAGAACAGTGAAATCAAAGAGATGTGCCCAGAGCCAGAGGTTCTTCGTCCTCTTAGTTATTTCTTTGACGCTCTTGAAGGCGTTCCAAGCTGCTCTCTTCCTCCTGCACAGCTCGAGTGCCAGGTCATTTATCATGTTAACTTCTCGACCTAGGTACACGTAGCTGTTGCATTCGGAGATGGTCGTTCCGTTGAGAGCGAATGGGGCGTCAGGAATGAGGCTGTTTCTCATAAACATTGTCTTCGTAAGCTTCAGCTGTAGTCTGAACTTTCCACATTCACGGTTGAAGTTGGCCAGCATTTGTGCCGCTTGGCTGATGTTTGGTGTTATTAAAACAATGTCATCAGCAAAGCGGATGTGGTATAATTGCCGACCATCTATCTTCACTCCCATTCCTTCCCATTCCAGTCGTCACATGATGTGCTTAAGGGTGGCACTGAAGAGTTTTGGTGAAATGGTATCACCCTGCCAAACCCCTCTCTTGACATCAATGATTACTTCTTTGTAGAATGGTGAGATCCTGGTAGTGAATCCGTAATACAGCTCACGGAGGATCTTGATGTATTGAGCTTGAATGCCCTGATAGGCTAGGGCTTCAATGACCACTTCTGTCTCAACAGAATCAAAGGCCTTCTTTAAATCAATGAACATTAGACATAGTGGCATCTTGAACTCCCGAGAAACCTCAATGAGCTTGGTTATCATGTGGATATGGCCGATGGTGCTGAATCCTTTGCAGAACCCGGCCTGCTTGCATGGGGTGGTTGTCCTTCATCTAGTGTTCTGCCAATCCTATTTAGGATGACTCGAGTGAACAACTTGTAGATGACAGACAATAGGCAGATCAGGCGATAGTTGCCAATGTCACGGATGTCTCCCTTCTTGTACAGTAGTACAGTCCTGCTGGGTTTCCATTGGGACAGAAACTTGCATTCAGACAGGTAGAGTGTGAAGAGCGAGCCAGCATATTGATGAGTACTGATGGCAGGTTCTTTAGGTGTTCAAGTCTGACCTTGTCTTGGCCGGGTGCTGTTCGTTTCTTTACTGACGAAATGGCGTGTCAGATATCAGAAGGGAGAACATTGGGAGCCACATATCCATCCTGTGGAATTTGGTATGTTGGCAAGTGGACATGGCTATCAAAGAGATTTGAGTAGAAATCATGGATAATCTTCTCCATTGCCATTCTGGAAGATGTGATAGATCCATCAGGATGTCGGAGGGCAGTCATCTTGGTCTTGTAGTTGGCGAAGGACAGGCGGGCATTATGAATACTTTTCCCGGCATCTGCCGCATCTTCCAGCACTTCTGCTCTTCTCTCTTTGAGGTCTTCCTTGATCGCATCTCTGCACTGCTTTGAGAGCTCGGACGTTCATTTGCGGTTGCCTGAGGCATGCGTCAAACCACGTTGGCGAATAAACTCAAGAGTTTTCGAAGACAGGCGTTTTTTTGTGGCTATCTCTCTCTTGGCATTCCTCACACAATCATGGAGGTGCTGAACCAGTCGATTGTATTCCTCGTCAATGTTGTCAATAATGGCATCTTCCCATGTTGCCGCAATAGTGCCAAAGAGCTACCAGTTGGTGGTTGTTCTGGGAGTTCTCTTCTTAAACTTTGCAGCCCTTTCTCCCCACTCTGTGAAGTAGAATTTTGCACGAAGGAGACGGTGTTATGATCCTGTTTGGAATTTTGGGACAACTGCGACATTGGTCAGGCAAAACCGTCGATTGAATATGATGTGGTCTGTTTCGTTGTGGAATCGTTCACAAGGAGACTCCCATGTTCAAAGTTTAGATTCGGCCTTCTGGAACTGTGAGTTACCATGGATGGTCTTGGTCGACATGATGAATTCAGACAGTCTCTCACTCTGTTCGTTCCATTCTAGGCCATGGGTCCCGATGTGAAGTTCTTCAGCTGATCTTCTCGGTCCTATCTTGGCATTAAAATCACCCACAATGATCTTGTAGAAGGTGTGGTCTTCTTTATAGAACTTCTCCAGCTCCATGTAGAACTTCTCAAGTTCTCCTTCATCATAATGAGATATTGGTCCGTAGACAACGAAGATAGAAACTGTGGGCAGTGAGCCACATCTATTCAAATGTAAATGTCCGATTCAGGTTGCTAGGCATTCAAATGAATCAATGCTCATGGCCAAGTTTGTGTTGACAAGGACACGGACGTCTCCGACATCTCTTTTATCGCATGTTTCGAGGAACAATTCTTCTCCAGTGTTGAAAACGGCATAATGAGATTGGTGCCTTCTTGTCTTGGTCAGACCAATGATGTTGTACTTGATCTTTCGCGCTTGTACCATCAGGTCCTCGATGGATGCATCTGATGCTAGAGTACAAGCATTGAAAGTACAGACGATCAATGCCAATTACATTTAATTTTTATTAATATATGCAGTTATTCAAATAATCACAGTAAGAAATATAGATCCCAAAACTTAGTTCTCTGGGCTGGGGGTGAGGATGGGGGGGCGGGGGGACTAAAGTTAAAAGCCTGCTGGGCTTTTACCATAAATCCCAAACTAAGTTCTCAGTCCAGTTTAGCTTTTCCTACTCCATGGTGGTGGTGGTTTAGGTGGTAGAGAGGGAGTTCGGTCTTTTAGGTCATTATGGCTTTTATCAAGACTGCGCTTTATTATTTCCACACTGTCCCGTTGAAGCCAGGGTAGCTTTGCTACTTGCTTTGGGATCTGTGCTGTGATCTTTTGGTGCGACCCAGCTTTTGGGGGTATTAGAAACTATGATGATTAAGGAGGTATGGAGCCTCCAGCAGGTCAATCTGTACCTGTAAGGCGAGTGCATCAGCAGCCTGATGGCACCGTCAGACTTTCAGATACCCCAAAATTTCTGCTGTGCCTTTGGCCAGACCCCAAAAACTTGGGGCAAAGTTTACCAAGAAAGTCAATGGCCAAAAGTTAGGTATGTGGGAGACATGCCCACAAACCACCTCTGGCTCAGCTATATAATTGGAGGCATGGCCTCTCTGGTTCCTAATCAAACTGCTTAATGGCTATGATCCTAGAGACTCAGAAATGAATCTCGGAACCCAAAGGCTTTTCGCAGAAATGCATCCTGTTCCTGCAGTAAGTTACTGGGGCTGGGCCACTCCAGGTGGGAATAGGTTTCATGTCTTGGCCTGTTTCTCCTGGAAGTTTGGTGACGGTCATCCTCCAGAGGCCACTGGACAGTCAGGTTTGGGCCTGCAGTGACGAGACACACGGGGCCTCACCAGATGGGGGTGGAACTGGCCCTTTCCTCCCCATCCCAGCGAGACCCCGAGTCACCACCTACAAATGGCCTCTCTGGATCCCGATCAAGCTGCTTAACGGCCATGATCCCAGAGACTCAGAAACGAATCTCAAAACCCAGCAGCTTTTGGCAGAAATGTATCTGGACCGCATACAAGGTAGCCGCCACGTCAAGCTTATTGCAAAGCCAGGTATGAGCCGGCGGTGACAGGGCAACTGCAGTCTCATGGGAATGGGAGTGGTACCAGCTCATTCTTTGCCTTACTGAGGTCACGAATTGTCCCCCAGAAGCGGCTCTCCAGCACAGCCATGGCTCCAGAGGCAAAAGGACTTAATCCAGAGCCCAGCAGCTTGCGGCAGAAAAGTAAATGGACCATGTGTTAAACTTCGGTGCCATGCCTCCCAGGGAGGGAAAGGGTGTTGCTCCCTTCCGCCTTCCCACCCCCCGGCAGCAAGGTGGCTGCTACCTCAGAGCTTATTGGAAAGCCAGGTATGAGTCGGCAGTGACAGGGCAACTGCAGTCTCATGGGAAGGGGGGTGGTACTGGCTCATCCTTCACGCCCTACTGAGGTCACGCCATGAGCGGCTCTCTGGCACAGCCATAACACCAGACGTATAGAAACCAATCTCTTAATTATCTGGCTCTTTGCAGAAATCCATAATCATTATATGATTCTCATAACGAGCTATAGAAAACAAAGTATTTCACAATGACTTTTCAGCAATTCTGATTGTTGAGGGGGAAATTCTAAACAATAATGGTGCATCTTTTGTCAAAATAATGATTGTAATTAATGTAGAGAAAAGTTAAGTGGAAATCATCTGCTCACACGCATTGGGAGCGGTGGGAGGGGGGTATATTTGGGTTCTTGGTGGAGAGAATTAGTACTGGTGAAGGGAGAGGTGTTTGATTATTGTATGACCGAGGCTTAAACCTGAAAGCTTAGTAACTTTCCCCACAGTGATTCAATAAATAACATAAGAAGAAAAATAAATAAATAAATAAAATTATGAAAATAAAAGTAAGGTGCAGTTCTAGCCCAAATCAATCAGCTAATCAGTGACTGAATAAATAGCAGTACTCCTACATAACAAAAAAGAAAAGAAACTGACGACTGAAGCCTGAGTCAAGAAATTATGGCGGATGCCCAGGAGTAGATATATTTCAATCAGTTAAGTTCCAAATATTAGGAGAACAGCAATAAAGGTTTTACTGTGTTTAAGCAAATAATATTGGTCTATAGTAAAATATGAAAAAATATACTTCACTATCGATGCAAAGTCTAGAGTCATCAGAAGGTTTGACTTGATAGTAAGCAAGACTGACTTGAGGAATTTAGTGGCTAACAGAATGAGAGGTAAAGCATAAAGGAAAGGTTAAAGTTAAACTAGGGGGATTAGGAGTGCTTCTAAGAACACTGTAAGCTTCTCTGGGGGGAAAAAGGGGGCAATTCACTGACAAAGACTGAAACACTTGGGATTAATATCGAACAGTGACCCAAATGTGGAAATAAAGTAAAATAAAAATTAAAAAATTATAAAGCAAAAGAAAGCAAATACTGGCAAGGTTGTAGAAAAAAAAGACCGCTAGGAGTAGTCCCACATGCAGAGCAAGGATGAACACTTGAGCACTGCAAAGTGTGACCCCAGAATTAAATAAATAACAAATTGCAGGCAAAATTGAATATGTATCTCTTAACTCATGAAATAAGATGAAACTAGAGTATTGAACTGTTTTATAGAGATTCAACTATTTTTTAAAATGTTTTATTTGCTTGGTCCTCTGTTTTTTGGTATTAAACTACAGCATCTAAAAGTAATAAGACTATTATATTTGTTTACTTATTTGTAGAATACAAATTTTTTCATATCCATGTCATATACATAGATATTAAATATTAAAAGTATGGATTCAAAAACTGCTTAGAACATGTAAGTGCATCTTTTGTCAAAATAATGAATGTAATTAGAGAAAAGTTAAGTGGAAATCATCTGCTTAACTTTGAGATCATTTAACTTTGAGCCTGGCTAAGTTTTTCTTTGTTCTTAACTTGCAAAATAAAATCACAATCATTTGTGAGGGAGCTTGACAAGGATTACCATGGATAGTTTTAAGTAAGAAATAAAGACCTAGAGAGAATAAATGATTTGCTAATAGTAGTTGAAAAAACAGATCTAAATTCAGATTTTAAAATTTTAAGTTCAAGGATGGTTGATGATAAAAAAAAAAATTGGGGGAATGTCTCTATAGTTAATAGTGATTGCCAAGAATTTTGTGTACAGTGATGATGCCTCAAATAATATTAGAGTAGCCCCTTCCCTGGAATGGAGTTTTGAATGTAATTGTTTCATCTAAGTCATAATTCCTTTTTTAAAAGAAAGGCAGAATCGAAAAGAAGAGTAAGTGTACACTAAGTAAGGTTGAGGGGCCAGTGTATGAGCATTGAGAGGCCCTATATGCTGAGTGCATGTTTCTCCTTGGCAGGCCTGGGCTTGATCCTTGGCATAACATGGTTTTCTGGACAGTTCTTGAGCCACCCTAGATACAGAGTCAGGCCCTCATATCTGAGTCCCAACAGATGACACACTTTGCAAGATTTGAGTGAAAAAGGATGAAAGAGCCATTAATCATTTTAGCCATGAGCTCCATGTTAAGATGGGCACCAGGAAATCAATAAAATCTAGCTAAGTGTTCAATGCTGAATCTTGCTTTATCTCTAGTCTTCCCATTTCTCTTTCCAGTCCATCCTGAGATTTTATTTTATTTCTTTGACAAGAGAAAATATCTGGTAAAACAAACATTAGCCATATTAAGAATAGAATATAAATTCTGGCTATTCGAATTCACTTCCTACTTTTAACACTTACTGTCTGACTTTGTTTAAAAGTTGTGGTATTATTCTTCTCATTTGTACAATGGTGATGAAAAAATAAAAACAGGTCAGAGAGATAGTACAGTGTGTAAGGCACTTGCTTTACATGTGGCCAACCTAGGTTTTGATCTCACCCATCAGGAGAGATCTCTGAATAAGAGACAGAAGTAATCCCTGAGCACAGTCAGGTGTGACCTACCTCAAAACAAACAAAGAAAATAATACCTATTAATTAGATAAGAATAATGCTCTTTATAACAGTCATGGCCGACCCGAGTTCGATTCCTCCACCCCTCTCGAAGAGCCCGGCAAGCTACCGAGAATATTCGATATGCCAGACACAGTAACAACAAAGTCTCCAATGGAGACGTTACTGGGCCCGCTCGAGCAAATCGACGATCAACGGGAGGGCCTTTACCTTATAACAGTATCTATTTTTAATATTTATGTATAAATGCTACCAGTTATAATTTAATAAATTTATAAATAAAAGGTAAAAGGTAAAGGTCCTCCCGTTGTTCGTCGATTTGCTCGAGCGGGCCCAGTAACGTCTCCATTGGAGACTTTGTTGTTACTGTGTTTGGCATATCGAATACATCACGGGTAGCTTGCCAGACTCTGCTGTGCGGGCGAGATACTCTCGGTAGCTTGCCGGGCTCTCCGAGAGGGGCGGAGGAATCGAACTCGGGTTGGCCATGTTGGCTGCGTGCAAGGCAAATGCCCTACCACTGTTCTAGCTGCTATTTTGCATATTTGCTCGAGCGGGCCCAGTAACATTGTGAGACTTGTTACTGTGTTTGGCATATCAAATACATCATGGGGAGCTTGCCAGGCTTTGCCGGGCAGGCGAGATATTATCAGCAGCTTGCCGGGCCCTCAGAGAGGTGGAGGAATCGAACTTGGGTTGGCCATGTTGGCTGCGTGCAAGGCAAACGCCCTACCGCCGTGCTAATAATATACTATATTAAATCTTAGCACTAATATTAATAATTATATTTGACATATAGTTTACACTGTCACTGTCCTCCCATTGTTCATCGATTTTCTCAAGCGGGTCTAGTAATGTCTCAATTGTGAGACTTTGTTGTTACTGTGTTTGGCATATCGAATGTCACTGGTAGCTTGCCAGGCATTGCTGTGCAGGCGAGATACTCTCAGCTTGCCGGGCTCTCTGAGAGGGGCGGAGGAATCGAACTCGGGTCAGCCATGTTGGCTGCATGCAAGACAAACACCCTAGCCGCTGTGCTATCGCTCCGGCCCATATAGTATGCAGTATGCAATAAATATAAATATAAATTAATGTAATAAATAAGTGTATAATTTATTGCAATAAATTCTAAATTCTCTTTAGAACTTAAGCCAGGTCAAAATGTTTGGCATCTGGCATCATAGAGATGACCCAACCTGAGAGTCACAGTCATGTGCTTCCCTTAACTTTTCAAATCTCACCATACACTAAGTCCCATTGATTCTAGCTAGCAGTGTGAATGCATATATTATTGGTAATTTTATATGACTACTTGTCACCATATATGGATTATTATATTGACGATGTATTTATCTGACCTTCAGACTGATTTCAAAGAACGTGGTTATAGGAAGAGAACATCATAGAGTGATGATTAATCACTTCATCATGTAACAAGTGTTCATTTTAGGTAGAAAATATGTGTTCTGAGTGCCTGTAATCTCCAATTAGAAATAACGTTTTTGAGGACAAATTTCTCCACAATCTGGTTCCTAGATAACATTCAGTTCTGACTTCTCAATCATGTCTGAATCACTTACATTCTACCTACTTTCAATAGATTGTTTATTCCCTTCCTCTAAATGTATGTTCTTCCCCTAGAACTTGGTAACTTATTCTTGAAAAGATATTTTTTGGCCTATCACAATCTTAATCATTCCACAGACAAAATTTTTGTCTTCCAAAATGTCTTTCAAAATATCTAAGGAATATTGATGGTCCTTTCCTTGAACACTCACCATTAAAGCCCACACTGGGTCCTCTTTCCATGAAAATCTCTTCACCATAAAACTCATATTTTTTTTTCTGGAGAATTTTTAATTTTAATTTTTTTATTTTTTAAATTTTTATTAGTGAAACACCATGAGGTACAGTTGAAGACTTACAAGTTTTTGTGCTTGGGTTCCATTTATACAATGATAGAGTACCCATACCTCCACGAGAACCCATTCTCCACCACTGATCCCAGTATCCCTCCCACCCTCCATCTCCCCCATCCAACCCACCTTGCCTCGTGGCAGGGCATTCCCTTTTGTTCTCTCTCTCCTTTTGGGTGCTGTGGTTTGCAAAAGAGGCACTGAGTGGCAAACATGTTCAGTCCATAGTCGACTTTCAACATGCATCTCCCCTCCTGGGAGGATCCTCCAAACACCCTTTACTTGGTGCTCCCTTCTCTATCTGAACTGCCCTTTCCCCTAGAATACCCGGCTGGCCTCTAAGCTATGGAGTAATCCTCCTGGTGTTGATCTCAGCTATTCTTGGGTATTAATCTCATATTTTGTTACTTTATATCCCCCAGATGAATGCAATCTTTCTATGTCTATCCCTCTCTTTCTGACTCATTTCGCTTAGCATGATACTTTCCATGAAGTACCACTTCTATGTAAATTTCATGACTTCATCTTTTCTAACAGCTACGTAGTACTCCACTGTGTAGATGTACTAAAGTTTCTTTAACCAGTCATCTGTTGTCGGGCACTCAGGTTTTTACCAGGTTCTAGCTATTGTAAACAGTGCTGCAATGAACAAACAAGTGAGATGTCACTTCGACTATAATTTTTTGCCTCTCTGGAGTGGTATTGCTGGGTCAAATGGGAGCTCAATTTCTATTTTTTTATGAATCGTCCATACTGTTTTCCAAAGGGCTGAACCATTCAGCATTCCCACCAGCAATAAAGGAGGGTCCCTTTCTCGCCACATCCACATCAATACCGGTTGCTTTTGTTCTTTTGGATGTGGGCCAGTCTCTGTGGTGTGAAATGATATCTTATTGTTGTTTTGATCTGCATCTCCCTGATGATTATTGATGTAGAGCATTTTCTCATGTGCCTTGTAGCCATTCGAATTTCTTCTTTTTTTTTTTTAAATTTTTTTTTATTAGTGAAACACCATGAGGTACAGTTGTAGACTTACAAATTTTTGTGCTTGGGTTTCTGTTGTACAATGATTGAGTACCCATCCCTCCACCAGTGCCCATTTTCCACCACCACTGCTCCCAGTATCCCTCCCACCCCCTCATCCCCCCATCTCACCCTGTCTCTGTGGCATGGCACTCCCTTTTGTTCTCTCTCTCCTTTTGGGTGCTGTGGCCTGAAAAATAGGCATTGAGTGGCAACATGTTGGTCTAGAGTCTAGTCTTAGCGTGTTTCTCCCATCCTGAGGGGATCCTCCATATAGTCCCCATTTGGTGCTCCCTTCTATATCTGGGTGCCTTTACCCCTAGAGTGTGAGGCTGGCCTGCAAGTTATGGAGTAAACGTCCTGGTATTTATCTCGGCTATTCTTGGGTGTTAATCTCCTATTTTGTTACTTTATGTTCCCCAGATGAATGCAATATTTCTATGTCTATCTTTGAGAATGTTTCTGTTCATTTTGTCACCCCATTTTTGATGGGGTTGGATGTTTTCTTATTGTGGAGTTCAACCAGTACTTTGTATATTCTTGATATCAACCCCTTTTCAGATGTATATTGGGCGAATATCCTTTCCCATTCTGTAGACTGTCTTTGTATTTTTGTCACTGTTTCTTTAGAGGTGCAGAAGTTTCTTAGTTTAAGATAGTCCCATTTGTCTATCTCTGTTTTCACTTGCTCGGCCAGTGGTGTGACACCTTTGAAGATACCATTAGCTTCAATGTCATGGAGGGTTTTGCCAACTGTATCTTCAATGTACCATATGGATTCCGGTCTGATGTTGAGGTCTTTAATCCTTTTTTTTTTTTCTTTTTTGGGTCACACCCAGCGAAGCACAGGGGTTACTCCTGGTTCATGCACTCAGGAATTACTCCTGGCCATGCTTGGGGGACCATAGGGGTTGCTGGGAATCGAACCCGGGTCGGCCGCGTGCAAGGCAAATGCCCTACCCGCTGTGCTATCACTCCAGCCCCGGTCTTTAATGCATTTTGATATTACTTTTGTACATGGTGTTAGCAGAGATCTGAGACCATTTTTTTGCATGTAGCTGTCCAATTGTGCCAGCACAATTTGTTAAAGAAGCTTTCCTTGCTTCACTTTACATTTCTTCTCCCTTATCAAAGATTAGATGATCATATGTTTGGTGGGAGATGTCAGTATATTCAACCCTGTTCCATTGGTCTGCAGCTCTGCCTTTGTTCCAGTACCATGCTGTTTTAATTATTACTGCTTTGTTGTAGAGTTTGAAGTTAGGGAAGTTGATTCCTCCCATTTTCTTTTTCCCAAGAATTTCTTTAGCTATTCGTGGGGGTTTATTGTTCCTATTCTATAGGTTTTATGAGACAATCACGCATTCCTCTTTCATTGCAAGATTTTTCAGAACTCTTTTTTTTCTTTATTTTAATGTAGGAGTCTTGCAATTTATTCAGCCATTGATTGGGTTGATTGAATTGGGCATGAACTCCACCTTATATTTTTTTCCTTTTTATAAATTTATTTATTGAATAACCGTGAGAGCAGTTACAAAGCTTTTGGGTTTAAGTCTCAGTCATACAATGATGAAACATGCGTACCTTCACCAGTACCCATTTTACACCACCAAATACCCCAGTATACCCACCATCCCACATCCTCCCTCTACCTTTTGGGCAGATGACTTCCATATTACTCTCTCTACTTTGATCACGTTCAATATTTTGACACCAGACCCACCATTATTATTTGGAATTTTACCCCAACACTAAGGTATGCTGAAAAGCCAACCATAAACAATTTGTTTTCTATTGCTGATTATGAATAATATGATGTCATGCAGCCTCAGTAGTGGCCACACGATATTTGAATTCCAAAATTTTAACAATTAAATCTGGAGGGATTTCTGCCCAAATCTGCTGGGTTCTGAGTTTTTTTCCTGAGTCTCTGGGATCATGGCCATTAAACAGCTTGATCAGGAGCCAGAGCAGCTGTTTGTGGGCGGTGACCCAGGATTTTGTTGGGACAGGGAAGAAAGGGCTGGCTCCACCTCCATCCCATGAGGCACCGTGTATCTCGTCACTGCGGGCCCAAACCTGACTGTCCGTTGGCTTCTGGAGAATGGCGGCTACCTAGCTGCCAAGGGGGAGCAGGTGGAGGCACCACACCCTTTCCCCTCTGGTGTGGCCCAGCACAAGTAACCTACTGCGGGGACAGGACACATTTCTATCAAAAGCCGCTGGGTACTGAGATTTGTTTATGAGTCTCTGGGGTCATGGCCATTGAGCAGCTTGATCAGGAGCCAGAGAGGCCATTTGTGGGCGGCAACCCGGGGTCTCATTGGGGCCAGCTCCACCCCCATCCCATGAGGCCCTGAGTCTCTCATCACTGAGGGCCCAAACCTGACTGCCCAATAGCCTCTGGAGAATGGCAGCCACTGAGCCACCAGGGGGAACAGGCCAGGGCACGAAACCTATTCCCATCTGAGGTGGCCTGGTGCCGGTAACCTACTGTAGGGACCGGATGCATTTCTGCCAAAAGCCGCTGGGTTTCGATATTTGTTTCTGAGTTTCTTGGATCAGGGCCATTAAGCAGCTTGATCATGAGCCATAGAGGTATCACCTCCAATTATATAGCTGAGCCAGAGTTGGTTTGTGGGTGTGTCTCCCACATACCTAACTTTTGGCTCTTTACTTTCTTGGTAAAGTTGACCACAAGATGTTGGGGTCTGGCCAAAGGCACAGCAGTAATTTGTGGTATCTAGAAGTCTGAAGGCACCATCAGGCTGCTGATGCACTCACTTCACAGGTACAGATTCACCTGCTGGCAACACCATACCCCAGAGTTGTTTTATTTATTTATTTATTTATTTATTTTTTATTATTTAATCACCATGAGAAGAGTTACAAAGCTTTCAGGTTTAAGTCTCGGACATAAAATGATCAAACACCCATTCCTTCACCAGTGCACATTTTCAACCACCAAGAACCCCAGTATACCCCTATCCCACCCCTCCCCCTGCCATTGTGGCAGATGATTTCCATTTTACTCTCACTCTAATTTGATTACATTCAATTTTTCAACAGAAGACCTACCATTATTACTTGGAATTTCCTCCCCAACATTCAAACCTGCCGAGAAGGCATCAATAGATAATTTATTTTCTATTGCTGATAATGAGGAGCATATGATGTTGCACAGCCACAATAGCAGCTGCACAATTTTGGATTTCTTATATTTTAGTAATTAAGTTCAGAGGGATTTCTGCCAGAAACCGCTGGGTTCCGAGATTGGTTTGGATCATGGCCATTCAGGAGCCGGAGGAGTTATTCATGGGCAGCAACTCGGGGAGGTGGGGTCTCGTTGAGGCAGAGAGAAGGGTCAGTTCCAGTTCCAGCCCTCATCCTGTGAGGCTCCATGTGTCTCATCATTGCAGGCTCATACCTCTCAGTCCAATAGGCTCTGAAAGATGGTGGTCACCATGCCACCAAGGGGAAAAAGGAGGAAGGGACGACACCCTTTCACTCCTGCGGTGACATAGGGCCATAGCTTAATCCACAGTCCAGAAGCATGGGCCACTGTGAGATACATTTACAGAGATTTCATGCTTGATATTCAGCTATCCAATGATCGATCACCCATCCCTCCAACAGTGCAAACTTTCCATAACCAATATCCCCATTATCCCCTCCTTTTCCATCTCAGTCCTTACTCTGCCTCTACAGCAGACAATCGCTCAGATATTCTCTCTATAGTTTTGGGCATTATATTTTGCTTGGATATTCCCACCACCATTCAAGCTTGCCTTCCTGGGGCAGACACTAGATCATCTATTTTACATTGTTCATTTTGTCTATCAGGAAAGGCCATGCGGCCATGTAAGTGGCCATGCTGTTCAGAGGAATAGTCCTGGGACCCACATACCAAAGCTATGCTTGTAGAAGCTCAGGATGACCAGGCTTACAACTGGAGAAGGTGGGGAGACTGAACTTGCTCCATCTGGGGCACCCTGGTGATATCGGCTCGGCTTGAGGCCCAGAGAATTCTCTGGTGTTGTGGTGCCCACTGGGATTCTTCACTACTGAGTGTGGCAAGATGGCGTTTTCTGAGCTCTTGTCTTGGTTATCTCACCTCACCCACACATCATTTAGCATGCTAAGTTTTCTATCTAAGTTATAAACTGTAACTGTCACTGTCACTTTCCTCCCATTGTTCTTTGATTTGCTCAAGTGGGCCCAGTAATGTCTCCTTTATGAGACTTGTTGTTACTGTGTTTGCATATCGAATACATCATGGGTAGCTTGCCAGGCTTTGCCGTGAGGGTAAGATACCTTCGGTAGCACACCAGACTCTCCAAGAGGTGTGGAGGAATCGAACCTGGCTTGGCTAGGCTGGCTGTGTGCAAGGCTCTACTGCTGTGCTATTGCTCCAGCCGTAGTTCAATGGCTAGTACTAAAAAACTGCTGATTTCACTGAACTTGTGAGTGAACACGTTCTTTTAAAAAATATTTTATTATAGTTGATTAATTAGCAATACTGTTAAAACTTAAGGCATTGCTATACAAACAAATTATCCCCACCACCCACCAAAGTATTTATGAACTTCCATCACTATCTTTACATCTCTATTGGTCTGCTATTCTTCTTGCCTTCTATTTTACCTCCGTTTAATAATTGGTTTCTAATCCAATGCCCTCTAGCCAAACAGGGCATTCAAAGTCAATACATTAGGATCCTCCGTGAGCTATATTGTGGATTCACTACCAGGATCTCACCATTCTACGGGGAGGTGATCATTGACGTCAAGAGAGGGGTTCGGCATGGTGATACCATTTCACTGAAACTCTTCAGTGCCACCCTCAAGAACGACATGCCATGACTGGAATGGGAAGGAATGGGAGTGGAGTTAGATTCAGCAACTACACCACCTCTGCTTCGCTGATGATATCGTTCTAGTAAGACCAAATATTAGCCAAGAGGCACAAATGCTGGCCAACTTCGACCGTGAGTGTGGAAAGGTCAGACTACAGCTGAGTTTCATGAAGACAATGTTTATGAGAAATGGTCTCATTCCTGATGCTCCATTAACTCTCAATGGTATGAACATCTCTGAATGCAATAGTTTTGTGTACCTAGGTCAACATAACGAATGACCTGGTATCTGAGTTGTGCAGGAGGAAGAGAGTGGCTTGGAATGTCTTTAAGAATGTTGAAGAAATACCTAAGAGGATGAAGAACCTCCAGCTCTGAGCACATCTCTTCGATTCCACTGTTCTTCCTGCATTAATATATGACTCAGAGACCTGGGCCCTACGAAAACAGGATGAGAATGCTATTCGGGTCTCCCAAAGAGGAATCGAAAGAGCTATGCTTAGAGTATCACGCTTCACTGAAATGAGAGAAAGAATACAGAGTTCCGACCTCTGTCGATGGTCAAGAATCAGGGACGCTGTCTTGTTTGCCAAGGCGTCGAAAATGAGATGGACTGGACACGTAATGAGATTTGGAGATGACCACTGAACTAGAGTCATTACCGACTGGATTCCATGGGACGTCAAAAGATCATGTGGCTGCCAACCTATGAGATGATCAGACTTCTTCGTCAAGACCCTGAATGATTGGTTTGAGTATCTTTGTGTTCCTAGCATGAGTGGACGCCATTGGGCTACATTAGCACGTGACAGAGACGAATGGAGATGTTACTGGTGCCCGCTCGAGCAAATTGATGAGTAACAGGATGTCAAGTGACCAAGTGAATCCAATGCCAATAATTTATTATTGCTCAGTACTGTCCACGTTATTATTTTGACTCTATATATTCTACATATGAGTGAGTTGTTCCTCTATTTTTTTGAGAAATTTCATTTTTAGGTGAACTATATTGGCTTTCGGTAGCTTGCCAGGCTCTCCGAGAGGGGCGGAGGAATCAAACTTAGGTCGGCCATGTTGGTTGCATGCAAGACAAACGCCCTACACGCTGTGCTATTGCTCCAGCCTGAATACCAAAATTGCATTGTAAAAGTGTACCAAAATCATTGTGAATGCTGGAATTGATATATCTGCCTTCTTTTTCACAATAACTAAACAAGGACTCAAAGTGGGTGACCTGCAAAATAAACAATGATTGTTCTGTCTTTGTCCTCATAAAGAAAAATTTTTTCTGAAGACTGCTTTTGGATAGTCTGCTTTGTTCCTCGGTATGGAATTGGTTATGTGTTATCCTGTATCCTAATTGTTTTAAGCTTTATGGCTTCATTTTCTAGACTTGCGACAAGCCATGAGCAATGGTCTTCAATGATTATCAAGGGTATTAAAATAATTTGATTATAGTAAAGTAAAGTAAAAGTAAAGTAAAGGCCCTCCCGTTGATCATCGATTTGCTCGAGCGGGCCCAGTAACGTCTCCACTGGAGACTTTGTTGTTACTGTGTCTGGCATATCGAATACGTCATGGGGAGCTTGCCAGGCTCTGCCGTGTGGGCGAGATACTCTCGGTAGCTTGCCAGGCTCTCCGAGAGGGGCGAAGGAATCGAACTCGGGTCGGCCACGTTGGCTGTATGCAAGGCAAACGCCCTACCACTGTAATTTTTGTATATGATATAAAAATAATTATTCAAGAAATATTTATTGTGTGCCAACTATATGATAGTCTAAAATTCCAGTAATAAACTGATGAATAAACCAGGCTTGGTTAGCAAGTAGCATGATTGCAATACTATTCAAGAATGAGATAGCAGTGGTCATGTGACAGGTTTCTTCATTTTGTCCTTAGTTTATTTGAGGCAATAATAGAAAGTACTATTGCTCCACTCGCATACCAGACAAGTTATAAGGAATTAATTTTAGCAACATTTCAAGGCCACAAGAAAAATATAATTTGGCTATAGAGCTTTTGATAGTAAGAGGGAGGTCCCTCCTGCTTGTTAGGGGAGATCTAGGTCACGTTCTTTATCTGAGACTGAGTATTGGAACATCTGGAGTAAAACCATGCATCACAATGGCTATCTTGCAATTACCCAAGAAGATAACCATAGCCATAATTCTTGCACTAACTATAAATGGAAATTTTGTTATAGTACATCCATTCATCTTAAACTGATACTTTTCTGTAACATTTTTGTTGATACTTATGAATTGAAGAAAAAAAGTAATATAAGATGGACATGGGGATTTTTTTTGTCTTTTGTTTTTGCCACACCCAGTAGTTTTCAGGGTCTTTTCCTGGCTATAGCCCCATACTCAGGAGTGACTTCTGGAGGTGCTTGGGGACCAAATGTATAGCTGGGGATTAAACTGGAGGTTGGCAAGTGTCTCGCCTCCTCTAGGATCTCTCCAACCAGGGCATGAATATCTTATATAGAAAGATGTTTAAGGAATTGATTTGTGTCCTCAGTCAGCCTGACTGACTTAGAAATGTGATCACAGTCATTTCAATTAGGTCAAGACTGAGTTCTTAGAGTAGAATGGAACACAAATCAGATTTACAAAAAGACTGGTGGAGAAAGATGACAAATATGAAGTTGAGATCCAAGGCAGCATCCTTCATAGCCAGATTCAGTGACATCTACATAACAAACCATTTCATTAGAATGTAGTAAAAGAAAACAATAGTTTTCAGCACAACACATACTTATGATGGCTTTTATTTGCTGCAAAACTTGCAGACGTACTAGGTGGACATGATCAGATAGGTAATATGAATTGGTATATTGTTTAAGGAACATGACAGACATATAAATACAAATCACAGAAGAAACCTAAAAGAAGAGAAAACATTGAACAGATGAAACTCCGTTATGTTCTACTAAATAAAAGGATAAATGTCTCCTGTGTGTCTGTCACCTTTTTGTGAAAACTCTTTCTCTAGAAGAGTAGCATAACTCAGATATGTTGAACAAAATAACACTTTAAATTGAAAGCACTTTTCCATGAATCATTAAGTGTGTCTTGTGTGAATTATGTCCAAGTCATTTCCAAAGGAATGGGTATCCTTCTGGTATTTAAGGAAAATATTCAGTTGAGAAACTCTTCCTATATAAGCTCTTATGGAGAAACTATTTATTTATCTCTTTTATTTTGCTTATGCAATTCTTCTAGCATTATCAGCTCTCACCATAGCTCTCTAATGAGGGAACTGTTATATATATGCATTTTTCAATTAATGAAACTGAATATTAAAGAAGTGAAGTGCTAAACCGAGCTCTATCCCTAGCAACACATATGGTACCTGAGCCAAGCAGAAATGATCTCTGAGCAGAGAGTCAAGGGCACGCCCGGAGCACCAACAAATATAGCTCCCAAATCTAAAAAAGGAAAAATAAATTTGCCAAATTCTATTGCCAAATCATATTATTCTTTGATTTTTGTGGTATACTGATGTTTTCATTTAGGCATTTGTAGAGAGACTACACAGCACCTATTTGAGAATACTTTTGAGAGTAAAATATATATCATGCAATTTCTATATTATTAAATTATACAAAATATTTTTTTTAAAAATAAGGTAGACATAAATTGGGACTAACTAAAGAAAACCACAAGTGTAACCCAAATTATATGGCTTCTTGAAAAAAAGATCATAGGCTTAGAAATAAAACAATTCCTGGGATTTAATTTATCTTTAAAATTTAGTTTCCTCAGCTGTATAATAATTATAATCAACTCTTAAATAAGATCATTTTTAAATCATTCACATAATCAGAACTCATTATATAATGTGCTCAAAGAATGAAAGATCGTTTGAACTACTGTCTCTCCTTCACCTCACCAATTATTTTCTTATCTTTTTGTTTGAATAAATATTAAAATTCAACTCATAAAATACGTAGAATAAACTATAACCGAGGCAGTATAGCATCTCTGTGCAGAGATGTATTTGAAAATTGAACTCTAATGGTAACAAAACAAAAACAATAGTAATATTAAATGAAAAAGTTTTAACAGAAAAATAAAACATCAAAAACGATAAAGACAAACTGCTTAAAAATTGGGAGCACATATTGGCATATGATTTATCTGCCAAAGGATCAAGATTCAAATATATAAAGAGCACAATACAACTGAACAAAGAGAAAACAATCGCATCAGAATTATCAAAAGACCAAATAAGAATTTATTCAAAGAAACATGCAGAAAAATTCTCAGTATCATTTAGTATAAAGAAAAGGCAAATAACAGCTAATTGTATTGAACCTTATATAAGGAAGACCCATATAAAAAATGATTGATAGCAACTAGTACTGGTAAAGCAAAAGAATTCTGGTATAAGAGCAAAAATGTAAACTGGTAGGGAAATTTCTTCCAAAAGTAAGTTTCATATGACTCAGATACAACTCTAGACAGTATTCACTTTAGATTTATCCAATGGGTATGAAAACACTTTCAAAGGATATTTGTACCTTTATTTTTAGAGTCAAGACAAAGAATCAATCAATGTTCCCAAAAGATAAATGAATGAAGAAGCTGTGATAGATAATCAATGAAATACTGCTGTGCCAATCCTGGGAGAAATACCTAGGAAAGACCTTTATAAGTCATGAGATGAAATTTGAAATTCATAAATTCTTCAAGCCATTAAAGAGCTAGAGTGAGGAGGCCTCTAGAAAATGGTATTATTGAATAATAAGTCTGTCACAATGCACATGAGAGTTTTCTATTACACTTACTATAGAATAAATCTATACTGCTTCATTTTCATATTGCTACCTATTCTAGAAGCAACACATAACATCATTAAAGGGGTGTATCACTACAATTTCAAATTTCCAATAATTGTGCAGGTATTTCACCAACATATCTATATCTAGCTCTGTTTTAGATGGCTCAGGAGAGTAGCAACTTCATGTTTTTTGTTCATTATTGAATCATAGAACTCTAGCTCAACCATAGTAGAAATTGAAAGTCATCTGCTGATAAATGTGAAAATAAATGAATGATATACTTATTCCAGTTATCTACTAGAACATTTACATCTAAGGGATGTCAGCAGTAACTTATTTCATTAGAGTAAAATATTTTGATAATAGTAGTACTGTGAAACCAATTGCATGTAAATTATGTCAACAATCTACTTTTAGAGGAATGGAGTACATTTACCTCCCCGATACCAGTATATTGATATGTCTATTTAATATTCTTTTACCTCATTTTAAGGATTACAACTGTAATCAAATCTACGGGGGTCAGGGAAATAGTTCCAAGATTAGGGACCTGTACCCTGAGTTTCCAGGACGCTAGTTTGATTCCTTGCAGCACATGACCACTAAGTAGCAAAAGGGCTGATTGTGGTGACCCCTGCTGGCTAAACAGCACTGCATCACTACAAGCATTCAAATGGTTAGACCTGTTTGGGTGACTAGCACCTGAAGTGAATCCCAGAATCCCCTGATCCCGCCCCTCCAAATAAAATCTATGAATATATTTGTTTTGTCATATCTTCCTAGGTTGTTAACTTTTTAAAAATTAATACATTTTTCTTGAACACAATCCTTTCTCTTGTTTTTCATTTTCATTTAACAAGTCCTCATTATTTTTATTTATATTTGAAAATTTATTTTTGTTTTCACGGCTGCAACCAACAGTGCTAAGGACTTTCTCCTGACTTTGAGCTCAGAGATCACCCCGACAAAACCTGGATCATCTGTGGTGCCGAGGAGTAAACCAAGGTCAGTTTAATGCAAAGCTAGTGGACCTGCTTAATCCCCATTCTATTGAGATTTTTTTTTTATTATGATTGGGTTTGGGATCTTGGAAAGTGACTTTAAGTCTATTTATATCATTTTTGCTTTTAATGTTTTCCTTTTATTGATACTGTGCTTTATAATATATACAGGATATATATTAAACTATCCTGGCTTCCTGGGGTAAATAATATTGGACAATATGAATGATCTTTTTGATATATTGTTAGATTTGATCTTCTAATATTTTGTTAAGGATCCCATTATTATTTTTTTATTAGTGAATCACCGTGAAGTACAGTTACAGACTTGCAAACTTTGGTGGTTGTGTTTCAGTCAAACAATGCTTGAGTACCCATCCCTCCATCAGTGTCCATTCCCCACCACCGTTGATCCCAGTGTCCTTCCCACCCACCTCTGTGGCAGGGCATTCCCTTTTACTCTCTCTTTCCTTTAGGGTGTTGTGATTTGCAATAGAGTGGCCATAGTGTTCAGTCCATAGTCTACTTTCAGCATGCCTTTCCATCCCGAGCGGAGCCTCCAAAAACCCTTTACTTGGTGTTCACTTCTCTATCTGAGCTGCTTTTGACCCCAGCATATGCAGCTAGCTTCCAGGCCGTCGAACAAACCTCCTTGTACCTATCTCAACTATTGTTGGGTGTTAGTCTCCCATTCTATTACTTTATATTCCACAGATGAGTGCAATCTTTCTATGTCTATCCCTCTCTTTCTGACTCATTTCACTTAGCATGATACTTTCCATGTAGTACCACTTGTATGCGAATTTCATGACTTCATCTTTTCTAACAGCTGCATAATATTCCAATGTGTATATGTAGCAAAGTTTCTTTAACCAGTCATCTGATCTCGAGGACTCAGTTTTTTTCCAGATTCTAGCTATTGCAAACAGTGCTGCAATGAACATACTAGTGCAGATGTCACTTCGACTATACTTTTTTGCATCTCCGGTATATATTCCCAGAAGTGGCATTGCTGGGTCAAATGGGAGCTCAATTTCTAGTTTTTTTTTTTTTTTTTTGAGAATCGTCCATACTGTTTTCCAAAAGGGCTGAACCAGTCGATATTCCCACCAGCAGTGAAGGAGAGTCCCTTTCTCCCCACATCCTCACCAACACTGGTTGATTTTCTTCTTTTGGATGTGTGCTAGTCTCGGTGGTGTGAGGTGATATCTCATAGTTGTTTTGATCTGCATCTCCCTGATGATTAGTGATGAAGAGAATTTTTTCATGTGCCTTTTGGCCATTCGTATTTCTTCCTTGATAAACTTTCTGTGCATTCCATTGCCCCATTTTCTGATGGAGTTGCATGCTTTCTTCTTGTAGAGTTCAACCAGTGCCTTGTATATCCTTGACATCAACCCCTTATCCGATGGGTATTGGGCGAATATCCTTTCTCATTCTGTAGATTGTCTTTGTATTTTGGTCACTGCATCTTTTGAGGTGCAGAAGCTTCTTATTTTAATATAGCCCCATTTGTTTATCTCTGTTTCCACGTGGTTGGCCAGTGGCATGTCATCTCTGAAGATACCATTAAGCTCAATATTGTGGAGGGTTTTGCCAACCTTGTCTTCAATGTACCTTTTTGATTCTAGTTTGATATTTAGGTCTTTAATCCATTTTGATCTGACTTTTGTGCAAGGTGTTAGATCGAGGTCTGAGCCCATTCTTTTGCATGTGGTTGCCCAGTTATGCCAGCACCATTTGTTAAAGAGGCTTTCCTTGCTCCACTTCACATTTCTTGCTCTGTTATCAAAGATTAGATCATCATACATTTGGGGTTGTGTGTAGGGATATTCCACCCTGTTCCATTGGTCTGCGGCTCTGCCTTTGTTCCACTGTCATGCCGTTTTAATTGTTACCACTTTGTAGTAGAGTTTGAGGTTGAGGAAGGTAATGCCTCCCATCTTGTTTTCCCCAAGAATTTCTTAAGCTATTCATGGGCATTTGTTGTTCCATAAGAATTTCAGGAGTGTTTGATCAATTTCTTTGACGAATTTCATGGGTATTCTTATAGGAATCGCATTGAATCTGTATTTGAATAGCATTGAATCTCTTTGTGGAGTATTGACATTTTGACAATGTTAATTCTTCCTATCCATGAGCAGGGGGATATGTTTGCATTTCCTTGTGTCCTCTTTTATTTCGTGGAATAGCATTTTATAGTTTTTTTAGAGGTCCTTTACCTCCTTAGTCAGGCTGATTCCAGGTACTTAATTTTCTGGGGTACAATTGTGAATGGGATTGCTTTTTTCATGTAGCTTTCCTTTCTCTCATTATTTGCATATAGGAAGTCCATGGACTTTTGGGTATTGATCTTATAACCTGTGACTTTACTGTACAAGTCTATTGTTTCTAGAAGTTTCTTGGTAGAGGCTTTAGGATTCTCTAGATATCATATCATCCACATAGTCAGAGCTTGATTTCTTCCTTTCCTATCTGGATGCCCTTAATATATTTTTCTTGCCTAACCGCTATTGCAAGCACTCCCAGTGACCAGAAGTGGTGAGAACAGGAATCATTTTCTTGTCCCTGATCTTAGAGGAAAGGCCTTTAGTTTTTTCCCCGTTGAGGATAATGCCTGCCATGGGTTTGTCGTAGATGGCTTTGACTATCTTGAGGAAAGTTCCTTCAAAACCCATTTTGATGAGAGTTTTCATCATAAATGGGTGTTGGATCTTGTCAAATGCTTTCTCTGCATCTATTGATATAATTGCATGGTTTTTATCTTTAGTTTTGTTGATATGATGGGTTATGTTGATTGATTTCAGAATGTTAAATCATTCTTGCATCCCCAGGATGAATCCCTCTTGGTCGTGGTATATGACCTTTTCAACGAGTTGTTGGATTCTATTTGCTAATATTTTGTTGAAGATCTTTGCATATGTGTTCATCAGGGAATTTGGCCTGTAGTTTTCTTTGTTAGTGGTGTCTTTGTTTGCTTTTGGCATTAGGGAGATATGTGCCTCATTGAAACTGTTTGGGAGACTTCCTCATTTTTCAATTTCCTGTAAAAGCTTGAGAAGAACTAGCAGCAGGTCTTCTGTAAATGTTTGGAAGAATTCAATAGTGAATCCACCTGGGCCTGGGTTTTTGTTTTTGGGAAGACTTTTGATTATAGTTCAATTTCCTTGATATTAATGGGTCTTTTCAGGTATTCCAAGTCTTTTTGGTTCAGTCTCAGAAGGTTATAGGAATCCAGGAATTTGTCCATTTCTTTTAGGTTCTCTTGCTTCGTGGCATACAGACTCTCAAAGTAGTCTCTGATGATCCTTTGAATTTCATTGTTTTCTGTTGTGATGCCCACTTTTTCATTTCTGATTGGGTTTCTTAGGGTTCTCTCTCTCTCTTTCTTTGTGAATCTTGCTAGTGGTTTATCAATCTTGTTTATTTTCTCAAAGAAACAGTTCTTGGTTTCATTGACCTTTCAGATTGTTTTTTGGGTCACCATGTCATTAATTTCTGCTCTAAGTTTTATTATTTCTTTCCTTTGGCTGAGCTTTGATTTCTTTTGTTGGTCTTTTTCTAAGATCTTGAGCTGTGAGGTGAAGTTATCTATGTCGACCCTTTCTTCCTTCCTGAGAAATGCTTTCAGAGATATAAATTTTCCTCTTAACACTGCCTTATCTGCATCCCATAGGTTCTTGTAGCTTGTATCTTCATTCTCATTTATTTCAAGGTATCTTTTGATTTCGTCCTTGACTTCCTTCCTGATCCACTCATTGTTCAACATTGAGTTGTTTAATTTCCAGGTGTTTGATTTGGTTCTCCATGTCTCCGTGTGATTAGCTTCTATCTTCAGCTCATTGTGGTCTGAAAAGATGATCATTGATACAATTTTTATCTTCCTGATTGTATTTCAGAATGTTTTATTACCCAACAAGTGGTTTATTTTATAAAATATTTCATGTGCACTGGAAAGGAATGTATATTCTTTCTTTTTGGGGTGTAATGCCCTATATAGGTCTGTTAGCCCTTTCTCTTCTATTTTTTCCTTCAGAGTCAGTGTTTCTTTGATGAGTTTTGTTCTTGCTGATCTGTCCAGAGGTGATAAGGTAGTGTTGAAGTATTCAACTACTAATGTGTTGCTGGCAATGTCCCCCTTAAAATCTGTTAGCAGTTGTTTTAAGTATTTAGCTGGTCCCTCACTAAGTGCATATACATTTAAGAGTGTGATTTCTTCCTGTTGTACATATCCCTTGAGAAATATAAAATGGCCTTTGCTTTCCCTTTTAATCTTTTTCAACCTGAAATCTATGTTGTCAGATACTAGTATGGCCACCCCGGCTTTTTTGAGGCAGTTGTCTGCATACAGGATTGTTTTCCATCCTTTAACTTTGAGTCTGTGTTTGCTCTGACTGTTCACATGTGTTTCTTGTAGGCAGCAGAATGTTGGGTTCAGTTTCTGAATCCATTTTGCCTCCCCGTGTCTCTTAATTGGTGCATTTAGACCATTGACATACAGAGAGATTATTTTCATGGGCTTTTGTGCCATCTTTGTAGAGGTTTGTTGTGCTTGTAGGGGTTTTTCTTGTCTTACAGTAGCCCCTTCAGTTCTTTTAAGTTTTGTTTTGAGACTTAAAAGTTACTGAGCTGTTGTTTATCCATTAAATGGTGTAATGTTCCTTCAAGTTTGAGTGAGAGTTTAGCCAGGTAAAGTATTCTTGGTGAAGTGTTTATTTCATTGAGTTTTTTCACTATATCCCACCATTAGCTTAGTGCTTGGAGAGTTTTCTCTGATAGGTCTGTTGCAAATCTAAGGGGCACTCCCTTGTATGTCATTTCCTTCTTTGACCTTGCTGTTTGCAGTATTGTGTCTCTATCTGCTGCATCCATCCTTCTGACTATGATATGTCTTGGAGTGTTTTTATTAGGGTCTATTTTAGCTGGTACCCTTCTGGCTCCTTGGATATGGATGCCTGCATTCTCTATCTCTGGGAACTTTTCAGCAATGATATCTTTGACGGTGGCTTTTTCATTGGGGTTGCTACCCTGTCCTCCTGGTACTCCAATGATTCTAATGTTGTTCCTCATGGAATCATCCCCTAGTTCTCTCATTCGCCTTAGAGCTATTTTTTGTCTTTTCCCATTGTTTGTTGTAGCCTGTATGATTTCTGCTGCTCATCTTCCAACTCACTGATTCTGTCTTTGTCTGTAGTCATTCTACTGTTGAGGGCACCCACTGAGTTTTTAATTTTATCTACCAAATCCTTTGTTTGTGACACTTCTTTTTGTAGCTTTCTTATTTCTGCTCTCATGTCTTCCTGTATTTTCTCAACTATCCGTTCCACTGTTTCTTTCATTTTTTCCATCAGTTTTCTTGATGTCTACTCCATTGATTCTTTGAGTTCCTTGAACATCATCAGCATTTCATCTTGGAATTCTTTATCGGAGAGATTGTATTGTGGGTAACCCCTGTTGAGGACTCAGGACTCTTTTTCTTCCATTCCTTGTAGTGGAAATTTGAGCTTTTCCTTCATGCTGTTATGGTTATATAGTGGTAAAACCTTCAAGTTCACTAGCACTATTCCCTTTTTTGCAGGAAACGATTCTGAATAAGGTTGATCAATGGTGGTGACCCTTCCCCCCTTCCAGAATACATCCTTCCTCTCAGACATTATTCTGTGACCTGTAGTTGGCATCTTGTGAATCATTGGAGGAAGTGCTCTTTAATATTGGGCTTGTACAGCTTCTTGTGTATACTTGTCTTTTGTTAGAAGTGGAGTAAGCCAGTGAATTATTGCCATATCGTGTTTGAGGCGGCCAGGATGTTTTCCACAGAATTAGGTAATAAAGTTTGGGATGTGAGTCAGAGTACTGGGAATGAAAAATGTAACTGCCACCACACCAGCTACACAGAAGGCCAGGCCCACTTTTGAGGAGACCACGCCCCCTACAGTGGAGGCCACACCTCCATCCAGTCCGGATGCTAGTCTCCCGGCCCACAGACCTGTTGAGAAGGGCTGCAGTAGTTGAGTGGGCGCTCCTGGCAGAAGTCAGGCAGGTGCCCCCAGGGGCAGGGTCTCAGTGGCTGGCTCTGAGGGTCTCTGGGCTGGGTGGAGAGGAGGTGTGCAGGAGAAGCCTCAGACCTGTTGAGAAGGGCGGCGGGTAGTTGCCTTGTTAAGAATCTTTGCATATATTCATCGAAGATAAAGATCTATAGTTTCCTCTTCTAGTGACTAAGTTATTTATGGTATGAATCTCTGCTTGGTCCAATCTTTCAAGGTCTGGAGATTTTCAGATAAATAAAACTATCTTGTTGATATAATAATCAATAAATCTCTTGGTACAGACTCACTATTTAAAAACATCACATAGGTTCAGGATTGATAGTACAGCAGGCAGGGCACTTGCCTTGCATGAAGCTGACCTGGGTTCAACCCTTGCATCCCATATGGTCTCCTGAGTACCAACAAGAGTGATCCAGGAGTACAGAGTCCAAGAAAAAATATTTTTTAAAGAAATCTAGATATTTAAATTTTCCCCAAGTGATTTGATTTTTCCTTGCTAGCTTATAATTCGTAACTTTTGATGGGACTTTCAATGGTTTTCCATTCCCAGCACTCTGACTCACATCCCAAAGTGACATCTTATTATCTCATTCTTGCTTTGGACAACCTGGCAGGCTACCGAATGTAACCTGCTCACACAGCAGAGTCTGGCAAACTCTTTATGGTGTACTCAATATGCCAAATACCAGTAACAATGATGGGGCTCATTCTCCTAATCCTAAAAGAGCCTTGAATGTGGCACTTTTCGGAATCTCAGGGCTAGGACGAAGGAGACGTTACTGGTGCCTGCTCGAGGCAATTGACAAACAATAGGATGATCATGATCTGATCGTGATTTTCCTGTGAACTCTCTGATTTTATTTTGAGAGTCACTGATCTAGTTTACAGTTCTAACATAATCAGTGTACTGAAATGAGGATTGAGATAGGTGATGGTAAAAGAGAACACAGATGACTATCAAAAGTCATTTTATAATACAGGAAACATTTTTTTTTATATTCTCTTAATTCCCAGTTTGAAATTCTGACAGACCTTCTTTCTACTTGTCTTTGTGTTAATGAGTGATATAATGAGCCACTATTTCTAATTTTGTCTTCAAGGACATGACAATCTATCAGTACTTGGCAGCACACTCATTGAATTAGGATGCACTAAATGATTTGCATGTTAAAGTAGAACTCTTGGTTCAGAAGGTGAAGGAACTCTTTGCTAGAGGGATTAGGTAAGAATCCTGGAAAGTATTGATATTTATCTCAGTCTTGACTGGTGAATGGGATTTTGACAAATAACAGAAGAAAAATGACTATCCAGCAATGAAACACAAATAGCTTTTATATAGAAGACTGAGATTATAATAGTTATTATAATAGTCTTTTGGGTTTTGATCAGAAATAAAATGTTTTCTGACCTGATTATACAGGGATTTCCCCTTAGCATTGTTAATTTTCTTTTGGTGCCAGACACCACTGGTATTGAAAGTCCCATCACAAGTTACGAATTATAAGCTAGCAAGGAAAAAGTAACAGGGAATTGGTGTGAAAAATAACCAAGTCTTATGTGAAGATAAAACTGGAGATAAATGGTAGTCTTTAGAAACCACGAATTGTATTGACATATAGATGATGATTCTTTAATAAACAACCTTAAGAAAAAATTAACTGAAGTATATTTTAAGGATTAAACTCTTATATTCTGTAATAATGGAGGGCCCTGTATGAATTTTGAACAAAGTAGTGCCATGATATAGCATATTTAAATTCGGTCATTCTAACTATTGTGAGGAAAAATGCCAGACTTAACGGAGGAGAGGCAAAGGTGAAAACAAGAATCTGTTAGAAATAACTGCTGAAATCCAGACAAGGGATTCTTTCTTGAACAAAGCTGAAATAAATTGGTGTGAAGAGTTCTGGTTATTCTTATATTTTGAATATATGTAAAGTGACCAAATTAGCTGAAGGAATGAAAGAGAGAGCAAAGGAAAGGAGTGATGATTGAAGATTTTATGGAGCAATTAGTTATTTCTGGTGAAAAAAGGTTGAGCTTAAACTACTTTTTTTATTTTGCTTTTTGGGTCTCACCTGGCGATGCTTAAGGGTTACTCCTGGCTTTGCACTCAGGAATCACTCCTGGCGGTGCTTGGGGGACCATATGGGATGCTGGGAATCAAACCCGGGTTGGCTGTGTGCAAAGCAAATGCCCTACCCGCTGTGCTATTGCTCCAGCCCCTAAACTACTATTTTATTATTTCAATGTCAAATATTATATCAGTTTTGATCACTTCATAAAGTTTTATAATTACAAGTGCATTTTTTACATATCATTATTGTATTTGATCCTCAAAGTAATGCTGAGGTTTCGTCAAAAATAGATTTGACATTGCAATTATTGTCATTTTAGGAGAAAAAAACTATGACTCATGGAATTTGAAATACTTTGGTCTAATGTCTATTGTTAGTTATGGAACTCAAATTTATTATCAATTTTCTGCTTTTCTACTATGTATCCAAATGAGAAACACTTCTGCTGTATGAGAGGCAGTTTTCAAAAACTACAAAAAGAAACATAAAGGGCTCTCCATGTGTCTAAAGAAGAACAAAGGGGCTTTTGAGATTCCCACTCAACACACACAGCCTACGGTTACCAAGGTCTTGATAAAGCAAGAGCTTTGGAAAACCTGTTACAGCCAGCTACTGGAGCACGAACAGTGACAGGTCCTTGATCCCGTTTCACGTTTCTCCTTAAGCAAACCCCAGACATACATACCCTCCATCTCCACCCCACTGCATAATCACAGGTTAACGATGCATGTCGTGTATCAGCGAGTCTGCAGCACTGACATTTGTGTGCAACTTCAGCCTACCCGAGTCAGAATGCAACTCATGTCCAATTCCTTTCATACATTTTTGTCTACCATGATTAACTCAGTTCTTAAAAATCCTTACACCCAGAAGTGGTATTGCTGGATTATGTGTAAGCTCAATTCTTTTTTTAGTTTTGTGCTTTTCACGATCACGATCATCCTGTTGTTCGTTGATTGCCTCGAGCAGGCACCAGTAACGTCTCCTTTGTCCTAGCCCTGAGATTTTAAAAAGTGCCATATTCAAGGCTGTCCCAGGTTTAGGAGAATGAGACTCATCGTTGTTACTGATATTTGGCATATTGGGAACACCACGGGGAGTTTGCCAGACTCTGCCATTTGGGCAGGCTACATTTGGTAGCCTGCCAGGTTGTCCAAAGTAAGAATGAGAAAATAAGATGTTGCGGCTGCGCGCTACGGGGAGCTGGGTTTTATAGTCTCTGGGTCTTGGCCGTTAATGGGATTACACAGTGCTGGGGGTCAGTTGGTGAGTGTGACCTCTGCCTACTGGAAGATGGAGGATCTGGGTGGAGGATGCTCAGCCCGTATCCAAGCAGGCTTGGAGATCTCAGTCCCAGGACCCACAAACAGAGACTGCGCTGTTTTCTTCCAGGAGCTGGGTTTTATAGTCTCTGGGTCTTGGCCGTTGATGGGATTACATGGCGCTGGGGGTCAGTTGGTGGATGTGACCCCTGCCTACTGGAAGATGGAGGATCTGGGTGGAGGATGCTCAGCCCCAATCCGAGCAGTGCTTTCATGCTTGTGGAGAGTGGTCTCAGCATGGTTGTGGCTGGTTCCGAAGGTCTTCAGCTGCTGGAGCTCTGCTTGTGGTGGGGAAGGATACTCAACCTGCCCCCCTCCTAGGCACCCCGGCAAGAACAGCCAGATGCGGGGGCAAGAGATTCTGCACTGTTTTCTTCTGGGAGCTGTTTTTAAAGTATCTTTACTTTTGTGTTTTTAAAGTATCTTTATTATTTTCCAAAAAGAGTGGGCCAATCAACATTCCCATCAGCTATGGACTTTGGTTTCTTTTTCCCCACACACCGTTTGTCTTGTTCTCGGTGGTGTGTGCCAGATTCCTAGTGAGAGGTTATCATTCATTCTTGTTTTATTTTGGATTTCCCTGATGATAAATGAAAGAAGACTGGGTAAGAAACTATGGTATATGTACGAGATGGAATACTACTTCTCTACAAGAATAGACAATATCGAGCAATTTGCTGCTACATGAATGCACATGGAGAGTATCGTGTTGAGTGAAGTTATTCAGAAGGAGAGGGACACATATAGGAATAATCTCTCTCATATTTCGGCTATAAGGAGACATAGTAAGAAAATTACAAATGACAAAGACAACAGAACTAAAAAACTGGTCTTCAGAGGAAGCATACCACCTCAGCGGGAGAGGGAAGTTGGATGAAGAGTGGATGCGGTACTCTGCAACAGCAGAGGAGAGAAGCAGGGTGAGGTGCTGGAGAACGTTATACACAGAAGCTACCGTTAGCAGGACTACAGCACAGTGCTCAAAACTACAGCAAACAAAAAACTCCCAGTGTTACTTTCCGTGGATAGTGCTCATCAAACTTCTCAGGTTTACATGCTAATACAACTCTACTGTCTTGCCTTTGGATTCTTTCTCTAGCACAGAGTACCCAGTTCTTCTGATAGAGGCCAGTCTTTCATGTTTTTATATATGCCAAATCTTGTTCCAGGAAATCCCAAGATTCACAGTGGCGGGGTTCAATTCTCAGGCCAAGTAAATCAAGTGATATAGCTGTGACCTGATGACCACCTTTATGAGGCTGGTCACAGTGGAGCAGGAACTCCCCAGGCCCTGCTTTGGACTGTGAGCGGCCCTGCAGAGGTGAAAGGGTTTTCACTTGCGCAGTCCCTTATCTCTGCGGCCTCCCTAACGCTCATTTCCTCTGCTATTGTGCTGCTTGCTCATGCTTCAAGTATTGTAAACAAAAGAGCACATTACTAATTCCCTTCTGTGGAGATGTCATTGAATGGGATGCATAAAAGGAACATTTAGTCGTGTAGCTGTGCTTCTCTAAGATTTGACTCACCTGGTCATGCATACTTGTGAATGAAAGTGACAACTTATATTGTGAAAGGCTGCAATATCGCAGACTGCAACTAAAATGAGGCAATGGGGTGTCACTGAAAATCCAGATAAAATAAGACCATAATCCAGAAAAAACAAGATAAAAATACTTTGTTTTTATTTTAATGTTACAAGTTTGTTATACAACTAGATAGTTACTAGTATGTTAATAGTTTGACTGTGTTTCTGTCAAAATGGTAATGTAAATCTTATTTAGGATTGAACCTGATATTATTAAAAATAATAGTTAACAACTCATTAATATCTATTACAAAATATTTTGCTTTAGCCACCATTATCATGAAAAATAGAACATCTTACTGAGGTAAATACTTGAACTTTGCAAACTTTAACTTAGAACATATTAAGCCTACCTGCTGTTTTCTGTAAAAAACTTGCCACACTTAGGCCAGACTTAATGTCAATACTAGACACTTCCTTTAATGGGATCAGTCTCTCTCAAAACGTAGGCTTTTCTCAATTACCAAATATTACCTTTAAATAAGCATCCTCTTGATTTGGGAAACCGAGGGCCAACTGAGTGCCTGGTGGTCTCTGGAAAAACTGCTACAAATCCTCTTGCTCGATTTCACTTATTTGTTCTTTTTCTTATTGCTGAAGTGATCACTACTGTTCCTCCATTATGACACAGAAAAAGTAGTCTGGGGTTATCTTCCTGGTGTAAGTTTTATTAATGTACATGCCCTATCTGAGAAAGTAAGATTTTGGCTTTTGAATATGATATACCTCCTTGATTTGTGATTGTTCCTCTTCTTGACACCCTGCATTTTCTAAGACAAAATAAATATCCAGGTACCCTATTTTTTTTAAAATTTAATATCAGTTGATTCAAATGGCTGGATACTTAGCTTCAATCCATGGTCCCTCAAGCATTTTCACCCCTGAAAATGACCCCCACTCAACACATTGGGACTAGATAGACCCTGAGCAAACCATATAATGACTATAAGTAAATCAATGCAATGTAAATTTTCCATATGCATCTCTTGAAATTTGTTGTTTCTTCACAACTTGTGTAAGGCTATCTATTGCCCCTTCAATTCTGAGACGAATTCAGAAGTTTGGTGGATTTTCCATTAACAACCCTTTCTTTTGTAAATGTTTTATTAGAATTTATGAGCCCTTGCTCTAATAAAAGTCCCAAAATTAAAATGACAGGTAAAATATTTTTAAGCTTTCTCCTCTCCCTCTTCTCATCCTTACTATGTAGTAGACATTACGTTGATAGAATTAAGTTAAATAATCCAAATTTTGCCTGAGAAGGCAAGAAGGAATATAAGACGAAATACTCTTGCAGGGGATCATTTCCTCTTAGTGTGATGATAATGCGATCTCATGCAGACTTGCCTGTTCGTAGAATGAATTTTAACACAATGTCTACAAATGGGTAATGTTTAGAGTGAATGCAATCCTTCGGTCAGGGCTTCTGAACTAGAGTGTCAAATTCATCCCTAGAGTAATGAGAAACATGTTTTATACTATGTCTTACTTGGTGTTGCTACAGTTCCCAAGTTAGCACTTCAAAAGCATATTGATATCATTTGTTTGAACAAGGAAGAAGTCAGTTGGGACTATCTGATTTGCTCCCTGTCCAAAAAATGCTAGAAGGAAAAAATGTTTCCAAGTCTGGTTCTAATTTTATAAAATCATTTGAGCTTGAGTGTCTTCCTAACCTGCCATCTGCTCTGTTTCCTGTGTCTCTATAATCCCATTTGTATTCTATTTACAGTCTTCAAGCAAACTGCTTGCATAGTAAGCATGAAAGAGGTTACAGCAAAGCATTGTATTCTGTATGAGAGACTTAGTGGGCCTTTTTGCTTTAGAGTTAATGATATCAAACTTTGAACAAGTAGAGGGTCCAAGCCAGTACGTCACAGTGAACATAAGGATTTGAAGGAGTATGTCATAGCAGAAAACTATGTGAGTAGGAACTACTGAATTCCAATCTAATTCACAAGGATATTTGTGTGGATTAAGTGTTTTGTGTCCAATTACAAATGTAAATTTTGTATAAAATCATTTTCTTTCCTCATTTTAACTCTTTCATAAACTGATTTTGCACTGAGCAATTTAATACTTTGCAAATTCAGTTTTAGTGGAAGAAGAGGTTAGACAAAAAGATGCTTATTCAGGCACTATGTTAACAAGCCACTATTCTAGTTATTTAACATAAATTATATCATTACAATCCAATTATCCCATTTCTGGGTGTTTACCTAAGGCAGATAATGACAGTCATTTAAGGAGATTATGAACCCCTGATGATCACAGCAAAATTGACAATAGGCATCAGTTGGAAACAACCTGTGTTCATATACAGATAATGAAATTTTTTTTTAATGTTGTAGTGGATGAACAGATAGTACAGCTGGTAAAGTGCTTGCTTTGCATGAGGCCTATCCAGATTCAATCTCTGGCAATCCATAAGGCTCCGGTTCTGCCAGGAATGATGCCTGAGTTCAGAGCCAGGAGTCAGCCCTGAGCCAGCTGTGTTAAAACCAAAACAAACAATGAAAGAATAAAAGCATGTGATATGTATATATATACATATATATTATAATATATATAAAATGAATCAATACTAAAATGAAATTCTACTCAACTATAAAAAAGAGATGAAGCTTTGTCATTTGAAAGGGCATGAATGAACTTACAAAAGACAAGCTTAGTAAAATTAGCTGCGGAATGGAAAATACCACATGGCATCATCCATAGTACAGAATGTAAAAATCAAACAAATTAAGTAAATTCAAGATAAACTTTTAGACTTTGAGATTAAATTTATGATTACCAGGAGGGAAGGGGAAAAGGATTGAACCAATTAATTGAAAGGGTTCAAATGTATGATGTAATATAAAATTAAAAGTTTGATGATACACTTAACATAGTTTATAAAAATGTTAATTTAAAATAATGTGTTCTGAAGCTTACGTAATATCATAAGCCAATGACATTTCAATTAAATACTTGTGTAAATTAAGTAAAACTATTTTTCTTAGGAAAGTGCATTTTATTTTATCCTGTCAAGGTTTGCCTGTTTGTTTATCACAAAATAAATGGACATCTAAGGTTGGAAATTTTAAGAATTTCCATAATTCATGCAAACTTTAAATGAAAGAATTGGGACAAAAAGAAAACTGGTAACAATGTTTGTCAATTTCCATTTTTAAGGGAAAGGAGCAAACACATGAACTAATTTTTATAATTTCTGCTTTACCTTAGCATCTATAGAACTTGTTTGCATTTTATACTGTAATGTATGATTTACTATTTTAGTTTTATCCAGTAAGAAAAACAATATGAATTCAAAAATTAAAAATAACCTTTATGGTGCATCTTATATTTGCAAATCAGGGAATAAAAGCTGGAGTATTACCTTCAGCGTGTCCCACTGGGTTCTTGGTTTAAGATACAGAGGGGAGATAAAGTGGGGGGAAGTGAGACAGAACTGTTAAAATATGTTTTCTAAGCAATATGAATTTATTGTTGATTATATTCACTAGAATTAGTTTTTAGTTAAGCTAACTTTGATTATCAGACAGAAAATAAAAAAATTATCTGTGCATTTCTGAGAAGATTTTAACTAGCTTAGAACCAGTCAGTAAAGAGTTTTATCTGTTTTCAGAAGAAATGGGACACGGAGAAGGTTTGGGTCACAGCCAGTGGATTTACTCCTGGCTCTGCGCTCAAGAATCACTCCTGGCTGTGATCCAGAGAACCATATGGATTGCACGGTATCAAACACAGGTTGACCATGTGCTAGGCAAATGCCCTACCACTTGTATTATTGCCCCAAACCCAGAACTAAGTTTTTTCAATTGAGTTTTTAAGTTCAAGAAAGTATAATCTCAAGCAAAGAAGGAGTTCAGTCAACCAGAATGTTCCCTTTTGTAATATAAAATGGAACCCCTGAGTTGTTCTTAGTCTCTGGTTCCATATCACGGTCTCGGTCCTCCTGTTGTTCATCGATTTGCTGGAGCGGGCCCAATAACATCTCCATCATGAGACTTGTTGTTACTGTGTTTGGCATATCAAATACATCACGGGTAGCTTGCCAGGCTCTGCTGTGAGGGCGAGATACTCTCAGTAGCTTTCCGGGCTCTCTGAGAGGTGTGGAGGAATGGAACTCGGGTCGGTCATGTTGGCCGCTTGTAAGGCAAACGCCCTACCCTCTGTGCTATTGCTCCAGCCCATATATCTGGTTCTATATATCTCAGATTTATTAGTTTTCAGATACATGAAAATCCAGAGATGTTGTAATAATAAACTTAACTGTGATCTCTGTGGCCACATGTTATTTTCATGATTTAGAAATTTCTCTTGTAATCAAGTAACCAAAATACAAAATTAAATATTTGTCAGTGTTACTTTGAAATACAATATTCCTCCAAAAGAAGATGGTTGAAGTGTTGATAACTGGGTTGATGCAAGGGACAAGTTATTCAAGTTGACAGATTACTAGTCTTCTCTTTTAAGTAAAGGTATCAACTGTAAGATCCAAGTGGCCTATCTAGGAAATGTGTGCAACGTCAAAGAGGAAAGATGGCATTTCCTGGCTCCCTAAGAACAATGCACATTCCAGGTGGCCTCTCCTACAGCAACTATCCTTCCAATTCAGCAAATTTCGTACCTCCTTATCCTATCACTCCTGGAGCTCATGACTACTTCCCAAAACACATAATCCCTGACAATCCATACTCAAGGGTTCTTCAGAAATTTGTAAATAGTTCATCCATTAATACCTTTCCAATTACCTTTTTTATTGACTGTTTCTGGTGAGATTCTAATGTTTTCCCCTTTTCAGAACCCTCACTATCCAATTCTTTTTTTTTTTCTTAAATTTTTATTAGTGAAACACCATGAGGTACAGTTGTAGACTTACAAATTTTTGTGCTTGGGTTTCAGTTATACAGTGATCGAATACCCATCCCTCCACCAGTGCCCATTCTCCACCACCACCAGTCCCAGTATCCCTCCCACACCCCTTCCCCCATCCCCCATCCAACCCTACCACTGTGGCAGGGCATTCCCTTTTGTTATCTCTCTCCTTTTGAGTGCTGTGGTTTGCGAAAGAGATATTGAGTGACAATCTTGTTCGTACTATAGTCTACTCTCATTACGCATTTCCCATCCTGAGAGGAACCTCCCAACACCCTTTATTTGGTGCTCCCTTCTCTATCTGAGCTGCCTTTTCCCCTAGCATGTGAGGTTGTCCTCAACGCCATTGAGTAATCAGCCTGGTACTTATCTCGGCTATTCTTGGGTGTTAGTCTCCTATTTTGTTACTTTATATTCCCCAGATGAATGCAATCTTTCTATGTCTATCCCTCTCTTTCTGACTCATTTCACTTAGCATGATACTTTCCATGTAGTACCACTTGTATGTAAATTTCATGACTTCATCTTTTCTGACAGCTACATAGTATTCTATTGTGTAGATGTACCAAAGCTTCTTTTTTTTAGATTCCAATTTTTATTTAAGGATGTTTGCTGAAAAGTTTTGCTTAGCTTTTTCTGGGTTTTGAAGAAACTATTAAAGTTTGTATTGCTGTGAGAATATTTTAGACAAAGATTTTTTATTATTATTATTAGTGAAACACCATGAGGTACAGTTGTAGATTTACAAATTTTTGTGCTTGCATTTCAGTCATACCATGATCAAATACCCATCCCTCCGCCAGTGCCCATTTTCCACCACCAGGATAATATCCCTCCCCCCATCCCCCTATCCCCCCATCCCCCCCTGCCACTGTGGCAGGGCATTCCCTTTTGTTCTCTCTCTCCTTTTGGGTGTTGTGATCAGCAAAAGAGGCATTGAGTGGCGAACATGTTCAGTCCAGTCTACTTTCAACCTGCATCTCCCCTCCTGGGAGGATCCTCCAAACACCCTCCATTTGGTGTTCCCTTTTCTATCTGAACTGTCCTTTCCCCTAGAGTACCCGGCTAGCCTCTAAGCTATGGAGTAATCCTTCTGGTGTTGATCTCAGCTATTTTGGGTATTAATCTCATATTTTGTTTCTTTATATTCCCCAGATGAATGCAATCTTTCTATGTCTATCCCTCTCTTTCTGACTCATTTTGCTTAGCATGATACTTTCCATATTGTACCACTTGTATGTAAAGTTCATGACTTCATCTTTTCTAAGAGCTACATAGTACTCCATTGTGTAGATGTACCAAAGTTTCTTTAACCAGTCATCTGTTCTCGGGCACTCAGGTTTTTTCCAGATTCTAGCTATTGTAAACAGTGGTGCAACGAACAGACAACTGCAGATGTCGCTTCAACTATACTTTTTTCCTCTCCGGGGTATATTCCCAGGAGTGGAATTGCTGGGTCAAATGGGAGCTCAATTTCTGGTGTTTTGAGAATCATCCATACTGTTTTCCAGAAGGACTGAACCAGTCGGCATTCCCACCAGCAGTGAAGGAGGGTCCCTTTCTCGCCACATCTGCGCCAGCACCGGTTGCTTTTGTTCTTTTGGATGTGGGCCAGTCATAGTTTCTTATATAGCATTTCAACATTTTACCTCAATAATTGACATCATGTGCATGCAGTTTCAATGATCTCAACGTCCCCACAAGAAAATCAACAAACAAAAACCAATTTATCACAAACATGCTTCTCACCAGTGTAGCCTGATTGAATGATTTCTGCTTCTTTCTGTCAGTTATATCTCCAAACACCTGGGTGCCAACCCTAGCCTTCCCTTCACGTCAACCTGCCAACTGTTATATCAATTCTCCCTCATAAGAATCTTAATTTAATTTCCACACCAACTCTACAATTCTGGATCTCACTGTCACCTGGGTGACCTTCAAATGGACTCCTCTCTTGCTAACTGGTTGAACCCTCTTCCACCAATGTTCTGATATATCTCACAATCACAAACATCCATCCACTCCTCCCTATCTACTCTCTATAAACTTTTTAAATGGTTCCTTATTACCTCAAAGCTTAAATTTGTTAGCAAATAATACAACACATTTCCCCCCTTTTTAATCCTTTTAAGCATTTATTTTCTGATATTTCTACATAAGACTTCTACACTTTAGTCCTACAAATCTGTTCATATTTAGAACAGATGGTTGGGCTTCACACCTGTCAATTGGTACATGTTTCTTACCTATCCAAGAATATCTTTTGGGGCTGGAAGGTAACATAGAGGTGAGGCAAGTGCCAAACTCAGGTTTGATTCCTGGCACTACATGGTCCCCTGGGCATCGCTGGATTGACTGAGGGATACCTAGTGCCACAGGGCTCAAGCAATATTGCATCTTTGGTCCCTTGCATTGAAATGCTAGCCCAACTCTCCAGGAGTCACTGCGGGGGTCTCATTGGCCTCCTGAACACCACTTGGGAGGAGTACTTGGCAATCCCCACCCACTTCCAAAATAGAGTATGTAGTGTCTTTTCAAGTACTAATCCAGTACCAGCTTTTCTAGGAAATTCTTAGACAACCACAATCCACACAACTGGTTTGGATATATCCTAAGTGTCTTATACTTCATATTTATACTTCATGTGATGGCATGTAGCAGAGCAAGGTACTCTGTTATGCTGTATAAATACCAACATTATGTTGAAAATAAAATGAAACAGTTTGATGATTAATGCTTAGCAGACTAATGCAAGTATCATAAGACCACACATGCTGTTCATATCAGGCTATCTCCTGGCTCCTCCTTAAAAATTTTGAAATTATCCAAAATTTTGTTTTTATAGAATGAAAATATAACAGAGGGAACTCTTCCAGATGGCCAAACTCCAGACTGAAGAAGGCTCTAGACTGAAATCAAAAAGTCTATTTTTAAGTTCTTTATATTTGATTCCAAGTGTTAAGAATCCTGATTAAAATATTCTATCTTAGTTACATCCCTTCTATTTTGTTAGTTTACTGTATCAGCACAAGTTGTTTGTAAATATCTATGACAATTGCTAATTATATTTTATTTCTTATATTTGTTACAACAAGAGTGTGTATATTTGTTAATGATCCAGGGGGATTTAAATCCTATTGAGTTCTGGGTGATAGAATTTATTTATCTTTTCCAATTGTTTTCCAGTTGTTAGAGAAAGGTACTTTAATTCTCAGGACTGAAAGAGTAACAGTCAATTTTGAATATTCTATGTGTTTTATATTTTCTATTTTATTAGTGCTGAGTACCTAATATTGCTGGAGGGATAGCACAGTGGTAGGGCATTTGCCTTGCATGCAACCAGCCCATCCGAGCCGGGTTCGATTCTTCCGCCCCTCTCGGAGAGCCCCGCAAACTACCTGTGACGTATTCGATATGCCAAACACAGTAACAACAAGTATCAAAAAATGGAGACGTTACTGGGCCTGTTCGAGCAAATCGATGATCAACGGGAGGGCCTTTACCAGTTATCCTACTATTATCGCTGTCAATGCAACTAGCATTAATGATGTGGACTTCATGTGTATTGTCTTACTTGAATCCTCCTAAAATTTTTAGTAAAATTTTTAGTAAAATTTTTAGCAAAATTAAATTAGCCATACTATTTTACGCACTTCATATACTATTCAGTACTAGTAAATGTCCTATGTCCTATACTAGAATATAATCCTGAACTGCATATTAAAATTATGGGCTACAAATCTGAATGGCTCCCAATACCTATTGCTTAGTGATAGTGTAGCACTTGCAGCATCTAATCTTAACAGAAGTAGAATACATCTGTCTTTTGGTACATCATTTCCCCTGGTACTTGATCTCATTTTGTGTTGTTTGTTTTGTCATGGTCTTTTAGAACGCAAAATCCACTAGTAATGTTGCATTCACATAACTTAAAATATTGCCTGATAGAGCATTTCTCAGCATCTATACCTGCCATTAATCAACACCTGACTGTAATTTCCTCCCTTATACACCTGTTCAACTCGTAGTGATTCTCGAAAGTTCGGTTATTTGAAAATCTCTTTGTGAAAAGTTCCAAGATATTGACCTACTTATAATCTTCCTGTTTGCTACATGTTTATTAAGATGATTTTACTATATACTTCCAAACTTAATTATTTTTATATGTTTAACTTTTCTTACTAGTGTAGTACATTTTATAATGTAGATAAGCAACCAAGAACTTATCTTCTCAAAGCTTTTCACACAGCTCATCACGACTATTTGTTCTCTTTTTATCTTTCCATGTCAGTAAACTAAGTAATTCACTTTTCATTGTCTTGAATTTTATAAATCAATAAATATTTTCCTAGTATAACACTGTATAGCACTATCCTCCCGTTGTTCATCGATTTGCTTGAGCGGGCACCAGCAGTGTTTCCATTGTGAGACTTGCTGTTACTGTTTTTGGCATATCAAATATGTCACGGGTAGCTTGCCAGGCTTTGCCGTGCTGGATACTCTCGGTAGCTTGCAAGGTTCTCTAAGAGGGGCAGAGGAATCGAAGCCGGGTTGGCCATATGCAAGGCAAATGCCCTACCCGCTGAGGCATTAATTTTAAGTATCAGTATATTTTTTATTGACTTGGACTTTTATTTAGGATATTAAGAGCCATATTGAGTGGTGAATGTCAGAGTGGACTCAGAAAGTGTATCTTCCCAGTCTATAAGCAATTGACTCAAGTACTGTCACTGTTCAGATACAACTAATGCATGGGCCAGAGCAGTAGAACAGCTGGAAAAGTGTTGGCTTTGCTTGGAGCCAGCCGGGCTTGATTCCCCAGCACCTCACATGGTTCCCCAACTGCTCCAGAAGTTATCTCTGGGTGCAGAGCCAGAAGTAAGCCATGAGCACCACTAGGTTTGACATTTTTTTAACCCAATGTAACTAATACAGACAATTTTTCAAGAATTTCCTGCTGGGAAAAAAAATCATAGTTAATTAAAAAACTGGCATTTCATTCACTATTCTTATTTTGAGTCTCAAGAATTTTTTGAGAGAACATTATAGTTTCTGCTTCATTTGCAATGTTTCTGATAAAATTTTCCTCTTTTCTTTTCTTTTTTTCCTCAAGCAGCCGTGTGTGGGGCTGGAACCTGAGGCAGGATAGGGGTTGTGTGCAAAGCAAATGCCTCATCTCTAGATTGTCTCTGAGGTCTTGCTGGAATTTTTTTTTTTTTAATCTTAAATGTTCCTTCTACATTAGTTATTCCATTTCGTTTCATTTAGATAAGGAATTTCTTTGTATTTTATTAGTTATTTTACCTTTTGTTTGTTTATTTTGGCCACACCTGACTGTGCTTAGTGCTCTCCTGTCGCTGTGCTCAGGAATAACTGCAAAGAAATCAGTGGACCATCTGCGGTGCTTAGGATGGAACCTGGGTTGGCTGCATACAAGACTAATATCCTACTTATGTCTCTTGCCCGTCGATCATCTTATCTATGACATAGACATTTTTGGAATAGTAATGCAACTGTATTTGTTTTATTTTCTTTTAACCCTTAAAATCCTAGAGAAAAATTACAATTTTTCATGAAGTATTACTAGTTTATTAAATTTTGTAATAATATATACATGCATTGATTGGAACTTTAGAATCTATATGTAAGAAGTTAGCCCATATCTTTTTTTTCTCATTATCTGATTTGAATACCAAAGTTGTCAAGGCTGCATGTAGGTCACATGGGCATCTATCCCTGCCAAAGTCAGACAGGCTTTATCTACAGCAGATTGGTTCCAATATATGTTAACTTGTGGAACTAAGAGCAATAGAATTCCAAGGCACCTCAAGAGAAATTTATTTGACAAAGAATGCAAATTTCCTTGATTAAGACCAGCTGTTTTTTTCTTTCTTTTATGACTTTGTTCAGGAATCACTCCCATATTGGTCCTGGAGTTGGCCACAATATGGTGTTGTAACTAGAACTGAGGCCTCCACACGCAAAGACCATGCTCACCGCTTTATCTCTCTGAAACGTGAGGGGCACCCTGAGAGACACCATTCACTGTAGAGACACTCGATCCTTTCCCTGCCCTGTCCTGACCTTCGCCGTTGGTCAATGAGGTTGCACCTATGCCCGACTCCAGTGCCCGTGCACTTTAGCTGTGGTGTCTCCTGTGGTGTCAGCCTTGTTGGTTCTTGTATCGATCAGCGGGTGTCACTGAGGCCCTCACACACATCTACACTGGAGACTGAACTTTCAGAGCATAGGAGTTGTGCATCACTTTTAGTTGTGATACTCTCTCTCTCTCTCTCTCTCTCTCTCACACACACACACACACACACACACACACACACACACACAGTCCTGGCTGCACTGTGTCATGATTAATTTGTTGTACTAGAAATCAGAGACAGGAGAAATGCCTCCTCAAATAGCAGAGTCCTCAGAAACTCATTTAGCATATGTGGTGGCAAGGGGTGGGGGTGGGGCGTGTGTTTGTGGCCTTTTATCTGCAAAGCAAGAAATCTAAGTCACTGAGTTAAACCCAGGACTCGAGATTTTCAGTGACTTGATTTTCCTTCCTTCCTTCCTCCCTTCCTTCCTTCCTTCCTTCCTTCCTTCCTTCCTTCCTTCCTTCCTTCCTTCCTTCCTTCCTCCTCCCTCCCTCCCTCCCTTCTCTTTCTTTCTTTCTTTCTTTCTTTCTTTCTTTCTTTCTTTCTTTCTTTCTTTCTTTCTCTCTCTCTCTCTCTCTTTCTTTCTTTCTTTTCTTTCTTTCTGGCTGTCTTTCTTTCTTTCCTTCTTTTTCTTTCTTTCTGTATTTCTCTTTTCTCTTTCCATTTTACCCTTCCTTCCTTCCTTCCTTCCTTCCTTCCTTCCTTCCTTCCTTCCTCCCTCTCTACCTCCCTTCCTCCCTCCCCCTCTTTCTTACTTTCTTTCTGTTTTTCTCTTTCTGTTTTTCTCTTCCTCCCTCTCTCCCTCCCTCCCTTTCTTCCTCCCTCCCTCCCTCCCTTTCTTCCTTCCTTCCTCCCTCCCTCCTTCCTTCCTCCTTTCACCCCTCCCTCTCTTTTTCTCTCTCTTTCTTTCCTTCCTTCTTTCTTTCTTTCTTTCTTTCTTTCTTTCTTTCTTTCATCTTTCCCTCCCTCCCTTCCTTCCTTCCTTCCTTCCTTCCTTCCTTCCTTCCTTTCTCTCTCTCTTTCTTTCTCTCTTTCCTTCTCTTTTTTTTTATCAACAAAGGGTATTGAATCCAGAATCTCATATAGTCAAGAAATGATTTCTAACACTAAGTCAAATCCTTAGCAAGAATTCTATATTCAGTCAGGGCAGACATCCAGAGGCAGGATTTTGTTATATGATTTCATTCCTTTCTTGTTCTTGTTATGTGAAACCACCTCCTTCCCCCTGAATTCTAAAATCCGACAGTACATGATGTAAATACCAAATTCGGGCCATCCACTTTAAATCATTTTTTGTTTGTTTTATTTGAGGCACTCTGGTGTACAATACATGGTGGGGTTTCATGCATAACACAGGTTAGCAGAACACCCTCTGCAGAGTCTGCTTCCCTCTGCTCCTGTCCCGGTAGTTCCCTCATCACTCTCTTCGGTAATGTTCCTACTGATGCCAGTTCTCTACCTGTAGCCTTTGGAAATTTGTTATACCATTTTTCCCTATATATCCCATATATAAGAGATATCATTCTATGTCTGTCCTTCTAACTACAGGTCGCATAATATTTCTCAAATTCATCGGGGCAGCAACAAATAGCATTGTTTCATCTCTTCTTATCCAAGTATTTATCCAGTCATTTGTTCTTGAACACTTGAACCATTTCCAGTTTTTGTTTACTGAAAACAGATAGGCAAACCCCGGAATACAAATGTATTTTCTTATTAGATTTTTGTGGCTCCCGTGATTCCAAGAAGTGGAATCTATGGGTCACAGAGAAGTTCAATCCCTAGTTTTTTGAAGAGTGTCCATATTGTTCTCCAGAAACGTGGGATTAGTCATTATTCCTTCCAGCAGTGCATGAAGGTCCTCTTACCCCTCCCATCCAAGCCAACACTGGTTGCTTTTGTTCATGACATGTGCAAGTCTCATTGATATTAATTTCCCTGATGATAAATGATTAGAGCATTTTTCATATACTTTTTGGCCTTATGAATGTCTCCTTTGATGAAGTTTCTGTTTATCTCTCCTCCTCACACTTATGTTCTTAAAAACTCAATTTAGAAGCTAACAGTAATTCAATTTTTCATCACTATATATTAAATTTGTTTAATTTACCCTACAAATCTGTATATGTTAATTCGCTTTGTAGGTTGGCCTCAAAGAGCGATGAAAATACATTCTCTATACCTCAACACTCATACAATGAGCTTTAGAAATTTTATATTTTTCCATTCTTTTATGTATCACGCTTAAGTTAATATGTAAATATACTGTGATGTAGAGTTACAGATTTTAAATTTGCTTCATGATAACGTAAATATTGATTTCAATATTCTTTTTTTATTGAATCACCCTAAATTACAAAGTTAGAAAAATATTTATGATGAAGTTTCAGGCATATATTATCCCAACACTTTAAAAGTGTCCACTACCCTCTACCCATGTCCTTTTTAAAAGTATCAACTACACTCTACTAATGTAGATGGTTGCCTCCTGCCCCTTGGCCCTGCAAGGCAGGTAATTTCCCCTTTCCCATTGTCCTTGTGTTCCTTCCCTAATCAATTCCCTCCCACTCCTGCCCAGTGGCAAGCTTCCTACTGGTGAACATTGATACAAAGATCCTCAACAAAACCTTGGCAACCTGTATCAGTGTTCATCAGGGATATCAGTCTGTACTTTTAGTAATGCCTCTGTTTTGGTCATTAAGATAACATTGGTTTCATGGAAACTCTTCAAAAGGATTCCTATTTCTTTGGTATTTTAGAAAGACTTGAGTATGATAGTAAGTATTCTTTGAAGGTGTATTTGAAATTACTAGTGAAATGTTCTGAGCCAGGACTTTTATTCTTGAGGAGATTCTGATCTGATTTATCAGGGTATTTTCTCATTTTTTGCCTCATGACTCTAGCCAAAGACCCGTCTATTTCATTTATTCTTTCAAAGAAGAAACCAGTTCCTTGTTTTGTTGATATATGTATTGCTTTCTTGATTTCTAAATCATTTAGTTTTGTTCTAGCTTTTTTATTTTTATCATTTCTTTGTTGAAGTTCTCAGTACTATTTTTTTCCAGCATTCTCCATTTTCTCTTTCCTCTACTGGAATCCCAATGATAGAGTAGGTGTTCCTGTAGTTACAGTCAAATAACTATCTTTAAGTTTTATTCATTTTTTTCTCATCGTCTTTCTATTGGTTCTTTTCTATTGCTATATCATGTACCTTGTCTTCAAAGTTGCTGATTTGAGGGGCTGGAGAGTTAGTACAGGAATAGACACTTGCCTCATGTACAACCACCCCCACTTTTATCCCTGGTATCACATAAAGTTCTCCAACCACCACCAGCAGTGATCCTTGAGCACAGAGCTAGGAGTAATTTCTGAGAATTTTCCAGGTGTGCCACAAACAAACAAACAAAAAATAACAAAGAAAACCAAAATAAAACAAAGTAACTGATTTAATTTTTATCTTTCACTCTGCTATCGTGTCCTGTTATTATTTCTTTAGTTCTTTCATTTCTGTTGAATAAAAGGCCCTCCCGTTGATCGTCGATTTGCTCGAGCGGGCCCAGTAACGTCTCCATTGGAGACTTTGTTGTTACTGTGTCTGGCATATCGAATACTCTCGGTAGCTTGCCGGGCTCTCCGAGAGGGGCGGAGGAATCGAACTCGGGTCGGCCATGTTGGCCGCTTGTAAGGCGAACGCCCTACCCGCTGTGTCGATTCTGTTGAATAAGTTCTTTTATTTTTATATCATTATTATTTCATCATTTCTTCATCATTATTTTGAGGATTCAGTGCTACAATGATTTTTTTAGTTTAGTGAACAGCAGCAAGGTGTTGGTCTGAAGTCCTTCTTGGGAAGTGTATGAAGCTCTGCTATAGTGAGGGCTTTCTTTAGTTTCTACTCCCTCTAAACTATAAGTAGAATTCTAGTTTCCAGAAGCAATTTGCACATTTCCAATCTGAGGCAAATGTCTATGACTCTACTGGTTTCCAACGGCTACAGATGCCTTTTGCAAAATAAATGCTTCCCATAGAGCACTGGTGCCTGTGGCTCTTCATTGGGTACATCGGAACAAAAAATGGTCACACCTGTAATGAGCAACCAGAGCCTCACGGTGGGGCAGACCTCAAGGCCAGTCTGGGCTCTGCAGTGGGTGGTTTCTGGCCGTTGATACGGGTTGAGAGTCAACTTTGGCAGTGACTTGATATTGTGGTCACAGGAACGTATTTGTTCATCAATTTATGAGAGTATACTTGCATTTGAGAGTACCAATTTGGGGTTGGCTGCTCCAAATCATGGTCTGATAGACTGGTCACTGCTAGGGCATCCGTGTCTGCTGTGGTCTGTGGACAGCTGCACCCGACCTGTGCTTTCTGCTTTCAGTGACTTTCTCACAGAGCTGGCACACACGCCACAGCTGACCTGATTGGGAGCTGGCACTCTGTCTTCTGTCTTGAACTGGAACCTAAACCTGGTGTGAATGAGGAGACTAAATCAGTCTGTACTGAGGCAGCCTCTGTTAGTTACCAGCTAGCTGCGGCACAATCCTATCAGATCAGACTGCAACTGTATGTCTGTGGGCTAGACTTTTGATGGCTGTGATGCTCTGGGCTAGAGTTGAGGCTGTGACATAATTGGGGCTGGATCTTAGGCTGTCTTAAAGACTATTTGTAATATTAACTTTTATATGTTAGGCTTCTTTTTTTGCATAACTTTGAGTATAATAAATATCATTTATTTTTATTTTGTTTCACATGATTACTTTAATTTAATATATCCAATTAAGGCATTGATCTATTAATCAAACAATTATTATTTACTGAATGTATTCAATATTTTGATATGATCCCTTCCCCAAACCCCACTAAGAGTTTGGCCTGAATATAGAGCCAAGAGTAGGCCATAAACATTGCTAAGTATGACCCCCAAACAAAGGAAACAAAAAGAGTTAAAAAATTATGTATTTATTAATAGATGTGCTTGTTTTGTTAATTATTTAATTAATTGATAATTAACTATAATCATGATCCAATTAGGTATGTATAGATAATAGATTAGTTAGATCATTAATCTATTATATATACCTATATTTACAATTTGGGGTTTGGAGAGGCCACCCTTGACAGTACTTCTGATTTTGCACTGAGGATCACTGCTGATATTTTAATGCATCCAATGAGAATAAAACATTATTTTAATTACACTTTGACTATAGTATAATTATTAATATAAATTATATAGTATAAATAAATTATATAGTTACTGTCACTGTCCTCCCATTGTTCATCGATTTGCTCAAGCGGGCCCAGTAACGTCTCCATTGGAGACTTTGTTGTTACTGTGTTTGGCATATCGAATGCATCACGGGGAGCTTGCCAGGCTCTGCCATGCGGGCGAGATACTCTCGGTAGCTTGCCGGGCTCTCTGAGAGGGGCGGAGGAATAGAACTCGGGTTGGCCATGTTGGCCGCTTGTAAAGCAAACGCCCTACTCGCTGTGCTATCACTCCAGCCCAAATTATATAGTATAAATAGTTAATATCAATACAATAAATTCCTTTTCAAAAGGTTTCTGTGTTCTAGGATAAATACAGCAGATAGAATTGCTGGATCATCTGGTAGGTCTGTTTTTAAATTTTTTGAGATATTTCCATATTGTTTTCTGTACGAGATTCTTCCATAGGGCTGGCTTTCTATTTATATTCCCACCAACAATGAGATAGGGCAGCTTTTTTCCACTCCACTGCATTGACTATGTCTGTTTTGTTGTAATTGTGTTTTGTTTTGATAAAAACCATCTAACTGGTGTGAAGTAAAATCTCATTGTATTTTGATTTGCATTTCTCTGATAATCAGGGCTGTTGAGCATTATGGATTATGCATATTGGCCATTTTTTCCCATGAACAGACAGCAGTGTCTGCTCATCTGTTCTTACCATTTTTCAAAATTGTTATTGCTCTCTGATTTTCTTTCTTTTGTATTTGTTTGGGGCCTATACCTGGTGATGTTCATGACTTACTCCTAGCTCTGTAGCTCTGTTTTCGGGGAAAATACTTAGTGGGACTTTAGGGAGGGACCATGTGGGTTGTCAGATTCAACCCTGGTTGACTATGTGCAAGGCAAGCCCCTGTCCCCCTGCTATTGCTCTGGTCACACCTTTTGTTTTTCTGTTCTCCTATATGCACTATTTTATTAAGCACAAGTCATTTGTCATCACAGAGATATTTAAAAACTTAGGTTTCGTTCAGTTGAAGCTTAATAGAAAACTATACTTAACATGTAAAATAAAATATTGATTTTAAAAATTCAATGGCAAGTGGATGGTGAGCATCCAGTTACTTCTTCCTCTTCAGGTTTAATATCATATTTATTCTTATTTTAATTTTTATTTAATTTAAACACTATGGTTTATAAAGTTGTTCATAATTCAGTTGTTATGAGTTTTCAATATTCAAACCATCAAGCCAGTTACCAAAGTGATTCCTTCACTGATCCCATTTTCCAAACACCCCATTAGCATTGCTGAAGCACTGTCCTCCCATTGTTCATTGATTTGCTTGAGCGAGCACCAGTAAAGTCTCACAACAAATTGCAAGAGTTGTTGTTACTGTTTTTGGCATATCGAATAAATCACCGGTACTTTGCCAGGCTTTGCCGTGCAGGCAAGATACTCTCAATAGCTTGCCGGGCTTTCCGAGAGGAGCGGAGGAATGGAACTCGGGTTGGCTGCGTGCAAGGCAAACGCCCTACCCGCTGTGCTATCACTCCAGCCTAACCCTTAACATGCATAAAACAATTTATTTTATATTGCTTGTTTTTTCTTTCCGGCTTCTGCTGCATATTCCAGCACTGCTGCTCTTCTCTTTGAGGTCTTCCTTTATAGCTTCTCTACACTGCTTTGCAAGCTTGGATATTCACTTGTGGTTGCCTGAGGCTTGCACCAAGCCACGTTGGCAAATGAGCTCGAGAGTTCTCAAAGACAGGAGTCTTTTTGTGGCTATCTCTCTCTTGGCATTCCTCGCAAAATCATGGAGGTGCTGAACCAGTCGATCATATTCCTCATCAATGATGTCAATGACGGCATCTTCCCATGTTGCCGCAATAGTGCTAAAGAGCTCCCAGTTGGTGGTCCTTCAGGAAGTTCTCTTCTTAAACTTTGCAGCCCTTTCTCCCTGCTCTGTGAAGTAGAACTTTGCACGAAGGAGACAGAGGTCCAATCCCATTTGGAATTTTGGGACAACACCCACATTGGTCAGGCAAAACCGTTGATTGAATATGATGTGGTCAGTTTTGTTGTGGAACCATCCACTGGGAGACTCCCATGTCTAACATTTAGATTCGGCCTTCTGGAATTGTGAGTTACTATGGATGGTCTTGGTCGACATGATGAACTCAGTCACTCACCCTGTTCATTCCATTCTAGGCCATAGTTCCCAATGTGGAGTTCATCAGCTGATCTTCTTGCTCCTATGTTGGCATTAAAATCACCGACAATGATCTCATAGAAGGTGTGGTGTTCTTTATAAAACTTCTCCAGCTCCATGTAAAATTTTTCAATTTCTCCATCGTAATCGGATGTTGGTGGGTAGACAACAAAGATAGAAACTGACGGCAGTGAGCCACATCTATTCAAGTGTAATCATCTGATTTGAATTGTTAGGCATTCGAATGAATCAATGCTTATGGCCAAGTTCATGTTGACAAGGACACGAACACCACTTATGCTTCTTTTGTCACATGTTCCGAGGAATAGCTCTTATCCAGTCTCAAAAATGGCGTGATGTGATTGATGCTTTCTCGTCTCCATCAGACCCATCATGTCATACTTGATCTTTCATGCTTGTACCATCAGGTCCTCGATGGATGCATCCAATGCCAGTGTACATGCATTGAAAGTAAAGAGTCACTTTTGTTCTTCTTTGGTTTGGCAGGTTATTTTGGTCTGGAGATTTTATCTGCCTTTCCTTCCTCATCCTTTTTAATGCTCCCATATTTGTGGCTTTTACAGGGTCAGGGGAATGAGACCCATTGTATATACTGGTTTTGGTATATCGAATATGCCACTGAGAGATTGCCAGACTCTGGCATGTGGGCGAGATATTCTCCATAGCTTGCGAGGTTTTAGGGCGACCTCTAATCGCCCTTACAGGTGTTCCCATGGTTCAAACCATATTTGAACCCTTTCAAATATGGTGTGGTAATCTTGTATTGAGTGTCCTATGATGTGTTGCGCAGCAGTGCTGGCAGATGCGGCAGAAGCTGAGAAAAGTATTCGCAATACCCGCCTATTCTTCGCCAACTACAAGACCAAGATGACTGCCCTCCGATATCCTCATGGATTTATCACATATTCCAGAAGGGCAATGAAGAAGATTATCCATGATTTCTACTCGGATCTCTTCAATAGTTTTATGTAATCCCATTAGTTTCCCTTTGCTTTTGTATTCCCTGCCAAAAACAAGGAATACAAAGACACTCCTGAAAACGATGTAACAAAAATATGACTCTGTTTTATTCTATATGTTACTATTCTAGAGCTAGCATCTATGTCATAGTGTATTTTGAGTTAAATTTTGTGTCTGATGTAAGATAGTGGTTTTCAATTTCATGTTTATTTGCATGTGGCCAAACAGTTCCTGTAACATTATTTTTACATACCTCTCTTTCTCCAGTTTTTTCCTCACTGCTTTTTGTTTGTTTGTTAGTTTCAAATTAACCATACACAGATTTGAAAGCTTATATCTGAGCTGTCAATTATATTCCATTGTTTAAGTGCCTGTATAAGTACTGTGGCCAAATGATCCTATATAGTTTATTTTAAAATCAGAAACGTGATGCTTCCCATAGTCTTTTCCACAGGATTTATGGGGGCCACTAGCTATTCTAGGTACAGGAAGTAGCATTCAGTGCCAGAGATTAAGTCTACCTTAAGTCTATGTACAAAAGATACTTGTTTGTCTCTTCATCTCTAAGTTTTTTTGAACATTTAATTATCAGTAGATGTTGAATATTATGGAAGCTTTCTCTAGATTCATAATTCTTATCGTATAATTAAGTAAGGATTAACTTTCTTTTTCTTAATATGATATATCACATTAATTATTGCATATGTTAAACCATTCTTCCTCTTGGAACAAATCACACTAAGACATGATGTACTTACTACCTTTAAATGTCTTGTTGAACAAGGCTTGCTAATGTCTTATTGAACTTATTGATCTTCAGATACCTTAAATCTATCCTCATTAAGAATTATGTGTATTGAATCGTGTGTGTATCTTCTGTATTGTGTGTGTGTGTTTGTATCACTGTATCACTGTCATCCTGTTGTTCTTCGATTGCCTCAAACAGGCCCCAGTAATGTCTCCTTTGTCCGAGCCCTGAGATATTAAAAAGTGCCACATTCGAGGCTCTTTCAGGGTCAGGAGAATAAGACCCATCATTGTTACTGGATTTTGGCATATTGAATACTCCACGGGGAGTTTGCCAGACTCTGCCATGGGGGCAGGATACTTTTGGTAGCCTGCAGGTTCTCCAGAGTAAGAACTAGATAATAAGATGTCGGGAGCTGGGTTTTATAGTCTCTGGGTCTTGGCCGTTGATGGGATTACATGGCGCCAGGGGCAGTTGGTGGGTGCAATGTCTATATACTGGAATATGGGGCATCTGGGTGAAGGAGGTCCCAGTCCCAATCTGGGCAGACTTGGAGATCTATGCTCGGGGTCCTGCATACCTGGGTTCCTCTGCTGGTTCCTTCCTGTGTGAGGCTCGTCCGAACGTGTGGAGAGTGGTCTTAAGTATGGCTGTGGCTGGAACCGAAGGTCTTCAAACAGGCCTGCTGGGTAGGGAGGGAAATTCAACCCACCTTCCTCCAAGGGGCCCCAGGAGGACAACCAGGCACAGAGGCAGGAGACTCTGCGCTGTTCTCTGTATATTTTTAATATCAGATCTCATAGAAACTGGAAGAATTTGTGGTTTCTTCAAATGTTTAGAAGAGAGTAGGAGGAATAGGGAATAGATCCCCATTGAAAGTTTAGTAGGACTTTTTAATAAACCCATGTTTACCTGGTAATGTTTCAGGTGAGACTTTTAGTTACTGCTTCAGTGTCCTTAGTTGTCGTTGATCTGTTAAAGTTTTCTATTTCTTTCAGATCCAATATTGGGTGGTTATATGATTTAAGTAATTGATTCATTTGTACTAGGCATTCTAATTTGTTGGCATACATTTGTTCATAGTAGTTTCTTATGGCCTTTGTTTTTCTCTTGCTTTTGTTAAGGTTTCTCCTGTTCACTTCCTATCTCATCTGAGCATTATTTTTCTTTGTGAGTCTAACTAAAGGTTATAATTTAGTTGCTTATTCTTGCAATAAACCAACTCTTGATTTAATTGATATTTTATTTATTTGCAGTATAACTTTTCTATTTTATCCCTTCTATAACTTTTTGTGTAATCTGTTATTATTTTCTAGTTCCTTCATATATGTAGTTACATTGTTTGAGTCTGTCTCACTATAAATATTCCTTTTAGTAATTTTTTTGTATTCCGTATGTTCAGATGTCTTGTATTTTAATTCTTCTTTGTTTCCAGGTATTCTATGGCCATACGCACTAGCCTTCAAGGGTCTTTAGGACTGTAACTGGCTGTTCTCAGTATCACATACATGACCGCCACCAGGAGTACTCCGGGGACCATGTGACACTGGAGATATAGAGTTGACCACTTGCAAGGGATTGCCTTAACCCCTGTACTATCTCTCGTTTTCTATGTATCTTTTAAAATTCTTTATTTTCTTTACACATTAGCCCAAAATCATATAATTTAATCTTAAGTGGTTTCATTGCTCCAAATTTTATTTTTATGGTGAATTTTTATCTTCCTAAGTGTCATAATTGGCAAGATATCTGAGAAGAGCATTTCAGTCTTTTTGACTTCACTGAGAGCTACATAGTGTCCCAGCATGCTGTCTTCTTGGAGAACAGAACAATTGACACCGGAGGAGAATGTGTATTTAGCTTTGTTGGGTGGAGAGTGCTATCAATGTCTATTAATTCTAGCTCTTAAAGTTTTTCATTTAAAATAGTAGTTTCCTTGTTGATTTTTTTTATTGTTTCTTTACTGATTGCTTTCTTATTTATTCTTCTGTTTGCTTTCTATGGGCTATTCATAGAAAGAGAGAGTCTTGAGGCTGGGTGGTTAAAATATTCTGCTATTGTGTTGGTAATATCTCTCTTTAGATTTATTCACAGTTGCTTTATAAATTTTGACATCCTTTCATTCAAAACATAAATGCTGACAAGTCCTCATAATGTCTATCTTTAGTTATTACTCATATAATATCTATCCTTTTCTATTATTACTATTTGCAGTTTGCACCATAGTTTGTCTGAGTATAACCGTGTATGTCTTTCCAAGGCTACCATTTGCTTCTATGATTGCTTTTCAATCTTTTTATCTTGAACCTAAGTTTGTCACTGAAGTATAGGTGTGTATTCTGAATGGTGAAAAAGATTTGGAATTGTTTTTGTATCCATTATACTGACTCTGTGCCTTTTGATTATAAGTTCAGATATTAACCTTAAGAGAAGCTATGTCTAATGGAATTAAAAACTAACCATTTTTCTATATGAATTTTTTTATGTATTTCATTTTACTATTTTCATAATATGTCAGTGTCATGATTATTCATTGTAATTAAGGCAAAGAACATTGTTATTTGCTGATATCAATTTTAAATACACCAGAAATGGGTTACTGATGCTATTAGTTCAGCAAATTATATTACTTAATACTAAATAATTCTCTCTGTGGGCCTCTTCTTTTAATTTTATGTCTACATTTTTCTATATTTGATGGCCTAATTTTCTGTGGGAGAAACATTGGCATGTCCTGTTTCCCTTGCCACAAGAAGCTCAGGTTTATCACTATGCTCCTGAGGCACTTCCATTCCATTGTGTTTATCTGTAAACTCTTCCCTATGCTCTCCTCCCTAACCAGTCAATCAGCTTTTTCCCGCAATCAGACTCTGTTAACTTGCAAGGTCAGATTCCTCAGAAATCTATGATTTGTATGTATGAGCGAAATATTGCCTTTCTCCTCTCCTTATGTCTTTTGATTAGTTTACTTTAAAGCAATGCCCTTTTTGTATAGACACAGGAAGACAGTTAATATTATGCTTTTGTAACTTGGGATTTAATAGGCTTCGAATATTATTCACTCCCGGGCATCTGTTTTATCGACTTAAACCTCAGTTGCCCTTAGTTACTAACACCCCAAAAGCAGGATCCGATGAGGGATTGAATGGTCCCAGGGCAAGTTGTGAGCTACCCTGGCATCAAAATGGGCCAGGCCAAAGTGCTACGATTCTTAACTATAAATTAAGATCTTGGTCATAAACAAATGCTGCCATGATCCAAAAAGTGACAACGAGATTAGGACCCTGCTAGGGCCAGGAAAGACTAATCTGGCCTGAGCACTCACTGTAGTCTGAGATCAAGGTGACCTCAGAAGAGCAATTCTATAAGTTTAGTGTATCTCTTACTGTGTCCATACAAAATGACTAATATTATGAATGTTTATGTGTTTGTTGGACTGAGGAGAGGAGGAACACACCCATATTTGCTTTTAGGCCAGTCATCTTGCTGGATAAGAATCTGTCCTGGAAGTAACTTCCCCTAAGGGAAGGACCCTATATCTGGTGATTGTATGTTGATACCTATGTGTAATTGTTACCACAACCCCTCATGCTTTGGGGATTTAACTAGACTCTAAGAGTGGGCTGGGGGCTCCAGTTTCCAGAGCCAGAAGGAGAATGAAGGGGGATTGAGGAGGAGAATGAAATAGCATGGGGGAGGAAGAAGCAGGAGGAGAATCAGAGGAGAATGGAGAGGAGAGTGGAAAAAACTGCAACTGACACCGACCAGCCTGGCCCTCGTTTCCTTCCTGTGCCTGCCCATCGCCATTGACCCAAGGTCGGGGAAGCGCAGTTGGAGGGGAGAGATAGAATGCGGCTGCTGCCCTTTTGTGTTTACACAATCTTCAATAGCATTGTTCTTGGGATCCTGATTCCTACTTTGTCTACCTGTAGACAAAGTATCTCAGCCCCTCTTATTTCTTAGGATTGAATTTGCTTTTTTTAAAAAAAATAATATACAAATAGGAAGAAAATGTTCACATTGGCTTCCCCTTATAATGGATGGATAAAACTAGTTTGGGGATTTTATTGAAATTGTTGCTGAATTATCCTGGTTTACAGGTGCTCAATTTTCCAGAAAAAGTTTTCTCTCTGTATATATTTAGAGTAGTTCATGCCTCTTTGATAAAGAGGAGAATGTATAAGGACCAATGATGTGATCTGAACACTTTAGAAAAAATATGTGACAGGGAGCAGTACCTTAACATACAGGGAAGGAATTTGAATTTAAAAATACAGGAGTAGATATGTCATGCATGTGCCCATACGTGCCATACATGTGCTCATATATTTTTTTCAAAGGTAGTTTAGAAAAAACATCATTAAGTTACTAACATAGCTTCTGTGTTGTATTCCAATAGTGTACTGCTGTTCTTAGAATTTAGTCCATTGGCTGTTCAACATCTGCTAATATCATTACTAATGTATTATTTTATATGAAACTCTAGGACCTTAGGAAGCTATCCAACATATGACAACTAACAAGAGTAAACAAAAAAATCTTGACTTTAGCATCTGAGAGTAAAGCAAATACACTGTTGAAGTTCAGAGAAATAAGAAAACTGGGGGAAAGCAACACTAAAAATAAGCAAGACTTCCAAGGTCCTGTTAGATAACTCTGGATATAACGTTGTGCTGGTATCAATGCCTGTTTTTTTCTGCCCTGATACTCTGAGTTATCATCATGCAGAGCCAAAGGGATAGCATGAGGGATGGTGTAGGGTTAGCATGCATGCCTTGAATGTGCTTGCCCAAGTGTGTTTCCCAGGATTTTCCCTCTCTAGTACTGCTGGGCATGGTCATGGAGTGGCTCTGGTAGCTTCTGTCCCACCAGTCCTGAGCAGGACTGCATTCCTAGGCTCCAGCACTGATGTGCCTGGCCAGTGAGCTGAGTCTCAGCAGGATGGGACCTGGAGCCACTCCTCCGACCACTACCTGGGAAGCCCTCACCCAGTACTAAAAGAAATCATCATGGGAGCAGTGATAAATTTTCAAGACTGAAAGAAAAATTGTGTGAAAATTGTAAATTTTATAGTTTCCAAAATGTCGTTCATGAAAGCTACTCTGAGATGACCTGCCTTGAGGGAAAATGACTTTCAGAGTTTATGCATGAATTATTTTACAAGTGGCAAGTTCTGATTGAATATTATAGTTACTATGTTTTACACACCTTTAAAAGTAAAAACCGGGGCTGGAGTGATAGCACAGCGGAGAGGGCATTTGCCATGCAAGTGACCAACTCGGGTTTGATTCCCAGCATCCCATGTGGTCCCCCAAGCACCACCAGGAGTAAGTTCTGAGTGCATGGGCCAGGAGTAACTTCTGTGCATCACTGGGTGTGATCCAAAAAACAAAAACAAAAAGTAAAAATCTTTTGGTTTATGGAACACTTATTATTTAGTGGTTAGAAAAGCCTATTTATTAAATTATGTGATTTCCATGGGCATATTATTGCATATTTATTATACAGCATTTATCTCATATTTATATTTATGTCTATATTTAGATATATATCACAGAGTCTATTTTTAGTGAATGTTCATATAAATCATATGCCGACAGACAAAGAGAGAGAAAGAGAGAGAGAGGGAGGGGGGAGGGAGAAGGAGAAGTGCCTGCCATAGAGGCAGGATGGGAGGGAAACTGGGAACATTGGTGGTGGAAAATGTACACCGGTGGAGGGATGGGTGTTGGAACATCCCATGACTAAAACTTGATCATGAACAGCTTCGCAACTGTGTGTCTCATAACGATTCAGTGGAAAAATACGGTTTCATAAAAACTTAAATATCCTAGTAAAAATCAACACTTTTGATTCACAGCAAAAGCTCATTTAAGATACTTATAGTCACAAAGTTCAAACTAAATTTTTCTTACGGTGATTTTCAGCTTAAAAGCTGAGAAATGGCCAGAGTAGCTCATTATGAAGAATTAATGCATGGAGATAATTCATTCAAATAATTTTAAACAAATTATAATATGTAATGTGATACATGGTTCTTTATTTTTAATATCTTTAGAATAAAATCTAGGAACTTAGTCTTAATTTGAAAATTTCATTGGAATAATTCTTTTAACACAGATAGCTTGTTAGTTAGCAACTGTCCTCCCTTTGTTCATCGATTTGCTGGAGTGGGCACCAGTAACGTCTCCATTGTGAGACTTGTTACTGTTTTTGGTATACGCCACCAGGAGCTCGCCAGGCTCTGCTGTGTGGGTAGGATACTATCGGTAGCTTCCTGGGCTCTCGAGAAGGATGGAGGAATTGAAACCGGGTCAGCCGCGTGCAAGGCAAATGCCCTACCAACTGTGCTAGCTAGCATGAAAATCAAATATCTGAGAATTATTTCTATAAAAATGAATCATTCATTTATTATTTAGCCTAAAAAATGAACAGTGTTTAGTGTAGACTTTTACCGGAGGGGAAAAACATTTTGGAGGCTGGAGTGATAAACCAGCAGGTAACGTGCTTGCCTTGGATGGAGCAAACTTTTCTATCCTGGCACTGCATCCAATCCCCTGAGTCTCACGAGGAGTAATCCTTGAGCAGAGAGCCTAGAGGAAGCCCCGACTTTAGCAGGGTATTGCCCCCCCCAAACAAACAAACACACAAACAAGCAAACAATGATAAAAACAAAAATAAAATAACCAAAAGCATATTTCTCTTACTGTGGGTGTTTAGGCTAAGTTTTCTAAGTTATCCTTGACAGACATTTCTCAGGCTGCATATGCGTTCAAGTATTTGTAGATTTCTTCCCTAATTCTATATCCTTAAATCGAACAAAATGGCTAGAATTCCTCAAATGATATATTGGACCTGAGATACCTGCTAGATTTTTACTTGAATAATACTTTTAATAAACAATAGGTCTTATATTTTGAAGACTGACCATGTACCAGAGATGATACAGATTAAATAATTTCATAGGTTATTGTAATTCACCTCAAAACTTAAAGAAATTAGAACTTAATTACAGAATAGGCAATGCATCTAACCTCATATAGTCCTGACTTTTAATTCAGGGGCATTTCTGTCGGAATCAGCTGGTTTTGACTAGATTTTCACAGTTCTAGGAGTCTTACGAAACTCTTGGTCTTTAGAATGTAATTTCAAGTGAGTGATCTAGCTATCTAATCTCAACTTCATTTATATAATTATATGTCCATAAGTATTAATTCATAATAGAAGACACTGAAAGGAGAGGTTCAGCACAAAAAAGTTTTCTCTTTTTAGACCAAACTTATTTGTATCAATTCACACATGTATAAGATATATTTATATATCTTATAGACATGTATAACAATGCAATATAAAAGAAGAGTGAAATGAAATTTAAAAATCTACATTGTTTCTCATCCATATAACAAAAATTTAACCTACATTCTAGTTTTAGTTTTAGACTAATTTGTGATAGGAGAATATATGTTTTCATAAGAATTGGTCAAAGTAAATTGACATCTTTAACTCAAAAATACATTTATATGTTCAAACACATAAAAACAAACATACACATACAAACTGACACATATATAGATTGACTTAAAAGTTGAATATATATAATGTTTATATATACACATATATGTATATATACACACATAGTTTCATATTGCTTTGTAATATTATTGCTATTAACACAGCTGTGGAATTATATAATTTGCGTTTTTATTTCCAGTTATCAAAATCAATGTCTGTTTTCTCACATGATTTTTTTCTGTTTCAAGTAAAAGTACTTAGTTACATTTCAAAATGGTGTTTGTTTTTGGGGACAACATTTCAGGTGGGTTTGTGTTTCTTTAACATTTTAATTCTAATCAATTGTCAATAATTCAACTGCTCATCGTTAACATAATTCAAATGAGTAGGTCACTGTGAATTTAAGATGAGTTGATAGTATAGATCTGGGTCTTAGAAACACCATTAAAAGAACATTTTAAACACTTAAGGGAAAGAATCTTGCGTCTTTTTTTTAATATTTTTCAAAAGATAACTGACTTCACAAACACCAACCATAACATGATTTAGACAACTGAGAAACAGGCAATTGTATTTTAAAATGTCAAAGTAAAACACATTTATACAAGTACAAAGCAAAACAATGCTGTTAAAAATGTTAAATTTTATGAAAAAAATCATTTGCAATTCACATCAAAATAATTTAATATTATCTATTGTTTTAATAGTACAAGCTGCAACAACAGAAAAAGAACAGATATACACACACAATTTTGAAATCAAATTAGTTATAAGTGCAGAAAAAAGTAAGTACAAGCACTTGTAGCCCACAAAAATCTTTAGGGTTGGCACCATCTTTCTAAAACATCTATATTCTATATAGATTCCTAAATGCAAACACCACCAGCAGCTGCCATTGAATTCTAGAAATACACACAATATACATAGTATATTTGTTCACATTGGGAAGATCAGTGAAATTCATCCTCAGTTTTATACATGCTTCATTTTCAACAGATTGACAATCTCCCAGGCCTCAGACCCCTTTCAAGTGATTTCTGATTTACTTTTGTGATTTTCACTGATCTTTAATTTTTCACAGTATAAAATTGTAAATGGTAACTATAGAGATTCTGACAGCTTGAGGTTAGTAAAGAGCTGTAGAGAAATGTGAACTCAGATAATGCCTTTGAAGTCCCCAAAAGCATGTACAGTTTGCTGGGAGACTAGCATAGGAAATATTTTATTTTCTTAAAAAGTATTTAATTCCTGGTTTGGAATTGCAAAATTGCAGCAAAACCATTAAACAGTTCATTTACAGCCCAAAATAGTTTCTAAACTCTCTGATTACTTACTAATAACAACAGTGGACTGGGAGAACTGTTGCTACCTAGTGTTAGCTCATTCAAGATTTTCTTTTTTCTACTTTGTCACCTTTGTATGGTTTTCCTTCTCATAAACTCTTCCTGTTCCCCACCCCTCATTCAGAGTCAATTCTTCCCAGATCAGATATGATCTTCACAGGTGGCCTCACTCTTTACCAAGGCAAAATGTTAACTACTTATGTATTCTGTATAACTTCACCCAAATGGGTCTCTTTTACTTTTCCATCCTTTGACCAAACTGATTTTTAGGGTCACTTTTATGAACCTTAGTATTTTATTGTACTTTCCTGCTGGTTCCAACTGAATTATCCCTGGGCACCAGGAAAAAGATTGTTCTCATGAAAAATTCAATGATAACAGGTACCCAAATGATTTGTAAAGTTCATATCCTAGCCTTAGAATGAATAGTCAATTCTCTATGTATTGTAGATTTATTACTTGGAACCTGATATCAGAATTGGCAAAGAGACAAAGTTAGCATCATTCCCAAATAAAATATCCCAAGAATGCATAATCAATAATAATCATATATTATACAATATACTGAATGATGTGGCAAATAGAAGTAGAAATACAAAGTAAAATGCACATTATTCCATTCTAATCGTATTGATTATTTTTTATTACAGTTGGTTATGCTTTCATATGGAATATTACATAGCAAATTACTTGCATTTTTTAATTTCTAACGAATTATCTCATAAGCTAGTGTTGTTTTTTTCAAAGAAACAGATTACTAAAAATTAGAAAAAGAAGGTGTTTTATAACGAAGAAAGTATTTTAAGTGTTCTAGTGGTCAACACAGTCAAACTTACGGAAGTTGAGAACAAAATAAAAATCAGCAAAAGGGTTCTTATGAAACAAATTTTAAAACTTAGTAGAACATACTTAAAAAATCTCAATGCCTAAGAAATCAACAATCAAACCCCAGGTGAATGCCACCCTTTTGGTGAGGATCCAAGGATATTAATATTTAAAAGTATTTACATTTGTTTTTCAAGTAGAGGCTGACATTTGTTTGAGACAAAACCATAGCAGTTAGTTATGTTATCTCTGTTTCAAGAGTTTTGCTATAATATTTGGGTTAGGTGCATTCTGATTGTCTTATTTTCAAATTTGACATGGAAAATTTTTTCTTAAACAATGTGTATTTTGGTAAATTATTAGCTTTAACTATTTGGGAAGATGTGATTTGAAGTGTTAGAACAAATATAAAAGAAAGATCAGGAAATATATTTACTATAACTTTTAAAAGTGGAGAATGATAAATTATCTCTCAGCTTATTTTTAAATAGACGTGAAATTTAAAATACTTATCAAAATAAGGATATTAAACAAAAGGAAAAGATTTTATTTTTCTCTCTGCCAAAAATAAGCTTCTGCCTCATAGCAAATATTTTACATAAGGCTATCTTTAGTATAAGGCTGGGTCAACTGAACTTTAAATTTATAGGTTCCTCCTTTTATTACTATCCTTATTGAAAACTCAAGAACATTTGGCACCTGAGGATAGCTGTAATGGGAGGAAGAAAATGTGACAGTGGGTGCAGGTCTTTGAGCTAAGAATTCTACATCCATACTGTCCTATCAAAGCACATTTATTTCTACTATAACTTTCCATCTCTTTTATGCAGTTTCAAAAGCGACAGTATGAACTAAGTAAAACCACGTTAATAATTATTGTAGAAGGAAAACACTAATCATTGCTTTGCCTCTTGGAATAACTAAGATAGATCTCGTGGTTTCTATTCATCAAGATTCCTATGTTTTCGTATCCTCTATTGCTTTGAAAAATCTACATTTGTCATTGTTCATAGCTGCACAGTTCACACAGCCAAGAAGCGTTCAAATTACTGCTCACTGGCATAGCTAAATCTCTGCTAAATTGACTGACAGTTTAAAACGTTTAGTGTATTAAGGTCGTTCATTTTCTGAACAACAGCCCCTCTGATGTAGCCCCCTTCAATGGATCTATGGACCATTCTTGCAATGGTGGAACTTGAAAAGAACAGGTTCTCAGAGAAAGGAAGGAAGAAACCCAAATGCACATTTTAGCATTTTAGCTGGCAATGCTGAAGGAACGGCCTTTATAAGGAGGGGCGGCCACATTTTACCAAAGAGAGCCAAGCTGGAGCTCAAGAAATGTTGTTGTTATTATAAAGAGAATTTCCAGCTACAGAATGCACCCCAGTGAGGGAATTACAAAACAGGTATTCCAGAAAATATTATTATTTTTTGCTACTCCAGTATTGATTGGCAACATGGTGAAATAGTCAAGAAATCTTCCACTGGTTTTCTTAGTTAATGGAGGTGAACTGAAATTACTAGGTGGAATGCAGGCTTTCAGAAGAGGATCTCACAACCAGATGGAGAGGAAAATCTCTCCTAAAAGCTCTACTTTGTATCAGCGCAGCAGTCCTCGTCCAGCTCAGCCCTGGACGCTGGGCCAAGGCTTTTCCAGGCCTTTCCAGAAAAGAAACTGGGAGTCTGTGGGGGGAGGGAGGGGAGAGGAGAGGGTGCAGGAGGAAGGGCTGGGGAGGGAGAGGGGAGGAGAGGGTGCAGGAGGAAGGGCTGGGGAGGGAGAGGGGAGGAGAGGGTGCAGGAGGAAGGGCTGGGGAGGGGGAGGGGAGGAGAGGGTGCAGGAGGAAGGGCTGGGGAGGGGGAGGGGAGGAGAGGGTGCAGGAGGAAGGGCTGGGGAGGGGGAGGGGAGGAGAGGGTGCAGGAGGAAGGGCTGGGGAGGGGGAGGGGAGGAGAGGGTGCAGGAGGAAGGGCTGGGGAGGGGGAGGGGAGGAGAGGGTGCAGGAGGAAGGGCTGGGGAGGCAGAGGGGCGGGCCGGGAAGGAGGGAGGAGAAGGAGTGGGGGTCGACGTTTGGTCCCGTATCTGAGTCTGTTAGAAGATGTACATTCGCGGTTGGCGGTCCAAGCCATCTTCCGGGGGGGATGGGCGGAGACGAACGGGCTATTTTACAGTGCGCGTTTCCGCTCCCCGCGCCGTCCGCCCGCGGGGACCCGCCGTCGGGCCGGGGCGTCACAGGGACGAGGAGCTCTGCGAGTAGTCGCGGACCACCAGCGCGTCGTACTTGGGCGAGGCGGCCACGCACAGCGCCGACTCGGACACCGGGGAGCCCGGGGCACTGCCGCCCGAGCCCGCCGAGTCGCGGAACGGGGACGGCGGCGTGAGCGCCACCAGCTCCTCCAGCTCGGGCCGCGCGGGCGCGGGCGCGGGCTGCACGTCGGCCAGCGTGGTCACGGCGCCGGGCCGCGCGCAGGCGGGCGGCAGCATCATGGAGTTGAGCTCGCTGATGTTGGCCGTGAAGCGGCTCACCACGCTGCTGATCTGCTCCAGCAGGGACCCCTGCGACGACGGCAGCGACGGCGCGTCCTCGTCCGTGCGGCCCGCCAGCGCGCTCAGCGGCGAAGGCGAGCGCGGCCGGCCGGGCTCCGCGTCCGCCACGGCCGGGCCCGCGCCTCCCAAGGCCCCCGCGGCGCCGGCCCCCGCGCCCCCCGGGGCCCCGGCCCCCGCGCCCGCCGGCCCCCCGGCCCCCGCGCCCCCGGGCCCCGCGCCCGCCGCGCCCCCGGGCCCCGCGCCCTGCGGGAACGGCCTGATGACGGCCGTCTGGTTGGGGCTCTCCTTCTTGCTGATGTGCACCGACAGCCGCTGCCACAGGTGCTGCCCCCGGCTGCTGCGCTCGCTCTGGGCCCAGGTGACCGACTTGCCGTTGGAGCTGCGGAGAGAAAGGACAGGGACTCAGCGCGCCGGCGCGCGGCAGGACCCCGGCGGCCGGGACAGAGACCGCGAGGACTCCGGCGGCCGGGCAGCCCGAGCGGAGACCGCGGGGACTCCTGGCCGCTGCGTCCGTCGGACGCCGACTTCGTTGCAGCCGGCAGCGGCGCTGGCTGGAGTCAGGATGAGGGTGTCCAGCACGGGAAGCGGCTCCGAGGGCACTGCCTCCTTCCGGCGTTGCGATCAGGGGCAGCAGGGACCGGCCGAGACGAGGGTCTCGGGACCGGCAGCATCTAGAGGGAGGAATCGGAACCGGGTGCCAGCTCACGCACCCGCTCATCAGAGGAGCGAAGGGAACGGATTGCCCGACGAGGGGACGCCAAGCTCAGCGCTCACAGTGCAGGCTGAGGGTCGCTCTGTTCCACTAGGGGTCTTAGCCGGAAATCCTGACTTTGAACACGGTTTCTACTTAGTCTGGGTTACCTGCTGTTAGAATACAGGTTTGAACTGTATGAATACATAGGGATTTCTAATTAATTAGAACGCTTCCATTTCAACAGAAATTCTTCCTTATTGATTGATTTTTTTTAGACCGATAACTTAAATAAGGATTCTAAGGGGAATTGTGGAGTATCTGCATTTGGCAACTAGCAGGTTGCCCTCAAATTAGGATCTTGATGAATGTTGTCTAACAAGATTTCTTAGGGCCTCCCTTCCTTTATTCTGTTCCTAAGCAGTCCATTTTTGTCTTTATTTTCGAGTCTGCAAACAATGCTGACTAAGACTTAATTCTATCAACGCTGAACTCTACTCTTCTCACAAGTGAAAATTGACACAGCAGCCTTTGAAACTACGTTCTAATAGTAAATTCACGTATGGGAGTGGGGTATCTCCAGGTTTCCAGGTTGTAATATGAAGAGAGACTGGTTTGATTTCCCATCACACAGCAATTCAGGATCTCTACTGAGGAGAGGTGAACTATTTCCACACAGCTCTGCTCTAGGTGTTTGGTCTGTCTATGAACAAAAGGACGTTGGCAAACCCATTAGGCTACTAACCTAAACTAAAATAAAACACTACACTACACTAATCGAAGCTAATGCTAACCCTGACACAGTCTAGGCCCAACGCATCAATAACTTTGTGCTCCAGACTCCTCTGGAGGATCTGCCAAATGCACCAGGCTTCACCCCAGGAGTTCTGATTGTCTGAACTGGGAGATCTAATTGTCTGAACCAGCAATTAGTCGAGTTACAGGAAAGTGTGTATTTTTTAGGCACTCTACCTCCTGCTTTTTCGATTCTGAAGCTGGCATTTAAACCCAGAGACTCTAAAGGAAGCTGGACTTTCTGGATTCTCTTTGCCTTCTGGGCCTCTTTGCTGTAGTCAGGTGACTGGTAGGGTCACCCATCCGCATTGGGGCTGCCCCGTGATAACTTGGCAGATTCACTCTGCCTCATGGACCTCCTCTCCTGGTACCAGACCACTGTTGCTGCCATTGGCTAGACCATGGTTTCTGCCCCTTTCTCACATGGCTTCTCATTTTCTCATTTGAACCATTGCAATTATGTAGTCTTTCTCTTTCTGCACACTCTACTCAATGTATTGTTTATGGTAGTCTCAGGGTCGTACCAATCATTGCAGGGTCTATTTCTGGCTCTGTGCTCAAGAGTGACCTCATGGAATTGCTTGAAAAACCATACGTGGAGTCAGAGATTTGATTCGGGGTCATCAAGACGCAAGGCAAGCACCTTAACCTGTGTGCTCTCTCTCACCGCCCCCCCCCCCTACATAATGTGTTGTACCTGGCATCATTTATGATACACAAGCTTGTCTCCCACTCCCATTCTTCCTACAATGGATAAAAATTACCTCCAGGTTTCTATACATACCTCGCTGCATACTCTACCATTTCTTGGAGAACTTCAGAATTTATTATTGTATCTTGCATTACCCTGACCCATCACCTCATGTATATTCAGTGCCTGACCCATCACCTCATGTGTATTCAACGCATCCCTTGTATTCTTCCCAAGTGCCCACTAACTTCTGTGGCAGAATATCACTGAAGAAATAGACTAGATTATGGATTTTGATGGGAAAGATGCTTGCAAACTATCCTTTTTTATCCTACCAGCTGGGTAATTTGTATGTCTGTAAGGAGGGATAGTTTCTTAAATTTCTGAGGTTGCCTCTAATATGGAGCTACAAACTATAAGTAGAACTGGAATTATTCTAATGAACTTTAGTAAACTAGGGAAATTTTCATTCCCAGTGCAGAAGTTTTGATGAGACACAACTTTGGGCATCAATAGTCTTTGGAATCTCATATAGCCAAGTCCAGAAAACAACAGCAAAAACAAAACAAAACAACACCTTGGATGAGTGGATGAATGTGTCAGTTGAAAACTACCCCGAGAAGACAGCAAGCGGCACAAAGTACTGACACCTGTTATGGCCACAGCTTTGCACGCACAGTCCGTGCACAGTTATTGGTGTGAGAGACCAATAGGCCAGCTGCGTAATCATGGAGATGGACACCAGCAACAATAGGGAAGTAGGGTCAGAGCCGGCCCAAAGTATTTCTTTGGTTGTGAGATAAATGTGAGCACTTAGAGAATAAAAACATAAGAGCAGTGAGGTATGTCTGCTTATTACTCGAGTATAGTGTCCATGAAGATGGGGCCTTCACTCTCCAGTTCAGTGGCATACAGGAGAATCTTACTAAGTAGTTGATGGGTGAGTAGGATGACCAGGATTTCTAGACCTGTTCTGTGTCCAGGAAAGTGCCATGGACAATGAACCCTAAACTCTGACTTCAGATTCTGATCTGCTATCTTAGCACTTGGAAAGATCATCTCTTTAAGCCTTCATCGTAAACTGTGTTTCATTGCACTGGACTGTTGTGATGAAACATTGTTGTGATGATTAAATCCCACAATGTGGTGAAAAAGTCCAGTTAAACAGTTTCTAAGGATGTTAGTTGTTGTACTTCCTGTGATTATTACAGAAGGGTTCAGAGCTCTTTTGAACTTTGATTTGAGGAACAGAGAATTCAGTGTGAAGTAGAATATGTGATGAAGCAAGAAAACCTGTATATTTATCTTTATTATCTTTATTAACATGCCGTTACGAAATGCCATGCAGTTTGATTGATCTGCATCCTATTATCATATTAAACTGCTAGGGCCAGAGTGAAGGTACAGCAGGTAGGGTGCTTGCCTTGCATGCAGCCCACCTCGGTTCGACCCCTAGCGCTTCATACAGTCCCCCAAGCTCAGGAGAAGTGATCTCTGAGCTCAAACCAGAGGTAAACCCTGAGCATAACTGGGTATGGCCCCCAAAGCAAACAAAAGACTTGTCTCCTTGGGTGATTACATCTACTCTACAGACTTCATATTCCACTTCTCTCTATTTTTCTTTTTTTGCCTAAATACTTGTCATTTGAACAGAATTTTACTTAAATTATTTGTAGTAGAAGTAATAGTAGTTGCTGTTATAGTAGTGTTGTTGTTGGTGGTGATGGTGGTGGTGTGTGTACGTGTGTGTGTGTGTGTGTGTGTGTGTGTGAAGGTGCTTTCCTAACTCCATCCTGATTAGGTCCTGACCAGGTTATCTCCCATAGCTCCTGTCAGGCCTGTGAGGCTCTTTGTTGTGTGCCCAGCATCTCTGTTGGTTGGAATGTCTGAAGGCTAAGACAGACGTGTTGTTCCTGGTGTAGCTGCAGCACACAACAGATTGTCTAGAATATAGTAGGTGAACAGGAATAATTTTTGGTAAACTAATAGAGTGAATAAAAACATTTATAAAAAAATCCTTTTGGAGGCCGTAGAAATCGTGCAGCGGTTAGCAGTGCCTTGCATATAGCTAAGCCCAGTTCCACCAGTAGCAGCACATACAGTCCCCTCAATGTCACTGAGAATGACAGCATCACTGGGAGTGCACCCCCCGTAGAAAGCCAGAGTGGGCCAGTGTGACAGGAACAGCAGATAGGACACTTACCTTGCACAGGGTCAAACTGGATTTGATCCCCGGCTTCCCATTTGGTTTCCTGAGCCCTCCAGGAGTGATCCTTGAGATCAGATCCAGGAGCAAGCCCCAAGTACCACTGGATGTGGCCCCAAAGTTAAAAAAATTTAAGTTACTGATAGTGAATTTGGGGGCATTAGAATTATGTTTTAAAATAATTTGTGAAATTCTGTCTTCATTTTTTTTTAGGGATCCATCTCCTTTCACTACAACTCACTATAATTCATAGTACTCAGTTTATATGAATGTGTTGTCATCTAAGTACAAAACTACAGATTTTGATGTCTATCACAAAACTCACAGGGCAGTGTTGATTCCTTTTTTGTCATTCATAAGTATGCTTTAGTGAAACTATTCAGTCCCAAGAGCGGATGGAGGCAGTGTGGATGGTGAAAGAGACCAGAATGCATGCTAATGCATGCTGCTCTTTACCCTGTGGGGCACCGGGCAAGGCTCTCAACAGTAACTTCCCTTCCACCCTTACTTGATTTCTGGGATGAACAAGAAGGGTGATGCATGTGAGTCTGCCTTATAAAGCACAAGGAGTAGCTGAATAAAGCACATGCCCTCTGCAAGGAGTAGCTTTGTTTGTTTTGGGGTGACTACCAGGTGGTGCTTAGGAGGGCAGGGGGATTCTGTCACCTGGCTGACAGTGGTCCCATGAGAAGATCAAGGACGACAGGCTGCTCCCTGTCCATGCCCAGTGGACATGTGGTGCGAGGGTGGAACAGGCTGGATGCAAGGCAGATGCTGTAACCTCTAGTCCTATCTCTCAGGTCTCACAGGGAGCTGCTTATCACGTGCAACCTCTTAGTCAGCCAAGGTGAAATATACTGATAAATCTTAGCTAGAATGAGATTTTTAAAACGTTTTTTGGGGGAGGAGTACTGGGGCCACACTGGACTGTGTTTAGGGCTTACTCTTCAGTTTGTGCTCAGGGACCACTCCTGGGTGTGATTGGCTACAGAAATGGGGCTCAGCTGTGCGCAGGATAAGTGTCTTCACCTTTCTCTCCAGCCACAATTTTTTTTAAAGCATCAGGATTATGTTTGTTCTAGGAGTCTGAGATAAGAAAGAGGAGGGAACTTTTCACTTTCCCCAGTGAATGCTTTGGCATTAGAAAAGGAGGAAAGAGAAGTGGAAGAAAGAGAGGGAATAGCTGGTTTGCTATATTGGAAGGAGGACAAGCCAGCCAACAATGGAACGATGAAAACAACCTCAAAGTATTTTGCTTTGTCCAGGCCCTTGATTAGTTTTTTGCCAAAAAAAAAAAGTTTTTTTTTTTGACAAAAATAGTTAATATTCTCTTTGATGACAATTTGCTTTATATTTCCAGGGAAGAAAATTCTAGCTTTTCACTACTCTTATTTGAGGGGTGGATTTTTGGAGTTATTTTTAGTCTTTTAAAAAAATTTATAGCTTGAGGCTGCCAAAGTGACACTTTCTACTTTAATTCTACTTTAGTTCTAAGATTTATTTTCCCTCTTCTTGCCTTTCATATGGGCCATAAATTATTTATTCAAATACATTATTTTTATTTTTAATATCAGCTCAGTGACCTCTCCAAGTTTTTCTATTCAGTTTTGAAAATCTGCTGGAATTTATTGGAACATCCTACGATGGCAAACTTCTGCCAGAAAACAATTGTTAATATACAGAGTCTGACCATTAAAATAGTCTGTGGAGGGCTCACGAGATAGTATAGTGAAGGGACAATTGCCTTGCACATACCCAAACCAGATTTTCTCCTCAGCACCATAAACGGTGTCTTGAGCCCAACCAGAAGTGATTTCTGGGCACAGAGCCAGGAGTAAGCCCTGAACACCACTGCTTGTGATGCCAAGACTGAATGGAAGGAAACAAAGTCGAGGGCTGAAAAGATAGAGCAGAAATGGGTCATTGCCTCACACACAGCCAGTCTCCGTTCAGTTCCTTGCACCCACACAGTCCCCCTAGCCTGCCAGGCGTGATTCCCAAGTGACCCCTAAGTAGGAAGCAGCAGTAAGGCTGGGTGCTGCCACTTGTGGCTCACATATGAAAAAAAAATCAAGAGAATTTAGAAATTTTGTGTTCACATTAAGTGGATAATGAGTAGCCTTCTCCTCCCACCATCTTAGAACTTGTTCAGAATTTTATTAATAATATATGAGAAATAAAGTTCTCAGAATATTTCAAGGGTATCAGCATAAACAAGTGCGTATCTTTTTTGTAAATAAATCTCTCATGATTTAAAGGGCAGTTAGAAGAGAGGTATAATAAGATTATGATCTTCTTAGTACAAGCATTATTTTAAAAATTTTAAGATTTGTAATGATAGTTTTAGCAATTTTCAGTTGTTTTGCTTCATGTTTTATTAAGCTTCTTATCAATATTTTCAATAACATTTTAGCATTGTAGTGATATAATGTTAAGATGTTAACAGTTCTGATGAAAATAGACAAACGCTATTATGAGAGATCAGAACTTTGTTCTGTCCCATTGGCTCTTCCGTATTAGAGGATTTCAGGGAAAAAGTTTCTCATTGGAGAAAGAAATTTCAAGCAATTATTTGCAAATATTTAATAAACTTCAAATCTCAGCACTATAACATGGAGAAACAAAATCCAATTAATTGGTACCGAAGCCATATTCATTCTGATACGGCACAGAAACCAGTTTCACACACTGTATCTCATAAACCCTTCCTATAACCATAAACCCTATGATGTATCTCGCAAACTCTTCCTATAATCCTCTGAGCTAGACTTTTGCTTCTCTTTTAAGTTGATGGGGAAGGTAACCTGCTTTGAAGATAATTATCCAGAAAATATCTTACTAGGCATTTGACTCTCAATAAAATTCTTTTTGGAGGAGAATGATTTTTGTTTTATTTAAACTAGCTTTTATATTAACAGCAATAGGAAAACTTTTTAAAATGAGACGTGTCTATTCTGGGTAGGTGGGCTATTAAAGTGTCTAATGATTCTAGTTCTACCAAAAGATAAGACATGAGAGTGTGTGCCCAGTAGAGAGAAAATTTTTGGATCATCACTGAGATGTATTTCTCAAATTAAACTGTTTCTCTTTGGGGGTCTGTGACAGAATATTCAACTCTGTTCCATTGGTCTGCAGGTCTGTTTCTAGCCCAGTACCATGCTGTATTAATTACTACTGCTTTGTAGTACAGTTTGAAGTTGGGGAGGATGATGCCACACATCTTCTTTTTCCCAAGGATTGTTTTAGTTATTTCTGGGGATTTATTGTAGGAGGAGTGCCTCATGAGCAAAGGGGAGAAGGCACCTGGAATAGAGAAGGGATCACTGAGAAAAAGATGGCTGGAGGAATTGGTCAGAATGGGAGATATGTGGAGAAAGTAGATAAAGGACCAAACATAATAACTTCTCAGTATCTGCATTGCAAACTACAATGCCCCAAAGTAGAGAGAGATTATGGGGAATCATGTCTGCCATGGAGGCAGGGGGAGGGTGGGAAAGGACGGGTATACCGAGGATATTGGTGGTGGGGAATGTGCACTGGTGGAGGGATGGGTGTTTGATCATTGTGTGATTGTAACCCAAACAAGAAAGCTTGTAACTATCTCACGGTGATTCAATAAAATTTAAAAAATAAATTAAATTAAAAAGAAACTCTTTTTCTTGATCAAGGCCTAAAGAGTATTCATTCTGAATAAATCTCACATTGAGATTTAAGTTCTAGGTTTTAATATTCCAACTGAGGTTAAAAGTTGTTTTTTTTTTAAATAGGAAATCTTTTTTCCCCCAGAACTCACTATATTACTATAAAAATTTATATTGCTATTTAGTAAATAGTGATAAAAATACCATATGTGCTTATAAGCTGCTAGCCAGGAAAACTTTGTGAAAGACTCCAGCTTGATTTAAACTTTGAAAGAACATAAAATTGGAATTTATGACAAAAATAGAATTCTATAATAGTTCCTATTTGAACAGAACTCTACACTCCACATGACAATTTTACCAATTATATTTGACCTTTGCAATGGCTGTCTAAAAGCCCTTACAAGTGGTGCTTTTAATTACTAATGTACAAGTTGTTTCCTGCACTACACCTGACCAAGAGAAGTGTATTTCTTAGGCTTCACGTGATTCTTTTTACAGGGTGTGTGGGCTGTAAGTATTAGGGAAACAAAGGTGATTATATTACCTTGAATGCTTGATATAAGCAAATGTCATTAACTTATATTGTAAACGCAAAACTGAGAGTCAGGGAATGAAATTGTGGAGTTAATTAAAAGGCAAAACCATGCATGAGATCTGATCTTAAATTCAGATTCAATTGTCACCATTCAGGTTGATTTCTGACCTAAGTAGAGTGGCAAGATATTTGAGGTGGAGTATCCTAATAGTATTTATGCTTAAGTTTGTGCCCACAAAACTATTCGATAAGACATTCCAAAGGTCTGTATTAACATTGCCCTGGATGTTGCAGAGATGAACCCCAAGGGCCTGACCTCATAGTTTTTCATGTTTGTCAAAAATAATTGCTTCTGTTTAGACAAGTGATTCTTTTAGAGAGTTAAATCACTTCAGTTGAGCATGTTACCTAAATCTGATATATTTGAAACTTGAAAAAAGATAAAAATTTATGAGTAGGCAGAGAAAGTGGGATGTTTATGCACTGTCGATGAGCACGCAATATGTATTCACATTTTCATATTTACTGAAGCATTCATTACAGTATCCAAGATGCATAAACATTATAAATGAGCACTGGTAAGTGAAAGCATAGAGAAAAATATTTCATCTCTGGACATTTTCCCTTCAAAAGACATAACAAGCACATGAAAAATTGTTTAAAGTAATAATCGTCAGGAAATGCAAATCAAAACTACAATGATATCACCTCACATGTTAGAATGACAATTATGAAAATGATAACAAGTGTCTGTTACTTCTATTTCCTTCTAGGGATGAGTAGATAAAGAAAATGTGGTATGTGTGTGAGTATGTATTCGCTCACAGTAGAATATTGTTCAGCCATAAAAAAGCATATATTGTCATCTGTGATAACATGGATGGACTTGAGGGCATTATTTCAGATAAAGTGTCAGGCAAGATGACAAATGTCATATGATCTTAAATACATAATTAGAAAAAATCTGATAGAAAGAGAGAAGATTGGTTGAGAGACAGGTGGTAGAATTTGGGGAAAATCGGTACAGGTGATCAGAAGGTAAGGAACAAACTTCCAGTTAAAAGAAAAATAAATCTTGGGGATATAAGATAAAGTGTGCTGACTGAGTTTGGCAATATTATATGGTGTATTTGAAATTTTCACGAGCCTAAATCTTACTAAATCTTAAAATTTCTCATCAAAGAAAGAGTTCTAACTGTGCATAGTATGAGTGTTGATTAAATTTATTATAATACTCACTTCACTATCATATGTAAATCATTATGTTTTATATATAAAACTAACATTTTATATATCATTATTCTCTAATAAAAGGAAATAAACTCTTATATTATTAAAACAATTAAAATTAAACCATATACTGTTATCTTATTTATGTCAATCATTTGTTTTGGTTTGGTTTGGTTTTGGCATCATTGGGGTTGATCAGGTCTTCCTCCTAGCTCTGTGCTCAGGGCTCAGTCCTGGAGGCCTGAGGGACTGTATGGGGTCTCACAAGTTTAGCCAGTTTGGCCGCATGTAGGCAAAAGCCATTCCCATATCCTCTCTCAGGCCTCAGTGTGCCAGTCATTTGGGATCCTGACTTGATCTCTCCCTTTTCTGTCCCCTTGGAAACTAATTAGATCAATACTGACATAAAATAGTAGTTGTTTCTGATTTATACACACTTGTGGTCTACTGCCTTCTCTCCATTTACATTTATTCCTTCAAAATATTTGTGTATGTGTATTTTTATATGTGAACTATTTTATGTCCTCCTAAATCTTTAAGTAATTGTCAATGTCATGCCCATATAGATGATAAAACTTTGATTTTAAGGACTTGTGTGCAGTAGAGCAGGAAATAAAGTGACTTATTTTTCCTTAAGTGTTTTTTATTTATTTATCTTCCACTGTTTAAATCCTTTACTGGCCTGAAATACCTTCCCCCTTAACCACCTTCTCCCCTCACATCCTTCTCCTTATGTAACCTTAATTTTAATATAAGTGTTCGCTAGTGTCTTTAAATTTTATTTTGTCTTTTCATCAATTACATGTTCTTACATTGCACACCTAAGAAAAATCACCCAATTCCTAGGATGAACCATTAGCAAGGCAAAAACTTTAAGTCCTGTCCTCTCTCTGGACTTTAAATATTGTCTATTTTTGTTGGTAACTATGGGAACATGCATTTATAGTAAATTATATCATTGAATTAATTAATTATCACTAGATTTGATTTTACTTAATTTTCCTGGATTGATTTTTTTTTTTGGGGGGGTCACACCCATCGATGCACAGGTGTGCATCCTGACTCTGCATTCAGGAATTATCCCTGGTGGTGTTCAGGGAACCATATGGGATACTGGGAATCGAACCCAGGTCAGTCAAATGCAAGGTAAATGCACTGCTCACTGTGCTATTTCTCCAGCCCCTTCCTGGATTGAGTTTTGAAAAGACAACTATAATGTCATGGGGGTGGGGGCCATGGAGAGGGGACAGGAGAGAGGAGGGTTTTTTGCCTTCTTAACCTCAAATTGAGGGCCAGATAGGTAGCAAAGCATTTGGGTGTTTGCCTTGAACACAGCCAAGCCAGATTTGATTCCTATACCACAAATGGTCTCTTGAGCACCACCTGGAGTAATCAATGAATACAGAGCCAGGAGTAAGCCTTGAGTACCACATGAGAGTGAGAAGAGAGAGGAAATCAGCTAATATGCCACGTCAGAAGTAAACCCCAAATACATTAGAATTATGAAATTGGGCAGATGTAAACTAGATCATAAAATTTTTTAGAAAGGCTTCAAAAACTTTAGTTTTGAGAATTTTTAGTTGTGAAAACTGAGTATGTGTTATCCAGGTAGAACAGGAGAGAAGAGGGGAGAAAAGAAAAATAGAAGGAAAGAGGAGGAACAATTCAAGTAGAAATACAGTATGTTTACACACGTGATGGACAAAGGAGTACCAATGTCAAGATGATGCTGCGGTATTAGTACATCTAATAAGGAGAAGCTACGTGCTTTTTTAGAGGGTATAAAGTTCTCTGTATCAAATTAGGGTTAGCGTAAATGTGTAGGAAATAGTGTTCTGAGAACAATTTTTTTTGTTTTTGTTTGTTTGTTTTGCTTTTTGGGTCATACCTGGTCATACACAGGGGTTACTCCTGGTTCCTCATTCAGGAATTATTCCTGACGGTGCCCGGGGGACCATATGGGATGCTGGGAATCTAACCCAGGTTGGTTGCCTGAGTAAATGACCTAACACTGTGCTATCGCTCCAATCCCCTGAGTACATGAGTTTTATCTTCGTAGCAGATATCATAGTTGTTAGAGTTGAATTCTGGGATTAAACTGAATTGTACTGCTGAGATAAATGATTCACATATTACAAATAAAGTTGAAATGTTATATATGCAAGGGATGGAAAAACAGGTCTGATCTCTCTAAATGCCCAATATACCTTGTCTGGTTTGGGTTTTTATTTGGGGGAGGAGAGTTTGAGAGAGCTTCTTGGGCATACCCAGCAGTGCTTAAGTATTCCTGGCTCTGTGCTCAGGGATGCTTCTGGAGCCTAGAATCAACCACTACCAAGGTAAAAAATTTAAGCGCTATTTTATCTCTCTGGCCTCTAAATATTAGTTATTTTTGTAAGTAACTATGGGAAAGCATGCATTTTACAGTCACTGTCACTGTCCTCCCGGTGTTCATCGATTTGCTCGAGCGGGCCCACTAACGTCTCCATTGTGACAATTGTTACTGTGTTTGGCATATCGAATACGTCACGGGAAGCTTGCCAGGCTTTGTCGTGTTGGTGAGATACTCTTGGTAGCTTTCCGGCTCTCCAAGAGGGGTGGAGGAATTGAACTCAGGTCGGTCATGTTGGCCGATTGCAAGGCAAACGCCCTACCCACTGTGTTACCACTCCAGCCCGCATTTTACAGTAGATAAATTATATCATTGAATTAAGTAATTATCCTGCCCTCCAACAGGTGATAGGTGATAGGTCCTGATGGATCTATCACATCTTCCAGAAGGACAATGGAGATGATTATCCAAGACTTCTACTTGGATCTCTTCAATAGCCTCATCTACCTGCCCACAGATGTCGTTCCCATCGTTCTCCCTTCGAAAATCTGAAACGCCATTTTGTGGAAGCGAAGAGCACCTGGCCCAGACAAGGTCAGACCCAAACACCTGAAGAATCTGCCGTCAGCACTCATTAATACACTGGCTCGGCTCTTCACACGCTACCTGTCTGAATGCAAAGTTCCATCCCAATAGAAAACCAGCAGGCCTGTTCTACTATATAGAAGGGAGACATCCACAATATTGGCAGCTCTCACCCGATCTGCCTGTTGTCTGTCATCTAAAAGCTGTTCACTTGAGTCATCCTGAATAGGACTGGCAGAACACTAAGTGAAGGACAACCATGTGAGCAAACCGAGTTCTGAAAAGGTTTCAGCACAATCGACCATACCCACACAGTAACCAAGCTCATTGAGGTTTCATGGGAGTTCAAGATGCCACTCTAACATCTGTTGATTTTAAAAAAGGCCTTTGATTCTGTTGAGACTGAAAAGGTCATAGAATCCCTAGCCAAATAGGGTGTTCAAACTCAATACATCAGGATCCTCCTTGAGCTGTATTATGGATTCACCACCAGATCTCACCATTCTACAAGGAAGTTATTGACATAAAGAAAGGGGTTCAGCAGAGTGATACTATTTCACCAAAACTCTTCAGTGCCACCCTTGAGAATGTCATGCGACAACTGGAATGGGAAGGAATGGGAGTGAAGACAGACGGTCAGCAACCACACAATCTCCACTTCGGTGATAGCATTGTTCTAATAACACCCAACATTAACCAAGAGGCACATGCTGGCCAACTTCGACTGTGAGTGTGGAAAGATCATACTACATCTGAATTTCATGAAGACAATGTTTATGAAAAAAGGACTAGTTCCTGACATTCCATTTACTCTCAATGGAATGAATATCTCCGAATGCAGCAGTTATGTGTACCTAGGTTGAGAACTCAACATGGCGAATGACCTGGCACCTGAGCTGCACAGGAGGAAGAGAGCGTGGAACACCTGCAAGAGTGTTGAAGAAATAGCTAAGATGACAAAGAACCTCTGGCTCTGGGCACATCTCTTTGACTCCACCATTCTCCCTGCACCAACATATGCCTCAGAGACCTGGGCCCTACGAAAACAGGTGAGTACGTTAATTGGGTCACCCAAAGAGGAATCGAAAGAGCTATGCTTTGAGTAACATGCTTCACTCAAGTGAGAGAAGGAATCCGGAGCTCTGAGCTCTATCGACGATTGAGAATCAGGGATGCTGTCTTGTTTGCCAAAGCATTGAAAATCAGATGAGCTGGACATGTAATTCAATTTGAAGATGATTTCTGGACTAGAGTTGTTACCGACTGGATTCCTTGTGACATCAAAAGATTGTGTGGTCACCAACCTACGAGATGGTCAGACTTTTTCATCAAAACCCTGAACAAATAGTTTGAGGCTTTTTGTGTTCCTGTAGCAAGCAGACGACATTGGGCTACACTAGCACGTGACAAGGGACAAATGGAGACGTTACTGGCGCCCATTCGAGCAAATTGGTGAATAACGGGATATCAAGTGATCAAGAGATCAAGTAAAGTAATTTCCACTAGATTTCATTTTACTAACTTTTCCTGGATTGATTTTTGAAAAGACAACCATAATGTCATGGTGGGGAAGAAGAATACAAAAAAGAACTTTCAAAGGGTATTGGACTAATTGTACTAACCAAAACTTAGTGAATTTCTTATTGGTGCCAGAAGAAGTAAAGCACGTGCATAATCTCATCTCATTTTCATAGTATTTATGATGGGAAGTTCTATATTATTTTTCTTATTTTACAGAAAAGGGAGATTAAAGAGGGAAAAGGGTACTTTGGGGTAATACTGTAGCTAGAACTGGTATAAGATATTTTTGTGTTCAGAATTTTTATTAGAGCTTTCTATGTTTTATTAGAACATTTCTGGGTCAATTATTTATCTCAAGTCTGGCTCATAAATTAGTGCTTCATAAATCAGTAGTATTAGTATGAATTGAGTGAACTAAAGACAAAACAATCCCGGCACACCACAGTTTGGGCCTATATTTAAAAATCTGAGTTTCTACTAATTTCATAATGACTTTTGTGACCTCACTATATAGATATTATTTAAGGCTTTATTAAACATTTAAGTCCTCTAAAATTAGGTAATGCATTTACTAATGAAAATCGTGGGGCTGGAGTGATAGCACGGCAGGTAGGGCATTTGCCTTGCACTCGATTGACCCGGGTTTGATTCCCAGCATCCCATATAGTCCCCTGAACACTACCAGGAGTAATTCCCGAGTGCAAAGCCAGGAGTAACCCCTGTGCTTTGATGGATGTGATCCAATAAGATAAAAAAAAATGTTGCTCAATTGTAGGATAACATTGTTTTGTCCTTCCTGCATAACCTCAGGTAGTTTAGTTTTATTGGGTTTCTCCCATCACAGTACTTCCTTTCCTCTGTGTTTATTTGCAACTTCTTTCTTTGTGCTACATTGACTTGTAAATATTGTTTTTCTTTTCTCCTTAAGTCTTTTGTATAGTTTATTCAGAGCAATGTCCTTTTGGGCACAGGAAGACAGTAGTAAATGCTATGCTTTTGTTATGTGGGAGTCATTTGACTCTAAATATTTTTTCTCCTGGACATCTATTGTCTCCACCTAAACCTCAGCTGCCCTTGCTTCCTGGCACCCCCAAAAGTAGGGTTCCGAAGATGGACCCAGGGCAAGTGGTGAGCTATGTGCTACCCTGGCATGGAGATGGGCCTGGCCCAAGTGCCCTAAAGCTTAACTGTGTTAAGAGCTTGGTCATGGACAGATGCTGTCATGATTCAAAAAGTAACAACTAGATTTGGACCCTAGGGTTAGGAATGATTAATCTGTTCTGAGCTCTATAGTGTGAGTCTGAGGCAAGATGTTCCCTGGAGAGCTTCCCTACAAGCTTCAACGTATCTCTTACTGTGTCCATACAAAAATCACTAGAGGAGAAAAACACCTTAAGAGGTGTTTTGCCCAGACAGTCAGGAAGGGCTTCCTTGTGTTGTTTTTGCTTCCAGGGTGGAGCATGGGCCAGGAAGGCAAGGTGGAGAAAGATAAATAGAGGTGGAGAGAGATGCAGGGGATCAGAATCAAAAGAGGAGAGGTAGAACTCAGGCTGCGAGATGAAGCATGGAGAGATGAGTGGGGATCGAGGAATGAGGGGCAAGGAAGGAAGAATGTGTGAGATTGAAGAGCCGAGAGATTGAATAAACAGAAACTATTGTTCTTCCTTTGCCTGCTCATCACCTACAGCCATCTCAATCCTGTCCATACACAGTGGCTCGAGAGCACTGAACACAAGTGGTGAGAGAGAGCGTCCCGGAGAGCCTGTGAACACACATTCCTCCACGGGTGTGCTCTTTATACTCAATGGTTTAGTGATTAATACTTTACATAATTGATTTTATGACATAGCAACAATAAAATTAATTCAGTGCCACTCTTTCGAGCTTTGAAGAGGAACTAGAGATAGCTCACTTTTCTAAAATCTCATTCTCAGAATGAGAGTAGGAAGCCTTTCCATCATGGGGTGCAAGATGAGCACAACAGAATGAAGACTCCAACTGGCACTGGCTATAAGAAAAAGGATTGATAGTCTACATAACAAGAATTCTCTTAGAGCTGTTCTTTCTTGATCAGCCCACAACTCCATTGTGTTGACTGTTCTCCACCCCTTATTTAGAAACAGCTTACATATAACTGTGTTCCTTATGGTATCTTTCCTTTTAGGAATTTTTAAAAACCTTTTTTTTCTGGATAAGTATGTGTATTTCTTCTTGTGCAATAATATAAAGTCAGAAATAAATATTGGAAGGCTTTGGAAATTTTGGCTTCTTCTTTAGTATGCCTCCAGAACTTTTCTATTTCCTAGCAAGGAGTTTTCTTAGATATAGGATAGCCTTTTCTTCCTATACACACCATCTTTTCTTTGTTTTTATGCAGTTATAATGAATGAGAAGGAAGAGAAAGAAGGAAACTCCACTTGTCTGCAGATGCCTATGATTTTCTGTGGGACTGGGGTAGTGCTTAGAGAGCGCTTTCTTTATTGCCTCGTGCATTATTTTTCTCTGTCACACTAGGACATATCAGTGTAATAAGTTTTGCTGTTATCTTGCCTACATCTAAGCAAATGGGGAAACAACACCAAAGTGGTGGGGCTGGAACAATAGTATAGGGGTGGGGCGTTTGCCTTGCATGTGGCTAACCAGGGTTTGATTCCCAGCATCCCATATGGTCCCCTGCCAGGAGTAATTCCTGAGTGCAGAGCCAGTAGTAACCCCTGTGCATCTTGCGGTGTGACCCAAAAAAGCCAAAGGAAAAAAATAAAAAACCCAAAGTGGTGTATTGCTATTGTAAAATTGGAACTGTTACCAAAATTGACAAGTTGAGTGCCTGCCTCTGTGGTTCTGGCTCTGATCAAAAGAAACTTGGTCTGTTTACGACTCTCAGTGCACCAGCTTTTTCCTCTATACTATCCTGAATCTGATTCCCAGTCAAGACATCTTCAAGTACTTTTATTCACTGGCATGATCAGATATGAGAGTTGTAAAAAATCCCAAGAATAGGATAAGACAGAATGAAGACCTAATGTTTGCTTGAGTAGCTCTGTGACTTTTCCTAGATGAGTAGAATGTTTCAAAATAATAGTTTATGGACAGAATTTAGCAGAATAACTTAAGGAAACTTGTTCCACTACACATTCTTAGGTTGTATTATCTGAGATTTTTTTCTTTAGTTAGCAGCCAGTTTTTCTAGGTTTGGTACCATTAGTCTAAGTCAATTGCTCCAAATCTGGACAGAACCTTTGACTTGTCATTTGATAAAGTCATTTGCACCTTGTTCATTCATCTTAGGGGCGCTTTGACTGATTTTCAAGGATGGTATTATGTCTTTTGTCATAGGTGTAAGGAAGGAAACCAGCAGTCCCAGTTGTATCTGTTCATTTTCTTCCATAAAATAATTTCTTGAAGTGCATCTTCCAGATATTATGAGATCAAAGATAGCTGTATAAAGGTTGGCACCAAATAACTTGTATATGTTTTGACATCACTGCTCTGTTTCTGGGACTTGTAGATGATTCTAGTCACATGTTTGATGACAGTTACTAGCTCAGGCTGTAAGTTAGGCAAGTTCTGTTTACATAATCGTTTTGACAAACACAATGTGAATGTGACTGCCTATAGTTTGCACTATACAGTGAGCTTTGGATAAACTATGACATTTTTAAAAACCAGAAGGAATGCACTATTGAAGAAACAAACCATGTCTGAGTTCAATTCAACAGGATTCAACAGAATTATCTTTATCCTCTAATCAGGGTCATGACATGTATACACACACACACACACACACACACACACACAATTTCTGGATTTCCCTTTTCCTATAATCCATACTGCTCTGCAAGCACTCCATTAGATACTTTTATAACACAGGTGGATTGAAACAACAGATTAGAGGTGGGGAGTAATACATAGTGAGACATTCCCTCAACTCAAGGAACGAAGAACATTCTGAAATTGCTTGATGTTAATCTTGACTGTGTTTAAGTCCAGAACCTTTCCATTAAATCCCATCCCATGCAATAAAGCACGTTCAAATCATGCAACACAGCTCAGTTGATGCTTATAGCCCCACATACCCCAAATTACTTGGCGCTACTCAGTAGGGGATGCCTGATAGGAAAGAACATGCACAGCACAGCAAGAGAGACATTCACCACCACACACAGAGGAGGGGAAGAGCTGCAGAGCTCAGTAGCCGGAGGAGGACTAGATTTCCTGATTTCAGTTTACAAAAAAATCAAAAAATAAGTCTCTTTCCCCTATAGTTCACTAGTCTTACATGGCAATTTCCCTAGGCTGTAAAATGACCTTACATTCAGATTAATGTAAGAAATCAGAATAATTCTCAGACTTGTCTGAGATCAGGGCCTGGCACCGTCCCTCAGTTGCAATCCTTTCCTCAAAATTACTTCTCAGATTGTTTTATTTGTTTTATTTACCTGATTGGTTAATCCTGGAATGTCAATTTCCTCCAATATCTTCCACTTGGCAAACCCCAGAGTAATTTGACCTATGAAAGGATAAGTCCGTGGGAGAACTGAGCTAAGGCTTCAGACATGCAAAGCGCACACCTTGGGCAACAGAAGCGTGTAGGACAGGAGGCTCCCATGACTTTACACAAGGATAGCATGGTTCTTCCAAATAAGACACACACAGAAGACCAGTGGGGGCCCAGGCTGGACACTGTATGAAATGCACAGTTGATGGGGACCTGGGCCAGGGAGCCACCTGTTCCTCTAGCTCGCATACATTTAGGTCACACTGCCTCAGACCATCACAGTTTGCTTACCTGCTCATTGTTGCTCTCCCACCATTCCCCATACTCCCTTTGGGGGTGAAACATTCTATTTCCGACTTGTGCTGGGCCAGTCTCCTGTCTTTGTACCTGGTGAGCATGAACAAGGACAGGAGCAAACAGAGAAATGTGATTGTGTGCTTCACTGGCCAGGCTGAGGAGAGACAGGGCTGGCCTGTGCCATGACACTGTTTCCTTATTCTCAGTGCAGTGGCGGGCCTGGGACACTTGCTGGGTGACAGCTATGGGATACAGATAATGTGGAATGATTGAATGAATTCTTGGTTGAACCATATGCACTCTACTCATTTACACTGCATAGTAATATGTGAATTTATTGTCTTTAATGGTCAGTAGTAGAAGGCATGCAGTTCGGGGCTGAAGAGATAGTACAGCGGGTAGGGCATTTGCCTTGCACGCAGCTGACCTGGGTTCTATTCACAGCATCCCATATGGTCCCCTGAGCACCACCAGGAGTAATTCCAGAGTGCATGAGCCAGGAGTAACCCCTGTGCGTTACCAGGTGTGACCCGAAAAGCAAAAAAAAAAAAAAGAAGGCATGCAATTTAAATTAAAATTACTTAATGAATACCCTGTACCTGGTGAGTATGAGCAGGGATGGTACTAGAAATTTACCTAAATTTAATTGCAGTAACAACCCTGTGGCAGAGGAAGCCTAAAATTATAAAGATTAAGTTTGATTAAAGATTTTGAACATAGAAAGTATCAGTTTAGAACTCACATTTTTGGCCATTATAATGTTAATTATATATATTATAATATATATATTATAATGATAATTAAAGTGGCACTGTTATCTCACTGTTGCCTTCCATGATCAAGGTTCTGTTTTCACCATTCTCATAATTAATAGTAAATCATATTCTATATAATATTTATATATGTAATCTCATCATCAATAAAAATTCTCAACATAAAGTACCTTCATTAAGTGGTAATTAATTGGGACTTTTGTACTAAAGACTGGTGATGCCGCAAGAGAAAAGAGTCATCAGATACGAAGGTTGTACCAATCGAACTTAACTTTTTAGTCAGGACTGGACTGCCTTCATAGAGAAGGATATCAGAAGTGTTAATTCACTCTGTGTGAAAGGTATAGAATTTTTCCTCTATGTATGCATATGCAGCGAGTGTTTTATCCATTCAGCACAGGAAGGACATTTGGGCTTTTTCTAATTTTTGATAATTTTGAAAAAACAGAAAATATGTTATTACATTCCCAATAGTAGTCTCCTACATAGAGCATTTAGATAATCCATTACATCTGAGTGAAAGTTTTCAAAGCCAATGTGCTTCACAGAAATAATGTTTCTTTTTCTGTTGTTGTGGAAGGGAACACCCAGCAGTGCACAGGGCTTACTCCTGACTCTGAGCTCAGAGATTACTCCTGCCAGTAGTTGTGTGTCTGTGTGGGAGGCATATGAAGTAAATCTTAACAGGGGTTAATACAAGCACTGTACTAAATCTCTGGCCCCAGTAATGTCTTTTGGATAAGTCATTAAGACAATGAGATAATTAAAGTGGCACTGTTATCTCAGTTTGCCAGCTGAGGAAACATGCATATTTTTGTTGACTAAACATACAAGACTGATCAATGGAGAACTATGCATCGAACCTGCAAGGTACTATGGTTCTTAAGGCTTAATACTTCAACCATGTTCCTGGTACTCAACAGACAGTATAGTGGCAAGTCTAATTATTATTCAACTTGCTCACTCTTAGAAGAATGAACACTTTGAGGGAGAGCTTCCAAGTGCTGCTTGGGTTGACTGAGGGCCTCCAGGAATATAACTGGGTAGGCAGATGAGTGGCAAGCTCAGTGAGTGATAGGGAAGTCTGCTGGGGGTGGGGAAGCCAGGCTTCACCTGGCAATTCTCGGAACAAAAACAAATGAATCAAGGTTGGTCATGTGCAGGGATTGCACCCTAATTCGCCATCTCCCCTGCCCCTCGAAACCATGACCTTCCTCCAATTTTACTCTCTTGTAGGTACTAATAGTATTTGAATAAAATGGTTAATTTCATCAAGCAAAATGGAGGTTATGGATTACCATTCAATAGACATTAGCAGAGCAGCTATTGTATTCCATGTCTTGGGGAAACAGAGATAAATAACCCAGAAATCCTGTTTTCCTAGACCTTGCATTCCAGTGGAAGGAGAGAAAAAGGACAGTATGTGCATTAATGACTTTAGGTCTCCAGTCACAGAAAGAAAACAAAGAATTTAATGATATATAAGAGGAGGTAAAGCATAGCAACAGACCTGAGTAAGAAGCCTTTCACTAAGAAATGACCCTAAAGGAGAATCCTTGGTAGAACATTCATCATTGAGAGACTTGTTGTTACTGTGTTTGGCATATTGAATACCTCACGGGTAGCTTGCCAGGCTTTGACATGAGGGCGAGATATTCTCGGTAGCTTGCCAAGCTCTCTGAGAGGGGTGGAGAAATCGAACCTGGCTCAGCTGTTTTTTCTGAGTGGATTGAAATTTATTTAAATAATTATTACTCTAATCCAGATGTTAGATGGAGTTCTTTTAAATAAACTGCTAAATTATTTTTAGATAATTAATGATTAAATTTATTTATTCATAATATTTTAATATGTCATATATTATTTTTCCTACCCCTGGCTAAAATCTTCAAAAACCATTTTTCACTTTTATGTATATATTGTTTCAACACCTCACCTATCACTAAATTCTGTTTCCTTCAACCAGTGTCCCAAGGACCTCTCCCAGTCATCTCTCCTCCCATGTCATCTCAGTTCTTTAGACAAAATCTCATTATGACGATTTTATTATTTGTTGATCCTAGAATATGTTTATTTTTTATCCCACAGAGAGACTTTTTAAAATTTTTTTAATTTTTTTAATTTTAAAAGCTTAAAAGTTTTAAGTGAAAGACTTATAATTTTTAAATAAGTTTTAAATACATTTTTAATTTTTTTGATTTTAAAATTTTTCTAAAAAATTATTGTGGAGGTAGTGACTATACACATATTGATGAATAGAGTTGAAATCCTCAAATTCCACAGAACTGTAAGTCAATGATGTTGATAAGATAAATTTCTTTCTAAAAATTGTATATCTTTCTTTTCTAAAGGTACATAATTTTTTTAAAAAAAGTCATGAATAAATTTGTGCTTACTAATCTTTAATTTGCATGAAACAAATGATCCTGGGGTCCAGAGCAATAGCACAGCAGGTAGTGTGTTTGCCATACATTCACTTGGTCAGTTCCTGGCACCCCATAAGTCTCCCCGACCCCTGAACACAGACCCAGGAGTAAGCCCTGAGCACCACCAGGGCTGGCCCCCAAACCAAAAACTAAATAAGTAAATAAAGATAAAGCCTAAAAATTTAAATTTTACTAAGCATGAGGAAAATAAATACAATTTTCAGAGTCTGAAAATGCTCATGAAAGCATAAAAGTGTTTTTATTGTAAGAAAGGGAATTTTGTTTTTTATATTAGAAAATATCTATTATAGATAACACTTAAGTATCCGCATTGATAACAATATTGTAATAAAATATGGATGTAAGATATATCTGGTTCTTAACTTTTCTCTTTTTGATCCTAATTTGCAAGTGATCAGTAGAATAAATAAGGGAAGTCAGTGAAGAAACGAGTTATATGACTTTAAATATTGATTCCTCATTTGAGACCCTAATTTCTGAATTTATGTGTTTAGTTTATACTTAATAGGGCACTAATATGGAGCACATAAATTTACAGTGTAGCATGGGAAGACAAAATGCAAATTGATCATTTATAAACAATGTGTGTTGTTTTAATGCAGTAACAAATATAAGGACTTTCTAAGCTTTACTAGAATGACAGGAAAAAATTCAGGGAGATGCGATGCCTAAGATTTAGAAATGAGTCAGAATGCAGTGCACTGTGAAAAGATGGGTAGGCAGATAGAAAAAAAATCAAGAGCAAGACTTAGCAGCATGGTGATATGGGGAAACACTGTCTAATTTTTTTAAATTGTGAACTTTGTGTAAAATAAGACATGAGAAAACAGACAGTATGAATGAAAGACTATAGAAAGTAGTTCATGGGTTAATTAATTCAATAGTTTATGAGATTCCACTTTCAGATCTTTAAACTAAGAGAAAAATATGATCAGAGTTGACATTTAAATAAAATGCTAAAAATTTGGCACAACAAAATTAGAGAGATTTATTCTGCTCAATAGTCTGTAAAAGAGATAATGAGATGACTTAGGATAATTATGATACGTATGAAAAGTAGACTTTCAAAAATATTTAGTCAGGGAATTAGCAGAATGCATTGGATGAGAGTGTAAGAGAAAAACAAAACAAAACAACAGAATTCTGCCCTCAGTACTGCATTGCATGGCACACTTGGAGATAAATAAAATGGAGAAAGAATACATTTGGAGGAAGGGATTAATTAAACGTTTCATTTTGGAATACCAAATTTGGAACGTCAAAGTGAACATATTCAATAGACACATTGGTATATGGGTATAAGAATCTGGAGGTTAGGAAACTGTCACACTTACAAGCCACCAACATACTATGGTTGAAAATAGCACGAGGAAATCTGAAAGTGCTTACGGAGAGCAGGTAGACTATGCAGAGATGGTATTTACAGACTTGCTGTTTCTTTTTTTTCAAAGATATGTATCACAATATTAATCTGAGCATTCCTTCAACACATTTACTGAGTACCTACTAAATGAAAAGTAACTGAATTCACCTTCATTTATATTGTAAAAAAAAAAAACCAAGCAAACAAATGCCCTGTCTCCAGACTTCTAGATTCTCTCTATAGCCTTCACACTTTGTTTTCTGGGCCATATCTTTGCATAAAAACTGTTGCAAAAATTTTTAATAAACAAAATTATTTGCTCTGAAATTACCGTTAGTTGTTTTTACCTGTGAGTTTGTGTTCCTTCTGTACCTACTTTGTTCAAGTATCTCTATATCCTCTTTATACAAGTCTGTAGGAACCCATATTCATCAGTTAAATCCAAAAAGTAGAAAGGGAAAGAATTACTTATGATATGACAGTAAATGTAATTTATCCACAATTATTTGAATAAAATATTTTGTTTCTTACTCCATTTCAGATTTCCTACCAATATCTATTAAACCTTGGATTACTGAAATTTCCCTAGGAACTATGGGGTTCAGAATGAATAAACAGTACTAATGAGATAAAGAATAAAAAAGATGGATATATTCACTGTATCACTGTGTCACTATCATCCCGTTGTTCGTCGATTTACTCGAGAGGGTGCCAGTAACGTCTCTATTCCTCCCAGTCATGAGACTTTAGCAGCCTCTACTTACTCGTCTTTCCCAACTATTGGAGGCTCTTTCAGGGTCAGGGGAATGAGGCCTGTTATAGTTACTGTTTTTGACAATATTGAATACACCATGGGGAGCATGCCAGGCTCTGCCCATGTGGGCAGGATAACCTCAGTAGCTTGCATTATATATCCAAAAGGTATGTGTATATATATATATATACATTACGTTTAAAGGTATATATATTTATATATATAAAATATATATATTTCTCTCTATGAGAATGGATACATTAAAATAGTAAAAGTGTGTAAATTTTGATGCATATTGGGGAATGAAACTTGAAGTTGGAAGAAAAAGATTTTGATGGTAGAAATGCAGGTTGAGCACAAGTTTAAATAAGAGACCACAGGTAGGCTAAAATGTTATTTAATTTTTTATCAAAATTCAAATTACTATAATATAAAATGAGAATTGTGGTAGTTTGTCATTATACAAATACCAATGGTGCCATTTATATGTGCACTAAACAATCCATAATGAAAGTCGCACTTGAGATCGACAAATTATTTCCAGAGAACTTTGGTAACAAAAAGTAATTGTAAACAGAGTGAACAGGTGGAAGAATAATGTGATGTCAATAATCTTAAAGAGGGAAGGTTCTAGCACTTACATAATTATGAATAAGGTGTGGACTATGTCTGGACATAGCATTTAGCTCCTGACCTGAAGCTTTATATCTTGAGGATTGTTATTGTTACTATGAAAGAATAATAATTCTTTGTGAAGCATTACAGAAGGTGGACTTTTAAAGATAAGACAGTTTAAAGAAATGTTTTGTAAAACACTGAAGATGAAGGACAGAATTTATCATAAAACTTGGATTACAGGCAGAACTTTCTAATAGTTTAGAAGGAAAGGGTCCAATAGATAAAACAAAGAGAAATACGTGGAATTTTCAACTATGGTAATATTTCTTTTTTAAAATTTTTATTTATTTATTTTTTATTGTATTGAATCACCATGAGATAGCTACAAGCTTTCATGTTTGGGTTACAATCACACAATGATCAAACACCCATCCCCCCACCAGTGCACATTCCCCACCACCAATATCCCCAGTACAGCCCCCATTTCCCACCCTTCCTCTACCTCCATGGCAGACAATATTCCCCATACTCTTTCTCTCTACTTTTGGGCATTATGGTTTGCAATGCAGATACTGAGAAGTATCATGTTTGGTCCATTATCTACTTTCAGCACACTATGATAACATTTCTAAGATGTAAAGATTCCATGCAAGAGCGCTGAAGAGAGTAGGGCAGGTAGGGCACTTGCCTTGCACTCAGTGGACCCGGTAGGTTCCCTGAACCTCAGCTGAAGTGATCCCAGAGCAGAGAGCCAGTAACGAGCCCTCAGAACCACAGGGTATGGCCTAACCCTTGCCCACTTGGTTTCATGCCCATCTATTGTCTCATTGTTGCTTGAAAGTATCAGACATCTCCCCATCCAGGGATATCTTGAGCATTTTCTCTTGTGTTATTGTCTTGCTCAAGATACCTTCAGAGCTATCTTTTACATCTTTTCCCAGTGTATATCAATACGGCCTACCAATAACATTCCATTATAAATGGCAACTGCAGTACCATTTTTATTATTGCCACTTCTAATTTTATCTCACTCAACATAATTTATATTTTTATTATGGTTAAAACTTTTCTCTGAAGCATGTGAGTTCTATGAGGATGGATATGGTTTTCTTCAATGCATTCTTTCCAGAACCAATTACATTGCAGCTCACTGAATGTAGGCATGAGTAAATAAAAATGGATCCAAGTTATAGAGAACTATCTGAGTTTTAGTTTGAGTGTCTGGAAGTTAATGAAGTGAAAGTGGAATGGGTGGAATTTAAAGTTTGTGAAAATTCAAGTGGAAGTGTAAAAGAGCCATTGGGAAGAAAGTTTATGGAAAAGGCAAAAACTTCAGGGAAAATGGCAGGCTGTGAAACAGTGACTCCTGTAATGTTGTATAGAACTATTTTTTATTTACTTGTAGTGCATATAGCTGTATTATTTTGTTGTTTTTGGGCCACACCATATAATGGCCAGTCTTTCTCCTGACTCTGTGCTTGAAGATCATGTCTGACAGGGCTCTGGAGACTAAATTAGAGCTGGGAAACAAAGCTTCCCGGCAAGTTCCTTACTTGCTCTACTATCTCTCCAGTCTTTATTTTTATTCATTAAAAAATTGTTTTGTCCTGGGGCCTCACCTGAATGTTCTCAGATCCTTTTTTATTTTAATTGAATCACCATGAGATACAGAGAGAGAGAGAGAGAGAGAGAGAGAGAGAGAGAGAGAGAGAGAGAGAGAAGGAAAGTACCTACTTTAGAGCTGGGAAATGGCAGGAGGGAAACTGGGAACACTGGTGGTGTGCTCAGGTCTTACTCCTGTCTCTCTACTGAGTGATCACTCCTGTCTCTGAGCTCAGGAATCACTACAGGTGGGCTCAGGGGACCATATGGAGTGACAGGTATCAAACCCAGGTCTTTTATATGCAAGGCAAGAGCATTAACCACTGTATTATTCCTTCACCCCTGCCATATTCATGCCAACAAGCTGTATTCAGGTGATAGGTGCTAATTAGATGCTAATTAGACTAAGATGATAATAGTAACCCGATAATAGTAACCCGTTTTGCTTATCAGTTTCAGTCAGTGATCCTGAGAGTGTCTTAAGGAAATTTTAAAGAACTCACATTTATGATTTTTTTTAGCTCTAGTAAGAAGTCTTGGAAAAATATGATCTCATTTTTTCTCTGACCAGTTGTCTGGATGTGATGCCCAATAATGCTACAACTATCTCCTGAAACGAGAGAAGCTAAACCAATGTTTCAAAACAGGAAAATTAATAGAGAATGTTGATCCTGGACCATGTCTCTGAGGCAATGAACCTCTTTAATTATAGAACATCTTTTATAAGATAGTAATTTCCTTTAAAAACTGATTTGAATTAGTTGTAAATTCTCTCATAACCAAACTTTTCTATCTTTTCCTGTATTTTCATTATTTTCTATATCCAAACTAAGTATCAGAATATCTAATTTTGCTTTTAATACTTACTTAGATTCTGATATTTATAACATTTTATATACATGTGTATGTTTTTATGAAAACCCTAAAAAGCAAAGGTAAAGGTAAAGGTAAAGGCCCTCCCATTGATCGTCGATTTGCTCGAGCGGGCCCAGTAACGTTTCCATTGGAGACTTTGTTGTTACTGTGTCTGTCATATCTAATATGACACGGGGAGCTTGCCAGGCTCTGCCCTGCGGGCGAGATACTCTCGGTAGCTTGCCGGGCTCTCCGAGAGGGGCGGAGGAATCGAACTCGGGTCGGCCATGTTGGCCGCTTGTAAGGCGAATGCCCTGCCCGCTGGGCTATCGCTCCAGGATTTCCAGTGGTGCAATCGGTTAGCGCACGGTACTAAAAAGCAAATCATAATAAATTCCCTGATCTTACCAAACATATGTAGTCTTCTATATACTATTCAATTTTATAATGCTATTTTATGTACATATCTAAAAGTTTTCCTAGAGTTATATTTGTATAGGGGAAAAGAAAGATGGTCTGTCTAAAACTAAGTATTATTTACTCCACGTTTCCCTCAATCAACAATCAATTACCCCTTGAGACATCATGCAACCCTCATTGTTCATTTACTTACAGTTGTACATATAATAACCAAAACCAATAATATGATGGTGTGATTTACAAGAAAAATATACACTTAATTATTTATAAGAACACTGTAGACTTCTTATATAGTTGATCTTCTTTTAGGATTTTTGGCTCACAGCCCCACAATCTTTGGGATTTCCTAAATTATAAGTGTTTTTTTTGAAAAGCATCTAAGGATAGGGCCCATTGCCTAGTGGATCTATGCTATTTTCACTCATCCCTGTACAAGCCATGAGAGACAGTTACATCACCATTGGTCAATGAGTTCATCAGTAACATCTATGTAAAAGCTCCCTTAGATGTTGTAAAAGAAAGGCTTTGGGAAGCTTCCTGGTTTGTGAAGATGCAGGAATAGTGGCAGGTCTGAAGTAGATCTAGAAGCACTATTCTCCTTCCCATGTTCTCTGCATCTATTATTCTGGTTGTTTCTGAGTCATATCATTTGATTATAAATAGGGGAACTGGTATGTAAAATGTTTCTTTGAACTCTGTGACCTGCCCTTGAAAATTGGTCAAATATGAAAAGGGGATTGTAGGAACTTGATTTATAGCTAGTCATTCAGAACAACTGGTGTCAACCTGGGTTTATCATTAGCATTTTAAGTAGAACTGGGCAGGGAAGGGCAGTTTCCTTCAGTAGGATTAACCTTTAGTTCTTAACTGAACCCAAATTTGCTTTCTCTGGGTAGGTGTGTTGAGTTGAATGAAATTGAATTCTATGATACCTATCTGGTTGTTGTCTGGAGAATTGTGGAATAGTATATCTCTTAATCTCCCCCCACCTCCCCTGCCACTATCAACATAGACAATGGAATTAGGTCAGGCACTCCAAAAATAAAGCTACTATAGCTTTAGTATTGTATTGTCACACTGTGAATTAATGGAATACATTTAAGTCAGTTATGATCACTTATGACCACTTCAGTAAATTTTGTGCAAAAAGATTTGCACAATTACCATTGGCTTTTCTTTATTGATGGTTTCACTCCATAACTTTTTGTTTTGTTTTGTTTGGGGGCTACTATAACTGGCTGTCCTCATCTTGTCCTCCTGGCTCTGTGCTCAGGGATCACTCCTGGCAGTGCTCAGGGGACTATATGCAGTGTTGGGAATTGAACTGGTAAGCCCATGTGCACATCAAACACCTTAATCCGTGTACTCTTGCTCAAACCCTACCCCTACCCCTTTCATCCCAACAGACTAAGAAAGTATCAAGGAAAACAAAATAAGGAAGCAAAGTTCATTTCCCTGTGTGCCCCTTATCTCAGATATAGATGGAAAAGTGACTATGACTCTACTAATGGAATTAGTGCTTATGGAATTCTCTTCTAGGCACCATGCTTTTTGAACCTGATAAGAGTAACATTAGGAACTAGTTTTCATTTCCTCATTTATTTTCCCTTTATTTTATTTTATTTTTTTTAAAGTTGTAGATTTACAATTTTTTGTGCTTTGGTTTCAATTATACAATGATCAGATACCCATCCCTCCACCAGTGCCCATTTTCTACCACCATGGATAATATCCCTCCCACCCCCATCCCCCCATCCCCCCTGTCTCTGTGGCAGGGCAATCTCCTGTGTTCTCTCTCTCCTTTTGGGTGTTGTGGTCTGCAAAAGAGGCATTGAGTGGCAAACATGTTCAGTCCATAGTCTACTTTCGACATGCATCTCCCCTCCTGGGAGGATCCTCCAAACATCCTTTATTTGGTGCTCCCTTCTCTATCTGAACTGCCCTTTCCTCTAGGATACCCGGCTGGCCTCTAAGTTATGGAGTAATCCTCCTGGTGCTGATCTCAGCTATTCTTGGGTATTAATCTCATACTTTGTTACTTTATATCCCCCAGATGAATGCAATCTTTCTATGTCTATCCCTCTCTTTCTGACTCATTTCGCTTAGCATGATACTTTCCATATTGTACCACTTGTATGTAAATTTCATGACTTCATCTTTTCTAACAGCTACATAGTACTCCATTGTGTAGATGTACCAAAGTTTCTTTAACCAGTCATCTGTTCTTGGGCATTCAGGTTTCTTCCAGTTTCTGGCTATTGTAAAGAGTGCTGCAATGAACAAACAAGTGCAGATGTCACTTCGACTATACCTTTTTGCCTCTCTGGGATATAAACTAAGAAGCTTCTGCACCTCCAAAGAAACAGTGACCAAAATACAAAGACAGTCTACAGAATGGGAAAGGATATTCACCGAATACACATCTGACAAGGGGTTGATATCCAGGATATACAAAATACTGGTTAAACTCCACAAGAAGAAAACATCCAACCCCATCCAAAAATGGGGCAATGAAATGAACAGAAACTTTCTCAAAGAAGAAATCCGAATGGCAAAAAAGCACATGAGAAAATGCTCTACATCATTAATCATCAGGGAGATGCCGATCAAAACCACAATGAGATACCATCTCACACCTCAGAGACTGGCCCACATTCAAAAGAACAAAAGCAACCGATGCTGGCATTTCCTCATTTTTTAATTTTTCTTGGTCTCCCTGGCTTTGGGCAAAATGTTTCTGTTGCGCTTTCAACCTTCACTATAGTCTAGTCATTATCTCCTACTTTTTACCATTACAATTATTTTCACGATTTTGAACCTGCATGTTTCTACTCTCGTATTGGTTCCCCAAACAGCTATTAAAACTTCAGTTGCTGAAACTCCAGGCAAATTTTGGATCTTCTTTCACCCAGTAAGAATCACCCAGAAACAGTTTTTAGCTTTAAAATATATGATGCTGAAAGTAGAGCAATGTGATTTGTTTTCTGTCATATACATTACTCTTTTTTCAATTCTAATAGAAATAAAGGAGAAAATGTCTGACACATATGTGATGTATTTGAGGTATTATGTAATTTTGATTTCATTTTATTCCCTCAACCAAGTAAGTAATATTATCCACATCTTTAAACTAAGGAGCCTGTGGCTGAGAAAGTATCACATTTTAATAAGGTCCCATAAATAATAGTAAATGAACTAGACTTCAGATACTTCACTTTTAAACTCATTCTCTTTAATAACAGCTCACTTTTTATTTTTATTTTATGCTTTAAAATTTTACCTAATAAAATATGATAACCCATTTAAAAGACAGAAAAGGTCATGAATCAAGGTAATGTGTGTATTTCGTGGAGCTAGCCTTTGAGTGCAATATAAACTTATTTTTTAAAGGTCAAATTTGACTACACAGTCGCTAAGTGGAATAAATATTCTTCCATGTCCTTTGCAAACATGGAAAAAGACCGCCATGCTTCTGACAAGAGGTTGTTTATCTAGAAGCACACGCACACTCGATAGCTACAAAAGAGGCATATCTGAAAATTGACAGTATAAGTGTGGGATATTGTGTGATATTAGAAAACAGACAAGATGTAGTGATGGAATATTTTAACAACTGTAAAGTGTTACAAAGAATGCTGAAGACAGAGCCCAGAGCATTCTTTCAAGTCAATATGATTTAGGAGAATTCTACTTGAAGGTGGACTGAACATCCAGACCACATTTCAGCTTAGAGGGAAATCTGTTTGACAAATTTAGCTTAATAATACAAAGTATGTTGCGAAATACTCCCCTACTGTAATCTGCCCTTTTTGTATCTATACATATATAAATATTTTAGAATGGTTTAATACTTGGTGTACTGACAACTATGTGGTCTCTGCATACTGAAAAATAGCCTTGCTCAGACTTTAAATCTCAAGCTCACTCATTCAGCGATTTTAAATTATAAAATATACTGAGCATGATTAGTAACTCCATAAAATAATGTCAGAAATGAACATAAGTTCCAACAATACTTGAAAAACTGCAAGGGAACATATTGCTCTGTTCACTATAAAATAAAAGAAAGGTAAAGTTGACATGTGGAGATAAAATGCAAATAAACAATCAAAATGTGAAGATATCATGTTTGCCTAGTAATTCTATTCATAGGAATTTATTCTGAGAATATAACTTAAGAGCATCAAAGGATCCTAATCAACACTGTTTCCTTGAAAGTTATAAAAATCATCAAAAACAAAACAAAAAAGGCAAATTGCTTAATAAACAAAACATAACAATATATATTTGTAATTGAGCTAGGACCTCATTTAGATGTGTTAAGCTTTATATTGAGTTAGGACTCTCACTTAGATCCTAGAAAGTTTTCTAAGGATGTATTTTCATCCACGTTTGATAAGATCTTCTTTTAAGGTATCTTTAAGTCATTTTGTTCTTTACTTTCCCTTGATATTACTATTGGTTTCACAATCAATAGAGACCCTGGAAGATGCAGATTTTAAAACTAGTTCTAAGATGCTTTACAAGCTTATAAATTATTTATAGTGGAAATATTTATAAATATTTAAATATAAATATTTCTAGCCTCTATCTCTCTTGGAGAGACTGGCAAGCTACTGAGAATATCCCGCCCGCATGGCAGAGCCTGGCAAGCTCTTTGTGGCGTATTTGATATGCCAAAAACAGTAAATACAATGAGTCTCATTCCCCTGACCCTGAAAGAGCCACCAATATAGCAGCGTTAAGAAGGATGAGGAAGGAGAGGCTGATAAAATCTCAAGGCTGAACTAGGCTGCCAAAACGAAAAAGGACAAAAATGACTGTACTTTCAATGCACGTACGCTGGCATCTGATGCATCCATCAAGGACTTGATGGTACAAGTGCAAAAGATCAAGTACGACATCATTGGTCTGACCAAGTCGAGAAGGCATAAATCACATCATGCCTTTTTTGACACTGGAGAAGAACTGTTCCTTCAGAACATGCGACAAAAGAGGCATTGGTGGTATTGGTGTTCTTCACAAATCACAATCACAAATCATCTTGTTAATCGTCGATTGCCTCGAGCAGGCCCCAGTAACGTTTCCTTCATCCTAGCCCTGAGATTATATTCAAGGCTCTTTAGGAGAATGAGACCCATCATTGTTACTGGTATTTGGCATATTGCATACACCACGGGGAGTTTGCCAGACTCTGCCGTGTGGGCAGGCTACATTCGGTAGCCAGTTTGTCCAAAGTAGTCCTTGTCAACACAAATTTGGCTATAAGCATTGATTCATTCAAATGACTAACAACCCAAATTGGACGATTACACTTGAATAGATGTGGCTCAGTGCTGGCAGTTTCTATCTTCGTTGTCTACGCACCAACATCCAATTATGATGAAGTAGAAATTGAGATGTTCTATATGGAGCTGGAGAAGTTTTATAAAGAAGACCACACCTTCTACAAGATCATTGTCGGTGGTTTTAATACCAAGATAGGACTGAGAAGATCAGCCAAAGAACTCCAAATCGGGACCCATGGCCTAGAATGGACTGAACAGAGTGAGAGACTGTCTGAGTTCATCAGGTCGACCAAAACCATCATTGGTAACTCAAATTCCAGAAGGCGAATCTAAACATTGGACAAGGGAGACTTCCAGTGGACAATTCCACAATGAAATTGACCACATCATATTCAATCGATGGTTTTGCCTGACCAATGTCGCTGTTGTCCCAAAATTCCAAATGTGATCAGACCACCGTGTCCTTCGTGAAAAATTCTACTTCACAGAGTGGGGAGAAAGGGCTGCAAAGTTTAAGAAGAAAACTCCCAGAACGACCACCAACTGGGAGCTTTTTGGTACTATTTCAGCAACATGGGAAGATGCCGTCGTTGAGAACATTGATGAGGAATATGATCGACTGGTTCAGCACCTCCATGATTGTGCGAGGAACGCAGAGAGAGAGAAAGCCACAAAAAGACGGCTGTCTTCAAAAACTCTCGAGCTCATTCACCAACATGGCCTGGCACAAGCTTCAGGAAACCGCAAGCGAATGTCAGAGCTCAGAAAGCAGTGCAGAGAAGTGATAAAGGAAGACCTCAAGAGAGAAGAGCAGCAGTGCTGCCTGATGTGGCAGAAGCTGGGAAAAGCATTCACAATGCCTGCCTGTTCTTCCCCAACTATAAGACCAAGATGACTGCCCTCTGACATCCTGATGGATCTATCACATCTTCCAGAAGGGCAATGGAGAAGATCATTCATGACTTCTACTTGGATCTCTTTGATAGCCAAGTCCACATGCGCACATAACAAATTCCACAGGATGGATATGTCATTCCCAACATTCTCCTTTCCAAAATCCAACATTTTTTCAGTAAAGAAGCAAAGAGCACCCGGCCTAGACAAGGTAAGACCCGGACACCTGAAGAACCTGCTGTCAGTACTCATCAATACACTGGCTCGGCTGTTCACATGCTACCTGTCTGAATGCAAGGTTCCATCCCAATGGAAAACCAGCAGGACTGTACTACTTTACAAGAAGGGAGAAATCCACGACATTGGCAGCTCTCACCTGATCTGCCTATTGTCTGTTGTCTACAAGCTGTTCACTCAAGTCATCCTGAATAGGATTGGCAGAACTCTAGGTGAAGGAAAACCATGCGAGCAAGCCAGATTCCACAAATGATTCAGCACGATCGACCAAATCTACACAATAACTAGGGACATTGAGGTTCCTCGGGAGTTCAAGATGCCACTCTAACATTCATTGATTTAAAGAAGGCCTTTGATTCTGTTGAGACTGAAGCAATCATCGAAGCCCTAGTCAAACAGGGCATTCAAACTCACTACATCAGGTTCTTTCGTGAGCTGTATTATGGATTCACTACCAGGATCTCACCATTCTACAATGAAGTGATCATCCATGTCAAGAGAGTGGCTCGGCAGGGTGATACCATTTCACCGAAACTCTTCAGTGCCATCCTTGAGAACCTCATGCGATGACTGGAATGGGAAGGAATGGGAGTGAAGATAGACGGTTGGCAACTACACCACCTCCACTTCGCTGATGACATCGCCCTAATAACACCAAACATTAGCCAAGAGGCACAAATGCTGCCCAACTTCAACTGTGAGTTTGGAATGGTTGGACTACAGCTAAATCTCATGAAGACAATGCTTATGAGAAATGGTCTCATTCCTGATGTTCCATTCGCTCTCAACGGAACGAACATCTCCGAATTCAACAGTTATGTGTACCTAGATCGAGAAGGCAACATGATGAATGACCTGGCACCTGAGTTGTGCAGGAGGAAGAGAGTGGCTTGGAATGCCTTCAAGAGCCTCAAAGAAATAGCTAAGAGGACGAAGAACCTTCAGCTCTGGGCACATCTCTTCTACTCCACTGTTCTCCCTGCATTAACATAAGCTTCAGAGTCCTATGAAAACAGGATGAGAGTGCTATCCTCTACCAAAGAGAAATCGAAAGAGCTATACTTGAAGTATCATTCTTCACTCAAGTGAGAGAAGGAATCTGGAGTTCCGACCTCTGTTGAAAATCGAGAATCAGGGATGGTGTCTTGTTTGCCAAGGCGTCGAAAATCAGATGGACTGGACATATAATGAGATTTGGAGAGGACAGCGAGACTAGAGCCATTAACAACTGGATTTCACGAGACGTCAAAAGATTTTGTGGCTGCCCACTTACAAGACAAGATGGTCAGACTTCTTCATCAAGACCCTGAAAGATCAGTTTGAGGTTCTTCATGTTTCTAGAATGAGCAGATGCCATTGGGCTACACTAGCATGCGACAGGGATGGATGGAGATGTTACTGGTGCTTGCTTGAGCAAATCAATGAGTAACGGGATTTCAAATGATCAAGTGATAGTGGAAATAAAAAATTTATGTGGGTCAAAATGGTAGCCATATGTAGGGTTTTCAGGCGAGAATAGTGCCAACGAAGACAGAGATAGTTCAACATCTAAGGCGCTTGTCTTGCATGCAGCCCACCTGGGTTCAATTGTCAGCACCTCAGAGGGTCCCCTGAGCTTCCCAGGAATGATCCCTAAACACAGACTCAGGATTAATTCTTGAGCCTTGTTGAGTATGGCTGCAAAATCAAAAAAAGGGGGGGAGGGGGAGAAAAAAAGGTAAAAGGTAAAGGTAAAGGCCCTCCCGTTGATCGTCGATTTGCTCGAGCGGGCCCAGTAACGTCTCCATTGGAGACTTTGTTGTTACTGTGTCTGGCATATCGAATACTCTCGGTAGCTTGCCGGGCTCTCCGAGAGGGGCGGAGGAATCGAACTCGGGTTGGCCATGTTGGCCGCTTGTAAGGCAAACGCCCTACCCGCTGTGCTAAATAGTATGAAACTAAAGAATACCAAAGGAAGGCATTAATTACTGTCTTCTACTGTAGGCTTAATGAAGACTCAGAGAAAAAAAATTAGTCTTCCTAAAGATGGTTGGCTTTCATTTAGAAATTTTTCCTTAATGATTTTTGCATGAGCAACTGAAAAAACTTTTGGATTCAGACCAAACTGAGTAATGATAACAGAAAGAGCCATTATTAACTGAGCATTTGGACTATGCCAGACACCACCCTAAGTACCCAAATTTACTGACTTAATAACTACCACAACACTATGCATTGAAAATGATTATTATCCCTATTTTACAAATGAGGAATGACTAGGACACAGGAAGATTAGCTTGTCCAAGAATACTGAACTTTTATTAACTGTTATGCTATATATTTTTTCTCACTACGATGCTGGTTACAAACATTGGCTGGGACATTTATTGGATCTGGTTGTGTTTTGAAGTAGCTTAAGGAACACAGGTAACTAAGTTAAAACTATCATCTTTTACTAACCTTCTGACCTAACCTGCTTCTGCTCTTTTTCATGACTTCAAATAGATGGGAATCCTAAGCACTCTCTGATACTGACGTTGATTATAATTTGCACCCAGCTACTCGGTTTTCCAAGTCTTGAAGTCTAGTAAAGACAAATATTAAGTTCTTTTCTGTGGAATAAGATTTTTCCTGAAGCTGAGAGAGAAGAATGATTTTGTTTCTTGTCACTCCAATTTCTTGCAAGACTCTGTTCCTATTTTATATCTGATTTTGTAGTCATTTCTTAAATAGAGCTCCCAAATTGTATGAACTTAGGAATCTTTGAGTACCCTTATGTGGCACAAACTGATAATGTCAATTGGGTCTTCAGTTTTTTCCGCACATCAGTTTTTTTTATTTAAAACTTGTAGTTTATGGTAATACTATAACCATTGTCTTATACTCCCAGTCCTAGTAAGCCAATCCTTCTGCCAGTGTTTAGATCTCTCCACAAAATTGTCTCAAGATTCCTTCCTCCTCCCACTTAGCCTTCTCCAGATCCCAGTTCTATTGATAATGTCACAGAATGTTTTATATTGGGAATTGTCTAATTCCTTTGTTTCCTTTATACTCCAGAATAATAGGGAGATCATCTGGTATTTGTCTTTATAAAAATTAATTATTTCACAGTTACCTCACATCATTACCACCAAACTGCCCAAGAATCCCTACCACTGCCCCTGTGTTGCCTCCAATCCACCCCACTTCTCCCCTCCTAACCTAGAATCATGGTTTGTTACCAATGGTATTTGATTCCTACCCTCACCCATAGATGAGGAGACTCCCCTCAGCCCTCTGCTCCCACACACTCTAACTCAGGCCGTTTCTAATGCCATGTACAAAAGTCAATTCAAAATGGATTAAAGATCTAGATATCATATTTGAATCCATAAGTTACTTAGAGGTAAATATAGGTAGAACTCTCCATGATATTGAATCTTGATGCATCTTTAAGGTTGAAAGGGCATTTTATGGGAAAGCTCAGTCCATTGATATTTGGAAAAATTATTGATATGAAGAAAAAAGTGATATGAAGAGACATTCTCTCCGAGGTTTTGGTTGCTTTTCCCACTGATTTTTGTTTTTCTGTGAGGTCATTAGAATCCTTCACACAACTGGTTTAGTTGTGAAAAATGCCCTCAGCTCTTGGTTTAGAGCGTTTTTACTGCTTCTTCAAATCTGAGTGTGAACGTTGCAGAGGAGAGAACTCAGGTTGAAGTTCTATTCATTTTATATACTGAATATATCTGTCATCCTCTTCTTACTGAAATTCATTTGAGAAATATTATGTTAATCTTAAACATTGCTCTCATATACAAATTATTTTATTCATTGTTTTAAAAACTCAGTTTCTCTCTTTTGTTCTTGCCATCTTGATTACAATGTCTCTTGGGGTTGTTTTCTTTGTATTTACTTTAATTTTTACACTTTTAGGATCCTGAATCAGTGCACTAATTTTCCTGTCCATATTGGGGAGTTCTCAGCTATTATTTATTTTTTCAACCAGTTATAATCCCCGTTCCTTCTCTCTGGAATTCCTATGATTTTGAGGTTGTTCCTCCTGCTATAGTATAAAATATGTATTAAATATTTTTCATTTTCTCTATTCCATCACTTTCTATTTGTAAATAATGTCATATGCCTTGTCTTCGAGTCACTAATTCAATTCTTAGTTTCATCAGTTCTGCCTTGAGACTTGCTAGTATATTATCGATCACCTTTATTTCTATTTGAATTAGTTACTTCACTTTTATCCATCACATTATCATTAAGTCAATAGATTTTCTGTTCAATTTTCCCCCATATCATTATATTGAGAGAATTTTCCTAAGCTTCAGCAGTTTGAATAAATATAATGTAACTGAGGATCATTTTGGATTTTGTCACCATCCACTGATGTGGTGGAATTCCCTTATTTCTTCATCGAACAAGGTACTAAATCTTCAGGAGGGAGTTTGGAACATTCACAATTTGTGGCATTTCACCCCTGTTGGTGGGGGTTGACTATTGATGAGTGGGTGAGGCTGTGAGGGTCGGTGTTGGCTGGTGCTCTTTACAGTCAGTGCAGAAGCCCATGGGTGCCTGGTCATTGAGGTTTCTTTTTCTAGTCCATGGGCAAGATACTCGCAGGACGCATGGTTTCCAGCCTTGGTCTGCTCCATGGCACTGATGTGTCCGTTCTCTAAGTTTAGTTAGTATGTAGTTCTGTAGCACTGTCCTCCTGTTGTTCATCGATTTGCTCGAGCAGGCACCAGTGACATCCACATTGTGAGACTTGTTACTGTGTTTTAAATATTGAATAGAACACAGGTAGCTTGCCAGGCTTTGCCATGAAAGCAAATACTCTCAGTAGCTTGTCTGGATCTCCAAGAGTGACAGAGGAATCAAAGCTAGGTCGTCCGAGTACAAGGCAAACGCCCTACCTGCTGTGCTATCACTCCAGTCCTTAGTTAATATGCCGCTGATAATTAAATGTCTATGACAGATTCCTCTTTTCATATACAAAGAAGTACAGAGAATATAATTAAAACAAAGTTTTAAGTGAATAAAGATAACCTGGCAGTCTTGGGTACAAATAAGTTTAATCACAAACTAAGTGTGCACTTGAAAAAAATGATTAAATGTCTTTGAATCTCAAAGTATATGTTTACTGTGTAAGTTTCTTACAAATTAAATAAAATATTGTGTTTGTGAACATACTGAGTGAATTTGACAAAGATCTGTTCTTTTCCTTCTTATGTATATTTCTGTTGTCACATATTGGGTGATATATTTGAGAAAGTAAGACAATAAAATAGGAGCCAAATGAAAGAGAAAAAAAAAGAAATTATTTTTAGCTAAAAAAATCTGGAAAAGTGCCTTTCTATTTACTTCCTCAACACTTCTACCCTTACCAAACAAATGGGGTTTTAAGAAAGGAAGAAAGTTCATTCTCCAGATGTATGCCTGAGGCATACTTCTCTTTGGGTGCCATGTAATGCCTTTTCACAGGCCCAGACATTTTGCAGCTGGGCTACTTTCAAATGTGCCTAATACAAATGAAAGTAAATTTCTAGGGACAGAATTTTTCAAAAAATATCAATCAAAAACATTGCAATCAAATTCAAATAGTAACAAATGAGACAATTTCACGTGCAAATTAAGATTCACTGTAATCACAGTATTGAAGAATATCAACTTATTATACAAAAGGGGTGTTGTATATGTGATTCATCAAAATTATCCACACATAGTGTTTTGAGCTCCCCAAATATACTCTAATTATTGCAGAGCCAAGTGATTTAATTAATCCTTTAAAACATTATTTTTCTCTCCAATTAGGCACCTGAAACATATTATTCATTATACTGAAACCACAATATATAAATCTTTTTAATTCCTTTTCAACATTCTGTGAATCCTAAATATATTTAAATGGCATTTATAAGACATTGGTAGAACATTACTTGAGAAGCTTACATGTTATCTTGAAAAATTAACTATTATTGAGTGATGATTCAGTATTTGGGGATAAACTAAATGTTCACTAGAGACTAGAGAATTGTTTTTATGGCCACACACTTAACATATATTTATTAGAAAATTTCTTAAAATTTGTTAATTACTCATAATGGAGACATAAATGACAATGTTATAGATTCCTGTGTTTTGGTTTTGTAACCTGCCACTTTACTGTAAAAGTTAATCATTTCTAGGAGGTTTCTTTTGAAATAGTCTTTAGGGTTTTCTAAGTATAGTACTGGGCCATCAGCATATAGTGATAGTTTGATTTCTTCTTTTCTAATCTGAACATTGTTAATATCTCTTATATAATTGCTCTGGCAAAGACTAAGAATATTATGTTGAATAATAGTGAAAGTGAGCAGTCTTGTTTTGTGCATTATATTAGAGAGAAGACTTTCATTTTTTTTTTTGCATTGTGTAAGATACTACCTTTGAGTTTGTGGTGTATGGTTTTAACTATATTGTGGGAAGTTTCTTATATTTCTACTTTATTAATATTTTTTCTCTGAATGGGAGTTGGGTTTTGCCAAATATTTTCTCCTCATATATCAATAAGCAAACAGTGATGTAGAGGAGAGAGAAATTTTAAAAATTGTTCATGCGGCTGGAAAAATAGTATAAGAGGTAGAAGACTTGCCTTGTACACAGTGAACTGATGTTTGATCCTTGACACCCATAGTACCCATACCCTGCCAGAAAATATCCCTGAGCACAGAGCTAGGAGTGAGCCTTGAGCATCACTGGGTGTGGCCCCAACTGAATAAAATAACAAAAAATAAAAGACATACAAAAAAGAAATAAGTCACTATTAAAAATAATTTAAAAAAGACACAAGAGTATGGGAACATATCTCCTGCTTATGGATTAGAAGAAATAATATTGCCAAAATGACAGTTATGCTCAAAACACAATCTAGATTCAATGCATTTTCCAGTGAAACATGCTGGCACTTTTAGAGACATAAACTAAATGCTGTTGACACTTATGCACTTATGTAGAATAATAAAAACACAAAATAGCAAATTAGGATGAAGAAGATGGAAGACTGTCCTTGACTTTAAATTATACTAAAAATCTGTTGTCATCAAGAAAGTGAGATACTGGAATAAAGATACTCAAACTAATGGAATAGAACCAAGAACCCAGAGAAAGATTCTCAGGCAGTTCCACAGTTAATCTTCAACAGAGGAAGTGAGTGAAAAGTGAAGCACAAAAAGGCTCTTTAAAGAAAGGCTCTAGAGAAATTGATCATTCACATATTTAAAAAATAATGAACTCATACTCTAATCTGACACTATATACAAAAGTCAACTTTTTAGTAAATTAAAGATCTTAGCATCAGACCTGAATCCATAAGTTATATTGAGGAAAGCAGACATAATCTTTTTTGACATTAAATCTAGAAGCATTTTCAATGACTTAATGACAATGACCCAGCACAGAGAAGCAAAAATAAACAAGTAGGACTATATCTAATTAATAAGCTTCTGCACTGCTGAAGAAACGATGACTACCCCAGACTGGGAAATATTTTCTCATCTCCCATCTGTCGTAGGGTTAATATCCAAGATACACAAAGCAGTTGTAAAACTTTGTGAAACAAGAAAAATCAATCATGTCAAAAATGGGAAGGAGAAATGACAAAACACTTCTTAAGGAAAATATAAAGTGCCCTATAAATCCATGAAAAAATAATTATCATCAGGGAATTATAAATCAAAAGAGCAAAGAGGTATTATCACACATCAGTGAAACTGACACACACAATGAAGAAGAAAAACAAGCAGAATTGGCATGCATGAGGCAATCAAAGAGTCCTCACCCACTCCTGGGGATATGGACTGGTTCAACCTCTTTGGAAAAAAATATGAATGCTTTTCAGAAAACTAAAATTTGAACTTCCATTTAACCCAGCTATTTTAATGTTGGCATATACCTCAGGAGCCCCACGAAACTATTTTGAAAAAACGTTTTTGCTCATATATTCATTATAGCATTATTAACTGTAGCTCTGTAGCACTGTTTATAGATTTGCTCGAGTGAGCACCAGTAACATCTCCATTGTGAGACTTGTTGCTGCTGTTTTTGGCATAGTGAATACGTCACAGGTAGCTTGCCAGGTTTTATCAGGTGGGTGGGATCTGGAATAATCAAAATACCCCCGATAACCAGATAAACAAGTTGTGGTGCATAAACCCAACAATATACTATCAGAAAATTTGAAATTATGCCTTGCTGCTACGTGGATTGAAAAAATAGGCATCATTTTATTTAAAAAATTATTTTAAATATCATGATTTATAATAATAGGGTTTCAGGCATATATTATTTCAACACAACACCCTCCACTAGAGGAAAGTATCATGTTGAGTGAAATCAGTCAGGAAAAGAGAAACTGATACAGAATAATCTCCCTCATATGTAAGATATTAATAAAATAATGTTAAGTTAATAACAAAATGTGCAGTGGCAATAGAATCTGAAAACTGGCCTACAGATTGCACTTACTAAGAATGGAAGGTGAGAGGTGATTAGGAAGGGACCCTGAGGCAATAGTGGAGGGGGTGGTGTTGGGATGTTGTACACGTTTATTAACTGTCGTAAATCATGGTGCTGCAAAATTTAAAAATAAGAACTATGCCTACAAGAAACTTACAGTGAAGCAAGGAGAAAAAGAACTAAAACAGCAGTAGGTTGAAACTTAAGGGGTTCTACACTAGGAGACCTATGAAGAGCTATGGCAATGGAAATGTAATAAACCAAATGGTATATTATGCATATAAAATTAGAGGCTAAACAGATATTTATGAGGCAAAATAAAGACATATATTTAGTTATTAGAAGGGATAGAAAGAATAGGTTGAATATTAGGTACAAACCTAATAATGAAATAGATACAGTTGATATAGTTGAGATATAGTTGAGGAACTCTACCGTTTGTCATTACTGGGATATGATCTTGCATTAGCATTTGTAGCATGGAATTTAGGGGACGGAGAAGGTTATATTGGTAAATGAACTTAAGCTTGAAAATATCAAGTCTTCAATAATCACGCCAGTAAGGGATTTTTGAACTATATAAAAGTTTCATCGTTTAATATTATAAGACATCATTTGAAAATTATATCCTGTGATCAGATTTGCACTCCAGGAAGATGACTCCAGCAGCTCTTGGGACAAAGTGTTGCATCAGTAACAGAGATTTTCAGACATGATACCAATAGGCAATCTATTACAGAGTCGTGATAAATGAGAATGAAAAAGATAAGTAAGAAAGAGAATGGAAATAAAAAGTCAAAGTTACCCAAAGTCAAAAATGACACAGATTTAAATAACTAGTCTGAAGGTATAGCTGGTATCAAAGAGGCAATGGAATACAAAGAACTTTCAATGATAAAATTTAGAGAAGTGATGGAGAAATTACTATTTAATTTCTACATACGAAGTGCTTTTCTCTAAGGACTGTTTACCCTAATTACCCAAGATGTCAAATACACTAAACTTTCAAAATTGACTCACATATTTGCTTGAATATGTTTAAAAGGACTACTTAGTTTCAGTTTTATCTGATCACTCTTAAAGGTATCTTTTACCATTTCACACAGTTTTAAATTGACAATGTTAGAAATAATATCTGTTTGAAGAAAGTAAATAAGAAAAGTCATTGATGATTAAAAATTTATACGGAGTATAAATTGAATTCCAGAGATAATGCCATTTTGGAAAGATATCTTTCCAATTATGACTTTTCATTAATGTCTACTAATTTTTTTCCAGGTACATTCTCAGTGTCAAATATTTCTGTCAACTAAGGCAAGACTATTTCTCTTCTCTAGATTCTGTCTGTTTTTGTTTGTGGCTATAAATATAATTGAGTAGCTAACATTTTGACTTCCCCTGCAAGAAGTTTTATTCCCCTCCAGAAGTGGTGTACATAGATGTGGCAGAGCATATTAATTCCTCATTTAGAAAGTAAACCTTTACGGAAAGACTTACATTTTAGTGTATTTCTAAGGCTAAATTTCTTAACAGCAACTATTGAGTTCAAATCTAAACTTCACATCACTTCAGTCAAATTTCTCCATCTCTCCTTTAGTACCCTCAGTAAAACAGGAATAATAAGATTCCTCAATATATAATATATACATTATATACATATAAGTAATAGATGAGATTACACAGACAGTGTGCACGGGTACAGTTACCTCTCTAGTAAACAGAATACCTTGATTGCATTTGATTTATTAAAAAATTAACTCTTGAACTTGAGTTGTTTTTGTGGAAAAAAATGGAAGAGAAACAATTTAGGCATGATTTCCTTAAGGAGACTGAGAACAACATGCCCAGTTTGTAACTCCAACCTCAATGCTCTAGGAAATAATGCTGATTTTTTTTTTTTAGATATGTCAGACATGTTTTGGAGGTATGAAAATGTGATACACTTGTGGTAACAAAATCAAGTTTGAATTGAATCTTCCATAATTAGCACATCTAGAATTAGCTCTCCCGCTGCTTGGAATTCCTTGGATATAGTAAAACCACCTAGCTTTAAGTCTGTCCTGACCCCACTTGTGGACACAGGAAGCAAGACCTGGCATGACCTTTACCTGGAGCTAGCCCAGACCAGAGATGGCTGGATCCCCTCCAAGAGAAGAACCAGCAGGAACAAAGGTCAAGAAAAGAAGTTTCAAGTAACATCAAGCACTCCCAACTCTACCCCCTTGGCAACCTCCCTAGCAACAACTTTTACCTATGTAGAAACCCACCTGGGACAGATTGGAAAAATTCTTAAAAAGCCACCTTGAACAAAGGACGGGCACACATATGCTGCCAGGGCCCATATGCTACTTGTTCCCACATGGCCCATGACATGTGTCTTCCAAGTTCCTGTGTGGCCTGCATCTCCCCTTTTGAGATGTGTCCTGGGGCTCTCTCTGTCTTTGGAGAAGCCTGCATTCTCTCCTGAGCGTGTCACTCTCTCTCACTTTGTCTCACTCCCCCCCTTTCTAAAAGCCTCCAAATAAAATCTGTTTTCACTTCACTGCTGAAACTCCCTTCTGTGAGAAAAACAAGGACCTGGTAACCCAGGATAAGGCCCAGGACTGACTTTCCTTTTCTGCAAAGCACAGTTTCTTGCTCCAGCCTGAGTCCCCGTTCCCGAGAAATCAGGTTGTGGGGCTCAACTCCTGTGCACAGAAGACCAAGAGGATGTCAGGTGTGAATTGACTATCACCTGCTGGGACTGGCAGCTCTCAGGTCTGTGCCCTACAGGGGCTCATTACAGACTTAGTCTTCCCAGCCAGTCCTGAGGTGGCAGAGGTAGATAGGAGAAAGTAACTGTCTCCTTTCTGCTTCACATAAACCACCTGTGGGGACCCACCAACTTCAAAAGAAAGAATCAGATTGGATTCACTGTGTTTAACTGACACAATGAACTATTTCCTTGCATTTTCTAGCTTCTATAAATTGCCTTTATTTCTTGACTTAAATCTTTCCTCCATATTCCAAGTCTATTAGTGTATCAGCTTTAAATACTTAATACTGTACTCCTATATTTATCTTTTAACAACCATCAGATTCATCTTTATAATACAGGATAATTTCTTAGTGTCTCAACAATCTCATCGTGAAAATCCTCTAACTATGTTAGGTAACACATATGTAAAACTCAAGGAAAGGTGTGTCGTGTATGGAGACAATTATTTTACCTCCTATGGAAGACATCTACCCTCATTTCCATTGTTATTACCCATGAAATCTAATTTTGAAACAAATTTCTTTATTTATTTTTATTAGTGAATCACCATGAGGTACAGTTACAGACTTACAAACTTTTGTGCTTGTGCTTCAGTCATACAATGGTCAAGTACCCATCCTCCACCAGTGCCCATTTCCCACCACCAATGGTCCCAGCATCCCCCTCCCACCACCCCCACCCTGTCCCCTCCACCCTACCCTGCCTCTGTGGCAGGTAATACCCTCTTGCGCTCTCTCTCTCTCTCTCTCTCTCTCTTTCTCTCTCTGGTTGTTGTGGTTTGCAATAGAAGTATTAAGTGGCCATCATGTTTGGTCTACAGTCTACTTTCAGCCTGCCATCTCCCATCTCGAGTGAGTCCTCCTAGCACCCTTTACTTGGTGTTCCTTTCTCTATCTGAGCTGCCTTTCCCCAGCATGTGAGGCCTGTAAAGCAAATTTCTTTGCTTGTTTTATTTTGCTTACGGAATCCTATTGTACAGTGGCTGCGCATTGAGATTCTGGTCAGTGTATATGTCAAGATCTTTCCATTCTCTGTTAAACATCTTTTTCATTTGATTCTAGTGCAGTTGTCTTTTTGGACTTGAATGTAGAGAAGTGGAAGTAGATTGAACATTGGCTCCAGTGAGATAATGTGACCAACATCAATGGTTATGGTTGTAATAGTAGTTATCATTATCTTATCACAGATTAGTATGGAGGGCTCTAGTATTCCTGTCTGTAGAGTAAAAGTTCTAATATGGGGCAGACAGGATGAAGGAAGAATTATTTACTTGACATGTTGTCTTGAACAGGTTAATGATCATGCTATTGTGGAAAACCATGCCGTGCAAGTTCTCTGACGTTAGAGAGCTTTGTTTCAAAAGAAAGAAATACATAAAATACATAGTACCATAGTCACACATCATTGGAATGCAATAAATTCTGATTGAAATTACTTTTGCCTTCTCTAGAAGCTTCATTAGGGTCACCTAATTTTGATTTTTGGTTATTGTTGGTTTCAAAGAGCAGTATTAGATCTTTGTTTGTTCACAAAGTAGTGATCTCTTTTTTCCCTCCAAATTAAAAAAAATTTAATAGTAAATCAGAGAAAACAGCATTATCAGCTGTTTTAATTATTACCGCTTTGTAGTAGAAGGGTTG